>NC_135574.1:153511017-154761017 GCF_965152235.1 Eretmochelys imbricata
GTGTTTGATACCTCAAAAGAGCACATTGTCCATATTATCATTTGCCAAGTGAGGCTTGAAATGTCACTATTTTGTGCATGATAAATGTCTTTGTAAATCTATGGACTGTTCTAGGGGAATTACTTGCCCAGAATTTAAAGCTTCCATCTGTAAAAGAGAAAGAAGCACCAAGCAGATAAATGTCAGAAGCAACACTTAGTATACATGGGGGAGTGGGGAGGGGAGAGAGAGAAAGTAAAGATTTTACTCTGCCATCATTTTAAAATGTACAAGCTATACTAGTGCATTTCTAATCTCTGCATAAACAACCCTCAAAAAAGAATCAATAGCACATCTCTGCCACTGCAGCTACACTGCAGAATCAATACAGGGTGAATTTCCACTGTATTTAAATATATATTTGAAGCATGCAGGCCTGGCTTGTTACAGAGTGTATTATGGGGGAAATGGGGGTGGAAGGGAAGCAGTACAAAAACATGATTAAAAATGAGAGAAGCATGTGTACCTGGGCAATCTAAAAAAAGCACTTAAGACTAAGGCTTAAGAGATTCTTCTAAAGCTCCAGAGAGTGGCAGATACACTATTCTTTCATCCTTAGCCAGTTAAAAGTCCTGAAAACATTCAGTGGCCAGGGCTCTCCTTCCCCATTCCATCCTGCAACAATCCCACCGTTATACTAGTTCCCATAATACATTTCATCAGAGGATCTCGACATGCTCTATGGATATTAATTAAGCCTCACACCACCACTGGAAGGCCGGTATTACTTGTGATGTTGCACTCCATATTATTTATGGAAATATGCTTATAAATATGATGTAACTGGAATATGCTTTATGCAAAAGGTCTCTTGTAAGGTACGATAAAGGTTATAACCTACTAAATACATTCCTCCTATTTGTATGTATGTATCATTCTTGTATCTGAAGCTAGAAATATGAAGTATAACTCTGAGGTCCTATTGTAATTATGCGAAGTGTGGGCCATTAATGGTGCTTTAGAATCTTTATGGCTCCTATTGACTAGGACAAATGGTTGTAAATGGTTTATTTACCTGCAAGTCTTCCCGTGTACCTGTGGGCCAACCCAGGAAGAATGGAGACTAGGGGTCTTACAGTGACATGAGACCATATCACATGATACTGGAATCCATCTTAAATCTGGTACTTTTCCATTTAGGAGAGGTGGGAACCCAGAGAGACAAAAGATTCCTGCCTTGTGCCAAAGTTATAAAAGGGGGTGGAGCAGGACAAAGGGGGCTGCCAGTCATGAGAAAGCCCCTGCTTACCACCTGAGATGTCTGCTGGAACTAACAAAGAGTGTACCAGGGGAAAGGATTGGGCCCAGACCAGGAAGGAATCTAGTCTGTGAAAGAAGCTTATTGGAACATCTCTGAGGGTGAGATATTACCTGTAATCAGTTTCTTAATGTATTAGGCTTAGACTTGTGTGTTTTGTTTTATTTTGCTTTGTGGCTTACTTTGTTCTGTTATTACTTGAAGCCACTTAAATACTACTTTTTATACTTAATAAAATCACTTTTGTTTATTAATAAACCCAGAGTAAGTGATTAATACCTGGGGGAGCAAACAGCTGTGCATATCTCTCTATCAGTGTTATAGACGGCGGACAATTCGTGAGTTTACCCTGTATAAGCTTTACACAGAGTAAAACATATTTATTTGGGGTTTGGATCCCATTGGGAGCTGAGTGTCTGGGTGCTGGAGATAGGTAACCTGCTGAGCTGTTTTCACTTAAGTCTGCAGCTTTTGGTGCGTGGACCAGACCCTGGTCTGTGTTGCAGCAGGCTAGTGTGTCTGGCTCAACAAGACAGGGTTCTGGAAGTCCCAAGCTGGCAAGGAAAACAGGCTCAGAGGTAATTTCAGCACATCAGGTGACAGTCCCAAGGAGATCTCTATGACCGAACCCATCACATTACTTTTCCCTTTTTACAAGTAAGGAAACAACATCAGGAGGGCTGCATCTTCTCTAGGTTACATGAGTCACTGACAGAGCCGGGAACAGAACAAAACAAAGATCTCCCGTTTCCCAAGTCCTCTGTTTAACCAACCATGCTTTAAATATTTGGATAGTTCTTTAACCACTAGACAGTACCTTTAACATTGAGACAACAGTTTTTAACACTGATGTCCATGAAACCCTATTGCCACTGAGTCTTATTAGACACGCAGGAGAGTTTTATTTGTTTGGCTTCTATTTCTGTACAATGAACATGAAATACAATCAAGAAAGAGAATTAGGACCATAACTGTTATATGAACAAACAAAAACAATGTGCCTGGAGCTTGTTCTTTCAGAAGATTAATGTGCAACTGTAAGGACAAATATGAGGCTCAGTAAACCTCCCTTGAACCTCCCAATGGGCAATAGGTATAGAGCTGGTTTAAGCCAGTGTTCCTACTTGACTCATGATCATTCCAGCTTTTGTTAAGAGAGACACTTAATGAATAAAATTAAAGGCTCGGAGTTGAACATCATCTTTGGATCCACAGAACAAAAATAATTATTGCCATCAATCAGCTATGCCATTTTAAAAAAAAAAACAGGAACCAAAACAGAAGCTATTTTAAATTGTCAAGACAGCAGCTTCAAATAGGGCAACTCAGCTGGGTTGAAATTGCCACATACAATCCAACAAAATAAAGGAAGCTGTTTATTACCAGGGCCAGCGCTAGGTAAAGCTAATTGCTCCTGGTTCCACTTTGAGAAGCTCACTGTCAAGATGCAGCCTTGACCCCCGCCACCCCCGGCTCAGTGAGTATAAACAGCCACTGTCAACAAGACTACTAGCCTGCTTTCTCCCCCGCACTCCCACCCCTCCAGAGATCTGGTGACACTGCCATGTTTGTAGGATGGGGATGGGTCCCATTTTGAGTTCTCCTGCAATCTCGTGGATGGGGATACAGAGCAGAGCCCACTGGGAAGAGGAGTCATGGGCAGAATGAAGATGGGTGGGTTGACATGCACTGCAGATCGAACCTCACATGATAATTTCACAGACTGTCCCCCAAAACTCAGGGCCAGCCCTGTTTATTATAGTCCACATGATACCAAGGGCCTGTTGGCTCATTTCAAGCATGAGCAGGATTTGAAAAAAAAAGCCCTCTTCCCTTTCACATCTTCTTCATCTTCTTCTTGCAGCGTTGGTTGAAGACAGGTGAGGATCCCATCAGGCTATCAGGGGAATGAGAACCATAACTGCTCTCGGAGCCATGGGGGCTCTGTGGCATCCCAGCTTCGCTCATGCCTGACATGGGCTCCTCGAAGACATCACTGCCTAGGACCCCATGCCCATGAACATTGCTCTCCTCACTTTCCTGAGGCTCCATTTTCACCTGAGCCAAGTTCCAGAGAGGGGAAGCATTGACCTCGGCACCTGGAGAGAGAGAGAGAGAGAGAGTACTCATTAGTCACCTAGTAAAGAGTGCATGGGAACAGATGTACGGGTGCAAAGGACAGCCCGATCAGTGGAGAAAGAGCAAGAGCAGGCTAACCCCTAAGACTGGGCTCACGAGGTTGGAGATAGAACAGCTGTGAAACAAAAAGACAAAGCATATAAAAGCAGTATTTACTTTGATCACCTCCCGCTTAGAGCAGGAGCTGACTAAGCCCTTTGCCTCTTTTTCAGTGCAGCCATCCCGTGGAATACTTGTGGCACATTAGAGACTAACAAATGTATTTGAGCATAAGCTTTCGTGAGCTACAGCCCACTTCATTGGATGCATGCAGTGGAAAATACAGTGGGGAGATTTATATACACAGAGAACATGAAACAATGGGTGTTACCATACACACTGTAACGAGAGTGATCAGGTAAGGTGAGCTATTACCAGCAGGAGAGAAAACACAAACCTTTTGTAGTAATAATCAAGGTGGGCCATTTCCAGAAGCTGACAAGAACGTATGAGGAACAGTGCGAGTGGGGGGAATAAACACGGGGAAATAGTTTTACTTTGTGTAATGACACATCCACCCCCAGTCTTTACTCAAGCCTAAGTTAATAGTGTCCAGTTTGCAAATTAATTCCAATTCAGCAGTCTCTCGTTGGAATCTGTTTCTGAAGTTTTTTTGTTGAAGAATTGCCACTTTTAGGTCTGTAATCGAGTGACCAAAGAGACTGAAGTGTTCTCCAACTGGTTTTTGAATGTTATAATTCTTGACGTCTGATTTGTGTCCATTTATTCTTTTACATAAAGACTGTCCAGTTTGGCCAATGTACATGGCAGAGGGGCACTGCTTGCACGTGATGGCATATATCACATTGGTAGATGTGCAGGTGAACGAGCCTCTGATAGTGTGGCTATTGAATGAGTCAGTTTTAGAAGGGCCAGGCATCCTCTAAGAACTCAGCAGCATCAGCTAGTGCCAAGAGCACAGGGCTCTACCCAAGATGCCCAGGCCCTCCATGGAGCCTGGCCTTGGAGGACACAGCAGTATCACCATGGGGTGATGCCTTGATGGCCTCAGCAGGCCCTAAAGTGCCAGCAGTGCCGGACTCCAAGCTGTTCTGTGAGAGATGGGAAATGGGGGAATCCTCTACTCAGTGATTCCCTAAGGCCTGCTGAGGAGATGCTCTATGGTGGGAGGCACTGTTTGAGGGAGCTGTGGGTATAGTTTGTATTTATTTTAAAGGAACTGATCATTCTAGGTAGGTGCCAACTAGGGATAGTCTGTTTAGAAAGAAAAACAAACAAACTAGGCAGCGAGCCCTAAGATGACCTAAGAAGGAGGAAGAACAGTTGTTAAGGAGACCAGGAGTTCATAAGGAATTTTAAGAGTGATTGGTTTAAATAAATGTTATAAACATTCTTCATTATTATTGGTCATGCACATTGTTCACCCCTGCCACTGTCTGATGTTCTTAAAGTCACCTTCATCTTCTCTCCTGCCCTTCCCTCTTATTGTTTGTTACTCATTTTCTTGCATCTTCTCTTCAGTTACACTGAGTGCTTCAGGTTAAGGACTGTGACGTCCTAGGTGTTTGTCTAGCACCTAGCACAATGGGGTCCAGAGTCTACTTGGGACTCTTGGGTGTTACCACAATGCAAAATAAAAAGGTGGTAATAATTTCTTCCCAAAACTTCAACCAAGAAGTCCTTTAGGAGGTCAGTGAAAGCTGGGTTAATGGACCACCAAACCTTTGCCCATTTTTCATTTTTATGATGGCCTTTTGTGTAAGATTATATCCAAGTTGTTTTTTTTTCCAACACAGTGATGGGTGGATTTTGTTTTATTTTAATTTTGTCCTTAAGAGGGATAATTATAGACTTTGTTATTTCTGCAAATTTATTTTGAAAGAAAAAAAGACAAAATACCCACTACCGCAACTAATACTAATTGGGCCCCTTGTTGAGAGTCTTAGCATAACAACCAAGGACTAAAGGGAGACTGAAATCCTGTCTCGCTCCTCACATGTGGTCCCTAGAGGTCAGGGTTAAATTCACATGAAAAATAAAATGTAGATGCAAACTAAGAAGCCAGCTTGGGATATTTCCAAACCTAGTTTGCAGACTCAAGAGGCTTACCTCAAGTTTGAATAAGCATCTAAGCTTCTGGGTGCTGAGCCAAACATTTTGAACTTCCCCTGTTACTAGCAGTTATACAAAGAGAATCCTTCCATTAACATCACAATGGTGTTTGCATTGTAAACCTTCCACAACTGCTTAGCCCAAACCAGGGCTGAGGGAGACCCTATGTGGTGGGCAGCAGGCAGCACAGGCTATGCTGGTCTAGGACAGGGGTGGCCAACCTGAGCCTGAGAAGGAGACAGAATTTACCAATGTACATTGCCAAAGAGCCACAGTAATAAGTCAGCAGCTCCCCGGCCCCGCTCCTAGCCCCTCCCACACGCTGGCAGCCCTGCTGATCAGCACCTCCTCCTCCTTCCCCACACCTCCCAATCAGCTGTTTTGTGGCATGCAGGAGGCTCTGGGGGGAGGAGTGAGGGCATGGCAGGCTCAGGGGTGGAGTGGGGGCAGGGCCTGTGGCAGAGCCAGGGGTTGAGCAGTGAACACCCCCCGGCACACTGGAAAGTTGGTACCTGTAGCTCCAGCTCCGGAGTCAGTGCCTATACAAGGAGCCGCATATTCACTTCTGAAGAGCCACATGTGGCTCTGGAGCCACAGGTTGGCCACCCCTGGTCTATGAGCTAGACAGCCAGGAAGAACTACAGGGCCTATTGGTGTCCAGAAGCTTCACTAAAAATCCACATTATGTTCATTTCAAGTGAATCTACTCTCTTCTCAACCACGAGGATACATCATTAACATGCTCTCAGGTTTAAGGCTACAGTCCCAGTCTAAGCAATAATCGGAGGGTTTCCTTCTTTCACCAATGTTGATTCACCATTAAGGCCTATTCCCTTTAGCTCCCTTTGTCACTGAGTGTTGTCACCAATGAGTAAAACTACTTAATGTTTACACAGGACATTTCATCTTCAGAGCACTTTAACATCAAAGCACATAACAAACTAATGGATTAATCCTCACAACACTCTCACAACATGACAAGGAAATAGTATTCCAATGTTTGTCTCCATTCCCCCATCTGCAAAGAGATGAAGTGATTTGCCCATGACCACAACAAAGGGCATACTCAGACGCAGGATTAGAACTCAGGAGCCTCCGGCTCCTAGTTTTGTGCTCAAACCACTGGACATTGCTGCCTTCCTAATAGGCTCATTCCCATTTTGAAGATGCCCATATCCTAATTCCAGTAGTTTCCTCTCCCTCCATCTGATGTTATGCACTCAACATTGCCCAGCTCCACAGTGGGACTCCTTTAGAGAGATGTGGTTTCCAGCACACAGAGGCCCTTGTGCAGTGAACAAGGGTTTTCAGAAAGGAATAGAACACTTATATTCATAATTAGAGAACATCAATCTGATATCAGAGGAGCAAAGGGCATTTAATATACAGCTAGTATGTTATCCTCTGGGTCTCAAGTGGTAGATGCTAATACCGAGCTTTTCAGATGAATCAGTCATGAATCAGTTCACCATTCCCTCTCACACAAAATAAGAGCACTTCACATTTCAGAGGCACTGCAGAAAACAATACAAGTTCCCAGCAAAACATCTGAGGGATTTATGTTTTTTAAAACTCAACAGTGTGTTATTCTTTAAACAACCACTAGACTCTGACGTCTCCCCTAAGTGCACACGTAACTTGGATTAAGGTTAATAGAAGAGACCTCATCACTTTTAACTGGGTTTCTGAGTGAAACACTTATTTCTGCAGGGAATGGCTGAGTTCAGGTGGTTGCATATACGAATCAAAACACAGGTTCTTTGAGTGTGGGGGTTCTTCGTAATTTTCCAGAGAAGGCAGAATCGGTGCATGGTGCTGGACTGATAGCCATAGAGACTGAAACTTGTAAGTAGATTCCGAATAGGTATAAACACAGGCTGTAGTGGTACAAGATTCTCCCACACTGCCAATCAACGTGCCTCAACTCTGACCTGGAGCGATGACTTCTAGGAGCAAGAGGGGAGTTCAGTCTCCATGGCCCAATCAGGCCTCGCTATCATTGCTGAAGCTGCTAACTGTAGTGATGGTTTTGTGATGTGAACACTCATCTACTAGAATGGAACAGAGTGCTGCCAGCCCATTTCACGCAAATGATCAAATGTGGACACAAGAACAAATGGATATAAACCGGCCATCGGGAAGTTTAGACTTGAAATTAGACAAAGGTTTCTAATCGTCAGAGGAGTGAAGTTCTGGAATAGCCTTCCAAGGGAAGCAGTGGGGGCAAAAGACCTATCTGGCTTTAAAATTAAACTCAATAAGTTTATGGACGAGGTGGTATGATGGGATAACATGATTTTGACAATTAATTGATCTTTAAATATGCATGGTAAATAGGCCCAATGGCCTGTGATGGGATGTTAGATGGGGTGGGATCTGAGTTACTACAGAGAATTCTTTCCTGGGTACCTGGTTGGTGAATCTTGCCCATTTGCTCAGGGTTCAGCTGATCGCCATATTTGGGGTCAGGAAGGAATTTTCCTCCAGGGCAGATTGGAAGAGGCCCTGGGGGTTTTTCGCCTTCCTCTGTAGCATGGGGCACAGGTCACTTGCTGGAGGATTCTCTGCACCTTGAAGTCTTTAAACCATGATTTGAAGACTTCAATAGCTCAGACATAGGTGAGAGGTTTATCGCAGGAGTGGGTGGGTGAGATTCTGTGGCCTGCATTCTGCAGGAGGTCAGACTAGATGATCATAATGGTCCCTTCTGACCTTAGTATCTATGAATCTAAACAGCAGTCAGAAGGTGATGATCAATCACTACCAACTTGGGACAAATGAGCTGTAAGTCCCATTAACAATTTTTGACTCAACCAGTTCCCCCTTCCCTCATTATTTGTGTTCCTGTTCTTATTCCTGGATCAAAGAATGTGGACCACAATTTTTTGATAACATGAAGTTCTGGCCTTGAGTCATGAGCTACCTGGCAAGTTTGATTAGTGTGTTCAGTACTGTAAAACTTCACAGAATACTAATAAAGTAGAAGCTCCCCACAGCAGTCAGCTGGCAGAACTAAACAAGCCCCAAATAATCCAGCAACAGGCATCCTCAGGCAAGCTCCTCATTGCAAGTGAAACTATTCCTGTGCTGTTCGTTTCAGGAAGTGGTAAGCTCCTGGCACCACCTCAAAAAAGGAAAATCAACTGAATCCTTTTTGTAACTGTTTATTCATTAGGAATTAGAATAAAAAGCAGCTTTTTTTTTGTTGCTTCATATGCAAAAGGAAAGTCTGTTGGCCCTCCTCTTATACACATTTTACAAATGTTCAAAAGTATTTTCCCTTCATTATACTGGATTGGCAGAAGGTTACCCTTATTCAAACATATACTACCATAATTCTACGATAGTAGCAGCAAACACTTGAGTAATATCATTGTAAGTTGCAGTGCTTGAACCATTACTGTAGAACAGGGGTGAGCAAACTACGGCCTGTAGGCTGCATCCAGCCCATCAGACCTTTTAATCCAGCCCTCGAGCTCCAGCTGGGGAGCAGGGTTAGGGGCTTGCTTGGCTCTGTGCGGCTCCCAGAAGCAGTGGTATGTCCCCCCTCCAGCTCCTACATGTAGGGGCAGCCAGGGGGCTCCACATCCTGCCCCCACCCCAAGTGCTGGCTCTGCAGCTCCCATCGGCCAGGAACCGTGGCCAATGGAAGCTGCCGAGCCAGCACCTGTAGATGGGGCAGCACGCAGAGCTGCCTGGCCGGAGCCACGCCTCCACGTAGGAGCCAGAGTGGGGACATGCCGCTGCTTCCAGGAGCTGCTTGAAGTAAGCGCCACCCTGAGCCTGAACCCCTAACCATCTCCTGTGCCCCAATCCGGAGCCCCCTCCTGTACCCTGAACTCCTCATTTCTTGCCCAATCCAAGAGCCCACACCCCCTCCTGCACCCCAACCCCCAATTTCACGAGCATTCATGGCCCATCATACAATTTTCATACCCAGATGTGGCCCTCAGGCCAAAAAGTTTGCCGACCCCTCCTGTAGAATATAACACCATAAGGGCTTACATGCGTCCATTGACTGTAGCCATTGCTGTAGAATATTTTCTACTGTATACTTTTTATGCTGGCACAATGGCTGCTATCATTAGAGTAACATTAGTGCAAACTCTGCATCTTGCAGTATTACTGCAGAATACTCCAATCTATTTGTATGGGGTAAATCTCTAGCACTTCATTAACTACATTACATTTTGCTCCCTGTTTTGTATCTTGTATTTGTGCAAGGTTTTAAACAAACCTCACTGCTGCTTTTTAATTTAAAACTGAACCCTCCTCCCACATGACCAAAAACAACTCCCATCAGCTGTAGCTTTGCTAAAGTAAAATACATGAGGCCATTTGGAAAAGCTGAGGGAGTGTTTACAACAGAAGGCTGCCCCTTACCTGTAGCCTGCGGGGACGCCTCTACCTCCAGATTGGCAGAAAAACGCTCACTCTGAGCTCCAAGGACTCCCACAGGCAAAGACTGGTCACCAGATGCCAGATCTCCCTCCAGCTCCTCACTTATGGGAAAGGTGATATCACTGACTGGCTCCTCCTTAATCTTCACAGGTTTTGTATCTTCTGCTGCCTTTTCAGGGTTGACAATCTTCTCGTACTCTTCGGAGAGCTGCTTGCTAACCTGCCAGTAATCATTGGAGACACAAAGGCTGGAGTTTTCAGACAAAGCAGTGAAAGCAACTGTGTTACAGTGTTCCCTCTCCCCAAAAGATCACTGGTTTCTAATCAAAGGAAACAGGTACTCGAGCAGATTATACACATTAATAATAATTATGATGGTTTGTCCTTTCAGAACTTCTTCCATCTGACGATTTAAAAGGACTTCAACGGGGTTAATTTACTAAGGCTCCAATAAGTTATTCACACCTGTCTGGTGAATAAGTATCAGCAGCCTTATTTCATAGATGGGGAAACGGGGGCCCAGAAATTAACACACACACACACACATAGCAAGTCTGGGACACAACAAGAAATAGAACCCATGTGTGTCCTGAGTCCCACTCCTAAACTTTAGCTACTTAACTTCTGAGCTGTCTGTCACCATTTTTAATCACAACCTACAGAACCTGGCTATCTTCTGTTCAATCAACAACAGAAATGCAATGAACATTTTCTCCCGCCATTTCAGTGAAATGAATATAGGGATGAAATTCAGCAGCAACCCTTCACCTCTAGAAACTTAGGTTCTTATCAACCATACACCATCAATTAAGTGAATTTTGCAGTCTAAGTCTAGCTACTACTAGTACTTGTCTGTATCACACATTTCTGTAATGTTCAATAGCCTTTTGCTCCAGATAGGCCCAGGTTAGAATTACAGTGACTGTTACAGGTCTAGACTGAGGTGCAGTGGTACTGCTGTTTTAAAACAAAACCTACTTCCTCATCTACACACACCTTGAAGTAGCAGAGGTTACTGCAAGTCAAGAGTGAGATGTAGTGAATCATAGAATCTCAGGGTTGGAAGGGACCTCAGGAGGTCATCTAGTCCAACCCCCTGCTCAAAGCAGGACCAATCCCTAATTTTTGCCCCAGATCCCTAAATGGCCCCCTCAAGGATTGAACTCACAACCCTGGGTTTAGCAGGCCAATGCTCAAACCACTGAGCTATCCCTTCCCCTCTCCCTGGGTTACAGCTATGCAGAAAACCCAGACCTCAAAACAGCAGGGAGTGCTGTAGGTGGGGACTGATATTACTAGCTAAAGTCCATCTGTTTTATAAACATTTACATTGAACTAAAAGGTATTCATAATGCAAAAAGAGTCTTTTAACCAATACAATCAGCATTTTTGAAACAAAAAAATCTTTTAGTGAAGAGGAATCCAGATGATGTAGCTTTTTTGATAAACATCAGAACCACTAACAATTTATATGCCACTGACATTTGCAGGTCTCTGATTTATGCAAACTCTGTGCAAGTCACAGGGTGCCATGCAGGACGAGTGTGGGAGTGCAACTGAGCTGCTCCAGAAGTCTCTCAAATACCAAGGTAGGGAACACAGAATAAATCCCTAGGAAGCTCAGACCAGACAAATTTTGCCTCAGGTCATGTACTCTACAGGGGGTACAATTCTCCTCTCAATGAGCCTCAATATTATTCTCCTTCACATTCATAGCATTTACACGAGTCCATGAAGGAGAGAATATCTTTATGTCTATGTCACTAAAACAATATGCCAGCGTTTAACTCTGGAAAAACTAGTTCAAAAGAAACCAGCTCCCTGCAGGGGTAACAGAAATTTATATTGCATTTTTCACTCCAAAGAGCTTTATCATATCTGGAGTTGGTTCAGCATTCACCGAAAAATGCAGCCACTGCTGGGAATAGGAGGCAGCAGATGTTTAACAGCTCACAGAAAAACTACATGGCAGCATATTCTCAGACTGAACTTTCTGTACAGTTTCAACAAACCACCTCATTTCACGAGCTATACGTTAAAATTAGGTTGGTTTGTGTGTGCTCACTGCTTTACATTACTAAAATACAGCTAAACATCCCAGTGACCCACAGAAATAGAAATCAAATTGATAAATCAGTACTGACTCTTTTCTTCTTCTGAATTTTGTTTTCCTTACATGGAAACTGTTTCATGTCAAGCTGAACACTGTTTAATGCACTCCGTCATTCTGATAAATACCAGGGGCTTTCTAGTACTATGCATATCTCCTCACTCACTGCATGATTACCATTCTATTCAACTAGACTCTAGAGAACCTGAGGAAATCAAAGTATCCTGTTTCTGTTGTTGGATGGTTTACACAAATCCATGGAAGATCAGATAAATTATGGATCCAGTATTTGATGTAATTTAATCACAAATTCTCTGCTTGAATAGGCTCTCTCTGTAGAAGAATTTACTTGTTTGATCATCTATTTTCAAACAATAGATCTCTTCAATATTAAACAAGTTGTGGGAGCTTCTGGTGGAGAAAAGATGGGGAAGATCCCAACAATTTTCCTTCCTTATCTCCTTCATTGAGCTGACTCACTTTTCTGAAACACAACTTCCTCCCAGGCCAACCACCCGCATACTTCTAGATCAGCAAAAGGGTGGACAACTAAGGGGCTTCCTCCCTTAGCGGGCAGACATGCTACTACCACAATGCTCCTAGCCCCCTAGCAGCCCACATGGGGAGGTTATTGCCTTCTGGTTGTTTACTAAAACCCTCCCTGACCCCCCCCCAAAGTAAGAGATCTAGTTGGACGTTAACTCACTGATCCAGACAGTTCTCTATATAGCAACAAGAGATTGCACTGGGAGTGTCTTTCATTAAGCAGTATTTTTTACATCTCTATCCTCACCTGCAGCATGTAGCTGTGATAATCCTTAATGCGATGCTGCCAGAACTTCTGCAGAGAGAGCACGCTGCCAATGCCCACTTCGTGGAACACCTGTTCCATTACGTCCGGGAAAGGCGTCTGCCCAAGCCGAGCTTCTCGGTCCACAGTGAAGCGCAGCAGCTTGGTGAACTTCAAGCAGTACTCATGAGCAATGTCTGTCAGGGTCTCCAGGACGCTCTCATTGGCACACTCGAACCCCGCATGGGCCAGGATGGTGGCCATGGACTGGTAGAGAAGCTGCCGGCAGGAGGTCCAACTCAGCTCAGTTACTGGTTCCCCTTTCCCTCTAAAAGCAGAGAGGACAACATGAGCAGGCCTTCGCCCACCTCAGGAAAATGGGGAAGAGGAAAAAACTGTTTACTGTTAAAAGGTCTGTGCCTTTAATTTAGCAGAGGTGACCTGACCTGCAAAGGAAATGCAGTTGGGTTTGGGTCCTTTATGGCATCTTATGTATGGAGGAGGCCTGGAAGGTTTATGGCTGCTTTTTTTTTTCCTTACAAATATCAAAAATGTCAAGTCTCATCTTTCTTTTTTATGCTAGAAGACTCCTTGGGTGACTCAAATGCGGACTGAGCTTTCTCAGCCCTTAATTAAATCAAGAGCTTTTATCCCAGAGGTCTGAATTAAACAGGTGCTAAACACACAAAAAAAGGAGTTTTAACAACATGAATGCAACATAAATGCAAATCTCTTCCCCTCTTAATCAGGTTTCACTTCTTTGTTATCTCTAATGTCACAGGCCTATTAGCTCTCCAGTCATCCATAGAAGCTTCCAAGACAGACAAGATGTAAATCTGTAATGTACAAAAACCAAGCAGAGCACACACACTTTGTTAAATCAAAGTATACACAAAAAGGTACGAGCCCATTTTTTCCATGTCACGTCTAAGCAATGCACTTGGTGCTATGGAAGAAGCAGGAAGAGAGAGACAGTACAATTTGCAATGTAACACAAAGCATGCTGGAAGATCCAGAGGAAGGTGCTGTCTTAAAACAAGGGTTCACAGCTTGGGGGTTATGACCACACTGCCCTTCCTCATTTTGCTAAATGGGAGAGGGGGGTCCTGGCTACATCCCAGCTAGATGGGAAGCAGAAGGTAGGAGAGGTCCCAGTATGGGAGAGGCTGAGAACCACTAGCTTACAACATTTACAATATTCTTGTAATGAGTGGGTGAGAATTTTTTATTGAGGTGGGTTAGTATTTGAGAGTTTCACAGGGGAAAGAAAAGCTTTGAAGAATTTGAAAGACAAAAGAGCATGTGTCTGGCCCAACAGACTTTAAAATTCATAGTTTCTGTTCACTTGGTATGGTTTTTGTTTGCTTTTTAATACTTCACTCAGTTCCAGTGGTTAAAGTAGACCAGTCAATTTCACGTTTAGTTTCTGATCAGTTTCCTTTTCTGATCTCCTTACAAACCCAACTTCCTAATTCCTCACCTCCTCCACAAACACTTGCACCACCCAGTGTTTCCAATGACTTGCCACCAGTTGATACCTTACAGATATCATCTGCTAACTGCTTAGTGGCTTACTTAAGATGAGAGATTGGTCTCACTGCAGTGCCTAGCACGCAGGTGTCTACACCATAGAACATCCATCACAACTGGCACCTTTCAGACTCAGAAAAAATGCATGGACCTCAGAGCTTCAGCTCCCCTCTGATCTTTAAAGAGGGCCCCCGCAAAACAGGGCTGAGCCATGGTATGTGTGTGTGAGGTAGTGAGAGGGAAGCTTGCACTACTGCTATCAGTACCAAAACCCTTCTGTGGATAACTAGAGGGCTTCATCATTTGCCAGGTTCACAACTCCACATTTTTCACTAGTATGAAATGCTTTTAAATAATGAAGTTAAAGAAAACAATTAATAGTACAGGAAAAGCCTCAGTTCAAGGTATTACCTGGGGAATAAGAATAGCTGTGTGGACCTCAGGTCATTAACTCCTAGTTATTAATCTCTGTGAAGTGACTCTTCTGGATTTTTATTTAATTATGTCATTTGCCTTAGAATGGAGAAAGCAGACCCTCTGATACACCAATTGAAAGATCATCTAGTTTCTCTGTAGCCCAAGCATCATTCATGCTGTTTTGTACCCTTTTTGTATTGCCATACTCTTCAGTAGCTCACGGAGAGCCCTAGGCCTCTTACAACATCAACACAGGGGCCTAGTTCTCCATTTTCTTCTACAGCAGGAGAGAACCACTGTCAAAGCCAGGGACTGGTCCTTTCTTTTTAGTGGGTAGAGGGGTATGGTTAAATATAATTACTAGCTGTCAAATGAGGCACTTTGCAAGCTTAAACTAATACACTAGAGACATAATTCAGTTAGCCCATTTGGGATACACCACCACCACCACCTCCAGCTACTGTTTAACAATGTACAGCAATATTTAGCAACAAAAAAGAATGCTGGAAAAGAACCTAATTACCCAATTAGTATGTGGCCAGGACACTGAGGTCAAAGAATATAGTCAATCTAAAATCTAACCCATTTAGAGAGAGAGAAAGAGAGAGAAACAGACAGTTTCCGGGTACTGTGCCTCTCTCTGTGTATCCATCCCAATTTTTGTATTTTTATGAACACAGTTTCCTGGTTGCGTTTTTTGTTTGTTTTTGTTTTGGTGGGTTTTTTCCCCTCACAGGAACAACAGGAGAAGATGATTAATGAATTAGTTATACAGGGGAAAGAGTGAAACTTCCTATAAACAAAGTGCTGTCCAATGTAAACAGACTGGGGGGCTGGGGGCGGGGAGAGAGAAAATTCCCCCACTCAACTCCTTTGAGTTATACTCATATTTGCCCATGATTGTATCAACAGGAAAACATTTTCAGGCAGAAGAGCGAGTTTTAAATTGAACGTGTCACTGTACCAACAAACCTCTGCAAAAAAGGCCATAAGATTTTTTATTTTATTTTTTCACATGGCCATAACTAGTAAGAACCTTGGCTTTACACCTCATTCAAAGTTTGGCATCTCCAGAAACACAGCACTCCTAAACACTTATCTCTACTGACTTTGACAGCAGAATGCCACTTCCTACAGCTTCTAATGCTTTCTAAGAAGTCATCCAGCTACCAACCAAACTTGAGCCTGCTTAACACTTAATCAGTGTCACATAGCTGTGAATAAACGGAAGAATCTTTACCCCTAAGATTTAGTCACTGTGGGTTGGCAAGTACCAGACTTGCAAGTGTGCAATTTGAAAGCTTAGAATGTGATCATCTCTGCAGAAGAGGATCTAGGCTATTTTCAGTTACCATAAATACTATGAGATACTGGCCCATTTGACAATAATAAATCCTCACTTACATCAGAGATCTACATAAAGATCTAGGAACACCTCTACGCTTTTATGGACCACCACTGCAGGAGACAATACGGAGGAAAAACCATCTACCCAAACCAAGAATATATAAACTGAAATGCTGTTTTTTCCCCATCCCCGTCAATGGGCCTATAATGTACAGAATATCACTTTAGAGCAGACTGACAAATCTGCCAACTCAGATCAATCAAACTTAACCTTCAGAGTGAATGAGGTTGCCAGCCTCATAAAATGACACATTTTCTGTGGCAGTCTCTTAACATGACAGCATGCCATCTACTGCCCCACATGAAGTAATCAGAAACATTCTTGTGTCCAAGCCACTCTCTAGCAAGGCCATTTCCTTTAAAGGAAGGAAAATCTGGTGGGCCCTTTCCTGTTTAACTAGCGTGTTAAAGTGAAAGTAATTGGGCCAATTCAATATGTGGAGCAACAACTGAGGTTTACTCATGTAAAATAATGGAAGGAAGTCATAGGCTGTCAAAGGTGAGCACTGAGCTAGCAGCAGGTCTAGGGAAAGAAAAGACCGCTTTCTCATGAGCACTTCAATTTTATGAAACATTACACTGCTGAGCTGATTTCTACCAAATGAGGCGCAAAAATTCCCATCACTTGAGAACCATTTTCCCCCCATGCAAAAGAGCAAAAGATGATCCTGGAAAAACAAGGTTAAATTAGTTACAAAGTGTGCTGGAGCAGTGGTTCACAACCAGGGGTACATGTATCCTTGAGGGTACAAAGAGGTTTTCAAGGGGGGTTCATCAACTTATCTAGATTTTTGCCTAATTTTACATCAGGCTACATAAAAAGCAGTAGCGAAGTCAGTACAAACTAAAGTTTCATATGACTTGTTTATACTGCTCTATATACCTAACGCTGAAATGGGAGTACAATATTTATATTCCAATTGATTTATTTTATAATTTTATGGTAAAAATGAAAAAGTAAGCAATTTTCAGTAATAGTGTGCTGTGACACTTTTGTATTTTTAATGTCTGATTCTGTAAGCAAGTAGTTTTTAAATGGGGTGAAACGTGGGGGTACACAAAACAAATGAGATGCCGGAAAAGGGTACAGTAGTCTGGAAAGGTTGAGAACCTGTGTGCTGGAGAACAATGATTACAATAAGGAGAGCTTTGCTGGGGTAGGGGACTCTTTTCCCTTTCTGAATACACCTCTTTTTTAGTGTCTCCATTGTCTTTCACCTGCCTGCGCCCAGTTGTCTAGGGATATCCAGCAACTGGTATAATTAGTGCTGATTTCACCCTTGGAAAACTGACTAGTTCCCAGGTGGGTTATATACCTAAACTTGCTGGGTTTTGGGGATAAACTGGGGTACTAGTCCAGAGGAAGAGGGCTGATCTGCTCTGCATCCCCCAGTCGCTACTATCAGAAATCCTAATCCTCAGCACATTCTCCCCATTGAAGTTGCCACCCCATTGTAAAAAATCAATTCCTAACCATTAGTGGATACTTCCTGCCTGCTGCCACTCCCCAACCTGCAAGGGGTGTGGAGCCTGCACCTCAACTAGAAGGTCAGGGAGGCAACTAACAGAGTCAGAGAGAACAGCAACGGAGGCCAGCTAAGAAACCATCTACTGACAAGTGAGAAAAGGCATCTGAGATGCTTTGTGGGGAGAGGGTGAGGGAGTAGGTTGTGTCTCTTTTGAAGATGGTTCCATGGCAGTTGGAGGCAGACAGAGAGAAAACTAGCAGTCATGTTATGGTAAAAGTCTCCAGCTCAGACAGTAATTATAAGTCTGCTTGTGGTGGGGCAGCAGCCCCACCCCTATGAGAGACTGGGCTAGAGCAGGCCAGAGCAGCTGTGCAGACTGGCAGCCAATTAGGGAGGGCCTGTGGGAGAGCCAATCAGGACTGAGCAGGAGGTGGCCAATCAGGGCCAGAGCTCAGTCCTATATAAAGGCTCCCCAGGAGCAGCATAGGTAGTCTCTCCCAGACCTTCAAGGGAGAAGGTCTGTCTCCTGAGGGAAGAAGACCTGGACAGTGCAGCATAGGCTTGGGAGGCGCTGAGGAGAGCTCCAGCCCAATACCTGCCAGACTGCAGGCCCTGACTGGAAGGGCCTAGAGGGTGCGAGGGGCCAGAGGGGAATTAGCTCAGGGAGGATAGATGAGCAAGAGACAAGAAGGAGGGCAGGGAGGCTGCTGCTAGAGGGTCCCTGGTCCAGGACCCAGAGTAGTGGGTGGGCCTGGGTCTCCCCCCCAACCCCTTTCCCCTCATATTGTGTGTACCTGGCTGACTGCAATGTGCCCCACAAGTGAGAGGCTAGACTTTGGGTTGTGGTTGGCCAATTCAGCAGGAGTGAGCAGAAAGACTGTTGTTAAAAGCCCCCCACCCCTGGAAGGGTGTGAGGATGGACTAAGGGGCACTGTCAGAGGGCAGTGACCAGAAGCAGACATTGCCGAGCAGGAAGCAACATGGGTCCGGATACCAATAGGGGAGCAAATGATGGACGGGATACCACCAGCAGAGGGCACCCTGCAGAGGACAGAGCTAATTCCCAGACATGCCAGCGGGAGGCGCTGTGGTGGTGAGTCCCAACCATGTCATGCTGCTATACATTAAACTTTCAATGCTGAGAACTTAACCCTCTGTTTTCAGTTCCTACACCAATGAAAACCTTCTAGTCTTTCTTTTTGTAAGTGTATATACGCACTCTATTTCCTCTAGAATGACTCCTTTTTACAGTGGATAAAGGAACTGAAATAGTTCAGTCAACTGATTAGTCTGATACTACGTCTCTGGCAGTGGAACACAATGGATGTTTCAGAGGAAAACATAAAAGCCAACTGTATCATAAGAAGGAAAAGACTTCCCTATCTCTGTTTATGATCATCTTACACATTGAAGAGGAATGAGGGCTGACACCCTTTGTTCTTTTATTCTAGCTAGTGTAACTGCAGCTGCTATTTTTATTCACATAAAATGTTTATACAACAGATTTTTCTCTGTTCTAGCCTAGAACAGAATAAAAGCATATACTACATGGACCTTCAAGTTCCTGTTCTGTGAGAGTTTAAAACAGTTTAATCTGTAAGGCACACAATTAAACCATGTTTTGCATTCAACTCCAA
The DNA here is from genome assembly GCF_965152235.1 of Eretmochelys imbricata. Taxonomy (NCBI): domain Eukaryota; kingdom Metazoa; phylum Chordata; order Testudines; family Cheloniidae; genus Eretmochelys; species Eretmochelys imbricata. The sequence continues at coordinate 153,530,327 of NC_135574.1, forward strand.
ATTCACCGCATCCCATTAAAAACTCCCTCTTTATAATCCACAAAACACGTCACTCCCAAGTTGCACTGCACCAGTTTTTCACAATTCTGTCCTTAAGCTTTCCCAGGTGTCTAACTGCTATAAATATTATTTCCCTCAACCATCCTCAATGACTGTAGTAGACAAGGACAGGGTTCGGGGTTCTGTTTTTATCAATAACGATCTTAATTACCCTAAACATGAAAGGGATTTACATTTGTCTAAACCAAAGTGAAATCTGATCAAAAATATTTTGAACCTTTACAATAAAAGCTCAACTAAAACAATAAAAAAGCTTAACTCATCTGTGAAATGAAACAAGTTAGAATGAGTTAGCTATGCAAACTGCATGCAAAATCAAACAAGATCCAAGTAAGCCTCCCTTGACTTCTCATCTCAGGTACCTGAAGAGCTCTGAAAAAGGAAGTCAGTAGGGCAAATGCATTAATTGCATCTAATGGTTAAACTACATGACTACGAGTCATGATCTAGGCTCTGTTGGGAACATGAGTTTTTTGAGTGACCTTGGACAAGCCACTTCACCCATATGTCCCTGTTCCCCATTTGTAAAACAGGGATGATGCCAGTTTTTGCAAGAGTACTACAAGACTTGATTCACTGATAGTTATAAACCACGAGGGCATAAGGCACCATACTGAAGTACACATTACTATTACTATTTTTTAACTTGATATAAACAACTAAACTATTTTCTGATGTAGTTCGCTTTCCCAGTCTTATCTTTATTCAGCTGACCTTTTCTTTACAAGATGATGATCTTTGAAAGTGATTACTGAAACATTGCCCCAACGTAGTGTATGGGGGGCACTGCATTACTACAGCTAGGACTTTCCAGTTCACTGGCAATTTTAAAAAATTGTTTTGGGTTGAACCAAAAATTGTTTTTTAATTTTCAGCAAATCCAAACATAAACATCTGTTAGGAGCCAAACAAATTGTTTCGTTTCAGCAAAATCAAAATATTTTGTTTTGATTTAATTTTTTCAAATAAAAAAACCACAATATTGTTCTGAAGATGTCAAAACATTGATTTTTTTTCTCATTTTTTGTTTTTTTTAAACCAAACAATTTGGCAAAATCTATACAAATTGGAAAAATATTTTGGTGGTGTTAAATCTGCATTTCTCACTGGGAAAAAGTTTTGGCTGAAAATTGTCACCCAGCTCCACTTTCAAGTAAGACAAAGTAGAATTCTTAGCCATTTGTGGTCATTAAAGATCCCACAGCAGGAGTAGGAAGGGTGTTAACCCTGGGGTCCTATCTGAACCCAATTGGTTAATCACTTTCTGTTGACCTAAACTTCCCCTATTTCAATAGAAGTTGCTGTTCTCTCCTACAACATGTATGGAGTGGCTGCTACCTTATTCCACCTAAGAACATACTGTATTATAATGGTGAGAGTGATCTCTGTAAATAAAACTCTACAGTCTGTAAAGCACCTCAGCATCCTGTAGAAAAAGCACTTTCTCTTGTTAATGTAGTGCTGGCAAAATAAAGATTGCTGTTGGAAAACCCCAGAGATTGGACCCCTATTATTTACCCCCAAAAGAACAGGTAGAGCAGAGGCAATATAAGTTTCCTACAAACTGTCCCACTTTCCCTCTGTTGGAAAAGCCAGTTTTAGGGAGAAGGGAGTTCAGTGTCCATGACCATACAATTCTCAACCTCTCTGCTGAGATTATCAAGAACAATGCTAACTGTGATGCAGGGAAGTTTATGTTGTGTAGCCATTAGGAACTGGAGGGATACCATCAACTACTTTCATCATTACAGGCCACTGAACAGCCAAATGCTTATATGTAAGGCTTATAGACTTTCAGCCATTACGAAACTAAACTGGATTTGAATCAGCAACTGGATTTAAATGAGGAATCTAAAGATGAAAGACTATCTCCTGTGACAACCCATAATTGAACTTCTACAGCTCCTTCCATCAGATGTCAAAACACGTTTATGAACACTAAGCTGCACCCTGTTGAGACACAAATCAGAATTGCTAACCGCATTTTACAGATAGGAAATGAATACAGACGAGTAGAATTCAGGATTTCTGACCTTAGTCTCCCTCCCTCCTTAATGATCCTCTGAGATAAATACTCCCCAAAAAGGATCCATCTGACTGACTCTGTACATATAAATTTGCCTGACTTCACTGCAGCAGAGATTTAATCCAATGTGACACCAACACACCTATAAAAGTCGCTCTCTGGATCACTATGCCTTAGCTGAAATGGCATTTTGGGGGTTTTGCTATCCAGAGGAAGCAGATCATCAGGGAGGGGTGGGGAGGCAGGACAGGATGGCAGAGGCTCGCTCTCATCAGTCTTTATGCCCTCCACTTGCTGCTGGTTCTGGGCCTGAGCCATGGCGATGAGGCTGCGCAGCCGTCTGTTGTGCTGGATGAGCTGAATGGTGTGAATGGTGAGGCTACAGGGCTCCGAGGGGATGTCCAGCATGGTGGGTGGCCTGGGCTTGTTTGCAGAGGGCTGATGTAATGGAGGATCCTGGACTTCCACAGTGCGAAACTCCCGCTGAAGCAAATCAAAGGAACTACGGTTGGCCTGACTGGTCGACACTGGAATCTCACCCCAATATCGCAGCATTTTGTCACAAATAAGGTATAGTACCTAAAGTAACAGACTTTTGAGAAGACAGTGGGCTTTTGATAGAAGAAACAAAGGAGTTAGGAAACTCCAAGCACCCTTCCAGTTATCAACAGCAACAACTTCTCATTCAAGGACATGCTGAAAAGAAGTATGGTCTTCAGAACACTTGCAAGATGGTGCTGTTCTTAAGAAAAAGAGACACAGATGTAAGGTTGTTTCATATTTATAATGCAGACTTTAGTTCTCCCTGACCTAAAGGAAGAATTCACAGAAGACCTGACAACCCAATCTGCCCTGTCTAGGGGGAAATTTCAGAAGTTTACAAGTTCAGTGGGTCCCAAATCCACTGTGTGTGTATGGAATTAGCTTCTGGGGTGTTCGGTGATCAGTCATCTGAGCACGCCACATCAATCTTTCTTCAGTACGCCAGAGCAGTAAGACTTTGGAACAAACCATATGACTTACTGCCTTAGTTTACTCCCACCCCCACTCCCCCAGCCGGCGGGGCTGGTCTATAACCCCTCCCCGGAGACGGAGCCCCAGGCTGGCTGCAGAGGCACGAAGTATTCTTCCCAGCAGCGCCTTGCACTTGTGCAGCGCTTTCCTCCACAGGCTCCCACGGGCTTTCCAGACCTCAGGGAAGTCCGGGCCCCGCACGCGGCTGCACCGTGCTGGGGGCGGCAGCCCCCACTGGCCGAGAGGGGCCGGACCAGGACCGCGCAACGAGTCAGTGGCGAAGCCCGGGAGCAGCCCCCGGAGCTCCGAGCGCTGCGGCCCGGCTGCAGGGGAGCCAGGGAGCGGGGCCCGTAGGTCAGGCTGAGCCCTGCGCGGAGCACAGGGGGACGGGCCGGGGCAGAGGATCCTGCCCCGCTCTTACCGAGCCCCGGCCCGCAACAGACGCCGGCCGCCTCCCGCTGTGGAGATCTCGCAACCAACCGACCGACTCCGACTTGCCGCTGACCCGGATGCAAACGATGTTCCGCTGGCGGAAATGGCCCCCCGGCGTCCCGCGCTGCCCAGAGGGTGGGGGTGTTCGCCGCGCTCTTCCTCCCCCTGCTTGTTTGGTTCCGGGGCTCTGAGCCCTTGCGGCGCTGAGACGCGGGCGGAACCCGAGCTGCCGTGGAGCAGGTTTCCGGGGGGGCTGGTGTCGGGGGGGGGGGACCCGCTCGGCTGGTGGCGGCCGAGCCCAAGAGGGATGGAGCCGGTGGCCGAGGGACCCGACTTCGGGGCCTTCAAGAGACCGGCGCTGCCGCCGGCGGTCCCGCTCCGCGGCAAGGAGGTGGGCGCCGCTCCCCGGGACGCCGAGGGGGAAGCAGCGGGTGAGGAGCCGCCGGCGGAGAGCCCGCCCCAGCCCCGGGAGCAGAGCTCGGCCCCGGGCCCCCTCCCCGCCGCGGCCCCGCGGCCCCGCTACCAGGAGCCGCCGTGGGGCACCTGCCCCCCGGCCGAGGCCGGCTACGGCCTGGAGACCCTGAAGGGCGGCGTCATCGTGGGCACCCTGCGCTTGGAGGGCAGGAGCTGGTTCCTGGTGGGGCGGCTGCCGGGCTGCGCCCTGGCCCTGGAGCACCCGTCCGTGTCGCGGCACCACGCCGTGCTGCAGTACCGCGGCCAGGCCCAGCCCGGCTTCTACGTCTACGACCTGGACAGCACCCACGGCACCTTCCTCAACAAGGCCCGGCTCCCGCCCCGCACCTACTGCCGGGTGCGCGTGGGGCACACGCTGCGCTTCGGGGGCAGCTCCCGCCTCTTCGTGCTGCAGGTGGGTGCGGAGCGGGGGCGCTGAGAGCCATTGTCCCAAACGGGTAAATCCTGTATAGGATGGGAACAACTTCAAGCCAGGGAGTGCAGCGGCGCCTCTAGTTCCAGGCCCTATGGTACGGGGGCGGGCGGGGGTTGTCTGTGAGCTGTAAGCCCCCAAAACCGTCCCCAGGCAACACCAAAAATGCCTCTGAAAGTGGGGCTGCACTTGCAGTGATGCGCAGAGTACAGACTGCGTGCCCAGTTAGCACCGGGATTAATTAACAGCAGCTCTGCTTAAGGGAATAGAGCAAAGTTCCATATGTACCTAAACCTAGGTATGTGGCCTGCAGGGCTCTACCCACCCAAACCATGCCCTTCGGGTCTATGCTGCTATTGTTAGCTCTGTAGCATCCTACTGCTACCCTTGTAGCTACACACCATCGGACAAGTGTGGATGGAACCCGCCTTTCACTGTAGCGGGTACTCATTCATGTGTTCATTCCTGTGCTCTACATGCTGCCCTGAGTGTACACAGAGTCTGACTCTCACTCTTTGCAGTTAAAGCTGTGTCAAACCCATGTGTTCAGAAATCATGAGTTAAAATTCATGACTCTGAAAAAATATTTCAGAGTCTCTTTCTTAGTCTTCTGGCTTCTCAGTATTTAGTGTGCACTTGGATCACATTTTCAGGCTTGGCTTTGCAACCATGAAGGCAAGAAACTCACTTTTTAAAAAAGTTGAGTCTCTCACGTTCACGTGATTCCAGGAACTGGAGCATTAAGAATGCACTAGACATTGTAAAAACATAAGAATGGCCTTACTGGGTCAGACCAAAGGTCCATCTAGCCCAGTACCCTTTCTTCTGACAGTGGCCAGAGGGAATGAACGGAAAAGGTAATCATCAAGTGATCCATCCCCTGTCGCCCATTCCTAGCTTCTGGCAGCAGAGGCTAGGGACACCATCCCTGCCCATCCTGGATAATAATCATTGATGAACCTATCCTCCATGAACTTATCTAGTTCTTATTGGAACCTCATTACAGTCTTGGCCTTCACAACATCTTCTGGCAAAGAATTCACAGGTTGACTGTGCATTGTGTGAAGAAATACTTCTTTTTGTTTGTTTAAATCTGCTGCCTATTAATTTGATTTGGTGACCTCTAGTTCTTGTGCATGGGTTCTCAGACTGGGGTTCGTGAGCTGTCAGCCTCCACCCCAAACCCCGCTTTGCATCCAGCATTTATAATGGTGTTATAAATGCCTTTTTATATATTTAAGGGGGGTCACATTCAGAGGCTTGCTATGTGAAGGGGGTCACGAGTACACAAGTTTGAGAACTACTGTTCTTGTGTTATGAGAAGGAGTAAATAACACTTCCTTAATTACTTTCTCCACCCAAGTCATGATTTTATAGACCTCTATCATATCCCCCTTAGTTGTCTCTTTTCCAAGCTGAAAGTCCTAAGCTTATTAATAGCTCCTCATGTGGTAGCTGGGCCATGCCCCTAATTATTTTTGTTGCCCTTTTCTGAATCTTTTCTAATTCTAATATCTCTTTTGAGATGGGGTGACCACATCTGCATGCAGTATTCAAGATGTGGGTGTACTAGGGATTTATATAGAGGCAATATAATATTTTCTGTTTTATCTATCCCTTTCTTAATGATTCCCAACATTCTGTTCACTTTTTTGACTGCTGTTGTGCATTGACTGGATGCTTTCAGAGAACTATCCAAGATCTCTTTCTTGAGTGGTAACGACTACGTTAGACCCCATCATTTTATATGTATAGTTGGGATTATGTTTTCCAACGTGCATTACTTTTCATTTATCACCTTTCAGTTTCATCTACCATTTTGTTGCCGAGTCACCCAGTTTTGTGAGATCCTTTTGTAGCTCTTCACAGTCTGTTTGGGACTTAACTATCTTGAGTAGTTTTGTATTGTCTGCAGATTTTGCCATCTCAGTGTTTACCCCTTGTAAAAGCTATGATAAAGTTGCAAGAATTGGCAACCCTGAAACTGACCAGCTTTCAAACTGACAGCATCCTTTTAAGGACACTATTTCATGTAGCTTAACTTCCTTATTCAGCAACTTAAGAAAATAGGTTAGAATTGTGGGAAATGGGAAAGAATTTGATTCACCACCTGTAAAAGTGCTCTCTAATTGGCTTGGTTGATCATTGACTGGAAAAAAGAATCACCTTCTGAAGTATAATGTACCCGTCATTGCTCAGAAACGGAGCATCAAACTAGATGGAACATTTTTGTTGTTGTTTTATTATTTGTTTTCTCCAAAGTGACAAGTTAGCTATATGGTCCTGTAGTGTAGATTGCATGAGGAGTGCCTTTGTTGTCTTCATTGTATGTTTAGTTCTTGCAGCAAGATATGCATCCAATTCTTTCACTGCATATCTTGGAAAGTTGCATTTTTGCAGAAAAGCTTGCATGTGCTGCTTTGGCAAATGCAGACTTTTTGAAACTAATCTAAATTAAAAAATCAAATTTAAGAGTTAAAATCTGTTTTTGTTGGGGGGTTTTTTGTGTTAAAAGAAAAAGGAACTAAAGCAATCAGTTTCATTTTCTAGTTTAGCAGTATGATATTTCTAGGAGTTAAAACACTAATGCCTAACAGTCCAGGAAAATTTTTATTAAAAGTAGTGATAACAGGCTCTTTTGAGGCTCTCAAAGCGCTTCATAAGCATTAGTTACTCATACTTAATCACACCCTTGTGAATTAAAGGATATATAGGGGTCACCTGTCCTACCATTAAAATGCAGCCACATCTTGAATCGAACACTGCATCTGTAATGCTGCTCGTCTGTAGACAGGAAATTAAATCTACTGTGTCCAGTAGCAGGGGATTTAGGATTACGGAGTACAATAGGTAAACTGAACTTTTTATTAAAAAAAAAATGTAAAGAGAGATTGACAGTATCCTAGAATAATTTGCTTTTCTGTTACAAAATGGTATCTTTTCCAGATGCACTCTTTAAAGATGTTGTCTGTGTCTTGTGCTGCAGGGACCTGAGGAGGATCAGGAGTCTGAGTCCGAACTAACTGTGACTCAGCTGAAGGCTCTGCACAAGCAGCAACAGGCAAAGCTAGAGAAGACAATGTTAGGCGAGGACTCAGATGAAGATGAACAAGAAGAAAAGGAAGAGAAAAGAAATGAGAGCAGTCAGAGTAATGATATGAGTTGCTCATGGGGAATGGGTAAGAGATATTGTACCCCTGAATGAAGTTGCTAAAATAAGACCTAAAGTCTTTTGAGCAAAAACTAGAGAGATGAAAACTAAGCATTGAATTCCAGCTGCAGTGGTGTATTATTATGAGAGTTTTTTGAAGACAAAAATCATTTCCTTTTTATAAAAAGGATTGCTGGTGTAAGTAAGTTTGTGTGGAAGAGACAGAAGGAGATCTATGCCCAAACAAAAAACACAACTTTAAAGGTCTGACTTCAAACCAAAAAAGGCAAGAAACTAAGAATTGAAGTTTATGCTCTGTCCTTAACTTCTGATATGTTGTGTATATTATTGCAGCAAATGTAATGTATACAATTGCTGGAGACCACTACACAGTGGAGTTAGCCCTAACTGAATTCTTTGAATGTGTGTGTGTTTGTTTGGCAGTAAGGTTGGGTTTTCTAATTTTTGTGGTTTAACTCTCAAGTCAGCATGTGAGAGCTGACAAAGTGGACCATAATTTTAAATAGCTAAAGTTCCAATACTTTAAGTATGTCTTTAAAATGATAAACTACTATTATATACTTAACCTTACTAGCAAAAGGCAGGTGAATCTGTGAGGGTAACTTATCAAAAGAATGTAAAAGTTAAGCAAAACTTGTTATACAGGGTTTTTTCTGAATTGCGGCTCATATTTTTCGCACTGATGAATGCTGAATTTTACTTGCATCTCTTCCCAACCTCCTTTCCTATTTCATCTGCACTTCTGTGCATGCTTTCTTCCAGGGGAAGATGCCGAGGAAGATGAAGTTGAAGAAAATCCTATTGCCATAGAGTTTCAGGAGGAGCAAGAAGCCTTTTATTTGAAGGACCCTAGGAAGGCGCTGCAGGGTTTCTTTGAAAGGGAAGGTATGTGTATTGTGTCTGTCCTTTGTCAGCAGAGCATTTCCCGATAGTGGTGCATGTGGTGATGCCATAAAGTATTTCTTCACACAACGCACAGGCCAAGACTATAACAAGGTTCTAATAAGAACTAGATAAGTTAATGGAGGATAGGTCCATGAATGGCTATTAGCCGGGATGGGTAAGGATGGTGTTCCTAGCTTCTGTTTGCCAGGAGCTGGGAATGGGCGACAGGGGATGGATCACTTGATGATTACCTGTTCTGTTCATTTCCTCTGAAGCACCTGGCATTGGCCACTGTTGGAAGACAGCTACTGGGCTAGATGGACCTTTGTTCTGACCCAGCATGGCTGTTCTTATATTCTGAGTTCAAACTTTGCTCCTGGCTCCCAGGCTGGGAATTGTGTAAGCACCTTGAATCATTCTTGAGTGACACCCCTTCTACAACCAACTCTCAAAAGTAATGTTTAAGGGATCCAGAGGCTTCATAGTTCAGACCCATCTGGTTAGGGGATGGTGGTTATGATATGAGGCTTTATAGGAAAGTATTATAGAGCAGCAAAAACAGAAGGCAGTGACAACTTGACGTCAATTTAAAATCATTGCTGGTAAAGTTTGCAGATGACTCAAATATTGGTGGAGTGTTAAATAATGACAGCTTGCTTCTACAGAGAGATCTGGATCTCATTGTAAGCTTGGCTCCCTTTAACAGCATATGTTTTAATATAAGAAAACGTAAGGTCACAAACGATGAACCAAGAATACGGGTCGCTCTTAGGATGTGGGGGACTGTGTCTGGGAAAGTCATGACTCAGAAAAGAACTTAAGGTCACAGTGGGTAACAAAGTGCCCAGGATGTTGTGGTGGCTAAGAGCAAGTCCAATCTGTTGATGTATAAGCAGGGGAGTATCAAGCACAAAAGGGGTTATTTTCCTTTAATCCTCGCTATCATCCCCTACCACAAGTAGTGGTTGCTGGTTTTTACAATGTGGGCAGCTGCATCAACTTTTTTCTTTATTTCCTGTACAGGAGAAGAACTAGAGTATGAATATGATGACCATGGACACAATACCTGGCTCTGCAGGGTTAAGTAGGTATACTGTGCGTTGACTTTCTGAAATTAGAGGCTTTCCTTTCAGTTTCACAAGCAGAAGCGGAGAGAGTCATTTGTTTGATTGGTACATCTGCAGCTGAGACCAAAATGAGATTAGGCTTAAGCATTGAAATTGAAATAGAAGGATAATGGATGGATCATTACCTAGTTTAGTGTCTGTACTCTTTCCCTAAGTCTTTCTTGCTTACCTATTTTCCATCCCCCAGGAACATCAAATTGTGACAACTCTTTCAATTGTCCCTACTGTGAGAAACACAACAATTTTGAAATATTATGCGAGGAAGAATTTAGCTAGCAGTATCTCACAAACTAATGGAGATAGAAATTCATGCTTTATAGTATTTGAAATCTGATTCCCTTCTTTCAGATGGTATAAAACAGTGGTTTCTAGCTTCAGAGGCTCTTCAGAGAGGCCACTAACATCATGTTGGTGTTGATGAGGGGAAAGCAAGATTGTAATTGGAATGGTGTGACATTTAAGGTCTGATAGCTTATGACCAAATAGAATAGCTTGGAATGGCTTATACCATTTTGACAATCTCTGCTCCAGTATGGCATAATGTTAATTTCTAGCATTGGTAATTCACAGGACAGGAGTGTTTAAAAGTACTTTGGGGCCTAAATTAGTTCCTTTGGCTTGTCTGTGCTGTTTTGCTATGGCCTGGGATTGGATGTAGGAAGTCCTGTTCCTCAGGCTAGTTAAAGATTTGCCTGAAAGTTTTTTGGAAACTAACTGGTTTGACTAATGTTGTAAAAAATTGTAACATGAAAATATTTACTGAAAAAGAGAATGGCGTGGGATGGAAAGAGTGATGTCCAACATAAAGAACATAGGAGTCTAGTAATGTCTCAGAGCTGTTCTGTAACTCTGAATTGAATAGGTTGCCTGTGGATGATGCATCAGGGAAGCAGCTGGTGGCAGAGGCTATCCATTCAGGAAAGAAAAAGGAAGCAATGATACAGTGCGCACTGGAAGCTTGCCGAATACTGGATGCTAGAGGTGTGCTGCGGCAAGAGGCAGGTCGGTAACTGGTCACGTTCTTTGGTAGCTATTTAGAAGATGCTCTCTGAGGGGCGGCTTCTAGTTGCCGAGAAAGCTTGAGCCTGCTGCATATGCCTAGAGTTGATTTAAACAATCTTGCGTTCTCCAGTGAATGTGTTACATATCTCGTCAATTACGTGGTACTAACTAGACTAGGTAGGCTTAAATCAATGATGTAGATGACTAGCTTCAAACTGTTCTCTTTTTCAAGAGCTTTTAACTTTTTCACTTCCTTGCCTCCCCCTCCCCCCGTTTTCAGTATCCCGGAAAAGGAAAGCAAAGAACTGGGAAGAGGAGGACTTTTATGACAGTGATGATGACACCTTCCTTGACCGAACTGGGGTTGTTGAAAAGAAACGACTGAACAGAATGAAAAAAGCTGGGAAAATAGAAGAGAAGCCGGAGACTTTTGATTCACTGGTAAGAAGAACGTCAGGTTATCAGCCAGACCGGGCATTGTTAGCTTCAGGCTATAATCAGTCTTGCATACACTGTTGCTGGAAAGAAAGATCAAAGGGATTTTAAATTGCTCTGTGTTAGACAGTGCTTTGATACCATCTCAGGCCTGTAATTACCAATTGATCAGCCTGGAGTGGAGTCAGTAGGGCTCCGTGTCCATAGAGCGAGAGACTTGGAGGGTTGAAGATTGGTGTTGGCATATGCATGGAACCTTTTGACTCCAGCACAGGATGGAAGTGCCAGAAAGCTGCTGCTACCAGCACTTCAGTAGCATGTGGGCACTTAGCTGGTGGTCCCAGTCTAACTGAGTGAACACAGAAACTGCCACCACTTTTGGTACAACTTAACTTCTACTAACAGCCTCAGCAGAAAGGAGGAGGACTGATTGTACATGGAGAACAAGTCTTCTCATCATAGAACAGCGCCTGCTTAAGGTTGAGGTGTGTCAGGAAGGCAGTACTACGGAAGTTTGCTCTGCTGCTGTCCCTGCTGTGCCTGCTCTGTGGATAGAGGACTTCAGTCCCCAGGCCAGTCAGTCATCTGGCATGAGCCCTAAATTCTCACACACAAACTAGGGGAGGCAAGAGGAATTTGCAACTTCGTTGATCAGAGCTGTGAAAATAATAATAAATTCAGCTAATGAGTTACCAGAAAGTAGTACATACTCTATTCTAGGGAAATGTACTATAATTGTGCTTGCCTGTGCAGTTTTTCTTCTGCTTGACAGGACAGGGCAGAGAGGTGGGTGAATTGAGTATCAGAACAAAGACACAAACAGTTTCAGGCCATCACAAAATAATTTCCAAGTGTCGAAAGTGCACGTGGTACCTCCCAAAACAAGATGATCTGGTCCCTGCTTCAAAGACCATACAAAGTGGATTGAACCTGGCTTGACAAGTTAGGGTCATACTCAGACAAGGAGGGTGAGAAGGAATGACAAGGGTGACAACAATATAACATGGTTACCCAGGCATGTGCACATCTTGATGCTTCAGGAGGAAAATGAGATGAGAAATGGTTTAGGAGCAGAGTCAGTCCTTTGAGCCAGTAACCTCCTGGCCAAAGATCAGCAGTGTAAAGACAGGATAATGTGTAGAATATTGGTTTTAAGAATAACTTATTTTAAAAATAACATCTTTAAAATGAAAATGTTTTTTAATTGTGTGGCTCTTCGTAGGTTGCAAAGTTAAATGCAGCTGAAAAAGAACTTTCTGAGATAACAGAGAAGCTGACGGTTTCAGGGAAAGGTAAGGCACCAAGTATCCCTGATTGAAGAGCTTTAGGGAGCGCTGTGGAGCAGAGGGCAGAGTATGTATATATGTCTTACATATAGTTGCTAAATGAAAATGGAGGAGTGGAATCTAGAAGCAGGCATACTTACAGGTCATTTTGCTCACTATTGTTTCACACCAGTCCCAAAGAGAGTACCTAATCTAGTACACAGGATCAGACAGTAGACAATATAGATGTAGTTCCCTGCATTTGTTATTAATGAGTATCTTAACTGTACATAACATCTCGGGTAAGGGGAGGAGGGTGTACTAGCTAGATGAGTTTAACAAGGTAAACTAGTGCTCATCGGTGTTAACCATGTTTGTGACACCAATCCTATTTGAAGAGAATTCTTCCACAAGCTCCAAATCCTTTTGCAGGAAACAAAAGACCAAAGGATTCTGCAATTGCAGATGGCCTCTATTCAGGTCATCTTTGTCACTGCAGATGTAAAAGTTTAAAGCAAACAAAAACTGAAAAGTGCACAGTGAAAGTACTTGAAGTTTAGGACCCTGTGTTCGTCTGGTGAATTTGCAACTTGCTGCCACATGAGGTCAGAGTTTGGGTTCCAGCCTTGCTCTTCTGGGGTGGGTCTGTGTAGTGTAGAGGAAAGCTACTGTCAGGTGAGATGGTCATATTCCACAACTCAAGTCAGGCCTAACCTTCCTCAAAGAGAGGAGCACTATAAGGCAAAGCTTTTGAGACTCTGTGAGGAATAAGTTAGGGGATCCTAGAGAACTTTAACCAGTCCCCTCATCCCCTGCAAGCATATCTGGAAACAAAAGGTTCTGTCTTCAGGGTTCCTTGTGGAATGACCCCTGAATATAGGTGTATGTAAATACATTAAATTTGTCTGCCAATAATGTGCTCTTGCATTTCATAGAGGTAGTTAAAAGGATGCTGTCACTCAAAAATCCTACCTCCATCTGCAAATTTTATACCTTCTTTTGTTTTAGTAACTGCTATGTTTACTAGAATGAAAGATCAGACGGGAAAGCATATTTTTGTCTTTTTTTCAGATTTACTTTGTACATTTGACGGCACTTGTTGAGTAGTCTGTTACACTGCTTCCTAATGGTTAGTTGCATCACTCTCATGAGATGCAGTTGGGAGGGAGAAAATTATACTCTTCCACAGGCTCTGCAAGCAAGTATTTATTGTTAGCAACAACAGAAGGTGAAGAGGCAGCAGGCAGGTGCATTCCCAAGGACATTTTGTGTCATTGCTCTTGGACCCACTCAAAAGACCCTGATAATGCAGCAAGGAAATGCAAACTCTCCTCCCCTCTTTTTTATCAAAAAGGAATTTAAAAAAAAAAAATCTTTAGTGAACAGCCTTTAAATTGTAAGCTGAATTTAAAAAAAATTCAAATTGACTGTCTCTTTAAACAAAACAAATATTGGGCACATAAAAAGTCCACTAGAAAAAGTTGAGACAAAATGTACTTGTAGGCTATGTGTAATGTGGCCAGGTGTTATCTGGGGGAAATGTACTTAGTTGTTTGTTTATACATTTTTCTACCAGAAATAGTTTGTATAAACAAAGGATGGGTCTTCCTTGTGTGAGTAAGATTTCTCTGAGAATTGTAGAGTCTTCCAGATGGTAATATATTTCAACTTATGGTAGCTATACTTTTATGTCTGCATGATATGGTCCGCTATTTCATTTTGGTAAACCAACCCAATACCAGTGCCAGTTTGGATCAACAATTTTGTTTCTGGTCATTTGTCCAGGACCATTGCTTGGAAAATCTATCTGAACCTGAAAGCATTTAGTACTGTTAATTCCAGCGTGTCATGACTCACTGAGGTGGACATGAATCCTTTATAGCCCTGGAACACTGGGAATGCCAGCATTTATTGCTAGACCTGTCAGACTGCGAGGTATCAGACCTTACTTTGAAACAATACTGGGGCTACTTTGGTACCTCAGTTTAACAATGCTTTCCTGACATTGGGCCAGGATAGACTATAACTAGTCTTAGATCACTGGCCAGTCTATTTTAATCCTTGTATTGGCTGCATGTCTTTTTTTCTTTGCAATTTAAATTGGTAGCTCACATTAACCATAGGTGCTGGCCTACAGCTTCCGAGAGCACTTACACTAACGATAGGTGATTTTTATCATTGTATTGGTAGTCTGTCAATACTAAGGTTGTGAAACCTTATCAAGCTTTGGCTTTCTCTGAGTCATTACATGTCTGGCCTCTAAGGGCAGCACTCCAGAAAGATGGACGAGTGAGTGACAGGCTGAATTACTGTACCTCTTACCCAGCACTTGTAGAAATTAAGTGGTTGTCAGAGCGACATCAATAGAGGTTTACAGATTGCTTTGTAAACTCATTTTGAACTACCTACTGATGGGGAAGCTTGATAACTCTCTCATACTTCAGTGCAGCTGAATGAAAATCAAATACACAGAGATTTTCACTTTTATTTTTTGTTAGCGATGATAATGTTCTTCACGGACAAGCTGATAGTGAAGTAAATGGCCCTAGAGCTTTTGTCCATATAACATAAAATACAATATCCATGATTAATCCTGCTCCTAATGATGACTAATTTTCGTCTCCCCAGCAATTTTCTGTGCGATTGCAAATATCACATCCTAAGAAAAAGACTGAACTGCATTCCATAGCCTGAGCTTGGGAAATCTGGTCCCTCAAGCAGCAGGGGGGTAGAGATTCCCTTTGTGATGCTGAGGTAATAGATCCTGCTGTGCATTTGCTCATCAGAGGACAGACTGGTTTGTCCAAAGCTGTATTTACCTGGGACACGGCTGTCCTCTGTAGCTGCCACCCACTGCTGAAACTTCCACATCCACTTACGCGTTGCAGAGTCTCTATTTTGAAATGGTGGCAGCACTTTAGGCAGAGACAACTAATCCATTCTGCATTGGGGCAGGGTTGTAGGTATCGATTTTCTGGGCTGGTCCATTGTGCCCAACTTCAGGCCCAATCCTGTGAGGTGCTGAGCATCTAATTCCCATTGATTTCTTCAAGGTTTTTCCCAGGTCAGGATCTTTTTGAGTCTAGAGCATGCATGTCTATTCACCGGCTTACTTCAAAGTTCAGATACTTAATCTGGTGGTATGCTAAACATCTCTCTAAGAATGCATCATACAGTGCAGAATGTGTGTAAGTTTAGTAGTAAAAGTGCTGTGTGTGTGTGTATATCTATATACACACCTTTAATTCAAGGTTATTTTGTAGGCATCCTTATGCACATAAGGGTGAATACTGACATACAGTATCTCTATCTTTTAAAAGGTTCAAACAGTCAGTTCATGGGTAGCTTTTGTCCTGATTCACACTCAGTGTAAAGTAATTATATTTGAGAGAAATAGACTTAATGAGAGCTACTTTGGCTGGACTACTTACAATACGTTTTTATTAACGTTGATATATCATCTGCCTAAGGGACATTAGGGCACATAGCATACCAAGTAATAATAATTCCTTGCATCCTATTAACTAAGTGATCTTTGAGTAATTACTGTTACATGCTGCTACAGCTTTTGTGTGTGTGTTAAACTTGAAACTATATTTTGTTCTATATCAGAAATACCCAGTTTATGAACTGAGGCCTTCTAAAAATGTTTGCATAACTAGAAGAAATGATTAATAGTTCCTTACAATCACTTTCAAAAATATACTAATCACAAAAAATTTAAACAAAGCCAAAAAAAAAATCATCTTTAATTACATTCAACCAATTCTGATTTATAATTAAGGCTGAGTTAATTAGGACTGAAAGTTAAAATACTTCGGCCTGGCTTATAATTAGGACAGATATTTAAAAATTTGCAAATTACATAATTGCGTACAGACACACGTACATATCTACATGCACACGTAATCATACAGTTACAAAGATTTAAGTTTGCCTGAATTTTAGCATAGCGTATAATAGTAAAAATGAGGCAGAAGTTCTTACCGAACAACAAGGGCTCAGAAATTCTGACAACACAGAATTAGTTCTCTTCATTGTCTGCCTCTGACATAACTCAGAGGTTGCAAATCCTGTAGCATTGTCAAAATCCAAGAAAAGAACTTTTCTGATCCTTGTTAAGTCATGGGTTAGCAAGAAAAACCTGAGGCTCTAAAGCCTCATGAACTAAAATTTGAGATGCAAAAGAAACAACTTTGTTATTACATATATGGGAGGAATCAGCAATGTCTGCAAAGAGATGGACTCTCTCACCTTTGGGAGGAAAAAATCCATACCTTTATTTTCCCAAATATAAATCAGCCTTCCCAGTTAGAAAACATTGCCAAAGTAACAGTATGTAAGGCTGTCTGAACAGGAGTCGCAGATGAAGTATTTTTTATAGTAAGATAGGAAATACTTACAGACTTCAAGGGGGTGATTACTTGAGTTAACATTCACAAATTCAGAAATGGGTTTACACAGACTAAAATGGATAGAATCAAATTCATCCTTTAGAGAACTCCATTGAATTCTTCCCCAGGGACAAATTTGGCCCATCATTTAGCTGAATGGTGAGAGTTTTGCACAGAGGGTGGTGTATTAACTATTTATCTGTCTTGGGTACTTATATTGCCCCATGACACACTTTGCAATCTTTAAGGGTTAAATTTGGTGGGTATGAGACTCATCTTTTTTTCTATTTCCCCCGCCTCCCCTGCTACCTTGTATATTTTGCAATCCTCTTGCCCAGCCCAATCCCAGCCGGCTTCTCAGGATTCCTTGGATGAGTTCATGACTGAAATAAAATCAGGCTGCTCCTTAGACAGCGTAATGAGGAAGAAGCTTCGCTTGCGGTCCTTTGAATTGAGGCAAGAACAGCAGAGACTGAAAGGGTTAATAAAGATTGTTAAACCTGCAGAGCTGCCGGAGTTGAAGCCACAGTGAGTCTACATCAATAATCATTGTATATTGTCCATATGAAATTGTGCTATCCTGGCAAGTGAAATGCTGCCAAAATGTAGAAAGAGCAAAATATACAATGGGTACCACCTCCTGTGGTACATCTGAAATGTCACTTTGGCATGTCAGTGTGCCACTGACCCATAGCCATGTCAAAGGCATGCTGCAGAGAGATGCAGCAGCAGTGGAGTTAAAGCAGTAAGATCAACACCTGCTTCGTGTGTGTGCACATGTGCACACACAGTGGTGTTTCTTAATAACATGTCTTGCAGAAGCATCACACAGCACAGGTTTGAGTTCTTGTTTCATAGCATCACCTTTGTTCCGCAAATGTTTCTGTTCTTAAATAGAAGAGATTGATGCTTAGGTATTTACTGTAGACTGTGCATTTGCTAATCACTCTTCTTTGTATCTAATTTGGTAGGACTGGGAGTCATGGTGTGGAAATGGAGAACAAGCCTAAAAAGCTAACACTGCCTCTCTTTGGTGCAATGAAAGGGGGAAGAAAATTCAAACTGAAAACTGGAAACCTAGGGGTAAGTTGGATGAAGAGGCCAGTTTTCAGGTATTCGTTGCTTTCGTTTCCTTAGGTCGTTGGCTTTCCCTTCACTTTCTTTTCTATTCTTCTTGGCCTTTTAGTTAAATTCAGATGCATTATTGGTTTAATTCCCAATAGGACTATCCAAAAAACTATGACCTGCTTTTCTGGGGACAATGACTGTATCTCTTCTTCTTTTTCACCTGCACTGATACCTTTCCTTAGGACAAAATAGCTCGTCATCCATTTGGCACTTCTTTCCTAGTTCTTCCTATGTGTGGAACACACATGCTTTGTCCTGTCTTGTCTGTCTGTGGCCATTCTGTATCAACCTGTCTATATATCTCAGGGTTTTTTATAGCACTCGTCATCAGATTACCTAAACACTGCTACATCAGTTTGCTTTTACGCCACAGAAGTTGCCTCTCAGACGTCCAGTTATCCCTGAAAGCTTGTTAAAAATGAAAGATAATGGGCCTGAAGTGGAGGAAGAAGAAGAGGATGAAGATAAGGAGCAGGAAATCAAAGCAGCAAATATCGGGACACAAAAAGCAGAGATGAAAATGGCAGGAGAAGAAGCAGAACAAGAGACTAGTCTTCCTGCCAGTTCTCCTAGCAAGAATGTGGAACCCTCCCATGGTAAACAGTGACCGCTTTTTCCCTTTTCCCTGCATTAGGTTATGAGAGTATAAACTACTGGATTTTTCAGAGTTGCCCAAAGCTCTGGAGGTTTGTTTCACAGATGTTCATGTGACACTTTGCAGATTTCCTTTTCACAGCTTTGTGCCTATGAGTTCAGCATTCTGGGCACAAACAGATCCAGGAACCGAAGAGTTTCACCTGGTTTTGTATTAAAGCTCTGCACAACAGCAAATTTCCCATAGTTTTGGGATTTAAAAAAAAGACAAGAAAAGAAATCTTTCTGTATTGTGACGGGCTATATTGATAAACCAGTGTGTGCAGCACTTGAGTATCTTACAGTAACAAACTAGTACATGACATTGTTGTAAAGGAACATAATTAAAAAGAAAACAGATTTCAGAGTAAGAATACATTTGAAGGTTTATAAACTGAAGAGGTAAAATATTTTAAAAGTCATAATGGCAGGATCTTGACACTGTCTGTGTCTGTGACACTGTATATACAAATTCAAACCCTTTTGCATTCACCAACTCTGTGCATGTGAAAACTCAGCCATAACATTGCAGTAAGTTATTTTGTTCCCTCTTATCTGCAACTCTACGTCCTTGCTTTAATGTATGGTATCATGTGCGATATGGCCAAGTTGTTAGTTTAAACTGGCTCTGTGGGTTAATTAAACTCCCTTCCCAATGTTGCATTGAAATAGTCTTTCTATGTTTAAACTCTTTAGGTGTTTAGAGAGAATTGTCCCTTTATTTGAATGTCAGTGCTGAAATGAATGCAGCTAAGTTTACTCTAGTATATTGTGTTTCAGTGATACTAGTGCTCTATTTCTTAGGATGCCTGATGATAAGTGTATTCTGTTGACTTTTTGGCTGTTTTCCCCAGAGATTGGTTTTCAGTCTCAGCCCATCAGCAATCGGTTAAAGACACCAGATAATGAATATCAGGTGGGCCTATCACAAGAGAAGTCTCAAGGTGAGCAATGCAATGTGGGGCTCAGCAATTGTGCAGGAGATTATGGACTTAAAAATGTATTCAAAGGAGCTATTGTCTGTGCAAATTAGCAAAAGGAAACCGCATTGTCTAGTTTCTGAAGCAGGGAACTAGGAATCCAGGGGGTGTAAGGGCTATTTTCAACTCTGCCACAGTCTAAATATGTGACATCTGGGCAAGTCACTTCATCTCTGTATTTCAATTCTCCTCGCCCCTCCAAATCTGTAAGGCGCTTTGAGTTCCTTGGATGAAAGACACTATATAAATACAACGTTATTTTAATGCAGTAGCGTGACAGCAGGATCTTGTGAGGAAGAACCAAGTATAAAAAATGATGCACCCTTTTTCTCCTCCTTGTCTTGTCTTAAGAGTTGGTCAGAGGGGAAGTGCATGTGAAGATCTGTGCCAATACAAATCTCAAGTACCATATGGCAGTAGCATGCACTGTGAGCTGACCAAATGTCACCGTGCATTTTACAAAAGTCCATCTGATCCTCAAGATCAAAGCCTGACTTGGCATGCAAAACGTTTGGAAGAGATCTGTATGAATTCTTTTACTCTGCTCTCCCACCTGACAGTCTATGGCAGCCTAAGATTCCTCAGGGAGACTGTCCTCTTCTCTTATAGGGGTGAATTTTGATGTCTGATGAGATTGAGATCTTGAGTCACTTAGGTTAAATGGCAGGAGAGTCAAGGCTATTCATCTTACATGATCCCTCACTATTCTCTTCCACTAACTGATATTCCTGTACCCAGAGAAGTGGCATTTTCGTATGTTGGTTCCATGTATTTCCTAAAGTAGCTTTTGGTCTTCATGGCCCAGAGCTTTTGGTCTTCATGGCCCTTGATGGCCGAAGTCCAGGGCACTTCCATGCTCCTGCTTCAGTATTATATCCTCTTGTAATCTGCAGGGAGAAGATTGCTTGACTATTAAAATTTATCATTATAGTAACTGCAGATAGAAAAGACCTATTAGATCCTAACCCCTTACAGGTGGATATATGGAGTGCCAGATAGAGGATCGAATACGTTACATTTAAGTGACAACTGTAGTTTGTTTAATCTCAATAAATTTATAACAGTAGGATCCTGTTCAACAGATAAAAGAACTGAATTTCGGTTCAACAAGGTTAATGTACCATTTCCTTTGACAGGTCTGTTTTTAAGTGGGCCTTTTGTAAACTTATTTCTGATAGAGCTGCTGGTTTGTGATGTAGGAGCAATACCGTGTGCTATAAAACAGATCTTGTTTCTTCCCAGCGTCTGAGAGCGCGTGCAGGACATTTGAAGAGAGCCCCAAGAAAAAGACGAAAGTTTATGGCCCAAGCAGGGTAAGTAAGTAAGGGTACCTGAAGCTCTCTCACTCATAGGAAGACAGTCCCTGCCCCAAGAAATCAACAGTCCCTGCCCCAAGAAATCAACAGTCTAATTTAAAAGATTCCCTCTGAGCGAAATGGGCTGGTGACGTGGTTGGAGTACAGCTTTGTGACAGTGATGTCTCTTCCATGGTGTGTGAGACTAGTCTTCTAATACACTACTGCTGCAGCAGGCATAGAGAGCTATTACAAGTCACCGAGGAGCGTGCCTGCTGAGAAGCTATGATCTAGCATTTCAGGATTGACAGAGCTCCGTAATAGCTACAGTCAAAATAGACCACCAGTCCATTCATCAAAGCTTCCTTTCCAGTTTGTGCTGTGTCACAGTGATGTGATCTCTCATTTGCTTGTATGTGCTCCAACTTGCCATAAAAATTGGCATGCTCCAAGGCCCAGTCCTGTGTCTGCTGAGCTTTCTTGTGGATTAGCATGGGATGTTGCACTCACTGGCTTACACAGCAAATGTCTTAGTCTGGAAAACTGATACTGTTGGACAAAAACCTGGGGACCACCTCTGTAGTCCACATGTCTTGCCTTTAATATAACTTCATCCTTTTGGGAGTTGTGGAAAGGGGCCATTGTTAGTGCTGTGGAATTTATTGTAACTGGGAGCCAAGGTGTAAGTGGCCTCCAGTGCATTCACAAGGAGGATAGAGTTGTTTCTAGGATAAAAATCTGTAAGGGATATAAACCCTCCATGTTTTGGGGCATAAAGATAACCACTTCTGCTGGGGGTTAGAAAGAACCTTTTCCTGGGGACATATTACTGCATAATTTAGCATCATGGGGGCTTGTACCTTTCTCTGAACCATCTGGTACTGACCATTGTGGGAGACTGGGTACTGGACTAGATGGTCTACAAGTTTATCCAGTGTGGCAATTTCTACGCAGCACATTCTGGCTGTAGGTTTTGTAATTGATAGAATGCTATGCAAATACACTGCATCATGTAGCAAAGAGATGTACTGCCCATCAGCCACTAGCAGGATCCGCTAATCCAAAATAATACTTCCATTGGCATTAATTGATTCCGTTGTTAGCAATCCCAGCAAAGAGGCCAAGGACTGAATGGGAACATCTTTCAGAGGAGGTCCCTCCTTAGCTAGGTTGAAGCATATTAGTGAGGGAAGTGTCAATACATTTGCGCTGCTACAATCCATGCTGTACCCCTTCTGTGGATAACTAGAAGGTACCAGTCTCCAGGGCTGTCAGACCCAGCACCTCTAACCAGCACTAATTCACTCCAAGCATTCTAATGTTATAGTATTCTCATAATATTAAATACCTTAGGTTATCTTCACATTCCCATTACAAATCACTTTTTTGCACATGCGATCTTCTGCACACACTCTCCTTTTGGTTGATATTTTCCATAGTGGGTTTCAGCCCAAAGGTAGCATTTTTTTTTAAGTTTGAGGAAAAAATCTTTTTATGCACTTCTGAGTCATGCAAAACTGGAAAAAGTCTTTTCTCCTTCTGAAAAGATAGCTGAATTTTACATGCTGACACTTTCCAGGAGGCTAGATCTTCCAGAGGTCTCTAATCCAGGTTAATTTTAGAAAATTAAACAGATTTGACGGACTGAAACATTGCTTTGATCATGCTGATAGATCTGTATTAAGGTTTTATGTAATAACCAGTACATAAATTCAATGCTTAGTAAATATAGACTCATAGACTTTAAGGTCAGAAGGGACCATCATGATCATCTAGTCTGACCTGCACACTGCAGGCCCTCACCCACCACTCCTCTAATAGACCCCTAACCTCTGGCTGAGTTATTGAAGCAATGTATGCTCTGTGTAGATTTAAAGACTTAAATATAGGTGGGTTGGGTTTTTTTGTTTTGTTTTTCAATGTTTCACTATAGAGTTGTTAGATTTTGACTACATAATTGTGGAAGTAAAAGATGAAAGCAGTTAAAAGATTACTGCTTCAGCCCTAAATTTTCAACCTGACTTTAACTTGCTATCTCCACATTTAGGCCTCGATGAAAATAGCCTGATTTTTGAGGAGCACTTAGCAGTCACAAATGCCACTGAAATTAATGGGAGCTAGAAGCATGTATCTCCTTGGAAAACGAGGCCACTCTTATTTTAACAGCTTAACTTCAGGCATTCAAGTTTGAAACTGTTGGCCTTAATATGATTTTTATTTTTTTCCCAGTGTGAATTGTGCTCCTAAATCACTTAAATACTCTTAAGTCTCACCTTCCCCTTTTTCCTTTAAACAGGGACATTCATTGTAAAATTGACATCAATGTAACATTAAGCTTACAAATTTAAACCCTCGAGAGTCAGCAAATACAAAAATTAACATTTTCATTGTAACCTCTATTTGCATACACCATGGACACAATCCTGTGTTTTGCATTATCTGTAATGCTGTCAAGTGCAACAAACAGTTCTGCCCTCGTTAGTACACTCAACTCCTACTGACTTCATTGGGAATTTCATGGCTATATCGGAGGGTGGAATTGTCCTTCAGTCTATGCTCTGAGGCCTGGTCTATGCTGGGCGGGTGGGGATCGATCTAAATTATGCAACTTCAGCTACGTGAATAACATATCTGAAGTCGATTTACTGAGATCTACTTATCGCGATGTCTTCACTGTGGTCAGTTGACAGCTGACGCTCCCCCACTGCCCGTCGATGCCGAGGGTAATGTAGACACGCCCTGACAGACCGGCTCTGTTACCAGCCCACTGCACTCCTGTTGTTTCCTCATTGACCTTTCACAGTAGGGAAACTGCTTCCACCTCTCGGTAGCTTTTTTTTTTTTCCAGCTTAAAACTGACTATTTGAAACACTTGGGAACTTTATGCTAGGAATGCTGTATCTTTAAAAATGTCTGCTCAATTTTTATTTTTTGCAGCTCCAGCAAGCGCTTTCCTCCTCGCAGTACCCAGAAGATGACCCAGACTACTGTGTGTGGATGCCTCCTGCAGGTACCAAGCAATTTCCTCTAACTTCTTACTCCAATAAATCAGGAATCCATTTGCAAAATAGTCCTGAGGTCCCTGAAGTGTGGCCCCAAAAAAAATCAACCAGTATGGATATTTCACACATACACCCATCCCAAATACCACATGTAACAACCATTTACTTTTCACACTGCTATATGTGCTACTATTAGTTCCTGCAGTTCTATATTCGCTTCATTACGCCAAGTGTGGTGGTGGTTTTATTATTTGAAAGGAAGATCAAAGCCTATGAGGTTTTGAGCAGCCTCAACTTTCACTGAAGTCATTGGAACATTCCGCAACCTGTGGGATTGGTCCTCTAAAACTTTTGTGAGGACTTTTTGGCCAAAACTTTGAAACACAAATCTTCCTACAACTCGTATCACATGTTTTGGAGAGACAAGCCTTATTAACTTATTGTGGCAGAGATATGGAATGACTTTTAATAGGGGCACAAATCCAATTTGTGTGGAGGGTGAAAGGTAAAGATTAACTTTTCTAATTAACCTTCAAATCGTTTTGATTTAACCTTCTGTGGTTATTTTTAATGATGCAATGAATTTTCAATTATACTTTTTTAATGAGAGCATGGCTTATGCATATAGCTTTTCATATTAAGTGCATAGATTAGATTTCATATGGTTTCATGGTAGTCTTTCTCAAAATTACAGATAATTAGGGGTTTAAAACATTGCTGGGCCTCACAGGGAGGGAGGAGACGGGGAAGGAACTTCACTGAGGAGAGCTCTATCCCAGAGCTAAGTGAACAGAAGGACTGCACTCCATTAGCACTAGTAAAAACTAGAGCAAAATTCCTGGCTCAGCTGACCAGAAGAGGGGCTGAACTGGGTGTGTCTAGCCAGCTTCCTTTTTTGAGGGAGCTCTCTTTTCCTGTCTCCAGCTGTTAATGGGCGGATTTGTCTCCTGTCTGAGCTGGCATAATGGGGATACTGGAGGAACCAAATAAACAGGAAAGATATTATGTAGTCTTGTAAAGGCATATAACTCCCAGCTGTCAGGAATTTATGTATCAAAAGGAGACTAGTATTGTAGTATCCGTTGTGTGGGTTGGTATACTTTTTTTCTGCCTGTCGAATGTATGCTCTGTGCAGACAGTTTCATTCTTTGCTCTGAGTTGATCTTGGAAGAGAAAATATATATATAAATATATTTTTGTCTCTTGTCAATCAGGTCAAAGCGGTGATGGCAAGACTCATCTGAATGAAAAATATGGCTATTAAGCTTCACAGGCCCCAGGCAGGGGCTCTGAGGTCTAAGGGACCGGGCTACTTTGGACAGCTTCCTGCACAGAGTTGAGTGACGGGTGAAAGAGTTAGCTTCTCAGATGTTGTTGAAGATTGAATGGCATCAGCACCAATTCAGACAGTTATCTCAAGCATTGAATTTGTTCTTTGTTTTTAAAACACTTCTAAGGATTCCTGAGCCTTGCACATAAATTTTTCCACCTCTTCCTTCTGCAGTTGGCCTGGTCGTTGTATTCAGCATAGGAATGTTAGACTTGTAAGGACTTTATGTTTATAAGCTTGATGAGGTGATATCAGGCTGGTTTTATCCAATAAAAGTGAGAACACTAGTGTTTTTGCCTCCAAATTATACTTTAAAATGACATTTTATTTCAAAGAAAATATATTTTTAACCCCCTCTTCCCCCCCCCCCAAAAAAATCCTTTTTAACTTTTGGAACTCAAGCATTTCTGCACTGAATAATGCAAGAAAACCAGAGCATGAAATTGGCTGGAAACACTGAGAGAAATGCAATAATTAGAGGCATGGAAAAACTCTCATATGAAGACAAGCAATCCAAATATTTTCAATTTGTCTTTCAAAAGAGACAAATTTGAGGGGACATGATGATAAAAGCTCCCAAAATAGTGAATGCTCTAGAAAAGGGAGATAGGAGTTTCTGTTTTCCTTGTGTTATAACACAAGAACATTGGGACATTTGATGAATTTGAAAAATGGTACATTCAAAATTGATAAAAGATAATTCTCTCAGTGCATAATTAGACTGTGGAACTCATTGCCACAGAATGTTGTTGGAGCCAAGAACTTAGTGAGGACTAAAGAGGGATTTGACCTTTCTATGGATAACAAGAATATCCAGAACTATAAAAATTCATGCTGAAAAAGAGTATTGGAAAGAATCTAATACCTCATTTATCTATAATATGAAACCTGCGGCTTAAAATAATTCCAAATGTTAAGAGATTAGGAAGAGACCTTGATGGGAGCAGATTACCCTCCATCTGCCTACTATGCAGTTTCTTGCACCTTCTTCTAAAGCAGTGGTGGGCAACCTGTGGCCCAGGAACCGGCGTCCGGGAACCCGGCAAACCACAGCCACCGGGAGCTGCGAGGGCCATGCCTGCAGATTGTCATCAGCAAAATGTCTCACGGCCCACAATCTGATTACCCTGATGGGCCACATGCGGGCCACAGGTGCCCACCACTGTTCTAAAGCATTGATGCTGGCCACTGTCAAGAGACAAGATATTTGATTAAATTGACCATAGGTCTGAGGCAGTCCAACATTTCCTATGTAAAGTAGCTCTATAAAATGCTACGGTAGTGGTTGTATTATACATAAGGAAATTCTTCTTTTAAAAATATGAATGTTATCCTGACCATGTCTCTTCAGCTTCCTCTTTCATCAGACATGTTTCTAGGATGGTCATAATAGTTCAGGCTTTTCTATCTTTTCAGCATTGTGTGTTTGGGCAGATGCCTTTTGTATTCCCCTATTCAAGCCCCCGCTTGGTTGAGAGTATTTCTCCCTAGTAACCAAAGTCCACTCACATCAATGTCCTCTTACCAGTTCTTTCAAAATCATAATTAAAGAAAAAATACCTGCAGATGGAGCTAGTGAAGCACAAACCATGCTGTGTCATAGGTCTCTTCCATCTATGAGCTGTATTATGTCCAATTCCTTTCCTCTGGACCTCTGAAGTGTTCCCTTCGTAATTAACTCTCTCTCCCCCCCCTGCTCCCATGAAGCTGAAAATTCACCCACACTTACGCCACTGGCTTTAAATCAAACCCTGGTGTAGAAGAGTGATTTCACACCCTCCCATTCAGTCGCCCAGCTGTTGAGACGGGTCTTTGTTTCTGCAGTAAGCTACAGCATCCACACACTTGTTCTCGCTGCTTGTGCCAACATGTGGTCAGGATACAGTGCTTTCTCCAGCATTCAAGGACCAATTGTCTAAAGCTGCCATTTCCCGTGCAGAGGAAATGATTATTGTATTCTCTGCCACATGTTTACCTCATTATCGTAATTACTTTCCCTTGCTACAAACCTTCCTTTTATGTATTCACCTGATAAATACATTTTAATTTATAAGGCATATCCAAAGCCCTTTAAGCACTTAATATCTGGCCAGCTGCCTTCAAAATATTTTGGTTTGGAGCTCTGTGTGTGAAGCAGTTGGTTTGATAATTTGCATAACACATTCTGCTGTTTCACGTCAAACAATTATACATTTAATATAGTTATATAAATGCCATAGGTTTTTACAAGCTTTTACATTCTGATTTAAGTGTGACATTTAGCATTAGATGCTCTCAGCATCATGATAGAAATTAAGTGCAATGAAATGTCAAAGCTCTCTTTTTCTGGTACCCCAGTGTGTGTGCCTATATGTATATACATGTGTATGTATACTTTTCAACATGAATATATTGCATTGTTTCTGGGTTCTGATGACCTGTTAAACCTAGGTTCAGTCTCATATTTTCACTAGACATACTCAATAAAAATGCAGCCTAATTGTAGTTCAGCGGACTAGTCTTTCACTTGGAGCCTGGCTTCAAATCTAGTCTTTGATCGCAAGTGAAAATAAGATTGTTCTCCCAAACTATCATACACTTTGACTCACTCTGGCACACAACTGCTCACGAATGTCCTAGACTAGAATAGTGGAACTGCAGGTCACAACTGATCTGCACTGGCAGAACTGTATGGAGGGAGCCTGAGGCTTCAGCAGTTGTGAAATTCCAGATCAGGAGAAATGTGCATAGTGCTTATCTGCACTAATCTGACTAGCCCCTCGCTTTCATAGGTATCAGGTTCACACTCCTAGAGACAGGTGTAACCCTTAACGGTATAGGGGGTGTTATTGATATTATTGTATAAATATAGTACAGATGGTTTCTGAGGAGAGAACATTGCTTGTGTGAGCTGTCTTTATTACATCTTTATGTAGAGGGAAGATAGTCTTGCCTTTACCCTGCAATATAGGGGTGGGTACCCTCTAGGCACTCTAATTGAAAATAGCTTCTCCTGATTTCCTTTGACTCTGCATCCCATGCTCCCTACCAACTCCAGTCTACACAGAGCACTGCTACTAGCTTCCTCTCCCTGATCTTCCCTATCACACCACCACTCCCTTGTCTTTAGATCAA
The DNA here is from genome assembly GCF_965152235.1 of Eretmochelys imbricata. Classification (NCBI taxonomy): domain Eukaryota; kingdom Metazoa; phylum Chordata; order Testudines; family Cheloniidae; genus Eretmochelys; species Eretmochelys imbricata. The sequence goes on from NC_135574.1 coordinate 153,558,507, forward strand.
GTTCAAGCTTCTCATCCCTCTGAGGCACAGCACAATTTTATCTTACCAGTATCTTTGTGTTCACTTCCTCCTGCAGTTTAAACTCCTGAGGTTTCCTACAAACCACTCCTATACCCTTCTCCTGCTTCCCCTTTGCATATTCTTTTCATATCACCCCTTTTCTTTTAGTATATCTTCCCCTTCACTCAAATTATCTTCGGAATGCACTTTCACAAAGCCTTTCATCAGTGATCCTTCAAAGATGCCCACCCTACTTTGTGATGGTGACCTATCAGCTGATCTGTAGTGTCTGTCTGGTTTAGGGCCTGGTCCTGGAGCTAATTCTGTGTGGGAAGAGCTCTGCAGCTGCCTGGAGTCAGTTGCAGGACTGGAGTCTCAGTGCAAGCTCCTTATAGGAGGGGCCATGTCTGCCTTTGTACAGAGCTGTGCACGCTGCTCTATAAATAAAATTGTAGTAATGTGAAGTGAAACAATACAAGAAACTATGGTGATCTACTAGCGAAATATTTCCCTTTTAGAACGGCCGTGCATCTGTTCTGTTTTGGAAGCAGCAGCATATTGTCCATGGGAATTTCCTCAGAAAGTAGTTGGCAGTGCTATAAGCCCATGATAGGAAGTGAGTGATGTTTCTCTGATGTCAGAACAAAACGGTACTATAAATCTGTAAGTTGTGTAACTTGCTTATCAACCTTTTTATCCCCTTACCATAAATAACCTTCCCAACAGTCTTTAAGAAACATCAACCAAGGCAGATTCATAACAGCAAGCCAATAACACCCTAGCAGCTCTTACAGGCTATTGTATGTAATTCTGCTGGGGTCTGTGTTGAAATGCTGATTTATTTTCCAGTATTGAAAGCACAGCTGTAAGCCCCGCAGACCATTTTGTTCTTGCTTCTAAAGCAGCTCCCTTAGCTTCAGGTGTTTCTCACCACAAAGCGGATACAGCCGTTTTCTTTCTAAAAATTAGTGCACTGCCTGCAAACTCTGTTTTCTGGCTTCTGTTTTTGAGAAGCAGTCACACAAGGAAATGTACTGTGATGTGTTGATAGTTGATAAGCTGCAGTATCTCTTCTGTCTCTCTAATCATTCAGATAAGTGGTAAGTGTGAGCCAGTGGCTTAAGCTCAGGCCTGGGTATTAGTAACTTCTATATTCTGAACTTGACTCCTGTTCGCTCTCTGACTTCAGGCACGGGAGTCAAGATCAGAATGCAGGCATTTTGAATGCCTAGTTAATGGGAGTTTTGCCACTGATGTCCAGGGGTCAAAGTTCCATCTGTTAAGTCTCTCAGCATCTCTACAAGAAGTTACTTATCTCCATTTTAATCACTGCACCTCTATTTCCCCATCTGTTGTAAAAGGGAGATAATTAGCTTATCTCAGAGACGTTAAGAAACTAAGGCTATGTCTACGCTACAGTTTGTGTCGGAATAACTTCTGTCACTCTGGAGGGGTGAATAAATCACACACGCGCACACTCACACACACACACCCCCGAGTGACATAAGATACATGGACATAAGTACCGGTGTGCACAGCACTATGTTGGCAGGAGAGCTTCTCTGCTGACAGGGCTGCTTCTGCTAGCAGGGGCTGGAGTAATTAAGCCAATGGGAGAAGCTTTCTCCCATCAGCTTAGAGCAGCTTCAGTAGAGAACTTACAGTGGTGCAGCTGCATTGGTGTAGCTGCGCTGCTGTAAACTCTCTAGGGTACCCATGTCCTTATCGGGTGAAATCTTGACCCCTGTGACATCCATGACAAAACTCCCCTTAATTTCAATGGGGCCACGATTTCATCTTATGCTTGGAAAGTGCTTTAGCATCCTCTGCTGAAAGGTGTTATGTAAAATGTATTATTAGAGCAGCAGAGGAGGGTAAGTATGGTTGAAGGGCAAATGGATCTCTGTTGCCTAGAAGGAGGAGGAGTGTGAACAGCAGCTGATGCTACTGTCAGAAACCAGTACTGAGGATTGGGATGAGATCATAAAAAGGAAGCCGTATGAGGACCACTGTGGCAGCTGGAGAGCATGGAGATGCTGGGAAGGATAGAGCAAGAAAGAAGAGAAACCTGAATGCATTATTATTATTTAGGGGTCTGAAGTCAAAGGATGAGTAGGAGGCCTAGCACCTTGAGGTCACACCTAAAATCTGCATATATAGTTAGAAGTGATATGAACACCCATGAAAATAGGGAACTAATCCAATGAGAGCTAAAGCATTTACTTAGACAAATGCAAGTTGGGCCACTTAAGAGAAGACATATGCAGGCTAGCAAAGGGGGAGCAGATGGGTGAAAAGCAGAACTTGGAAAGCAGTGACGGGCCAGTGGTGGACAGCAAATGGGTTGGGTGACACATTCTAAGGTTCAACTCAGACCAGTGAGAGACCATATCGCCGCCTGCCCTGTAACCCTGGGTGCCTTAAATGCTCTGCTGCTGTGGCTCATAGTCCGGAAACAGCAAGCAGGCAAGCATACAGTTCCCTGAATGTCCGTGTGCTGCACAGCCCTGGTTCAGCACTCGGACCCCAGCAGCCTGCCTATAATGCAACTGCCCCACCCTGGTCTCCCCCAGCCTTGGTTACTACTTGCAGGGTGATCCCAATGCATCCCCAGTCCCTAATTTCCCCAAAACCATCTGCCCTGAAACATCCAGCCCTCTCCTGGAAGATTTGGAGGAGTAATAAGGTCCATTGCTCCTTAAAGAGACAAAAGCACAGAAGCTTGTTGCTTTAACTGGAGTTAACAATCCCTTCAATTCAAACACAGCACTGGGTTGGTTTGGATTAAAAGTAAAACAAGTTTATTAACAAAAAGAGAGGTTTTAAGTGAGTTTCAGCACAAGAGGAAAATACAAAATGGTTACAAGCAAAAGTAAAATATGCTTTCTAGTGTCTTAGCCCTGGTCTACACTAGGACTTTAGGTCGAATTTAGCAGCATTAAATCGATGTAAACCTGCACCCATCCACACGATGAAGCCCTTTTTTTTTACTTAAAGGGCTCTTAAAATCGATTTCCTTACTCCACACCTGACAAGTGGATTAGTGCTTAAATCGGCCTTGCCGGGTCGAATTTGGAGTACTGTGGACACAATTCGACGGTATTGGCCTCCGGGAGCTATTCCAGAGTGCTCTATTGTGACCGCTCTGGACAGCACTCTCAATTCAGATGCACTGGCCAGGTAGACAGGAAAAGAACCGCGAACTTTTGAATCTCATTTCCGGAGTCTGCGGGAACTGTGGGATAGCTACTCACAGTGCAACACTCCGGAAGTCGACGCTTGCCTCGGTACTGTGGAAGCACTCCACTGAGTTAATGCACTTAATGCACTTAGAGCATTTTCTGTGGGGACACACACACTCGAATATATAAAACCGATTTCTAAAAAACCGACTTCTATAAATTCGACCTAATTTCATAGTGTAGACATACCCTAAGACTTAATCAGCTGCAGCCTTGGTTCAAGGCAGATTTCTTCCCAACCTTTCTTCTTTGCAGCCATGTCTGACTTTCTCTGAGTCAAGACCTTCCACAGAAGTAGAAAGTGCTGGTTCTCTTTGTCATCTTAGGTGAGAGATCTTTGCAGGTTTCTCACCTATATTCAGTTTCCAGAGGCTTCAATCCCCCTGGCTGAAGGACCCATCTTTCTCAGTTTGCAAGAGTTGTGGTCCCTTGTGTCTGTCCAGTGATGGATGCCAAGATGACTGCTTCTCTCTCTTTATATCTTCCCAAACTCAGTCTTTCGTCGCCAGACTCAGGCTGACTTCATGCTGTTCTTCCCTTCCTGTGGACTGCCCATCCATCCCCTGTTGATTTGTATGTAAATAGGGTTTCCATTGTTTTTGGTCACACCTAGCTTAATTTCATTGGAGATAGGTGAATAGCCTCCTTCCCTCCTGGCTGGGAGGAAACCTGTTTATCCCTTTGGTCATAGACTTGGAAGCATAATGTCAGTGAGTATTCATAAAAAGAAAAGGAGTACTTGTGGCACCTTAGAGACTAACCAATTTATTGGAGCATGAGCTTTCGTGAGCTTATGAAGTGAGCTGTAGCTCACGAAAGCTTATGCTCAAATAAATTTGTTAGTCTGTAAGGTGCCACAAATATAGAGGTTGTCTTTTGGGGATCAGAAGTAAATTCTAGAGACTGCAGCTCTGATTGATACGTATGTTCATCTTTTAAAATGCAGTACAGCTGAACCCAAAGAAATCTCTCTAGCAGAGAAATGGATATTCAGCCCATTACCTGCACATTGGAGAAATGCCTCCAGCATTATAACCACCACCAAAACCAGCCATCACATGTATGAACTCCATCCACCTGGTGTTCTCTAATCTTCCATTCACAAGCTGGGGTCACGTGAACCAGCGTCAATCAGTGAACTGAGACAGTCCGAAATCAAGAATGATACCTTCCTCATTCAGAGATCAGAGTGACAAATTACAGATTTTCCAGTTTCTGTCCCAGCTCAGGAAAGAGTAGGAGGTTTCATTCCACTTGGGGACCTAGTACCAAATCCACCCAAACAAGAACACACACAGCTTTATCTAATGTATTTTATGCCGCCATGTTCTGATATCTTGTCATTGCCATTGGCCACATCTGTAGTGTTTGCAGAAGGTGGCCACTATGTAATTAGGATTATAAACAGTTTTGCAATCTCATTTGAATAAAAAATTTCATGCTCTAGGGCATAAGCCAATCTCTGACTGATGGGGGTTAGGAAGAAACCTATGGCAGCTCTACGCTTTAACCAGGAGTAGCCAACACGTTTTAATCATGACTTGCCTCGGTCTGTGCTAAAATGTGCTTAACGTTGTGTTAGTGAACATGTTCTCCAAGACAATCCCTGTATAGACCAAGCCTCAGTAGATTAGAGAGGGTTTTAACTGTGAATGTTTGTTCAATTTTTTTTATATCTGTAGGGTTTAAAGGAAAATAAGTGTCCGTGTGTTCAGAGCCATGAAGGGGTGTGTTTTAGATCAATCTAAACAAAGAATACAAAGGAACTGAGGGTCTGTGTAACACTGGAAAGAGGCAAACACCACAGTCACTCATACACAGCAAGGCAGACTCTATAGACCAGGGTTCCTCAACCTGTGGATCGGGACCCAAAATTGGGTTGCCAGAACATTTTGAAGAGTCACGTGGCAGCTCCTGTCTGACGGGGCTGTCTGGGCTCACCTCCCTGCTGCAGGGCACTGCAACCTCTGGGGTCCCAGTGCCACTCAGGTTTGGCCCAGCCATCACGATGACAGGAGTCGGGGTAGGCCAAATTTGAGTGAGTGGCACTGCAACCCAAGGAGGCAGGTCATAACTCCACTCGCACAAATCTGATCCAGTTAGGGGGCAGGGCCCAGAGCAGAGAGCCAAGCCCAGCCAGCCCCAAAGCGCAGGAGTTGCCACTGTGGGGTGAGTGCCAGGCAGGACCCAACTCCCCCGGGGGGGCAGGACCCACGGAAACCACCCTTGGACCCCCCACCCCAAGACTTATTTACTGGGTTGCGATAGGCTATAAACATTTACAAAGGGGTCCTGAGCCCAGAAAGACTGAGAACCTCTGCTATAGAAAGTTGGACTGTTTCCTCAGGGAGATGGTGGAATCCCCATTGGTCCTGATCCTGTAACATGCATGTTAGGTAGTATTACTCATGCAAATAGTCCCACTGAATGCAATGGGGCCACTCCTGCGAGTAATGCTACTCATTTGTGTGTTTGAAAGATCTGGCTCATAGCTAGTCATATAACAGCAGACTGGGAAAGCAGTGGAGAATATCCTGTAGGAAGCTATCCTGTCCTGGCAGGAGTGGATGGACAAACTAATCTTCCATTGTGATTCTATCATTCGGTGCAATCTTCTGGCTAGATGTGATGCAGTGGGAATGTTCTGAATGTTTTTCTAAATACTGTGTGTATGCCTCAGTTTCCCTTATGTGTTACTCAAGTATCTAGGTGGTGGGACAAGGGTGTGTGATCATTGCAGAGACCCCAAGAGGGCAGGTATGACTGCCGTCTGGCTGCCTAGGCACAGACAAGGGCCAACACTATATCCTGGCAGCTGCTGTCTCGGGCCCATCCTCTGCAAGAATCAGCTGGAGGTGCAGGCCAGGTGACCTATTTGCCCAGGAAAGAGGCAAAGGATGGAGGCGGGGCAGAGGGTCTTGACTGAGTCTGGGCTGCTGGAAGCTGATCAGTCTCCTGGTTTGGGACTCAGGGGCAGAGCTCTGGGCTCTGGATTCCCCCTTTCCTCCAAGATGGACTTTGCTGTAACTTCCTACTTTCTGTGCTAACAAGATCTGTTCTGTGTTGTGTTCCCAACAACTAATAAACCATTCTGTTTTACAATGCTGGCTGAGAGTCACTGCAGACTGCGAAGTTGGGGTGCAGGGCCCATGTAATGCTTCCCCAGGTGTCCCATTCAGGTGGACTCCATGCGTGAAGCTGATGGTATGACCGGGATGCTGAATGCTCCGAGGTCAGACCCAGGGGGCACTGATGCTGAGGAGGCTTCTTGCCCTCATGAGAGTGTGCCCTGAGGGGAGACATACTACACTCAAGTCCTGTCTGACTTCGTTCAGAGCAGTTCCAGAGCACTGAGACTGTGACTCCGTGACACCAGTAGATGGTTATTACGGTTTAATTAAATGATCAGCTCTCTGAACCAATTAAATGATTCTCTTCTGTCAATAAAAGAGTGTTAGAAATTAGCACTGTATGAGGAAGATGCCCATTTAACTCCCTTTTCATGAGATCCTGGATTGGGCCTTATTTTTCCTTTAGCTCTTGTCACCTTTTGCACAGAAACTTAGGGCATTTCTGAATTCCCTTCAGCCTGAAATAATGTCTCTGCATTTATAGCACTGGTTCTTCCCCTTGTGAGTGGGTGGGAAGCTCTTATTTCAGAAGCCTGTAAATAACCAGAGTAAATGCGAACTCCAACACGCACACATCCTTTCTAAACAGGCAAATATTTTCCCTAAGAATAATTCCTAGGTTAACCTTTTGTCAGGAAAACATGAAGGGTGTATCGTGATTGAAAACACTGCTCTCGTGTTGACGAAAAGGAAAAGGCAGTGCTTTTGAATGGGTTTGGAAATGTCAAGTGGGAGACTGCACAGCATGAATTATAAAAGCCAGTAGAAGGCAGAGAAACAATGGGTGAACAATTATTACGCTGAAATAGCTGGTAATTCCTTGTGTACATCACAAATCCCTCTGTCAAGCTGCGAAATGATCTTTAGCTTCATTTAATTGTGCAGTCAATAGTTTTCTATGCAATGGGTCGAAATCTGATGGGGCGACCTCATTTGGTCAGCGGGAGATTCCAGCTGTGAACGTGGCTTGCAGCCATATTTCCTCTGATTTTGAGCTTATATCGGTGATTTGCACTGCCTTCAGTAGATTTTGCCATGTTCTGGGGAATTTTAGGATTCTCTTATTCAAAGAATTGGATTGTTAGGGAAACCAGTATTTGTGGTCCCATGGACTGGGGAGCAGTTCCCAAGATGAGGATCCCTAGCTATTGGCTTCCTTTAACAGCGAAATCCAGTGCCAGTCTAAGGTTAGTAGCAAGGTGGTAGCATTTGTCTGAAACTCCCCACCCTGTTAGCAGGGATTAATCCTGCTGGGAAAGAGTTAAATGGATCTGCTGACTGAGTGAGGTAGGTGGTGTGGGTTGAACAATCCTATGGTAGGAACCCTAGGAGCAGCCAAGTTTGAGCAGAAGGCATGAGCTGAGCTTTATCCCACTGTTGTGGTCAAACCCCAGACAGGCAGTGTGTTTGCACTTTACACGGGGTGGGCTGTGATGCAGTGGACCCAGACATCTCCAGGCCAACTACTACCCAAAACAAATAGTGCCAGTAAACCAAGGCAAAGAATTTTCTACAAGCTGAGAAACAGCTTTCCTTTGAGACTCCAGATTCAGTATCGAAGTGAGACAGTCCCTACAGGGGCAGCACCACCTGTGAACCAGCGCATGGGGGATTCCGCACTAGAAGGTTGCCTGGGGAACACGAACTATCTTCAGCATGTGGTCCTGCTCTTGCTCCCATTGGCATCCATTGGAGCAGGATTGGGCTCCTTGTGAGTCTTCTCTGGGGAACCCTAGTCCTAATCTGCTCGAATTCCAGCCCTTCAGCACCATTGAGCTATGACCCAATGCAGATTTCCAAATGGTGTCGTGATAAGCCCCCTGTTCCGAAAGTGATGGTGCCTGACAAGGGAACCAGGAAGGAAATTAGCTATCACTCCAGAACAAAAGAAGCTCCTTCTTGTGGGAATTGGAGCCAGACATTTGCTGACAAAGCAATTCCTCACCAATCATCAACACTAGGAGACTGCAGGTCAACAATGACAAATCTGCAGAGAGCCTGGCTTTAGAGCATGAATTTCCAGATGGAGGAAGAGGATTTATTCTCTAGCCAAAGACTTGGTATTAAGGGAGCACCTGTAGTTGTGGGCCTTTTAGCCCTGGAGTTCTCCCTCCTTGGAAGGGAATAGGAGAGTCAGAGCCCTCACCTTCTTAACCCAGTTCAATATACTGTTGCCATTCCGATGTGTGAATCAGAGCAGCGGCATTTGTACCATGACATGTTGGAACCCGCCGTGACATTTACTTTATGTGCGATCCCCTCCTTTTCTTTTTCGTTTTACCACCTCCCACCCACCCCCAGCGGTGTGTACACGGGTGCTGTGATTTGTGCACAATGCAACATTCATTGCCCAGGCTGTGGCACTTAACATTAATGGGATGAAGTTTGTCATGGGATTTGCACCGGAGACTGCCTGCTCGATTAGCGCCCACCGTTATCCGAGGGGGAGCGTCAGAGCTGAGTGACTGTTTGCTGCTGAGCTACATGGGTAACACACCAGTTGTTGGGTGACCTCACCTTCCCAACTCCCCCCATCTGTCTGCCTGCCTGCCTTTATTTGCCATTTATACACATACCCTCCTATTGTGCATCTTGTTTGTCTTTAACAACCAATGAGCAGGAAGGGGACATTTTTGAAGACAAACATTTGGATGGAGTTAGTCCTTTTCTCCCATGGTAACAAATCTCCTTGGCTTACGCTTGTTAACTTTTACTGGCACAGGGGATTGAAGAAGCAAAGAGGAAGGGAATGTAGTGGAGAATCTGAGAAGAAGAGGGAGTGTCCAAATTCATCCTTGGTGTAACCCTCTTGAGTCAAGTGGAATATTTTTGTTTCAGATGAGCCTATATACACAGTCGTCAGCTGTGTTGTTGAACCTTTATCAAACAGAAAATCTCTGGGGGGAGGGATTGAACCATGTGCATGGGTATAGAACACTGCTATAATGGGTGACAATGTAATAGGGGCATAATTCCAGGAGTGGGAGAGAGATGTGTCATGGGCTGTTGGTAGTATTACAGAGCAACTTGTGATGACCTTCAAGCATATAAAATAATATAGGGAGTCACTGTACAGTCATGCACCTGCCTCATACTGATCCCCTACGGAACTTACTAGTCGAATGAAAATATTCTCCAGCAATTGCAATACACAATAGGAAGCATCAGAACATGGAAAATCGGAACAGTACCTCTGTAATTCATGGGAGGCACCTTTTAAATATATTGCTCTCCATGCTTGGCCAAAGGCCTTGCAAATCTCACTTAGGGGATCTTGCCTCTTGCTATAGTATGAGTGTGATATCAGTGCCGTGCAGGGTGTCCAGTCAGTGGGGAGCAAGCTTGGAGCCCACACGCCAGGATTCCAGAGATCCCTACATGACGAGAGCTTGCCCCAGAGTCTGTGTGTGCATGCGGTAATTCAGTGTTAAGGTTATTTCTAGCTGCTTTTCCTGCCATAATAAATGGGGAGTGTTTTGAAAGGAATTAATGAAAGACTTAAATAGTAAATCAAAATGTTCAATGCATTTCACCTTCTCTGCTTCAATATTTTCAAGACTACTAGGAAAGCAAATGCAGACACAGGAAATAAGGAACAGATGCACAAGTGCATCGTGGGATATATAAATTAACATGCAAGTGAGTGGACGTGTGTAGTAATAAGGAGTTATAAGACCACACATGTGCCATTGACAAGGGGCTGTAATTTCACATGCTGCCAACACCCTGGAGTACCATAGCAGAACAAACACTGTTCTCTCGTTGGCACTGGTAAGCCTGAAGTCAGGGACATTGGCTAAAAGTACTTAGCCCTTTGCATACATTAGCTAATCCGCTATCACACTGGCCTCCCACAACTGAGCAAACTTTACAGAGGGGCTCACAGACAGACAGGTTCAGTGTGACTTGCCCAAAGCAGCTCACGGAGTGGGTGTCAGAGCTGTAGGCATTCCAGGCTCCCAGCCCGGTACTCAGGACACTAGACTGTTCCTCTCCCTCAGGACCAAATCCTGTTTTGCCTTTGCAAAGACTAAATACATGAGACATCCCCAGGGGCAGGGAATGGAATACCAGTGCAGTCATTCTGTTGCTGCTATTCCAGCCCATAGGCCATAGTGTGGCCTGCACTTCCTTTACCCCCACCCCCATGTGCATAAGAAAGTGGTTTGGGCCACTGAATGCACATAGTTGCACCCCTGCTGCCTATCTCCCCAACACTCCACCAACCCCTTCACCTGCAGGAGTGCCTCCTGCAGGGCTTTTCTCTGGCCTGACCTCCCTCACCGCAGAACCGCTGCAGAGCCCGTGCTTTGCAGGCGTGTGCCCATTCAAGAGGGCACATGCTTTGGTCCTTGATGAACAGCTAGAACCACCTCAGTGATGTCTGTTCAGCTTGATTTCTTCTCCCCTCATGAGGGCGGAGTGGCTTCTGCAGTGCACCGTGTGCTTCCTACTATTCACAGGAGGAAGGGCTGTGGCTGACCCGCCAGCGAGGCATCTGAGGCGCTGCCCCACTCAGAAAAAGCAGAGACTAAAGTGCCGTCAAAACGAATGCACCTCCATCGCAGTGCTATGCTCCACTCACAGCTGTTAACAGCCTACCTAGCCATCTATGACTTCTGTACGTGCACCATTGCACTGTGCCGTGAGGAATTAGGCCAGCTGGAGTATTTGGGCCAGATCACTGCTTCCCCCAGGGAAAGCATGTGGAAGGAGAGACAGGGGAGTGGGGAGGGTGATGAGCCAAATTCCGTGTGGTTCCCCTACCAGAGGATTTCGCCAGTTGTTCCATCAAGGGGTTAAGGTTTGCCACCCCCCTGAGACAAGCAGCGCTTCACCCCTAAACTGTGCTGATCCCTCAAGATCCAGGAAGCTATAGCCTGTTCTGTAGCTAAGTATTCCACACTCAGGGGTTATGCTAAGTAACATCGTGAATCATGAGTAAGTAAAGTGAGGGGGGTGATAGAGACCAAGATCTAGGGCCAGAAATAGGGGGTCTCTGAGTTACTGACAGGAATGTATCACCCTCCCTTGCTCCATGTAGCAGATTTCCCAAGCATGTACTGTGATGAAGGTGACGTGTGACACGTGTACGCATGTAGAGTGGCGTGGCGGGGAGCTGTGAGAGGCGGATATTCCACTGGGGCCGAAACATGCAGTAGAAATCCCAGAATGGAAAGGGAGTGGGGGGGGGGAGGCAAAAGCAAAGGGAGGAGGATAAAGAAAGCAACAGCAGTAAGTCCCCATTGGTTGTCGGGGGGAAGATGGTGAGGGGGGTTCTTCTGGTGAAGGAGCCATAACAATTTCTAATGATCTCCAGCTGAAGGAATGAAAATCCTGCTCTGGGATTCATTAATCTGAGTAAAGGCCTCCAGTCCTCTTGTAGGAAGTTTGGGTTATTGGAGGGATCAATTAAAAACCCAGAGAGGGGAGGGCAGGATTATTTTAACATCTGGTCTGTGAAATACTAGTACCTTGTTTGGAACAGTGGCTGGCCGGTCTGACTGTGCGGAGTGCCCCCCCAGGCAATGTATTCAGCAGGCATTTCTTGGTCTTCAGGGGGTGGCATGGGGAGGGTTGTCATGGGGGGGAATAACATTGGTGGCAGCAGCAGGATTAGAGCAGGTATGAAGCAAACACCCAAAGCAGTCAGCGCTTCTATCAAGGAATGTGAAATGAAAGAAAAGCCTCCTACCCTAACGCACTGTTGGTGCAACTCCATGAGCCCTAAGGTGGGGGAATGTGTCCCCTGCAGGGTAAATCTTGTCCAGTTTTCCTCCATATAGCCATACCCCTCCACGCACACTGTCCATCACTTTTAGAACTGAAACCTGACGCTTCGGGTCAGTCAGTCATTAGTCAGACAGATGCTGTCTGGCCTGTGAAGAGTAATGGGGGAGGCAAGAACTTAATGGGAAGCGAGTCTCAGTGATTTGCTCAGAGGCAGCCTTTGAGCGAATACACAGAGCCCATTTCAGGAAGCCCCGAACTGCAGGTCCTTATTCCATGGGAACAGATTGGAGAGCGAGGGCAGCGGGGTCTGTCCATCCGTTTGCCATGCCTCTCACTGGAGCTCCTCCAGGGAGCTATGGAAGACTTTTGTTCAAAAGCCCCCAACCACTCCGCTGGTTTCAGGTCTCGGCTTCTCTCACCCTCTTCCAAGTGAATCCCTGGCTTCCAGGGAAGATTTATGGTTCCCTTTGAAACCATGCAGCAGCTAGCAGTTTCCAATGAATATCATTTTAAGCCAAACCCCAGACTCAGAGTATGAACTCACACACTCTGAAAAACAAGGGCGGGGGTGGGCAGGGCCAGGGGTTTGCACGAAGCCCTGCAGCCTGACCCATGTCTTAACCCCTGCAAACGGGAACGGTGGCGTTTCACACGTTGCTGCAGCCAATGATGACCCTCCTCACTTCTGTCTAGGGCCTGAGATGCTCAAGAGGTGGGCCTGAGCCACACAGTGCAGAGCCGGACGCAAACATTCCCCACGACAGGTCCAAGCCACCAAGTTTGGATCAGAACTTTCCCAGGTTTGGGAAAAACCCCTCATGGTCTTACTCATGCACAAATATGGAGCTCCACCCTGCATAGCAGCAGCAGTGGTGCGAAGACCAACCTTGATTGGTTAGGAGATGGACTGACTGGACAAACTCTCCCCCAAGCCCTGGTTGGGTAGTGTAAGGTGATGAGTCAATCCTGTGCTAGGCTCCAGCCAATCCACAAGCTAGGAACTGGTCTAGTGACTCTCCGGGCAGGTATATAAGCCTCACAAGGGGCCTAGCAGCTTAGTCTGCTCAATGTCTCTCCAGAGTTTGGAGCGCTTCCCTGCCTGACAGTGGCAACAGACTCCCCAAACCTTAGCCTACTCCAGACCTGTTCCTAGTCCTGCTCCAGGCTTGCTCCCACTCTGGCCTTGCTCCAACCCTGCTCTGGACTCCTGATTCTGGCTATGGCCCCACGGCTCTGACCATGAGGCCTGACCATCCCCATCATGGCTTCTGGTAGGAAATGTTAACCCTGTCCTGTTGCTAGCTGTACTCTCATTGGAAGCTGGGAAGGACATTCTATAAAAGACCATAAAAGGGGCCGGGGGGTGCATGCCTGAGTATGAAGTCACTAGGTTTGCACTATACTTCACTCAAGAATCAACCTCTGCTCTGAGAGCTGGTGGGTTGAAGCTGGAGGAGCCATTGGACTGTACGGTCACTGATGGCGTTAGAGCTCCTTTGTTAAGCAGCTTGGATTTATTCATTCTACTTGCATTAACTCTGCCAGTTAATGATAGTGTGGTTCTGGCCACGCAGGTAAAGTTGTTGGACTAGCTCTGTGACTCTGGGTAAGTTCCCAGCTCCCCAAGGGCTGTAGTAGGGTTTGCCTCCCCAAAGCAAGGGGTGGGAGTTTGGAACAACCTATCTTTGTGAGGGGAGCCCCCTCACACAATTCCAGTGACGTTCAGACATGGGAGCCCATCTACATATGCGCGTACACACAAGCTCACTCTCTTTCATAGATCCTCCTCCTTTCTGTCTCACATGGAGCTCTTCTTCACCTTCCTGTCAGGTCCTGGATGTATTGGCTTTTCTTCTCCTCGGACCTCTCTCCCCATGCAGCTGCATGTTCTTTGTATGTTTCACAACTCACTCTCTCCATGCCCTTGACATCAGGTGGGTTTGGTAGGTTCTCTGCCCCCAAAGGCAAGCTGGGAAGTCAGTTGACAGCTATTCCTCCCTGGCCAAGTGCTTGGCCAGGTAGAGTTAAAAAGAGGGGCTGTTGCTATGGGGCTCTTTGCATACCAGCTGTCAACAAACGCAAACAGTATGGAAAGTAAATAGCAACTTTTGCTCCCACCCTTCATAAGCACAGAACAATACTTAGCCTGAAGAGCGGTCATTGTTTCCATTCTGAGAAGGCCATTTTGTGTCACGCCCTGAAGCGTCTTGGAGGGAGGAAAAATCTCCATTTACTCCCTTTCTCTGTCTCCACCCTTCCCCCACACCTTTTGTGGTCTCTAGAATATCGTGACCAACACCCACAAGGCTAGAATATCTAACCCGGGACACTAGAACAATTTTTATAGTGGGAGTGCTGAGAGTCATTGAACTAATCTGTAAACCCTGTCTATGATGGAAACCACTTCAAGGTGGGGTGCAGCAGCACCCCTAGTTCCAGCAACTCTAATCTAACCTTTTCCTCTTTGAAAGCTGAGCTCCTGAGGTTAGTCTCATGTCAGACTCCATATTTTCCCTGAGCTAGTCAAGGGAATATTTAGAGAATGAGAGCAATCTTTATATTAAAGACAGGTCAGAACCATCTCTGGATCTGGATCCAGGTTGGAGCTTGCTGACCCAAGTCCAAACACCAATTTCCATCACCCTGAAATCAGTGGCAATTCAGATTTGCAATCCCAATGTTTAGGATTGCACAGATCCAGGCAGGGATTTAGCTTGTTCTCTTTGCAAGATGAGAAGTTTGTATCTGGATCTGCAGTTGGGATAGAGGGTTCTTGTCTTCTGCTACGTTATATAGACCCTTTCATCCACATGGATCCCAAAGTGCTTTATCACTTTGTCTGTTGCCGCAATGAAGCCACAGGGGGGAGTATTGCAGATCCAGAAGAACAACCTCCAATGATGCTAAAGAGTTTCATTCATGAGATGAAGAAGGCAATTGCATCCAGTAGGGGGAATTTAAGGTAGGCAGAATGTAACTATCCCAACTGGAATTTTACAAGAACAGAGTAGCACCCACCTCTTGTCAGAACCTTGATCTCACCTGTCCTTAAAAAGACTGAACCCCCAGTAGCACAGTGTCTCCCACCAGCATGCTGGGACATGGATCTAATAGGGAGTCAGAGAGAAGAGCGCCACCTACTATGAAGCATCAACAAGCTTCTTGTCAGTCTCATGACATACAGAACCATGGTCTCGGTGCTTAGGGCACCAGCCTAGGGCTTGGATGACCTGGGCTCAAGTCCCTGTTCTGCCCCAAACCTCCTCTGTGACTGTGGGCAAGTCACATAGGCTCAGATCCACAAAGGTATTTAGGCTCCTAATTTCAATGGAAGTTAGGAACCTAAATACCTTTGTGGATCTGGGCCTTTGCCTCTCTGTTCCTCAGTTCCTTTCTGTTCCCATCTGTAAAATGGGAATTGTAGTACTGCCCTGTCTCCCAGGGTTGGTGGGAGGATAAATGAATTAAAGATTGTGAGTCACTCATAAGTGTCACAGTTCGGGACAACAGCATCTGTATTTCCCCTCCAGGGTCCAGGAAGAGCACCCACATTCAGGCGCCCAGCTCTCCACCCATTTCTTGGGCAGAGACACATGTATCGCTCTCTCCTGACCGGGTATCTTCAGGCTAAATGGTTCCCTGACCACACTGTGAGTTCCCCAGCAAGTCAGACTGCCTCAGGAGGTCTGCTTAGCTTTCTCCTCAGAGGCTATAAACAGTGTAACTGTCCCTAGGTACATGGCACCACACAGCCCTTTCTGAGCAAGCACATTTATGCTTAAGGTAAAAGCATTACAGAGAAAACTGCTAAACAATAAAAGAACCGACTCAAGTGCTAACAAGGTTACCAGATCACCCCCAACTCCAGCAAGGACTCTGGCAAGTGAACAGTCCTTCAGACCCTGCCCAAGGGGTTTTTCCAAGCTCACAAGTTTATAACAGCTGTTAGCTCAGAACAAGCACCCCCATGAATTTGAGAATCACTCCTTTATGCAGTTTGAGCCTCTGGTCTAGTCCTCATGTAACGGGTGATCAGCGGACAATGGGTTTCTCCTCAGGGGGCAGCTTCCTTTTTAATACAATGAGCCGCTAAAATACTTAAACTTAACTCTGTAAGGTGTACATTAATTCAATCAGGTTTGGCCAAGAAATTGCCATACCTGTCACAATAAGTATCATTCACAGATAGTCTACTGCTTCCCTTCACTCTTAGGATCCCTTATAAAATAGGGTGGCTGGGGATTTCTGAGCCTCTCTGAACAGGCTTGTTTGAGTCTGTTGACCCAAAACCCAACCTTATGGGCGTAGCAGTCTCAATGCCACCATGTAATTGATGTTCATGTTGCCAGGTGATTGTGCTACAACTGCAGCCCAGAAGAACTTGTGCTCCAGGAACCCATCCCCAGAGCAAAGGTGGTAGGAGCAGGCTCATGACACTGGTCTGTGACAGGACAAGAAGAGCCTACAATTTGGGAGGTGAACTCTGTGAGTGGTAGGAGGGTCTCTACAGCAGGTGGCATTCCAGAAACCCCTTTATGGAACATCATGAAAGAGAAGTCAGGAGAGTTCTCCATGCTGACAGCCCCTCTCTACCACCCATGCTTCATCCTCATAGCATGAACTCTACTGTGCTAAGCATCATGTTATGTACGTTACTACTATGTAAACACATTGTGATGCAATCAGAGTTTGAAGAAACTATGAATCTAGAACCTGAACAAGACCCATATTTCTTAGGATGTGTTCACCCTAAAAAATACCATTTCCCCCAGTCCCTAATCAAATGGTTCAAGCTAGAACCTCTTCTCTCTTCAGGATCCAAGGCATCACTTAGCAAAGATCTCTGGGGTGTATAGGGCCTGGAAGGTGCTAGAGAGAACCAAATCTTGTGTTCTTCATAGATACTTTTATCCCAAAACACATCGCCAGAGCTAGACAACACAGTTACAGTATTCAATAGCAGGAGGAGGAGGGGAGCGTGTTAAGAAGCACTGGTATGGAATTAAAGAGACAGCATCTTTTCAAAAGAGAGTTAGAGAATAAGTGAAGAGATGGAGAATCAGAGAAGCCAAGAGATACAGGAAGTCTGCTCCAGACTGTTGGAGCTGCAAAGGAGAAGACTCTTGCATCAATAATGCCAAGATGGTGAGGAGGAGTGAAGGGCTACAAAGGGCATATCTGAGTAGAGAGGGTGGGAGGGCTGTAAAAAGATGTCAGGACCCTAATTCCCATTTCTCCAGGATATTCCCATCCCTGTAACTCCATTGAATTCTGTGGGGTTGCTCTGGATTTTCACTATGTCAGTGAGAGGGGAATCAGGCTCCGGGATCTTGAGAGAGGTGGCATTAGCTCTGTCCTGGAAGATTTTTAAAAGCAAGGAGGGCAGTTTGGATCTGGACCTTGACACGAGCAGGGAGGGGAGCCAGTGGAGTTGTTTGAGGCCAGAGATGGCGAGCACTGACACAGCATGCCTCTCGCTGCACAACTTCAGAAAACTGGCTCGCAATAATCTGTTGTCCAGTGCAGCGTTCGAAACCCAATCTTAGTAAACTCCAGTATCGGCTCTAGATTTCAGTAGTTGTTATTATCCGTATACTAAACAATACCAGTGCCTTATTGAAAGCACATTTGCAGAAGTTTAACAGCAATTAAATGCACATGCATCTCTTGCATGGGAGTTTAGTCTCCTGGAATATGGGTTTAATAATTGAGTGGTATTTAGTTTACATGCCGTGAGTGTGATATTAACTCTAAATGAAAACCTCATTGGAGATGCCTATTTTTAAAGCGTGGTGGCCTTTGCAGCTGGAAGCAGGATCCATGGGTAAGATGTGAGAACTGCTTTGGAGATGCTCAGGCTGGTAAAAGTGTGAGGATCACACAAGTATAACTAACCTCCATAAATACAAGGGCACAATGGTCATGAGTGGAGATTGAACCCAGAATGTTCCTCACCCAAAGCACAGCACTTGAATCTGAACTAAAGTAGTGTAGGCTAGTAAAAAGCTGTTGAAATCACTGTGACTAGCCACTAGAGGGAGACATGATCACATGCACTATGGTAGATGCTAGACCATGTCTCTCACTAGTCGTTGTTGGCCACAGTGACTTTAAAAGCCTGGTAAAAGTTCCGTCAATTTTGCCTCACTCCCTCTTGTCATTTTTCATTTTGGGGATCTCTCTTCACATCCTGGCTCTGGGCTAGAGAGGAAGCAGAAAGAGCACTGTTTCCATTTTGGCTGGAAGCAGGCAATCCTGGAAATCTCACCAGACAGCCCTTTTCAGGAGATGTCCAGCCCCATTTCTGAAGACCAAAGAAGTTCCAAACTGGTTCTGAGCACAATCTCCATTCTACTTCATGGGAGTTGCTGGTGCTCAGCACCTTTCAGGACCGGACCCACAGTTGGGGTGCAGGCATCTGTTCTTTGGGTGCTCATGTAAAACAAGTCTCTGAAAGCCCTGAGCTTCATCTGTTATGAAAACACACTTCCCTGATCCCTGGGGTTACAGAGTGTGGAATCATACATCTAGCCCTTTAAAATTGCTCCAGTCCTGGAGGAAGAAGCTCAGTGTAACTCAGTGGAATTCACCCTGAGGTAGGAAATCCTCTGTAAGACAGGAGGAATTTTAAAGAGCTCCCAGAAGCAGTGTGAGCTAGTGATGAAGGCACTGAACTAGGATTCAGGAGGCTTGGGTTCTCTTTCTGACTCTCCCAGTGAGAGCAACCTTCAGGAAATCACTTTGCCTCTCTGTGCCTCAGTTTCCCCACCCACCCTGTATCTGTCTTGTGTATTTAGAGGGTAGGCTTTTTGGGGCAGAGACTGTCTCTTACTATGTGTTTGTACAGTGCTTGGCACCATAGGCACCAACTCTGTGGGTGCTCCCATGGAAAAAAAAGGTGGGAAGAAGCGGGGCAGGGGCTTGGAAGAAGGGGTGGAGCGGGGGCCAAGCATCCCCTGGGATCTGAGTAAGTCAGTGCCTATGCCTTGGCACAGTGGGGTTTCAATCTCAGCTGGGGGCCTGCGAGTGCTAAAGTAATATAAATAATAAAAAACAACAGGACTTGTTGTCTTCATGTGTAGGTGAGTGAGATTTCGGAAGATAAGGCCTATTAATGCTCCATTCCTTGGAAGCCTTAAATCAAGGCTGGGTATCTTTCTAAAAGAGATGCTCTAGCTCAGCCAGAAGTGATGAGCTTGATGCAGAAATTACTGGGTGAGCTTCTCTGGCCTGTGCTATGCAGGAGGTCAGACTAGATGACACTAATGGTCCCTTCTTGTCTTAAAATCCATGATCACTGCTTAGGGTTAATTTCTTTGCCATATAGTGTGTTGAGGACTTTCCTGCAAGGAAAGTTGCTGTGGGAATAAAGGGGCTGAGATTAAACGGTACCTTCTCTTCTCAATATTAAAAACCAAGCCGAATGGCCTGGGCTGAGTTTCTCTGCCTCAGAGCCATGCCTGGCTAATGTCAATGTTTACCTAGGAGATAGCAGAGCTGTCAGGATACAGTCCATGTGGCCACACATGGAAACACAGACAGGATTCCTTGGCCCAGAAGGATGAATGAAGGAGGGGTGAGGGTTATAATCACAGCAAAAAAAAAAAAAAAAAAAACCAACAAATCACAAAGTCACACAGCCAACTAATGCAACCGTTCCTATTTTTACTTAGCAATTTACATCCCTGGCTCCCTTCCTTAATTCATCCATTATTAATCTACAAATATCTCCCAGTTCTGCTGAGATAATAAATCAGAGGCTCTTTGAAGACGTTGAGCAGCAGTACAGCAACAGATACACTTTCTGAAATAAACATTGTAGGGATGAATTCTCCCTTTGATGTGTGGCATGCAACCCCCATCCCACACACCACTGTGATTAACACATTACTTTCTGCTAACACACTGAGACTGTGTTAATGGACATAGCAGAGTTCTAAGCATGACAGAAATGTATAACACACACACAAAAAATACTAGGTTAAAAGAACATTATTAAGGTTGCAAAGTCAAGCACTCAAAAACAAAATGGCAGCAGTGGTAACACAGTACCTCCTAGTCCTATGCCGGGCTAAGGGTCAGTCGTGGCTCAGAGACAAGAGTGCCACTTGCTGATCTGACACCACATCATGCAATAGCCAGGCTTTCCCTTTAAGGATTCACATCCATGTACTGACCTGGACTGACCCTGGTTAATTGATATGAACTGACAGGCTCTCAGCAGGAGGTAGGAGAACTGTGAGCTTATTGTCTGAGCTGCAAGCTGATTCCACTCTGTCTGCAGGGCGGCCTGAAGCTGGGAGTATGAAGTTAAGGGAGGCGAGATTCTGTGAAGCGCTGTGTAAGGGAAAGTCACTGCTTCTCATTAATATTTGTAATCGTCAAGCCCCCGTGTATTCTGCAGTATGTTGGCCACAGAATTGGGCTTCTAGAATCCAAGATTCCATTTGAAAAAATGTTTCTAGCCCTTATGGTCATGAAAAAAACCACCTTGAAGATATGACTTGAGTGTAATTGATACAATGTTGTCTTCCTGAGTCTGCAGAGAGCCTGAAACAATAGGTCTGAGAGTGATGCACTTTTTCCATCTCAAAAAGCTTGTTAACTCTGAAACCTAAAGATGATTCAGGTGTCAGTTTTGTTTAACTGTTTCACTATTGGGCATTTTGTCAGAAACATGCAGCTGAGGTTTCAGTGCCACAATCCTAACCAGCCTCTCACACCTCCTCTGGTACCGAAAGCTCCAAGTGCCCCTTGCTCACCTGCCAAAACCTCCCGCTTCTCCCCTGACAGCATTTTCAGTGCAGATGCTTGCTGTCAACAGAGAAATCTTTGGCATATCAAAAAATGAAAATGTGGCAACAGCTGGGGGTTGCATGGGGAGTACCTGGACACCACTCCAGACTGACTGGGGAGGCCCCCTGCACTGGGGACATTCCATGGGGCCATCTCTGCCAGTTACCCACCCAAGGCATAAAGGGGTGGATCATAACAAGTATTAGGCCCAAGCCTTCCAGTTCCATAACCTCCCACTCCCATTTGCCCCAGGTTGTAGAGGCCTGGCCATCCCCCAAAGTGTATAGGAGTTAGGGGGTTCACGTCGTGCTTTGAGGCAACCACTCTGGCTTTTAGCAGTCGATCCAGTGGAGATATGTTCCCAGAATCAGCATGCACTGCAGCAGGGACAGGGTAAGTTGGAATATCAGTGGCTTATTGAATCAGTTTCTTCTTCATATTCCCTTCCTCTGCTCCCCCAAAAACAGCAAAGCAAAGGAAGGACTGAAGAAATCATCTGACGCAAATTAATTTCCTGTAAATACTGCTGAGCGAGTTTAACCAACCCCTGACATCCGACACAGTTCAAGTCCTGGTGAGACAACTTGACAAGGGGGATCCGGTGAGCTCTATAGGCCTCAGTGTGAGCTGGAAGCAAACCATGCCGAGCTGTTGTTGATTCATCTCAGGGAAGCGGAGGAAGGGGCTGGTGTTTAGACAGATGTAGGTTGTATATCACAGGCAGAAGAGCTGAGCAGAATGCAGAGTTCCCAATAATCTGTTATGGATTTTTTTTTCCATTACGGTTTTAACGATCTCAAAAGAGCTTTCACTCCAGCTGCTTCTCAGCCTATCACTCCAAGCCGTTGAAGGCTGCTTTGATTGAGGTTTGTGGATGAGATGTTCTCTGCTGAGGAGTGGACTATGCATTTTCTGTCAGGCAGAGATCAGTGAGGAATAGTCTATTGTGAGTGATGGCTGCAGGAGAAATGGAGACGCAAAGAAGTTGTGACTGGCCCCAAGTTGCAGAACTGTGACTAGAACTCATGAGTCCCAGGCTAATGCTCTAACCACTCTCTCCTTTCTCTTTTGAGATGCTTAATCATTTAGTTTTTTGCTTCTGTCTCAGGAGTCTTGCCGTTTCCTGCCTCAGGATTCACTGAAGCCTACAGCAAGGAGGGCTGACTTCAGTGTGATTGACACTTGTTATGGGAGAGAAGAGCCCATGCTGTCCTACTTCCATACAGCAGGTTAGGACACAGGAACTAACCTTCCGGACCCATATCTGAACAGAGACTGGAAGGAATTCATAGGCACTCTATTAGAGATGGACAAACATCACCAGGTCCCAGGGGTTCCATTCAGGTGAGCATCCAGAAGTCTGGGGGCCTGATTCTCCTCTGACTTAAACTAGATTGACACTGGTCTGACGCTACTGATGTCTCTTGAGTTACTCCTGATTTATATCAGTGTCAGTGAGAGGAAAATCAAGCCCTGGATTCTCATCTGAACCTTAGTCAAGACTCTTAGCTCTGAAAACCCTGAGAAAACTGGTTTTCTCATGAGATTTCTCATAATACCTCTCTTAAGTCAAGTTAGAAATGCAGTGATAACAGCCCTTCTCAGGACATTTGAATGAACACTAGCACTAGTGGTTACAGTGCAAGCCTGGGGATGGAGTTGGAGAGATGAGTTTTGTTCCTACTGTGGCCACTGATTTGCTGGATGGCTAAGTCATTGCAACTCTCTGTGCCTTAGTTTCCCCATGTGTAAAAAGATAATAGCACTTACGCCTCACAGAAGGTGGGAGTGGGAGGGTTGTGAGGCTTAGCTTGTGCATGTTGGTGCGGTGCTTTGAGATCCTTACATGGTAGGAGCTACATAAGGGCAAAAGTTTTCAAGAAATACATTTTTAACTGAAGTATTTCCACTCTCACTTCCTATCAAAATTAGGCAGTGCACAGGAATAACAGAGACATGGGCCCAAACCAAACATCCGAGTTTTCACCTTGAACCTGTCTCTATAATAAGCCAAATCTGACCATCCAAAACCTGGAGGAAGTTCAGGTTCAGCTATGGATTTTGAACCCCTGCTCTCTCCCCCCAAAAAACCATGAAATTTAAAAAATAATAATAAATGTGGGGTTATTTTTCTTTGCCTTCTGGTGTCTGAGTCTTTAGGGGTCATATCTTCAAGCTTTTCTTTACAACCACAAGGTCTAGAACTGTGCTTTATTTGTAAATGAAAGTTGAAATTCTCACATAATCACATGACTCCAGGAGCTGGGGCTTTTGTGAGACATGAGATAACATCAGGAGCCTTGGCACCAATGGGTATGTTTGTGTCTGGTAGCCCAGTTTAGAGACATGGGGCCAGATCCTCAGATGGTGTGAATCAGTGTAGCTCAGCTGGCACACAAAGAACTATGTCGATTTACATTAGCTAGGGATCTGGCCCTCAAAGTTACCGAACCTTTCAGAACTTCTGTAAAAGGTCCCAGTTTGGGTGCTATTGGTGGTCGGGAGTCTTCCCAAACTGATTCTTCCGTTCTTATGCTGTAGCCATTGAGATGAACAGCAATACTTCTGCATGGGAGTAAACACCAGTGTGGTGCCTATCTCCGCAGAGCAGCAGAGACT
The DNA here is from genome assembly GCF_965152235.1 of Eretmochelys imbricata. NCBI lineage: Eukaryota > Metazoa > Chordata > Testudines > Cheloniidae > Eretmochelys > Eretmochelys imbricata. The sequence continues at coordinate 153,582,028 of NC_135574.1, forward strand.
CCAGTGAGAGGTAGCCACCCTCTGATCTTGACTTGCTTCAATGGACTATCCCAGGAGCTGTCAAAAGACATTTCCCTGCTTACATTTTGCTCCTCCAGTCTCACATGAATGCACAGAGACATTTGCACTTGGGTGGTTTAATGCCACATTGCAACATTACAATGCCAAAGATCACAAAGCAGATGTCAGATATTGTGTTGTCACTGAAGATGTTTCAGGAGCTTTTCAGTGCCTTGCCTGCAGTATGAAGGACTAGTAAAAATAGTAGGGCTGGCTTGGGAATGCCTTAACAAATCTCAGGCAGATGTTGGACTGACAGATAAAGTCAGGACAAAGTGGTGGGATGCCTTTACTTTTCACACAGGAGGGAGTGTGAAGACAGATTCCAGTCAAGAACAAAGAGACAGAAACATGGGGAAGCTGAGGGGAGGAAGGGGAGAGCTGTAGATGTTTTTCCTTGCTTCCTTCAAATCTCCATGAGCTTCACACGGTTCCATCCTTCTCTCTTCACATTTGGAACCTCAAGAGTCTTCCAGATGGGCTACCAATGAAGGTCACAGCTCTGAGGTAATATCACCACTGGGAGTCTTAGGGAAGTAACACGTGTGAACTTGGCTATAAAACTCAAATCACCGTCAGAAATCTGATGACACTGAGTGTAAGGTTCTGATGGGAAAACAGGTCACTAACTGTGTGGCATTGTTCCATCCTATGGAAACAGCCTAACCCTGCCGAGGTCTTCAGACAATGAGATGCTTTTATGTCTGTGAGTTTCATAAATGACGAGGGCCTGACTCTCCACTGCAGTGCTCTAGTTTTATCCTGGTGTAAATCCAGTGATTCCAATGGAGTTACATTTGTGTAAATCAGGAATAAGGCAGTTGAATAAGGCATTCATTTTTAATGGGAAGAGTAATTAATCATTGGAACCATTTACCAAGGGTTGTGGTGGCTTCTCCATCACTGACCATTTTTAAATCAAGGCTGGATGTTTGTCTAAAGCTCTGCTCTAGGAATTACTATGGGGAAGTTCTATGGCCTGTGTAATACAGGAGGTCAGGCCAGATGATCACAATGGTCCCTTCTGGCCTAAAAATCTCTGAATATATTAATAAACTCTGACATTACAACTAATGTGGATCTTGGCTTATAGACTATCTTCCCAGACATAAACTTACTTCCTGGAGTCTCAAACTTTGTTTATAACTAACCCCTTCAGATTTAGATTGTAAAGTCCCAAGATAGGGACTTTGTCTTCTAGTCTTCCGTTAAGTATCATGGATTTTTATGATGCTTATATAAATACTAACATCCCAGATTACATTGTAACAAAACTGTGATAACCTGGGATTTCACAACTGTTGCAGTACTTCACACCTGTCACTTGAAACTTCGCTACAAACAATGGGGCTAAATGCCTCTCTCAGACCTCTCTGTTCTAAAAAGCATTGGCTGCTCTCAGTCAAGCAGAAGGAGGATCCCACTTATCTGCTTGCAAACTAGGGCCTATGACACACAGTAGAGCCATTCTCATTTTCTCCTATAGAGGGCAGTAGTAGTGCACATTTGCAAGGTCATTCAAAATGTCATTAGCCAGGTTCTATTTTTCTTGCTGGAATCCTGATGAAGCTTGTAACCCCCGCCAATGGTTCTCCAGAGGTTAACGTATCTATTTGGATCTTGGTTAACAAGCTTATGAAGCTCAAGCAGGAATCTGAGGCCTGTTTTATTTCCTCATAGAGCTCGTGATGGGGACAGGGCTCTGTTGATTACCTCAGGATGCTCTTTGACAGCTCAGCCAAAGCGCAGATGCTTTGTGTTCTGACCCCAACATTGAAGTCAATTCTTGCTACCAGCTTTATGGAGGAGAGGAGGAGCTCTGGAGCTCTGCTAGTTGCTTGCTGAGGGTCCCTTTTAATTTGGTTTAGTAAACTCTAGCAATGCTTTCAAACACAGCCTGCTTTAATTCACAGCAATCTCTTGAGTGCACCATGAAAGGAGAGCTCCATATGGGCTGGATTATATGGTGGTGCAGTTACTTTTATAGCTGTAGATTCCTGCATGTGTTTCAGAGCTAGGCATACTTATGCACAGAGAGCCTCCGGAGATAAGGGCCAACATCCCAGCTTGAGACACCTTAAAGGGCATGGAGTTTCACAAGGCAGGTGCTCCACACTTTTGAAAATCAGGCCTAAATTGTGTCAAATAAGGCCCCTTAAAAAAAAAGCTGAGGTAAGCTTATGCTCAAATAAATTGGTTAGTCTCTAAGGTGCCACAAGTACTCCTTTTCTTTCTGCGAATACAGACTAAAACGGCTGTTACTCTGAAACCCAAAATCAGGCGAGTCACTTGAAAATATAGGCCAATGGGTGGGAGTCAGACACACCAGTGTGAAATGGGTGTGAAAACACTATCATGCTGATTTGTGAGCATTTTACATCTACTCTACACTGAGTTTACCTGAGTGTAAATGACTGCCCTGGGTGAAAGGCAGTGGAGAATAAGACCCAGAGTAACACCACTGACATCAATAGTGTTACACCAGATTTACACCCATTAGTAAGCCAGGGTTAAATTCTGCTTTCAGTTATACCATTCATTTCAACAGAGTTACTCTGGATTTTACACCATTGTAACCGAGATCAGAATCCGGCCCCTTAGCCTTTCACCAATACCTCTGTTTCTCACATGTCCAGAAAAAGCTTCTTGTAGTTGCTCTAGTGTTTAAGAAAGGAGACACTGATAATGTGTGGATGGGAAGGCCAAAAAAAAAAAAAAAAAGCAGTGAGATTCCAAAGAATTTGCAGCTGTCCCTCCTTTCCACCCCCATCCATTGTCAGCTGTAAATATTTATCTGGCAGGCTCTAATGAAAGACATGGACCAAAATAATCATAATTTCAACATGGCTGCCCTCCAGAGCTCTGAATTCAGAGGACTGCATTTTCCACCAGCGTTGTGTTAGCCAATGGTGCTGTGGGTTCATATGCACTCGAATGAATTCTTTGTAGAGAGTTGCATAACATCACAAATGTATTTTGTTTAAAAAACAATAAAAACCCAAGTGTGGGGATGCACGTGAGCCCTGCCATCCTGCAGTTAACAAGCTGGCACTGGTTTGGAATAGAAATGGTGAAAGTCAGAGGAAATGTGAAGTCAGATGGGGTTAGTTAAGCATTTGTAAATCTTTCCCAGAAGCAGCACACTCATTGTACTGATCTTACATTTCTATAGTTCATCCCAAAGTGCATTACAAACTCGGCAGAGAGGGGAGTCACTTTGCTCACCGTTGGCAGGTGGCACTTGCTACCGGTTCTGTAGCCTATGGCAATGCTGTGCAGCAATTTCGTACACGTGCAGAAGAACACCCGTGACCAGCAATTGTGTGCGCCTCAATTTGGTGGTATCCCACTTGCAACTCTTGTTTTTCAGAAAGTTCTGCTCTCTTACTGCCTGAAAATCGGGCTATGGTAATGTGTCCCCTTTGGGCACCCAAAATCACTAGTCACTGGACAGTGTAGGTCACTCTCTCCAACTGAGAGTGCAAAGGGGATTTTAGGGAAATAGAATGTCGTAACTGAGTTAGAATTTGGCCAGGAGAGTGGTGTTAATGGCCTTGATCTTGTGTGGGCGCGTTAGCTCCAAAAGTGGGCAGGACCTCTTTGTTTTTTTGCATCTTATGTGTATCGTGGAAGGCTGGGTCTGTGGTTGTTGCATTGGCCTGGAACATCAGAGACCTGGATTCAATTCCCTGTGCTTCAGTTCCCTGTCTGTCAAGTGGAGCTAAAAGCACTGCCCTACTTCACAGGGGGGTTGAGAGTGAGTGCATTGAAGATCATGAGGTGCTCTGACAGTATGATAATGAGTAGGCAGGGGCTGTGTAAGTAGAGAAATAAATGAAAGTGAAGGATGGCACAGAACCCCTGGCTCAGGGATAAAAATACCTGTCAGCATTTGATGGGGGTCAGTGGTGTACGTGAGAGGAGTGAGGTCCTTGGGAAGACCGTTCTTAAAACTCTGCCACCATATTGAGAGGATGTCCTAGCTTTTGATGGAGTCACCTTCTCTGTGAATGCTGTAAAACCATCCCAGGGGCTCCAAAAATATTTCTGAAGTGCAATTATTTGTGCCTTTGGAATAGACCATTGCAGAGATTGAAATGTCCCAGAGGAGGATTCTCTCCCCCCCATCACACACACAAGTTCTTCACCCCCACCTGCACCACCAGCAGCCCTAGCTGAGCACCGTGCTATATCTCAGCATGCTCAGGATCTTTTTCTGGAACAAAATCTAAACATTTCCAGCAGCAAGTGCACTTCATAGAGCTTGGTTTGCCAAGTGGCGCTGCCTCCTTCTTTGGCCATGGTTAGGAGAAAGTGTTTCTCTTTGAATGGGAAAACAAACAAACGAGCTTCCCATGTCCCTCACAGAACGCCTCTGCAAATTCAGCTCCACCCCCGACTACCCCCATGGGGCACAGGATTCATCACTGGGGATGGGGGTGCTATTTCTATGGGAGCCCCTGGTTAAAATGTTGGCAACACATTGCTGCACTGGGGTGTTTAGGCGCAGGGCAGGGAGGGGCTGTTTTTATCTAGTGCTCTACCCTGCACAGACTAGTCCTATTTTCTTCTGTCTTAACCACCCCTCCTTTTTACCTTTCACCCATCCCTCTTACCCCAGTCACATCCCCTCCCACTTTGTCTCTCTTTCGCCATCATTAAAAGTGCTCATTAAAACAGAGTGAGGGAGTCTCTCTCCTGCTCTGGCCCCTCTATGTTGCTGTGGTGGCTGCAGGGGTCATAGATAGCCAGCAAGGTGCAAATGAGGAATTTCTCCAGAGCTGAAACTATGTTGGACCACCATGGAGGATCCTATGCAGGCCCACCCTCAGCTTGGACACAGGGGCTGTGTTGGGGGTCGGAGGAGGCATGTCATACGGAGTGGGGGCAGGGCCACCGCATACCAGGCTTTGGCCACTGTGGCTTGTGCTGCAAGCCATAGGCCACCCTGGGAAGTTGGCAGTAAATTAGAGCAGTCCCCCTCTCCTCCCACACATGGTGGCATAAGTTAGACCAAGGTTTGTTTCCGCCCCCACAGTAGCCTGATCCAAAGCCCATTCAATTCAGTGGGAGCCTTTCCATGGTTTTGGATCTGGCCCTGTATGTACTGAGTTAACCAAGCCTTTGCTACTTGCCTGCTAGAGAGGCAGCAGGCTGAATTAACTTTGGTCCTTTACTTCCAGCGTCACAAACCAATCTGCTGTACAGCTCCCTTTTGTAAATGTATTGAGCGAGCCAATAATTTAGTCTCTAATTAATGTGTCTGCAGCATTGCCTATGCTTGCAATTTTATCACCGGTCTTGTGAAATTTGGTGTATTTCTTAAAGCCCCAGCCCCTGGAGCCAGGTCATTATATGAAAACATCAGCTTGCATTTTTCAAAAAGTAAGTTTCTAGCTCTTGAGATTACAAGAAAAATCTTGAAAATGAGACTCAAGTGCATCCTAAAGGTAGAAGAAGAAGAACCCAAAATGTTTTTTTTTTTAAATCTCATAACTTTTAAACCAATTTCATGATTTTGGGGGCCCAACTCATGATTTTTGAAGACTTGAGGTTAACAATACTACATCTGTTACCTGTTCAAATGGACACAACTGTTCACTTCATTACCTGTGTCTGGAGCATGATGGTCAATGGTCAGTCAGTCCAATAAACGATATTACCTCACCCACCTTGTCTCTCTAATACCCTGGGATTAACGCGGCTACAACAGTACCGCATGGGATGCTCTCAACTGGTACTAGCATCTCGTAATGTGTGTGCCTTTCCAAACTGACATACTGGCCTGGATCAATGGACTCTTGACATTTGTGGATGTACCTTATGGGCTGTACGGCAGATTTCCAGCGCCACTGGACCAGCCACGTGCAGTGTGGAAGATTTCACTCTCTCTGACTTCTCTTCAGACCAACTTCCCTCAGGAGCATTTGGAAGCATTGCAACCGCGTCCTCTGAATTAAGCTTACTCCTGCCACCCTAGAATGAAAGAGGATACACAGACGAATGCTAGGACAAGACCGATGTTATTGCCTGATGCCAGTCACATGACATGAGCCAGGGTTACAATAGGTTGTTCCGTTGTCACATGGCAAGGCTCAGCATGGACTGACTCCAGCAGCTATCATGACAGCAGACCCCCTTATTTAAGGGGCAGGTCTATGAGCAACTGGGTGTTCTGTCTGCCCAGTAGGAATGGCTCCTGCTTGCACCCTCAATGGGTTAAAGCTGTGCCCGGCTCCCTCAGCTGTACTTCTAATCATCTGTTTTGTAACAGGCCCGACGTCTGGCAGACCGGAGCACGAGGTAGCTGGCTCCTCTATCATTCTCATGTCTTTCAGGGCTGACCGTTACCACAGCGATCTCCAAGCCGAGGCAGACTGTGGCGGGGCGGAGGGTTTATTATTTCACTGCAATACTGAAAGTGCTGCCGTTCTGCCAGCCGCCAGCCTGAGTCTTGTTATCCCACGATCCCTTCACCTTTCTTTCAGCTCACTGGGTGAGATGCCAGCTCAGACTATCGCTGCTGGCTGCCTGTCAGTGTGTGGGGAGGCTGAAGGGCTCCTTGGCCTTTGCTCTCGAGTTTCTAGCCCAGACTCTGAGCAGGATGCCCTTTCGGTGATGCACTTTGTCCTCCTGCTTTACTGAACCAACAGTTGTAACCTTAATAAAACCTCAGCGTAGAAACAACTCCTTTTATCTCTACCTTTGTTGGGGCTTGGTATTAACTGAGCCCACATTAGGGTTTCTAGGCTCTGCATTTGCTGGGAAGGAAACAAGTTCCACATGCAATGTTTTTTTAACTGGTTCTTTGTTGTTTGGGGCTATCGCTATTTCAGATCAGGGGCACTTTTCATTTTGCATGACCCTGTCAGCTGGTTTGTGAAACCAGAGCTCTCATTTTGATCTCACTCCTCCAAGTGTGCAGAGTCACCCAGAGAGGGCTGTTGGAGAAAGCAATCCAGTTTTGCCCCATTGATTTTTTTTTTCTGTTGCTGTCATGTATACCAAGCAGCTCAGTTAGGCTGAGTTCATAACATGAAAGGACAATCTGAGCTACATCCTGTGTGTTTTCATCTCTGCTCTTTTGGCCCAATCCCAATCCAGATTGCTAACCAGACACTGAGGGAGGGGATGGGGAATGACTTTGTGATCAAGAAACCTTTGATTTTAAGGAGGAAGAAATATTGCCCACTCTGTTGTATTATATCGCTATCCCGCCCAGGCAGCAAAGAAAGGAAATCTGTCACTCCCTTCTGTTAAATCTCACCAAGAAGCATCCAGGCCCAGGGGCTGGCTTTAAAAGACACGGCACTTGTCCGGAGACTGTTCCACCTCAGGCTAAAGTGGCCATAGCTGGAGAGAAAGGTTCATTGTAACAATCTCTATAAAGCAAGATGCCACAGTGGAGCCAGCCCTCATGGGCAGACTCAGTAGAGTCAAGCAACACACACGCAAAATAAAGGGTGAAATCCTGGGGCCGTCATCAATGGCAAAGCCATTGACTTCAATAGGGCAAGGATTTCACCCAAAGGGCTGGTGTAAATCAGCATAACTCCACTGAAGTCCACCTCAATTTGCACCAGCTAAGGATCTAACACAAAGGGTCAAATCCGACAGGGTTTAGGGCAAGGGATCCATTCCTACCGTCATTGACATAGTGCAGCAGCAGTGACCTCAGGTCGAGGACTGACTTCACCAGAAATTGTGCCCTGCCTCCGACAGTGAGGGCAGAATTGGGTACAATGGACCAAATGTATCTCTTGGGTAACTCTGTTCAAGCCAATGGGATTACACCAAGAATGAATTTCACCCTGAAGTTACCCTGAGGAAGACCTGAAGCACTACAAGGTTATTGCAAGGAAGGAGCTCAGTTTTGCCAGGCAAGTGCTAGAAATCTCTAGTCTAACAGGCCCATGCAAGGAGACAGCAGTGACTAGTACAGCTGTGTGAGATGACCTGGGTTCTATTTCCAACCCGCTACTAGCTCACTGTGTGATCTTGGGTAATAAGGTCACCTTTTGCCCCATGCTCTGAGAGGACCAGTGCTCCCAGTGAGTAAGTGTGAAGTCTGACTATTATTATGTTAGTATTAATATACCTAGACGGCATTGCCCTAAGCCAAAAATATATGGACAAAGGAGGTAGGGTTCCCATGACCCACGAACGGTAATACACATTTTTCATTTAACATAACTCCAGCCGGGGCTACTGCCAGTTATCTGGTAGTAATTTGGACGGTTACTCATCCTGCAAGATCTAGCTAAAGCTTCCTGGATAGAACAGACACTTTAACCACCCAATTCCATTTCTGCCACAGTCATAAATTCCAAGTCAGCCACTGGAGGGAATTCAGCATAACAAGATGCTTGGATCTCTCAGTTTTGGCCAGTCGTGCCCAGCATGTGGCCAGTACTGACTCGCTTCCTGTACATTCCTTTTACGTGTCAGGAAAAATTTGAGTGATTCTTCATCTGTCTGCGGGCTACTTGGGATGCTCTGACGGTTTGTCTAGCTGGAGCGGTTGTGTGCGACAAGTTAGGGGTGTCAAGCTGTGGAGCACGAGTTTGCAGCCCACTAACTGTCTGTGTGGACCCTACTACCACACTATCAGTTCCCTAGAGCATGCTGACCTAATCCCATTTGAAACAGCAGTAGATCAAAGTTAAAAAGCGTGCTCCTGAAGTTTGATCAGCTGAAGTCCAGGTCTTGGTTCAAGATACCTTCCATAGCTGGTCCTCAAGAGGAAAAGTCATGAAAAGAAGGAAGGCAATGTGGTATAGCAGTTAGAACAGGGGTCTTGGCAGCAGACACCTGGGTTCTTTTTCTGATCCTGCCACTACCTCGTTGTGTAACCTTGAGCCAGTCATTTAAATGCTCTGATGCTCTTACTGGCCATATGGGCAAAATAATGTTCCTCCACCTTTGCAAAGTACTTTGAGATCTTCACTGCAAGGTGCCAAGTTTTATTCTTAACACCATTAGTTAATGCCCTGTAGCCGGGGCTGTACATAAGAAAGCAGGGCTGCATATGGCGAGTGTCCTGCTCTTGGGCTGTGCAGCGAGGTGCACAGGCAGAGCACTCTTAGGCCCAGACCCTCACAGGTATTTAGGCTCCGTACTGCCACTTCAATTCAATGTCTTGGAGGATCTGGGCTTTACCACCTGAATCGTCACCCTCTGTCAAGCTGGCATCCTACTGGCTCATTTTTCCAGTGTTAATGGAGTTTTCAGTACGGATGGGCCTGAACCAAAACCCTGGAATTTGGGAGGGGGATTGGTTGAATTTTGCAAATAGCCCCTTACCATGCTGGGCTGAACTATAAACCCAGAGCACCCCAAATTCCAGCTCCAAACGTCCTGATTTGTGTCCCTCACTGTTTTTAGAGGACTCACCTGGCTTTGGGCAAGGTTATGATGATGAATCCAGGTTGGCGAACTTTTCTTTGAGCCTTGGAAGAAGAAATGGCTGAGCCCTTATGGTATGGTTTTGCCTCATCATAAAACTTTTTTTTTTTTTTTTTTTGGCTGAGCTTAGCTTTGAGTTTCTGGGGCATTTGAACTTCTAATTCAAGGGCTTCAAAGCCACGTGAACCAAAGGAAAAAGGTTTACACAACTTTCTGCTAACTAAACCACCAGGATTTGCACAGCTCCATCTGAGTATCTGAGGGGCAAAGGGATGGTGCAGGCTTTCTGGAGGTGCGGGGGGAGTCTTTTTTTTATGACATCACCATTAGGAGGAGATAGAGAACCCATCACCGCTTTACCAAATTTACCAGCCATCCACCACTGACTCAACCAGCAGGCAGCTGAAGGGGACAGTTCATCTTTTCCCAGCACAACTGAAGCTTTGGCATATTCACCTTCAGAAAGCAGCACACGTGAAAATAGAAAACAGATCTTCAGCAGTACTATAGCACCTGGCTGTGTGCGCATGGGAGGCGGGGCACCTAAATTACTAGTCTCTGAATGGCCGCACGATCCAACCATTGTTCAGCTGTGTTAGGCACACTGTGCACTATAAAGGAAGGGTGGTGGTGAGGTTAATGTGTGTGTGGGGGGGGGTAGTATTTTGGGGGTTTAGTCCTGCCTCTGCTTCAGATATTTTGTGATGACAGGCAGCTTGCATCACATCTCTTTGGCTTCCCAGTCTGTGAAATGGAGCTTGAGCTATTTTGCTGCCTCCCTGAGTTGTTTGGAGGCTTTGATGACTAATGCTTTGCAGTCCTTGGATGGAAAGCTCTGCACCAGGACAAAGTACAATTATTAAAACACAGCCACTGGTGGATGGGATCTGTGAACATCCCACTTGGCAAATACTAAATAAGACTCACAACATCCCTGTGGAAGTTGAATGCACTCAGCGCCTCACAGTATCGGTCCTGTACGGACCAGTATCAGCACCTTGAATTGCTCTCAGAAGTAGACAACCAGTGCAGCATATGGTGCACCAGCAGGATGTGCTCCCTGTGGCTATCCAGTGTTAAGCAGGGCTGTACGGATGGAGTATTAGGGCTGAACCACTGACTGAGCTGCCTCAGCGTACAGAAGCTTTTCCTGCCCAGGAAGGTCAGCTTTCAGGGTGAGTGCTGAAGCCTTCTTATTTTTGGCAGGATGAATATTCTCATCAGTGGGTGAGATGGCAAGGCCGGTAAGAAATCAGTGTAACACCCACTCCACCAGCAGGGGGTACACACACCATGCCAGGCCTCTAGTTCCTTCACTTTTAATGGGAGCAACCGCTTCTAAGTTCTGGGCTCCAGGGTATGTAGGACCTGATTTTCAGGAGCTGCTGCTGAGCATTTACATGCCCCTTTATTATAACTGGAATTGTGGTTGATCAGCACCCATGAAAATCAGGCCCACCCAGTTGGGGAGGGGTTGGGGGGATTTGTGAGCAAACGATACATCCTGGGAGTAGGAAACATCAATCAGCTGAGCAAACAGCACAGGCTGCCTCTGGGGGACAGGTGGATGGTCCCCTGCACAGGGCAGTAGACTGAGATTCTGAAGCCATTGGTTCAATTCCTGCTTCTACCGTGACCTTGCATATGACCTTAGGCAAGTGTTTCAGTTTTCTGTAAGGTGGGGCTGATACCTCACGGGGGTATTGTGAGGCTGAAATCTCGTAATGATGATGAGAACTGTATAAATACCACTGTAGAGAGAGGTTCTGTGGCATAATATGAACTGTGTATGCTACCCAAGGAATATTTACTGGTGAACTCAGCATCCTGAGTGGCCCCTTGCACTGGACTCGGCCTGAACCACTGCATTACAATGGTTGCTGCAATCTTCTTCTTCTTCCTTGTGTTAATCCCAACAAGTGGAGTCCCCTCTATGAGGCTTCTTCTCCCTCCAAAGTGCTCTGTTCAATGCCATATCCTCTATGTCTTCCTCTATGACATGCCACCACTTCTTCTTGGGTCGGCCTCTATCTGTTTCCTTCAGTCTTGATCTGTTGGACTCTCTTACCCACATAGTTGTCTGGACTGCGCTTTACCTGACCAAATAGTCTAGGCCTGCACTCCCTCATTCTTTCATTTAAGGGTGTTACTTTGAACATGTCTCTAACATACGCATTCCTCACATGGGTCTTCTTGCTTACACCACTCATCCATGTTAACCTTCGCATTTCTGTGGAACAGATCATTTGTTCATGTTTCTTTTTTGTTGCCCAGCATTCAGCACCATATATTAAAACCAGACAAACTACCGTTTTATAGACTGATCTTTTCCTGTCGCATACTATACTACTTATGTCTTTCTCATTTGAGTCAGGTATTTATTATCCTAGCTCCAATTTCATCCTTCATTTTCCTGGCTTCTGGAACCCAGATCCTGAAAAATTTGTGTTATTGGTACTGTGCGCCCATCTAGTTTCAAGGATAATTCTTCAGAATTTAGATTATTGAAATGATATACCATACGCTCTGTTTGTCCTTTGCTTATTTTGAGTCCATGTCTCTCCAACACATCAATTTATCAAGATCTTCTTCTAGACAGTCTTTCTCCTCACTACATAGAATGATATCATCTACAAACTGCATGCACCAAGGTGCCTCCTTTTGTATGCTCCTTGTGAGGGTATCCAGGACAAGAATAAACAAGAAAGGACACAGATGCACTCCCATTTTACCGACAGTTCATCTGTTTCTCCACTAGAAATTCTGAGCACTTACCCTACGTGGCTGGACCAAGCCGCACATAAAGTGCTGGTACCCTTTACTCGCTTATTCCCCGCCAGATGACTCTTGGAACTTGGTCAAAGGCCTTTTCCAGATCAATGAGCACCATGTGGATATCTATCGTCTACCTTCCTGGCACAAAGCCATATGGATTTGCACTAATAGCTACTGCCTTTCTTGGTCTCTTATCGATGACTCTCTCTCATCGTTTAATTGTATGACTCATCAGCTTTATACTGCTATAATTTGTGCAGTTGCCAGCAGCACCTTTTCTCGTGTATCTCAGCACCAAGAGACTTTACCTCCATGGGTTAGGGATCCTTTACTATCTCATGATTGACTTGAACAGGAATGTCAGCAGATGGATGCCTTCTAGTTCAAGCTTTTCCCACGCTTCAGAATGAATTCTGTGTGGGTCTAGGGTCTTATTATTTTTCATTTATTTCATCTGATGTGATAGGCTCCACCACACCAAAGTTCATTATTTTGAAGTCACATTGTGCCCTTGGGTTTTCTGCACTTAAAAGCTGTTCAAAATACCTTCTCCCTCGGTGCTTTATTTGCCTATTATTAATCAGCACCATACCATCTTTGATGAACCTCACTTCCTTTAGAGCTTTGTTACTTCTGTTCCATGTGTTCACTAGTCTGTGTGCGTCTTTTCCCACTTCCTTTGTTCCTAGTCCTACTTAAAGTTCCTCAAACACCAATGCTTTCACTTTTGCAGCGACATTCCTGGCCAATCTCTTTACATCTTTGTATTCCTCCAGATCTTGTTTGCTCCTACTCCTTTGCCAGAACCTAAACTTTTTTCTCTTATCTTTTATCACTGCTTATACTTCTTCACTCCACCACCAAGTTTCTTTTTGAAGAAAGGTATTTCCCTTTCGATTCATCCATAACTTCCTTAGCACTCTCCAGTACATTTGTGGCCATCAAATCCCAAAACTTATCCATTCCTTCCATGTGGTACGGACCTCTTCTTCTCCATAACCAGCTCCCTAAAATCCTTCTCAGCCTTACCCTGCAGTTTTTGCCACCTTATCTTTGGTGTTATACTATTTGATTTCCTCTGTATCTTCATTCTAAGAGACATATATAAGATGAGCGGTCTATATTGACTAGTAAGACTCCCTTCTGCAATCTCCTTGAGGTCTTATATCTTTTATTTTCCACCAGGAACCAAGGCAATCATCAATCTGGCTTCTAGTCCTTCCACTCTTGTAAGCAATCAGCTCTTTTTGTAAAGAATGCGTTGGATACATATACATATATGCTGCACTTTCACCCCTTATTCTTGGATTTATAAAGGACGAAGATGCTCCTCCAGTACAATTGTGATGGCTTTGAATTCCTTTTCTGCTTCTATTTGTATTGGATTTTTCTCAGCGGTCTAAGGTAATTGTGCTATTGAATTACCATTGACCTGGCTCCTCTGCTTTCCCCTCTCTTGTTTAATATCTGCTTTGAAACAGAGGTGGGTGGGTATGTTTGAATAATATTACATAGGCCACAAACGACTGGGGTTTTTTGTTAAATGTTTTATAATGATCTAGTTAATGCAGTATTTATCATCATAGACAGCAGCATGTGGTACCACCATGGGTTTTATGTTTATGGGCCTAATGCAAAGCCCTCTGAAATCAGTGTGTATTTTTCCATTTACTTAAATGGGCTTTGGAGCAGGCCCTGAGCCCTCAATTCGGCCCTTGGAGCCTTTCAGAATTATCCCCATCCAACTGAGGGTTCAGTATGGTTAGGCCCAAATGCTGGACCAGTGCATAGCAGAGTACCCAAACATCCTGGTAGTTTACAAACTTCCTGCCAGGCCATGGAGTGGCAGGGGAGCTAATCCATGGCCACTGCTACCATCTCAAGGATGCAGTGGCTCCTGATGCTACTGTGAAAAACCCTCCTCCTCCTCCTCTTCAGGGGGAGGAATGGGTGGTGGATCCATGTAATCAAGCCAGATTGACTCATTTAGTCTGACTGTCATAATCACATGTTACTGTGCTCACTCGTGAAGAAAGAGACTCAGCAGTTCTGGGTTCTAGCCCTGTCTCTGCCACATATTTCCTATATGATCCTGGGCAAATCTTTAACCTCTCTGTGCCTCAGTGATCCCATCAGTAAAATGGGAATAACATTTCCTTGCCTTCCAAGATGCTGTAAGGCTCAGTTCATTAAGATCTCTGAAGTCCTTCACTGTTCTTGGATAGCAGGTGTTACGGAAGTTCCAGGTATTATTAATACTGTAGCAATAAGCCAAAACTGGGTTTCTGACCTGGCTGGTTACGGCTTGCCTCAAGCAAGTATCAGACTCAAAGACTGAGGGACTTTAACAAGACTTTCCCCAAGTGCAAGAACCCTGTATAGCCTGAGTATAGCTGTTCTGACATGCCATCACAAAACAAAGTTAACAGGACTGGATATCTTGGGGGCTTATTCATGGGAATAGAGAGCTTTTCACCTGTATATCACTGGGGCCAATCCAGGTGTAGGACAGGAGAGGCTTAAAGCGATCACTGTCCATTGTCCAACAGCCTGTTTGGTGACTGATGTTGAAATGACTTGGTGGTTCCTTGAAGCTGAACAGCACCAGCACTTGACACCCTTAGTGCCAGGCACAATCTCACAAAGCCAATGAGAAACAGGCCTGCTGCATTCACCGCTACCATTCCTGGGTGCTGCATGGAGGAGCAGCACCCTTTGCAGCCAGTGCACCAAGGACCATTTCATAACTGAGGTGAAGTTGTCTCTGCTTTCTTTCCTGCCACGAGGACACTGCTCCTGCTCTGTATGCCCTGGGGAGGTGGGGAGAGAACCATGTATAGCAGACAGATGGCCACACAACCAGCTCAGTTATTACCCAAGTAAATTAGGTAAATCACAGGCTTAACAGGCACTCTCCCTGAGGTAGGAGTAGAGCTGAGGCCATGATTGAAAATTAACAGCCTCTCAGAGGAGGCAGAGGCGATGCGGCTGGGAAGCTTGCAGTGCTGGGGAGTTACACTGAAAAGGGTGTTGTACGAGACTGTGTTATTATTGCACTTTAAAGCACGAGAACAAAATGTCTGGGACATGCTAATGACACCAGGAGAAACAGCCGCACTTTGATTGGGTAGTAATTGTTCTAATTATTTTCCACCAGAGCTGACATGAATATAACATAATTGGCCTGATTATTTGTCAGCACTGAACAATGCCCATAAATAGTGGTGGATTTATTTGGGGGGATTAGTTTAAAGCTAGAAAAGGGCAAAGCATCCCTTCAGGAGAGGGACCAATAACCCACTCACAAGCTGGAAAATTTACAAAGGCACTTCAGATTCAAAGGAGATTTATACACTCAGGGCTTTGCTCTATTATAGACGGATTGGTAGCACTGCCTAGTGCTCGGGTTGCCCAACACTTCTCACCATAAGAACCTGTATTCATTTGCCAAACTTTAACCGTTCAGGCTGAAATATTCCATGCCAAGTGCCTGCCTGAGGCAGAATTGGTTTTGGAAAGTTTCAGCAAAAATGGCTCAGCCATTAAGGAATGGGGTTAAGGAAAACTACAGTTGCCCATATCAAAACTTTCTTACAACTGAGACTGGGACAAGGAGCCCAGAGAGGGAGACTGGAGCGAGAGCGTGTGGGAGAGACACTAGGATCAGATGAGGTGCTCTGTGGGGGAGACTGGGACTGGCTAGACAAAGAGCCTGGGGAAGGAGACTGGGACTCAGAGGTCTGAGTGGGGGGGACACTGGGGCTGCCTATGCAAGGATACTGGGATAAGGAGCCAGGGGTGGGGGTGGACTGGAGTGAGGGGTAAAAGATATAGGGCTGCGACAGGTTGGAGGGCACAGAGCAAAGAGGTTAGTCTTGCAGGGAAGAGGGACAGAAGGTTGTATGACCATTAGAGAACACGCCCCCTCAGAGCCTGAAATGAAACCCAATATTCCTGAGTCTTACCAGTCCTCTGCTGTCAGCAAATTCCTCTGAAATCCATTGGCAAAGTGTGTCTCATCCCCTTCTCATCCCCACATAGAGCATATGCTCACAGGAACTAGGGGCACCCCCAGGCTTTGTGCAGGGTCTCGGCCACCAGCCCCACACCCAGGGACTCTACTGCTGGCCCCAGGTCCCGGCTGCTGGCCCTGTGCCCAGGTGTTCTGCTGCCAGCCCTGGCCCGGGGCTCCACACCTGCCCCCAGCCATAGCCCCAGCCTTGGCCGCCTTACCCCGTCCACGTCCCCCGCTCCCGGAGCCACAGCCCTGCTCCCGGCCCCAGCTCTAGGGGGCGGTGAGGGGTGCAGACAGGAGAAAGGGGGGCGCAGCTCAGCACCCCCACTCTGAAAACTGGTCCAGCACCGCTGATAGAGGATGACAGTGTACTACTGCCATCAGTTACTATGTTAGTTCAAGGTGGCTGTGGTGTGTACCGTTGTGATTATAGTGAAATTCCCAGAGGGCCACTCTGTAGAAAGCAAATTTCCTGCTATTGAAGATGATGAATGTTTTGCAAGTAGAAGTGGTTACTCTTTACATTTGTCATAAGATGCTTTTTAAACACATCCCTCTCTGCGTTTCTCGGCTCAGCGCTTTGACCCCCTCCCCCCCGCCCCCAGCAGTTTCAGTGCTTGCACTCATTTGACCTCGCAGCTAGTAGGCTGTGAACGAGTCGCATTGGGACAGGCAATCGACACCAAGCTGGCCAACCCGCTAACAGGCAGAGCTATTATTATAGTGGGCCGTGATGTGCTGTAGCCACAAAAAGGAAAACAGATTGTTGGGCTCCTTGTATGTCCGGAGCTATCTGCATATCCTGTCCCGGGCTAACTGAAAACATGTGGTCAAGCACTGTCAGCCTGGCTTACAGCTACGCCATTTGCTAGCTCCTGAAATCTCAACGTCTTTTCTTTCCTTAGCTCATTGCTTGTTCCTTGAATAAGTCAATTAAAATCTAACTGACTCTCTGCCAAGATGCCTATTGTTTAAATGCATTTGTTCTCTTCACAAATACTGCCTGATTTTCCTTTTGAGGATGCCATTGGCCTTTGAAGAGTTCCTCTCTCCCTTAGTGAGTCCACTTGCCCGTTGCATCATGGGGCAGCGAATCATCGAGGGAAGCCTGCCCTTGCTTGTCCCAAATCCCAGACAATAGATCCTTGCTCACCTGCACTATGCCCATGTGGAATTCACACAAAGCACGGTGGCTTCTCGCTATTTCTCAGCAGAGACTCAAGGGCAGAGTCACTAGTGAGGTCTTGCTTTGCTAAGACTTTTACAAAATAGAGGCCTGATTCTGCTCCCATTTAAGGGAGCAGAAATTTGGCCCCTGGCTTCAAGGCAAGTAGAATCAGAACATTTGGTAGCAGACTGTGACCTCCTATGAAACAGAATTAAAACTACTTTTGTCCAGTGACAAAGTGCAATTTGTGATGGAGCATCTTTGTTTTTAATTATAGTTGTCCATTTAAGGCCCAGATCATGTGTCTGTTAATGTGAACAGCAAAAACACACACTGACGTCAAAGGTGCAGAATGAGGCTCTCAAAATTCTTGACTTTTCAGTCAACACAATTTGAGGAGACTTTATCAGTGTGACAAGCTGGGCAAGGGGTGCCAAAAAGTCTGCCAGTTCGTAGTGCAAATTGCCAAAATGCTGAAATCCCATTTCAGAAATGTTGCTGTCTCCCCTGCTCCAAAAATTGACCCAATATGTGTACACATACCCTACATGCATACACCTCCACCTACAAATCCCCCCCCCAACACACATGTCCTGCCCACCCCCCACCCCCTCCACACACATACTGTAGGGGACCTCAACGCCCATCAGCCCTCTCCCCACTGTATATCTCCTTCCTCCTGGCTAAGAAGGGGTTATGATGGTGTTTTTTTTTTTCAATTAGTTATCTTGGGCCTGATTATGATTTCACTGACTGGAATAAGTCCCCTTGCTTCGGTGCCATGACTTCTGTTTTACCCTCAAATTTGCCTAATGGTGGGTTATTAGTGAGAGCTTTGTGCTGGAACACCAGCTAGCGGTTAGAGCAGGTTTTTAAATGCCTTACCTTTCCTAGTGTGTGGATGATAAAAAAGACATGCCTGCTGCAGGTGTGACGCAAACCAGTCATAGTAAAGCAATGCATAGGATGGTCTGGGCGTATTGAGGGGGGACTTTGGATGGTCAAGTGGATAGTAAATAGATTTCTATGGGGATGGATGAAACTCAAAAGGACTGGCAGTTTGGATAAGCAGCCAAAAGGTCAGATGCTCATTTCAAGCTCCTTTGCCCTGGGAATGGGGCCAGATAAAGTTAATAGGATTTCTGGTCAGGTGGCACATACAGCAGCCCAGTTGGTAATGCCCTGGGCCACACTCTCCTCTCATGTCCCTGAAATTCATGAGGAAGGCCTCCAAGATCGATGGAGAATCCGGCTCCCCTCTCCCCAGCCACCTCCCCAGGAATGGTGAAGGCAGCAGAATGGGAGCTTCTGGGCCACACTGAGGCATGACAGTGTTTCCCACGCAGAGCCCAACAGTCTGTTTTCTGCTCTGAGGGGAAACACCTGCATGTCTCCAGCCAGAGACACTAGTAGCAGGGGTGAGGGCTGGGAAGAGAAGTTACAGGCTCTGCCCTATTACTCAACCACAAGCAACCCCCCGCCCTCTTCCCCCCCAGTTGTGTGTAGCAGGGGAAAGGCTCACTCTGACGCTGAGATCCCAGGAATCAGGAGGAGCAAAAAGAAGCTATGCTGAGCTAGAACGTGCTTTGTTCACATATCGCATTTTTATAGTGGGTGACATGATTCCTGGATATAGTTTGCGCAAGGTACTTGGGAATCCACAGGGCTGAAAGGAGCTGCACACATCCAAGCTATTTATTTGATTACTGCTATTGTAGTTGATTGAGAAATTCCCTTTTGCCAGCTCGCGGGATCTTGACGCAAGAATTGTGATATTTGATCTTTAACTTAAAGCCCTAGCTCCTAAAGCCAAATGACATGGGCGGAGACTCAGCTTTGGATTTTTTTTGAAGTAACCTTCTAGCCCTCATGGCTGTAAGAAAAGCTTGAAAACATGACCCAAATGCACCCTAAAGGCTCAGAAACCAAAAAGCAAATGATCCCCCCCCCCCACGACATATTTATGCAGGGTTTTTAAGTCAATCTCCTGATTTGGGTGGGAGGGGCTGCGTGACTCATAATTTTTGAAGACTTGGAGATGGCCGTACTGCCTCAGAGCTTGTCTCATTCTCCATTCCCTCTGTAAACACACCCAAGCCTTAAAAGCCAAAGAGACGAGCTCAACAACAGGCGTGAATATAGCAGCTGTTAACATTTAACTTTATTTTTCTTCTGATTGAAAAAGAAAAGAGAGAGAAAAGTTACAAAAGTACTAAAGAAAGGCAACGATATTGACAGGAACTTTCTGTTGTCCAGTCCCACCTCGTGGAATATCGTAAGAGACGGCAGCACACGGTATCTCCTCGGGCCAATAAAAACACCTCACCTTGCTGGGCGATCAGGGTCCGATTCCAGCAGCACCGACTGAAGCCTTAGAGTTGGGGGCACCCAAACTTTGCAACACTGAGGGCTACACTGGCAGTTTGAGGCCCATACTGAATATGCAGAAAAGGGAGCCATGATATGGCTGCCCTCGTCTTTAATAGGGAGGGGTGCGGACCCAGGGGATGACAGTTCTCACCGTGCAATGCTCCAGCTTGAGCCGGAGGCAGTTAAAGATCATGTAGAAGGTATAAACAGAAACCCCTCACCCCCGCAGGGAGAAAGATCAACTGGGAGCGACATCTGTTTTGAAATGAGCACACCCTGCCGGAAGCCACTAGAGCTTTCATTCCCAACGGAAGCACCCAGGGAATAAATCAAGCCAACGCCCTTTATTTAATGCTGGTGAAAGGGGCTTTATCTGCGGCCCTGAAATCCTCTAGTCACAGCAAGGGCAGTGTCAGGACACAATTCCCCCCCCACTGCCCTCTCCTGCCAATGTGCCTCAACTCGGAAGTGCAAGGAAAGAAGGGGTGTTCAGTCTCTGTGGCCCAGCTGGCTTCTCTGCTGAGGTTCGCAGCAAAGAGGCCAGTTAGTATTGGTTTGCCATGTGAGCTGTCCTAGGAGAGTGGGATTGGGAGCCCACCAGCTCATTTTATATGTGGCATCAAAGAGCTCTCCATACGAGAGCTCATGGAAATTTTTCAGAAACTCACAATTCCTCCACTGGACCCCTCGTACGCCAGAGAAGGAGAGGAAGTTACTGCAGCCGTGCAAAGGATGCAGCTTATGCCCTCTCGTATCTGCCCAAGGCTCAGAACACTTGCTCAGAGCGGGGGAGCAGCCAGGGAACAGGGGCTTCTGCACCAGACAGGGACACAGGATCTGAGTGCACCAAGCACGGGGCCTCCGCAGCTCAGTCAAGTGAAACAAGGGCAGCCCAACGTTAACTGCACCTTTCATGGCACAACCCCCCCCCACCTCCCCGGCTGTCCAGTGAGACCTCAAAACTGGTTCAAGTCTCACTGGTGACAAGGCCTTGTGACATGCCTGTGACATGCCTACCCTCTGGAAACTGCCGTGGTCTGACAACAAGAGCTCCCTCCAACACGCACCACCCGCCATGCCTGTGTCAAAATCATTTGCTCTGCTGGTGTGACCAGACTCAGGTGAGCTCAACATTCACCCCAGCACAGTCTACAAGGCACCAGCAGAATGAGGGTTCAGCAGGCTTCCCAGAGAGCGTGTTGGGCTCTGCTGAACGTCGGGTGGTGTCACCAAACTCAACCCTGTCTGGGGCCAGTCACAGGGAGACACCCGACGCCGAACCCCACCACACCTCTAGGGTGGACACAGCCCCAGTGGAGAGGGGCCCCCAGGACGCCCCACCCCACTCGGTTTTTCACTCTAGCCCTGTAGCATGAGGACTGAAAGTGGATGTCTCACTGTATCCATGGACTGCTGAGGACAGACCTTCCATTTCCCACCGCAAAGCCCAGCAGAGGACATGGGGATTCCCTTAATGCCGGTGCTCTCTGCCTGCCCATTTTAAGCATCTTTAGATCGGATCGATGCCCCAACAGCAGAATAATCAGGGTAGGCACCTGCAGGCTCTACATTCCCCCACCCCAATTCCCAGGGCCCGTCAACTGCAGCAGGGCTTCAAATGAGCAACCTCGCAGAAGGGGCCCATTCTCTTTGTAGGGCACCCTAGGCAACCTCTGTCTCCAGCCCTGAGAACTCTTCAGTTTGGGGGAAGCGGCTGGCCCTCCAGCAAACCATTAGAAGGCAGAGCATCTGGGGAGAAATCTGCTCAGTTCTGGTGGGCATGCGGTAGCAACCTGCCCAGTCTCCACCACTGCCCTCTACGCAGTGACTGCCTGCTAGCCCTGGAGGGCTAAATACACCTGGCATGTCCGTGGGGCTGACGCCATCTTCATGGCTTCACAGTAGCTTATGAAGCAGACTTGCTCATTTCACTCCGAATGATGTGAAACTGGGCCCTGGTGCAAATCCACCTGTTTCTCCACTGCCACGGAGATTGCTATTGCAAAGATGTCCCCATCCCACCCACATTCCATCCCATCCCTGCCAGGGGGATTGGTGGTACGACAATTCCTGAGGTTTTGGAGAAACTCCTTCAGTAGGCACATGACGGTTCTTCAACTGGAGCTATTGGGCTCAGGGACTTCAAGGTGCTGAGGGAACGGAAGGCAAAGGTTGATGGGTCGTACACCAAGTGGGATGGTGGGCGGCTCCCGTTCACACTCTGAATGGAAAAAAATAAAGGCAAAAGGAATTTGTCAGTGCTCATGCAAGCAGCAAACTGGTTTGTAGGTACATACATGACTATCCTCTCCTGGATGCAATCATATCTGCCCCAATGTGTGTCACAGGCCCTACACCAACAGCTAATAGCAACAGCACAAACGGTAAAGTTATTTCCTCTTTTTCTTCGTCCCAAAACCATGTCAGACTGGAGGCACCTGGGTACCTGTGTGATTAGGACCCCTGGCCTTTGCCAGTAGTTCAGTAATGCAGAAGTGAGAAATAGCGGAAAGGATGTACAGGGTGCAACCAGAGTCGGGGGGCCAGAACAGTCAAGCAACCACAAAGCATCCCAGTTATGGCCAGTGAACTTGAATTTAGCTCCTCAAGTGGGTGCTGGGTTAGGATGTGAATTTAAGAATCATCACTCCCAGGCCTGTCAATTCCAAGCTACGTTCCAGATTATCATCACAAAATAAGCAGCTTCTGGTATGTCAGTCAGTATCTGTTAGAGGTGGCCCAGACCCAAAACCCTGGGCTCATGCACCCTGAAACACTGAGGATCTGGATCCAGGCTCTGCACCCTGGGCCCATCTCTACCATGTCCCTCTCAAGTCTCCCATCTATTCTCTCTCATCTCTCTCTATTCTGTCTCTCTCTCTCTAATCTGTTTGATCTCTCTAATCTCTTTCTATTCTACCCCATTGATCTCTAATGTCTCTTTAAACTTTCCCATCTCTAGTCCACCCACCTCTTGCTTTCTGTTGTCTACCTCTCCAATCTATCCCATTGCTTATCAAATCCATCTCTCTCTCTCTCTCTCTCTCTCACACACACACACACACACGTTGCTTCTTACCTAGAACCACGTCACCCTTTCTCTGGGGAGGTTTGAGTCTAACTGGGATTATAGTTTGCCCATGAACCTATTGGATTTGCAGTCTCCCTCCCTCCCTCCCAAAGGAGTTACCCTATCTCAGTTCAATATAGGCAAGTTCCTCTGTATGTGCCTTATTTTCAGAAGCTCTGAGCATCTGCAGCTCCCACGGAAATCGGCTGGAGCAGCGTGCGCTCAGCATATCTAATAATCATGCCCTCTCTGGATTTTACATGTGGTCTTGAGACATCCAGCCTGCCATTCATTCTGGGCTAAACTGAGCCCCACGCCTCAGACCAGCATCACTGTCCAGGCTTCCTTCGTGGGAACAATTCCACATGCGTGAATCAGGTTGAATAAACAGGAAATATAACAACCCACAAGGGTGCAAAGACAGCCCAGGATGGAAAGCGGGTAGGTGGTGACCAGTGGAGTCGATCTTTATCTGCAGAGCTGGGAGAGAGCCTGTCCCGCACAGCAGACAATGCAGTCCCAAAATAAACCACACTGCCTTCAAAGAATGCCCAGGAGCTGGCCGGAGCTCACTCAGGGCCCTACAGATCATTGCAGTCAGGGCCTCACAGCCTGGTTTGTACCACAGCCCCCATAGATTCCTCTAACAACGAATCTACCCCTAGAGCATGACACCATCTCCCCATTGGCCAGGAGTGGGTATCCGTTAGCACCACCAGGGGGCAGCAGAGCATTCAGGTGGAAATCCTGTGTAGCCCCACAGAGAGTTTATGCCCTGGAATTGGGATACTGTCAATTTATGGTTAGCATTCCCCAGTCCTCTCCTTCCAGTCCCATCCTGCTTCCACTGAAGTCATTGGGAGTTTGGCTGTGGTCATCACTGAGAGCAGTGTGTCGCCAGAAGAGAGGGCAGCTGTGGGCTACACCTTAGGCCACCATGGGCTACATTTGGCTCAAAGGCTGCTGGTTGGATGCACCAGGACCCGATTCCAGCCTCCGCACAGTCTCTCCTCTGCATTCCCTAACAAGGACTCGCCGTTTTCCTGAATGCTAGTGTTACTCGCCCAGCCTGGGTGGACGGCCCTTTTGTGGAAGGAGCAGAGCTTTTAGAAACTATTCGCAGCTCTTTTGTCCCATGGTACAGAGCCATGACTTCTGACACCTCAAGGTCATGTCTAACATGTGGCGGTCACCAGAACCAGAGGCCTCAACCTTTGATCCCCTCTTCTCACTCCCTGATGAATTTTAATTTGTGATCAGCGGGGGGGTGGGGGGGGGTTGTCAGCCTTTCCCTGCAGGCTTTCTGGCCAGCTGAGGTAGTCAATGGGGTTGTTACACCATAGAGATGGAAAAAATCTGTTAGATCATCCAGTCCCTGCAGCATTTACTCTAGTGCAGCGATGAGAGCAGGGATTGGCGTGCGATGCAGGAAGTGCGGGGGGAATCAATGTTTCTAGGTTCTATTCCCAGCTTTGCCATGAACCCGCTGTGTCCCCAAGTGACAGCATTTATTTTAAAAGGAGACCAGCACAAAAGCATGCGTGCGCCCTGCCTTACAAGCATGGTGGCCTCCTCATCCCCAAATTGAGGTGGTCCGTCAGCATGGAAGATGCCAAGGTTGTGCGTGGCATCAGCTCGGCCCACAGCTCCAGCCAACAAATCGTGCCCTGCTACCTCCCCTGACACCCTGGCCGGCCCAATGAGAAACAAGAGAGGCATATTTAAGAGCCTCTGCTCAATAGACACCTGCTGTGGGGTTATATATGGTGCGTGCTCTGGCAGGGCTTGGAGCTGGAGAGTAACATAGCAACCCCTATTCAGAGCTAAGGGGGCAGAATAAATCAGCAGATTTGTCCCTCTCCTGAGCAAAGAAGCTGCCTGTCAATGCGAAGAGGGGAAGGGAACAAAGAGCTGGCAGTGCCCTCCATTTTGAAATGCCAGCTGTGATGAGGGGAGATGTCTAAATGAGATGATTTCTGCAGGGGGGAGCAAAGACCCAGGCAGCAAGAGAAAGATCTGGGGAGAGAGGGACCCAGAGGACCTAAGAAAAGCCACCCACAAAATTCATCACGTCTTGGGCAGAAAGGAGCTCTTTCGTTCTCCAGGATCCACGTGTGGATGAAGTGGCCTTCATACTGGCCCCTGAAGAACCCAACGTGAGGAGCATGGCACAGAGCGAGAGCAGAGGTGGAGCCGAGAAAGACATGGTGGGAAAGGAAGAGTTCCCAGGAGGCTGGTCTGCTCCGAGAGCTGCTTCTAACTGATCCATTGTTGCCCTGCCTCGAGCCCAGCCTGTTTGTTGTGTAAGCAGTGTCAGGATGAGCTCCACCCTGACATCTGGTGGTGAGGTGTGGCAAGTTGTGGAAAAGAACTTCAGGGGCTGATCTCATTTGCATAGGCACACCCACCATGCCTAGAATGAGGCCATAGCTGCCCAAATGGTCACTTTGGCTGCTGTGGGATCCCCAGTGTCTCTGTTATTGGGGCAGGAAGAATAAATTGTTATTACCCTGATTATGGGAACTGTGCTTGGAACTGTACTTGGCCTTTTGTTATGATGGAGGGACTCACCATCAACTAAGTGGCACTCGCTAGGCAAGGGTCATGGGTTCCAAAACTCTGTGAATTGAGAGAGGCTGGGGCCAAGTATTAATACTTAGTAGTATGGGCCCCTTGGTAAGGGTCTTATGTGCTAGTTGCACTTTCTCCTCTTTCCACTGTGGAATATCATAGCTAATTCTGATTTCATTAGAAGTCTAGTTACAGGCTGCTGAGCTCACTTTGGGCTAACAGTGCACCAGCACTGAGGCTCCCCTACTACAAGCTGAATTCACCAAAGAGCTGAACTGACTAAGAGCTGAAATCACTGAGCGTTGTGCTAAGTAGTGGGGGAGCCTGAAGATATATTGTGGAGCAGTTTGCGGGATGGCTGGAGTGCCTTGTGGACAGGCTGGTGGAGCAGTTCGTAGGACAGTGGGAGCTGCTGGTGGGACGTGGAGCAGTTTGTGGGACGGCGGGAGCTGCTTGTGGGCCGCGGAGCAGAGCTGAGCGAAGGAGTTCGTGGGGCGGCTGGCGGAGCGGAGTGAAGGCCTATGGAGCTGTGGGGCGGTCAGCTTCAGATCATGTAAGGTGCCTCTTACCCCCATCCCATCTCCACCCAGGTTGGGAGGTAAAGCTCCGCAAATAAACTTTCGAACTCTGGGGTTGCCCTGACCAGGGACAGAGACTTTTGGGTCATTGGACTTTTGGGACTTTGGGTGATTTGGGGTTGCTGGACTCAAGAACCAAAGGGAAAGGGGCATGCCCCAATTTGCTTGGGGTGGGTTTTTTTTTTGCTCATGGGTTGTGTTATGAATCCTGTTGGTGGTGTTTCCCCAACATAATGCCACATTGTTTCTCTCTGTTATTAAAAGGCTTTTTGCTACACTCAGACTATGTGCTTGCGAGAGGGGAAGTATTGCCTCTTGGAGGTGCCCAGCGGGGGTGGTATATATTTGTCCCAGGTCACTGGGTGGGGGCTCGAGCCAGTTTGCATTGTGTTATTGGAATGGATCCCCTAGATATTGAACCCGGCCCTTGTTGCTGCCAACTCTGATGGGCAGAAGGTTACAGTTGTACCCAGCTGTTGTTTCACATCACACGCAGTTGAAAGGGATTTGGGGCAGGGCTGTCTGTTTACTATATCTATGTACAGCACCTTCTACAATGGGACCCCCATCCCTGATTCTGGCTTCTTGGTCTGGGTAATAATGACATAATAAAAGAATAATAAATAATGTTACGTTTGTGTCACTCCTTTAAGACAAAGGCACTGTAGAGACGGTACTGTAAGAATCATTGGAATGCAGCCACCTCTGAGGTAGAAGTTGGCTCACAGTGCACAACAGCCCCACACAACAGCTGCGGACAGGAAGTGAATATTGTATCCAATTGAAGCCACAGGGGAGACAGAATCATAGAATCGTAGGACTGGAAGGGACCTCGAGACGTCTTCTAGTCCAGTCTCCTGCACTCATAGCAGGACAAAGTATTCTCTGGACCATCCCTGACATGTGTTTGTCTAACCTGCTCTTAAAAATCTCTAACGATGGAGATTCCACCACCTCCCTAGGCAATTTATTCCAGTGCTTAACCACCTTGACAGGAAGTTTTTCCTAATGCCCTACCTAAACCGTCCTTGCTGCAATTTAAGCCCAATGCTTCTCAGAGGTTACGAAGAATACTTTTTCTCTCTCCTCCTTGTAACAACCTTTTATGTACTTGAAAACTGTTATCGTGTCCCCTCTCAGTTTTCTCTTCTACAGATTAAACAAACCCAATTTTTCCAATCTTCCCTCATAGCTCATGTCTTCTAGACCTTTAATCATTTTTGCTGCTGTTCTCTGGACTTTCTCCAATTTGTCCACATCTTCCCTGAAATGTGGCACCCAGAACTGGACACAATTCTCCAGCTGAGGACTAATCAGCTTGGGGTAGAGCAGAAGAATTATTTCTCATGTCTTGCTTACAACACTCCTGCTAATACATCCCAGAATGAGTTTGCTTTTTCTGCAACAGTGTTACACTGTTCACACTGCTTAGCTTGTGATACACTATGACCCCCAGATCCCTTTCTGCAGAACTCCTTCCCTAGGCAATCGGTTTTCCTTTTGTATGAATGGAATTACTCGAATTGAAACTTACTTAGGACACCCGTAGACTTGCAGAAACTGCCACTGGATCTTTTAAAATCTCAAGTGGTCAGGATCTGTTTGATGTCTGATCCAAAAGATGGGCTCTCCTGCAGCACAGCACCCCTGAGCAACATGGATTCAGGAGTGGTTCAGAGGGAAGAGCACCCTTGACTGAATTGCCATTATCACTTCCTGCAGAGCTGGTGTTTTCTTTGGAGGTCAGCCTCTCATCCTCCAGGTGACCAGACCTGACCCTATGAGACCATTTGGGGGTGCAGCGTGTGGTCATCTCGCTCTAATACTCAGGATGATGTGAAGCCCTACTGATCTCCTCCCAGAAAGGAGGACTGCCAGGTGGGAGAACAGAGTCACCCTCTGGTTCTGCCTAGTGCCTTCACTTAGTCAGGGGAGCTTTCCTACCAGCCCTGTCCTTTCCTCCGGCATCTAACTGTGCACTGTGGCCAAGGTGAGGAGAGCTGACTCTTGCTGACACAGGAGATCCAAGTCACTCCTCTGTTGGCAGGTCTTCGCAGAGCTTGCCATAAACCTGCTCAGCAGCTGCTGCTGTGCGGCCACAGCCCGATTCTTGGGGCAGCGCCTTGGAAGGCAACGCTGCGGCGGGTGAGGCTCCAAGGCACGGCCTCCACTGTAATGGCATTCTGGGCAGCTGGGAGACTCAGACAGGCCGCAGTCTAGGATGGCTGCACATTCACTGCAATCATTAACCGGGGGGGGGGGCGGCCTTAATGGATTAAGCAATGTATTTACACAGCTGGAGAGCAGGCTGACAGGCCTCAACTCAGCTGCTGACAGAAGGGCGCATACTTGCGTGGACCCACACCTGCTCAAACACACACAGCTGGCAACGACTGGCACACTTGCTTGCACAGGCTCACTTGCCCCTTCACACGTGCACACTCGTTCCCACACGATCACCGGCATGAGCACACTTGCACGGATCGCTCACCCTGCCCCCCACACACTGTGACACACAGGCACTCACAGGGCTTGGCTTCCGTGCACCGTTGCCCTAACTTGAGCCCCAGCCACACCCAGAAGCCTTCACGCGGGTGGGGTGGTGCTTTTAACTCATGTTGCCTGGGCCTGGCAGGAGGTATCCGGCTACCGTTTGCACCATCGCCGGCTGCTGACCCCATTGCCCCGTGCAGCAATCCAGTCCCTCTGTGCAGCTGGAGTGCCACTCCACCCTGCTGCTAGGCGAACACGAGGCAGAACCGGAGCGGTGTGAATGGCAGCTCCGGTAGCTGTACCTGCACTCGCCCTTCTCTAGCCACCTCACTCACAACAGCAGGGAGGACGCTGCAGCCTGGACTTCGCGTGGGCGGTGCACGAGCGTAGGTGACCGGGCGGGGGGGGGGGATCAGGCGGGCTTATGCAGCTGGCGCTGAAGCCCCTGCTGTGGCTGCATGGCCGCTATTGTTAGCGAGCTAGTTCGAGTCCAACTAGCAGCATCTGCCATTCATACCCTCCCATCTACAATGTACATGTACCCTGAGCCTCAATCACATGCACTCCCTAATGCCGGGGTTCTCAATCTTTTCCTTTCTGAGCCCTGCCCCCTGCAACATGCTATAAAAACTTCACAGCCCACCTGTGCCACGATAACTGGTTTTCTGCATATAAAAGCCAGGCCCGGCATTAGGGGGTAGCAAGCCAGGCAACTGCCCGGGGCACCCCGCCACAGGAGCCCCCACGAAGCTACATTGCTCAGGCTTTGGCTTCAGCTCCTGGTGGTAGGGCTCAGGGCTTCAGCCCCTGGCAGTGGATCTTCCGCTTTCTGCCCTGGGCCCCAGCTAGTCTAATGCTGGCCCTGCTTGGCGGCTCCCCTGAAACCTGCTCGCAGCCCCCCCACCAGGGGGCCCCAGACCCCTGGTTGAGAACCACTGCTCTAATGCACACGCACGCACACACACACACACACAAACTCACACACTTGCCCTTGTTTGTATATACTCACTCGACACACTTGCTCATGCGGACTCCCGTTCGCCCACTTGCACACTCTTGCAAATCTCGACCATAACAACAGCCTATTACCAGCGTTGTACAAATGCAATAAATAAGAAACCCATCTTGAAACACATTAACTAAAGATCAACTAGAGAAAGTCTGGATGACGACTGGACCCAGGGGCCCCAAAGGCAGGCAGGGACACCATACAGATTCAAGATGACAGAAGAAATCCAGAATTCCAGAGCCCATCTGATTGGCCTCTCTGTGAAAGCAGAGGAGTTTGCAGCTACCCCACAAATTGGCTTTCTGCCTGAACTGTACCTTAGGCATGAATAAAGAACCATGGAAAAAGCTAAATGGGGAAGAGATGGTGGGTTTAGGGCTGCAGAGCTTAGCCCCATATAAGAGTTAAAACCTAACACTACCCAGGAAAACCCAAGGAGGGAAGAGGATGAAGCCAGTGCTGAACCAATGCTGTAGCACACTGCTGTAGGGTGCTGTGTTGGCGATGCCATCTTTTGGAGCTGATAGAAAACCAGGGGCCTGACAGCCTAACAAAATCCTGGTCCTTGTCTTTAGACCGAGGAACTTAGCACTGGTTTCCTGGCCAAATTCAAACTCAGGTTAATTCGCACACTCTGCCAGCCTAAATTTCCTTTGCAGTTTCAACTGGACACAGGAGTCTTCTTTTCTCCTTGATCGACGTTCTTGCGAAGTGTTGCTGTGCTCTGTTAAATAGCTGCTGCATTGCACACCAGAGGTGGCTGCCTCTTGGTGGTGGGTGAAACTTGTAGGTCCATTTGTGAAGTCCTTTGAAATGAAAGGCACCATGTAAAGGCTCATACGATCCCCCCACCATGTATGGAAAGGAAAAAGTCCACAGTGGGGCCCTGCAAAGGAAAACCATGACTGTGCGTGGTGCTCTGCCTTCCTGAGTGGGCAGGACCAGAAGTGTACAGAAGGATGTTTCCCAGCCACCGCTTGCAGAGGAGCCTACAGAAAAGTCGGGGAGAGTTAATGCTGCCTGAGTCCACGTGGCAGCATTGGCGGGCGCAGTGTTTTTAATGCCAGTTCCTTCTCTCCTTCCTGTCACCCCTGCAACATTGTCACAAAGCACCAGAGACCTTTCAACTTCGATGTATAAACTCATAAACTGTGTGGGAGGAATCAGGGATCTAGTCCCAGCCCTGTCATGGACTCGGTGTGTGGCACCAAGCAAGTCACATCACCTCTCCTGTGCCTCAGTTTCCTATCTGCAAAATAGGGGGATAATCCCCACCCCACAGGGATGTGCTCAGGACTAATCAATTAATGTCCATGTGCTGAGATCCACAGAAAGGCAGTTTCCTATAATTTACTCTCTTGCTTCAGGTACTTTGCAAAATATAGATCCTCAGGCAGGGTAAACTGCTGTAGCTCCATTAACTTCCATGGGGGTCCAATGGTTTGCACCAGCTGAGGCTTTGGAGCTTAGTCTGGGATAATATCCAAAATACGTCTCCTGAAAGAACTTAACTTTGGGACCAGGGTTATATGTAAACACAGGTCTCTCTATTGGAGTTAGGCATGAAATCCCAGATCCAAACACTCCCTCGCTTGAGGGAGTTCAGAGCCAGAGCTGAAGTCTGCAGCTGTGGCCTGTCCCTAATGTTTACGGACATCTTGCTGACTTTTCCATCTCCCCACATCCTTCTGTACAATCATGGAACTCTCCAGGTCTTTTCCTCCATCAGCTAAGAGCTACCCAGCACCCACTTCACATCGTACAGCAATGTTGCTAGGGCCAGTTCAGCTTGTGAAGGTCACATAAACACACCGGTGTCCTCACAGAAGGGAGGGGAAAAAACAAAACCGCCAAGTGTTTGCAAATGTGTTTGCAGGGTTGTCAGGTGGCAACTGGCAGTGCTACAAAGGTGCCACCAGACAATAATATGTGAACTTCTTTGGGAAGACCTTCGAAGAGGCGTAACACATGCTTTATGGTCAGTTACCCATAACCCAGGAGAGCAGGAAATGTGCCAGATCTGGGTTCTTGCTGACGCCATCCTACAAGATAAGCCTTTTCCTCCCCTCTTTCTGGCATGTTACTGTGCCTTTGAGAAAGCAGATCACAGGCCCTGATTTAGCCTGCCTAATAAGCTGAGGCCCAGAGGGCATGTGATGAAATGAAAACAGCAATATATTTAGCAAGGTATGCTTCTGAATGCAATATGGCTCAAGCTGCGTGGCTCACTTGCCACGGAGACTAAATGAAGACCTGCATTCTGGACATTGTTCTCACTATGCTCCCATGCGCCGGCCACTGCGAAGCACAGCAGGGTCACAGCTCATCTGCTTTGTCCCTCGCTGCTTTGGAATAGCTAGTGCCCCAAGCTGTAGCCTGTATAGTGCAGGGACTGCAATTATGCCTGGCCCCTGTGCCGAGGGCAAAAGGCGGGATCTCCTGACCTAGCACACCCATGCATGGACAAGAGACAACCTGGTCCTTATTCTCTCAATTACAACTCCACCGAGTCTTCCCTGATCACTTGCCTGTACTCTGCCCCCCGTCCTCTTCCTACGACAAGGACATCCACCCCCCTACAAAAGGCAACATGGCCTGGGTCTGAAACTTACACTCACTTTTAGTTCCATTCAGAGGCTGGCCCTGGAACCTGCAGAGCAATGGGACCAATTGTTTTGCACATGTTGTGTGCTTATGTGTGACCTCCATCCTCCACTCTGTGTTAGCCCAGGGCAGTGCAATTCCACAGAACTAGGTAGTCTGGCATGGAGGAGATTATCCTTCCAATTTAGAAAGAATCAAAATTAACAGCGCAAAGTGAATATTAATCATCCTGGCATAACTAGGCCGCTGGCACAGTGCACTTGCCTCTGGACAAACAGCCTCCGTCAGGGAAGCCAAGTACAGTAACTGGGGGTAGGATGACACGAGGCGCAGACGGAAAGAGGATTACTCTGCTGTGGATTGTGTGAGCGTGAATGGGAGCCAGCTTCTCACAAGCCTCGCAAACAAGGGGAGCCTGGAAACAACTGCAGCAGCACTAGATGCAGTGAACAAGGAAAGTGCCCCGCCACCTCTGGTTTTACTTCCTGCCGGCAAACAGAAGAGTTCTGATGCAGCACCACTAGCCACGGTGCAACCCTCATCTCCCCCTCACCCCAAAACACTCGTGCTGTGCCACCTCATGGGCCACTCATTCCCAGAACCCCCCAGGTGACCTCACAGGCCCCTTTCCTAGTTGTGTGACCCCATGCCCCCGTCTCAATTCCTCTGTGCAACCCTATAGGTCCTCCCGCCACCTCACTTGTGATCCCGCAGGCCTGTTTCCTTCCCCCCACAACTGTCACTTTTTGCTTTTTGCTCCTTTGCTGCAGCTCTCCGTGTGAACGGCGCTTTCCAACTCATCTTCTTCGCAAGTCCCTCACGTAGGAGCACAGCAGCAAACATCAAGGATGGCGCCTCCGTTGGTGCTGGGCCAGCCTCAGAAGGGGCAAGGTTTCAGTTTGGAGGAGCAGCTGAATATCCGGATACTTCTCTGGATTCAGATTCAACAATGTACTGAAAATCTCAAGGAGAGTTTGGGCAACTTTAATATCCCACTCCTCTCTCCATGAGCCACTGGAGCTCCTTACGGTACACGATAGTGCTGTCAGCCTGAGCTCCCTAGAAGGGAAGGAAGGGGTGTAACACTACATGGTATGGGATGAACAATGATGCCTCCTCACTAGAGTCATTCCTCCCACATCCACGTGATTAGAACAGAGGGTCTTGGGACTAAAGCCCAGGATTGAGTTCACCTAATTAAAGACTTCTAGGTTCTCTTCCTGTCCGCCCAAGGTCACCCAGCGAGGCTTTGGCAAAGTCACTTCACCTGCCTGTGCCTCAGTTTGCCTCTCTGTGAAATGAAGATCATGAGATTTACTGGTCTGTGAGGCTAAATTCATTAACACTTGCAAAGCGCTGATAGATGTGCAAAATGCCATCGCCCTCTAGCTCCTTGGGAAAGCACATTCTTTGCGCCTTACTGCAGAGCGGAGATGTGCATCAGTGATGCTCTGCCACCTGGCATACTTCTCACTGGCAAACAGCGCGGGCCTTTGGCAAAGGGGCTAAGGCCAGCACATCTTCCTTTTGGCTCCAAGATGAAAGGTTCCCTTGTTTTAAGGGAAGAGAACATGGTGCGGTTCTCCAGCAGCCATTTAGGATACAGACGCCAAAGATAAGAGGCGGGGAAGCCATTCCCGGGACCTGGCCCCTGTCCAAGCAGGGGACATTCTCAGGCACTGATAAGACTGAGGCAAGAACACAAGGGAGTTTATGTTCTGATTTCTAATCCCTGTTTTATTTTCACATTGCAGAAAACATCTCCCTGAGCGGGCAGATTATCAGATTGGCCCAAAATCCACACTCCTTCTCTGCCTGCCCCCGCAGAGCTCTTGAGACACATGGGCTCTTAGAGGTTGTGTCCTCTCCATGCCTGTTGCTGCTGAGATAAGAACAGCTCTGTCAGGCTCTCATTCAGGGCTCCTGCACGCACGGTATGTGAGCGAAGAACAAGAAAATAACACAGGGTGATCCCCAAGAGGCAGGGGACAAAAGATTCTCCAATATTATCACGCAGCCACCTTCCTCGGCCAATTGAATGCCTCCCTTCACACACCCACACCCGACCCCACTCACGTACATTATACCCACAGACACACACACACGCTATTCCGCATGCGTACGTACACTGCACAAAAATGCACTACTCACATGCACTCACGCAAATCCCCAACACACACATTACACACACACATCCCCGCACTACATCACAGCTGCATATAGCCATTACAAACGTTGCACACAGAGAAACCCAATGCGCACTTTACCACACCTTGTGCACATGCACCTGCATTACACATGAGGGTATTGCCTGGACACATACTCCACATATCCATTACGCACACATCCGTATTTCACACACAGTTTGTTACCTCCTATTTATTTCTTCGCTCCTGCCTGTGGGTGGTGATCCTCCTACTCCATTATGCCTTGAACCCTCTCTGGGGATCTTGTCTTCCACCACAGCACCTGGTGCCTCAGAGTTGCTCTGCGGGTGCTCCTGCAAGTGTTTCCTACAAGGCCAAGTCGCTGCAATGTTTGGGGTTTTATCAATCACTCTCTATTAATCTGCCTAGGTTCTTGATAGCCCATCACCTTGCTTAAGAAAAAGAACTGCTGAGCGGGATGGAAGGGCTGCTGCCTCACACGCCCTGAGCTGGCATAAGGAAAGCAGCGTCTTAGTGCAACTGGCTGGGTGAGACAAAGTCCATGCAAAGGTAAAACCCAGGCTAGGTCAGCAGCCCACTCCCGGGAGCACAAATGTTTCTAAATGCTAATGCAGCGTGTGTGCTCCAGAGCAGAAGGGCCAAAACCGCTATCGCTCATCCTGGTCTCTGCTCAGCGGTGCTACTTTTCACACAATGCTCTCAAGTCCCAG
The DNA here is from genome assembly GCF_965152235.1 of Eretmochelys imbricata. Taxonomy (NCBI): domain Eukaryota; kingdom Metazoa; phylum Chordata; order Testudines; family Cheloniidae; genus Eretmochelys; species Eretmochelys imbricata. The sequence continues at coordinate 153,617,024 of NC_135574.1, forward strand.
ATATTCCAGGGATGTGGGCAACATCCTCACAATGTCTCACTGAGACACGATAACGCTGGCAATGGAGCCCCGAAGATGTCATGTCACAACAACTATTTACAAGAACAATATTTTTGAAATGGCAACTCTCTCACGGAGATGTACGCTGCCCTCCTGTAGAGCCTTACATCTGAGATCTCAAAGTGCTCCCCTGACATTACAGTGCTAAGCATCAAAACACCCCTGGGAGGTAGATCAGTATCCCTCTCCCAATCTCACAGATGGGGAAACTGAGGCATGGAGCAGTGAAGTGATTTGCCTGAGACTATTCAGCAAGTCAGTGGCAGGGCTAGGAACAGAACCCAGGAGGCCCTTGACTGCAGGCCCCTGTACAGGGCCGGCTCTAGGCACCCACAAGGCAAGCACGTTTCCAGGGGCGGCACATTCATAGGCGCTGACTTTACCCAGCACCGATGGGTGCTTGTGCTCCCCCGGCCCCGCCCCAACTCCGCCCCTTCCCCATCCCCATTCCAACCCTTTCCCCAAATCTCCTGCCCCACTCCTCCCCCGGGGCGCGCCGCATTTCCGCTCCTCCCCTGTCCCTCCCAGGCTTGCCTCCTTTGCTGAGGCAAGCCTGGGAGGGAGGGGAGAGAAGCGGAGCGGCGGCACGCTCAGGGGAGGAGGTGGAGTGGAGGTGAGCTGGAGCGGGGGGTGGGGGGGGAAGGGGAGGGCCGCAGGAAGTAACACTTGGTGGGGGGCAGAGGAACCGCTCCCCACCCCAGCTCACCTCTGTTCCACCTCCTCCCCCGAGCACGCTGCCACTTCGCTTCTCCCCCATCCCTCCCAGGCTTGCCGCGCAAAACAGCTGTTTCATGGCAAGCCAGGGAGGGAGGGAAGAGAAGCAGCGGCGCACTCAGGGGAGGAGGCGGAGGCAGAGCAGAGGTGAGCTGGGGCAGGGGGGCGGGGCGGGGAGCTGCCGGTGGAAGCAGAGCACCCACCAATTTTTCCCCGGGGGTGCTCCAGCCCCGGAGCACCCACGGAGTCAGCACCTATGGGCACATTTCCAGGGGCGGCATTCCAGCCAAAAAGGGGGAGCGGCCAAAAAATTTTTTGCTTGGGGCAGCAAAAAACCTAGAGCCAGCCCTGCCCCTGTACAAACAATTAGACCACACTGCCTCTCCCCCTGCCTACACTTCAGGCTGACTCTGTTGCAATCTCTCCTTATGCTGCGACAGAATCTAGGCAGTTGCTAGCAATCTGAATTTAAAGAGAGATTGTAAATTCTTTGCAGCAGGGATCACTGTTTTGTTCTGTGTTTGTACAGCACCTAGCATGATGGGGTCCTGGTCCTTGAGTGGGGTTTCTTGTCGTTACTGCAATGCAAACTGATCTCACATAGGTACTTATGCATCTAACCTGCTTAGCCACTTTTGAAAATCCCACCAGGTGCACACTCGCACCTTTACACACCTAAGACCTTGAAAAGCTTGCCATTTTTGCATCAATGATGTACATGTATTTGGAATGTGAAATTTTTGCCTGCTTCTAATGTCAAACCATCCTTACTTGGAAATACTTCCATCTCCACTCAGAACCCAGCACTCTCAGTGGGAGGAGCAATCGTCTCAGTTCACTGCGAAGATCACTGACTTCCACGGTGGATTCATGAGCCACCAAGAACAGCAAGCCACACACAGGAGCGGAAATGCAACCGGCTTCTTTCCAGCAGCCCAGCCCCCACCCGCAAACGGTAATCATGGAAGCACTGATGGTAAATAGAGACTTCGCCTGTGATTCTGACCTTCCTGGATGGTAAATAGAGTAAATAGAGTAAATGTTTGGGGCCCTACGTGCATAGATTGTCAACACCTCCTTTGCTGAGGCAAGTCTACCACTCACCTTCAACTATTTAAGAGTCTGACCACTACAAAAGAAACTTTCACTTGGTGATAGAGACCTATGGAAATGACCATTCAGTGTCTCAGCAGCTGTCTCCAGGCAAGCTGAGTCGAGCACCTAGCAAAAAAATTTCCAGGGCCACTTGTCAGCCGCCATAATCCGGGATTGCTCAAAGTCAAGTTTCAGGTCGGGCCATGGTACAGAGGGAAGCCTTGCTGCTCAGACAGTTGAGCTCCGTATGCATCCTGCTAGGTCTCTCAGCCCCTTTTATACTGTTCATCACCAAGTACTCCTATCCCACCAGGTGAAGGGGGAACAGAAATGACTCATTCTTCTTCTCATACCAAACCCAGAAGGTCATTATGGGCATCTTTCAGAGCCCTCCCGTCTGAGTCACGCACGCTTCAGTCCTCTCTCCCATATTCCTCAACATGTACATGATGCAGTTACGGGAAACAGTGCAACCACAAGGGCAGAAGTGCTAGCCCAGTTCAAGGTGTCTCCTGATATTCAAAGCTCTTAATGGCACTGGGCCTAGCTACATGAGGGGTCAGCTCTCCCACAACAACTATATTCCACTGGAAAAATGAAACTATTGGGGAGGGGGGAAGAAATGAGCATGGGGTGCAGAACTTTGACAGGATCTGGGCCTACACTATGGAACTCACCCCTCACAAGAGGTAAGGATGACCAGGAATGTCACCTCATTCAGAAACAAATGCAAAACTATCACTGACATGGCTTCCCCTCAATACGATCCTCTCACGTTCACAAAACCCCAACAGTCTAATCACAAGACTTGCTCCTTCCCGCAGAGCAGCAAGAGAGAAAGGTGCTGATATTTTACATCCCTGGATGTTGTCATAAGAACCCAGATAGACAAATTTCCACTTCTGTGAAGTCCATGTGAGTTCCTCCAGAGCAAGGACTGAGTAAATGCTTCAGGAGTTGGACCAATACAAGTGTAGTAATACTTTGCACTCCAATAGGGCCTCACACCTAAGGATCTCAACATGTTTTGAATATTATCTCCATTTTATAGATGAAGAAAACGAGGCCCAGAAAGTTAAGAGATTTGCCTGAGGTCACACAGTGAGGCAGTGGTTTCTGACCCAGCTCTAACCACTAACCACAACTCTACCTTTCTAACATTTGGCTCTTTTCTGAATTAAACCTCCAAATGGCTTTCTTTTAGCCCATCACCAATTAGGACTGCACTGCATTGTTATTTATCAGCAATGCTGCAACAGGACTGACCCAGCCCGAGCCGCTACCGAACCAATGTCACACAAAACCAAGGCAACCACCCAACTCAACGCTGAGCATATGGCACTAGAAGTCTTCCATGTAAGAAGCTGGTTATGTGGCTAGACAACAAGAATGGTCCAGTGGTTAGGGTACCCCTGGGCCTTAGGTGACCTGAGTTCAATTCCCTGCTCTGTCACAGACTATCTGGGTACCTTCAGGCAAGTCACTTAGTTGTGTGGTGCCTCAGTTTCCCAGCTGTCAAATGGGGATAACAGCACCTCATGGGGTGGGAGGTGAGAATAAATCCATCAAAGACAATCAGGTGCTCAAATCCTATGGTAATGGGGCTCACATAAGTATCTCAGATTGAGAGATGCCCTTATCCCTGTTTTCCTGGGGTGACTTCAGAAGCATGAATCTCACCTCACCTGTCAGAAAGGTTGTGCTCTACTTGTTTGTTTTAGTGAGGCCTGACACGGTCTCAATAGGGAGGGAAGGAATAATTCTGTCTCGGCTTCTCCAGGGCATACGAAGTGAGCTGGAGTAATGAGCTCACAGCACTCGGGGAAACCTCCCTTGAGTCTCTCACCTCCCTTTTAATAGGTGCCACTGAAACTTGTGGGGACCGGTTACCCAAGCAGCACAGGAGTAGCCACCAGCCCAGGGACAGAAAAGACAAGGGGACTGAAAGTGCGTGTGCACAGGTGTATGGAAAAGAAGGAAGCTGATAAACAGCTTGCACCAAAATACGGGGGCCACGACTAGACTAGCAGCATGTGCGTGCAGGACAGATACTGCCCTGGGGAAGCCCAGTACCGCAACAGCAAGAGATGGTTGCTGGGAAGGCGTGAGCTGCACTGACAGAGCGCTCCAGAGGGTCAGGCTGGAAAAAGAGGGGGTGCACTTCAAGTCAGGATAGAGAGACTTGATACGAGCTGTGCTGGGTCACAGCTGGGGTTCCTGCAGGACGCAACTGGAGTGCCTTGGCAGAGGGGATTAGTATGGGGATGGGCAGGGAATGATGGCATGGAAAGATAGTGCAGCAGATTTGGGTACACAGAGGGCCTCGATGCTCCAGTTCTCAGTTCAGTTTGCTTTTGGGGTGAGATGTCATGAGGATACAGCGTAAACCAGGAAGACACTATCATGCATGTTGGTTTGCATTTGCCATTCATCACCTACAGCTGCCTAATTGTTGAATGCAATTACTGCAATGATAGTGGCTGTTTTTACACAGGGGACATTTGCTTTCTTCTCTCTGGTTAGCTGATGATGTTGTTTTCGCCTGTACATTACAGTTACACTGCAGATCATCTGAGGATCATTTGGGACTCAGCTGTTAGCTGACTGAGGCATTTGGTTTAGTCTCAGGAATGCTAGAGTGTGGGATATCACACACAAATCTCCCACAATGCCCTATAGATAGAATTGCTAGCTACTGTTCACCAATATGGAGCTAAGATACCTCTGAATGAGATGGTGGTTAGTCAAAGTGTCAGCGAGAACAAAGTCAGTGTATTAGGAGAGTATTGTGCAAACCCTTCCATGAAGCTCTACCAGTGGACCTCGATGCCAATGTCCCCTTGGAGAAGGGCAGCGTGGTTCAGTGGTTAGGGCACTGGCAACCGGGGTTCAATTCCCTGCTCCACTCCACCTTGTACAAGTCACTTAGCCTCTCTGTGCCTCAACTCCTCATCTGTAAAGTGGGGCTAATAGCACTGCCCTGCAAACTGTCAGGATACCTTCATAAAGAACGTGAGGCGCTCAGGTACTCTGGTAATGGAGGCCACATAAATACTTAAGACAGTCCTGACCTGCAGCTCCCATCCCTGGTTATTCCAGTCCTGAGTCCCACACAATTCTCTTCAGTTGTAACCTGTAGCCACGCTCCCTGCTACTCTGTATCTGGGACTCCCGCACAGCCCTGCCGATGCATCTCACTCCCACATTGCTATAACCCTGTTATTGCAGACCTGGTCCCCTCCTGATCGAGGAGGATCAGAAGTGCTCTATCAAAGAGTGGCTTTGTGTAATTACATGCATTTACAGGATGCCGTAGACTTTCACTTCAAGCAAGATTTGACCCAAGGTCTCCAGAGCGGAAAGGCCAATATATGATCCTCTTTAGCACCACGCCTCAATAATGTTGATTGTAGTTCAGGCTTGGAAAAACCCTCCAGACCGACAACTCAGAGGTAACCCTCCCCAAAGGAAACCTCTACAGACCAACTCTCATTTGTAGAGATTCAAAGAGTGCCACCTCATTCATACACATCTGGAAACACACCGGAAATAGGCAACTTACGCGAATTTTAATAACTCTTGTCTTTGCTCCACAGTTCTTCTTGAGCAGCATCTTCTGGAAGAGAAACAGAATGCAGGGATTAGTAGCAGTGGTGTGGTGGGAACACAAAGCTTGCATGGAGTCACTTTACGTCAAACAGGATGGAAGGTTCAGAGGACTAAGATAAGACAGGAATACCAGATCAGATCTGTGGTCCATCTAGCATACTGTCTTTTATGGTGGCCAATACCAAGTACTTCAGAGGACAGTGAAAGAAACCCTATAGAGAACAATTATTGAAGAACTTGCCCACGGGGAAGTTTTTTTTTCCAAGTTTTCATCAATTAGTGACTGGTTCAGGCCCTGAAGCAGGAGAGTTTATATTCCTTTTGAAAGAAAAAATTATCCTATTTAATGTACGTGTGGATGTTCCTGTTATCTGTATTTATTATATTTATTTATTTAGAGTTATATAATAGATTTTAAAAGCACCGACTCATGGCTCTACGTTCCTCTAGCAGGTATTCAAAAAGCCATCACACTTGTCATAAAATATGGAACCATACACCTTGAACAGGAGGAGTTTCTTACAGAAAACAGCTACAGAGACAACCAGGCTTCCACACAACTTGAGTCCCAGCTCTGTCTCCTTTGTTCATCAGAAAGTTTTATACAGCACCCAGACAAGTAGGGGCTGAATAACATCAGAGTTAGGCCAAAAAAATCTGATAAAAACTTTTGTAGTTGGAAAATAAGAGCTTTATTGAAAACTAAATATTTTATGGAAAAATATTTCAGTGAAATATTTCAATTTTTCAAAATGAAAAATTTGGAGGAAAAACCAGTTATTTTATTTATTTTTTTATACAAATAGTGGATTTTCTGCCCTTTCTGTTTTCCACTTTTTACTAGCTGGAAAACAGTAACAAAGTATAGAAAAGCGTTTTCTTCCTTGCTTTCCTACACTTTGCTACTGTTTTTCAACTTGAGAAACTTTCCCCCACTTTCTGTCTGATTTCCAACTTTTGCCAATTGGAAAATAGTAACAAAGTGAGAAGACTGGGGTACTCCCCAGTTTTTCACACTTTTTTAAAACCTTTCTCTTCATTTTTCCAGTGAAAAAACAGGCAAAATACATAAAGGGAGAACAAAGCATCTGAAAACTAAAATAAAAAACAAAAAACCACAAATACTCGGTTAAAAAAACTGAAACAAAAGTAAACATTTGAGGTAAAAAAAAAAAAAACATTTTTTGTCCTGACACAAAACAACAAATTCCCACGAAAAAATTTTGATCCACTGTGGAAAAAATAATTCCATTTTTTCACCAGCTCTAAGTAATCTACTACAAGTAAACACACCTTTACAGTACTAGTGCAAACAAAGAAAACACAGCAACCTCCCAAAACTTAGAAAGGGAAGAAAAAGCCACCCACCACCAGCACAAATACCAGGGCAGGGCACCCAGCCCTCCGCAAACCATCCCTCCCCAGATACCTGGGGAAAGAGATGGGTCTTGCAGTACATCTTGAAAGCTAACAGATTTGGGTTTGTTTAGACTAAGTACATTTCAAAGTATAGGTGCGCTGAGGACTGTTAATAGCTGACAAATATAATTAGTTACTTGCCTGAATCTACCATTTTCACTGGCCATCAAAGGGCTTTGTCGCAGCCACACGTATTAGTTCCCGCCCCAGAATTCTGCCCTGTAGCCACAGCCTGGGTGTCAGTGCAGCCCCAAGGTCTCTCACCCTGAAGGGACCGCAGCAGCGATTAGCACAAAGTAGGTGCAAGCAGACAAAGAGAATGGCGGAACTAACCCAGGTCTGTGCCATCTGGATCAGCAAGTACTTTTTTGGGAATTCCTATAAAACAATGCAGGGCTCCATTCCCAGCACTGCTATGGGGGAGTTATTCTAAACTTGGTATTTACTGAGAGGTGACTGCCTGTTTTTAAGACCCCCCCAACAATTGTTGAGTGAGATGAGGGGAGTGCAGGGAGGGGAACTTAGTGGGGCTAAATGTCCTTTTACAAAGAGACCGACTGCATGGTACAGGGCATGCGGAAGCAAAGAGTCGTGGGGTGTTACAGGGTTTGGTCCTCACCACAAGCTTTTCTTTCAAAGCCACTGTGTGAAGTCTCACTCTCACCATATCTACCCACTGGCTGGGAGGGTAAGGTGAGTCCTCCCAAGACAGCAAGTTTACATGCTGTTTGGCTCTGAGGGGAGGAACTGCATACAAAGGGGAGCAGCATGGTCTAGTGGTGAGAGCCTAGGTTTTAATCCCACCTCTGAGAGGGGAATGTTGCTAAAGCAGGGAACTGAGCAGCCAGGACTCCTGGGTTCCAATCCCAGCTCTGTTATAAACTGTGTGACCTTAGGCAAGTCACTTGACTTGAGGTAAAAAAAAAAAACAGACATTTTTTGTCCCGAAACAAAAGTTAATCTGAATTTATACTACTGAATTTATACTACTGTAAAACTGAATTTATACTACTCAGCAATCCCCTGGGGGGAGGGAGTTTCAACACTTAATTCAACAATACTTGTAAAGCATCTTCCACAGCTGAAAAGAGCAAAGCATTGTCAAGCAGCCTGCTTAGCCCAGCCCCTGCTTACAGGAGGCAAGCATGGTACCTCCCAGTCTCCCCTGCACAGCGTCCACTGATTCAAGGGTTCCCACTCATAGATCCCTTTACTCCGGCAAGGCACCATGTATTCACACCATTCCAAATAGCCAGTTTCAAATTAGCCTGGACACCAAGGCCCTGGTGTTTACTCAACCCAGCCTCTGACTAAACGTGGGGACAATTCACTGTGACTGCAGCTGCACTTACGTAAGTGCCTGATGCTGTTAAAGAAGAAGCCAAAAATTACTTGAATAAATACTACATATTTTAATGAACTGGCTTGGGGGGGAGGGGGAGTGAACGGATAGATGGATGGACAGAGCCCTCTGAATGGAACTAGTATTGCTCATCTGTATCATAAGCCCTATACTGCTAACAGATAAATGGAGATTCTCTTTTACCTAAAGTAGCAGGGCTAAGCTTTAAGAGTGAGATGATCTTAGTTCCATCCCTGCTTCTGCCATGAAGTTCCAGGTAGCTGTGGTAGACAGCATGTTGGTTAGCTATGAAGCCCTAGGCAGCCATGGACATGTTATTTGGTAATGACCTCTCTGGTATGCCCCCTGCTGGACTTTCCGTGGGTTCAGAAGTAAAATCTAGGGATGAGGGAATTCCAAGAGGTTCTGAGGTTTGGATAAGAACTGGTGCAACTCAGTCCTTTTGATTCTCTGCCTGTCGCACATAATGGTCTCGTCTCCTGTGGGCTGTAATACTTTGGTCTCAGTTTAGTTGTCGGGTCTAATGTGTGGCTGTTGAGGGGTGCTGGTGGCCTGTGATGTACAGAAGGTCAGACTAGATGGAGCTGGTGGTCCCTTCTGGCCTTAAACTCCATGCCTCTATGCGTGCCCCCACCCAGGCTCTTGGGTCTGCAAAGTTGGGCCATAAATCTCTGCTGAAAAGGCTCTCTCCTCTGAGGCTGCAGAGATGTCCGGCTTCTGCTTAGCCGGGAAATAAGGGGAGAGCAACTGTGTTGCAGCGTTTCAGCTTTGCCATGAGGATCCAGGAGGTGCAGAGGGGCATGAAGTGGCGGGGAATTAAATGTTTTTGCCCCTCAAAATAAGGCTGGGTCCAGCTGTTATTTTATCCAGTGAAATTTCTTGCTGCTTTGCTCCTAACCACGCTGCCATCACCCCTCTCCAGGTTGGGCTGCAGCACCCCAGCAATGGTACAATTACAAAATAAAATCAAGCCTCTTTGTATGGTTTTACGTCCCTCTGGTTCCCTGTTCCAGAGCCAGTTCACTGCCAAGCCCGAGCGCTGCCTTTCAGATTAGAAAGCTAAAGCATGCTGCTGCCTAGCAACAACGTGGGGGCTTTCCAAGGCAGCCCCTTCTCATCCTGGCTCTCTGGAGCTTTCGGTCCGGCTCTAAGAAGCAGAGACTCATTAATTCATAGACACATAGGTACAGACATGGCTGAAGTAACATTAACTTGGCTGCATGACTTGGAGCAGCTTAAAGCCAGGGGGAAAGGCCTAGATGAAAGGTGGCATGGCCAGTTACCACTGTGCTACCTTGCTTGTAACCCTTCATTTCCCATTTTGCAAATGGGGAAACTGAGGCAAGGAGGGGTTACATGATTTGCCTGCAGTCACAAACTAGCAAATGAGTGGCAGAGTTGTGAATAAAATTGGATGCTGATTCTGAGGCCTTTTAATCACAACACTATCCTTCTTCCCTCTACAATAAAGGAACGGGATGAAAGAGGCACCTTTCCTACTCCCAACCCCCTCATTTAAACTAAAATGTCCTCCTTGTCGACCACAAATTGGCTGTAGGCTTTACAAGCTGAACTACAGTTACCAGAGCAATGGAAAGCATATTGTAACAGGCCGGTGGCTCCCAAAGTGAAAGCAAAAACAAATTGACTGAAGAAAAGAAAAGTTTCTTCCAGGACCACATGCTGAGCAGCTCTGAAGTGAAGGCTGAGTGAGCTGACTGAGGGTTAAATTTCTGAGCACAGCAGAATCAGTTCAGCCTATGAAATCCTCCCACCCACTCCACCTCCTGCACACAAGAGTCCACAGCGATCCCCTTTATCCCAGACTGGGATTTAAAAGAAAATTCCAGTGATTCAATACAATCATTTAGAGAGTTACATAGCCACTGAATAAAATATTGCAACTAACCCATGATCCCCTAGGACTTGGCTGTATATCACAGCCATTCAGAGTGGCATGTAAACAGCAGAGACAAAATACTGAGCCTGCTGCTCTTAAAGCACCACCCTCCTAACACTTGTGCTACAGCGAAAATCTCCATGTAGGCATTAGCAGTATAGAGCCTATGATATGCTTTGGAGCAGTTCTGTTTCTGTCCAGTAGAAGTCACTGCACGTTTATGTTTATACAACCACACATAAGCTACCATGCTACCAAGTTCTTTGCAATCTATATTAACAGACAAAAACATAATTATCCCTTAAGTTAAGGTTGCTTCACTAATTAACATGAATGTTAAAAGATACAAATTCTAAATCATGTTACAGTTTTTAGAAAATGTGCATTTAAAACTATGGAAATGAACAGTTAAAGGAAAGAGCTGTGGGTTAATAATATGCAAATTCACTTGCAGCTGAGACAATCTTTTCAATGTACAAGTGTAAAATATCACACTACAAGCTGAAAACCAGCCTTAACTCTCCGCCCATATGCCTATTCAGCCTCAAATATGTATACATGAAACAATTTTTAGAAATCTCGGTTTCATTTTTACTGTCTCCACAACTTAAAACAAACCAAAAAAGATTGTTTTGTTCTTTTTTTAATGGCTGGGCTTCTTTCCACTCCAAAGTTGAACTCAGTAGAAGAAAAATTGGGTTTTACATCAATTTAGACAAATTGGTGCAAACTCCTGTGTGAAGAATCTTAATTCAGTTTAATATTGATTTCCATCAATTTAATTTAAATGAACAAGAGATCAGCTTAAGATAAACTGAAATAAATCAAGTTGAAAGTGAATGAAGAATGTCCATCTAGAGGTTTTGCACCAGTTTAATGAAAATAATTTTAAAACACACCTTTTAGTTTAACTGCTGTAACTATATGTGCAGATAACGCCTTCGTTATAATACAAGGAATGTTGAATCTGCCCTTCCCTGGTTTTGTGGAGGACTGGGAGTGGTCTCAGCCTTTACTGAAGGTGTGTGGGTTTTTTGTCAGGGGTTGGAGTTAAATAGGTGTTCACAAAGAAGCAAAAAAATGTAAATAGCCTGAATAAAAGTCACTTGTCCTCAGCCAGGTTTACTTTCCATTCTAGAGAGGATATCATACCCTTACTAGTTCTCCAGTAGTCCAAAGAGTCTTCTAGGAAAAACAGGGCAGGCAAGATCTGGTTTTCTAAAGTAAAAATAACATGCAGGGAAACAATTGCTTGAAAAAGAACTTTTCAGGGTTTTTTTAATCCATCATAAAGAAGTAAAAAAGGCAGAGAACATTTTCCCCCCTTTGCGGGACACCTTTAAAGAATCACCTTGCCTCCAGGGTCTTGCCCTGTGCATTCTGCCTTCTAAGACATCCACATTAACTTGTCACAAAGGGAACATATGGCACTTGGAGACATCATTTTTTAAGCACAGCAGAAGCTTTCAAACTTGCAGAGAGTGGGGATCAGGATGATTTTGGGGTGAGAGAGAAGGGAGAATACTGGGCAAGCAAGGGGGAGGAGAAACATATATAAAGAACTGGATGGACCCGTGGAAGAGTTGAGGACTAGTTTGTTTGCTCAGGGGACTGGCAATGGGCAACCCTTTCACCTCTAGATCAACAGGCCAAATGAGACCGAGGGTACTTGCGGTGGAAAGCCATGGCCCTCCAATGGCTCCTTGGTGGCTGAGGTGAAAGGAGTGGGGGGTTCCCTGTCCAGTTCCCACTGGGTAGGAGTCCACATCACCAAAACCAACATAACTCATTAGCCCCCTTGTTGGCAGAGCCACCAGAGAAGCTAAAGACTCAATGGGGCCACCGAAAGACTCCCCTCTTGCCCATAGAGGTGGGATGAGACAGATGGCCAGGGTGGGAGAAATTCTCCTTGTCCAGGGTTCAGCCTCCAGGGCTGTCGCTTTTCAGGGGCACTAATCCGCTTTACAGACAAGAACTGCCGCTGCCAAAAAGTAAAGTGCAGCATGTGACCAGGTGAAGGTTCCTCTAGGGCAACCACACAGTATCCCTCCTCTGCAGGCGCTCCAGGAGACCAGGGGCTAGCTCAGTCTCCCCCCACTGCCCCAGTGGAGACCGGCCCATCATTAGAGTGGGAACAGCAACCTACCACACCCCAGCCAACAGCACCAGCGAAGGAACAAAGCGACTTCCTCCCACCTCCCCAGCAATTATTGCGTCTGGCCCGGCGCGCTGAGGGTTAACACCCGTGCAGGGGAGGGAGCAGCTGCAGCTTGGTGGACAGATGAGGTCAGGCCCCAGCACAAAGTGGCTATTGTGAGGCACGCTGCTGCCGCTGCTGCAGGCTTCTGCTTGACCGAGTTCCACCTAAGTCTCACCGCGTGGCAGGACGCAGGCAGGGTTGGGGTGGGGGGATGGGATACCCGTGCCATCTAACACGCTGCAGCCTCGCCCCATCCCTCACCCCATCAGCCCAAATGGGATTTCAGCTGGATTCTATTCAAAACAAGGCCAGAAAGAATGATTGAGGACATGGAGATAGGCCATCTCCAATAACTGGCCAAGGGCTGCCCTCCCATACATTGCCCTCCCCGCCAGGAGCCTCCTCTAAAATGCCTACAGGACACAATCAGAGCTCAGCATCAGACCCAGCTCCTTCAGGTTCTCCTTCCCCTGCCACCTCACAGTTTCGCCATAAAACCATCTCAAAGCCTAACTCCCCACACCTTGTGCAGTCATGTACACCGCAGCGGAGCAGTGCCATGCTGCCAGATCACAATCAGAAGCACTCGAACAATTTGTACAGTGGGGGCACTGAGAGCTATTGAACTAAACTGTAAACCATGTCTATGATGGAAACTATTTCAAGCACGGGGGTGCCGCAGCACCCACAGTGCCAGCACCTCTGATCACAATAGTTGTGCTTTGCACTGGTGTGAATCACTGCGTAGGGTGCAGGGCAACAGAGAACCGGGCCTCACTTGTCCCTTCATTTCATTTCCTTGGCAAGAGGTTTCCCCAAAGCAGAAGACAGGTTTCACCTTCTTGTGAGTCTGGAGAGAACAAAGAGCGATTTCCCTATTGTCAAGGCTTGGGTTGGGTGTTTGGTTTTTGAATTCCTTAGCACTAAGCACTGTTGCTAGACCTTGGGCACAAATGCTTCGATCTGGTGAGGAGCCTACAATGCAAAAAAGCATGGGGGGAAAGGGTCAGATTCTGATCTCTATTTCACTGGAGTAAATCTAGAGTAACTCCTCTGGCTCCAGATTTACACCAGGTAGTGGGATCAGAATCAGGCTCAAACTGGATGGTGGGGGGAATCAGAGAGGCAAGTCGACAGATGCAGATTAGAAAGATTATTAATTAACTAGATTAGATTAGACAGATAGGCAGTCTATCTTTTTTTTGCTCCACTCAACACAGGCATCAAAGTGGGGTAAGGAAGGAAGGCTAAGGTGGCTTTACAACACTTTTACACCTCCCCTGTTCTCAGGGCTGCCTTAATTTATCCCAGGCTATCTGTGGCCCCAAGGGGCCGTTGAGGCAGCTGGGAATAGCCAGAGGCCAGTGTCACTGTGGTTATGTACTCTTTCCCTCAGCTACGCCCCCTACAGCAGGAGAAGGTTACAAGTGAGGGAGGGAGAATTGATCCCTTGCTCTAAATCAATTCCTCTCTATGAAGGGAATTCCCCAGTGGCTGGATCCACTGGCTTTATGGCTAGCACAATGAATCAAGCCCTGTGAGCTCATGTCCCACGCTTGGACTTGGGTCCCTGCCCAGGGCTAAAACTGCAGGGGGCTGACTTTCACATAAAATGTTACACCAAAATCTCTTCTACCCAGCTCTGGGAGCTGCTCAACTGGAACTCACAGACATCCTGGGACTTTTGGAAAAGGAGTATGGGATAATTCAGGTATCCTGGCCCATCCCCCCTCTTTCTGTCTTGCAATAAAATAGATTCTAACATCCCTGGCTGCATCTGAGCTATTGCAGCGTGTTAAATGGCTGCTGGATTCACCTACACAGTCACTGCCCCGGTAGCCCTAACGAAAAATAATACACTATCAGTCCATAACCCTGGGGAGAGGTGGTGAGGGGGGTAATACTAGAGTAAGCTGCAGTGATTTTGACCTTTACCATGGAATATCGTTGAATTTCTTTAAGGGAGTATTAGAGAGACAAGATGGGTGAGGTAATATCTTTTATTGGACCAACTTCTGTTGGTGAGAAGGACAAGCTTTCAAGTTACACACAGCTCTTTTTCAGGTCCCAGAAGTTGGTCCAATGAAAAACATTATCTCACTCACCATGTCTCTCTAATAGCCTGGGACCAACACAGCTACAGCACTGCATACATATGAGGGAGTATCTCTTTCTTGTTTATGTATTATTAATCATCGGTCTCCCATTATGCTTATCTCCAAAGATAGTATCTTAGTTCCTCAAAACCATTGATGGACATAGCATCACAACACCCACTGGAGGGAAAGAGGGAAGTATTACCACCCCATTTTACAGATGGGGCAGCAGCTGAGACCTACAGAGTTTAAGGAGTACGTTTTCCAAAGTGTCCATTAAATGTAGGAGCCTTTATTTTTGGGTGGCATATAGGGCCTGAATTTAGGAGCTATGGAGCACCTAGAGTTCCCCTTGATTTCAGTTACAGTTGTAGATCTTCAGCACCTCTGAAGATCAGATCCTATGTGTCATCTGAGGTTAGAGAGTCAAAATCAGGGGGCACATATGAAAATTGGATCTTAAGTGTGAGGAAGCAACTACTTCACTACACACAAAAGTCTCCCCTGCCCCGCGAGAGGATGAGAGACTAAACAAACCACAGGTGACAGATGTTAGTCACCTCACTTAATGCACTGCTGGAAGGCGCTCAGATCCTATAGTGAGGAGGACACAGTAAGAACCAATCTAGAACAGAACAAAATAGAATTGAACCCTAATTTCTGCATCACAGCTCGGTGGGGTCTGCAATTGACAGTGCTTCTGGATCCCACCTGTTCTTAAAGTCCAAGATAGCGTCAGTGACACCAGACAAGCCCACAGACGTTTTTTGGGACCACCCTTGAATAGCACTTGGAAGCTACAGGCAGTACAAAGTGCAGTTACCCACTTGCACAGAGCTATGAGCTCTCTAGGGAATTGGTTGTCTGAATATACGTAAGTGACTGACTCTCTATTGTTTTTGGGTTGTCTCTATGACGCATGGGCTCCAGGTATCTTTATAGACAGCTCATCTCCTTATGCACTGCTCAAACTGGCAAGATCAGCAAAGGCATCTTTGCTAACAGCCCTAAGATTTGATTTCTGAGGCCAGGGAGCTGGATATCCTCAGAGGAGAGTCCTCAGCTCTGCATTCACTTCCCAATTTGACCTGACAATTTGGCCCATGCCTGTTGATCTGCAGAGCATGTCATCAGGTCCATCTATTCACAAACAGCCAAATATTAAAGTCCTTTCTCAGTTTTCTCTCAGGCCTTAGGCAAGCAAAACTCCATTTGCACATGGAAATAGCCCTGTTTGAAAATACAGACACCTGGAAGGTGAAAAATAAACACGGAGGCAGCATTCATTAAATCCCTTTCAGTCCAGCTCGTCTGTACAGTATGTGCCAAGATTAGCCACTGCTTAGACAACAAGTTAACTCTCCTGTTTGCAAGACCCTGCTGAAATGTCTGGGGCTCTAGTTTCACAGCTGTCAAGCCTGGAAGGGGACTCCTCAGAAGCAGCTCAGAGGCTTTTGATTCATTGTTGCCAATGTGACATTTCCTCCCCAGGTTCCTGGTGCCGGCTCCCTCGCAATCCATAGGGAATGTCCAGTCTCGCCTAACGTATTATCTGATGTCTACATGGTTCATCTCACTTTTGCAGTCACCGCCAGAGAGCCTTGGAAATATTAACAAATAAGTCCTGGCTTAGATGTGAGCTGCAATCCTGCCAGGAATGTTTGCCATTGGCAGAGCTGTTACACCAATGGAGACATCTCCTGCACCACTTTCTTGCTCCCTTTCAAGTGCTGTAGCATCACCAAAGAGAAGAGGAAATTCTTGGGTACCTCTCATCCACAAGGCCCAACATGTGCCCATCCAAGGTTTTCTTGTTAGTTGTTTGAATGATGGCCCTGAGCGCTGTGAAGGGGTTAAATTGTTAACACAAATCAGGCAGTAGAGTAAATTAAGGTGTATATGCAGGATTGTTCCTTCAACAGCAACACGGGGACTTCTCAAGCTGGGGAAACTCCGCTGTAGTCCCTGGACGGGAAAGAAATCACTGCAAGACGCAGACTTCCTTGTCAACAGTTATCTTTTAGCTGGACATCAGGAGGGACAGGATTCAGAAACTTCTGCTCCCAAAATAAAGGTCACTTACAACTTAAGCTAAAGGAGGGGCTTATTTAGGCTTCATGGGCAACATAATTACATACAGCTGAGCAGGTTTTCTCCAGGAGAAGGAAGCAAAGACGCACACACCAATCTACACAAATGCCTAGCAGTTGTACTGGGAATACTGGGATTTCTAAGTTAATCAGATATGAGTGGTTTCAGAGTAACAGCCGTGTTAGTCTGTATTCGCAAAAAGAAAATGAGTACTTGTGGCACCTTAGAGACTAACCAATTTATTTGAGCATAAGCTTTCGTGAGCTACAGCTCACTTCATCGGATGCATACTGTGGAAACTGCAGAAGACATTAGATACACAGAGACCATGAAACAATACCTCCTCCCACCCCACTCTCCTGCTGGTAATAGCTTATCTAAAGTGATCACTCTCCTTACAATGTGTATGATAATCAAGTTGGGCCATTTCCAGCACAAATCCAGGCTTTCTCACCCTCCGCCCCCCCACACATAAACTCACTCTCCTGCTGGTAATAGCCCATCCAAAGTGACCACTCTCTTTACAATGTGTATGATAATCAAGGTGGGCCATTTCCAGCACAAATCCAGGTTTTCTGACCCCCCACCCCCATACACACACAAACTCACTCTCCTGCTGGTAATAGTTCATCCAAAGTGACCACTCTCCCTACAATGTGCATGATAATCAAGGTGGGCCATTTCCAGCACAAATCCAGGTTTTCTCACCCCCCCACACACAAACTCACTCTCCTGCTGGTAATAGCTCATCCAGACTGACCACTCTCCTTACAATGTGTATGATAATCAAGGTGGGCCATTTCCAGCATAAATCCAAGTTTAACCAGAACGTCTGGGGGGGGAGGGGGGGGGAGGAAAAAACAAGGGGAAATACGCTACCTTGCATAATGACTTAGCCACTCCCAGTCTCTATTTAAGCCTAAATTAATAGTATCCAATTTGCAAATGAATTCCAGTTCAGCAGTTTCTCGCTGGAGTCTGGATTTGAAGTTTTTTTGTTTTAAGATGGCGACCTTCATGTCCGTAATTGCGTGACCAGAGAGATTGAAGTGTTCTCCGACTGGTTTATGAATGTTATAATTCTTGACATCTGATTTGTGTCCATTTATTCTTTTACGATATGAGTGCCAACCTGCAAATAACACGGGGACTTAGAACCAATACAGGCTGGGGCCACTAGGAGGGGACACTATCATCTACACTTGAGACTAAGCCCTTGCCAGAAAAGCAATCAGCTTTTAGGCAATGCAGGTTCGGTGACTGCATTATGTGGAGCACAAGAGGCTCAGGGATGTAATGCTATGTCTTTGCAGTTATGCTATTCAGGCATTAGATGTCCCTATACTGCATAAATGTTTCTAAAAAGGGAGTGGTCTTGGGGAATCAACAAAAGGTGGAAACCAACTCATATTGTTAGTAGTTTGCTGCTCTCTTCCCCAGTAAATGCCTGCTGATCAAGGAGATCTGTGGCCCTGAGTATTATGACGGGAAAGCTGATTCCCTCAGCCTCAACAGCGCTGCTAAACGTAATCTTTTGGTGCCCAAAATAAAATCTCTTCAATTGCTTCAAATCAAACATTCCCCTCCAGAACTTGAGAGCCTTTGCAATGCACTTCTTCATGTATATATGTAACACTGCCCTCTGCTGAATGGAAAGTCAGACCTGCTGATGCCTTTCTGTATATGTAGCCCTCTAGTGGTTGGAGGACCGTAGTGATTATAAATCAGACTAGTACTGGGCCTTAGGGTGCTAACCTAGGACTCCAGAAACCCATGTGCAATTCCCTGCTCCACTGCAGACTTCCTGTGTGACCTTGGGCAAGTCATTTACTCTCTCTGTGCCGCAATACTCCATCTGAAACTTGGGGATAATAGCACTTTCCTACATCACAGGAGTGCTGGAAGGAGAAATACATTAAAAATTGTGAGGCACTCATGAAAAAATCAAAATTGAAGGAACCCCCGGGGAAAACAGAAGGTTTAAACCCCCAAAATAAGTCGTTAAACCATCTGATTGCATACTGTATTATAATATATATCAAGTAGGGTATTTTATGAAAGCTTATAATATTCTGAACTCAATGGTCATCACAAGACATGTATACAGACCATGGTTATGAATTTATGTATTTGTGTATATAGAAAACTCCACAAACTCCAACTCCATCTCATGGCAGGGTGGTGAGCAGTTAAGCGAGGAGTGGCGCTTCCAAAGTCAGATGTGTACACGGAACTGGCTTCAAATAACCATCCAATGTCCAGCCCAGGACAAAAAATGATGTTAATGGGAAGACACTGAGACATCCTGGCAATCATGTCAAGAGGGAATTCCTTGATGGGAATTCCCCACTCTGAATAACCATGGGGGGGGGGGGGAGAGGAGAAAGGAAAAAGCCTTTTAAAAAGAGGCTTGGAATGGAGGCTGGTCATCCAGCAACTCAGAACAACATTCAGGTGGATCCATGAATGCTGGATCCCTCTTATAGCTAGTTGGTACCCTGGGAACCTGTTCAAAGGCATTAGGTAGTTTGTATTAGAAAAAGGATTTTGTCTAATACCAAAGCGTAAAGCCTAAGGTTACATCTTTATGTTTATTTTCTGTGTAACTTGTGTATGTTTCCTCTCCCTCGCTATTTCATCTTTAATCTGTTGGTTTTCTATTAAATAAACTTTTGCTTTATTTTTATTCTAAACAGGTCTCTGTTGTGCAAACCGTGTGGAGCATGTGTGCCAAAATGAACTGATACCTGGAAGGCAGGTTTCACGCTTTTGAGGGTTACAAACCAGACGAGAATGGTCAGCATGTCTGGTACTTAAGAACATGGAGAGGACAGATTTGGGGAGACCCGGTACGTGATGGGCTGTTTGTATCATCCTGCAACAAGTAACTAGGCTGGTGAGCACCAGGCTGAGACCTTATGCTTGTGGGCTGGCTACTGGTGTCGGGGATCTGAACCATAGCAATATGGAACCACGGCACCCTGAAATTACAGGCCAGGTGGTGACAGAACCCTTTACAGCCCTGGGTGGCATTAAGGGCCATATAAGTAGACAGACTTGAGATTCTCCATTACCTTATAAGTGGCCGAGGCTGGTATTTTGGACCGTGCGTTCAGAGGTCTCTTCTCCATACCATACATATGCAAACTAGACAGTAACAATGGTGCCCGATGCTTAAGTCACAAATCCATTACATACTCTGAAGATATTTCTGTTATTACATCAGATTTATAAAACTTTTTAAAGAAAACAGGATCTAAATGTTAAGCTTTAAAATTATCTGAGAGTAAGTGCCCCTTTAAAGGGCAGGTGTACTCTGAAAAGTGGCTCTGTAAACACCACTGACAATGTTTATTGCCTTGCAGTGGCTCCAGACCAAATCTACTCACTTTGCAAGGTTAGAAAAGGGTTTTTTTTTCCCCCCTAACTGCCAGCCTTGAAACCTTTCCCCGCTGATCTGAGAGTCTGGTCTGATTTGGTCCTTTCTGACTCATTCATCACCTGCAGTAAGGATGAAGTGAGCTGTAGCTCAGGAAAGCTTACGCTCAAATAAATTTGTTGGTCTCTAAGGTGCCACAAGTACTCCTTTTCTTTTTGCAATAAGGAACCTGTAATCTGAATGTTGTTAAATCCAGCATTATAGTGGTGTTTCAAGTATTCACTGCTGTCAACTCTCACAATTTTTTTGAGCACCTTCTAATATCAGGTGTTTTGTTTCTTAAAGCCCCAGCTGCTGGAATCAACAGATTGCATGAGAATTTCAGCTTTCACTTTTTTTAAAGTAAGTTTCTAGCTGCTATGATTGCAGACAAAAATCTAGAAAACAAGAAGCAAGGGCAGCCTCAAGGCTTAGAAGACACATAAAAGCAACCCAACGGTTAACTGTTTGTGAAATCTCATGATTTTTTGGACCGTGACTTACAATTTTTGAATGCGCGTGGTGGACAATACTGTGTATTTGTGTTTAATGGGCCAGATCCCTGGGGCAGCTCAAAGCAGCCAGAAGGCTGTCCTAAAGGGGCAGCTAGCACAGGGGTATCTCTAGGTGGCATAAAACCAGCATTGCAAGCTCTGTGGCACCTGCCTCCATTCCCCTCCCCCACATATGAGGGGTGTATGAAGAGTTTGTCAGGTATGGGACTGGCATTTGGTTCAGCAGATCCTTGATCAGCACAAAGATCCCTATATGGGACCTCTCCAGCCAGTGTAAAGTGTAGCCCTCACATTGCTCTGAGTTACACCGGGGTCTTTCAGCAGCCTCAGGTGACTTAGGACCATCTTCAGCTCAGGATCTAGCCCACTAAGTTTATGTTGCCACAGGCTGCTTTGCTAACCCAGGAGACAGCCATTTATGGGGGGGGGTCAACAAACCCCCCCACAAAATCTGATCTTCACCTAAGATTTAAATGCCTGCGTGGTGGAGCAGCTTTGAAGAGGCAAAAGCTCATTATTTTGACTGCATCAAGGGCTCTGCAAAGCCAAAACAAGGCTGCATAAAACAGACACACAGGCCGCTGCTGAGACCCTGGGGTTTGCTTGATCTCTCTAAGCGCCATCCCTCCCTCCCAACATACACGCACCCACGTCACGACAGCCCATCAATGTCTTAGAAAGCCTTTCACCTTCACATGCCAGGGCTTTTTTATGAAGGATTAACTTCATTTGTGTATGCAAATGAGCACAGTTTTGCATAAATAAGTACAATATTGGAAATTACAGGCCAGGATGATTAACAGACTGAAGGGACTACTTCTCATAGCATTATGAGCTACCAGGGGATGAGAATAATACAAGACGACGACTAGAATAATAAATAAAATAATAAATAACAGAGGGAAATACTGGACTAACCCATTTGCTCTCCACCATTCACTTGCCCCCGTATTCCCTTCTGAACACCATGTACATAATAACGACACAGGGGAACACACTGGAGTTGCTGGCTGGCTAATAGGATAAAAGGATCTCACTCTCCAGTGAGCTAATCCATTTATACGACACGTAATTAACCGCTGTGCTTGCAGAACAGTCTCCCCAGCAGTTGCTCGGCTTCCTAAGACTTGCATGAGGCCTGAATGCAACGGAACCCTGTCTGCACCTGCTTCATATCAAGATCGTTTCACTAGCTGGCAAGGCTTAGGGCCCATCTGTGGCAATAGCACGTTGGGCTGTGATGGAGTTTGATCTCACGTGCTAAAGGGCTAGACCATGCACCTGGTTGAGTAATCACTACGGAACACGTCGGACTTGCTATTCCACCGCCTTAGCGCTTTGTCTGTCTTTCAATGCATTGCATGTATATGGCCCTCATCACTGTAGTCTCCAAGCACTGTTTGGATCGGGTAGCATTTTACATCCACTTTGCTCCGTTCTAAATCACTGCAGGTGGTGCACGGTGGCGGAGAATCAGGCCAACAGGAGCTAGATACTGCAGGAAGTGGAGTGGGCAATTCAATAGGCAGCACTCTTCCCTGTACCCACATACACACTTCAACCCATACAGGACTGAGCTTCAGCAATTATCCTTGCCCCTGGCTGTTAGCACACATCAGCCGCCACACGTCACACCATTTTAAATTTCTTATGGCAAGAGAGATCCATTTGGACTTCATCAGACCTCTCTTGAAACTACTTCTGCCTCCTCTGCATTCGTGATCTTAGTGTATGTCAGTGCCTTCTTTCAAGCAAATTCATTCCTAGCACCTTGACTGAAACAAGCTGCTGCCTTAGTGATGCATTTGGAGCCAAGATTTTGATCCAGTCCATAATAGCAACAGTCAGAGTACAGATGCAAATCTGAACTTCACAAGTTGTGTTTGGCCCTTATGCCTAACGACATTAGGATAAAAAAAGGCATGAGCTTATGTATATATATATAAACTCGTGCCACACATGCCTATGTCTTTTAATACACATGATTTGGATCCAGAAGTTTGGAGGGCAAAAGAAACCAGTGGCTGAATTTAGTGGAGAGTTCTGTACTGCAGAACGAGCGATGTATGCAAGTTTCAAAATTGCTAACTCCAGCCGCTTTCTATCTCACCCAACAGCCCCACCACATACCCAGCAGCCGCACTGAGAGGAAAATAACCTGATATTTTTCAACCTCTTGTGGTTTATGGTTTCACCCATCTCTGAGGTCTCCCTGTAGAATATTCAGAGCATCTGCCTGTAGTTGGAGAGCTTGCAAAATGTAGCGAGCAGAAGAGAAGGATTATGGCAACATAAAATGCCTTTCAAGCACACCATGCAGGATGACTCAGTTAGATATTACAGAAAAAACATTATGGTGATGATCAAAATTGCAGAGAAGACACAGGCATATTTAAGAGGATCCTGTACTATCACTATCTTGATCAGTGCACAATGTATTTTTCAAAAGCCCTGAAAGCATTTTCCAGGTGGCACCAATTCCATCCTTGACAATTAGACTCACTCCAAAAAGCATTTCAAAAAGAGACAAGAGGGGTAAAGGTGTGATTTAGGGAATGATGAGAACCCTGATTAAACTGAAAGAATGTTTTAAAAACACTTTGCACATGGTGTCTTTGTGTTATAAATAAACGACAACCAAATAGCGCCCATCATGATATCACAGCGACATGTCAGGCAGTGAGTACTGACCAAAGCACTCCAGCTTTGCTTTGGAGGTTTGCATTAAGATACGCTGAACTTATAGTCTTCTCACCTAGCTAGGCAGAGTGTGTTCTTTCTCTCTGTATCGGTGTGCATGTGTCTCTTCTCTTTCTCCGGTACAGAGTGACACTAGACTCCTCAGAGGTAAAGGCTGAAACAAGCCTTCCATTATAAACCTCATTATACTCTCTGATCTCCAACAGCTTCACCACACCACCCTGCCTGCAATGTCACAAGCGTGAACTTACAGCAGCACAGAATTTATCCATCCAGGAAAATTGGACAAGGTATTTGAAATGAAACGGGGCGGGGAGGAGGCAAAATCAGAGGTGTTCTCACTTTGTAGACA
Organism: Eretmochelys imbricata; assembly: GCF_965152235.1. Lineage (NCBI taxonomy): Eukaryota > Metazoa > Chordata > Testudines > Cheloniidae > Eretmochelys > Eretmochelys imbricata. Next base: position 153,640,556 of record NC_135574.1, read on the forward strand.
TTTCCACATTTCCACAGTGCAGGCCCAGTTATATGAGCTTCAGAAATTATCTACCAACCTGCCAGATGCTTCCTGAATACTACATTCGCCCCATGCACCGTTAAGCCAAAGCCTGCAAGAGCATCTGGCGAACGTACAAGGGGATTTCTACCCTACAGAGCTTGCAAACTCTGCAGGAGTAGCCAAAGTGATATCTGCACTAAGAAAAGTGTGTGTTTTTACAACAAAATAGCTAACGTGTTATAAAATCCTAATATAGGCAGGGCAAGCTGTAGTGTTACCTTGATGTACCTGGGCAAGTAGGGTTCACCTTAACCAGCTACACAGAGGTAAAACTACAGGTTGACCTGGCTACACTAGGATTTTACAATGTTAACTATCTCGTTGTAAAAAACACACCTTTTTTCCTGGCGTAGGCATGGCCATAGATTTTACAACACAGACTACAGGATTCCTACAACCCTTAGGAGAACTCCAAGCTTTGCAAGCTCATTCCTATGTGAGACCACTTGTATAAGAAATAGGCATGAAGGGTATGGGGGGGAGATCTCCCAGCTCTACTCTCCAATTTTTATTTTTTCACTTCCCTTTAGCCAGCAGAAATTATACATTTTCTCGATGCGTGACTTTAAAACTACACTTTGCTTTCCAGGGGTTTTCCTTTAAACCCTTGACCTTTCTCCACATTAACTGCAGCTCACCAAAGAGCTATGTGTACGGGAATAGAGCCGGGTGAGATTTTTCAAAGGCACTCAGCATTAGCCTAACTCCAGGGGGAGCAGAGTTAGACCAACATTGAAGGCTTTAAAAATCTCAGCCTAGGGGTTCAAACACAAAGGTCCCAGTCCTGAATGCAAAACACCCACTGATTTCAATGGGTGCCAGAAAGGCAAGATAGGCCCACAAAGGTGCAGTTTTGTAACTTTAAAAGTCTCCTTTGAACCAACAAGAGATGGACTACTCAGAGTTAAGGCGGAAAAATCTAAGTTAGGAACTCAGCCCACGCTAGGACAGCTGTGCTAGTAACAGCTGGGCTGCACAGACTCCCAAGCCAAAGCTTTTCCAAAAGATTATTTCCTAGAGTATTAACACTAGTTACAGGACCGATGGCACACCCAGTCCTGCCCATCGAACTGGAACAACAGAGACTCTCAAACTTGGCACAGGAAAGCTCTGTAATAAGTCGCTCTAATTCTGTTGTGGCACAAGGGGAGTGCAAAAGCCTGGCATTACTTGCTAATCCCATATCATCATGAGACCATCCTGTTTCTACCGCTTCCATATCCAAGCCGCAGTCTCTCCCTCGCTTCCCTGCTCTTCTTGCACCCAGGATCTCTCCATGGGGAGATTACATGATCCAGACACATCTGTGTCATGTCTCATTGCAGTAATGCTTGGTGCTGTCAGTTAAGTGCAGGAGGGTGCTATTGGAGGGAGAGGGTATAATGACTAGAGCAAAGATATGTCTTTTGGGGTTCTGCTCCCACATCTGCCACCAACTCTGTGTAACTTTGGGCAAGTCACTTACAGCCAAGAGCACTCAGCGGCCAGCTCCCACTACTCCCCTCTCAAAAGTCTGGCCACTGAATTAGGTGCCTAAACAGGAGCTGGTCTCTTGAAAATCTGGCCCGTAACCTCTCTGCTTCAATTTCCCCATCTATATAATGGAGATACACACTAACACAGGGGTGTTGTGAGGTTTAATTAATGAGCGTAAAGTGCTTTGAAACCCTCGGATGCAAGCCAAAGTGCAACATATCACTGACACTAATATTGGATTAGCCGAACTATGTGGAGAATAGCTGAGCATGTTCCAACAGCCACGTGCCTTCCATTGCCCAAACACCTCCTGGTCCTCAGCCATCAAATGCTTTCCCCTGGGGATTCCATTTGGGGCTCGGGCTTTCAATGCTAGCAAAAGGTGTGGCTTTCCAGGCCTGGAAACTGAAATTGATTCACCCACAGAACAAAAACAACATGGGTAGCGACAGCATATGGAGGAGCTGCCTGCCCTCTCCCACTCCCACAGTGCAGTAAGGAGTGTGCAGAAAACGTGCGGTATTTGCATCACAATGAAGCACCCACACCAGGGTGGGTTGGGCCCGGGAGACAAACAGTCCATTCAGAATCCTAGCTGTCTTCCTAGCCTTGATATGCCAAGGAGAATGTTGGTGGGATAACCCAACCCTCCCCTCTCTCTATCCAAGACCTATAGTGCACAGGTCAGACCCCATCTGTACATTCCCAAGCAGCATCTACTAACTTGTCCTGCAGGAAAGTACAAACAAGTTCCAGCAAAACTTTTTAATCCACCAGAGCCCTCAGAGCCAGTTGGGGCAAGTCCAAAGCCAGGAAGAAAGCTGGCATTGTCCTCCTGGGCTGGGTTGAAAGAACGCGTTTGGGAAACCCTCTGCAGAAAGGAAGCACCCAGCTATCTGAAAGAGAAGTAGGAGGGAAATCCCAGTGGACCGCTGCTCCTAAGGATCCAGCCTTGCGTCCACGCAGTGAAAGTTGCTCGTTCCTCATCAAGTCACTTTTGTGTTAGGACAGCCCTTGACTTACAACCCCACCCCCAAGAACCTGTCTGGCCTGTACACGACCTGCCAGTCCAACACGGACAATTCCAGAACTGGCAGACAAGCACCCAGCGGAGGAGGAGGAGGAGGAGGAGTCAGGCTTTGCCAAGCCCTGCCATATGCAACAATATGACTGAGTGACAAAGACACTTAAGGTTCAGACCCCAGCACGCTCCTCCCCCATGCAGATTCCCCAACAGCCTCTTAGTGAGCGGCCTGTCTTTTTGCTCGGGGGCAAAGTCACATGCCATTCACCAGCCAGGCCAGGCCACCTCTCACCAGTAACTTGGGCTAGACCACCCCATCTCACGGATTTGGTCCTTAGAGGCACATATACATTTCAGCTCCAGACCAATCATAGATACTGGAAACACTCCAGACATTGCCCTGTGCTGGATCATCTCTGAAGTATCCATGCCAATGTGCCCATCTGACCTCCTTTCCCTCTGGCCTGCAGCCAGAGCACCAGACAGCAGGGCTGGAAAGGTTTCCAGCCAGCCTGCCAACCCCAATTAAAAGCCAGTAACTTCAACTTCAGGCTCACAGTTTAGTGTCCCTGATGCCAGGTGCTATTACTGTCTCTTTGAAGATCCCAATACACCCCAGATGGCTTCCTCTCTTGCTCCTCAGTGGGCTCCTCTGGGTCTCTATACCCTTCAACTCATTCTCCCCCAGCCCATGCACATCCGATTTCCTTCCCTTCTCAATGCCCTGCAATGCAGCCACAAGCATCGTGAGGACTGAACAAGACTCTCTTGGGGACTTGCTGATGCCGCCATTACGTAGCCGGAAGGGGTTGCTGTTGGGTCACTGCCTTTCTCCATGAGGGCTGAATGCATTACTGTTTCCCATTCTCTGCTGTCCTGGGGAAGGAGCGACTGGGACTATTAATCCAAGTGTAACCTCCCGCTTGGTAGGTGACCACTAGATCTCAGGAGACTGACTCCTGCTCCCTCAGGAGACGCCCAATCCTGCCTTCAGTCAGGAACCAAAGCAGGAGCTCATCAGGGCAACAGGCTCCAGATGCTCCCAGAAGGAACAGACGTGAGTTTGCTCCTGCTAGCTGATAACAGCAAGAGTGGTGGTATGATAGCATGACGCTCAGATCAGCTATATCCACTGTGCAGGTTTCTCAGTTGCACAAGCTCACAGGGACGGAGAGCACAGAGGAGGCGATGCTGTGTTGCTGGTCCCTTAGGGAGAACAAGATGGAAGCACAGCTGTCTTTTCCTGACAGAGGCACCCATGCAGAGACTCACCCACCCATCCTCTTTCAGCCTGCTTCCATTGCGTGTATGACAAAGGCAACTCTTAACTGGCTCAGGATAGGCCAGGACCTAAACCAGAAGGAAGGCACTGAGGGACAGTAGCAGAGATGTGTGGGCCTAGGAATGGAATAGCAAATGTATTCCACATCAGGACTGAAGTGCCCTGGTAGAGTTGTGGCTGGAATAACAGGAGATGCTAGAAGGTGGGAACTGGGTTCATTAGCAGCACAGCTATAAGGAGACCTAGACATGGAGCAGCAGCAGCTGCTCCAAGTCAGCACTGAGGGGCAATAGCAGAGCAGACCTGGGGGCAGGAACTGGAAGAGCAGAGGGGTGCTCACAAATCAGGATTATTGATGTGCACCCAGAGAGCTGCGTGCAGGGAGCCCACGACTGGAACAGCAGGAGGCACTGCCAATCAGAGCTGCAGGAGAAGTTATGAACGGTGAGTCACTGAGGTGGAGACGCACCAAAGGATTCGTGGTGACCCATGCTCAGAGGCAGCTTTGCTGATCAAAGCGAGCTGCAGCTCCTGCAGAACAGTGGCTGATCTCTAGCTGAGAAGCAGCTCTCCTCCTACTCCAATTCAACCAGCCGTGCCAGCATACAAGAGCTTCCACTGTCATGTGTGTTTGCACAGAAAACATCTGCCAGGCATTCCATGATGATAACCATCCACAGCGCACTCACAGGGCACAATGGAAGAGAGAGAGATAGCTGCTGGCTGGCAGAATTATAATCACCTCCTCAGAGGCAGGGTGGGGGTGCCCACACCCTCCCCATTGAGCCTCTCTCTACTTCCCAGCGCCTGGGTGTTCTCAGATGGCACCCCTCCCTCCCTCCCTCCCCTGCTCTCTGCCTACACGGACTCTATAAATGTCTTAATCAGCAAACCAGACGTTAGCTCCAACGGCACAGAGCCAGAGATTCTCTCCAGTAAACACTGGACCAAGAGGACAGAACAGCCGCTATCTCCCTGCCTCCTCCAGGGAAACAGAGACAGGGGGCGGGAGAGAGAATGGGAATGATCTGCCATTCCTCATGGGCAGCGAGTGTGGTAATGTCTGATCCCTTCTCTGCTGCAGGGCTATAGTTCTTTGTGGGCTTGACGGATCGGATGAGCTAATAAATCTTTTCAGTCCGAAACTGCTACAGTCCTAGGATTGCCTCACAGCAGTCAAGCCCCCCCCCCGCCCCACCCATAATGCTCTGAACCCCTTATTGTGCCTGGCATATCATCCCAGAATGTTGGCTGGGGGAAGGAGCACAGAGCGGCAGGAGACTCCCCCATTGTGATAAGGCAGAATTGCAAGATGCAATTTGGCGGGGAATCCAGGATTCCATAATTGCAGAGGCCAGAGGGTTATGAAAAGCAGGAATCAGGACACTGATGGTGCCCTGGGGATCAGGCTGCTGCTGTTGTGGTTTTTCATGATATGGCTCCAACTAGGAAGCAGAGCAGCACTTAGACACAACAGCAGCTAAGGCCCACATTTTCAAACTCCAGTGCCTATCATTATGCCACCCAGTCAACAGCTTGATTTTCAGAGCTGCTGAATGATCACAACTTCCACTGAAACCAATAGAAGCTGTTGGGGCTAGATTCATAGATTTTTAAGGCCAGAAGGGACCACTGGGCTCATCTGGTCTGAGCACCTGCAAAACTCAGGCCAGGAAATTTCGTGATGTATGGCCCTGGAGACTGAAGTCCGCCACTTAACCACAAAAGAAGAGCAACATAGGTAGTGGCAAGTTAGCACCAACTGTGGCAGCTGTTTTGCAGGATCCATCAAGCAGGCGACGAAGGGCTCAAAAGAGCCAGCAGATAAGCATTCTAAGCAATAGTCTAGGCCGGATCCCGAGCAGCTCAAAGGGGCCCCCATTCACTATTTAGTATGTGTTGGAGAGGCACAAAAATACTCCTGCTTAGGGCTCCCAATGGGCTCGCAGGGCCTCTGCAGCAGACGGTAATAATTTTCAGTCATTAACAACCTGGGCTTGATTCAGACTGGTGACCTCTAGAGCCTTCTCTGTCCAGAGGCTGCTTTTCCGGTCTCCATTTACCAGACAAGGGCAAGCCCCAGCCGCCATGGGGATTTGTAAATCACCACCATCCCGCAGTCCCCTTTTACTTAATGCAGTGAAGTCAGCTGCATGTTTACAGCTCAGCAACCAGAGCTAAATGGGTGCCGAATTCCCATCACACTGGGGCAGACACATGCATACACACGCACACGCTTCCCACTCTTTCTCTGCTCCTTCATATGACCGTTATGAGGGCCAAGTGAGCTTTCAGTGCTGCCCCACATGGCAGGTTCATTCCACCTGAAATGCCAGTATTCGTCAGCAGGAGAAAGGAATGGCAATGTGACCTGCAGCCATACAGAAGCTGGAGCAAAGGAGCTAAAGGGTGGATTTTGTGGATAAGTCCAGAGGAGAGGATTGCCTTGAGTAGTCAGTGGAGCAGAAGTTTCTCAGATCCTTCACATTTGGTATGATATCACTAGGCCCTCCTCCCAGCTTGGTTTGCTCACACACTGAAGGTTTGTCCGCCCGCCAGAGAGGATACAAAGTCAACAGGGGGAGCTCCATTTCTCCCTTAGGATACGCTCCAAATGAAAACACCGGATAAGTTTTCCTCTTCTATAGCCCCTTGCATCTGAGGATTGGAATGCACTTTACAAATAGGAATGAATTACACCCCAAATCACCCTCTGGGAGTTAGATATTATCCCCTTTGATATATGAAGAAACTGAGGCACTGAGGTGCACTGACTTGCCCAGAGTTTGGGAGTTCCAAATAAACACCGCACCCAACCCCAGAGGCCAACAGCAGCCCCAGCCTTTCAGGGACATGCACAACCCTCATTGAAATGCATGCAGCTGGCATGGACGCTGCCCAAAGACAATGATCAGACGGCAGCTGGACCGGCTATTCACTGGAGCTGTGTGTGCCTGCGTATGCCGGGGCATTTCAGCCCAATTAAAAGAAAGAATGGAAAAAGATCTTCTGGGCTAATTTTTTTTAATCCTTTGCAGTAGCAAAGAAAGTTTATTGACCGCATCATGCCAGCTCCAAAAGGCAGAGACTGTGTGGCAGCCAGGCATGGCAGGGAATGGGGCTGCCACTTGTCCAAGCTCGTTGCTATGGCACTATGCGGCACCATCACGCTGTGATGTAATGCTGGGAAGGGATAGCCAGACACCTGCCCATAATGATTTTCTTTTAAAACTCCACCTGTTTAGGTTAGACTGAGAGGCCAGGCCAGAGTCCTCTGGTTATCTACAGGACCGGTAAGGTGTGAGAAGCAGCAGGGCAAGCTTCCCCCATACACTATACTTCATAAATGTGTATCAGTCCTGAACCAGGGGCACCATACCTCCAGAGGAGAGAGGGGAATTCAGACTCAAAGTCCATTATTTGTATTCTTGTAGCATCTCGGAGCTCCCCCCACCAGGGCCCAGGACCCTGTTGTGCTAGACATTGTTGTGACAAAGCTCTGTCCTTGTCTCCGTGGGTACCGTGTTTCCTGGCAGATTTCGCTGGCCTCAGAGGCTCACTGTGACCCTCCACGTAGCCCTTCTCTCTCTAGAGACAAGGGTCACAGCCTACTGAGCCATTTTCATCATAAGCCAGAAAAGGAGGTGAGGAGAAGCTACCCTCCCTTGCACAGTCTCTGTTGTCTCCCAGTCTCAGTGGTAAATCAGGGGGGCAAAGGGGGGAGCCCGGGCCCACCCTCCACTCTGGGCTTCAGCCCAGAGACCCTAATAGTATCAGCTATGGTAGCTGACTTTTTAGAAACAGGACGCGTACAATTCCCTGGGCTGCTTCCCCACAGCAGGCTCTACTTCCTCGAGCTTCTTCCTGATATGGTTTGTACCACTCAGTTTCTCCAACAGCGCAACTTCCGCCTACAGCTCCTGACACGCGTGCTCACCTGACTGAGAAGTTTTTAACTAGTTTCAGCCAGCCCCTGATTGGCTTCAGGTGTCCCAATCAACCTAGCTGTCCTCCCTGCCTTCTGGAAAGATCTTAATTGCCCCCAGGTGCCTTAATTGACCTGGAGCAGCTGCCATTTGCTTATTCTGGTAACAGGGATTTGTTTAGCCTGTGGCTAATATATCTGTCTCCCGTTACTTTACTTTAGTCATCTGGCCTTGCCCCATCACATAGTATAAACACAGAATAAACAGATAGTCCCTGCCCCAGATTGCTTAACTAGCCAGTCCTTGGCCTCTCTTCAGAGACTGCCAGGGAGTGGCCAATTGTGTCAATTTCTTTGGACACTGGGAACAGGACTGAGACTCACCATCTCATTTCACAGAGACCCAAGCAACTGTCTGGATCCACTTTGTGTCACTATTCAACCTAGACTGGGTTTGACATAGAGGTGAAGGACTCAACATCCCACCTCTGCCTCTAATCCATGCAGTCCCCACTCCACCAAAAAAACAGGCTCCTTCTTGCTCAGCCCCACATCTTTGCTCCCTGCCTGTCTGAGTCCTACCTGCCAACTTCCAGCACCCACTGCTGGCCGTGCAGACCCAGTGCAGCCAGGGGAAAGCAAGCCAGCTTATTTTCCTCCTTGCATCAAACAAAAGCATCAGCTACATTCTGCTGGCTGAATGTGTATTAGTAAAGATAATGAACAAGGCAGAAGGAACAGCTTGATGTTCAAAGCTCAGGTGGCATCTGCAACTCCTGGCCATTTTTATTACTACTCATTTGAGTTACACCAGTATCCAGAGACCAGGGCTTCATTGCACCAAGTGCTATACAAGCATATCATATTAAAAGAGACAGTCTCTGCCCTGAAGAGCATGCGATCTAAAGAGTCAAGTCAGACAAAGAAAGGGTTATTAGGTTATTCCCATTTTATGGATGGGGAATTGAGGCACTGGAAAATTACATGACTTGCCCAAGGTCAAACAGGAAGTCTGTGGCAGAGCAGGAACAGAAATCAGATCTCCAAAGTCCCAGCCAAGTGTCTTAATCCACAAGATCATTGATTTAGCTGAAGCAAAGTGAATCTGAAATGAGTGGGGGAAACTAAGGCCTGGTCTACATTTAAAAGTCAGGTTGACAGTTACAGCACTCAGGCACATGAAAAATAAATACCCTTGAGCACCATAGCTATGTCAACCTAAACTCCATTGTATACACTGTTAGGCTTACAGAAGAATGCTTCTGTCAATGTAGGTGCTGCCGCTCATGGAGGTGGAATTCCTACAGTGATGGAAAATCCCTTTCCATTGCTGTAGGAAGTGTATGGTGCCGTAACTGAGTCGCTGTAGTGTAGACATGGCCTCAACAGTCCACTCAATCATGTTACTTCTATACGGATTTTTCTGGCAGTAGCCACCCTTCATTGGTGCTTTTAGACCAATCCTCAGAACACAAGGGAGTTTCCCTGGACCTGGGTCTGTCCTGCAGAACCGGGCACAAGTAGCAACCAACGAGGGCATAAATTAGAGGCCAGACAGCCCTTCTGAGCTGTGATCATGAAGCTCTAAGTCTGCAAGTGTTTGGTTAGCTTATGTTCAATATTTTTAAAAATAAATTTGTGAAAAAATTCAAAATTGTTTCCATTTCGCAGGTGTCAAGATGGACTGACCCATTTTATTCCTCCCCACCCCTTTTTTTTTTAAATCAAAACCATTATTGAAGTTTTTCATTTACCAAAACCTGGGGTTTCTGAAAATGAAAAGCGTCAATAATGTTCTCAATCAAATTTTCTTTGAAGAGAGTCATAAAAAAATTCTAAAACGGCAACTTGCAAAATGTTTCATTAAAAAAACAAAAACATCATGTTCAAAATAATTCCAGCCTACTCTCCTCCTCCAGTTCTCATGCTGTGATCCGAGCGGAGAGGAACTACTGTGGAAAAGGCCTGTCCAGTGGAACTTCCATCCTCGCTGGAAGCAGGAAGAAGCTTGTTTCTGCAAGATTCCCCAGCTCCACTTCACGGGTTCTGAAAAGCCTCAGCAGTTTGGGAAGCTGAATCGAAGGAGCCTCCAACCCTTTTGAAGTTCACCCTTTGCCAACGCACACTCGTAATCATGGTGCTGCGCAGTGACCATGGGAAGAACCAATTCATGCCCCTGACTCTGAGATTAGAGACATGTGTCAGGTCCCAAGAAAGGGTCCCAGTCCCTCCAACCATACATACACACACCTCCCGAAACGGACACATTTTGCTCAGCTGAGCACTGGCTCTTCTGTTTTTTCTTCTCTAACTATGCAGGGCCCTGATCTGTGCTCCTTGCCCAGCTAACACTTCTGTAGGCATCAGTGGAAGTTTTGGGTGCACCAGGAGTACAGAATTGGGCCCTCTGAATGTTCTGTCATTAATTGCTCATTGAGCAGGGCAGAGAGGTGGGCGGATGGGGGTAATGTGCTGAAATCACGAGGCTGGGCATTATGCATTCATGGAGCACATGATGCCAGCCGTGATAGAGAGGGACAGCTATTGTGATAGGGGTGATGATGTCTTGGAGACAATGGAAAAAGGGGCCCTTTGTTCTGTATTTTTTTTAAAGATACAGAACAAATTTGATCTTTCTTTTAGAGGGACCCTCACACAAGTTGAAAAGGGGCCTTGTTAACAAGGCTAAATTCAGTACACCAAGGCAAAAAACAGAGCAGGAAAAGTCTGAGTTAGAGGCCTGAAGGCAGGAAATTCAGAATTAAAATAAGAGGCTCTGTCCTTAACCTACTGCACTCCACTAGGGTCACCAGATGTCCAGAGGCATATGACACCCATTTTCCACCTGGTGGGATTTTAAAAACTTGACACTACATCAGTGTAGGAAGAAAAGCAAATAATAAAGTGAGAGTTCAGATACTCAACACTGGAATAATATTCTAGTGAAAGAGACAGATCAAACAGGCATGCAACAGAACAGCCAGTCCTTCCAGAAGCAGGACATCTATCCAGCCCATAAATACCAAGTTTATTTATACTCAATAAGAGTCAGTGCAAGATCCAGTGATTTATATGTCTTGATCCTGCTACATTGTGAAATCAGGAGCAATGCCATTTAAGTCAATAGTTACACCTGAGTAAAACCCATACGAGTCAGTGAAAAAGTAGGCTCAAGAGTCCAAAACATTTAGAAAGGGATCCAAATTGTCTGATTTACAGAACTACATTTATTCATACAATGAGACTTAAAAACAAGACTGGGCTACCAACAATCCCTGCCTCTGAATAACTGAGCGTTGTGGGTGAACCTAAGACCTGGAAATAGTAGCTATAACTCCACTGAAGTCAACCGACTTGAATCTGGCTCTCTATAGCACAATGAACTGGCTAGCGTGGCTGTGTCCCCTCCGCCCTCTTAATGGATGGAAATCAGGACTGCTCAACTGTGTCACACAGAGTCAGTACAGCTAATGGAGCCTTTACCTCAAACAAGAAGTCCTAGCTGGCCACGGATCTAAAATTCTAGAGAGGAGAAGAGGGATGGACTGATGATGCAACTGGCCTGGTTGCCGCTGAGGTAGGGGTAGTAACTCTGTACATTGCTTGACTTCATGTGAAGTTAGACTTATCAGCCTGTAATTGCCAGGATCGCCTCTGGAGCCATTTTTAAAAATTGGCATCACATTAGCTATCCTCCAGTCATCTGGTACAGAAGGTGATTTAAGTGATAGATTACATACCACAGTTAGTATTTCTTCAATTTCATATTTGAGTTCCTTCGGAACTCTTGGGTGAACACCATCTTGTCCTGGTGACATTACTGTTTAATTTATCAATTTGTTCCAAAATCTTCTCCACTGACACCTTAATCAGGGACAGTTCCTCAGATCTGTCACTTAAAAAGATGGCTCAGGTGTGGAGATCTCCCTCACACCCTCTGCAGTGAAGACCAATGCAAAGAATTTATTTAGCTTCTCCGCAATGGCCTTGTCTTCCTTAAGTGCTCCTTTTGCATCTTAATCATCCAGTGGCCCCACTGGTTGTTTGTTAAGCTTCCTGCTTCTGGAAGTACTTAAATTTTTTGCTTAGTTTTTGAGTCTTTTGCTAGTTGCGCCTCAAATTCTTTTTTGGCCTGCCTAATTATATGTTTACACTTGACTTGCCAAAGTTTATGCTCCTTTCTATTTTCCTCAGTAGGATTTGACTTCCAATTTTTAAAGGATGCCTTTTCGCCTCTAACCGCTTCTTTTACTCTGTTGTTTAGCCATGGTGTCATTTTTGGTCCTCTTTTTAATTTGGGGTATACAATTCATTTGAGCTTCTATTATGGTGTTTTTTAAAAAGTTTCCATGAAGCTAGCAGGCATTTCACTCTTGTGACTGTTCCTTTTAATTTCCATGTAACTAGCCTTTTCATTTTTGTGCAGTTCCCCTTTCTGAAGTTAGATGCTGCTGTGGTGGTGTTCTTTGGTGTTTCCCTCCTGCCCCCACAAGGATGTTAAACGTAATTATATTATGGTCGCTATTACCAAGCGGGGTTCAGTTATAATCACCTGTTAGACCAGATCCCTGTGCTCCATTGAGGACTAAATCAAGCATTGCCTCTCCCCTGTGAACTGCTGACTTTTCCTGTGTGAAGCTGACTTACCTGCTGCATTTTTTCCAGGTCAAGGCTGGGTCTGCTGACTTTGTCCCCGTAGCCTTGCCGGTGTCTCTTACAAGGCATGACTTGCTCAAAGCCGGCCCCAACACTTGTGAATATCAGAGGCCTGGAGGCTGGGTTCCGCACCAGGGGCTGGAGTCTCTTAGGAGGGGAGGCACTGAACAGCACGGGGCTGGGGCTAGCATGCAGACCATCGGCTTGTTCCACTACGGGCCGGAAGGACATGCCACACAAGTTCTTCACTTCCTCGTCACTGGAGGACGTGTTGTTGCTGTCACCGCAGCAAGAAAGCCTGCTGACCTGAGACCACTTCCGCTTCTCGGTGGCAAACTCTCGGTTGATGCGCTCCAATTCCTCTTCTGAGCTGTGGCGATCCAGGCTAGCATGGAAAAGGGCCCGGACCTTACAGCATTGATTCTCCTGGTTCTGGAGCTGATTGGTCGCAAGAGGGGTCAGTGCGCAATTCCGTCTTCTCTCTGAGGGAAGGAAGAGAAATGTGAGTGGTAGAACAGGTCTGAATCACACCTGCTATACAATCAGGCCCATTAGCTTCTGATCACCCCTCCTTGCTCCTCCAAATAATCGCCTCAATTGCTCGTTAGCATATGGCTGGAAGTCCACAGATCACAGCTCAACTTTAAGCTGGCTCACTGGACCCCAGCCGGAGAACCACCAGTTGGACACAGACTGTACAGCAAGTGTATTGACACACCAGTTATTTCAGCACCTGAATCTATTAAAAAGCTGGGTCCCTATATAATGTGCTGGTTTTGTGTGTGTGAACAAGTGGATGACGTTGCCTTCCAGTGGCTGACTCTGTGAGATGATATGGGACTTAAAAGTAGTGTTATTTAAAGGAATTTTCCTGAGATTCTAACAGCTGAAGTGGTGTTTTTGAGCTACGTATGCACTACCAACCCCCCTCCAATTATTAAAGTCGCGGAACACTTCATTATTAGATCCTGTTTTCAGTTGCTTATAACTTTGCCAAACATTAACCATTTGTGCTAAAATTTTCTATGCCAGGCGTCGACCTCAGGCTGAATGTTTCCAGAAAACTTCAGCCACAATGGTCAACTGGTTTCCAAGAACAAGGCTAGGGAAAAACACATTTGTTTTGCCAGTGTTAAAAAAATTCTGCTGACCTTTTCTTTGAGAAGCTCTAGTGCCCTCGCACAGCAGGGAGTTAAAATTTGGCATGGGGAGCCCTTTATGTCAGGCATGTGCCTTTTGCCCTCCCCATAAAAATCCACCCAGATTTGCACACTCCCTCCCCAAAAAAAATGAATTCACAGAAGCTCAGCAGAGGCTTGCTAGAGTTTTGCAGCTAAATTCTCCAGAGATTTCATTGCACTGGGCCTGCTCCAGTTGAAGGCTGAGCAAGACTTCCCCTGCACTTCCAACTGCTGTGGACCATGCCCTGGAGCTGAGAGCTCTCAATGACTCCCCTGCTGGGTCCAGACAGTGTGGAGATGGATGCTGCTTGTTCAAATGCAGAGGGGCCAAGAGCCAGACCTCAGAGTTGGGGAGCAGAAAGAAGTGAGGACAAGGAGTCTGGGAGAAGTGGAGACTGGTACTATTTGGGCAAAAAGACTGGGAGTTTCTGGGAGAAGAAACTGGGAATGGTTGAGCAAGAAGATTGATACATGGAGCCGGCAGAAGGAAAAGCGTGGGGAAGGAGATGGGGTGCAGGGAGCGGGACAAGCAGTCTGGAGGGATGAGACTAAGACTTGCTGGACAGCCAGACTTGGAGGGGATGAGAAGCCAGGGGACTGGAGAGAGGGATTGGCTAGGTGAGGAGAATGGGGTGGGACAAGGAGCCAGAGCGGGGAAGAGACAGGACTGTATGGGGTAGAAGGGGTCAAGTTTGGGAGGAAATGGGCAGAAGAGTCTGGAATCCTTTCTAGAGCCTGGAATGGAACCCAAGATTCCTGAGTCTCACATTCCTTTTCTGTCAGCGAATATCTATGAAACCCACTGGCCACATGTCTCATCCCCCTCTCACGCTGGTCCACAGAGGGGACGGCAACTTGCTACTGCTGCTACCCGTTACTTTGTTAGCCCATGTGGCAGTGGTCTCACTGGTGGATCTCAAGGTTCCGCCCAGCTGCTGACCCACATGGGTGTTAATCTGATGCCACATGATGGAATTTCTGTTTTCTCCGTTTCTTTTCAGAAAACCTATGAAATGGCACCCCCAAAACAACTTAAGTTAAAAGAACCATATGAAGGGTTGCAAAGCCAAGCTCGCAAAAGTCAAGCAGCACCAGAAGTAAGGTTGCCTGTGTTTCTTTAAGTCGGCCCCCTTGGTGTGTGCCTTATGAGATGGTCTCAATGACATGAACATACACTATTTTTTCCACAGGACCCTGCCTCATTCAGTGCACACGATCGACCATGCTCTGGAGATGAATCATGATTGCGTAGCGAAGGAGAGGAAGACTGTGGCCTATACAACTCCTGCCTCATATGTGGAGTGCAGGTCCAGTCACTTCAACAGAATCAGGTGTGTAGTGACCAAGGCAGGGGATTATGCAAAGAGAAGGAGTGAACTCATGATGTAGACAGTTGAATGCCATTCTAGAGAATTGGATTCTATCCCTGCTTTTGCCATAGAGTTCTTACGTGGTGCTGGGCAAAACACTTCAACCAAACTTTTCACAGGTGGCCATGAATTGTGTGTTCCTCATCTTCTGGGTGCCTGACCTGAAAACCTGGGATCTCATCTGCAGAAGTGAGTGCTCATCACAGCTGCAATTGAAGTCAATGGGAGCTGTGCTTTGGACATAGAAAGTGCTATCCAATGATAAGTTCGCTGAAAAATCAAGTATTATGTATCTCAAATGGGGCACAGGTGTGTTGGGAAAATAAATTCATTACTCTTTGTGAAGCACTCTGATACTGTCGTGATGAGCACCATAGAAAAACCCAGGAGGAAATGAATCATTGTGTCTTCACAGCAAGGTTTGAAGAGTGTGCAGTAAATAATGAACACTCAACAATGATGAGAAACCAAAATATTGAAGAGCTCTCCTTCAGTGAGCATTGTACATTCTGGGCACTCAGTGAGCAATGGGTCCTGTGGAAAAAAAACAGTATGTGCTCATGTAGTTAAAAACTGTCTCATAATGCATACCCCCAACGGGACTGATTTAATGTAGCACACGCAATCTTACTTCTAGCACTTCCTATCTTCTGAGAGCTAGACTTGGCAACATTAATCATGTTCTTTTAATGTACTTTTTTGTGAGTAACATGATATTATATAAAAACTAGGTCTGTTATCTGAAACTTATGAAGAGAAAGCATTGTCCAGTAGATAGGGCTCTGGATTGGAAGCCAGAAGACTGGGTTCTAAGCTCTGCCATTGACCTACCCTGAGACCTTCTCCTGAGCTACTGTTTCCCTGCCCTTAACAGGAGGTTAATGATACTTAGGGCTTGTCTCCACAAGGACTCTCAATTGAATTAACTAAAGGTGTAAAGTTAAAGTGCATGAACCCCACCCCGCCACGTGGATAGCCTCATTCAAAAGTAAAGAGGAATTAGTTCACTTTTTCTTCACTCCTTTTAAAGGAGGATTAAGAGCTTTGTCTACACTTGAAATCCTACAGTACACAGCCACACCACTGCAACTGCGCCACTATGCACTTCAGTGTAGACACTACCAATGCCGACGGGAGAGGTTCTCCCATTGCTGTCATTATTCCACCTCCCCGAGAGGCAGTAGGTAGGTCCCTGTGCAGACAAGCCCTTAGAGAACAGCTTACAGAACTGCGGCGTTGGTCCTGCAAACACTTGCACAATTTCATTGATGTGAGTAGTCCCATTGACTTCAAGGCTGCTCTGTCTTACTCCAGGGACTGAGAAGGTCTATGCATGGTCTCAGAATCTGTGGGTGCAAGACTGGCTTAAAGCCACTCGAAGAGAACAACTGAAATTAGTCCAATTGTGTACTTGTACACTGGCTGGGACCTGTTCATGTACAGGGAGCTTAAAAAGAATCCTTTCTATTGATACCCTTGCGAGCTGCTGTTTACAACCCCTGCTGATTCCAGCAGCCCCATAGGGCTTCCTGAGCAAAGGTTGTCAAGCTAAGGAGGATGTGCATGGAGATGGGAGCATACGCAAAGCATCCACTAGGGAGATGCGGGCAGGACAGTAGAACTGGCTGTGGTGCAGGAGGGATAATATGAACTGGAAGGCAGGTCTCCTTCAGGGCAGAGGGTCAAGGCAAAATGCACTTCCACCATGGCAGCCCTGATTTATCTTCTTGATTTCCTTGTCCCTTTACCTCTGTCGATCTGAGCAAGCTCCTGGTTCTCTCCCTCAGAGTCGTCGCTGTCCTCCTCATCACTTGGGGGATAGGAGATCTAGGCAACAAGTCAGAAAGGGAAGGTTTCATTGTTGGTATTAAACATCTGATGCCCCCTGCACCGCTGCTGCCCACACCCACTTCCCCAACCTCTCCCACTCATACCCTACACCCCTCACCCCCATGAACCACAATCACGCTGCCACCATGCAGACACTCTGCGTAAACATCCTCCTTTCTTCCCAACCTCAACTCCACCCCCACCCACAAGTACCCAGCTACCGAAACCCAGTACAAACGCACACCACCTGCTTCCACCTCACCTCCCCATGTCCCCGTAACACAAACACATCTCCTCCTCCCAATCCCCCCAAACACACACACCCTGTAACCACACCTGTAACCCTGTAACCTGTCTCCACATCCACCCCACATGTACGCCCACTTCCCCAACTCCTCCCCACCAACACAGACACCATGCTGCTACCAACTCCCCCCCCAAACACACACACATCCTGTCAACAACCACACCATCTTACAAACCACACACATGGCCCTACACCAATCACCCAACGTACGCACCCATCCTCTCCTTCTAGGAACACATGAACCACCTAAGAACATACATGCCATGCCACACTTTCTGGAAGAGTCCAGTGAAATTTACCAGGGATGATATAAATTAGATCCTATAGAAATGTCATAGGGCTGTCTAAAATTTACTCTCAAAAGCCTATGGAATATGACAGAAAGATTCTTTCTATAGGCCTTTTAGAACCAACCCCCAAAAATTTTATAACAAATTAAATCCTATAGGACAGATGAAAAAGATCTTTAGAAAGGTTCTCATTTGCTATTATGTTCTATAGCAGTGGTTCTCAAAGCCAGTCCGCCGTCTGTTCAGGGAAAGCCCTGGCGGGCTGGGCCAGTTTGTCTACCTGCCGCGTCCGCAGGTTCGGCCGATCGCGGCTCCCACTGGCCGCAGTTCGCCGCTCCAACCCAATGGGGGCTGCGGGAAGGGCGGCCAGCACGTCCCTTGGCCCGCACCACTTCCCGCAGCCCCCACTGGCCTGGAGCGGCGAACTGCGGGCAGTGGGAGCCGTGATCGGCCGAACCTGCGGACGCGGCAGGTAAACAAACCGGTCCGGCCCGCCAGGGGCTTTCCCTGAACAAGCAGTGGACTGGCTTTGAGAACCACTGGTCTATAGACTCTTCCATAAAGGACCTTACACTTGGCCATGCAGCATATACACCTTTCTCTCCAAAGCCAAAACACCCACAATGCCCCTTTCCTACAGGCACACATGCCAGGCCACCACACGCCCACAAATGCACATGGCCTGCCACCACTCAACCCACACAAACACCCCACCATTAGGCTTTCCCCACTAGCAGCGACTTGATTTAGCAGCCACTCTGACTGGTGCTAAATGTTCTAGGTATATTTGGAATAGACATTTCAAGCTGCTGACAATTCCAGATATACCTGGATTTGGCCAACCAATGAGCCTGAACCAAAACCCCATATCCAAGCACCTACTAACATGAGGGGTATGGGTTTGTTTGGAATTTTTTAATCTAAATTTGGTGGATGGCCCCTGTGCCTGAGATGGACTAAAGCAGAGCCCCGGATCAAATTGCCGCAGCTTGCGTCCCATTCTAGATAGAACACATCTGACATTCTGCTGAACATTCCACATATAGCTGGGGAAAACACACCTATTGTGTTGCCAAATGTGCTGATACGCCTATGGAGGCTGTGCCTGCCACACTGCTGAATGTGGCACACATCGGTATTACCATAGTGCTCAGACCCGATATCCAGCTAGCCCGTATCCCATCTCTGCTAGTGGCCAGCACCAGATGTTTCAGAAGAAGATGCAAGAATCCCAAGAAATCCCACGTAATGGACAATTTTGGAATAAACTGCCTGTAGAAGAATTTTCTTTGTAATCCCAGGCAATTAGTGGTTGCCCAAAGCATACAATTTTCTATCCCCCATACATTTTTAATCATGCCTAAAATAACTGCATGTTCCTATTATTCATCTAATTATCAACATCTTTTTCTGAATCCTGCTAGACTCTTGGCCCACAACAGTATCCTGTGGCAATGAGTCTCACAGGTTAATTATGAGTTGTGTATGGGGGAGGGGGAGAAAAGATACTTCCTTTAAAAGTTTTTAATAGGCTGCCTTTTAAATTGCATGGTGATCCAGTTAGAATGCACACATGATGTTGATACACATCCATCTTCTCATACTCCACTGGTCCCCAGGAAATATCACAGGAGTGACACAGCCCAACAGGTGCACGCAGGACTAGCAGTGAAGAAGAAAATTCACTTCACTGGGGCCATATGTGGAAAAAACAAATAAGAGGAGTGGAGAAGGTCTACAGCTGGCACCCAACACAGGCACGGCAGCTGTATCAACCCAACCACCATCCTGCAGTCTGATGTAAGTGGACATTGGCAAGTATTCCCTACATCCCTTCACATTTGCTTCTCACCCTCCTGTATTTGCAATGCCCTGCTAGAAACTGGAAGTTATTTTCCTTCCTGGGCGGTTTGATAATTTCCCACTACTACTTGTCAAACCATAAAACTGCAGGAGCTGGATTTTCCTGAGCTTGGCATGCTGCTGAAGTTAATGCGGTTGCTTGTTTCTCCACAGCAGCTAAGATTATATTGTGCGCGTGCTTTCATGAGTACACACACACACACACACACAAAATTTAATAAGGACATTTAGCGCTGAGGAGAGGTGCCACGTTAACAGCCATGGAGTATGAAGTCCTCCAATTGTCCACAGAGCTGATAGAATATGTTGCTATTATTTGTATTACAGCAGTGCCCAGAGGCTCCAATGGAGACTGAAGCCCCACTGTGGGACACGCTATACAAACACACAGTGGGCTTCTCTTCAATGCAGAGTTAACAACTTGTAACTCGATTGCTGGCCCTAACTTGAGTTCTGTCCACACACACTGAACTCAGTTGTGGTTGCTGTTAACTCAAGCTGGCTGGCTTAGCAAGGGGGATAGGCTAAAACTTGTCAGCTGCTAACATGTCCACTCTGCAATATGGAAGCAGGTTACCTCCTCGAGCATCGCTACTCCTCCAGTGCCTTCCCACAATGCCCCATGTGCCCAGAAAGGGCAGACAAGTTCTCCCACAATGCCCTGGAAAAGAATACACAGAGCGGCTCAGCTTACTGCAGTGCTAAGAAGCATGGGATATGTCGGGTTGCCAACTTTGGTTGGTTGAATTCCTGGAGATTTCATCATATGACATTATCTTTAATTAAAGATTGATCTTTATTTCCTGGAGACTCCAGGACAATCCTTGAGGGCTGGCAACCCTAGGGACATGCCCTCAGAAGTCTCAGCATGCCACACACCGTGGCAGCTGGAGTGTCATTTCACGTTGTGACTGCTCTCGCTCAAGCTGAGTAACTCCAGTGGAGATAACGAGTTAACGCTTCAGTGAAGGCATGCCCAGCAAGAGATGGTCCCTACCCCAAAGAGCGTACTCTGTGCTTTTAACGATGATTAGAATGGAAAAACTGAGCCCGTGGCAGTAATACCACGGGAGTGCCCATAAGTGTTCCCATACTCTGGTACAGAGAGCAGAGTGATATAAATGCCCACATGGATAGATGTGGCTTCTAGCATCCGTATAACTATTTATCATACTGAGACAAATAGGTTTTTAGCACTAGCCACGCGACAATAAGCTATGCTCCGTTCTACCTCACATGGCATTCACAAAACCACCAAGTGAGGTCTAATTCCAGAATCACAGCAATTAGAGATGGAAAATACCTACTGTCATAAATATAAAGGGAAGGGTAACAACCTTCCTGTATACAGTACTATAAAATGCCTCCTGGCCAGAGGCACAAAATCCTTTCACCTGTGAAGGGTTAAGAAGGAAGAAGCTCAGGTAACCTGGCTGGCACCTGACCAAAAGGACCAATAAGGGGACAAGATACTTTCAAAATCTGGGGTTGGGGGGTTTAAGGTTTTGGTCTGTCTGTTCTGTGTGCTTGCCGGACACAGATCAAGAAAGCAAGTAATCCAACTCCATTCGAATTAGTAAGTACTAGCAAGGGAATGTGTTAGCTTATTTTTGTTTTGGCTTGTGATTTTCTCTGTGCTGAGAAGAAGGTGTATTCCTGGTTTTCTTTCTGTAACTTTAAAGTTTGGCCCAGAGGGAAATCCTCTGTGGTTTTGAATCTGATTGCCCTGTAAGATTATCTTCCATTCTAATTTTACAGAGGTGCTTCTTTTACCTTTTTTCTTTATAATAATGTTCTGTTTCTTTTAGAATCTGACTGGGATTTTTTTTAGTGTCCTAAAAAACCCCAAGGTTGGTCTGTGCTCATCTTGTTTATTCTCAAGCCACCCCAGGAAAGGGGGTGTGGGGGCTTGGGGGATATTAGAGGGGGGGAGTAGGAACTCCAAGTGGTCCGTTCCCTGATTCTTTGTTAAATCACTTGGTGGTGGCAGCGCACTCTCCAAGGGCAAA
Organism: Eretmochelys imbricata; assembly: GCF_965152235.1. NCBI lineage: Eukaryota > Metazoa > Chordata > Testudines > Cheloniidae > Eretmochelys > Eretmochelys imbricata. The sequence goes on from NC_135574.1 coordinate 153,661,832, forward strand.
GAATTTGTGCCTTGGGGAAGTTTTAACCTAAGCTGGTAGAAATAAGCTTAGGGGGTCTTTCATGCAGGTACCCACATCTGTACCCTAGAGTTCAGAGTGGGGAGGGAACCCTGGCACCTACTAAGTCATCCTATCTCTCCCCCAGCACTTCCCTGGGGAAGCCATTGCACCATCCAACAGATCTTACCAGTAGAATATGTCACCTGATACTCAGTCTAGACTTTTCCTTTGTTCAATTACATCCCAATACTCTTATTATAGTTAGACCCCTAGAGACCACACTTAAGAGTTACTCTCCCTTTTTGGTCTTTCCACCTTACAAATATCTGCAGACAACGATCATGCATCTCCATAGTTGTTATTTAACCACGCTAAACCTGTGTGTGAAACTAGCAGGAATGGGGGTCTCCAGTTCACACACACACACACACACACACACACACACACACACACACACACACACATCTGAATGTTCCCAAGCCACAGGTCATGGGGTGGAGCACGAGGGCCAAATGTGCATATAATGTCTGCATGCATGTGTGTAACCCTTCTGCCCATCAGAGTTGGCAGAAACAAGGGCCGGGTTCAGTATCTAGGGGTTCCATTCCAATAACACAATGCAAAACTGGCTCAAGCCCTCACCCAGTGACCTGGGACAAATATATACCACCCTCGCTGGGCGCCTCCAAGAGGCAATACTTCCCCCTCTCGCAAGCACAGAGTCTGAGTGTAGCAAAGCCTTTTAATAACAGAGAGAAACAATGTGGCATTATGTTGGGGAAACACCACCAACAGGATTCGTAACACAACCCATGAGCAAAAAACCCACCCCAAGCAAATAGAGCCACCGTCCCACCCAGGCGAAGGGGGAAAGGACAATTCTTCTGCTACCAATGTGGTCAGGATGGACACAGTGTTACCAAGTGCCGTAATGAAGAAAATCCCTCCTTAGTGTATGGAAAGCTGAGGATCAGTTGGGAAAGATCCGGCAGCTGCCAGAGGGTCTGGGGACAGGGACCGCCTGCAGGATTTGAAGATTCCCCCAGAAAAGACTGTCCAGGCGGGATCCCCACAGGACTGATAGGGCCTCAAGCAGAGGTCACGGTGAGCATTGAAGGGGTGGAGTGTAAAGCAGTGCTTGACACTGGATCTCAAGTGACTATTATATTTCAGTCATTCTACCAACAGATGCTTAGGAACCTGCCTATACAGCCACTGACTAGCCTTGGCCTATGTGGCCTCAGCATGGATGAATACCCCTACCAAGGGGATGTCATAGTGCACCTGGAATTCCCAGAGGAGGTGGCTGGGGTAAGAGAAGAGGTAGACACAGCTGCCTTAATATGCCCTGATCCTAAAGGGACCTGTGTCTGTGTCTATGCTGATAGGGACCAACTTCAGGCTCTTCAAGGTACCCGCGGATTACTGCAGAAGACGGGCTGGGGACCAGTACCTGAACACCCTGATGATCCATATGCTTTGTGCTGAAGCCTATAGCAAAATTGAGAGCACTAAAAGGGAGACATCTGAGCTACTGATTGGGGCACTGAAGTACGCGGGCACAACCCCCTTCGTAGTGCCTGCAAGGACAGAGCAAGAAGTGCTTGTCATGAGTACCTGGCTGAAAGGCAGTAAAGGGACGTTAGCAACGATAGAGCAGCCAATGGGAGGAAAGCTCCTGGAAGGAGTGCTGGTCCCCAGTGGAGTCATAACCCTGCCTGCTGAAGCCCAAGACAAGATGACTATACTGATAGCTAATGAAACGAGTCGTGCTGTTGTTGTGAAGCAAGGACAAAAGATAGCAGACCTCTTTGAGCCTGAGTCGATTGTAAAACCCCAGTGTGAAACTCAAGTTCCGGCAATAGACCCAGCAAAGTTTGACTTTGGAGATTCACCAGTGTCCGGAGAGTGGAAAGATCGCCTGAGGAAGAAACTTTGTGAAAGATCCAAAGTATTCTCACTGCATGAGTGGGATGTGGGATGTGCAAAAGGTATAGAGCACAACATCAGACTACATGACTCTTGACCTTTCAGGGAGAGATCTAGGAAGATTGCTCTCTCTGAGATGGAAGATGTGCGACATCATCTTCAGGAGCTGGCTGCAAATGGCATCATTACAGAGTCCCGCAGCCCATACGCCTCACCCATTGTGGTGGTCCGTAAAAAGAATGGGAAAATCCAGATGTGTATTGACTACTGCACCCTAAACAGCCATACTGTGGTTGACCAGTACATTATGCCTCGAGTCCAAGATGCCTTAGACTGTTTGCTGGGAAGCCAGTGGTTCTCTGTGTCGGATCTTCGAAGTGGATACCAGATCCCTCTGGAAGAAGAAGATAAGGAGAAGACAGCCTTCATCTGCCCATTAGGGTTTTATCAGTTCAAACGCATGCCCCAAGGGATTTCTGGAGCACCTGCCACCTTTCAACGTCTCATGGAGAAAGTTGTGGGAGACATGAATTTACTGCAAGTGTTGGTTTATTTGGATGACTTGATTGTGTTTGGAAGAACCTTAGAGGAGCATGAAGAAAGACTTCTTAAAGTGCTTGATAGGTTGGAGAATTATGGTCTGAAGCTTTCAACTGACAAATGCCATTTCTGCAGAACCTCAGTAAAGTCTGTGGGTCACATCGTGTCCCAAGAAGGTGCGAGTACTGATCCCGATAAAATAGAAGCACTCACTACATGGCCATGTCCAAGTAACTACAGAGAACTCAAGACCTTTCTTGGATTTAGTGGCTACTACCGCAGATTTGTGAAAAACCATGCTACGATTGTAAAGCCTCTGAATGATCTTACCAGGGGATACCAGTCCAGCAAGAACAAATCTAAGAACAAGAATAAGGGGAGGTCCCCATAGCCTCCTGTGCAGCAACACTATGGCCCCTTCGAACCATTTGGGCCACGGTGGGATGAGAGATGTGAAAGGGCTTTTCAAGAAATCATTACTTGCCTAACTCATGCTCCAGTCCTAGTCTTTGCTGACCCAAGCAAACCATTTATCCTGCATACTAATGCCAGTTTGGAGGGTCTGGGAGCAGTCCTGTACCAGGAAGTGGAAGGCAAACATAAACCCATAGCCTTTGCCAGTCGAGGACTGTCTGATAGTGAAACTCGCTATCCCACCCACAAGCTGGAATTCTTGGCCTTGAAATGGGCCATCACTGAGAAATTTCAAGACTACTTGTATGGTGCTCAGTTCCAGGTGTGGACAGACAACAATCCGCTGACTTATCCACAAGTGCTAATCCACAAGTGCTAAGCTGGATGCTACAGGGCAGAGATGGGTGGCTGCCTTGGCTAGCTATGAGTTCAGCATTCAATACCTATCAGGGAGAAGCAATGTAGATGCAGATGCATAGTCCAGGCGTCTGCAGGCACCAGAAGTTGCTGTGATACCCACAGATGGAGTGAGAGCTATTTGCAGTGTGAGTTGCCGAGAGCCAGAGGCCCGTGAGAGCCTTCATGGATGTGTTGCAGAAGCTTTGGGCCTGCCCCCTGAATGCGTGCCTTCTGCTTCAGTGAACTATATTGCATTGGACCAATCTCCCTTGCCCATGCTCAATGCAGCTGACTGGCAAGAAGCCCAGCTGCAAGATATTGACATTCATGATACACTACTGGCCAAAAGGGAGGGGCGAAGCCCAGCTGCGGTTGTCCCACCTAACCCGGAGGGTAAACTACTATTGAGAGAATGGACCAAACTAAAACTGATCCAGGGAGTGCTACACCGAATGACCACCGACCTTTTACAAAAGTAACAAGCACAACTAGTGCTGCCAAAAGAGTACAGAGCCCTGGCCATGAGGGCCCTGCATGATGACTTTGGGCATTTAGGGATGGAGAGGACCCTGGAACTTATTCGTAGTAGGTTCTATTGGCCCCAGATGGCTGAAGATGTTCGCAAGAAATGTGAGACTTGCGCTCGATGTGTTCAAAGGAAAACTCTGCCCACGAGGGCTGCATATCTCAAGAACATCACCAGCAACAAACCTTTGGAACTGGTATGCATTGATTTCTTGTCTTTAGAGGTAGACAGGAGGAATGTTGGGAACATTCTAGTAGTGACTGACCATTTTACACGGTATGCGCAGGCATATCCCACAGGTGATCAGAGGGCCACCGCCGTCGCTTGAGTATTCAGGGACAAATATTTCTCAGTCTATGGATTCCCAGCCCAGATACACTCAGATCAGGGGTGGGACTTTCAGAGTCACCTTCTGAAGGAGGTGCTGAGGATAGCGGGAATTAAAAAGTCTAGGACAACATCTCATCACCCACAAGGTGTTCCTCAGCCAGAGAGGTTCAATAGAACCCTGTTAGATATGTTGGGGACTTTGCAACCAGAGCAGAAAACAACCTGGAGCCAACATGTCGCATTTCTGGTGCATGCCTACAACGCCACAAAGAACGATGCTACAGGAGTCACCCCATATCTCTTGATGTTTGGGCGAGAACCAAGATTACCCATAGACTTGTGCTTTGGTGCATCAGAGGATGGAGATAGTTATGAAACTCATCAGCAATATGTATCCCGACTAAGGGAAAAGCTGCAGGATGCCTATCACTTAGCTTCATCTGCGGCTCGGAAGAACACAGACCGCAACAAACATCGATATGATGCTAGGGTACGTTTGCAGGAGCTCCAGCAGGGGACAGAGTCCTGCTGCGGAATTTGGGTATTGCTGGCAAACACAAGATAGCTGACAGATGGAAGGCAATACCTTACCTGGTGATGGAAAAACTGGGAGACCTGCCGGTCTACAAGATCAAACCTGAAGAGGGTCCAGGGCAAATAAAGACAGTGCATAGAAACCTTTTGCTCCCTGTGGGGGAATTGGTAGGCACCCCTTATGAGATGGACCACAACAGGGCAACCGGGCAGGATAAAGGTGCTAGACCAAAGCCACCATCCAACACGGACAGCGGGCCCCCTGCAGCTAACCTACCCCTATTCAGCACATCCGAGAGTGAGTCTGAGGAGGAAGACACAACCATGGTGTATCCTGGAATGGAGACAAGATTTCAGTCTCGATCAGCTGAACCAAGAGAGATCTCCCCCTCCTCCGCCCTAAACCCCATGGCAGAGGTATTTAGGCCCGTTACTGGTACCCCTGTGGCACCGATGGGACCCGCCTGTGATGATGCACACAGATTATTGGACAGTGGAGACATCCAGGGGGAGGGGGCCCTAGTCACGTTGGACCTTCCATGGTCAGAACTGGAAATACAGGGACCTATACCAGTAGCCGAGGGATCCTCAAAGGAAACCTCTCCAACCGTTGCTCAAGAAGATGTCCTGCCTACCCCTGCAACAGAAATTCTCAATAGACGAGATAGGGTAATAAGACCAGTAAAACGGTTAACGGCTGGAACGGCTCATAGGACGGCTGGCAGAACAGAGTGGCTGGTGGAGTGGAGCAGTTTGTGGGATGTCTGGAGTAGCTCATGGGGCGGCTGGCAGAGCAGAGCAATTCGTGGGACGGCTGGGGGAGCGGAGCCCTATGGAGAGGTGGGGCAATTGGCTTTGGACCACGTAAAGTGCCCCTTAAACCCCCCCCCCCATCTCCACCCAGGTTGGGAGGTAAAACTCTGCAGATAAACTTTTGAACTCTGGGACTGCACTGACCAGGGACAGACTTTTGGGGTGTTGGACTTTTGGGACTTTGGGTGATTTTGGGTTGCTGGACTCAAGAACCAAAGGGAAAGGACACACCCTAATTTGCTTGGGGTGGGTTGTTTGTTCATGGGTTGTGTTATGAATCCTGTTGGTGGTGTTTCCCCAACATAATGCCACATTGTTTCTCTGTTATTAAAAGGCTTTGCTACACTCAGACTCTGTGCTTTGCCAGCCATCCCGCAAACTGCTCTGCTCTGCCAGCCATCCCGCAAACTGCTCCGCAATATATCTTCAGGCTACCCCACTACGTAACACAACGCTCAGTGATTTCAGCTTGTAATAGTAGAGCCTCAGTGCTGGTGCACCATTGGCCCAAAGTGAATTCAGCTCAACAGCCTGTAACTAGATTCCTCATGAATCAAAATTAGCCCTGATATTCCACAGTAGAGAGAGGAGGAAGTGCAATTAGCATGTAATACCCTCCCCCATAGGGCCCATACCACCCAGTATTAATACCTATCCCCAACCTCTCTCCATTCACTGGGTTTTGGAACCCATGACCCTTGTCTAGCGAGTGCTGCTTAGTTGATGGTGAGTCCCTCCATCATAACAAAAGGCCAAGTACAGTTCCACTGTCCTTGATTCACATAATCAGGATAATAACAGTTTATTCCTGCCCCAATAACAGAGAAACTGGGGCTCCTACAGCAGCCAAAGTGACCATCTAGGCGGGGTGGGTGTGCCTATGCAAATGAGATCAGCCCCTGAAGTTCTTTTCCACAACCCACCATGACTCGCCACCAGATGTCAGGGTAGAGCTCATCCTGACTCTGCTTACATGTGAATGGCAGTTCATCGGTGCACATGTGAGACAATGCAAGCCAGTATATCTGGAAGCATGTCTGGGTGCAAGTATAGATGTGTGGCTGTTGTGTGTGCACGGGAGCACCAGGGAGTGAGAGCAAAGGTATGTGCTTTGGTGCATCCATGCAAGTGTTTGAACGAGTGGTTGTGTTCACCTCTCGGTGCTAGCAACATTCATCTCTGTGCGCAAACGTGCGTGTGACAACATTGCTGAGCATGCGTGACTGCGTTCAGGACAGAGAGGCTGGGAACGTATGCGAGTGCACGACGCACACGTGTGCTGAATCAGAGATCTGCTCCTGCTGTTTCCAGGACTCCCCATGACGCACATATCATCTCAGGGGGAAGCTGGAGCTGTGTAAATACATTTATGAAACAAACCATCATCGTGGCTGGAAGGGAAGGGGATTAACTGCAAATCATCCTCAATCTCGCTCATTCACTCTCCCCCTTCAAGCCGGAAAACTCCTGCCTTTCCTCAAGCAGCAGCTTGTTCCATCCAAACTGGTGACATTAAGTGTCTGAGGCAGCTGGTCTCACCCCGGACACACCTAGGAAAGCAGGCCACTTCTCAAACGCTGGCTTCCTAGGATAGTTACCGCTGTGCTTCAGAATACAGAGCTCCTTGCTGCATGGGCTTAGCTCAGCCCTGACTCTCCAGAGAGCACCTCATCTACTACTAAATGAAGGCCCAGATCATGCGTGCCCTGTAGAGAGACTTAACTGAGCTAGTCTCAGTGGTTGCAGTGGGCAAAGACAAACCTGTCGGAGAGAGACAAAAGCCCCAGCCCTGTTGCTGATTACATAGCTAGGGAGAACTCATTCCTGCCCCCTCCCCCCTTGGATTTCAGACAAGGGGCTCGGATCAGCTCTCACTTCATTCAAAATGGTTTGCCCAACCATACTGCGGTGGCTCCACCAGACTTTACAGTGATAGGCATCCTACAAACCCCACAGACAGACTGGGCCCCTGGTGCTGGCTCGCTTCCTTCCCCACTGCGAGGCTGAATTGAGAGACTGTTACAATTTGCTAAATATGTTCCCAGTATTCTTTTTACAGGTAAGCGGTGGCTGTAGTTTCCACTGGGATGTTACAGGCTCATGAATGGGAGGAGGCAGTCAGCATGATCGCGAACAGGAGGAGAAGTGTCCACAAGAGCTGCATTCCGCCTTAAGAGATGGGCAGGCGCTGGGTCGGGCACTTAGAAGGGTGCCCACGGCGAGACGGAGCAAGGGGTGAAAAGTACAGCCACCCTGGAGCCATAAAGCCTTCAAATTCCTCCTGGCCTGCTGGGCATTTTCTGCTGTGCAGGGTGAATGCCGCTGAATACCACCGAGGTCCTGCCGGCAAAGACAAGGCCTGCCCTTCCTGCCAGACAGCAGAAAGGTATGGGTCCAGTACTGTAGGGTTCCTATGCCTTGGAACGCCCAACCGCAGAGGTAACTAGTGAATTTGCAGGCGGTGAGGGGCAGGGGCGTTGTCTCCTCAAACCAATTATACGTTGTTAGCCTAAAGGGCCGGTAGAGTCTAGCAATTTATTGTGAGGAGGAGGAAAATTGTGTGATTCCCTGATTCTAGTCTTGCCTTTTTCAGTCAAACATCCCATCCCACATCTCACCCTCCAAGACAAGTATCTGGCCTCCAACAAGCTTCTTCCATAAGAAGACACACACACCCCGAATTCAGCCTGGAGCAAACACCCCTGCCACAGCCTCACCTTGGTCAGCAGTTAACCACACACGACACTGCCACACAGTAAGTCTCTCTCCACTTTTGTGTCTCAAAGCTCATGGCTTTGCTGATGTGGTCAAAAGATTTCTGGGAGCAGCACAGGAGGGCACAGGGCCGGGCGGGGAGGGGGTTAGTGGAGGAAGGAACTTGCAGAAAGTTGCCGCACGCACTTAGTAGAGGGAATAAGTTAGGGAGAAGGGAAAGGGAAGTGAAGATTGGGAGGGAGTGATACCTATTCACAATAGTGACCTCAGCTCATGCAGCTATGGGTGGGGTGGGGAGATGGGTGCTGCCTACAGCGGTCCCATCCCCAGATCCATCCAAGGTCAGAGAGGAAGCTGAGGAAGCCGTAGGACTTTAAATACACATGCCTCCCAATGGAAATGCATTGTAAGGGGCAGCACAGATGTTTCAGGCAACCCAGATAAATCCCAGTTTAACCCTTTCGGGGCCAGTGGATCTAAGTGCCCCATCCCCTCGGGATGTACATCATTTACATTACATGCGTTTCACCGTCAAGAGAGCCAAGAGCGAAGGACTTGCCGTTCAGGATCAGACCTTGGCTCCACCTGCTCAAATGTCTCCTCAGTAAATCTCAGAGCTTGTTAGCCACACAGTTGTCCAGTTCTGGTGCCCACAATCTCAGATCACGGGAGACGCTGCTGGCAGAAATCAGGACCATCTAGAAATTTGGGGTGACCCTAAGTGCTTTGGATCCTTTCGAACCAGGCAGCAGATTTTCCCCAGGTCCTCCCATTTTGGAGAATTTGATCTTGCAGCACAAGAACCAGCCAGCAGGGCTTCCTCCCCATCACACACATGATCCGGTCCAGTGGTAACAGGCCAGCACACCTGAGCCTCTGCATGATTACATGCCAATGTTACACGGCAATCCAGTGATGCCCCAAACAGAAACTGGGATTGCTTTTACCCTTGCAGGTTAGACTCACGCAATTCAAGATGAGTAGCAACCCAGCTAGCCAACCTGGTGACCAATGCAATACACTGTGCATTGAGCCGGAGCCCTGTGCTCGTCTTCTCGCTCACTCAGGCTAGCAGAGGGCAGGGAAAGCTGTGGCACCGGAAAAAAAATTGCTCAGTCTCTAGATGAGAGGAGGCAAAAAGAGTGGGAGGGAGCTGCATTGCTCTACAGTGACCCCTGCAGGCTGATTGAGGAATGTCACCGACAGGTTTCCCAAGAGAGAACTGTCCAATCCGAACCAGCTGAAGTGGCCTCTGTTACCCAAAAATATATACCCAGAAGGTGTTGATCTCTCGGTCTGTCAGCTGGGCTCCCCCTCACCCTCACACGCACACATCTGGCAGCAGCACAGCTCCCTAAAAGCCACTGGCCATGGTGCCAACAGCAATATTAATTCTTAGTTGCCTCACTGTCTTGTTTATCTCCTCCAAATAACAAATCTGACTTTAGACAAACGTCTGGAACAAACACGTTGTTTCATATGTAATAGGTGAAAGGGCAAAGGAGGATTTCTTTTCCCCCCAGCTCAACTGCAGACCCTTTCCCACCAAATTGCTGTATCTGGCTGGCAGGCTGGCACTCCCATATCGAGAGAGGAAATTCCCCATTCAAAGGTCTCCTCTTCTACCTCATGCCCATGTACGCAACTGCAAGCTATGACCTCCAACACAGATAAGAGAAATCATCACTCAGACAAACCCACTCCAGCCTGAAAAGGACAGAGATGCCATACTTGCTCTGGGACTTTTAAGGATGGGGGAAAAAAAATAAGGAGGAACTAGGAAGGTCGTTTGGACCAGCGACAAGGGCCAAATGTGCAAAGCCACACACAGATAGAGGGCTTCGGGTAGCACCTTGAACGCTTGTGGTGCATTTTAGACACACTTCTGTGCATGTTTGCTGCTGCCTGGGATCCGGGAAGGGAACCCAGCTCAAAATGGACCATAAACCAGAGCAAGTGGACCAAACTATTTTCACTGAAATTCAAAAAGTAAATGAATAGTGTTACAATGAAGGTAAAGTATATTAGGATTTTTTTAATTTTTAGATTCGATAAACTCAAGGATTAGTAAATATAGGGACAAACCCTGAGGTCCCTTCTTGACCCACAGCTAAGGACATTTATTTTTTAAAACTACAGGTTAGATCTTTATCAGATATAAATCAGTGTCATTTCACTGGCTTCTCACTTCTAGTTACACAAGGCTCACACTGTGTGATATTTTTCTTAAATCCCCAGTTTCTGAAGTCAAGAGATTATATGAAAATCTCAGCTTTCAGGTTTTTTGTTTATTTAAGTTTCTAGCCCTCATGACTGAGGAGAAAAGCTGGCAAATGTGACTCCTAAAAGTTCAAAACCCATAAGCACCCCCAAATTTGTTCAAGGTCTCATAATTTTTAAGCCAATTTCATGTCTTTTGGCAACCTCCTGAGTCATGATTTTGAATGGCTGTGGGTTGGCAATACTGTAATATGGATCAACTAAGGATCTCATTTTAACCTGCTGGTGTAATTTTAGGCCCCAGTTCCACTAGGTATTTAAGTATATGCTTAACTTTAAGCACATTAACAGTTCATTTTAAATCAGTAGGTGTACTTACATGCTTAAAATTAGGCACATTGCTTAAAAGTACCTTGCTAAATTGGGTCCTTAGTTATTGCTCGACGCCCCAAAAATGCTACATAAGATTGAAACTAACCAAAATAGCATAAAGCCGCGAACAGTGATGAGGAAAGGAAAATGTCTTCAGTTCAGATTTTTAAACGGAGCCTGACGATCTTAAGGGAATGAATTCTTTGTGATGGGAAGAACTAAACAGGCATGAGCAGCAAGCAGAAAGGGAAGAGGGAAATAGCCTCCTAAGGAGACAGGGATGAAAATAAATTCCATTGAGCAAGACTTTCATCAGCTGAATGAGCAATCTGGTAGGAGGCCAGCGGATAGATGGAGCACACAACTGCAGCAGCAGCAGAAAAATCAGAAAGCCAATACTCTGCCCTGACGAATAATAATCATGAGCACTTATGCAGTGCTTTGTAAGGGAACCCATTCAGCATTAGTAATGAGCTAGATGGTAAATACTATTTTCCTCATCTTACAAATGGGGAAACAGAGAGAGAGAGAGGGGCCAAATTCAGACCTGGTAAATGGCTAGAGCGGTTAAGTGGCGTGCCCATGGCAATACAGAGTAATGAGTCAGAGCAGGGTCAGAAGTCCCTGTCTGCCAGTCCCATGTTTAGCCCACTCGACCAGTGGTTCACCTTTTTCATCCAGGGCTCAAAATCCGTCCATGGCTTCTTGCCAGGACCCATCGAAAGCTCAGAGGGTCACGGCAGAATCCCGTAGATGATTCTGGAGGCAGACACTGGGGGAAATAATTGAAGGAGTGAGGGGGCTGATGAGGAGACTTCTCTATTGATTAGACCAGAGGTGGGCAAACTACGGCCTGCGGGCCACATCTGGCCTGCGGGACCCTCCTGCCAAGCCCCTGAGCTCCTGGCCCAGGAGGCTCACCCCCGGCCCCTCCCCTGCTGTTCCCCCGTCCCCCGCAGCCTCAGCTTATTGCTCCGCCGGCACAATGCTCTGGGCGGCAGGGCTGCAAGCTCCTGGGGCAGCTCAGCTGCAGAGCCCAGCCTGACCCGGTGCTCTGTGCTGCACGGCGTGGCTGCCTGTCCTGGTGCAGCCACACTGCCAGCCACCAGTGCTCCAGGCAGCGCGGTAAGGGGGCAGGGAGCGGTGCGGAGGGTGAGGGGGAGGTTGGATAGAAGGCAGGGGAGTTCAGTGGATGATCAGGGGTCGAGGATGTGGATAGGGGCCAGGGTGGTCAGAGGATGGGGAACAGGGGGGTTGAATGGGAGCAGGGGTCCCGGGGGTTGGATGGGGCAGCGGGGGGCAGTTAGGGGCGGGGTGTTCAGGGACAGTCAGGGAGAAGGGGTGGTTGGATGAGGCAGGGGTCCTGGGGGGGCGCAGTCAGGAAGAAGAGGGGGGTTGGATGGTGCAGGAGGTCCGGGGGTGGTCAGGGGACAGGGAGCAGGGGAGGGTGGATGGGGCAGAGTTCGCCGAGGGGCCATCAGAGGGCTAGAAGCGGAGGGGTCGGATAGCTGCGGGGGGCTGGGCCACACCTGGCTGTTTGGGGAGCCACAGCCTCCCCTAACCAGCCCTGGAATACAATTTCAGAAATTCGATGCAGCCCTCAGGCCAAAAAGTTTGCCCACCCCTGGACCAGACCATATTGCTCTATGCACTGAGCAGTCATGAGAGGCTGTTCTCTGTTACAATGAGACTCAGATGAGAACAACATTTGCCTGCCTTTCATGGGCTAAAAAGTAGACACCCTTCTCGTTCCCCTACCCAGAAAACAGTGCTTCACACCAGAACAGAATTAGTATTCCAGATACAGAGTCATTTCAATAATATTCTGGATTAAAATAATAAATGTGTTGATGTTACAGTAATTCAACAATTACTGTGTTGTCAATAAAGTTATTCACTGTTGTCATGGTGTCAATAAAAAGTGGTTGGCTAGAACCTGTGATGGATGCATCAACGCTATAAATTTTGTGCCCCTTGGGCTAGGTATTTCAACCTGCCACTGATTATTTGCATTGCAGTAGCACGTAGGCGCACCACTCAAGGCCCTCGTTTGACAGGCATTGTATAGACACACAATGAACACACAGTCCCTGCCCCAAAGAGCTTGAAATCTAGGCTTAAAAACTAGACTCGTAAATTGCACCAACTACATGCATGCAGTAGTGACAACAGTTAATTGTGGATGGAAAAAACGCATCTGTGTGATTTATGTGAATAAAAAGAGTGCTACGGCTGCACATGCAAACTCATTTGGACACAATTAGCCATTTTGCTCCTATCGCTGTATATTTTTGCACACTCGGTTACCTGCATCTTATTTATCCCATGTACCTAGGTACAACTTCATGGCATATTTTTGAAAACTGGCCTTCTGTGGTTAGGCCTAGTTTTTCCAGAAATGATCTCCAATGCAGTGAGCCCAAAACTGGGGCGTGATGGTTCTCTGCATACCCAGGACTGTGAGTCACCTTATCATCTTCTGCTTCTAGAGAGTGGGAGGCTTACCCTTACCCGTGGTCACTGGGTATTAGCTCCCTAATACCACCAGCTTATTAACCATTCGAACACTCTCCTCTGGGCTAAGCCAGCCCTGCCTTTGCCCTGCAGATTACCAAGAAGTGCACCCCAGTCGCCGTGTCCCTTTGAAGCATTTCCCTGTGACTCCCAACCCCTGACACCAGCTACTCACAGAAATCCCAGATCCTCTGTGCCTCAGTTTACTAGGTTTCCCTTAAACCACCACTCGTAATAATATACAGCATTTGTAACGAAACAAAGGAAGGTTTATTTAAGAAAGAATAGCAATTCCCCTAGAAACAAGAGAGAGTGATGGAAACAAATGAATACAAAACAAAATCAGAAAACAAACTAGGGCCTATAAATATTAATAGTTACCTTTCCTATCTAATACACGAGGCTTTCCCCCCAAAGTTCAGTCTGTTGCAGAGCTGGCTGGTTTCACAGGGACCAGGATCCAAACGTACACGAAAACACCCCTGTTCAACAAGATGTCTCCTCAGTGAATGGATCCAGAGTGCCTCTCTTCTCTCTGTGTTATACTGAAACATTCATTTGTCTCTATTCATAGGCAGGGCAATCCCCTTTTCTGTTGTAATGGTCCTTTTTTACCTCCAAGTGGCTTTGCCTGTTTGCAGTTGTCTGATGTTTTTCCATTGACTGTTCTGGGATGGGGCAATGGTAGACAACTGAGCCTGGAATTACCTCACCAGCTAACTAGGGAGAAGCAGCAACTTCCTCCTTCATGAACAGGCTGACACCAAGTAATATCGTTCCCTTGGTAATCCTTTTAACCGTAAGACCACAAGGGCATAAACTTCCATATAACTACATTATTCCTTACATACCACATGTACACACGTAGCACTATGATTATGAATATCACTAAGTTGCAAGCTTTCAACAGAGACCTTACATGTTACTCTTTATGGATAAATACCCTGTAAGCAATGTACTTGATGTATTGAGTTTGTCAGGTCTGAAACGACACTTGTTAGCAAAGAACTGGGGATCATTTGCCAGTGTGTCATGTTGGAGTACAAATAACTGCACTCATTTGGATATCTAACTACCTGCTTCAGGGGTTCAATTCTGGAGGCCTCGTTGAGGCCCAGCTAAAAAGCAGGACTCTTGGAGAGGTATGGTTCTCTCTTACTCCCTCACTTGGAAAATTTCAACAAAATGCTGTTCTCAAATTTAAACTCCCTTTCTCATTCCTCTAGACACCCTCCCCGCCCCTACAGAGTCTGTTCTACAGCTGACAGTTGTAACAGAAGATGGGTCCCACACTGTAAAATTCAGATCTGGCTTTGCCTCTAGATTTCTAACACTCCATCGAGGTTTTGAGGGTTTTGTATTTCACGTTTCAAGTTGGGCCTCCTCGCTAGCAAATATGGTCACATGACAAAGGCAACAGGTGAAGCTGTATGGGACAGCTCAGTGTAAGGAAGGAATGGCCACTTGCATAAAGACACCATCTTTAGTAGGAATAAAACCCAGAGCCGCCAGCACTGACAGCACAAGCAGCTCCAGAGTAGTAATTCCATCAGCTGCTACGGTAGCAGGTTCTTATTCTCAACGAAGCCAGCCACTAAAGCAACATGACCAGACGCACTAAGCCCATTTATTACATTCCGTACCATTAGTTAGATCCACAAAATGTTCAGGGGCTCTACTCTGAGAAACATCCAAAAGTTTGAGTGCCAATCTAAAAATCTTTCCAAACTTCTTGAGTCTGCAAAATTGGGCTGGAAATCCACTGAAGAATGGTGTGAGTTGCAAGATTTCAATACTGCCTGCTTCCAGTAGTGCTAGAAATGTAAGAACAGTCCGTTCCATGGTATTAGGAACTTCCAGCAAGCATGTGAAGTGCAGAAGCGCAGGACAATGTGCGTGGAATCAGCTAAACAGATTTTTTTTTTTTTTTTTTTAAAGCTCAGAAATTGCTTGGTTTGGGTTTTGGCTGGAGGTCAGATCTTATTTTATCCAAAGTGATTCACTCATCCTTAGTCTGACAACCAGGGACCTGATATTACTGCCATTCATGGCAAAACTCCCACTAACTTCACTGCCAGCAGGACTGGCCCCTTAGACTTTCGAAACAGCCTTGGGTGAGTAATTGTAACCCAATAATACATGCGTCACGCACGCAGCAAAATGTGCACATCAGGAAGCTGAGGAGATGCTGACGTGTGCTCTGAGAATGGGGAGCTCAGAGGGCCCGTTTGCGACCAGCTGCTCCCAGCATGTGTACAGGAGCGGGTGTGGGGTTGGGGCAGGCCCCAGACACCAAGCACAACTCTCCAAACCACAGGGACTCCACGTGTCCCCAGTGGTACCTTCCCCAAGTCAACAGCCGCTAGAAGATCTATCCAGACACACAAAGGATAGTATTGTGTACTCCATGAAACAGTGGGGAAGGGATGCTGGCCTGAGGTAAAATCCCAGCCAGAGCTCCCCACAGTGGTTCAGCTCCACATTGTCCCCAGTGGCCATTAAGGCACGTTGAGTCCAGAGTGTGGAAAATCTGGCTTCATGCCCACGCACATTTGTGCCAGTCATTGTACTAGCAACTCCGGCAGGTTGCAATGCCACTTGCACAGGCCTAAGTGTCAGGCTTTGGAGACACTGAGATTTAAAGGCCGTATCAATAGGCCTTCAAAAATGCAAGTTGCTTGTTTGCGCCGCAGAACCTTGGCGCTTGTGTGAATAAAATGGCTGCTGATACCCTATAGCACCAGTTTCTGTGAACACATGTGCATCCTGAAAGCCTATGGGGCCCTCTTGGTTCTCAACGTCTCACCTGCAGCCCCAGAAATCCTGCAGGTTTCGGAATTCAAGTTTCAGAAAGAGAGAAAGAAAATTAAAACAAAAGGTGGCTACCGCCACACAAGGCCCAAAGAAATAGTCCTGCACACTGCCCACGCACAAAGCATGTCCAGCGTGGGATCAATCCGCCACAATCTAAATGTCCCTATTGCCTCCTAACAACTCCCTCTTCCCCCCACACCTCAAAAACAACAGAATCCACAATCCAAACTGGAAGAAGTGAACGGGACAAGAACATGGAGGAAATATCAGCCCCATTTCTCATAAAGTTGCCACCAATCTAGCCAGAGCAACTATGCAGTAGCACAGATGCATACTACAATCTTCCCCTGTGTAATGCATACAAAAGACTCCACTGGAGACTGGGGCATAGCGCCCTCCCCCCCCCAAACCAGGCAATAAAGGCTGCTACTTTTCCCTGGTCCCTTCTTTGATTTGCGGCCAGATTCTGCTCTCACCTACACCAATGCAAATCCAGTGAAACTCCACTGATTTCAGCAGGATTACTCCAGATTCACCCCCAGTGTCCTGAACCAGAACCCGGCACTTTTTGTATTCCTCTCACCATGGCTCCATTTTTATTTCACAGCATATGGTTGATAAATTCCTCCTTGCCTTTTGCAGAGGGGGCTTGGATATACATTGTCCTGAGTTTTCAGTCCCTAGCTTTCCTGTACAAACTAAACAAGGATATAAGCAAGGTTCAGAAAGCCTTAGGTCAGTGAAGTGAGCCAGGCTGCAAAATCCAGGTCTGATTCTGGCCTTCAGATCCAGGAGAAAGAGAATTGCAAACATACTGAAGCGAATGGAGCTCAGAGCTAGTTATGTTTACACAGTGCCTACCACAATGGGGCTCCAACCTGGCTGAGCTCTCTAGGTGCTACTGCAACATCAAAGAGGTGTGATACAGATACAGTACCTCTGCTAGGCAACTCTCTCAGCACTCAGACATGCACCTTATTAAAAATATTACTAGGCTAAAAGACCAATATATATGTTTCTCCACCACACACCCCTTCTATATTATATCCTGCCTTGGCAAAAAGGCAGGCCTGCCTTCAAAGGAATGGGTCTTAATAACGTTAATGCAGTACAGGCCAATTCCAACCCTGCCTGGCACTCTGAGCAAGGTGAAAGGCAACTGACCCAGTGCACAGAATGCTGAAAGTTAATAGCTTTATTATCCCTGTTATTAATTAGCTGCAGCATGCCAAAAAAAAAAAAAAAAAAAGACATGCTGGGAGCTTTTCTTACCTTTAGCTGGAAAGGCTGGATCTCATTCAAACTCTGGTCCCTGAGCTTTTTGGTTAGGATCTTCAGCATGGTATAAATCCAGGGAGCAAAGAAAGGGTTAAGCATGCACACCCGCACACATCTACATCTGCTGAGCTGTTGCTGCTGCAGCTCTGAGTGCTTGGAGGCACTCAGAATAGCTTGCATTCAAGCACCCCCCCAGGTACACAGACCTCCTAAAGGCGGCCAAGCTTCAGCTACCCTGATTTCTGCACTGCCCCTCCCCTTCCTCCTCCACCACGCTCTGTCTTTTGGCCCTCGCTTAAAAAAAAAATCCCTTTTCAACACTTAAAAAAAAATGAAACTTCCCTTCTTTCTACAGGCTGCAGAAGGAGTGAAGGTACCAGCTGGCAGGGCTCTGCAAGGGACAGGAGACATTTGGTGGAATATGTTTTTATTAAGAAATGAAAAAGCTGTTTAGCAGAGGCCCTGGGCTCTGCTCATGGTAATGGTCTAATATGCCATCTCTCTCTCTCCCCGATGCCTGCTGCTCCAAACAGGCATCCTCCCTCTCTGCCTTTCTCTGTCGCGCCCCTCTTTGCTCTCTTCCCCCCCTCATCCACGCTCCCTCACACACACACTGACTCTCTGTTTCTCTCTCTCAGTCTCTGTGTCTTCCAGCAATGTGAAACTTGTAACAAACAGAACACCCAGCCAAGGCTCCCATTGGCCAGTCAAGGAGGACTGTGTCAATTTCAGTGGGCAGGGCTTCCATTTAAAGGGAAATGGAAGGGGGCAGAGAGCCACCCCCTCCCCCAAACCACTTTGTGGGTCCTGGAGTGGCAGAATAACAGGTCTCCCCCCCACACACACACACACACTATAAAGCTTGGAAGGGGGATTCAAGAGAGATCACTCGCTGTGTAGCAGAAGGAAGTGTTTCTTATTAAAACAAAAAAGAATCAAGGTGGGTTTCTACTAGCCTTGCCCCTGCCCTCCTCTCTCATACACAATCTGATCCTGCTGTACGGGATCATATGGCTGCCTGTGTTGTCCTATGGCAACTACTGACAAACGGGGGAGAAGCTGAAATCCAGGAAGCCCATCAGCTCCCTGAACCCCCCTAAGTGCACACACAATGTCTGGCTTTCCCTTTCTAGCAGGGAACTACAAGGCAGTGAGGGCAGGCAGGGGTGAGCCCACGTACCAGAATACTGGGAGGTAAGAGTATCATCTGCTCATGGACTGAGACGTTCAGAGTAAGGATGGCTTTAGGAATCAGTAATGGGATATGGAGTCTTTCACCACTGGTTTGAATCCACCCACATAGTGGCAGAAAGTCCTCATTAACTAATGGGCACTGAGTGGTCTCTGTCCAGTGGGCAGGTGTATCCATCACTATAGGGCACCCTTGTTAGCAATCTGCTCACACAGGAGAAGGAGGGAGTGGGCCACATGAACTGACCTCCTGAAATCTGTCTATCCAAGTCAGATTCAAACCCATGACCTAGCACTGAAACATTCCCTATCTAACCCCTCAGCCATCCAGGCCCCTTTGGGAAAGGCACCGCAATGACAGCCTTGGAGACAACTCTTCTCTCCGCAGCGCAGGTGCAGTACGGGTAGTGACAGCACCAACTTCCTCCACACCACGGTGCCAATGTGTCTGCAACGACCCGGGGTTGTGCAGGTCCCAGGAGCCATATGCTTCTCAGCCTTGCTGGCGACCCTGCCAACAACGGTACCAGTGGTCCTTGGCCACTCTGAACTAATGGTCGGCCACCAGCTCGTTTCACATAGGCTACCATGTGGCCTTCGGGATCAGTAATGACAAAGTTATTTCAGTCACTCCCAATTTACACTGAATCTGAACCATCAGTTTATAGGTGAAAGGCCCCATTGCCCACCCTTCAAGCCAACCAAGCCTTTCAGCCCCCCTGTCCCTGGGAAAAGGAGGTCTCAGCTAGCGTAGGAATCCCAAGGAAGGCTGGCGTGGTTAACACGTCAATTCTCTGTTCTCAGCCAAAGTGCCTGTAACAAGATAAGGCAAGAACTGATAATCTGCTGGCTGTGGAGAAGTGAAAGAATGTTTTAGCTTCGCAAGAAAGGGACTGAGTTCAGCTCCAGTCAGCAAAGCTATTTTTCTTAAAGGGCCACCACACTCCCTGAGCCTACATCACGAAGACACCCCCTTCATCTTCCAATGCTGCTTCCTTACAAGGTGCTGGGAGTGGAGGACTTCAACACTTGCATCTGGTATTGTGTACTCAGAGCATACTCCACCTCTATCAGACTACAGGCCTGATTGTTTCATTTTCAGTGGATTTTCCCTATGTCTCTCCAAGAGGTACTCCCAAATTACACCAAAGTGAAATCAAACTCAGACCCTATAACTATGCCTCAGCAAATATCAGGAGACTGTCTAGATATCTCTATCTATGTGTTTCATGTACACCGGAACATGGGTGTTGGTATATCAGATCAGACCATAGGTCCAGCTAATCCAGCATCTTGCCTCCAACAGAGGTTAATACCAAATGCCAGACGAAAACATAAAACCTCCACAAAGCTGTGAGATATTATGTCCTGTTGGGCAAGGAATTATCCCTAACCTCCATTTGGAAATAGGCACATGCCCTGACGCATGAGGATTCAGAGCCCTTCTAATTTTGTTGTTCTAATGAGTGTCACTGCAGGAGTTCACGCAGGGCCAGTTCCTGAGGCCTTTATTTACTCCATATTCAGGCACTGGAGACGTGTGAGCTTTGCCTAAATAAGGAGTATGGGCTGTAAAATATGACCCGTAAACCTCAGTCAGCTAAAACTACAGGGTTTGACTCCTTTCCTGTATTTGAGCAACCCCTGGGACCATGCCAGGCTTGCTCACACTTCCTACCAGGAACCAGGACAGGCGCGTTCCAGAGCCCACTTGTTTGCTTCAGGGCAGAAGAGGGGATAAAATAACTACCTAGAACACAGTGCCATTCCAAAGGGCCTGCAGGTTGTGATAGAACCTGCCATCTGACAGGCCTGCAGCTGGCAGCCTCTGTGTAAACCCGCATAGACCCAGCGGAGTGCAGAATAGCCACCATGAAAGTGACGTGACAGGTCCAGCACCAGTGGAATCTAACACGTTTCCTGGATTGGTGCTGCTAACAGAGCATGCAAGAGAAAACAACCGTGAAGGGTTGTGATTGTGCCAGAAACATGAGCAGACCAATAATATTTATACTTTGTATTGAGGCCTGATTCTGCAGCCCTTACTAACGCTGACTAGCACAAACTCAAACAAGCAAGCCCGTTTCGGACTTACGTTGAGCAGTACATCTCACTCAGTACATCTCAACATCTCACATCTCGCAGTGCTTATGCAATACCGAGAGACCCCGATCGGTGGCGGGCAGGATTGAACCTGGGACTTCAGTCATGAACCTCTACTGCATGAGCTAAAAGCCATGTGGCTGTTAAGCAGACTCATTAATCTCTCTCTCTAAGTGGTCTTGGTGCCACTACATGGGAGAGAACAGCACACCCAGTAGGTGTGCGGGTTACACTTACTCACACTGAGTGGCTCGTACTCGCATGAGTCGTCCCACCACTTTCTCATGCTGGCAAGCACATGCTCCCACCGGCAGTCCCAATGGCTTGTGGGATGTTACACCTCAACATGCGTACAGGTTGCAAAATCTGAACATAGTAACTTTCACACAAGGATTGCAAAATATTTTCCAGTGGTGGGTAAGTAGTATTATCCACCCCAAAGGAGAAAACTGAGGGACAGAGAGGTTAAGTGACTTATTGAAGGTCACATAGGAAATCAGTGGCAGATCCAGGAACAGAAGCTATGTCTCCTGGCTCCCAATTGCATGCGCTAAGCACTATACCAGATTGCCACCTAACTTGTTGTTCGATGAAGGATCATAGTACTGGAGCTATGCAGAATTCAGTGGTTTCACTTCCAAGGTTTCATATGAACATTTGCTTTGGTTTTGATTCTTGTGGGTTTCTCACCCCTGGAGTTTTGCTTTGAATATTGGGTTCACACCAAAGCTCAATCTCAAACTGAAACTCAGTCAAAAGGGTTTAGTTCCATCTGGCTGCACAATGAAAACACAACAAAAATGGTGAACAATGCACAATGATGATGTAAAACAGAACCCACGAATCGGCTTCAGCACCCCCCAAAAGGTTAGTGAAAATAGCACATTCCCTGTGTCCATGCCAAGAGAAAGGGGTGAAGTTAAGGCAAGAGCCCAGAACACTACCACCTTTACCACTGTACCCCATATTAACTGCGTTGTGACATTTTCACCCCCATATTCCCATGCTGTGGTGCAGCATCATAAATAATCTCAGACCTAGAGACAATTTCAATGTCCAGTGAGCCTCAGCCTAGGACATGAGACAGCCCATCAAAACCAGACCCCATCCCCTGGGATGGGATCTGGATGGAACGGAGACTAAGGAAGGGAAAGTGACTAGTTCCCTGTACAACACAACATACAACATTGCAATTGCACAGCCAGGCCAAGGATGATGCTGCGAGCCGAGCCAGCTATCTTCAGTGAGACCCACCTGTTGCATTTCTTATTGCCTTGGGGAAGGCAGCTCCTGGAGAACATGCCTTAACTCTCTGTGTGATGCACCCTCCTCATCAAAGATGCTGCTTTGTGGGAGCCATGCCAGAGCAGTGCAACTGGGGGGACAGGACACCATGTGTGGTTAAGCAAGGATTAGTTTAGGGCACGGATTCCCTCTATGTTCCCCTGTCCATTACACCCCAGGGGACAACACGATACCTGAGGCAGCTCATCCAACCCATCTGTCCCCCTGACTCCCTTGTTTCAGACACAAGAGCAGGAAGCTAACAAGCGGGGCACCACATCCATGCAGCAAGCCAAGCAGGCAGGCCCAGGCGAAGGATTCTTCTACGAGAAGAGCTGCTGTGGACATCATTAGGGGATTTTTTTTGGCCCACAGCACTTTGTAAACTGATGGTCTCTCCTACCTTCCCTCCCTCACCTACCAAGCCAAACTGCATTGCGCTCTCCAACCTAGACTGTGGATTGAACAGGCCAGGCTGTAGGGGAAATGAACTGCAGGCCAGATGGTTCAAGCGCCATCTAGTGGGCATCTCCTGTCATTACACCAAAACAAGCTGCAGAATTGGAATGACCCCAGGGCTGCATTTGGCCCCAAGCATGGAACCAGGGACCCAAATGGTTTGCAAAAGTTCCCAAAAGTTTTGAAAAAGTTGATAAGCAGGGGCAGCAAAGCAAAAGCAGGGTGAAAGCTGAAGCTAGAGCAAGGCTGCATAGGGATACTGGGCCAAAATGAGGTAGATCCAGGGGAACATGACTGTCAGTCAGATTTCAGTGTCTGCAAAAAGAAATGGGGGAGGAGGATTGTTTACATAGCCCTGATATGTATAGAAATGTTCTCAAGAAATTGTAAGTGGTAAAGGAGAGGTAGTGTGGACCATTGGCCACACCACCGTACAGAGGCACTGGGCTCTATTCCTGGCTTTGCCTCTAATCTACCATGAGCAACTCTTTAACCACTCTGCACTTCTATTTTCCCTCCCATCCTCAGTTCCTTTTAGATTATAAACTCCTTGGGGTGGAGATTGTCTCTTACTATGTGTTTGTACAGAGTCTAGCCCGGTAGGGGTCCCAGTCTTGGTTGAGGCCTCAATGCACCACTGTAATATGAAAAATAATGACATAAGTGACCCCACTGCAAGGCATTGCTGTGAGTGTTGTGGTTAGGGTGGCCACCCCTGCATCCCCAGAATATGGGGCATTCTGGTACTTCAGGGAACATTGTGGGCCCGCCCCTGTCTGCGTGGCCCCACCCCTGCTGGCGTGACCTCACATGCATGGCACATGCGAAGTCACGCCAGCGGGGACGGAGCGACGTGCTCTTCAAAATGGCATCCTCCAGGTGTGATGCTGGACAAAACCATGTCTGGTTTTACACAGTACCAGACAGTGGACAGACCACACAAAAACAAGGCTGTCCGGCTTAAAACTGGACAAGTGGCCTGCCTGGGTGCAATCCACATCAATCCCCTCTTATGTCTGGTAGCATGAATTCAGAGGCAAGCACTGTGCTCTTCATGCTGCAGCCCCCAGTGGCTTCCCCTAAAAACTTGCACACCACAAGTCACTGAGGATTCCTTCACTAGGGCTACTAGAAATAAGGGATGCAAACAGCTTAGGCTCAAGATCCAATCAACTGAGTAGGTCACTGTCAAAAAAATCCTGTTTGGAGAACAAGGAATGGGTGTGTGATTAGAAAGCCACTTAGGACTAGACACTGAGAATGTCCAGTTATTGACAGATGCTCACCCCATCCCAGAGGTCTCTCTAGAGTGTGTTTGAGTAGTGTCTATTTATCTGTGATGGCTGGTTTGGGCTGATATATTTTATTTGCATTGAAAAGAAAAGAAAAGAAAAGAAAAGAAAAGAAAAGAAAAGAAAAGAAACTGTAACATTGGGTTCAGTGGCTACTGACCCCTTCAGTGTGAGTGCACCCATTGTAACCCTGACCCATGCCATGTGACTGGGACCAGTCTCTTAACAGCACTGTTGTGTCCCCTCCGCTTTATTACAATAATTCAGGCTACAGCTGGCTACTCATCCCTTCCTCTGCTTCTGCCAGTGTGGCAGCCACTGTCTCACCAGGCCACCAGGGATCGAGCCAGGGACTTCCAGCATAAAAGCACCAGCTGCTACAGCTTGTCATAACACTCCTCTAGTTGGGGACTGTAACAGACTCATTCTCTGTGGATTGGCATAGAGGGAGGCCTTGTAATACAGTTATACTCACAGTGCCTTATACCAGTAGTGCTCGTAGTAGGCCGCAGACAGGTGCTTAGCCCAGCTAGCAGATGGCACCAGGCCCATTGCTATCAAGGCAACCCTGCACCTCACAAACTAAGGCAGACTAGAGGAGAAGACTCTCTCAACTCTAGGAAGTTGCTTCCTTTTAACCCTTGGAGGAGGGTGTGGCTTCTCCTCCCCCCCCCCCCCTCCACCACACACACTTTATCTCCTTCCCCAGCAGCCTTCCCACCACAAATACACACAGAGCTGCAGAAAAGCGGGAAGGCTGACATCCACTTTGTCCCTATGCAATGTGCCATGGCCTCTCACTATCCCCTGCCGCTCTTGCCATAGATATCAGAAAGAACCTGGCTGGGGATGCTCTTCCCACTCCCACCCCACTCCACCGCCCCGTGCACTTCTTGCTTCCTTTGGGGATGCGCTCCCCTGCTTCCCACCCTTGGAGACATTTGGTAGAAACTCCACAGTTAAGGTTGCAATAATGGTTTCATTAAAATGCAGCATCCTTGTTAATGCAAAATCAGGTTCCCCTAAAACATCCTGTCCTGTTTATTGCTATTTACCCTGCAATGAGGTGAGTAGCTCTCTGCACCTGTGCCATGTAGAAAGCAGCCTGAGTGGCAATTCAAACCTGTACTGCTAAGCAGAGATGAACAAATGTCTGGATTAAAAATAGAAGGTAGCACTTCAATACTATATTTGGGTCCTGGACTCACAACGTCTTTCTGGCTCCTTAGGCGTTTCATTCTCTCTGAGCTCATGCACCGCACCTGAATCTTCAAGGGATTCCCAGATATAAATGTTTGTAAATCCACAGCAGTGACTCACACAAACCATCTGGAGCATTGGAGTTACACACACAAGAGAGACTTGAAAGGCAGGAAATTCAAAGTTTAAAATAAAACACCAAAAGTTGGGAAGTCAGGAAATTCATAGGTGAGACACCATAAACAGCTTTCACTCTGAGCTCAAGTTCCTGGCCACCGGGGAATAGTTATTAATTTGCCATACCAATGATTTATCAAAGGATTTGAGTAGGATTATAATCTACAGTTCCAGACCTGCATAGTTTCAGTAAAGCCTCTCAGATACATTTCTTATGGTATCTTCTGCCTAGGTATTTTTATGTCCCCCTTCAACATAGCATCTGAGCACCTCACAATCATTTCTGGATTGTTGTCCTCACACCACCCCTGTTAGTTAGGGAAGTGGCAGATTTGACAGATGGAGCCGAGATGCCAGCTAAATGAAATGACTTGTCCACACTCATGTGGCTGAGCCAGAAATAGAACCAAGGTCTCCTGTCGCTAGGTGGGGTTTGCTACCCAGCTCAGTGGTTACCGATGTCAGACTGCCTTCATTAGAAGAGGAAAAAATTAGAGAGATAATCGGTGAAAGAGGGGCCAACAGCACCAGAAGTGTCCCTCGGCAGTCGGCAGCCTGTGTTACAAGTGGGGAATGTTAGCTAGGGGATCGCTCAGAAGTCTGAGCCAGAGTTTAAAAAGCCGTCTGTGTACCGAGGGGACCACCAAGTCAACTCTGGCACAAGAGTCCATTCAGAGCCAAGCTGTCAGCCCAGGTCATGTGGCTAACGTCTCTGGGTCCAAGAAGTGACTGAGCATTAGAGAGAGGTGTTGTTTTGTTCTTGTCAAAGGCCATCAGCCTCAAACAAGTTCTGTCATGTCCCCCACACAGGGTTCTCCAAGAGGCAGTCTCCCATCTGGTTGCCTCCTTCCAAGTGTGCATATTTCTCTTCCTGCAAGCATGGCCAAGTGCAGGCAATTGAAAGACCAAGGAACACTTCCCTTGGTGCTGCCCCTCATACTGTAGCCCACCCCTATGATTGGCCCCACCCATCCTTGGGAGTTAGGATGAGTGAGGCAGTTCAAACCTCTTGGAGCTAGGGTTTCAGGCTGCCTGCATACTCAGGTGGACATCCAGCACGCTCAGTTCACATTGTCAAGCTTTTCTTTGCATCTGTAAAGGCTAGAAGCAGGGGTTTTAGATGAAAACTGAGGCGCTGATCTCACCACACCACTCCAGGAGCTGGGTCTCTAAGCACGGGCTTACAGTGCCTGTGTCTGACAGCTGCTTGGCCCTCACCGGGGGGCCTGCTTTCTTTACTGTCTGTTCTTAAGGAATGTTACACACTGTTACAAGTCTCACCACCCAACAGCACCCCCTCACAGCATGACTCAGTACTGCAGCTCTCCCACCACAGATTCCCCAAACACCCTACAGCCTACACCCGCTGAGGAGGTGACTTGGCCCTCCAGCCACGCCACTTTAAAGCATTCAGCATGTACCAGGGTAAAAGTCCCTTAGTCCAAGCCCAGAAAAACATCAAAACAAGAGTCTTCTGCCCCCTTCCCTACAGGCAGGCTCCAAGCAGCAATGACTTGTTCCACCGTCTAACCACCAGTTCTACCCAGGAATCATCTGAGTCAGGTCTACCTCCTACAGAGCAACCTGCCCACTTTCCTAGCCAGCATACCCTCTTCCTCTTTTTCAGGGTGGGGCTAATTTAACAGGGCTGCCTGGCCCAGGCCTCCTGGCCCTTAAAGTGGCAGGCCATCCTGTAACACACCTCCAGGATGAGGTCTTTAAAATAGAGGTGTTCTCATCCCATTTTTCTCCACCTTCTCCAAGACCAGGGTATGCAGAACCTGAGCAGTCCCCAAAAAGTGTATGCATCGAGAGATCGCTTGAATTTCATATAGTTATAAACTTAGAGCAACATCATACTCCAGTAGCCAGATTCTGCTCCCTGTGACACTGATGTAAATGTGGAGTAACAGCATTGATGTCAGTGGTGTAACACTGGATTACATCAATGTAACTCAGAGCAGAATCTGATCCCATCATTTCAAGTATCTTTGTCAAGTCCAGATTTCTAAGAACATTCTGTCTTCAAATCTGCAAACCATAATACACCAAGTACAGTCCTTGGCCTTAGGGATGTGTATGATGCATAAGTGAGGAAGTCTTAGTCAAAGCAGAGCAGTGTTTGGAACGGGAGCTTGTGGGTGATGATGAGAAAGGGAGTGGTAGATTAGGATTACCAGGGTGGGCAGTGAGGATTAGCAGTGCAAGAAGTAGAACATGGAAAAATGACCATGGTTTGGTCAGTTGGAAAGGGATTGTTGGTGAAAACATGGAGGATGGATCAGAGTTAAGGTTGTCTGTGGTAAATTAAATATCATTCATGCCTACCCCTAATTCTAACTTCAGGAGGGGAATGAGAGTTTTACCACTAACTTTAATAGGTGCATGCCCAGGCCCAAATCCCTTAAGAGTCAAGGATCCAGTGTTCTGAAAGGAGTAAGAGAAACACAGGCAATTTATTTATTCATTTTAAATGTATACAAAACATCCGTTGCATCATCTAGGAACATGTGCATAGCCATTAAAGGCAGATCAATTAATGCAGAGCCAAACTGATGCCAAGGGGCCCAAAGAGGATGCCCAGTAAAAACACAAACTTAATATAAATTCACAGACATGCCTAGGTCCTACTGTAAGAGTGGCCATGTAAATACTAGGCAGAATCAGCCCCCCCTCCCCCATCAAATCACCCCTTAGGTAAAAACCTTAGCAAATATATAGGCATTGCCTGAAGTTCAGCAGAGCCAGGCTCTGTCAGCCTAAGGGGGAAGAAGATTACAGCGTCACGGGGTCGGCACTGACACCCCAACTTTGATGATTGTCAGAGAGAGTCCTAGCTGCCCATTGGGTACAGCTGAGAAAGGTGACCGCTGGGTAAGCAGGCTGCGGAACAGTGCATTGAAATGAATTAGAAGCCAGCACGTTCTACCATGGTCTGTGTGGGGAACGCCGTGGAGCAGCCGAATTTTCCACTAGCAGAAGTTTCTGAGTGCTCTTTAGGAGGGAGCAAAGGCATGGGCAACAAGGGCCAGGCCTGTATCCAAGAGGAAATGTCACACTCTCCTGGCCAAACAAAGAGCACTCCTTGAGGAAAACCCTCTGACCTAGGAATGATAAGTCTAGCAGAGTGATGTTTTCTAAATAACAGGAAGTTACTCCTGGGAGCTGCTGGCTCCTTTTTAACTACAATTAATGGACAACATTAAATAATCCCACTCTTACTATGTGTGTTTTTATTCAGTGGGACTCATGGAAACAGCTGGAATTAAAGGACACTCAAATTTTCCAGTCCCTGTTGCTCCAAGCAGAGAAAACAAAGTGGATGCTTGTCACTATGGCTAGTACTGAACAGCAGGGGGCTGCCAAGCCCTGCAGAACTCACCCAGGCAGACAGCAATGTGACTATTAGCCACCAGGGGTCAGCAAAAGAACGTGATCGTGAGAGCCAGTCACATTTATACATAAGACACAGTCCAAAGTTATTCATAATTATATCTTTAACTGGAGTCACTAAAAAGGGAAACTTTAGAGCAGTTTTTAAGGCAACGGGCCAGATTCAGCCCTAATTAATTCAGCACCAGCTCTTGTTGAAGCTGATGAAGTTTTACCTTGTCTAAATTTGATTGATTATACTTTGTTTTATTAGCAGTTAGAGAAGTAAATGTGTTCCCAAGAAGAAACTGCCCCTTCCTAGGAACCTAATAATCCTGGGTAATTATATACTCTCTTATATTTGAGGATCTCAGAGCACTTTGAATGAAGCCTCAACAAAATGCAAGGTAAGGAATATTATCACCATATTGCAGGTGGAGAAGCTGAGGCATGGAGTGGCAAAGTGGCTTGCCCAAAGTCACACAGCATGGCTGTGGCAGACAAGGGGGTCTCCTAACATCAAAGCCTCCCTTGACCACTAGAAAATGCCACCTCCAAAAAGACATATAGAAGATCTTCAGTAAACCAGACTGAACTGGGGGCCTGTTTAAAGTTTGCTTTCATTAAAAAAAATAAAAAATCAGTCTTGATTCCTTAGCCCTGATGGAGCATCTCAGGACATCCCACTACTACAGTCACTCAGTGGGATTAGCTATGTGTAACTGGGGCCTGCAACAGGCAGCCTGCCGTCAGGTCTGCTCTCCTGTGTATCCCACCATCTGAGAGCTCAGTAAGACACGCAGTTCCAGGCATGGGGATGGCGTAGCGTGGTTGGATTTATTATTTCCTGCATACACCCTCCTCTGTGCTTCCCTCCTCAGATAGTTGATGAGGTTTTGTGAAAGCAGGATGCTGTAGAGCAAGAAAAGACATTATGTCACCTCCCCCTCTAGGATTCCCGTCTTGGGTGAGTTGGGACACTAGATGATGTCGCAACTCCTTGCCAAGATTTTCCCATTGTGATGGCTTGCAGAGTTCCTTCCCCTTCCCCCACCCACCAGATCCTGCTAAGTTACTGGAATTACTGCAGTCATATTATTAGCATCTCCAGACCACACATGAGTTCCCCTTGGAAAGTGACTTACGCTCGCAACTCATTGCAACAATAGGGCCTTGTCTAGCCCCTACCTTGTCATTTGCCACCTCCATTTTTCTCTCTGAACGCGGCAACGGCTTTATTCTTAGTTTTGACACCACTAATTACTAAAGCAGGCCCCCGAAGCAGAGCTGAATCCCACTGCCCAAACGCCGGAGGTACTGCTACAAAAGGAGCCACAGCTGAAGCACCTCTAACTTTGAAAAACAAATTAATCAAGAAGGGGAGAGGAGCTGCAAACCTAAACCCAGTCATGGGCCTCTGCCACACACCTAGTTTGTCAGCACAGTCCACCCAGAGACAGGTGAGGAGGTGTGCAGCCTGCATGGAGATAATCGTAAAATACACTGGAGAGGGAGAATAAAAATTAAACCTGAGGCAGTAGGGTTATGTAGCTGGTGTGGTCTAGGGGTAGTGTAACCCACACACCTCCTGGGTGTGGTGTTCTGTCCCATCTAATGGCACTAAGACCACTTAGAGAGAGAGTTAAATGAGTCTGCTCTATAGCCTTAGCTAACAGCCAGTTGGCTTTTCGCTCATGCGGTAGAGGCTCATGCACTAAACTCCAGAGGTTCTGAGCTCAATCCCGCCCGCCGACAACCCAGGTCTGTTGTAGCACAGTGGAGCAGGATTCCTGGGTCCTATATCCAGATTTTTCTACTGACTGTCTTCAGACAAATCTCTGAACCTGCCTAACTATTTTCATTGTGACAAATGTGGATAATACCCACCTCTGCAAGTATTTGATCCCTCTGATGAAAAGCTCTCTGTAAGGTTTCAGAGTAGCAGCCGTGTTAGTCTGTATCCGCAAAAAGAAAAATTTATTTGAGCATAAGCTTTCGTGAGCTACAGCTCACTTCATCGGATGCATGTAGTAGAAAATACAGCAGGGAGATTTTATATACACAGAGAACATGAAACAATGGGTGTTACCATACACACTGTAAGGAGAGTGATCAGGTAAGAAGAGTTATTCCCAGCAGGAGAGCGGGTTGGGGGGAAGGGGGGAAACTTTTGTAGTGATAATCAAGGTGGGCCATTTCCGGCAGTTGACAAGAATGTCTGAGGAACAGTACGGGGGCGGGGGTGGAAATAGTTTTACTTTGTGTAATGACACATCCACTCCCAGTCTTTATTCAAGCCTAAGTTAATTGTATCCAGTTTGCAAATTAATTCCAATTCAGCAGTCTCTCGTTGGAGTCTTTTTTTGAAGTTTTTTTGTTGAGGAATTGCCACTTTTAGGTCTGTAATCGAGTGACCAAAGAGATTGAAGTGTTCTCAGACTAGTTTTTGAATGTTATAATTCTTGATGTCTGATTTGTGTCCATTTATTCTTTTACGTAGAGACTGTCCAGTTTGGCCAATGTGATCTTTTAGTGAAGATAACAAATAAGGAGGCAGGGTTCTTGTGCTATCTCTACCACTGACATCTTGTATGGTCTTGAGAAAATCAATTCACTTCTCAGGGCCTCAGCTTCCCCATCTGTAACAATGTGACAATAATTAATTAA
Organism: Eretmochelys imbricata; assembly: GCF_965152235.1. Classification (NCBI taxonomy): domain Eukaryota; kingdom Metazoa; phylum Chordata; order Testudines; family Cheloniidae; genus Eretmochelys; species Eretmochelys imbricata. The sequence goes on from NC_135574.1 coordinate 153,692,975, forward strand.
TGGTGGTAAAGTACTTGGAAATTGTCAAATAAAATGCACCACCTAAGTACAGGGCATAAACAAAATCTACTATTGTGATGGTAAGACATATGCCAAATAAATAGCCTCTGTTTACGTTAGGCCCTAACGTAAATACTCACTTATCAGGTGACAGTTCTACTTCTCTGGATCCCTTGTTTCCATGCTCCCACTCCCACATGGGACAGAAAGACACAGCCCATGCCAGTTCACATTGCCCACTGCCTCTGGTCTCTTCCTACAACCTCAGGCTCTGTTTCTGTGGCCTTTCTGTGCCACCAGAGACTGAAATCCTTATCTGCAGCCAGGTCCACTGCTGAACTCTGAGAATGTGGCTCCTTTGCACAGTGTTACAAAAAAGCAATCCAACAGCAGCAACCTGAGAGCAACTCCTTTGCCTCCAAACCCGGGAAGCTTGTCTGTGCGCTTCAGTTTCAATGCCATGGCAGAGGCAGTGTGGTCCAGCAGTTAGAATAGGATTCATGCGGTCTAGTCCCACCTGAGTGTGATCTTGGCTAAGGCACCACTCCTTCATGTGCCTCAGTTTTTCTTTTGGTAAAATAGAGCTAATACCAATCAAACAATGAGGGCGGGGGACAGGGGAGTTAGGTAATTAACATTTGGAAAGTGATTTGAATTTGACATAGGAATAGCCAGTATCCACCTAGTCCAGAGCAAGTTTTTACACAGCAACTACTGCCCATCACTGTTGACCTAACCTGGAATGAACCAGATTACCTAGTGGTAACTCTTTGGGTTCTGTGTATGTACTCTCCCTAGCACAATGGGGTCCTGGTCTGTGGCTGGGGCTCCTAGGGGCTACTGCAATACAAATAATACAAAACAATAACCCTTTAGTCACCTCACTTTCCTCTTTCCTTGAAGTGCAGAATTGTGATCGTCTTATTAGCCAGCAGAGCTGGCCTATGTGCCATTGGGTATTTCAGACCTGATGACTCATCCAACATTTCTAAAGAGGTGACTGAGGATGAAGAAGCCACCTGTATAATTAAAGCTACACATTATCTTGCTGGGGTTTCTCAAAGAAGAGGTTTAAGGAATGTAAATCGCCTGGGTGTTTTACGAAATCTCCAGAGGGGTGTTAATTTTGTGTTCACCCTCTCCCTTAGTGGTATATTTTTACTATCTTCCACAATCAGTCGTGCTGTAGCTCACAACTATAAATATTTTGGCATTGCCTGACAGCTGCAATGTTCCATATTGTTCCACTTCAAGCTTCACATCATCCATTATCCAGGCCCCTTTGTAGCAGAGTTTCGGTACGGACTTCCTCCTGCTAAGCCCAACAGAGTGCAGACCTCCAGCTGCAACGTAGATCAATGCCAGGTACATTAAGAGGCAACTTCAAAGGAAGGAATGATCCCACCCCATGTGGTGTGAAGGAGATGCAAACGGCAGGACAGAACCACTAGAAATATTAGAGGTGTCCACTCACAACCCAAGGAGATGGGGTGGTTGGAGAGAAAGGAGGAAGACAGAGAGGTGGAGTAGTTTGGGAGAGGGGTTGGAAGGAGAAAGGGAGTTGAGGAGGGAATGGAACGTGTCCTGGGGAGAAAGTGGGGTGGGGTAGAGGGAGAGAATAGTGCTCATTGGTGGAGAAAATGGGATAATTTTGGAAGGAGGAAATGGGATGTCTGGGGGAGAAGGTGGGTGATTTGGGGTAATAGAATGGGGCTGTCTGTAGAGAGAAAGCCCATGGCTTGTAGGAAGTGAATGGAGGTCTCAGGGGAGATGGTGGAGTGCTTTAGAGGAAGACAATAGTGGACGTAGATTGGGAGGCATGGGGGCAGACTGTTGGGAATTTGGGTGGAGAATGTACAGGGCTGTGAGGGAAAGAATGGAAGTGTCTGTGTGGAGACTATGGATCCCACTGTCCCCAGGCTCCTTTCATGGTAACAGCTCCCTCCAGTCGTGTGCAAACGCCCTAGAAGAAGCCAGTTTTGCTGCAGGCCTTGCAGCTGATGCCTCGGTCGTTTCTGACATGTCGCTAGCGGGGAGAGATTTAACATGTACTTATTCAACGTCGCTAAAAATACTTCAGCAGTTGCGGGGAATGATGGAGGAGGCTGATTAATGGGGGAGGAGGAAAGGTACTGGTGACTTGCAAGTGCTGAACTGCAGTGTCCAGGTACTGAATTTGGAGGGCTCCCTGATGAGAAACCACTGAATAACCAGGAAGTCTCTGTCCATACAATCTGCTGTCAAGTGTCACTTTATATCAGGAATAATGGGTGCTGGGGTCCAGAGACACCCTCCTAATAAATAAAGTCTGATTAAAGGGTGGAAATTACAACATTAGGGTCTGGTCTAAATCAGTCAGGTTCCTGCTTAGAAGGTGCTAACTCAGTTTCCCTGGTCAATGCAGAGAAGGTCTTATCTCATTTCATTCCAGACAGGCTTGTATGTTTCTTTGTTGCAGTGAGTCCCTTTGCTGCCATGTCTGGACTGACTCACAGCCCTGCAAGCCTTTGTCTACTTCCCAGTTTCCCCATGTGGTCGAGGGAGCAGACGGGGCAGAAGGCCATCACTCACACTGACACCCTGGGGCACAGCTGGGTGGACCATTCTCTTTTCCTTCCCTCACTTGGTAGATCCCGACCACCAGGTGTATCCAAACCCATATTCTGCTGGGCTGTGATGCTTGCTTCTTCCCCCAGCTCCACAACTAGGTTTTTCTCTTCAGCCCATCCAGGCCCAAGAGGGGGGAGAGATTGTTCTCTCTCCTGCCCCCATATGGTGGAGAGAGAAGATCTATGGGGCATTTGAGATGGGGGAACGCCCCAGGTAGAGGAGTCAGCAGAGCACAGAGAGTCACTGCAGTCAGGTGATGCCAAATGCCCAGGAGATGATCGGGGATATTCTTCCACACCAGACAGCTCCGTTCCCATCCCTGTTAATGAGAGATGCGCCTACATGAAGAGCTAGGATTCAAACATCCTTGAACACTGAAGGCGCATGGACCCAGATCAGAAAGTGCTTGGATGCCATGGTGACTGGCACATTAGAAATTCAATAGATTGAGGGAGCACATTAGAAATAGATAGCACTTTGCAGCCTTGGCCCTTCTCTGCCAGTTATTATTATTAAAGATGATGTTTCACATCAGCTTCAAACTCCTGTGCAGGGAGAGAACAAGTAATCTCAGCCACCTAGAAGAAGATTGTCTGGATATGACAATGTTCAACCCCAATGGGCTCTGCCATGCTGCATTATTTAAGCCCGGTAACCAAATTTAGTAACCACCCCCCTGAGGCACTCTGAGAAAAAAGCAGCTCCTAGAGATTCATTCCCCAGCAGCGGTAAATCCAGCAGTAGAATCATAGAATCATAGAATATCAGGGTTGGAAGGGACCCCTGAAGGTCATCTAGTCCAACCCCCTGCTCGAAGCAGGACCAATTCCCAGTTAAATCATCCCAGCCAGGGCTTTGTCAAGCCTGACCTTAAAAACTTCCAAGGAAGGAGATTCCACCACCTCCCTAGGCAACGCATTCCAGTGTTTCACCACCCTCTTAGTGAAAAAGTTTTTCCTAATATCCAATCTAAACCTCCCCCACTGCAACTTGAGGCCATTACTCCTCGTTCTGTCATCTGCTACCATTGAGAACAGTCTAGAGCCATCCTCTTTGGAACCCCCTTTCAGGTAGTTGAAAGCAGCTATCAAATCCCCCCTCATTCTTCTCTTCTGCAGGCTAAACAATCCCAGCTCCCTAAGCCTCTCCTCATAAGTCATGTGTTCTAGACCCCTAATCATTTTTGTTGCCCTTCGCTGGACTCTCTCCAATTTATCCACATCCTTCTTGTAGTGTGGGGCCCAAAACTGGACACAGTACTCCAGATGAGGCCTCACCAATGTCGAATAGAGGGGGACAATCACGTCCCTCGATCTGCTCGCTATGCCCCTACTTATACATCCCAAAATGCCATTGGCCTTCTTGGCAACAAGGGCACACTGCTGACTCATATCCAGCTTCTCGTCCACTGTCACCCCTAGGTCCTTTTCCGCAGAACTGCTGCCTAGCCATTCGGTCCCTAGTCTGTAGCGGTGCATTGGATTCTTCCGTCCTAAGTGCAGGACCCTGCACTTATCCTTATTGAACCTCATCAGATTTCTTTTGGCCCAATCCTCCAATTTGTCTAGGTCCTTCTGTATCCTATCCCTCCCCTCCAGCGTATCTACCACTCCTCCCAGTTTAGTATCGTCCACAAATTTGCTGAGAGTGCAATCCACACCATCCTCCAGATCATTTATGAAGATATTGAACAAAACCGGCCCCAGGACTGACCCCTGGGGCACTCCACTTGACACCGGCTGCCAACTAGACATGGAGCCATTGATCACTACCCGTTGAGCCCGACAATCTAGCCAGCTTTCTACCCACCCTATAGTGCATTCATCCAGCCCATACTTCCTTAACTTGCTGACAAGAATACTGTGGGAGACCATGTCAAAAGCTTTGCTAAAGTCAAGAAACAAGTAGCTGTTGGCTTCTTCCCTTAAAGCCAACTTTACCTCTCCTTCTCCAGGCCGGCTAGAGTCTGATTCTCCATTGCCATGTACCTTATGTTGTCATTTACATACATGCAAAGTGAGCACTGAGTGAGTGTGAAATGCTACTACGTCCAAATGACTCTTTTACACCCCTGTGCACAAAGGTGAATGGTGACCTAACATGCAAGGCAGTGGAGAATAAGGCCCACACAGTTTTTCTAGCAGCTACACTTGGTGGGACTAGAAGTCATTAAAGTTTTCAACCCTTATGCTTCAGGGCATAATGGGATCAACTGCTGGGGGGTCAGGAAGACCACTCCTCCCCACCCCCACATGCCAGGGTACAGCATTGTACAATGAGATGCACAATGGAGGCTAATCTGTTGTAAATGAGCGGTGGGCCTGGCCCCAAAACCCAGCTCCAAATATCCCTCAAAGCTGGGGCCTTTTCCCTATTATAAAGAACAGCAAAAGGACAAGGCAGGTGATTATACAATGCATTGCAGTGAGGGGGGATGGGGGGATCTTGGAGGGCTTCCCTGTCCACATGCACCCTAGGCACTTGTCCGCCCCACCACCATTTTCCTGCCTGCTTGTTTTTAAGAACCAGGTGCCTTTCCTAACAGCATTCCATTTCCCCATCTGGGCTGCAATCTGGGTCTCCTGGGGTATTGCTAGGAGACAACAGAGCCCAAGGCAGGGTTTAAGACCATGCTGCCCTAGGGGATCTGGGTGAAGGAGGGGTGGGATAAAGTAAATATTTAACCAGCACCAGGCCTGATGTGAACACTCATCCATTGTTTTATTTATCATTACACAGGGGTGACCTCATGTTTACACTGAAGGCAGCAGAAGGGAGCTCTCCCTGGATCCCAGCAGAGCTGGCTTCAGAGTTCTGGGATTTACCTTGGCATGCGAACAGGCTGTTTCATTAAAAGCTGAGCTCACACCCCCCCCCCCCCCGTGGGAGCCAGGAAAGGATGCTCAAACCTGCCTGGACCAGAGGTGACTCCCACTGTAATGGTTATTAACTGCAAGGCGTGTCTGCTCCAAGGCGGCGAGCAGACGCCGCAGCCTCTTAAACCCATCTGCCGTCTCTTGTATCCCTCCTTGGCCCCTGCCCGGGGCCTGGCGTGCAGCGAGACGCAGACTGGTGTTTCAAACGCAGGCTTTATAACCCTGTGTGGAATAGGGAAAAGGCATGAGCCCAGCTGAATGGCCCCGGGAAGAGTTTGTATAATTGGAGTGTGCATGAATTGTCATCCTGATCCACCTCTTGTGTCCCAGCTGAACCACTTCCGAGCTGCCAGGGGAAATAGCAATGGTTTCAGAAGGCTGTTCATTGCCTTTTTCCCAGTGGAACGCCACACAGAATCAACCCTCCTGCCCAAGCTCCCTTTGGTCTCTAGCCATTGTGACAGATTGGCCAAGCTAAGAACATTTGGGGTATACTTGGAAGGGAGACCGTCCAGGCAAGGGATAGCCTGGGGGCTGCATGAAGCTGTCTTGATAACTCAGTAGGCAATGCCGTCTGCTTTCCCCCACGCTCGCAGCTAGGGGTCAGCTGTGTTGCTGGAACTGCCCTTTTTCAGCAGAGATGTATCATCACCTGACCAGCTGTGGTTATTAAAGATTCCTTGGCATTTTTTTCAAGAGCATCTATATTAGTCCCACGGTCCTGGCCAGATACTAATGTGGGTCATTTATGACCTTCCTTGGACACTGTTTCAAATATGGCCCACACAATAGTAACCCAAACTCATCACTGTCTGTCGGTCATGTGATTCGTATGGCATTGGGTGGGTCTCAGTCTTCTTCCCGGGGCCCACATCACAAAAGTGACCACCATGGTTGGTGTCAGTGTTGGCCCCCTTTGTTGACACTCCTAGCACAGAGGCTAAAGTCTACATAGACCATGGAGAGTGAGCTACTCTCTACTTCTTAGACATGGTCCTGTGGCCCATTCTGTTCTTGCCTTCTTGGCTGAAACTGCCAACAAGGTGGTGAGCTGGGACAGCAAGGGCTTTGGTGATGGGGACACTGGCCCATTGGGAAGGGAGCCCAGATAGGATAGAGATGACTTGCAGCCACTGCTGAACTATTCTGAATCTGAAACCACAGCCTGGAGAGGGGGGAAGTTCTGGGATTAAGATCTAGCAGCCACCCATTTCTAATCTTTTCAGAAGCCTTGTCTACATGGAGAAACTGATCAGCACAGCTACTGTGGACTAAGCTATTCTGCAATCGCTATTCCGGCATAGCTCCACATATGGACATTGTATTCTGGGTTAAAAATCACTTTTCTTCTGAGAAAATTACTCTGCTTGGCAAGTCTGACTGACTCCCTACTCCCCACCCCCCTCCTTCATGACATGAAGATGACGAACCCTTTGGAATTAGATTGCAAGTTCTTTGGCCAGGGGCCACGCCTGGGGTGTGTTCATGCAGTACCTAGCACCATGGGGCTAGAGTCTCAAGCGGCTAACATGACACCAATAATAAACTGAGCACCCATGCAAAGTGAGCGTGCAGCAGCCAGGGAGTCTCAGCCCTCCCACGTGGAAGCCAGGCTGGGAAAATAAGAATAAAGATCTTAGCGTGATTACAGCAAAGGCTTCCAGCAGCTATAATGAACACACGCCTGTTTGGCAAAGGGTTAGGGCTCCACCTCGCTCTCTCTCCAGGGAACCGCAGCAAGGGCACAAGTGGGATCCTTATCTGATGACAGGGAGGGTGGGGAACATGTATCCGTCCAGCCTGGGATTTCCCTGAGACTATCACAGAGCTAGTGCTAGTCCCAGGCAGACCCAGGCCAAGTGAAGCAGCTCCAAAAGCAATCCACAGGAAGGGGGAAGGCGTAAGGCTGTGTGTGTGAAAAAACAGATGAGCTTAGGCCAGTCCAAAGCTATTCTATTAGGTGCTCTAAATGCAAGGCCCAGCAGTCAGCCAGCAGCCCCAGACTGTTCTGCCATGCTAGCTGGGGCAGGCAGGGTTCTATCTGCTAGGGGGGAAGTTGAGGCAGAGGATGTTTCTGGAGTGGGTGGACTGGCAGGCAGGGAGGGGAATAGTGGCTGTTGACCAGGCCAAGGGACAAACCTGCAATGTGTCTCAGCTGTGATGTGGAAGGAGGCCTCCCGTTTCCTGCTGGGGCTCAAACTGACTTGTACAATGCTCCTGTCAGTACCCAGCAGCGTGGGCACTGGAGCATGTGTGGGAAATAGCAATCTTTTCCTGCAAGGATGGGCCCTCCCTGGGACAGCAGGCTTCACAGCCTGACCCTGGGACAGGCTTCCGCGGGGTTGAACTGGCCAGGGTACAGCCTAGGGTGTGGTGCTGCAGGGTGGGAGCCCTGCACCAGCCCGGGGAGGAGCGTGCAGTAAAACAAGGCAGCACAAGCTGTGCTCGTTGGCCTGGGAGCTAGAGAACCGCAGGGCAAATGTGCAATCCAGCAGGCTCAGCAGAGACTCCCCTTTTCGACTCATCACAACTGAGTCGCGTCTCTTCTCTACCGTGAGACGCCCAAACGCTGGTGTAACATCCTTGGCTTCAGATGAGTTACACCGGGGGTGAGCTTGGCCCACTGTTGATTGTTTTTACATCTCCCGGAGGAAGTTGTTTCCCAACTGCAGCCTTCGCATTCCTTGTCAGGTTCGCTCTCTGCGGCGCTGACATCCACCTCGAGCGGAAAAAATCCTGTCAGAGCATTCAGCCCTGCAAACGGCAGGCCCAATGCTGCTCCCACTGGACTCAAAAAGGGAGCTTTGCCATCGACTTCAGCAGGAAGAGGATCGGTCCCTTGGCTAACTAACCTCTGAGCCCCAGTTGCAAGAAGGCTGGGGAGAGAATTTCTAAGAGGCAATGCTAGAGAGGAAGTGGGTGCAGGAGAGGGGAGGGGGGCCAGGGAGGTGGAGAGGAGGAATACGTATGTCATGGCTTACCTCAGAGCCAGAATTAGAAGCTGGGTAAAAAAATAAAATCACAGCAGGAAATAATGTGTTGCTTAAAATAGCAACATCAAGTGGGAGAGAGAATGGGGAGTGGGTGGCGTTTGAGGTTGCTGTTCAGTTCCGCCCTCAATGGCAGGCTGATTAATATGTCTGCACTTCTTGTGTTTATGTAACAAAGGCCACTAAAGGCCAAGGCTGTATTTTTGTTCACACTGCAGGGGAGTCTGTGAGCCTTTTCTCCCCCCCATAGCATTAAGTGGGAGGACACGCACTTGTACTTCCTGCCCCAGAAAAATCCATGCTTCAGCAGCATACACGCAATTAGGTTGCCATGGCTTGGCCAGCTGGAGCAGAGTTCCTCAGTCCTTGGGCCCCGTTTTCTTTCTTCCCCACACAACGCTCCTGCTCTCCAGAGCATACCTGCAAGCCCGCTCTTTGTATTTCGTAATGAATCATTGCTATGTGAGACAGGTCAGGGAGTCCATTTCCCTGCCAGTGCAGGGCTGTTCCCTACAGTATATTTAGTCCCTCGCACTTCCCTAGGGAGTCTTAGCTCTTTCTAAACTGTGGCCCATCCACATGGTCATGTGCTGTGATCTCTGCTGATCTCACAAACTAAGCCAAGGCAGCTCTGGCCAGTACCTCCAAAGACACATGGGAACCCCGCCAAGAAAACCCAAAGTGCTGTAGCAAATTGGTGTTTCAGCAGGTCTCACTGGCCTCTGCACCTTTGAATGGTGTGGGAGGATGCATTGCTTGAGGCACCCTCTCTCAGCTGTGTGGTAAAACCAAGGCCCTGGCCACCAGTGACTATGACAAATCCCACAGCAATATTCATAAGGTTAGGAACATTAGCTCTGGTCTCCTGGCTACATTCCAGCTGAGGGGATTACATTTTGCTTCATTACAAATTCTCCTGGCAGTTTCAGTGGATACATTTTTTAATACCGCACCCCTGGGTGGATGCTTGGCAGAGGAGATTGGTCTCTGGCGCTAAAGACATGAGCCACTACTGGGTGAGCTAAAAAAAAAACTGGCTCTTTTACCCCAGCCTGTAGCAGGCTCATGAGCCACCGCTAAAGGGAGCTAGAGCACCACTCTGAGTGGGTGTGGGTCGCACATGCCCCTTAGCTGAGGAAGCTCATCCCGAACTTTTAACACTGCCCTACGACAGAGAGCGATGCGGAATAGGTGTAGGTTACCCAGTATTCTTCTCACTTCCTGCCCTAAGCTGTTGGCTGGTATTTCTATAAGATGACAAACAGCTGCTGAGTTCTATCTCTTCAGTGGCTCCATTTCAGTGGCAGGTGAAGCAATCTCTTCACAATAGTTTGTAAAGCCCCAATCTGCAGTGAGCACCGGTGGTTGGGACCCCCTGTGCCACACGTCCTTGGTATGTCTTTCAACCCAAAGTCAGTTTTGGAGTGTGCCAATAGGGCAATATTGGGTCAAAAGTTGTGGGACGAAAATTGTTATATTAATAGAATGGGCCTGATTCTCCTCTCATGTACACCGTGAGAATTGTCGAAGCCAATGGAGTTAATGCTGGTGTCACTGAGAGGAGAATTGGACTCAGAGGTGATACACACATTCCCATAGAAAGAGACAGGTGGAGCGGAATGATTTGTTTAGCCAGGGCATGCAGGAAGTTGTGAACAGTAAAAGTTCCCAGAAAACTCAGTCAACATGGAGAAACATGTAACTTTCTGGTAATTAAATCCAATCATAGTAAATAGATCCGTCCTCTATGTTATCCTTCCAGTCAAATATAGTACCTTCATGGAAGAAATTCCTCAGTATGTTTCCTGTCCGGGGCTTATACTTGCCAGGGATTGAATTTCCTATAAATCTAGAGTAAGGAATGGAAAGCAAACAAGCTAAAAAGGAAATCAGGAGCTACATATTTTAACCTGTTCTACAAAGATCAGTTTGAACAGATGCACTTTTCCTCACTCTAAAAATAAGCATGAAGCACTTGGGTTTACAAGTATTAATGGGGTTAATTTTCATTGCAAATTCTTATTTTTACTTCACTCCCTCTATTTTTTTAATTTCCAGCTGCGATTCTGTGACTTTCACAGCCTGCAAATGAAAGAGGTTGTTTTTGCCAATAGCAAAGCGCTGTGCATCCTCTCAACCATCTGGAAATGGGCTTTTTTTTAATTCCCCTCCCCTTAAAAAATCTTTGCCTTCCGGAAGCTTTTCAAGCACCAGAGTGGATGGTTATGTAAAGAATTCATGAAAGAAAGAGGTTTCGTGGTAACAATTAAAAGGCCGAAATATAACAAATCTGGTGGCTTTTTGAGTAACTGGCTCTGACCAAAACTGCCACCATCAAGAAAAATAGGTGGAATGGAGAGTGTAGTCTAGCAGCTAGAGCAAAAGACAGGACTCCTGGGTTCTATTCCTGGCTGTACTGTGGACCTCCTTTGTGAACCTGGGCAAGACATTTAGCCTTTCTGTGCCTCAGTTTCCCCATCTATAGAACAGAGATAATAATACTTTTCTATCTCATGGGAGAATAAACCCATTAATGTTTATAAAGTGGCCGGAGATCCTGAGGTGAGAGAGGCTATTAAAATGGAAATTGCTATTATCGCTATATTCAGAGACAAACAGGGCTGTCTGGGAGCCAGAGACTAGACTTGAACTTGATCATCACTCACCCCAAGGCAACTGTTACGTGACCACACTAGCCAGGAAATTGCAGGTCTGCAAGAGGAGACAGAAAAGGAGCTGGAGCCATATTGACTGGTACAAACATGCTTACGGTGTCCAGCTGAGAATGAGTAACAGCTGCTTTCTCATCATCCCGAATTCTCTGTCACTACTGAAGTGCTGCTGTATGCTGAAGTGTCCCATTGCTGTGACTCAAGTCTATGAGTCATGGGCTGCATCCCTAGCACTCACTCCACTCACTCGCTGGGATGAGATCGCAGAAATCACAAATCATCTCTGGTCTCCTATGGCGACTAGTCATAGAACTATGGATGGCTATTTACAAACAGGTCCAGAACAAATTTCATTCTGGTGTGACTCCATTGACTCTACATCAGGGATCCATATTAGGGAAGGGCAGGAAATTCGCCCCGGCGGGGCAGAAAAGTCAGCCATAAATAGAAGCTTCTTTTTTTTTTTTTGCAAACATTTAATTCCCATTCCTCAAGCAGCTCTAGTGCATTTGAACTAGATGAGATGCAATACATGTAATTCTAACCCTTCCGCCATTCTCACTTTTACTGGTCACAGCTCGGAGCTCGGCTGGCAGTTGTAAAGTAGCATGTCGATTGTCACCTCTCAGTATTAATCAGAAACCAAAGGGGGGAAAACCTAAGTGAAAGAAGTGGTTGGATGAATGTATTATAAAGAGTCATCGGGCTTACCCCAGGCATGTGCATAATGAAAAGCTCAGCTCCTAGCTTGCTGTTTGTTAATCCTTCTCTGGCTGCCCCTCGACTCCTTGCACGACTAGCATCACTTCTAGGTTACATCTTCCTAGGCATACCTATAATATTTAACAAGCCATCTGGTGCTGTCTGGATATTGTGTGCAGCACTGCCTGACACAAGAGCATACACTAGAGCACCTCACTCTCCCAACCCAGAGATGCAGTAGTAACTTGCCAGGAGCCCTGAGCCTCACATCTAATTTATATAACCTTCAGGTCACCCTGCTTTTTGACAGGGAGCGGCCAACGCATGCAATGCTTTGTCTTGAGCTAAGCACAGGCCACTCAGATCAAACTGGAGCAATGTCTGCTGGGACCTGTAGTATCTTTGAAACTCACAGCTGCATCGAAGAAGGATTAGAGCAGATCCACATCTGGATTGTGTAAATTGTTGTAGCTTAATTGACTTCAACGGCGCTATCTACGGAGGTTCTGCACCACTGTTGGCCTGTGCATCATCGGTTCTGTGGATACTTTGACCCAATCTACACTAGAAACACTTTGGCAGTATTAGCTGAGTTTCCACAAGCAGGGTTAACCAATATAACTATACAGGCAAACCCTTTCTTGTATAGAGTTCTTTTGCTGGCATAGTTTATACCAATTCCCTAAACAAAATAAGCTATACTGATAAAAGGAATTTCCTGCCTATAAAACTGTGTCTATACTATGGCTTTTTGCCAGTATAAAAATGTGCTAAAGAATCACCCACCTAGCCAACATTATTATACCAGCAAATGTTTCTCGTGTAGACCTGGCCTTAGATGACCTCAGCATTCAGTGCTATCAGTCCTTTCCTTGTGTCTGTGGGCTCCCGGTTCTGAGAGATTATTCCGTATGCTAAGAGAGGCCTGGTGTTTCAGTTTCCCTTCTTCAGTACATTTGGCTTGCCCAGGCATCACTCCATTTAATTTGTGACTCTGAACCAGTCTAGACAAGTTCCCAGACACATAGTGGGAAAGCAAATCCAATGCAAGGAGGAGCGGGTACTCCCATGTGTCAGGAAGTGACTTCAGCAGTACCAAGTCCTTTGTTCCCGTAACTCTCTGTGGGTTTTCCAGCAGTTTTATCATCCCTGAAAATAAAGGGCTGTTTCAGCTACCTGATTACATCTTTTGCTTTCCTTTGTGGTCAACCTGTTGCTAGTTATTCCTGACAATCGGTGCCATTGATAGGTTAAAAAAAGATGCTTTTGCATATTTCTCTATTTGCTAACTGTATTGACCCAACAGCCCTTGCTGAACTGGAATAGGAGCTGGACTGCACTAGGAACTATTTAATCCTTACAACATTCAAATGTGCAGGTCACATGCAGAGGGAAAGGGTGAAAATTGATCAGTGGGTTCAGCTGGGCTGAGGTGCCAGAATACGGAACCAGAACTGGACTAGCAGGAGTTGATTGATGCAGGAGTTGATTGATGGTGGAACTTTGTTAGGGGAGCCAGGGGCTGGGGGACGGACACAGCCAGAACAGGAGGTTGTACAGGTTAGGATGGAGGAGCACTGGCAAACATGTGGGGGTGCCGAGAGCTGGGATAGTGGGGAGTGTGACAGATCAGGTGAAGCACAATGGCAAGGGCTGTGGAGGAGTCCAGCTACAGATCAGTGGAAGGAGCGGCAGCTTAGGACTCAGATGCATTAGTGGAGCTGGGGGTTCGGAGGGGGGCGGGATTTGTCCAGCATCTACTTATACTAGCAGTAGCAGTTGCTCATTGTGATAATTCATGCACCAGATCCACTCACCAATTGAAAATAAGAAAACCAATGTATTTTGGATCTATTGGCAGGGACAGTTTAAATACTGATATTGAAGAAAGCCAGCTTTACTGCATACGAGAAAAACAGTGAAGGGTAAATGTACAGAGCTACAGACATGATTTTTATTATTAATAATAATAATACTAGTGTGCCAGGAATATCAGACAGAAATCATACTATTAGATCAGCGGTTTTCAACCTTTTCCACATGGCAACTCCATGTTTCAATGGCAAATAATTTGGGGATCCTCCCCCCATCTACCCATAAAAAAGGGAAGGGTGATCTCAAACCAGCAAAGATCTGTGCCTAATGCCCAGAGTGAGAATTAATATGCATGGACAATTCATTTTTTCATTAAGAGCACACACACAGATAAACATGCAGGGAGGCTTACTTTATAAATAAACATGGATGCATTTGTTCTTGAATGTTATGCTCCAGTATTTGATCAAAAGGTTTGTGCATCTTGATCTCAACACTTCCCAAAGAGCCTGACACCTTTATTTAAAATCCCTGCAATGAACTGATAGGGTTAAATTAAATGATAGAACTGCTCAATCGTTAACTTTCACTTAAGGAAAATAACACTATAAAACATGGCCCACATTCCTTCTTAATGTGAGTCACTGGAGTGACGCCAGAGATGGCTTTAACCCAGTTTGCTAAATGACTAGAGGATGGTCAACTTGAAAGTGTTTTTTTCCTCTCTAAAATAGTTCCTGGAATCCTGCTTGCAGATGCCTCACTGTGATTTTAGTTGATGTAACAGAGTGGGTGGTGCATCTGAATAGCATTTTGTTTGACCTTTTGCTTTCAGAGGTTTGCTTTTTTTTGTTGTTGTTGATTTCTTCTAAGAAACTCACACAAGCCTCTTTCCCCCACCCCCTTGAACAGCATCCGCAGCATCCAACCATGATCCTTCCAGAGAGCGGTGTGGCTTGAACAATGACGACACCACACTCTTAATTTGTTCCAGCCTGTTTCACGCTGACATTTTAGAACTGATGTCATCAGCTGCTGAGATTTCATTGCTGCTGCTAAAAATAACAGACCTGCTCATCCCCCACCTTACCCCCGAATAACAATTCATTAATACAGTCTGGCCCTCGACATATCTTTCCTGCCACAAAAACGGGAGCAGGTATTGGTAGCTAAGAAAACAGCAAGCAGAAAGCACTAAGGACGCCTAGAAACAGTCTGGCAGGCTACAAAAATAAAATAAAATAAGGTAAAGTGATATTTTTGTAAAGAGGTAGATATGCTTTAAAAAATAACGTGAAATATATACATGTAGAAGACCAACCTGTTTTAAGCCTATCTCAATGGATAGTAGGAGGCACAGGTGACTGTCAAATGTCTTGGGTCAAATTCTGTCTGTGCAGCCACCCCAACAAGCCCAAAGGACCCTGATTCTCCGCCGTCCTGCACAGCCTTGTGCAGTCACCGGTACCTGTGCAATGTGAGTGTGAAACACTGCCAAATCAGAATTCACCACTCACTTGCATGGGGCCTGATCCAAATCCTGGTGAACTCAGGGAGAGATTTTCCATTCACACCTGTGGGCATTGAATCAAGCCTGCAGTTGGCAGGGTTTGACACCCTGTTTGCACTCACTTGGTGACTGCATAAGATGCGGGGTCATGGAAACTGGCCCAAAGTCACTGAAAAGAGTTTTAAATGAGAGCACAGCATGCCAGATGGGGAGGTTTTTGATCCTTCAATCAACCGTTCGAATTTGCTCCATATTGGTAGGCATTAAGGGCCAGCTTTACGAAGGTATTTAGGTGCTGAGTGGGATTTACATAAGTGCTTAAGCAGGTTAAGTGCCTAACTCCCACTGAAATCAGTCAGGCACCTAAGTTGCCTAACTGGGTTTAAAAATCCCACTACACATCTATTTGCATCTTTAAACACTTAAATCCCTTTATAAAGCTGGCCCAAAGTCACTAGCCTCGGAGAAGTGTTTGGGGACTTCTGTGAGAGGAACTAGTGTCATTGCTGCTGGACAGGATCCCATATTCTAGGAATACACCCAACTGTGGGGATGGAGTCAGAGCTGAGTATTATCTGGATACAAAGGGCAGCTCACCCCTTTTCTTCTTACCAGTCAGCTGTTATGGTTCTCAGGGGACCCAGGACTGTGAATCTCCTTGTTCCCCCTGCCCCCGCCTCCAGTGAGGGAGAGGCCTGCTTGTGCTAACCTGGGGGTCAGCTCCCTGACACCCCTAGTCCATTGGCCACCCAAATACCCTGCTCTGGGCTCTGAAAGCCCTTACGTTGCCTCGCAGGTTAACAATAGATGCACCCCAGCCCTCCAGACCCTTTGAAGCATTTCCCTGCAGTGTCCAGCCCTTCTCCACAGAACACTCACACAATTTCCAGCTCTGAGGTCTCCAAGGGGACAGTATACTCACCAGCTTACTTGGTTCCACTCAGAAGCAGCACTTAACAGCACAGCGCTAAGATATATTTATAGTGAAAACAATCATTTATTATCGAAGAGCAAGATGTAACAGGTAGTGAGTAAGGATAAAAGAAACAACAGGTTACATAGAAGTATATACTTTCTAGAGCCTACATTTAACTTTCCTGTATAGCAAACAGGAGAAGACCAAGAATGAGCTCTCTAAACTGGAGATTCTCAAACAAAACCAACCTTCCACACAAACTTCCACGTGGCTGCACTTTACAAAAACGAGACAAGCCATTTACAATGCACACTTTACTTCTCTACAGGGGAAAAAGGACAGTAAACTATTTAAAGTCCTACATGCCACAAGGGGCTACAACAGTGGTACCTTTAACTCACACAATATTGTTAATCTATCCAACCACCACACTTAGCCCGACAGAAGAGTCTATCCTACCTCGAGGACTCTCTTTCTGCCCCACCACCCCCATACACATGATACAGTTCTGTGGTGATCTGGAAGCCTACTTTTGCTGTTTGTGAATCAGGGAATATTTTCAACACAGCACTGAACAGTGCACTGACCCACAGGAACCCTCCTACCAACATTACAAGAATAAGAATTCTGTGTGGACTCCTCCTGACAGCCAAAATGACAGATTGGACGTCTACATAGAATGCTTCCGCAGATGTGCACAGGATGAAATTCTGAACAAATAGCATCACTTGCCCCATAACCCCAGCCATACAGAATACAACGCCATCCACAGCCTCAGAAACAATTCTGACATTATAATCAAAGGGGCTGACAAAGGAGGTGCTGTAGTCATCATGAATAGGTCGGATTATGAAGAGGAGGCTGCCAGGCAAATCTCCAACACCACATTCTACAGGCCACTATCCTCCAATCCTACTGAGGAGTTGTACCAAAAGAAACTACACCATCTGCTCAAGAAACACCCTGCTAAGCACAGGAACAAATCTACACAGACACACCGCTAGAGCCCTGACCAGGGGTATTCTATCTACTACCCAAGATCCATAAACCTGGAAACCCTGGATACCCCATCATCTCAGGCATTGGCAGCAGGATTATCTGGCTATTGGGACTCTCTCCTCAGACCCTACACTACCAGCACTCCCAGCTATCTTCGAGACACCTCCAACTTCCTGAGGAAACTACAATGCATTGGTGATCTTCCTGAAAACACCATCCTGGCCACCATGGATGTAGAAGCTCTTTACACCAACATTCCACATGAGGATGAACTACAAGCTGTCAGGAACAGTGTCCCTGATGAGGCCCTGACTGCTATATTTACCTACATGCCTCCAGCTTCATTCCAGGACACATCACACGATCCATTGTCTACAGCCAAGCCTTAAAATACAACCGCATTTGCTCCAATCCCTCAGACAGAGACAAACACCTACAAGATCTTTATCAAGCATTCTTAAAACTACAATACCCACCTGGGGAAGTGAGGAAACAGATTGACAGAGCGAGAGGGGTACCCAGAAGTCGCCTACTACAGGACAGGTCCAACAAGGAAAATAACAGAACACCACTGGCCATCACGTACAGCCCCCAGCTTAAACCTCTCCAGCACATCATCAATAATCTACAACCTATCCTGGAAAATGATTCCTCACTCTCACAGGCCTTGGGAGACAGGCCAGTCCTTGCTTGCAGACAGCCCACCAACCTGAAGCTAATACTCACCAGCAACCACACACTACACCACAGAAACACTAACCCAGGAATCAATCCCTGTAACAAACCTCATTGCCTTCTCTGTCCCCATATCTACTCTGGCGACACCATCGTAGGACCCAAACACAACAGCCACACCAACAGAGGTGATATATGCCATCATGTGCCAGCAATGTCCCTCTGCCATGTACATTGGCCAAACCGGACAGTCTCTACATAAAAGAATAAATGGACACAAATCAGACATTGGAAATGGTAACATACAAAATCCAGTAGGAGAACACTTCAATCCCCCTGGAAACTCAATAACAGATTTAAAAATAGCCATTGTTCAACAAAAAAACTTCAAAAACAGACTTCAAAGAGAAACTGCTGAGCTACAATTCATTTGCAAACTTAATACCATTAATTTGGGCTTGAATAGGGACTGGGAGTGGCTGGCTCACTACAAAAGCAATTTTCTCTCTCTTGGTATTGACACCTCCTCATCAATTATTGGGAGTGGACCACATCCACCCTGACTAAATTGGCCTTCAACGTTGGTTCTCCACTTGTAAGGTAACTCCCTCCTCTTCATGTGCCAATATAGATTTATGCCTGTATCTGTAATTTTCACTCCATGCATCTGAAGAAGAGAGTTTTTTACCTACGAAAGCTTATTCCCAAATAAATCTGTTAGTCTTTAAGGTGTCACCAGACTCCTCGTTGTTTTTGTGGATACAGACTAACACAGCTACCCCTCTGATACTTGGTACCATATTAAATGGAGATTCCTTGCCACAGTCGCAACAGAAAAAGGTAGAAGCTACAGAAAAAATAAAAAGCATATGAAAGAGTTATAAAGGTTTCACTAAAAAGAAACATATGAGCTAGAAATTTTTCCTCTGACCTTTGTCAGCCATTCTAGTCCAGCATGGAACAGTCAGCGGGGTCATATGCCTTTGGGCTGAAGTGAACCTATCTTTCTGCTGACGTGCATCTCCTTGCGGACGTCAGGACTGGTCTGGTTTGAAGCCCTGAGGGATCTCTGAGGCCACTTGCTTTCCTCAAACTTCTGTGCTAACCTTTGCAACCATGCTGAAACCATCAGTAATTCAACACCCCCATTCCCAGCTCCTCACCGGATGCATTTTTGCTTCACTAGCTGCTTGCTGCATGTCACCTTCCGTTACAGATTGAAAGAGGAGTGGGAGCACTTGGCAGATCAACTAAGGGGAATGAGGAGCTGTGGAGGAGCACTGCTCCTTCAAGCCAGGGAGAGGATAGGGAGTTCCCTTTTGACTTTAACAGATGAAGGGGAGCTGTGTTCCTCCCCATGCCCCCCTATTGTAACCCTGCCTCCTGTGAAATATAGTTAAAAAATGCTTTAGTTGAACAATCACATTTAAAAAGAAAAGGAGTACTTGTGGCACCTTAGAGACTAACAAATTAATGCTCAAATAAATGGGTTAGTCTCTAAGGTGCCACAAGTACTCCTGTTCTTTTAGTGGATACAGACTAACACAGCTGCTACTCTGAAATGAATCACATTTAAGTTGTTACAATATTTTTTCATTACAAACCTGCAGCCAAATTCTGCTCTCAGATAGCTCCATGCAATTCTCTTGAAGTCAATGGGCCCAATTCTCCGTATACTAGTGGAGCTCCAATGGATTTACTCAAGATTTACACCACTGAGAGCAGAATCAGGCCCAGGAGATTTGCCTGGATGTAAATGAAGCAGGTTTTGGTCCCCTGTGTGTATTTTACTTGGTTTTGCTGACATCTACAAAAAATGGTTTCAGCTTTGGACTTGTGGGCCTGATTCTGTTCTGACTTCCCCAGTTTTACACTGGGGAACTGCCACTGAAGTTATTCCTGACTTTCACTGGTGTGAGAGGAGAATCAGATCCACAGCTTTATTTGTCACTTATACCAAAAAGAAGCACCTCACCAAAAATCCCTGTAAACCACATGTATTTGAAGAGACAGCTCTGATTCAGAGGAACCTCTCAAGGCAAATAGCTTAGTAATATTTTAAGAGTTTAGACATTTATGAGAATAGTGTCTACAGTTACACTTGCTAGGATAAAATTACAAGGGTTTTCAATCCTCATGCTTCAGGGCACAAACTGATCCTCAGTTAGGGGTCAGGAAGGAATTTTCTCCCATGGGATACTCTTGTGCTGTGAGGAACATTATGTGGGATTTATGCATTCCCCTAAAGGCTGTGGTCACCAAAAGAAAGAAACTGCTCTAGTTAGGCTATTGGTCTTCTAGTATGATAAAACCTGTGCGCCAAATTCTGCCCTTAACCATGCAACCCCACGGATGTAAGTGCAGAAATTAGCCCTGTATTCTTCCTTTACCAATTAAAGGCATGTGGGAAGCATGTTTAAGGTAGAAGAAATACACAGATGTGCCAGGATGGTATTGTTTTTTTCTGACTACGATACACTAGGGGCCTGATTCTGCACTGTCTTGCGTTTTCTGTAAACATTTACACCGTGGCAAAATGAAAGATAAGGTCAAGTGTCCAAACCAGGTTTTTATTATTTGTAGTATAGTAGTGCCAAGAGGCCTCCATCCAGATCAGAGTCCCATGATGCTTGGCACCAAACAAACATATAGTCACAGACATTCAGAAGTTGGGAGAGAAAACAAAGTCACAGAGAGGTGAGGTGAGTGACCAAAGAACAGACAGCAGATCAATGGCCAAGAATAGAACTCATGTCCCTGGCTTTGTGCCCACTAGGCCAGTCTCCCTTCTATATATTCCCCAGTTTTAAGAACTTTCAAACTCAGCATGTTATGTGTATTGATCAGGCTGCCCAGTTATGAATGGCATATTCCAGTGTTAAGGCTCATGACAATTTCATTCACTTTTTCCCCTTCCTTTGCCCTCCGTGCCTGAAAGTTCTTTGAAACAACATTTACTTAGAATTAGCTGGGCACCCCACCTGGATACACAATCACACACAGAGATTCCTCATCTCCCTTGTGGAATGTACAACAAAAGGGGATATGCCTGTTAAAACCTTGTCCGATTCTACTCTGAGTTTAAGTCAATAGAGTTATTCTGGGTTTATGTAGGTGTAAATGGGATCAGATTTTGGATGCAGAGCTCGGAGTACACATGAACTCAAGCCTGTACAGCAGACTGCTAATTCTGTGTCCACTCAGATTCTGTATTATTCCACCGCCTTTGTTGGGGTTCACAAAGTGTGGATCAAAGAAGAATTTTTGCCCAAGTAGGCATTTTATTTCCATTGTTTGCAGCACAGAATGCTGATGCAGAGCGATGAGGGTTAGTACCCAATACTCCAACATCCTGATCTGGCACCTCCTGGTAGCAATCTAGCTGTGAAGTTCCTGGGGGGGAGGGAGGGAGTCAGAGAAAGGTCTCCCTGCAACAGACCAAGGTACCTAGTGCCTTGTATCCAGCAGATGACAATGGAAACCACAGAACTCTACAGTGCAGAAGAAGGGAGTGTCCCGCCTGCCTAGGAAGCAATTGACTCACACTGACAGCCAAGGTTCCCTAACCCCCTCACGGATCCGTGGTCTGGGGGCAGGAGAGAGAAAGCAGGATTTGGTTTTCTACAAACAAAAGCCAGAGACAAGCAATGACTCCCCACCCCCACCCCACGCTTTCCTCTCCCCCTTGCCCATGTGCGTTGCACAAGCCCATGTATGTTGCCTTTGGGAAGATGTTGAAAGATCCCTTGGGAGATCCGGGAAAAGGGATGGGGGTGAGGATGGCGGAGGCCTGGAGGGCTCAGTCACAGCCGGATGAAGCTGCTGCTCTTTCTGGGAATGGACCGTGAGTCACCAACTCCCACCGGCTCCCCCAGGCCTAACTAGGGGCAGATTTCACACCTGCATGCCCTCCCTGGCCAGGATTCCCCCATCACAGGGGGAAGCCCCTGCTGGCTACCACCTCCCCACTATGGGGGGGGCAGATCCACAACTAACCCCTCTGGGGGCGACAGTCACCCCCTCCCGGGGGCACCCAGGCTGGCTCCCCTCCCAGGCTCAAGCCGCCAGAGGGAACAGGGTGAGGGACGACCACGGTCCGCCCGACCCTGCGCTCAGCTGTTAGGACGCCCCCGCCTTGGCCGGGGCCCGTCTCCTTCCGGCTGCCGCGGGAAATCAACCAATCAGCTTCATCAATATTTGCATAATGCAGCAGGAGACAGCTCGGTAGGAAAAGCGTGAGAAAGGGGCACCTAGGGATAGTTTCTTCCAGCGAGGTGAAGGAAAGTGCCCTGAACCCCACTGAGTGAAGTAGATATACAGACACTAATAAGTCTAAGATAGAGATAGTACTGGGGGAAAAAAAAACGCTACTCACCCTACCTTGAAAATTAAAATAATAGCTATGGTTTATATACTGTTGCATTTGGAGTTATACAATTGCCCGGATGATCCTCAGTGGTCTGGGGTGCAGGCTTCAAACCTGTAGCTGTCTAGCGACAGAGTGGTTCAATTCCACCTTTCGGGCGTCTATGCTCCCCTTTTTCACCTTCCTGCTGTGTGGCTAGTCCCCCCCTCTAGTGAGTTTCTCTTAAGTAGTAATATTGGTTGGTTTCCTTCTAATTATATTGCGATTACTGCTGATTGGTCAGCTCCACTGTTACTAACGCAGGCCCTAATGCTGACTGATTATTGGGTGTTACTGATTTGTGAAAAGAAAAGGAGTACTTGTGGCATCTTAGAGACTGACCAATTTATTTGAGCATAAGCTTTCCTGAGCTACAGCTCACTTCATTGGCTGCATCTGATGAAGTGAGCTGTAGCTCAGGAAAGCTTATGCTCAAATAAATTGGTTAGTCTCTAAAGTGCCACAAGTCCTCCTTTTCTTTTTGCGAATACAGACTAACACGGCTGTTACTCTGAAACCATTGATTTGTGAATTTCCCTATCGATTATCAATTGATTAGTGATGCTTTGCAGAGAGTTCACCAGTATTGATTGGTATTGATGGAGTTCTTTATTATTGTATGATAATAATAACTATTGTATGATATTGTATGCTATTGATGGGCGAGGTTCTTGCTGACTGGTTATTTCATGGTTATTTCATGTTGACTGCTGATGTTGTTGACTTGTGGGAGTTGCTTGATTAGTAGTATTTCCTTTTATTGATTGATTAGTGAAGGTCCCTACTATTGATTAGATGGATGAAGGGTAATATTGATTGAGGAGAATCCCTATTATTGAGTGATTGTTAGGAGAATTTCCCTATAAGTGATGAGCTGGTGGCTTCAGGCGGATATTTTTTGCATGTTCATATATATATATATATATATGGAGAGCCACCATTTTCCTGAACTCTTGAATTTGGGCATGTCATCAAAACAAGTTTGCCATGTTTATTACACTTCCCTGAGTTTGATACCCTGCTGTTGTTGCTTTCCTCCTTTGAACAAAGCATGCACTGGTACTCAGCACTGCTGGAGTAAGTTGACAGGACTTAGATGGAATATGCGGAAGGAAAATCCAAGTTTAATTGGATTCTGCTAAGCAGATCTTTATTAGTGTCATTTCACATCCTACAAGAGAGGAAAAAAATAAAGGAAACCATGCTTTAGATCTGCTCCATATTGAATATACCCTGTCATGAAGATTCTTCACTCCACCGATAAACATCGGTGCTAACGATGTCACCCAGCCCCATGAAAAATAAAGGTTAATGTGTTGCTGAAAAATATATGGTCCAGGTAGGAAGCATTAGTTGCAATTGTGATGTCCAATTGCAGAAGCTCCAGCATTGACCTTAGGATTTGCAGGCCCTCAAGCAAGCAGAAGGCTCCAGCGTGGGGCAGAGAGAACTTGGACCATAATTTCCTCCCCTCTGGTCGCATTGTCAGGAGTGGGTGCTCTGACTGGTGAATCCCACTGCTGCAGGGCAGGAATGGACTAGCCCATGAGTGTTGTGACAACACAAGATCATGAGGCCTCAAGTGTGTGTTTGTTGTTGCTGGTTGTGCCTATTGCTAACCCTGAGTGACTCTGTTTCCATTACACAAATTGATTCATTTGGTCTGGTGGATGTTGGGGTAATAGACAGCAGGTGCATCCAGTGCCATTATTATTTGGCTGAAACCTAATTGCCTTAGATCTACTGAGTGCTGCCACTAATCAGAAAACCTCCACTTTTGCACTAGCCTGTACTGTCATTTTTATGAATAAACTGGCCTACAGGGCAACAGTTTTCTGATGCTCTGAAGTGCACATGTCACATCAAGGCTTTTTATTTATGTGTAGGATATTTGCGTGAGCTTTCCACAATGCAGCTAGAAGCGACATGAATCCCAGATGGCTATCCGCTTTGTGCCATTCCATCTGTTTCTGTAAATCAGTCAGTTTGCGTCCCCTGCTCATAATGCACTTTCTGTGTGAAATACCACCATGGCCTCAAAAATTAATTAATGTAATGCAATTTGGCTTTGGGCTTTTGTTTCCATCAGGGGTAGCTCTGGAACGGCCTTTGCCCTACAGTGGGCAGCTGAGAACAGCAAAGCTAGCTGCCAGCTTCATAACAGAACATAATAAGGCTCTTTCATGTGTGGTTTATAAGGGAACATGCTGTTTGTATCTGTTTTGTTTTTTTCCAAGAAGTAATCTGGGATTAAATTATGACAATCAAATTCTTATATTCCACCCCACGCCTCACACACAAGCACACAGATGGGGGTTATGTGCTCTGAGCTAGAATTGAACTGCACAACCAACCAGTTTGCATCTGTTCTTGGCGTTGACTTTGCTTGTTTCGGCAAAGCAACAAGAACAAACCTGCTCCTATCCAATCGTCTTGGAAGACAGTAGCAGATTTAGACTGTGGGTAGTAGTCTACCCCTAGGGGGAGCTAGTGGGTTCCTGACTGGCAGACACATCACCCAAAGGACAGGTTTCAGAGTAACAGCCGTGTTAGTCTGTATTCGTGAAAAGAAAAGGAGTACTTGTGTAGATCTCCTGCTCCATGAAGGTTGTGGTAAGCAGGAACCTTAAGGGCACAAACTAATCCAGTCAATGTGGAAGGGTAGCTAGTGGATTCATTCTCTGCTGTGCTGGTACAGGAGACAGAATGGCCCCTCGATGGGGTAACTGGAAGCTGGCTTTCCAGCTGATGTATTGGAGGGGTGTGGGTGGCGCAAGGCCTTTGGAAGAGTGGTAACCTCTTTGTGTGGGTACCATCCGATGAACCCTATGGCTAGAGTAGAACATTAATGCTGAACCAGTTGGTTACATCATGTTGGACAAGCAGCTAAAAACTTTGTATAAACTATGGCCATTCAGTGATTGGTCTGGTAAAGTGTTCAGTATCTGAACCAAATGAGCGCTACTCCCGACATGCAAAGGGCTAGGCTAAAATTAATTGAACAATCTAAAAATAATTAAAACACAAGCAATGGAATCTTTGGACCCACATTGCACGAAAGTTTTGCTTTTGCTGAAATGAAGTCACCTCGCTTTGTTTTCCAAGCGGAATCACAGTGTGGTGTGGAGGAAGTGTCGGTGTTCCTGGGTGAATGTGGGTGACGTGGCTCCCTGTGCGTATGCCTGACTGGGATCTGACTCAGTGAACATGTGTTTATGGGTGAATGTGCAACTGCATGTGTTTTTGTGTGCAGATAACAATGGCTCTGCCTAGGTTGCCTGTGAGGACTGAACCCAGGACTTCTGGATCCAGTCCGATTAGTTTGGAAGAAGTAGCACTCACAAATCTCTTTTGTGGTCCAGCCACTAGAGGGGAACAAAGCCCCATGCTGGGTTAATGTGAGGTACATATGCACAAACAGGCCCAGCTCATCAGCTCCAGTTGAAGAGCACAGAGCGAAGCTTGGGAAGTGGGGGGTGCAAAGCTGAACTCTGTGCCCAGCTGATTTTAGGCTGCCTGTGTGCTGGGGTCGTCTCCCTAGGGACTAACGTGGCAACTAAAAATCAGCAGGGAAGTCAAAGCCACCCCCCTCTACACAGGAGCAGGGGCAAGTGAGAGTTTGAGAGTTGTCTTTATGCTGGTTCCTTACCACTGGAGAGGCTCCCTACGCTGGGCTGATCCAGCTCTGCCAGCTTTAGGGCCCAAGTGTGCTGATGATGTACTGCAAAGCAGCTGCACCAAAGCACAGGATTTGGGCCACTCTGTGCTTACGTGTGCAACCTTTTTTTTTTTTTTTTTTTTTTTTTTATGAATGGGGAAAGCTGAGTTCTCAAGCCTGGGCAATTGCCAGCGGCTATTGTTGTCTGTATGAGTCACAGACGTCACGGAAACACTGCAGCCAGGGTTTGCTTTTGAACAGAGTGTACCTGTGTGCATCCCACACGCACACATACAGCTACAGAGGCCGGAGCACAGCAGAGAGGCAAAGAGCGTTTGCTAGTAGCATACTGACCTGAACTCCTTAAATGTCAACAGACACACTCCCTTGGCAAAACGGAGGCTGGTGTGACTCACACAAATGGGTAGAGCTCGACAGTCCCCCATCTTGCAAGGCTTTATTTGGAACGAGAAAGGTGTCAGTCACCTCCCCTCCAGCATACTTCCAAGACCAAATCCAGCAATGATCTCTTTGGGTTTGACACGAGCTGGTCAGAAAGTGTTCCCGCCCCCCTCCCCACCCCAGGGAAAACTTCAGCATTTCATCAAAAACCTGAAACATCAAACCCTGAAATTCTTCCCTGATCGGGAGTCTTTGAGTTTCTGGGTTTTTTTCTGCTGAAAAATCAAATTTTCAAGGAAAGCAGACCCTCACTGTGAAAACGTTCATGGTCTTAAAAACCCAATGTTCCATCAAAAAAATTGAAGCAGAAAATGTTTTGTCCAGCCCTAGTTTTGCTGTTTGGTAACTCATTCTATGTGGGAATAAAAAAGAGGAACATATAGTCAGGAATGTAAACCTTTTATTTCAATCTAGCATGCACAGGATACACATTCAGCGGGATTTAGGGACAATTCATCTCTCCCTACTCAAGTGGGCAGTGCCATTCACATGAGTAACAGAAACAGGATTTGGGACCTGGTTTTGGGAGGTGCTGAGCTCCCACAATGCCATTTGACTTCAATGAGAGCTAAGAGCTCTTAGCAGTCACAGGAGGTACTGTGCACTTCATAGGATGCAGCTCATGGCTCTAAGAGAAACAACATGTACTGTAAGGTATATAGCCAGATCTTTTATGAGTTTATTGCCAGCGTATAGACTCTCAGAAGCATTGTTCTAATGTCTTCAGCTGATTCAGACTCTTTATAGCCAAACTGTAGTATAGATCTGACTTCTCTGTCTCTTCTTTACTTTCCATGCTATTCTGCTTTGCTGAAAGTTACAAATAGAACTCATGTATTTGAGTGGGACTAAGTTTATAATATGTTCCAAAGTTTTTACTAAATGTTAAATAACTGGTTAGAGTTTAAAACTGAAAGATTTTAAAAATATATATTTTTACCACTGATGTTGTTCAATTTCTCTTTGCATTTCACTCCACTCAGACTTGGAAACTATGCTAGTCCTTTGGTTTATAATCTGTGTCAAGTCAGGTTTCAGAGTAACAGCCGTGTTAATCTGTATTCGCAAAAAGAAAAGGAGTACTTGTGGCACCTTAGAGACTAAGCAATTTATTTGAGCATAAGCTTTCGTGAGCTACAGCTCACTTCATCGGATGCATACTGTGGAAACTGCAGAAGACATTATATACACACAGAGACCATGAAACAATACCTCCTCCCACCCCACTCTCCTGCTGGTAATAGCTTGTCTAAAGTGATCACTCTCCTTACAATGTGTATGATAATCAAGTTGGGCCATTTCCAGCACAAATCCAGGTTTTCTCACCCTCCGCCCCCCTTCACACAAACTCACTCTCCTGCTGGTAATAGCCCATCCAAAGTGACCACTCTCTTTACAGTGTGTATGATAATCAAGGTGGGCCATTTCCAGCACAAATCCAGGTTTTCTCACCCCCAGCCGCCAAACTCACTCTCCTGCTGGTAATAGCTCATCCAAACTGACCACTCTCCTTACAATGTGATCATACACATTGTAAGGAGAGTGGTCAGTTTGGATGAGCTATTACCAGCAGGAGAGTGAGTTTGTGGGGGGGCGGGGGGGGGGAGAAAACCTGGATTTGTGCTGGAAATGGCCCACCTTGATTATCATGCACATTGTAAGGAGAGTGGTCAGTTTGGATGAGCTATTACCAGCAGGAGAGTGAGTTTGTGTGTGTATGAGGGTGAGGGGGTGAGAAAACCTGGATTTGTGCTGGAAATGGCCCAACTTGATTATCATACACATTGTAAAGAGAGTGGTCACTTTGGATGGGCTATTACCAGCAGGAGAGTGAGTTTGTGTGTAGGGGGGCGGAGGGTGAGAAAACCTGGATTTGTGCTGGAAATGGCCCAACTTGATTATCATACACATTGTAAGGAGAGTGATCACTTTAGATAAGCTGTTACCAGCAGGAGAGTGGGGTGGGAGGAGGTACTGTTTCATGGTCTCTGTGTATATAATGTCTTCTGCAGTTTCCACAGTATGCATCCGATGAAGTGAGCTGTAGCTCACGAAAGCTTATGCTCAAATAAATTGGTTAGTCGCTAAGGTGCCACAAGTACTCCTTTTCTTTGTGTCAAGTCAGTTTCACTTCCTGGTTCTCACACACTTGCACAAGGCAGTTCTGTTGGGTCACAGCAAATCAGAGGTTTTGTTTAAATCCATAAGATTCCTCTATTCCCTTCAGTCTATGAAAATCTTTCTATTCCTATTAAGGTTTGCAAAACAGCCTTTTTTTAAAAAAATCTGAATTTTGGACCTAAAATTTGTTGATATCAGCCCTTTAAAATTGAGAAAAGGAAAAGGAGGTGAATGTCATTGATAAAATAATAGTCATGAAAGGCAACTATATTGGAGAACTGTATTAACATGGTATATCCTGTGTATGGCAATAATATTTGAAAGGAAATTGCAGGTTTTCTGATACAGAACTCTTCTTGTGAAGCAAGACAGTTAAACGGTTTGGAGGTGTATGCCTTGATTCTGTTCGTGAATAGCACTAATAGAAACGTAAGTCATGGCAGGGATGCAGCGATATAGGTAGGCATTAGAACTCTGTGCACACCCACCTGAGCTGTATCCATATAATGTCCCAATGGTTGACCTGCCATTATGTACACTCTGTCTCATCCTTACTAAGAGAACGGCTGCAGTTGCAAAGGGAGTCCCAGCAAGGTGTGGATAAAAGGTCTGATGGATCATGTAGTTGTTGGGGACACTGGGGCATGGCCACTAGGTAACTCGAGGGAATGGAAGACCACGAGTGTCGATGAAGGCCCCTCGCACTAGGCCCAAGTGTCCTTGGCCCCCCCCCCCCTCCCACCTGGAGGCACTCGCAGCAGCTCTGCGTACTAGGCCCAAGTGTCCTTGCCCCCCCCCCCCCCGGCCTGGAGGCACTCACAGCAGTTATGCTGAGGATCTGCAACAATATGTTGCAGAGTCAGACTGCCTGAAACTAACAAGGCCAAACAGGGCAGATATGGAAGAAAAATGCTGAATAAAGCAGCTTTATGTATAATTTAACAAATGATACAAAAAACAAGGGAACTAGCTGGTAACTGGATTGGCTGGCTATATGGATACTTAGGGCAGCTTGCTATTGGATAAGTATGCTGAAGAAAGGATGTATAAAAGCCTGTGTAACTTCCTGCTCTGGGTGCAGGATTTGAGATTCTATTCTCCCTGTACCTTTTTGCAGCTGAAAATAAACTTCTCTGCTTCTCCACCCCTTTGTGATTATTGGGTGAAGCAAATCGGGTAGCGAACCAACCCCTGCTGTTGTTTTGCCTCTCGGCACTGGGTGCCGGCAACATAGTCACCACAGAAATGTAGTGCTGGGAAATTAAACATGTATAAGCCAGGGTATGTGACTGCTCTCACCCATGCCCCTCAACGCAAACCTTCCTAGGGAAAACCAGATTCCAGCTTACGCCTGATACTGTAGCTTAAAGGCACATCCTGCTGTTTACATTACCTTCAGACCGAGGTGGTATGGGGGCATATCCCACAGCCCATGAGCATCTGAGAGACAATTAAGAAGTCTTCTGCCTCAGTGGCTCAGAGCACTCAAACCCATGACACTTCACATTTTCCCAAGGGACTGTCATGGATGGTTCCACCTCTGGAGGGTGCTGCCACAGGCAGAGAGAGGAGAAAATCACATCAAAATAAAACTAGTTTGCTTTCATCTCAGCTCTATGTAGGCCAACCGTGGTTGTTCATTGAACAATGAACGCAGTGCTTCTGTTTTGTAGCTGAAAGAGCCATGCTGGAGCAGCCCTTCCTGTGCCTTGGCTTCTTTAGCTTGTAAAGCAGTAGGGGGCTCCAGAGCAGCAAGAAGGGTTTCAGGGAGGGCCGACTAGCAAGCCCAGCGGGGGAGGAGGTGGGGGGCACTTTCCAAAGTGGCTTTAATTAATGAGCACATGTGCAGCTAAAGAGAGTTACAGCATCCCACTCAGAATGCAGACTTGGAGCGGTTTCTGGAGCCAGCCATATTCTGTTCAGTAGGAAAACGCTTTTGGACTGCCCATGGATTGGACGGCTCTTGGACAGCACCGCAAGAGCAAGTCCACGTACGGGCTGCCTGCCTTTCAGCTGCCAGCTCCGAGCGGGTTGTTTTTCTTGTCTTCTCATTTTCAAGGAGAGCTCAGCCAGATGGCCTGTTTTCGAATGCTCTGTGCGTTGGTTGGATGTGTGTTTGGAGAAGCTGCCAGCTTCACGAGAAGGAAGAAAGAGCAAAAGAAAGGAAAAAGCGCCATTTGGTATCTCTTGCTGGGATCTAGCCAGAGTTGAGGCTCTGTTCTATGAAAGGGGGAATCTTAAAAGGAAAATTGTAGGCAAAATTGAATGCAGGAGAAACTTTCATGCTCGACAAACTTAGAGACTGAAGTTCTCCGTGGTACCTAGCCCATCATCTATCCTACTCAAAAGCACAGAGCAAATACTTCAAGGACAGCTTCAGAGCAAGCTTCATGCACACACCGTGCTTGCCTGCCAATGTGTCTCAATCATGACCTGAAGTGACCACCTTTAAAGTTGAGTCTCCATAGACCATTCAGACCATGGCCTATCTGCTGAGACTGCCAACACAGAGGCCAGCTGATGCCAATTGTTATGGTGCCTTCTGCGATTTGGCCACTGGAATCTGCAATTAGACCATCCAACTCATTCAGGTCACTCCTGGAAAAAAGGAGCCGTCATGGACGGCTGCCCAACTGTCGACGAAACTTGTCCTGATTTTAAAGAAAGCAGCAGCATTCCCCTCTTGGATCCAAATAACATGGTGAGACTGAGATTCTTGTCTCTCTATGTGAACGGAACTATCCCCTGTGTGGATCTGGAAGACTAAATTAGCCCTCACTGAAAAAATACAGACATTTCAGTATGCGGGATAATTTATTTAATGCCCTTTAATAGATAATTCTATGGCACCATTTTAATCTGGGAGGAAAAGTCTGTTTGGAGAGAGGGGTAATTCAGAAATGTGGGTAGCTTTAGGATTCAATTAGCCGTGTCTCACTCATTTCGGGATCTTGTTTTGGCGATGCCATGCCACAGTAAGCAGCAGCAGCTACTAGTATTTTGGGCCAGAGGAACCCATGTCTGCAACCATCCCCTCCGGCTGAGATGCCATTGTGTTTTATAAGCAGATTCATCTGTCTGCTTGCTGAAATCCTGACACAGAGGAGATTGTGTGTGTGTGTGTGTGTGTGTGTAACCGCAAACCTCATGTCTCTCCTGATTGCATCAAATTATTTTCACTAAAACAATCAGAATTCAAGGGTCATCAGGGCAGACAGTGTCTCCATGGCAACACAGGCTGGGCTTTACAGAGCAGGTATTCTTCAGGTAACAAGGGCGAAGATGGATGTTCTGACTCCTACTCTGGTTCACACACCCCAGGCAGAGCCTTCTTATATCTGTAGTATTGTAGTACATCTGTGGCTACACACCATAGCCTCTTGTAACTTCACAGCAGCAGCAAGGACAGAACTCTCAGTCTCTGATGCCACAAAGCACAGGCATCTGCCACTTGAGCTAAAGGATCATCTCCATCAGCTGCCCACACCCTCGACACACAAAGCTGAGCAGTTTTGATGCCACTCACTACAAGACAAACTAACCAGTTTGCTACAATGCATGCAGAGGGCACCATGCATATACCACTCCTATTATAAATGAGTCTTTGGGCCAGAAAAGTGCAAAGTAGAATTGAATACAATTGCCTTCAAAAGAAAAAAGAGGCACCTTTAGGACACTGGGCACCTTTGGTCTGAACCACTGGCATAAAGAACAGGACGAAATCACTTTATTTGAAGCAGGAATTAATATAGAATATTTGCTTCCTTTTAATCAAAATGCAACGTGCAAGAATCCAACTATGAGCTCCATAGCTGTGAGGCAGCAGCCAGTTTGCACACGGCTAGGGCTTGGGATGATTACTTCGTCAAGTGATCTAATTGCCTGATCTTCACTGAGTACTGTGTAATAAGACTGATAAAGGGGGTAAGTTTTTCCGTAAATTGTATGGAAAATGCAGAGCACGGGGAGTCAGGACTCCAGGGTTCTGTTCCCAGCTCTTCCACTGACTCACTGTTGACCGTAGGGAAGTCACCACACCTCTCTGTGCCCGTTTGGCTGCTGGGGATCATCATCTTGCACTAGCGGGGAGAGGTGCAGGGGAACGAATGAGGTTTAAATCTTTACAAAGAGCTTTGAGACCCTTGACGGCAAGGCGTTATGTGCTGTGAGTGCAAGGTATTAGTACCAAAATACGCACACTGGCCACCTCGGGCAGCTGTGTCAGTCGGCAGTTGCAACCTGTGCGTTTGTGGCATGTCTCTTCTTTCCACTTGCTTTATTTTGTCACTTTGGTGCTTCTCCGTTCCCAGGCAAAGGCAGCATCTGCTCCAGTTTAGTTCCCAGCAGCTGTTGCATCATGTCTGGAACGCATACTTCTGCATAGTGTTTTTAACTCAACAGGCCAATCGAAAAAGGGAGAGACAACTCGCTGTAGCTGTTTGCCTGGGTATAGCTACCTGGCCGAGAGGCGTCCAGTGACCGGAGGCTATACTGACTCTTGGCCAACCTGAGCCTGAGAAGGAGCCAGAATTTACCAATGTACATTGCCAAAGAGCCATAGTAATATGTCAGCAGCCCCCACCCGCATCAGCTCCCCCACTCTCCCGCTCCCAGCATCTCCCGCCCACTGGCAGCCCTGCTGATCAGCGCCTCCCCCTCCCTCCCTGCACCTCCCGATCAGCTGTTTTGTGGTGTGCAGGAGGCTCGGGTGGGGGGAGAGAGAGGGAGCGAGGGCACAGCAGGCTCAGGGGAGGGGGCGGGAAGGCGGGAGTGGGGGCAGGGCCTGTGGCAGAGCCAGGGGTTGAGCAGTGAACACCCCCCGGCACATTGGAAAGTTGGCACCTGTAGCTCCAGCCCTGGAGTCGGTGCCTATACAAGGAGCCACATATTCGGAGCCACAGGTTGGCAACCTCCGGAGCCACAGGTTGGCCACCCTGCCCTAACCAATGAGCTACAAGAATTTTGAAAAGATGTTAAGTATTGTAAAGAGGAGCAACCTTCTTTCCTGGAGCCACTCATGTCTGCTTTGTCCCACCATGGGGTGTGATCTTCTTGGAGTTTGTGACACCCAGCAGGGTCAGGGATAGTCAATATTTGGCTGGGAGAGCTCTGAGAAGAACTCAGCTGCTGCTGGACGTGGGGTTGGCAATTCAGTGGCTGTCCCCCTTCCCTCCAAGTGAAAATGCAACTAATACCCCAGCGTGGCATTAGGATATGCTGCCTCTTTCTGGCATTGTGGTGGTGCCCATAACTGAATGCAGAATTACAGGTGGGGTTGGACCCCAGCTGGATAGCACCTGCTTTATCAGATGGTCCCTTTGCAGATTGAGACTACATATAACAGAAACGATCATGTTTCAGAAAACCTCAGAAGCACGACCGAGTGCACAGTGGAAGCTGTTTGCTTCGTGGAGAGGAAAAATCTGGCTTCTTTCATCTAAAGTTAATTAAAGCTGGGATTTTCAAAGGAGTTGGTTCCTGTCTCACTTGGGCCCCATGTTGAATGTTTCTTGAGGAGAGAAGCCACCTGGCTGAGTCCAGATTTGCAACCGTCTCTTCTGAAGTTGGTAAGTAGAAAATCATCAAAGAGTGACTTGCAGCTGGGAGCAGCTCAGCCAATCAGACTCAGAGATTCCCTTTTGGCTCAATCAGCTGAACTGGTGTCTACAGACCGTGGCAGCCCCACTTAGAGTGCTGGCTGGCGATAAACAGAAAGACACAGATACACACATACAGCGAGTCTAGCTACCAGATGGGAGACCCCACAAACTGGTTGCACCCAGATGGAGCAAGAGTTGAAGAACATTCATTCAGATCAAAAACCACAAATTGGCTACTGCAGTATTCACAACCCCACTGATTGGCTTCTAAGGAAAACTGGTGTGAGCAAAATTATGTTCACAAGTCTGTTCCAAGAAATGGAGTGTATCTATGTGTATTCACATAACATTAATATTCATGCCAAAATTGTCTAACAGCCATTTTGAAAACTCTTTGTGGACCTGGGAATCATCTAATCAGTGAGCAAAAACAACACCATGTGAGTCTAGGGACCAGTCACACAGCACGAATAGGAAATACTCCAAGCAACAGTGATGGTGACTTGCTTATGAGTGATCCAGAGGCTGAGATGTGTTTGTCTAAACCAGTGGTTTTCCACCCACGGTCCGTGGGCCGCTTGTGGCCCAATCAGCACACAGCTACGCCCTGTGTGACATCCTCAGGGCCATACAAGTACTATATATATTGTGAGGATGAGGCCCACATAACACATAGAGAGCTGTATATGTGGTCCACAATGGTAAAGAGGTTGAGAACTACTGGTTTCATTGCATATTTGTGACTCACAAACAATTGAGCAAGAATCAGCCTGCTTGTAGATAATACACAAACAGAGAAAAGGGTAAAAATTGTTCAATAAATTGTTCACTGCAAATAGATCACCCAGTTCTCTTTAGTGTCAGGATATCTGTTGGTATGAGTGAATGTATTTTCTACTCCTGAAAAGGAGCACAGCTGCTGATTCTGTTAGAAATATTTCCTTGCTTATTTCTATCGATTCATCCCTCTGAGATCTCCAATTGCTTTGCAGGTATTAATTAAATCAGCCTCACAACGACCCTGGGAGGCAGGGCAATATCATCCTCCCTCCCTGCTTTTTACAGATGGGGAAACTGAGGCACGGGATTGGTTCAGAGTCACTCAATGAGTCAGTTGCAGAGCCAGAAATAGAACCCAGGAATCCTGGCTCTCAGTTCCCTGTTGTGATAACTAGGAAATCTCCCGCTCTGTTGAATTCCATCTAAGCTCTTTGTACAATAATTAGAGCAAGTTTATTTCCTCACTCGTTAACAATTAAATCTGACAGGCTTTGTACTAGGGGTGCTGAAGCTCTGATGAGGGGAAGGGCTCTTCCCCATGATGGGAAGCCTGGAATGTCAGCTTAGGTGGCTTAAGTAGGGGCCTGGTTCCAGCTGCCAGATATTTGAGTTCATGCCCAAATCTCTGTGGCAGGGTTTTAGGAATGGGCAGGAATGGAAACCACCAAAGATCAGGGGAGGGGTGTCCCCAAAATGGTGAGGGAGAGATTTTAAATAAAATAGTGAATTTGGTTGTAATAACAACGTATTGTCCTTAGCTAGCACCTTCCATCCACTGAACAAACATGAATGGATGTTTACCTGGCTACGTTACTCTCTGCCTCTGAACTAAACAGATATTATATGAGTCTTACAAGACACAGAGCGGGGCAGGCCAGTCTTTTCAAATGTGTCCCCTAATTCTGGGTGCCGCGCTGCTTGGGTATCCAGTTTGAGGCCTGATTTTCCGCAGGCTGTACACTCACAGCTCCCATTGAAAGGAGTGGGAATGG
Organism: Eretmochelys imbricata; assembly: GCF_965152235.1. Taxonomy (NCBI): domain Eukaryota; kingdom Metazoa; phylum Chordata; order Testudines; family Cheloniidae; genus Eretmochelys; species Eretmochelys imbricata. The sequence continues at coordinate 153,728,758 of NC_135574.1, forward strand.
CAGGTGCCCAGCACCACTGAACAGCAGGCCAAAGTGTCTCAGGTTGGACTCCCATGAGCTGAGGCACCCAGGATTTGATGACACGTTTGAAAACGGTGGCCTTAAGTGACTTGCTCAAGGTCACCCAGGAAGGCCGTGGCAGACCTGGGAGCAGAATCCAGCTCTCCAGACACACAGGCCTGAGCTTTAACCACCAGACCGTCCTTTACTTCTTTTGAAGGAAAATGCAGCAAGAGAGGAGCTGCCTCCCACTCATGAGGCTTTTGGGAGAGTCCTGTGTATTAAAGAAATACAGAGGCATGGCCTGCTCCCAACCCCCTTTCATTTGTGGCTAGCTGAAAATGCTCTGTGGTCTGAGACGTTCTGTAAACTCAAGATGGGGATGGGCTATTGATCCTAAACTCCAGAGGGCAGGGAAGGCTGGAAACCGCCTGTAAGAAAAAAGCTCTGGGAGGTGGTAAAGCTGATGAGAGGCAGGACCTTCTGCTCCTGGCTCTCCCACTGCATTGGTCCCAGCTCCTGAATGGCCCTAACCTCCAGGGCCCCCTGAGCAAGAGCCAACACTGGGTGATAATGGCAGGAAACCCTATTGTTTAATGTGCCTTAACAAATTCCCCAAAGCCAGGACTGTCTTTTCTTTATAGGTGGGTAAAACACTTAGCACCAAGGGGCCATGATCCTTGAATGGAGCCTCTTGGCACCACTGTAATACCAATACTAACGACCCCACAGCATCCTTACTCCTCAGGGGCATCCCGACCTCCTAACACCATGTGCCAGATTTTGATCTAATGAAATCAACGGCAAAGTTGCCATTTATGTCAGGGGACCAGTGTTTGGCCCCAGATATTCAGCAGAAACCTTTGGGTAACAAAAGGCCACCATCCAGAGCGCTCTCCTTTGTCTACGTCAATATGTGACTGCCCGGTTGGAGCTCGGAGCGTGGGGATAATGTATGATTGCTGCAATATGCGTGCAGGGCCTGAGCCTTTGGCTCTGCCTCTAACAAAGAGACTCCTGGGCTTGGCTCCCAGGCCTGCCCTGCTGTTTTGGTGTCCTATGGAGCCGAAACTCAGGTACCTCTGCTTCCTGGGGAGGACGGGACGGTACCCCCCACTGCCTGGGTGGTGAAGATGGAGCATGGCGCAGTGGAGGGAGAAGCATTTTCAACTGTCTGGCTTAAAGGGAGAGGTCTGGTGAGCCAAGGCAGTGGTGTTTAGGTCTGGGTGCAGATTAGGGCAGGGTTTGGGGGTTCATTGGGGCCAGGCCCTTCCTCTGAGAGTTTGGCTCAATGTAGCAGAAATCTCAGAAATCAGCTCTTTCTGCAAGATTTCTGACCTTGTGGGCTGCTTCCCAAGGACCCATGCTGAAGAGAGAGAGTGAGATCCGAGGATTCAAATTTGAGGTTCTTCATCAACCTGATCTTTGGTGGGGTTTGGATTTGAGCTTCTGGATTGGGCCCATTTCTTTTAAAAAAAAATACAGTAAGAGGAAGAAGCCACAAGTTGGAGCGTTATCCTTTATGGAGAGGGGCTAAGCCAGCCTGGGGGATTTGGGGAAGTGAGTGCTACAAATAGAGCTCTCCAGCCGCTTCCCTCTCACAGGGGCTCAGGTTTCCAAAGCAAGCGGAAGCCCGGTGCTTGATTGTGTCCAAGCGTGTGGTGACATCTGCTGCATGTTGGTGTGTTCTGTGGCTGGCTGGAGAGTTCAGGGCAGCAATACTGCAAGGGCTTGGGAGACCCAGCACAACTGCAACTGACTGTGTGGTTGTGTGGGGTCAGGGGTGGCTGTGAGAAAGGACAAGGAATTTTTATGCAAGCAAGCTCCAGATTCAAGGGAAACTTGCACTTTCAAGAAAGAAGAGTTCAGCCATAGCCCAGAGTGTGAAGTCGAGCAAGTGGCTTGCTAAAGAAAAGCTAAAGGGAATTTCCACGGCAAGTCGCGCTATAGAAAATGACACCGAAAAACCTGCGGCTGACAAGAGGGAATCAGGCTACTTTGCAACTTGACAGATGCTACAAAAATGCCACTGGCTTGAGCTAACAGCCATGTTTGTTTGCTATATCGATATGCATTTCTCCTGTGCAGGTGTGGCCAACCTGAGCCTGAGAAGGAGCCAGAATTTATCAATGTACATTGCCAAAGAGCCATAGTAATACGTCAGAAGCCCCCCCAGCGCTTCCCGCCCACTGGCAGCCTCACTGATCAGCGCCTCCCCCTCCTTCCCCGCACCTCCTGATCAGCTGTGCAGGAGGCTCTGGGGTGGGGTGGGAGCAGGAGGGGGAGGAGCGAAGTCATGGCAGGCTCAGGGGAGGGGGCGGGATGGGGTGTAGTGGGGGCAGGTCCTTTGGCACAGCCAGGGGTTGAGCAGTGAACGTCCCCCGGCACATTGGAAAGTTGGTACCTGTAGCTCCAGCCCTGGAGTCGGTGCCTATACAAGGAGCCGCATTTTCACTTCTGAAGAGCCGCATGTGGTTCCGGAGCCACAGGTTGGCCACCCCTGACTACTAGTATTTTATCATTTGTACTGCAGCAGTGCCTAGCAGCCCCAGCAATGGACCAGACCCCAACATGCTAAGCACTGTACAAACACAAAGGTGGTCCCAGCATCTGAGCCTGTCAGTTGCACAGGGTGAACAGGCTGAACTATGATCAGAACCTCCTACACCCTGGAATCTATGTTCTAAAGTCAAACCACCCCTTCTGCTTAGGTATCAAGTCCTGCAATCACTTTCAGCCATGGTGTGTATGTTTAGCCTCAGTTAAATCAACAGGATTGATGCGGTAGGAAGCATTAACTCTACAAATAAGGGTTTATCGAATCAGCCCTTAGATAGAAAGCTCCCTGGGACAGGAAACACACCTGGCTTTGAGCAGTTTTCAAATGATGCGCCAGGAGCTATACGTATTGCTGAAGGATGCTATGGTAACACAAATAATAAATAATCTATTATTGTTATTATTATTTATTATTTGTGTCACCATAGCATCCTTAGTTATGCACCACTGGATTCTGCCAAAGCCTAAAAGAGAAGAACTGAACAATTACAAGCAAGGCTGGTCTTTGTCACCCTCATGGTGCAAGGACATTTGGCACTGTGAAATGTTGATGTTTCATTAGGGTTCAGCTAGAAAAAGTGGCAGGCAGCTTAGTGCCTGGCATGGAAGAAAGAAAAAGAATGCATGGAATGTTTCCCAAGGGCCATATTGGTCGGTGAGGCAATTCAGAAAATCGATTCAGCCTTCCTTTCAAAGATCCCCAAACCCTACACAAACGTGAATGAATCTAGCTCCGTGACATGCACAGGTATTATTGTCTCTCTTTCCCACCTGGGGAAACAGAGGCACAGAAACATGAAGCAACTAACCTGGGGACACATAGTAACAGAGCTGGGACCAGAGCCCTGGTCTCCTGCTTCCTAGCTACACATCCATCCTTCCCCTTCTCTAATTGCTTACTTGATCATCCGAAAAAAGGCAAAGCCAAGATGCAATTTTAAACCTCTTCTTCACTGTTTGCATCTGTAAAGTTCAGCCAGTTAGCAGGGCTTTCTCTTCTCCACAGAGCAAACCCAGAGCAAACCCAGAGCAGTTTCCCTGATGGCGAGGTGTGGCTTGGAAGTTCTTCCTTGCGCTCCAAAGCCCATTGGAACCTATGAAAAGATGCCCCATGACTTCACTGGGCTTTGGATCAGGCTTGGAGTTTGATGATCCATCCTTGCCTATTTTAATTTCATTTTGGAAAGTTTAGTTTAATATGCTGAAAACATTTCTCCCATAGCAGTTCCTCCAGTAGCCTTCTTATTTCTCAGTTCATCAGTTTAGCTCAGGCCATGTCTACACAACCTAACTTACATACATACATGCCACCACAGTTATTAAATCGTGTGCACACACTTGGCTGCTTGTGTCGGCGGTGTGCGTCCTCACCAGGAGCGCTTCTACCAATTGTATTGTCAGCGTGGGGCATTGTGGAGTGGCTCCTGGAAGCCACTCAGGGAGGTGGTATCACTAAATCAGCATAGAGGGGTGTTTACATTGGCAGGAGCCAGATTTAAGCAAAGATACTTCCACAGCTAGACTGACACAAGGCAGCTTACATTGACCTAACCTTGTCGTGCAGACCAGGCCTCGGAGATCCCTCTCTGAAGCTGGTGTATCGAGATCTAATCTCCTGGGATAGCAGTCCTTGGAAAACAAGCCTTCTACCTCATGCAGGCCTGAGAGGTGGTAGCTAGATCGCTGGAAGCATTATCCTGTTGACCTAGTGGTGTCTACATTGAGGTTTAGGCTGGCTCAGTTCCATCACACAAGGCGTGAAATTTTTCACAGCCCTGAGCAATGTAGTTGAGCCAAACTAACTTTGTAGCGTAGACCAGCCCTTAGCCTCTGTCTTTGCCGATCTACTCACCCCTGTGCAAATTACTCAGTTGTAGATGGGGCCCTGGTTCATGTTTTTCTGCATTAACATTCACATTTATCAGATGTCCTTCTAAGGCCAGGTCTGCACTTAAAACACGGCAGCGGTGCAGCTGCTGTAGTGCTTCAGTGTAGACCTTTCCTCCAAGGACAGGAGGGATTCTCCCATCGTTGTAGGTACTTCACCTCCCCAAGAGGCGGTAGCTAGGTCAAAGTCTTCCATCGGCCAAGCGCTGTCTACACCAGGCGTTAGGTCGGCTCAACTACATCTTTCAGGGGTGTGGATTTTTCACATCCCTGCAAGATGTAGGTATGCTGATGTAACTTTTGAACGTAGACCAGCCCTAAATCTTGTCTCAAGACAAGTCCTACTTGGGGACCGGAGCATGTGGGAGGGGAGCGGGGAAATCCCAAATGCTCTGTGTTTTAAGGATCTGTGTACCATAAAAAATAACCTATGGTTGTGTCAGCAATAGGTCCCGTCCCCAATCTGAGGTTTGAAAAGGGTTTAATTTCTGACGGGGATGAGACAAACCCATCATTGGTATTGTTCCATTCAGCATGCATGAGACTGTGGGTCACCTTTTCCAGTAGGAGGTGCAGAAGCATGGTGGTGTGGGGGGCAATGGAAACCTTGCTGACCACAAAAGAAAGAAAGAAACAAATACACATTTTGACTCAGGAAACTTTTCTGGGGTCTGTTCCATTTGAGATTTAAACATTGAATCAAGTTTAGAGGTAATCCTTATTTTTTCCACACTGATTCACCCATCCCTCCCTAATTCCTGCCAATCAATTAGTGAGTCACAGGCTCCTCTCTGGAACCAAGACCCCTTCACTGATATCTAGGAAGCAAAGACAGGTGACTGGCTGCTGCAGTCAGCTAATCCATTTATTCTATTAACCTAAAATTGTAACAGGATTATGAGGATTACACATGACTCCCAGTTGGGATTTGCATTGCTGATTGCTACTCCTTTTCTGAGTGAAATCTGAGTCTGTGAAATGATCTTCATTTATTTAATTTATTTTTTATTATTTGACCTTTAAACATTTCAGCAGCTCGTTGAATGTGGAAACGAGGGAAAAATTGGTAACTAATATATTTGCTTGGAAAGACTACAAGATAAATTGCACCTGGCTGAATCCACCTGGAAGCATGGCTTCCCCTCAGTGGTTTGCCCTGCTTCTGATCTTCAGGCTTTATTAAAAAGTTGCAATTAATATGAACCCAGGGCTGGAACCAGGAGCTCCTGATTTCTAATCCTGCCTCTGACACTCATGCCTTCTATGGCCTTGGGCACATCACTTCATCTCTCTACCTCAATGCCCCCTGTGTACAAGACAGGGCTCACACTCCTGCCTGTCTCACAGGGGGGTCATGTGGGATATTGTAAAGCATTTTAAGACTTTCAGATCATGCCCTGGATATTTTCAGGACCGAGGTGACCATATGATGGAAGGATAATATCACCATGTTGCAACACAACAGCACTATACCGGTGGACAAAGCTGAATGACAAGTGGCATGCACAGCACATCCAGAGCTCTCAGGGCAAATGTAATGGTGCCCGTGGGGCAGAAAAACCACAGCAGCATTACCACTGATTTGTGAAACAGAAGTTTGTGACCGAGTCTGAAAGTCACCTGAGCTCTGGTGTTTGGGAGGGGCAGCTCTAAAGTTCACTCTGCCTTATCCTCTGCGATGCATATATAGCCCAGACTAGTGGCGTCTGAAAGAAAGAGTGAAACTGACACGTAAAGGCATCAGCAGAGCCAATTTACAGTAGTTAAGTATTGTAGTGTATCTGGTACAGAACAGGTTAGGGACTTCCCACCATGCCCTTCTGCCCTTCTGAGCTGTCTCTGTCCAGGCTGTTGCTGCTGTTTATTTTCACTGATAGCTGGACACCCCTGATCAATAGACCAGAAAGTTTCTAACTGATCATAAAGTTTGTTGCACTCAGTCCTGCAGCTCCCGAGCATTTCCGTGAAGTGTCCACGTCTTGCGAATTATCAGGAGCTTTGAGGGTTGTGTGGTGAGAAAATCAGGGCAGGAATCTGCTTCATAGACGTTTCAGAGGAACATGCTGCAATCGGGATCATTTACATTTTCCAAGAAGAATCTGACTGATCAAGAGCTCAATCCTACCAATGATGTCGAATTATAGGAGATTTAGTGAGGAGATGGAAACGCTCTGCAGAGAACCAAGAGTGGCCAGAGGGAGACCAGTTAACCATTTCCTATGATAAGTCTGTTTTCACACCATCCATGGAATAGAACAGGGGCTTTTCAAGCACTTATGGAATCCACTCTGGGAACAGTCTGTGTCCAGATGAAGGGCCATCTCTGTTGTCAAGAGATGATACTAGATGATCAGGTGTGTACCAGGTGCTGCTTCCTGGATGGAATACAGTGCTGTGCCCTGAGTAAAGCAGCTTAAAGAACATGGCAAGTCTTTTCTCACTGAATGTTTTTTTTAAAGGTTGTTGTTTTAAAAAATGTAAGTGAAAAATTTCCATTTTCTTTTGGATGAAAAATTGAAAACTAGAAATTTTGGTGTAGAATTTAAAAAAAAGATTATTTTTTGAAACTTGCTATAAAAATACTTGCTATTTCTCCCTTCTCCCCTTTCCTTCCTTTTCACTTTTCCTCCTGTTTGAAAAGAGACAGGAGGATCAAGAAATGGGGGGGGAAAACCCAAACCCTGAAATAAAACCCCAAATTTCATGAGTGAAATTTTTCATTCAGAAAAAAGGCCACTTTTTTGTGAGAAAAAAAATCTCGCATGTACAGTTCAGACCAGCTGTGGGTCCTGATCTTTGTTACTAACCTGACCAGCCACGTAGTAACTCAACAAAAAGAAAAGGAGTACTTGTGACACCTTAGAGACTAACCACACAAAAGCTTATGCTCAAATAAATTGGTTAGTCTCTAAGGTGCCACAAGTACTCCTTTTCTTTTTGCGAATACAGACTAACATGGCTGTGACTCTGAAACCAGTAACTCAACAGTTACAGAAAATAGTTTTGCCATGGGGAGCTAAGTATTTCCATTAAGAAGCGCTGTGTATAATGTCCTCAAAGGGGAGTCAATCAACACATTCTAGTGCCAGAAAACAGGGCTAACCATGAGACTGCCTGCAGGCCAGATTGGTTGACATGAAGAGGTTCTTTTTCAATTATGATGATAACATTCTGTGAAACATATCAATTTCAAAATATAAGGAGCAGGTCCGAGAGCAGGGGTAGGCAACCGATGACACTCGTGCCAAAGGTGGCATGCGAGCTGATTTTCAGTGGCACTCACACTGCCTGGGTCCTAGCCACCGGTCCCAGGGGCTCCACTGATGACCTGGGGTACCGGCTGCTGGCCCCCTGCCAGCTGGGGTTCCATCCGCTGGCCCTGCTCAGCCTGCTGCTGGCACCAGGTCCAGGCCACTGGTCCCGGGGGCTCCGCTGCCGGCCTGGGGTACTGGCTGTCAGCCCAGGGCTCTGCAGCCACCCCCAGCAGTGACCCACTGGTCCCAGCCCAAGGCAGTGAGGGGTGCAGACAGGGGCAAGAGGGGGCACAGCTCAGCACCCCCACCTTAAAAATTGTTCCAGCGCCACTATGCTGGGATATTTTTAAGGCCTGATTTGCTGCTTACATCACTATCACACCATGTGAAACAGCACGCTGCGTTTGACGTTGAGATTAGAATGTACGTGTTGCATCCGATGAAGTGAGCTGTAGCTCACGAAAGCTCATGCTCAAATAAATTGGTTAGTCTCTAAGGTGCCACAAGTACTCCTTTTCTTTTTGCAAATACAGACTAACACGGCTGTTACTCTGAAACATGCAAGAACTGGAATCAGAATTTTCTGACAGATTTCAAGATTTCCACCGATTTGGCCCCATGCTGTCTTTTCTAATTAAACCTGAAAAGGTCAACGAAAGCGACTTGGATTTGTCTGTATTTCAGTGGATGGGTGTTGAAGATTTCAAAATGCAGCTCATTCAGTTAAAAAGCTCAGAATTGTGGGCATCAAAGTTTGGAGATCTGCGGAGTGCACTTGAAGCTACCGAGAGAGATCATGGGGCCTCTATTCTGACCTGCTGGACGTCCCTGCCAGTGAAATTAACTGTTTGAAGAAAATTGCGTTTGCAGTGCTTTCAGCATTTGGATCCACATACCTGTATGAACAGGTATTTTCACACATGAAATCTGTCCTCTGTCCCTCTCGGAGCCAGTTAACAAGTGATCACTCAGAAGCCTTTGTGCAGCTTAAAGTATCCAAATATATGCCAGACATTGGAAAACTCAGCAAGGAAAAGCAAGGGCAAGGATCACACTAAACTGATAAGATCTGCATTTTAATTTAATTTTAAATGAAGCTTCTTAAACATTTTAAAAACCTTATTTACTTTACATACAACAATAGTTTACAGAGTAGCAGCCGTGTTAGTCTGTATCCGCAGCAAGAAAAGGAGGACTTGTGGCACCTTAGAGACTAACAAATGTATTTGCTCAAATAAATTTGTTAGTCTCTAAGGTGCCACAAGTCCTCCTTTTCTTTTAACAATAGTTTAGTTATATATTATAGACTTAGAGAAAGAGACCTTCTAAAAACGTTAAAATGTATTACTGGCATGCGAAACCTTAAATTAGAGTGCATCAATGAAGACTTGGCACACCGCTTCTGAAAGGTTGCCGACCCATGTCCTAGAGTTATGTACAATAGAGAATTCTCTTCCAGTAGCGGCTGCTGCCATCACATGTATACGGCAATTCCTTCCTTAGCTAGTGACTGGTAGCAGGGCCGGCTCCAGGCTCCAGCATTCCAAGCAGGTGCTTGGGGCGGCAGTTCGAAAGGAGCGGCCGTTCCTCCGGCCGCGGTGGCAATTTGGCGGCATCTTCTCCCCTTTGCCGGCCGTGGTGGCAAATCGGCGGCAACGTCTTCCTTTTGCCATCTGCAAAGGCAATTTTTTTCACTGCTTGGGGCAGCAAAAACTGTAGAGCCGGCCCTGACTGGTAGTTGGTGGAGGGATCAGGTGAACATGTAGCCATTCTACTAACCCGGAGATGGACTCTATGACAAAGCAATCATATGGTGTTTGCAGTTTGTCAGTGTAACTGGCGCTAACCTTCCTATATGCTTCCTGACAAGCTGCTGTTTCTACTCAGCGGCTAAATCTTCCATCCATTTAGCTTGTATTTTGGTTATTCATTGAGGAAGAATCTTATAGATCCATGACAGTTCATTTGCCTAGCGAGGGCATGAATATCGTTTCAGCTGTAGAGTTCTATTTTTCAGTGCTATCTTTAAAGGGCAAGGCTTGGAAGCTATGACAGTTGTACATAGTGGAAGTAATTTAGCCTTCGAGGGGTGGAATTCTTTTTTTAAGCTCTTCATGTAATCTTTGTTATTGCTAAAGAGATCTCTACCCAGGAGCAACTGGGTCCAAACTGATGCTGAACTATAAATAACTAGAGAACCTGGGGCCGTTCTTTATAGAGCCAGAGTGGTTGCCAGACGCAGTTGACTTCAGATGCTTGTCTAAGTGTGAATGCCTTTGCTTGCATTTCACCCGATATGTATCACAGAATGGAGGCCTGATTTAGAGCAGCATTTCTCAAAGGCAGCCACCGTGACCACCAGGGGATTTTCTTGTGGCCACAGCCCCCTGGCCTGTGGGGGGGAGGGGCGCAAAGCAGCGGCCCCTCCACCGCCCTGTTGCTCCTGGATGCACCACCTTGGTGTTGGTTACTGGGGCCACTAGCAGGGGTTGGGCCCTGCCCCACTCTGGAGACCCCTGGGGCTGGAGCAGCAGGTAGCCAGTGAGTTCCCCACCTTCCCAGGGGCAGTGGAGCTCAGGCTTTGGGCTTCAGCCCTGGGGTAGCAGGGCAGCTGGCTTTGCCCACAGGGCTTTGGGCTCCAGCACTGGGCTCCGACTGTGTTCCCGGTTTCCGTCCCAGGGCCGTGGGGCATCAGGCTCCGGCTCCCCATCCAGAGCTTGTCCCCAGGTTTTCCAGGACTGAGTAAGTCTGCTGTGAAAAGTGATACTTGTATGTTTGTTAATATTAATTTTCACAACAGACTTACTAGCGAGCAATATGTAAATGGATGTGTATCTGCGCATATTTCTTTGTTTTTCCTAAAGCTAAGTAAGTATTTTAGGAAAGCGTGAGAGCGGCCACCAGCAAGAGTTGGTGGCCACACTCTGAGACCGCCAAATAATTTGTCCAGAGAACCCCTGATTTAGAGTGTTCCACTAAAGGGGCCAAGCATAACAACACTGGCTTGCAGAGATCCCAGTCAAAACTGGGACCCCATTCAGGGGCGCTGCAACAATTTGTATAATGGGGGTGCTGAGAGCCATTGAACCAAACTGTACATCCTGTATATGATTGAAACCACATCAAGCTAGGGGGTGCTACCACACCCCCAGCACCCCTAGTTCCACCACTTATGACCCCATTCTGCTAGATGCTGTACAAACACATAGTAAGGGACAATACCTGCCTTGAAAATTTTCATTGTAAATAGACAAGACAGGGAAAGGGTGGGAGGGGAAACAGAGAAGTGATTTTCCTAAGGTCACACAGCAGGTCAGTAGCAGAACCAGGGACAACACCCAGGCCTCCGGAATCTCAAGAGTAACACCAAATCCACTAACCATACTTACTCTCTAATGAGCACTTCTACTTCACTTGTCAGAGTGAAGTGTACAGGGTGATATCGATGTATCAGATGTTGGAGTCATGTCACTAAGAAGGAAAGCTGAAAGTTGAAGCGCGTGGGGCTGTTCAGTGGGTATGGTATCTAGGTAAGAGTACTGATTGCCTAGTGTAAAGGATAATAGCTGATTCATGTCTCTTCAACCACACAACAATACTAGTGAGAGTCCTGAGTGGTGAACATCATTTTTCTACTAAATGAATAATCTTATCCCAACACTGTGGTTCGAAAGTAAAGTTCAAAGAGTAGATACGATCTTGCATTACCACTTAACGCTGAGATCGTTTTCTTGGAAGAAAAAAATAGGTCATTAGAATATAGGGCAGGGAGGGGCTAGGACTGACTTGGGTCTGGACGATTGGCTGGGTTCTAAGAGTCATCCAAGGGATTTAGCTAGGTTTGAGTACTCCACTACTAGATCGGCAACATACAGCGAAGCGTGATTGGGTATATTACTGGTATATCTGGGAGGAGGGGCTTTGGTGTATTAGCATAGCTCAGGCCTGTGTTGCTAGAGGGAAAAGAACAAGGGAAAGTAGAAGGCTTCTCTGGTGCCTTTGCGCCGGTGAATTTTGGGGAAAAGATTGTGACTCGTATTGGTTACGCTTTGTGGGTATCAGAGTAACAGCCGTGTTAGTCTGTATTTGCAAAAAGAAAAGGAGTACTTGTGGCACCTTAGAGACTAACCAATTTATTTGAGCATAAGCTTTCGTGAGCTACAGCTCACTTCATCGGATGCATGGATGTGGATAGTGGTGAAGGATTTTAAATCCTCTAATTATGTAGGGAAAAGGCTTATTGTTTTGCTGGGCTGGGAATATTTTCAGCCGGGTTAAAATACAGGCCATTTACTACAGAGGCCAGGATGCTTTGTGGATCCCCAAAACTCTCGCCACATCCCCACACTAGTGGTCCCAAACTCTAGCTTACACTGTGTGATCAGTGAACACTATAACAGACCACACATGGTACCCCTGCACCCTTCTTTTGAGTTGAGTTCTGCATTGCTCCACAAGACATTATGTAATCCTGTCCCTCACTTCCAAGGGTGTGACAGGGGAAGGACAGATGGGCAGCGCTTATGCAATAGAAAGAGGAAAGATGATCTTTGGCGGGGACTATGCAAAGGTCATATTGTAGTCAGCATGCGTCATCAGGGCTTTCAATGGCTCACATGTTTGTAGGTTAAGTGGGACAACAGTGACTCTCCGGAAGAGAAAAACTAGTTTAGGGAACCAACCCAAGGCAGACTCTTATGCAAGAGTCTGCAGCTTCCAACGGATTGTTACATTCGCACTCGCTTCACCTCTTTGTCCTTAACACTTGCGCCACTGAATTTGTTTTTAAATATTGCTCTCTGTAACCAGCTGAAAGATGGGCTAAGCAGCCAGAAATAAAAGGAACACTGCGCTGCTTTAGTTTGTTTTTCTATTATCCTGTCAGGTGTAAAAGGCCACCTGGCTTCAGAGTCAGAAATTCATAGAGAAAGGAGCGATGATGCATTAAATACTTGCAGTGAAGCACACCTGGAGGCATATCACCCTGGGGTTCTCAGGGCGAGCGGCCATCAAGCCACAGGACACTATGTATTTAGTCTCCCCCAGCCCTCCGCCCTCTGCAGAGCCCATCAATAGTCATTCTCCAAATCTCCAGCAAACCCATATGATTATTAGACAAGGCAGATGGGATGATTTTTCCCTGTCCAGCTGATTGCAGTCTATCTAAAGAGTGCACCAGGATGTAGGAGGGAAGGATTGCAGGGGTATTATTGCAGTCCCATTTCCCAAAACTGTAAACGAAATAATACATTGTTTGAAACAGTTCCTGACATGAAGGCAGCACCACAGAACAGCCACTAAAAAATATCTTTGCACCCCAGAGCATCCTTCTCAGTAAAGGTGAGACTTTAGTCACAAATAGATTGTCTTTCTTTCAGGTTCTCTAGCTTCCACACTTACTAATATGTTCTCTGTTTATCTGGGCTTGGGTAGTTCCAGCGGCCAACTTTTGTCTCCCTTAAGCTGGAGGGACCATTTCCAAGGCTGAAAGGACAGCTCAATCTCCATTCTGACTGCTGAGATTGCTAACTGTGCTATGGTCGCTGCCCACTGGGAAGTGGAGTAAGACACCAACTCATTTAATACTAGTCTCCCAATTCCAATCAGCCACCAGATGGCAGCAGCATCTAGGCACCATTAACCAGGTTATAGGTCAGACCTGAACTGGTAATCTAGAGCCGTGGTTCTCAACCAGGGCCCCGGGGCCCCAGTGAGGGGCTGCTGGCAAGTTTCAGGGGGTCTACCAAGCAGGGCCACTGTTAGACTTGTTGGGGCCCGGGGCAGAAATCTAAAGCCCGATCGCATGGGGCTGAAGCCTGGGGCCCTGAACCCCGCCACCCAGGGCTGAAGCTGAAGCCTGAGCAACATAGCTTTGTGGGGGCCCCTGTGGCATGGGGCCATGGGCAATTGCCCGGCTTGCTACCCCCTAACACTGGCCTTGGCTTTTATATGCAGAAAACCAGTTGTTGTGGCACAGGTGGGCCGTGGAGTTTTTATAGCCTATTGGGGTGGGCCCCAGCAAGAACAAGGTTTAGAACCCCTGATCTGGAGGAGGAAGAAAATCTCTATGAGCCAATGCTAACTCCTTGAGCCAGCCCATCCCCACACTCCCTAGTCACTACCTCCACCAGCCCTGAGACAATAGATTTTAATAGTATCATTGTCCACTGGTTGGTCTTGTGGTGTAATAACTCTTTCTGAGGCACTATTTCTTCTCCGGGATACTAAAGATGCTACTTCTGAATCCCTTAGTTCTCGTCTGAAACCTCTTCCATCTTGGCTTTAAATGGCATTAAGTAAACGTTGCCACCTGTACGATTGCCACATGGCTCTGAGCAATGTGTGTTGCAAGCCTGTGATGACAAATGATGACTTCTTAGGGAGGAATCAAAAACCCCACAAGCTGGGCACACTTGAATCCTTTGAGAGCCAGGCATCTTGTTCGACCTGTGATCAAAAAGCACCTTGCATTTGCTACTGGTGCTCTGTCTAGGAAATAACAGATCTTTGGCTTTCTTTTTCTTCTGTTTTCTGACTGGCGTTAATACTTTGGTATGTATTTTTCCATTTTTATAATGCATCTCACAGACAAACTCCAGGTGCTCCAAAAAATGATATTGAAAAACACAAAAATAATCCAAACCTATGTAGGCAAAAACAACAACAACAATACACGACCTCCTGTCCAAAACAAACAACTAAAACATGACTTAGAGAAGAGCACTGCATAAGTGATTAGGCCTTACAATAGGTCTATTTAATATAATGTCTCTACAGGTAAGATCATGTCTCCTTCCACTGGCTGGTCCCTCCAACTAAAACAGCCTCTACTTACAGTGAAAGGAGTCACTTTTTTAGCATGAGAAGGGCTTGTGTTTTGGGGGCTGAAGGTCTCAGGTTTTCTCCCTGCTAACGACTGTGGTGTCTACACATATGCACCTACAATTCATTATACCTACACGGCCAACAAACTTGTGTTCTGTTGGACCAAAGAGGGGAGGATGTTCCAGAGGTGGGGGTCTTGCTGAGAACAACCTGCTGCCACTCACAAGTTGTATAGATCTACAGACTGTTGTCTTAGTCATTCACCACTTATGTCCCTCACAAGCTCCATTTTGAAGACTTAAGTGTGCCTAGGTCTTGAGCTGGCCCACTGCACAGGGGTGACTTTCAACTAGAGAAAGGTCCCAAAACATGAAAGCCCTTCCAGGGCAGAATTGGTAGTTTGAATGGATCACTACCTGAGTGTTGTATCACTGATACTGTATGTATGCCATCTTTTTGTCATGAAAACCCATAACAACTGGAACTACATCAGCCTAGGAATTGGCACAAGCCCTGCTACATGGACTCCAATTTGTATAGCAGGAACTATAATCACAATGAGACATGCCCAGGCCATCGGGCATCCCAGGGGATTTCAGTCACCTGTTTACAAAGTGTTTTGAGTTGCAGCTGTTTCACTGCTCTGATGTTTCAGGAGGTGGGGGCAGTGTGAAAGGATGTTGTTCCTCATGCTCTTTGCTGGGCCATCAGAATTGGGAAACGGGTGTTTAAAAATTGCGCAAGGAAACTGGCAATTGCTGCCTTTGTTTTTCCCCCTTAAATCTGAGTGACTTCCGTGTTAGTGAGAGGTAACAGACCCAGAGACTGACATTCCATACTCGATAAACAGAGAACAGGCAAAGCATGGGCAGTGCAAATGTACGGGTGCTCCAGCCTGGCCTACCAGTCTGCCCCACACCTGATTTGGAGGGATCCACTCTAGGGCTGAGTGGGGAAAGTCTCCCAGGTCCATTCAGTCATTGGCTTTGCTGTTGATGTTGTCAGCAAGAGATCAAAGATAGTTTTTGTGATGTGAACATCTTTAAGAACTGGATTGAGAACGATCACCAGCTCCTTTCAAACAGACCATTGAACAGCCAGCAGCTGAAAATGACTTTTGGTTACTATCAACCTGACTCAAATTGATCTAACAATTTAAAGGGCTCTCTCTATTGTTAACCTTGCCTGTCCAGCCCGGCTTTAATAATAACAATAGCGAGCTAATTCTCACCTTCTTCTCCCAGCCTGGCTGTGCTGGGATACTGGATGCAGATATGCAGAAAGAATTCCAAAACCCAGTTAGTATCCGGATCCGTGATTTGTACAATGGCGGCTGTGTGTGCTTAGCAGTGCTGAGAGAAGGATCTTGCTAAGTTGTAACAAGCACAGAGAGGGGAGAACATAGGGTCCTGCAGGAGATGATATTGCGTATCACCTGAGCTGCGAGCATTTGCCTGGGTTAGTTGTTGGCTTGTTTTTGTGGGAAATCCCATAGGATTAGTGGAGCTTCTGTAAGGACTGAGGACACTGTCCTCAAGATATTGTAACTGACAGTCACTCATGTATAAAATATAGTGCCAAGCCAATATTTACAATGCTCTGCAGATATATTTAGCCTGCCGACCCTCTCCCTATTGCTTTTCCCAAATGGTGATTCACCTCAACTGTCATGTGCAGGTGAAGCATTGCCTCTGCCAATACTGCAGGTGAGTCCCTTGCCTTCTTAGACCGTGCCAGGAATCTAGCCACACTCTCCTGGCAAAGAATGAAGATCCAATCGTTTACTGAAAGCAAAATGGGGTGAAACAAAAGGCAAAGGTCAGTTAGATCACAACATGACAATTCATCGTGTCTCTAGCTAACAAAAAAAACCATGTTTGATTCTGAATAACGCTGATTTATTGGGCGCTGGCAGCTTTTCCTCTGTAGCCATGAGTGACTTCTCTTTTCAAATAGTCCCAGAATTATCTGGGCTGGTGCTACAGTTCATCAGGCTTGGTTTCTCTAGGCAACATCGAAGGAGAACTTTGTATTTGCATAACACATCTCCAAGGATCTCACAGTACTGTACTACTAGCTCTTACATAGCACTTAATACAACAATGTACTTTGCCTGGGTGCTGCAGTCTGTCTGTGCAGTCAGCTGCAGACTCAAGGACTAAGCCTCACAGCTCACCAGCAAAATAAATATTATCACCCCTGTTTTACAGCTGGGGAGAGAAACTGAGGCAGAGAGCCATTAAGTGACTTGTCCAAACTCACACAGTGAATCAGGATCAGAGCTGGGAACAGAATCCAAGTTCCTGACTCCCTCACTTTCGCTCTAGACAATAGAGAACACTTCCTCTCTCTCAGGTTATCAGTGACAGCTGCCATCCTAGATGTGTTATGCTCTCACCACCTTGTCATACAGGAAAGTTTTCAACTCCGTGTTTTTCGCTGATGCCTGTATAAAGCTGTCTAAAGAAGAGGTTATAAAAGCGGAAGGTGAGGAATGCTGAATTCTAGTCTAATCTATATTTATATGGCCCTTGTTGCTGCAAAGCAGAAAAAATGTCATTGGAACAATTTTTTTTTGCCACCAGACAGGATATTTAAAAAACCCAGTAAAAACTCTGTTTGATGGTATCTTTGTACAAATATTTAATTCCCAATTTAATTTAAAAACTGTCTTTAATGTTGCTTTTGTGCCTGGCAGTTAAATCGGGAGGCTGGCAAACTGATCCCTTTTCAGTTATGTTATTTTGACTGAGGCAGCAAAGGGGATCAAAGAGGAGAAATCCAACAATAGTAGCATTTTATCATCCTGAATATTTTGCTCTCTCTCACTCTGATATTTGCAGGCAAACGATTATGTGACTAATGGATTTGTATTTCTGAAGTACTAAGAGTACAGATCAGAACATTTGTAGCATTAAAAAAGAATTTGGTATAACTGAATTGAAACAAGGAACATGTCAACCGAAATCAAGGGTGCCTCCCAACACACACAGAAGTGCTTTCCCAGAGAGGATGTCATGTTACTCCAGTCTTTTTACTGTCAGCCATTTGTTTTCATGCCACATAATATCACATTAACTGGATGTTATTATGCATTCCATCTTAGTCTTGTTAGCTTGCTTTCAGCATGTCAAGCTGACATATTTTTGTTGCACAGTTAATTGCTGAATACTCAAGGACTTTAATTCCTACATTAACAGTTTATCTGACTAGCAGAGAAAATAAGTGCTGGAACCATTGTCAATTCTTTAAAGTGTAATATCCTCCTGACTTACAGTTTATTACCCAAGAGGGTAGGAGAACTTGAAATGTCCCCTGTTATTTATTTAAAAACTTTGCTATTGCACACAGCAACATCACATCTGAGCACCTCCCAAGTATTAACGGGTGTAGCTGCATAACATCTCGTAACACAAGCATCTAATAGTGTCTCTGTTCTACAGAGAAGGAAACTGAGGCACCCAGAGGCTCAGGGATGTGCCTAACGTCACATACGTCTGAAGCAGAGAAAGGAAAAGAACCCAGGTCACCTGATTTGTGATCCACTGCTTTCATCCTTCCTCTCATGCTCATGCATAGAAATTGCTACTGTATGTGTTACACCCTGACCAGGTGCCCCTCTGTATAGACATTGCGAGTCTATTGCGAGTGGATCCAGTCATTGAGTCCCATGTGCTCCTAAGCCAACTGAGTCTGGATGGAGCCTAGTTACTGTTTCTAGCTCTGAAATTCCAGGACATAAATTCCAGGACATACTCACAGGCTCAAATCTCTAGTGTGATGCCCTTCTTTGGGACATGATGGCATCCAGTCGCTCTATGCCCCAAAACCAGTGTCTCAGACCTCCCAACCCCCTTAGTTGCTTACTCGTGCTCCCCCAGAGTTCTACCTAGATGTGAGCCCTCTGGCTTCTCATTTAACCCCCTTCAGGGACAATGGGGCAGGAAAGCAAGGAATATAGGCTTAGCAAAGAATTTCTTAACCACAACCACTTTACTCTTTAAATGCTCTAAAGCATTACAGACCTTTGCAAAATAATAAAAGTCCAGAGATGTACCCTCCAATAGTCTGATCTCACCTATTCTGTGAGTTTTGTCAGCATTTCAGGCTAGGCAGCGTTTCTCCGGCCTTCCATCTCTCTCCAGCCTCTTCTTGCATGCAGCGATGGGTGACTCCCACTTTTCAGAGAAGAGAAACCCCTTCTTAAATACAGTCTCTCTCCCTTTGGCCATGTGGCCATCAGGCTGAGAAGCAGCAGAACCCCCGGCCATGCTGGCACCCCAATGTCGAAAATCCATTGTTCTATGGGGTTGGGCCAGTAGTTAACAGACAATCCAACTTGATGGTCCTAGATTGCTCTGTGATGGCTTCTGAGTCATAGTCCTTCAATCAGGTGTCAAGCATCTTTCCTGGGTATACTAGCTATCTAGACAGGTTTCAGAGTAACAGCCGTGTTAGTCTGTATTCGCAAAAAGAAAAGGAGTCCTTGTGGCATTGGTTAGTCTCTAAGGTGCCACAAGGACTCCTTTTCTTTTAGCTATCTAGAATATCTCATAATAACCCTGCCTTTGGTTCTTCAGCACATATCACAAAATGGCATTCCTTCTACAAAATGGAATTTATAATTTGAACCAGATATATCCCACTCTGTGATAGAGTGTACCTGTTAGAGTTCTTTTGACATTACCGTTGATAGTTGTATTACTGTTCTTATTTGTATTGCTGTAGGGCCAAAGGGCCTCAAACAGGGATCTGGGCTCCCCTGTGCTAGATGCTATACCAGGGATCTGAAACACATGGCCTGCAGGGTTATTTTCAGCAGCTCGCCAGCTCCCCGTGGTACCCCCGCCCCTCCAGCATTTACCTAGAGCGGCTCCGGCCCGGCACGCACTGGGGGCAGGGCAGGCTCCCTCCCTGCCTGCCTGCCTGCCTGCCCTGCCCCCGCGCCGCTCCGGGAAGCGGCCGGGACCCAGGGGAGGAGGGGGCACAGGGGTCTGTGTGTTGCCCTGGCCACTCCTCCAGGTACCTCCCTTGAAGCTCCCATTGGCCGGTAACGGGGAACTGCGGCCAATGGGAGCTTCAGGGGAGGAAACTGGAGGAGCAGCCAGGGCAACACACAGACCCCTGTGCCCCCTTCCCCCCCCCCGGGTCCTGGCTGCTTCCCGGAGCGGCGTGGGGGCAGGGCAGGCAGGCAGGGAGCCTGCCCTGCCCTGCCCCCGGTAGGCGCCGGGCTGGACCTGTCCCCTGAGCCCCTTCTGCAGCTGAACCCCCTGCCCTGAGACCCCTGCTGCACCCCACACCCCTCCTGCACCCCAACCCCCTGCCCTAAGCCCCCTGCTGCACCCCAACCCCCTGCCCTGAGTCCCCTGCCCACCCTGCACCCCCTGGGGGCAGGGAGGGGGCAGAATTGGGGTGGGGATTTCAGGGAAGGGGTTGGAATGGGGGCAGGGAAGGGGTGGGAAGAGGCAAGGCAGGGGCGGGGCCTCACAGAAGGGGTGGAGTGGGGGCGGGGGCAGGGCAGTCAGGGGGGGCGGTCAGTGGTGCAGCCCTCGGGCTAATGTACTAGTCCTTATGTGGCCCTCGTGGTCATTTGAGTTTGAGACCCTTGTGCTATACAAACGTATGGTTCTGACAGTCTCTGTCTGATAGCTCACAATCTCATTCTATAGCAACTTGCAACAAGTAGATGAAAGATGAACAATGAATATGCAAAGGACAAGGCAAAATTCAAACATGTTTGTTTTGTATAACATGCAGTACTCTGAGCTCGCCACCTGCCCAACTACAGGCGAATTCAGCCTTGGTGTAATCATGCACAACTTCCATTGACTTCAGCTGGAATTGTATCTCCTTATGACAAGGCTGAATTTAGTCCTGTATCTTCCATTAGAATTCTAGCAATTGAATGGGGGTGCCCAAGCTATAAGAAGAAATTCTTTTAGTCAGATATACAAAATTGCCAGGTGATGGGGTTTCCAAGGCTTGGAGCCACAGTCCAAGTCATGGGCAATCAGCACCTGCTCCTGTGAAGTGCTGAGCACTGAGTGAGCTCAGCACCTCACAGGAAACAACAGGTCTATTCAGTCAGCTGGTAGGAGCCCCTGTTACTGGGATGTACTAATATTACAAAGCTAGCATTTTAGAGGATGCAGGTAACAAAAGTACCTTTACACTGCACCTTAAATGGAGCTGAGGTTATTAAATGCATCTCAAATCACCTGAGCCCTGACCTTGAAGTCTTTACAGGCCAGAGAGAAGATCAATTTCCACACATAATTCATTCCTTAATTTATTGACCCACAGCCAGCAACAGTGCCTTTTATTTACACATTTTAAAATAACAAGAGGTGCCTATCTGAACTCCCTAGGCCACTCTGAAAAATACTCAAGAAAGAGCAATCCTATAACATATCAGAATACTAAACAAGCAGGCAGTACACGAAGCATTGACAATTGTGGTGATGGGGTAACCCACTGGGTGTTATGTGTCCCCTTCTGTACCTGATCAACAGAGGAAATGGGCCTGTTACAACTCTCAGCTCTTTAGCTCCAGCTGTAGGGACTTGGGCCAGGCCCCCAGTTCAATCTCTGGTGTAAGCCACAATGGCAGCTGCCATGTAAGTTGGAGTTTGTCTGGGATTCAAACTGCTGTGGGCTTCTTTTGCCCAGAGGATGTATGTAGCATGCACTGGCCAGTGTCTTGACCGAGGGAGCTTGTTCCACATAATTGCATGTAACTCTCACAGCAGTTTAGGACTGAATCCCCATTTATGTGGGGACTGATACTGCAGACCTCCAGAGTTGAAAGCATGAATCTGTACAGCTTGAGCTAAGGAGCTAGGTTCTGTAACAGCCCCATATCCCTGTGGATAAGGGACACGATACACCCGCTGACCAGTGGGTTACAATGCCTGAGATCACTGTGAATCAGATCAGAGGCTCCCAGACTGCAATCTCGCAATAACAGCTGTTAGTCACTAGAGACCTGGCATAGATTCAGACTAGCAGCCTAGTGCCACTTCTCTGTTATTAGTTCCTTGAGTCATAACGTTCCTCAATTAT
Organism: Eretmochelys imbricata; assembly: GCF_965152235.1. NCBI lineage: Eukaryota > Metazoa > Chordata > Testudines > Cheloniidae > Eretmochelys > Eretmochelys imbricata. The sequence continues at coordinate 153,750,345 of NC_135574.1, forward strand.
ACAGAAATGTTCGTATGTTTTCATATCCCTGCTCGTATTTATTGTGCAAGTCATTTAAAAAAACTGAAGTGCAATAATTAATCTCCCCTTTGGGTCTGTTGTGTCTTCAACTGGCAGCAAATGTAGTGAACCCAGCCTATGGAACTCTTCAGAACCAGCCATTCCATGTACCTCCATCTCATCCACTCCATCTCATTTCAAATCTCCTTTGGAAGTATTCCACATCTCCCTTGCCTAAGCCTGTTAATTTCACTCTGCAGCTACTACTGAGTTATTTATGATCTAGACTGGGATCTTCAGAGGGGCCTAAAGGGCTATAGCACCCAACTCCCATTGAATTGCAATTAATGCCCTTTGGCTCCTTTGAAAATCCCAATTTAACCCTGCATAGCCTTGGGTAAGGCTTGTATAATACAGCATAATGTACTATACTGTACTTCTTTTTTGGACATGAGAGATTTGTTATATCATCAGTCAAAAGGGTCTATGTTTAAAGCCGTACTGCTAAACACAAGCACTCAAAAATGATGAGTTAGGCCTCAAAAATAACAAGATCAACGTAAACATTGTGAGATTAAAACAAAGCAAAAACTCTAGGTTTTTTAAATTTATTTTTTGAGGCTTGGGGGAGGATGTCACATTTTTAAGCTTTTCATCACTACCATGAGAGCCAGAAGTTGCTTCTATTTTTTTTTAAATGAAAGCTGATCTTCTCATGTAATCACAGGACTCCAGTAGCTGCAGCTTTTAGAAAAACACCAAGTATTGCAAAGTTTAGCAGCCCTGTATGGGAATCAACAGCAATTTGTGAATGGTGGCTGAAGCAATCATGAGTAAGCACAGGGGACAGAACACATGGACTGTCCCAGCTCAGTAGCTGTGGCAGTCCCAGATCTTATTTCCGTGATGGGCTAGATTGGGGTGGGGAACCCTTTTTCTGTCACAGGCCATTGACCCACAAAAAAAAAAAAAAAAAAAAATCAATCGTGGACCACTCACCTGCCAGGGGTGGGGTGGGGTGTGTGTGCAAAGGCTCGGGGCTTCCCCACCCCCACAGCAGGGCAGGAGAGGAGCCAGCCTCACGGTTCCAGCCCTGCAGGGGGGTGCAGAGGCTCGGGGCTTCCCCCCACAGCACAGCAAGTTTGCGCTCAGGGCTCCAGCCCTGTGGGGGAGCACCACAGGAAATTAACCAAAGGGCCAGATCCGGCCCACAGGCCATAGGTTCCTCACCCCTGGACTAGATACAGGAGGTAGCAGGCCAGCTTCTCCGGCCTGTTGTGCAGGTGAGCCTCAGTTATCAGAATGACCCCTCCAGGCCTTGAAAAAAAATCTATTAATATTATACAGAAAATGTATTCCCGCCCTCTGGTGCGCGCTGGTTCTCCAGAAAGCTCAGCTGCTCCCAGGCCTTCCAAGGAGCTGGGCTCGCTGCATGGCCCTGCTCTCTTCCCCAAGCCAGGAGGCATCTCTCAGGAGATGCTGACCTGCCCCCGTCCTAGACGGCGAGCGCCTTCATTGTGTTTGTCCAGCGCCGAGCACAACAGGGGTCCAAGCAGCGCCCAGGCCCAAGCCCCGGAGAACTCACAAAGTGGAGCAGGAACCATGGTGCAAAGCCCTGGGCAGCCCCGCCCATTGGGATGGGGAGGCGTGGCCTTCTAGCGGTTACCGTGGCCGCCGCCGGGCTTGGCTGCGCCCTGGCGCGAGCTCAAAGGGCGGGGCTTCAGCGTCACCCGCCCCGTCCTCTCCGTCTGCCCGGCCGCCCTCTAGTGCCCCGGAAGCAGTTGCGCCCGCGCCCCCCGGAAGTGGTTGTGGCGGTGCTTCTGGGCTCCGGAGCCGGCCGAAGGAGTGGAGGGGTCTCCCGGCGGAGTGGGCGCCATGTTCCTGACGGTGGCCGCCTGTGAGTGAGGAAGGGGATCCGGCTCCGCGCAGCTGCCGCTAGCTGGGGCGGCGGCGGGGGAGGAGCGAGGGGCAGCGGGAGGCGGCTGGGGCCTGACGGTGTCAGGGACGCGCTTGGGCCCAGGCTGCGCTACTGCTCCTCCCTCATCGGCCCTACCTCTCCCGGCGGGCATTGCGGCGCCCCCTGCTAGCCGACGTCACCCCAGCGGGCTGAGAGGGAGGAAAGGAGTACTTGTGGCACCTTAGAGGCTAACCAATTTATTTGAGCATAAGCTTTCGTGAGCTACAGCTCACTTCATCGGATCCATACCGTGGAAACTGCAGCAGACTTTATATATACACAGAGAATATGGAACAATACCTCCTCCCACCCCACTGTCCTGCTGGTAATAGCTTATCTAAAGTGATCATCAGGTTAGGCCATTTCCAGCACAAATCCAGGTTTTCTCACCCTCCACCCCCCCCCACAAATTCACTCTCCTGCTGGTAATAGCCCATCCAAAGTGACAACTCTTTACACAATGTGCATGATAATCAAGTTGGGCCATTTCCTGCACAAATCCAGGTTCTCTCACCCCCTGCTATCACCAGCAGGAGAGTGAATTTGTGTGGGGTGGTGGAGGGTGAGAAAACCTGGATTTGTGCTGGAAATGGCCCAACCTGATGATCACTTTAGATAAGCTATTAGCAGCAGGACAGTGGGGTGGGAGGAGGTATTGTTTCATGGTCTCTGTGTATATATAAAGTCTGCTGCAGTTTCCACGGTATGCATCCGATGAAGTGAGCTGTAGCTCACGAAAGCTCATGCTCAAATAAATTGGTTAGTCTCTAAGGTGCCACAAGTACTCCTTTTCTTTTTGCGAATACAGACTAACACGGCTGTTACTCTGAAACCTGAGAGGGAGGAGTGGCCCAGGGGGCACCTCGCCCTGCCTGCTCCAGCAGCTCCTCGGCAGCCACTGCAGAGGGGGGCAGGTGGAGGCCGCAGTGACTGTAGCAAGAAGGGGGGTGGGGGCTGCAGGTGAATTTTTAAAGAGATCTGCCCGAGTGGCTTGGCTGGTCTTTCCCTTCTGCTTCTCAGGCACGTATCTGTCAACCAGCCGTGTCGTCCCAGGAGTTGTTCAAAGCCCCAGCTGCGAGCGAGCGATTACAGGGCTAACAGTATTTAATTTCTAGAAATGTCACATCTTATTCAAAGTTTACCTGTGAGTTAAGTCATTTTAAAAATGAACAGATGGTTTGGCCATTTGATGACGAGGACCCTAATCCTGAACTTGGCTGAGTCCCTGGTCATCTGGAAACCTATATGGACATGTCAGAACAGGCCCAAGTGTGGATTGAAAACTCAAAAGGGCAGGGAGATAAAATATCTGAATTCCATAAACTACTGTCAGCAACTGTGAAAGAAATGCTTGGTTAAAAGAATGAAAGAAAAGGAAATAGTTAAAAACACTACTTAGATTCTACAATCTTTGAGGCAGGGACCATCTTTTTGTTCTGCATTTGTACAATATCTAGTACATTGAGCTCATGGTCCCTGAGTGGGGCCCCCATAGGTGCTACTGCAATACAAATACATTATAAATGAAACCGGAATGTCCAATATAAGGTAACTTTTGGGGCATTACCTGTGGTGACATGTGTGCTGCGTATTACAGATTCTGGATTGGGCCCCTTTGTGTTGAGAGCTGTATAAACAGACAGTGGGGGAGAGTTCATGCCCCAAAGGGTTTCCAGTCTAATTTAAGAAAATATTCTTGTGAGGGTAAGAATCTCAATGAAGGAAGATGGTAACATAAGCTCATGTGCTTGTGGATCCCTCCGTTGCTCTGTGGAGTAATGTCCCCATGGAGGGCATTTCCCAGGATTGGATTTTGCATGGAGGTAGTAGTGGGGGGTGGATGACCCCATTTGGGTGGAGACAGGATCTGCCAGGGATCCTGCCCATTCCTCAGCTCATCATTGGTTGTGTGATTTCTTGTAGATGTTCCAGCAAAAATGGGCTTTAGAGAGAGATTTGAAGAGGAGGGTAGCTGCCTTATGTTTCAGTTCAGAAAAGGCATTCTTTGTGAAAGGGGCAGAATGCCTATATTGGTGGGAGAAGTGGATAAATGAGTGTTGCTAAAGTGCTGGAGGGGCTTAAGAGATTAAGATAAAGAAATAGAAGAAAAAGGCAGAACTGAGAAGGGCCTTAAATGTGAGTGCAAGAAGCTTGAGCTTTTATGCAGTGGAAAACAGGAAGCCCGTGGAGGGATTCTGAGAGTGAAGTGACATAGGGACAAGGGATCTGATCTTCACAGTATTCTGAAAGAACCTGAAGTGGGAGTAGTCAGAACTACTAGGGGCTTGAACAAGAGCTTTGATTGTGCAGACAGAACATAGTGGATTTTGCTACACTTTTACTTACCTTGCAGTATTGCCTGGAGGGTACAAGCTGGCCAGGGCCTACTGGGCTAGGCACTGCACAAATGATTTTTAAAATGATCTGATGGGGGAAATAAAGCTGGATTTTGGCGTGGCCTAGCTATACAACGCAAGAGGAATCTCCTTTACAACTGATTGTCTTTGCCTGGCTGCTCTGGGACTGTTCCCAAAGCAGCTTTTGTGCAAAGCTGTAATCATTTTTATATGTTAATAGTTAAAAGAAAACAAGATGGTAATGTAACTTTCTTTATTTTTCTTCCTTTCATCATTGTGCTCCACAAACAGTGGCCAAGAGCAAATCCAAGTAAGTGACATTTTACTGGTTTGAGCTATTCCAAATGATCTGCTTCCCACAGTTGCATCCTACAATGATACACAAATATGGGGTTCTCACAGAATCTCTGAATAAAGAAAAGGAGTATTAGTGGCACCTTAGAGACTAACCAATTTATTTGAGCATAAGCTTTCATGAGCTACAGGTCACTTCATTGAATGTATAAAGCTTATGCTCAGATAAATTGGTTAGCGTCTAAGGTGCCACAAGTACTCCTTTTCTTTTTGCGAATACAGACTAACATGGCTGCTACTCTGAAAAGAATCTCTGAATGTACATGAAGTATTTGTCGTTCTTCAACCTAGGAGCTAGACTGCATCTCCTTTGCATGTAATCTCTCCCCCACTCTCTGGAATGGGAGATCTGCAGTACTGTCCCCTTGAAGGGTATTCCCCAGGGTTAGATTCTACACGGAGGTAGCATTGGGGAGTGAATGACCCTTTTTGGGTGGAGGCAGGATCTGGTAGGGTGCACATCAATGAACTCGTCCTGGAAGAATTATTTGAGTAAGTTCTAGAGCCCTGGGGCTGTGCTGCTTTTCCTGTAGTGTCGTCTCTGGTGGGGATCTAATTTTAATGGAGTTTCTGAAGGCAGCCATTGCAGAGGGATCCCTGGCAGCAGAGCTCCAAGAAGCTGGGTGAGACAGTGAAGAAGCACAGGGCCTCCATGCCCATAGTCTTGTCCCCTGGATGACCTGAGAGGGTTGAGTCTAACCCTGTGGTGCACTTTAGGGGGGGAACTCCATGGCAACCCTCTTCCCTGAACAGGACGATTAGAGAGAGACTCTCTGAGGGATCCTCATAGTCACGTACTTGCCGAGCCTCATTCATTAAGTGGGGGCAATCTGTATGCATATGTGGTTAGTTTGGACCTCTATGGGGTCCAGGCTAATGCGTGTGGTGTTTTTATCAGCATTACCTTTCTAATAGAGTATCGAATGGTTCCCTGAACTTCTGTAGCTGTTGTGCATAATGATCATAAAACAGTTGCTTGTCTATTTTGCTGAGCAAGTTTCAAGGTGGGTGCCATCACTTTCAGTTAATAAAGTAACTATTGTAGAGGGCAAAGCTCTAACACATTCTCCGTCTGGGCTGGAAGTGCAGCAGAGACAGAGTTCTGAGCACCTGGCCCCTCTCAAGAATGTGTTAATGGGCTGTGGAGGAAGATAGATCCGGATCCCATGGGCTAAAAAGAAGATTGGCATAGTCTGGGGCTGGGAAGGAAATAAAGGACTCTGAAAAATTTGTCTTTGCTCCCCCAGAAGTAAGGAGACAAGAATGAATGAAAATATATATGACGGGTGAACAGTTATGGCCAAAATTGTATTTGTAAGGTATTTAGACAAATCCAGGAGACTAAAGTGATAGAGAAGCTCTGTTGTCGAAGAACTGTCATTAAAACATCCCTGTTGTTTCCCCTGGTTCTCAGAAGGTGCATTCCTGCATGGATCTGTAATAGTTTGTACTTGAAAGCTCTGGAAAGAGGACCTCCTGGCATGCTTCTTGTTGAAGATTTAAAAATCATCCCCAAATGAAGCTGGTGCCAGGCACCCGCTGGGTTGGAAGTGTCTCTCCTCTCGTGGTGTTTCTGCAGAATTGTCAGGGCTTGACATTCAAAGTGCAGTTTTAAAGTACATGCCCAATAGGAGGGGTCTCAGTTTGACACCAGCCTTAATAATCATGTTCTGCCATCATCCCCTCCCACCAATGAACAGAGCATGGTAAAGTTTCCTCAAGGAGGAAGTATAAATACAATTAACTTCACTAACCTAAAAGCTTTTTATGGCTTTTTTTCTCTTGTATTTCTCCCCTTTTTATTCTATCTTTGTGCTGCTCCTCCTTCATTAAGAAACTAAATTTATTTTCAAAGCCAAGTGCTTCTCTTTTTTGGTTTTGTGTTCTCTTCCCTTCTTTCTTCATCATTTTATTGGTCCTCCTCTGGCCCCTTTGCTTTCCCTTTTTGGGTCTCTCCCCTAGATTTCCTCCCTTCTTGTTCTGCTTACACCTCACTAGAGCATCTGGCTTGGGTTGCCTGATTAAGTTGGAAATTTTCATAACAAAGTGTCTTACTCAAAAAGAACCTGCCCTCAGACATGTACCAAATAAGAGTTTCAAACTCTGGTTATACTGATATCAGTGGGCTAGAAAGAGGAAACTGACCAGAAGGTGTTTGAGGAAGTGGGAGAGGTATGGGGGAAGGAGTCTGCTACATGAGTACGGGTGATATGCCTGATCCCTGTAGTGGGTGTACCGGAGATGACAGAAAACTGGGTCATTCACTGGGTCTTTTAGCTCAGGGAAGTCTAGTGGTTACCCTTCATTTGAGGGGGGAAGAAAGAATGGGTTTTTTTCATGTAAAACTAGACTTTAAATCAGACCAGGCAAAGCCATATGTACTGTATATGCTGTTGGGAGTGACATTGCATGGGTGAGCAAATAGGGATTTTCTCTGTTTAATTTCAAGGGATCATATTGTCTGTAAGCCAGGAAATTGAATGTGGGTTCTACCTGCAATGCTTCCTTCAGATCATTTCATTGCGATGGAAGAGGAGAGATCACCACTGGAGAAATGGTCAAGGGGCTTGACCCTCCTTCCCTAACCTCCAGATGCCCTGAGATCCTGGGGAGTACCAGAGAGCTGGCAGTACTTATGGATTTGCAGGGAGGCTCAGTTGCCTTCACATTATACCCCAGTTTCTCCTCTTCTCTCTACGGTACATGGCTGCTGCCTGAACTCCTCCACTATGTTAGCATCATCTGGGGGTTTGTGAGGGCATGATGCTCTGGAGAAGTACCATCTCACCAATTTTGCCACCTCTTGACCTGTTTCTGTGGCATACCTTCGTGAGGGGCTCTGCTTTCCTTTTTTGTATGTAGATGGAGTGAGGGGCATACTGCTTTAGGTCCCAGTGCAAGTGGAAGAGACAGTTGGGCTCTGTATTCTGAGGTACTGTATTGGCTATAACCTGGATACCTTTAAATATGATCATCCTCTGTTCCCTTTCCTAAAAAGGAGCCATACTGAGTCAGTTGTATGCAGATCTTTTCGTTTTTGTCTTATTTCAGTATGAAAACTACTTTCTTGGCCATGGTCTGTGTTCCATTCAATAGCAATTAACCTGAGACTGATGTTGAAACATACAGTCCTGCTATGGACTCTGCACTCTAAAAGCATCATGATTTTAGTGGGGTGGTTTTCAAACCTCCCCACCCTTGGCCCATAGATTCCCCTTCACTCCAAGTGCCACCTCTTAGGCTCCCTGAATCCCTGCCTTCTTTCAGATGAATAGCTTCTCTGCCTGTGTCCCTCCCATCGCCCTTTCCAGACAGAGTTCCTTGCTATTCATGGATTTGCTGGTAGGAGGTTTTAATGAGAGCTGATCAAAATTTGGAATTTCTGTTTCACAGGAAAATTTGATACTTTGAAATTTCTGATTTGGACCATGTCAGCAGAAGTATCATGTATTATGGTGTGGTATTTGGCATGGCAGAATATGGCCCGTTGTCTTATGCACAAATGCTGCAGACATCATGAAATATCGTAAAACTAACAGAGTGTGTGTGTGTGGGGGGGAGAGTAATTTTCAAAATGAAAAATTAATTTTGAAATGAAATGTTTTGGAAATAAAAAATAGTTTTGAGTTTTTTTGTGTGGGAAATTTTGTCAACGTGATTTTCATAAGAAAAAACAAGTGGTTGTGTTGAAACACCTTTTTCCAACAGAAAACGGTTTGGACCAAAGATTTCCGAGCAGCTTTAGTGTGAATATTTCAAGTTGCTTTCACTGCCTCCCTTATACTTGTCCTGTCTGATGTGCCTGCTGGCCTGGGGAGAGAAACCAGGGTCTGCTCCTAAAACTTAGTCTCCTGACCTACAACACTCGTGCATCAGCGTTGCTTAGCTGCGCATTGGCAACATCTGTTGAAGTTGCAGTTGCTCATCAACTCTTGCAATCAAACCCATGTAACAGCTCAGCTAAATTTAGTATTTTATTGACACTAAATTGTCCCTAATAGGCACAGATGGTGACATTAAGTGTCTCAGTTCACTTAACTGCCCATGTCAAAGGGGAATTTCTGCAGTGGAGACACTGACTAAAAAACAGTGTTCACTGCTGTATACATCTGCCTTTGGCCATAATGATGTCCCTTGTCATTTTAGGTACATCCTTGTGAGGATGGTGAGTGCAGCAGGGACAGGCTACTGTTACAACATCAAGAGAGCCCGACTACAGGAGAAATTGGTCCTGCTGAAATATGATCCCATTGGTAAGAACTTAAGAAATTACATGCTGTCTGGAAGATGCATGCTCTCTCTTCAGTTGAATGTAACAATGTATCGAGTATAAGCAGAGTAATACTTAGCATTTTACATGCTCAAACCACTGTACTATTCCTTAAAATGTCCCAGTGGAGGAGGAGGTAATATTAACCCCATTTTACAGACTGTGGCACGAACACAATGAGGCAGTGACTTGCCCAAGACCTCACAGCAAGACAGTGGCAGAGCAGAGATTAGAATTCGTACATTCTACTTCCATGCTCAGTTTACTAGACTAGGCTGTCTCGTAAGAATCAGCAGTGAGCTACGCAGCTGCAGAGAAGTTCGTTGGGACACTTAAACCAAAAGAGCAGTAAACTCTCATCACAGTGTCAAGATGAAATCTATTTAAAATATTTCTATTTAAAAAATGTCTAATACAGAAATAAATGCAGGTTCCCACATGTTTGGAGAAAAGTTCTCCACTGTTCTGCTGTGTTCCTCTGACTCTCAACACTCTCCATCATTTAAAACCTGATTCATTGTAAGTCATGGGTGTCAACAGCACTTGCCAAGAGTTCCTCTTTTTTTTTTAAAAAAAAAGTGTTTTTTAAAAAGTGACTTGGGAAGGCACCAATTTGTAACTAACACATTAAAGGCTAATTTGGGGACATTCTAACCTGCTTTAGCTCTTAAAATAGCATGGGAGAGTTAAGTCCGTACAGCTCCCAGGTACCTCCTGCAAAACACCTGGTAATCTGATATTTAACTAGGGCGTAATTTAAAAAACCACATAGCTCTGAATATATAGTGTAGCCATTTGGCTGATAGTCATATGGGATATTATCTTCAGTGCAGTCTTGGTGGAAGATTAACACTGATATTCTCTGACTTAAGAATGCAGGAGTGTGATGCCTGTGGAGAGAGGCTCCTGGAGATACAAGCTGATTTAATCAAATTCCTCAAAAAATATTCATGTTGGCAGAAACTGAATTTCATGTGCAAGAGAAAGCTTTAGATCAGGCGGTGGTGGGATTCATTTCCTGGGTTGGAAAATGAGTGTATTAATTTCATATTAACTTTATTGCTTCAGAACATTCCACAACCAACCCCCCCCCCCCCCCCACACACACACACACTAGAAACACTATCCAGTTTTCAGAGTAGCAGCCGTGTTAGTCTGTATTCGCAAAAAGAACAGGAGGACATAGTGCACAAATAGTACATTTCCCCATGTTTATTCCCCCCCCCAACTGTTCCTCACACGTTCTTGTCAACAGTTGGAAATGGCCCACCTTGATTATCACTACAAAGGTTTTTTTTTTTTTCTCTCTCCTGCTGGTAATAGCTCACCTTACCTGATCACTCTCGTTACAGTGTGTATGGTAACACCCATTGTTTCATGTTCTCTGTGTATATAAATCTCCCCACTGTATTTTCCACTGAATGCATCCGATGAAGTGAGCTGTAGCTCACGAAAGCTTATGCTCAAATACATTTTTAGTCTCTAAGGTGCCACAAGTCCTCCTGTTGTTTTTACTATCCAGTTTGTGTGCAGTGCACTATAGAGTGGCGTTCTTAACCGAGCAGGAGTTTGGTGGCAGAACAGCCTGATGCAACCCATAGAATAGAAATGGGAGGTAGCTTGGAATGGCCTGGGGTTCACATTTGGTGGAGGGGGAAAAAAATTCCTATAGCCTATACCAGAGGGAAAGAGAGACGCTGAGGCATGTGTGAAAGGCAGGTAAATTTGAGTCTGGCCATCCATGGAGGCCAGACACTGTATTTGATGTACTTTCTGTCTGTATGCACTTACACACAAAAAAGGTGAAGTGAATTTCATAAACAATGGAACCTGCATTTAGGGAACTTTTTATAGTGAGGTAGAAAGTCCCAGATGGTTGCAGTGCATAATGTAAAGGTTTCAGTCACAACTAGGCTGTGATATGTTGGGAAAATTACTTCAATCCACTATCTCTGTGGTGCACAATGTCAGCCCTACATATTTTTCAGTGTTAAGTTACTAAAATTCATGTTAAGCTGAAAGGTGGTTGCACAAACGGCATTGTAGTTTCCCATGCTCATTCTCTTAGTGACTTCCATATCACATGTGCAATTTAGAAGTAAAATGATTTTCCTGACTTCAGGTTGAGGATTTACAGTCCAGCTGAATTTGTAGTTCACCCATCACTTAGAATAAAGATTCTGCAGGTGGTCCTTGAAGAAGGATTGTTGATATGCGAGGCAGATTAGAATCCAGTTTACTTTCCCATAGCTGTCTGGACTCGGCAGTGCTAAGACCAGCAGAAAAGCCATAAAAACCTTTGTGTCCCAATGCAGAGCAGACTGACTCAGAATAGACATGGCAAGCAGCTGTTGAGTGAAAAGGTTCCATTTTCAGAGTCACTTAAATCCTAATGTTTGTCCTTCACGGGGTAAAATAGACACCTGTGTACTAAAAGTTATATGTTGTAAAATGAATGCAGAGCTAAAGTCCTTTAAAAGCAGGTTGGCCAGCAGTGGCACTGTGCCAGTAATCATTCATTCAGTGTTTGTTTAAGCATGGAGGGCAGCAGGAGGTGGGTGTATGGATTTTTTTTTTCTAGTAAATCCTAACACTTACTTGCTTTCCTACCAAGTTGCTTTCTCTCCACAGTGAACCAACGTGTTCTCTTCACAGAGAAGAGAAAAATACGTTCCATCTGAACAACGCCTTGTAAATGGACTTGTTTTATACATGAGTTGGACTCTTGGGTGGGCGGAATGCTGCTTCTGAAATCCTGCAGCGTGTGCTAAAAGGAGAGGAAATGTACTCAATCAACGCCTCCTGTGATTTGAAGGCCATTGTGAATGAGAACAATGTAGAGAGAAAAGTCTTTAGTGTCTGGACATAGATCATCACATCAACATTTATTTATCCTTCGAGTTATTTTTACAGTCTTCAATAAAAAAAAATGAAAATAGCAGATCCCATTGTCTGTGTTTTCCATTGTGAAACTGGCTGTAATAGTTAAACTATTGTTTCACATAGCAATAAAAAATTAACATTTTCTAAAAGGGAACTTCAGTGGAAGGGTTGCTAGAGGCATTCTAAACCACGATCGACCCATGAAACCATAGGATCACTAGTGTTTCAGAGCTTATAGCCTTATAGTAGAGGTGGGAAGAAAAAATACAAGTAGTAAAGTGACCTTTAGCATCCTGTAGAGCTAAAGTCTGCTGCCTTTGAAGCCAATGGCAAAACTCCGTGAGATCAGGATCTGACCCACATAAAATAGAACTTTTTATCAAGCTCATGTATGTAGGACTTATTTTTCACATCTGAATTTATGCCTGAGTAGGCCTATAGTAGATGTCTAAGCCAGCTTTTTGACTAGTGCATTGTGGTTGATTTTGTTCTTTAACTAGTTTATTTGAGTTTATTGCCAAATAAGACTGACTAGGCATCTTGGCATGTGTTTCCCCAGAACACTAAACAGCTAATAAACTGGTATGTACATCTCACTCACCTAAGGGCTCTATCAGCAGCTTGCCCAGAACCAGAAAACCTCACCTAATGGACACAGTATGGAGCCTACTGCAGCCATCATGCAATAGAGAAACATAACTAGCAGATGTGGACCTGGCATGCAGTGTTTCATTGTGGTCTGAGTGGACTATGGATGAGATGGAACTTTGCATGCTGGTATGTGTGGTCTGCAGATGGTTGATGAGTCACACTTTGGGCTAAGGCACTTGCCGCGGAGAGCAAGAACTATAGGAATTTGGTTGAAAACTCAAAGCTAACTATTATTCACATTTCAATAGCGATCTCCCAGATTTGAAACTTCAGCAAAATCAAGGAGAATCTTAATTAGTGGAGAGCACAGCAAAGTCTGTGGAGGCCACTGAATTTCAGAGCTCAGTTATCCCTACTCATATTATGGGATGTCTCTTTAGTTTATAGACATGAGTTTTTGTGGAGTGAAATGTTGAACACATAGACTACTAAGTTTTACCATTAGAGTAATGGTTATGCTGCACAGTGTGTAGGGCAAGGGACAGATCCACGATATTTTGCTGGAATGAAAGAGTGCAACCCTAATGCTCTACTATAGACCAGAATCTAACAGGGAATCAGTGATTGAGAAGGGAGTAAAGACTTTCCTGCTCTCTACTCCTTTAGTAGCCGAGGACCTGGAATCTCTTAGGGGAAAAAAAAGCTTGCCTGTGCACAATCAGAACTCCCTTGCCTGGGATATTGTACAATCAATACATGCAGCTGTCTGCACCATGAGTTAGAAAAGATCCTGTGGCAGGCCCTTCCTGTAGGGATAGGAAGACTGTGTCCCTGATGCCTGGACGCTCACTGATGCGATGAAGTTTGACCTCCTGATCACTTCTTCCATGGATAGATTGGGATAGCAAGCCATGAAGAAAGCCAGTGCTCCCACAAAACTATCGCCAGCCCCCTAAGATGAAAGAAACACACAAAGTTAGGCAGATTACTACACAAGAACACAGTTCAGCTGCATTTACTTGAAATGCCTTTTAATGCAACAGTCATTGGTGCCAGGAAATCCTGCAAGGCCAGGAGCTGAACTGGATTTGTCTTTCTCCATTTCTATGAAATTCCAAAACACAAGGTTGCTGCCACAACATTAACTCTTGCCCCCCTACCCATCCAACATATTAGGGTATATAATATATTGTAGCTTACATTTTAGAAGAGAAAACAGGTCTATAAACACACTTCAGTGCAATGGGGCTGAGTTATGCTGGGAGCAACTTTTGCTTTTGAAATTTCCTGTCATTGGAGTGTCTGATTTTGATTTCTCAACCTGAATGTTGAATGAATGCCATTTTCCTCTCCTTATTTAACTTCTGTTTTTCTATAAAAGTGGGAGGGGGAGTGGGAAGAAGGTGAAGAAATTAAGCTATGAGGCTTATAAATTCCTACTTGCAGAACGATGCAGCAACCAGCTGTCTTTAACTGTGAAATGCCCATACTGAAGCTCCGCACTCTGCATAAATTGCTTCCCTTGCTTTAATCCCTAGGATAGTGTTTTTCAAACCACGGGTTGTGACCCAGAACTGAGTCGCAGAATGGAAGGGACTCAGTCACAGCAGCTCTGGTCAGCACTGCAGACTGGGCCATTGAATGTCCCAGCGGCAGTGCTGCCCAGCTAAGGCAGGCTCGTGTCTACCTTTCTGACACCACGCTGTGCCCTGGAAGTGGCCAGCAGCGGGTCTGGCTTCGAGGCAGGGGGGCTACAGGGCTCCGTGTGCTGCCCCTGCTCTGAGGACTGGCTCCACATTCCCATTGGCAGGGTGGGTGGGCGGTGCCTGCAGGTGAGAGTCGCACCTCCACCTAGGAACCAGACCCACTGCTGGCCACTTCTGGGGCGCAGCACGGTCCACGGTGCCAGGACAGGCGGGAGCCTGCCTCTGCACCCCAGCTGCGCTGCTTACCAGGCCCCAATCCCCTGCCCCAGCCCTGAGCTCCCACAAGCCTGGAACCCCCTCCTGCACCCCAAATCCCCCAGCACCTGCACCCCCAGCCCAGAGTCCTGACCCCCTCCTGCATCCCTGCCCCAGCCAGAGCCCCCTCCCACACCCTGAACCCCTCATTCCTGCACCCTACAGCCCTCACCCCTACATCCAACCCTCTGCCCCAGCCCTGAGCCCCTCCCACACCCCAAACCGCTCATCCCCAGCTCTGTTGGGTCACAGGCATCAACAATTTTCTTCAACTGGGTCTCCAGAAAAAAAGTTTGAAACCACTGCCCTGGGGACAAATGCTGGCCCGCTGCTGGCCGCTTCCTGGGTAGAGGGAAACGCCCCAGTGGCCTGAAAAGGGAGGAGTGTCTTCCTAACCCAGACTGTGGTAGCCTGTCTCCTCATTTACCACTCTCTACCCCCTCATAGAAGTAAAGGTTGGTGTAACTGAGTAGCTGACCCACCCACAGTCCACATCCCTATGAGCCCCCAGGTAGCTGAGTTCCACAATGCACTTCCTGTGGCAGCTTCTGCTATGCCCCAACTCATCCTCCTAGAAACAGCAGGGGATGGTATGCATTTACTCCTTGAGTCCTTTTAGTAACAACTTGTTTGTGGGGATTCAGATCCCCACAATGATCTAAACCACATGAGTGTTGCATCACCAGCTAACTGAAAGTTTTAACTTATTTAAAACATTGCACAATATTTTTGTTCCAAACCTGGCTTGATTTCTTAAAACTTTTTCTGATATAACAACATTGGTTAGGGATGTGAGATTTTTAATAATTTTTTATACCAGCAAAAGTCCTAGGCAAAATGCAGTTACACTGGCAAAAAAAGTCCTTTTTCCCCCCAAAATAGCTTATTTCAGGGAACTGGTATAGGTTATACAGGCAAAAAGCACTCTCTTGCCAGTATAAGCTGCACTTACACTAGGAGGGTTTGCTTGTATAGCACTAGTGACAAGCCTTTTCTAGTGCAGACTAGGTGTAAGTCTCTGTGAGACAAGGGTGAAGCTTCTGGCTTCAGCTACTTGAGGTACGTGAACACAATTTCTGAGAGGAAATTTGAGATAGGAAATGTGGTTGACTTGTTTGTTTGTTTTTCCACACTCTAAAGGCTTAAACTATTTTGCTCCAGATCAGAAGGAAATTAAAAAAAAAATCACCTTTGTGTTGAGACTACCCACGGAAAATACCACCCCCGTAGAAATGTTTGTCAAGTTATCAGCAACTGAAAAGGGAGGGATAGACTGGCAGTTGGGGTGACCCCTCGTGCCATGTACTGGGTGGGTTTCTTTTCTGCAAAGTGCTACTTTGCAGTGAATGTTCCAGTCAAACCTCTTTTCCTAAGTAAAGCCCCTGGCTTATCCTGCATCTTGGTCAACTCTGTCCTGCCTTACTTTAAGTATCTACAGTCAGCACAACGGAGAACTGGAGTCTGGTAAAATCAAAAGCTAATGAAAGTCACACTTTACAATGTAAACAAAGCCCCTGCTTGAGTCAACAATATTTGAACATATACCTGCCTGATTAAGGTTTTGTCACTTTTTGTTCTGCCTATGTCTCTGCTTTTGTTTCTATAGTTTAACTGCAATGGCAGGTGGAACAGAAACAGGCGATAACTGTTAATTCTACATCTCGTCTTTGTTCATGCTGCCATGCTAAGAAGCGGAAATGGTAACACAGTCATCATTCTTACGAAGTGATCACTTGAGTAATGCAACATGCTACCTGAGCATTTTAATGAAGAACCCTCAGACTATCCAGTGTTAACTGGCCACCTCACATACAGAACATCAATCCGATAATTAACTCTACCATACATTAGGGCAGTGATACTCTGCCTGAGGCTCATGAGCCGCAAGTGGCTCTTTAATGTGCCTCCTGTGGCTCTTTGTAGTACATGCTATTAAAGCACTGTGTGATTTAATCATCAACCAATCAGGATGCTCTTACTATGTTATTAACCAATTGTAGTTGATAAAATAATAATACTCGGTCAGTCATATAACTATATATATCCCCCTGTCATACTGTTTAATTCACATTACTATGGCTCTTTTGAGTAATGTTGATCACTATTTTGGTTCCTGACCCACCGGGGTCCGAGTATCACTGTATTAGGGAGTTGTATGGGAAAGGATCCTTGGATATGACGGCCATTACAGCGCTGTCCTAAAAAAATACCCTGAAATGATTATTTCACTGTTTGCTCCTGAACTAAGAGGACTAATATGTGCTCCAGCATGGAAGGCAGCTGGAAAACTAAAGTTCTTCAAAGGCGTATTTCCAGTAATGGGAAGCTGGTCCATGGTGCCTTGACATTGCAGAAGCCTTTGCAGACCCCCCACTGTGCCTCAAGGCTGCAGAATGTCCCTTGATGTTGAATAACAAAGGAGGTGAAAGAGTGGTCTGTGGCACTGAATGGACACAGACAGGTTTCCTACCGTTCTTCACAGTCGAACTCAGATGCTTGGAGAATGCACTTTCTTGGATAGGCCTGGATGTTTAGCATCCTTAGGGGCTACTCATGCAGTTTCCACAGACACAGCCTTACAATGGTTCTGCGAGCTCCACATGTCAGAGGGCACTGTCTCATCAGCCTGAATCTACAGAGGCAACTCCCAAAGAACAATAGTTGCTAACATTTTTCTATGTGAACCACTTTCAAAGTAGGAGCCACTACACAGGTGTGGGAGATAGAGGTATGTGTACAATTCATTTTGTAGGCATGCTGTTCAACTCTGCTTCTGCACCATGGACCAGCTTCCCATTACTGGAAATACGCCTTTGAAGAACTTTAGTTTTCCAGCTGCCTTCTATGCTGGAGCACATATTAGTCCTCTTAGTTCAGGAGCAAACAATGAAATAATCATTTCAGGGTATTTTTGTAAGTATGGCTGTATTGGTACAACTGGTCAAAAGTCATATGGAGAGCAGCAGCATAACTGATTCAATTAAAGGGTAATTGCAGCAAAAACTATTGTTGGCCTACAGACTCCTCACTTCAACACTATCCTGAACACACCAGTGTATTGTGGTTGAAGCATATATTACCAACTTTGGCCTGTTATATCCAGAATAGGGGACTCATAGAGCAGGAGAGAAAGCAGGGCACAAAGGGGCTAAACCTCAATGGCATGTTTTAAAATAAAATTGAGATTATTCAATACAATAGAACCTCAGATTAAGAAATGACCAGGCAACCACACACCTCATTTGGAACTGGGCCAAAAAAAGTAAATACAGGATTGTGTTAAACATAAACTACTAAAAAAAATAAAGGGAAAGTTAAAAAAAAACAAAAAACAATTTGACAAGGTTTGGAAACTGTTTCTGTGCTTGTTTCATTTAAATTAAGATGGCTAAAAGCAGCATTTTTCTTCTGCATAGTAAAGTTTCAAAGCACTATTAAGTCAATGTTCAGTTGTAAACTTCTGGAAGAACAACCATAATGTTCAGAGTTACAAACATTTCAGAGTTATGAACAACCTCCGTTCCCAAGGTGTTCGTAACTCTGAGGTTCTACTGTATCCTGGTTAGCAAATGTTAGTTTATTTATATTCACATGGTTCAGAGTCTACTATAGCCAAATATACAATGTACTCTGCATGGACATCTTTGAAGCTGACAAGATATACATAGTTTTACCTCCAATTCTCCTCATGAGAAAATTAGATAATGGATTTTATTGTATGGCAATACTACTTTGCACTCCTGTAGCGCTCTCCTTCTAAGAATCTCAGCATGCTTTGCAAACATAAGTAAATTCACAACACCTCTTCTATAGCCAATGTATTTCATAATTGTACCTTCAGGATTTCTTAAACCATTCCTTGGAGCATCAGTGTTGGTCACTAGGCCCTGGTCTACACTAGGACTTTAGGTCGAATTTAGCAGCGTTAAATCAATGTAAACCTGCACCCGTCCACACGATGAAGCCCTTTATTTTGACTTAAAGGGCTCTTAAAATCGATTTCCTTACTCCATCCCTGACAAGTGGATTAGCGCTTAAATCGGCCTTGCCGGGTCGAATTTGGGGTACTGTGGACACAATTCTACGGTATTGGCCTCCGGGAGCTATCCCAGAGTGCTCCATTGTGACCGCTCTGGACAGCACTCTCAACTCAGATGCACTGGCCAGGTAGACAGAAAAAGAACCACGAACTTTTGAACCTCATTTCCTGTTTGGCCAGCGTGGCAAGCTGCAGGTGACCATGCAGAGCTCATCAGCAGAGGTGACCATGATGGAGTCCCAGAATCGCAAAAGAGCTCCAGCATGGACTGAACGGGAGGTACGGGATCTGATCGCTGTATGGGGAAAGGAATCCGTGCTATCAGAACTCCGTTCCAGTTTTCGAAATGCCAAAACCTTTGTCAAAATCTCCCAGGGCATGAAGGACAGAGGTCATAACAGGGATCCAAAGAAGTGCCGCGTGAAACTTAAAGAGCTGAGGCAAGCCTACCAGAAAACCAGAGGGGTGAACGGCCGCTCCGGGTCAGAGCCCCGAACATGCCGCTTCTATGATGAGCTGCATGCCATTTTAGGGGGTTCAGCCACCACTACCCCAGCTGTGTTGTTTGACTCCTTCAATGGAGATGGAGGCAACATGGAAGCAGGAATTTGGGGACGAAGAAGAAGGAGGAGAAGATGATGATGATGATGTTGATGAGGTTGTAGATAGCTCACAGCAAGCAAGCGGAGAAACCGGTTTTCCCGACAGCCAGGAACTGTTTCTCACCCTGGACCTGGAGCCAGTACCCCCCGAACCCACCCATGGCTGCCTCCTGGACCCAGCAGGTGGAGAAGGGACCTCCGCTGAGTGTACCTTTTACAATACTATACATGGTTTAAAAGCAAGCATGTGAAAGGATTAATTTGCCCTGGCATTCGCGGCTCTCCTGGATGTACTCCCAAAGACTTTCCAAAAGGTTTCTGGGGAGGGCAGCCTTATTGCGTCCTTCATGGTAGGACACTTTACCACTCCAGGCCAGTAACACGTATTCAGGAATCATTGTACAACAAAGCATTGCAGTGTATGTTTGCTGGCGTTCAAACAACATCCATTCTTTATCTCTCTGTGTTATCCTCAGGAGAGTGAGATATCATTCATGGTCACCTGGTTGAAATAGGGTGCTTTTCTTCAGGAGACACTCAGAGGAGCCCATTCCTGCTGGGCTGTTTGCCTGTGGCTGAATAGAAATGTTCCCCGCTGTTAGCCACGGGGAGGAGGGAGGGTTGAGGGGTTAGCCACGCGGTGGGGGGAGGCAAAATGCGACCTTGTAACGAAAGCACATGTGCTATGTATGTAATGTTAACAGCAAAGTTTACCCTGAAAGACTGTAGCCACTGTTTTATAAAATGTGTCTTTTTAAATATCACTGTCCCTTTTTTTTCTCCACCAGCTGCATGTGTTTCAATGATCACAGGATCTTCTCCTTCCCAGAGGCTAGTGAAGATTAGAAAGAAAAAAAAACGCACTCGTGATGAAATGTTCTCTGAGCTCATGCTGTCCTCCCACACTGACAGAGCACAGACGAATGCGTGGAGGCAAATAATGTCAGAGTGCAGGAAAGCACAAAATGACCGGGAGGAGAGGTGGCAGGCTGAAGAGAGTAAGTGGCGGGCTGAAGAGAGGGCTGAAGTTCAAATGTGGTGGCAGCGCGATGAGAGGAGGCAGGATTCAATGGTGAGGCTGCTGGAGGATCAAACCAGTATGCTCCAGTGTATGGTTGAGCTGCAGCAAAGGCAGCTGGAGCACAGACTGCCACTACAGCCCCTGTGTAACCAACTGCCCTCCTCCCCAAGTTCCTCCACACCCAGACGCCCAAGAACGCGGTGGGGGGGCCATCGGCCAACCAACCACTCCACCACAGAGGACTGCCCAAAAAAAAGAAGGCTGGCATTCAATAAATTTTAAAGTTGTAAACTTTTAAAGTGCTGTGCTTAAAGTGCTGTATGGCATTTTCCTTCCCTCCTCCACCACCCCTCCTGGGCTACCTTGGTAGTCATCCCACTATTTGTGTGATGAATGAATAAAGAATGCATGAATGTGAAGCAACAATGACTTTATTGCCTCTTCAAGCGGTGATCGAAAGGAGGAGGGGAGGGTGGTTAGCTTACAGGGAAGTAGAGTGAACCAAGGGGCGGGGGGTTTCATCAAGGAGAAACAAAGAGAACTTTCATACCGTAGCCTGGCCAGTCATGAAACTGGTTTTCAAAGCTTCTCTGATGCGTACTGCGCCCTCCTGTGCTCTTCTAATCGCCCTGGTGTCTGGCTGCGCGTAACCAGCAGCCAGGCGATTTGCCTCAACCTCCCACCCCGCCATAAACGTCTCCCCCTTACTCTCACAGATATTGTGGAGCACACAGCAAGCAGTAATAACAGTGGGAATATTGGTTTCGCTGAGGTCTAAGCGAGTCAGTAAACTGCGCCAGCGCACCTTTAAATGTCCAAATGCACATTCTACCACCATTCTGCACTTGCTCAGCCTGTAGTTGAACAGCTCCTGACTACTGTCCAGGCTGCCTGTGTAAGGCTTCATGAGCCATGGCATTAAGTGGTAGGCTGGGTCCCCAAGGATAACTATAGGCATTTGAACATCCCCAACAGTTATTTTCTGGTCTGGGAATAAAGTCCCTTCCTGCAGCTTTTGAAACAGACCAGAGTTCCTGAAGATGCGAGCGTCATGTACCTTTCCCGGCCATCCCACGTTGATGTTGGTGAAACGTCCCTTGTGATCCACCAGAGCTTGCAGCACTATTGAAAAGTACCCCTTGCGGTTTATGTACTCGCCGGCTTGGTGCTCTGGTGCCAAGATAGGGATATGGGTTCCGTCTATGGACCCACCACGGTTAGGGAATCCC
Organism: Eretmochelys imbricata; assembly: GCF_965152235.1. Lineage (NCBI taxonomy): Eukaryota > Metazoa > Chordata > Testudines > Cheloniidae > Eretmochelys > Eretmochelys imbricata. The sequence goes on from NC_135574.1 coordinate 153,771,609, forward strand.
ATTGCAGCAAAGCCATCCACTATGACCTGCACATTTCCCAGGGTCACTACCCTTGATATCAGCAGATCTTTGATTGCGTGGGCTACTTGGATCACAGCAGCCCCCACAGTAGATTTGCCCACTCCAAATTGATTCCCGACTGACCGGTAGCTGTCTGGCGTAGCAAGCTTCCACAGGGCTATCGCCACTCGCTTCTCAACTGTGAGGGCTGCTCTCATCTTGGTATTCATGCGCTTCAGGGCAGGGGAAAGCAAGTCACAAAGTTCCATGAAAGTGCCATTACGCATGCGAAAGTTTCGCAGCCACTGGGAATCGTCCCAGACCTGCAACACTATGCGGTCCCACCAGTCTGTGCTTGTTTCCCGAGCCCAGAATCGGCGTTCCACCGCATGAACTTGCCCCATTAGCACCATGATGCATGCATTGGCAGGGCCCATGCTTTCAGAGAAATCTGTCTCCAAGTCCTGATCACTCATGCGACTGTGCTGACGTTGCCTCCTCGCCCGATATCGCTCTGCCAGGTTCTGGTGCTGCATATACTGCTGCATAATGCGTGTGGTGTTTAATGTGCTTCTAATTGCCAAAGTGAGCTGAGCGGCCTCCATGCTTGCCTTGGTATGGCGTCCGCACAGAAAAAAGGCGCGGAACGATTGTCTGCCGTTGCTCTGACGGAGGGAGGGGCGACTGACGACACGGCTTACAGGGTTGGCTTCAGGGAGCTAAAAATCAATAAAGGGGGTGGCTTTACATCAAGGAGTATTTCAGGCAGGACTTCATGGAGGGTTCCAATAAGAAATGGTGCACCTAAGTTATTGTTCTTATTGGAACAAGGAGGTTAGGCTGGCCTCTGATTGATACGTGGCTAGATTTACCTCGCTGCACCTTCCCTGTGAGCGACTACAGTGTGACCTAGAGGAATGAGTCCCCTAGACGGGGGAGGTGGGGAAGCAAATGAGTACAAAACAAATGTGGTCTATTTCTTGTTTTGATACGCTCCATCTATCTTTTACATCTTTGGCTGGCAGCAGACAGTGCAGAAGGACTGCATGCCATCCACATCTCAGGGCTGCTCGGCAGAAGATGGTACAATACGACTGCTAGCAATCCATATTGCCTGCCTGCTCACCATAAGATGGTTCAATAGGACTGACTGCAGGACTAAAGAGAATGACCTGGTCAAGTCACTCCAAATTTAGTCCCTGCGCCCATGTCTGTCCAGGCGCTCCCGGCCGACGCGGCCAGGAGAACCTCGGACATGACGATGACGGCTACCAGTCCTATTGCACCGTCTGCTGCCACAAGGCAATGGGTTGCTGCTACTGTGTAGCAATGCAGTACCGCATCTGCCAGCACCCAGGAGACATACGGTGACGGTTACCTGAGCGGGCTCCATGCTTGCCGTGGTATGGCGTCTGCACAGGTAAATCAGGAAAAAAGGCGCGAAACGATTGTCTGCCCTTGCTTTCACGGAGGGAGGGAGGGAACGGGGGCCTGACGATATGTACCCAGAACGACCCATGACAATGTTTTAGCCCCATCAGGCATTGGGATCTCAACCCAGAATTCCAATGGGCAGCGGAGACTGCGGGAACTGTGGGATAGCTATCCACAGTGCAACACTCCGGAAGTCGACTCTAGCCTCGGTACTGTGGAAGCACTCCGCCGAGTTAATGCACTTAGAGCATTTTCTGTGGGGACACACACACTCGAATATATAAAACCGATTTCTAAAAAACTGACTTCTATAAATTTGACCTAATTTCATAGTGTAGACATAAGAAGATAAAATACTAGACTAGATGGATTATTGGTTTAATCTGGTATGGCAATTCCCAAATAAATGTTATGGTTTTAACTTAGTTCTATGGCTTAGAACTGTTTTTATTTGTAATCTATTTCTATAGTCTCTATTACAATCCTTGCAGTCCCTTGTTGTCTTTCTTCTGTGTCTGTGAAAGGAGCAATTTTGGTTACTATTGCCCAAAACTGCTCAAGATTTTGTATTCCCATGGGAGGGAAAACCCATGAAACTTTAGTCTCTTTATTTTATACCATAGCCTTTGTAAGCCCTGATTAATCAGTGGCGGTTCACACCTCTAATGTACCTATTTTTATACAATGGTCTGGGAAGTTTTTTTAAGAAGAGTGCTTGGTAAGTGGAAACTCTATTGTGCCACAGCTGATTTCCCCACAAGTACATCACTTTTCAATCAGTCAGACCTGGAATAATGGGATACATTTCATTTGTACAATAAGATGATTTTTACTGTTTTACCCAAAATTATTTTGTGCCATAGGGGTAGTAGCATAATTCACAGTACTGCACCAATTATACTCACTTCCACCTTTTTTCCAGAGAGTCATTTCCTCTTAGGGAAGAGTCATTGTAATCGGATAAAAGAAAAAACCTGAATTTGGCAGCATGAAGCCACCGTAAAACTTTTAAATGCTGCTTTGGAGATTTTGCAGAAGCCACGATTCATGTACTTTTTGGGTTGATCACACTGATTCAGTTCAAACCATAGTAAAAGCATGCTCGCAAATCCTGAAAGGAATGGGCCATTTTATAGCACTATGGTAGAAGCAGCACAGAGTCAAGTCTGAACCGCATATTACTGAACTAGTGACTAAACCAAGACACCTAATAGAAGAGTCAATGGAAAAATGCATCACAAAATAGATTTAGCACATTTATTGGACAAGTGTAGTTCAAATTATGAGCAGTCTACAAGAGAGTGTACATCAGTATATTTTGCAAAAATAGTGAAGTCTTACAGTTAGATTGCGCTTTTGCACCATCTAAAGTAGAGATCCCCAAGCTGAGGCCTAGGCCAGCCCCCATGGGGGGTAAGGAGGGAGCGCCACCGAGCTCCGCCCCTGCCCCCGTCCCCAGCTGTGGTTCCAGCCTTGGCCCCAGATCCGGGGGGAGGGGAGTGCAGACAGGAGTAAGGTGGGTGAGAGGTAAAAAGTTTGGGGACCACTGGCTAAAGCATATGGCCGTGCATAGGTGCCCCCCTCTAAGGAAGGAATTGTGCCTCAGTACACTGGCAGTGGCATGCAGAGTATGCGTAGCTACACGCCGCAGTAACCAGCAGGCTGCATCCGCACTGCAGTGTGCAGGTCCGCACCAGCAGTCCCTACTGATGGAGCCTTTCCCGGCTGCTGGAGTCTCTCACTGTGGTGGAGAAAGGCTCCGACAGCGGGACCCTACACTGCTAAAAATCACCATGTAGCTGTGGGGGGCGCTGCTAGGGTGAAGAGAGAGCTGCGTAGGATACATGCCCTAGGTTCAGGTACATCTGTACTCTTCAACTGCATGGTCTACACTGCTATTTATACCTGTGATAGGGAGGCATGCAGCATATGTATGCAACGCGCTGCATTTAAGTGTAGTCAAACCCTCAGAGAGGCTCAATTTCCTCCCTGCTCCGGTAGTAATGTGCTACTCTGCCATACAAGTAGTAAGTTATCCCCCCAAGCCAGCTCAGTTCTGCTGGCCGACATGTTGAGGGCAGAGCCAAGGCCCTATCCACTCCACACCCCTCTGTGTGGGGGAGGGAATACTGGGTGCACAGTCCCAAGTCTGCTGTCTACACCCACACTATAAATGAAGGCTCTTACTCTTTCTTATGCCACTGCAGAGGCACATAGCCCATAATTTGCCCAAAAAATCCATAGACTTTCCCCATTTCCAAGAACAGACTGAGCAACAGCATTGCTATGGTATGTCTCATTACTAAGGGCTAGATTGTGGCTCAAGCTCTCTGGATTGGTGCAAAGTTAGTGAGGGTCCACTATGGTTATGGTAGAAAAGGCCTTTGCACTCTCAGGGCCCAATTGAGCTACCCTCGCAGTGAGAGGAACCTCACTTCCGTATGGTCCCAGTGATTTTAGTCAGCTGCTCATAGAATAAGGTCCCACTCAGTGTGAGTAAGAGTGACAGAATCAGCCTCCTTTTTAGGAGCTTATTTTCAACCCCTTTGGGTTGAAATGGCGCATACTTGTTCTCAGTGTGACGGAAGGCAGTTAATTTGTAAATCTTGCTGGTTTGTCCCTTCCCCCCCATTTATCAGACTGGGCAAGAGAGAAAATTTTCACCCATTTCATTATGCAGAGGCCTCTGGGCACTCAGGTGACTAAGAACTGGGGTATTTTCCATCTGGAAACTAATCCACGTTTAATGCTCAGTGACGGCAAGTGCTTCCGCTATCTTAGAACAATGGTTAGGGCCCCAGTCCTGCAGGGAGGATCTATGTGCCCACAGTGAGCCAGGGAAGTCAATGGGGCTTAGCCCAGGCCTTTGAAGGCCTAAGTATTTGAAAATGGCAGAGTGATTTTCCACTAACGCCGTAACTGGTTCTTTCTACAGTGCCAGAACAAAACAAGTATTTAATGGAACACCAAAATGTTATTCCAACAGAACTGGGAAGTTTTGTCATTTAAAAGTTAACACAAGTTCTGAATGTCAGCCTTAAGGCCCCCTTAGAGCTGGAATTGGGGCTTTTACACAACAAGCCACAGAGGCCTAGAAGAAGCACCAGGGAGATTGGGTGGAGTCACAAGGCATTTAGGCACCATACTGAAATCAGTGGGAGTCAGGCACCTAAGCACCATTATGTACCCCATCCATTGAGCCTCAGAGACACTTTCTGGTGGGTGCTTGGGTTCATGCACAGTGAACACTTTGTGCCAGCCTCCTCCTGTACTCCATGGGCTGGCAGAGGAGAGAGGGGTAATAGCCAGGCCTTCTTCCTGTCTCCTTTTCAGATACCTGTTCCCCAGAGGCAGCAGGAAGTAGTCCCTGCCTTCCCTACACTGCTTTTATGTGTGGTCCTTGTATAGCCTTGCAAAGAGGGAAGCTTCTTGTTCTCAACTGCAGCTGAACAAGGGCAGCACATAATTTGGGCCTTAGTATCTTTCCGTAGCTCAAGTATGTCCGCTACAGATTTTCAGTTGGGCAACATCTAAAACAGAACACACCACACAATACTTGGCATCAGCATGCAGGAATTTGTACCCACTTCCTGACAGATTTCCTGAAGCTTCATTAGCAGTGATTAAAGGGCTGCGACGATTAACCCCTGCATTCCTGAGAGATGAGTGTTTTAACACAAGGTCTACTGTGTACATGGGTTCTTTTCTTCTTGAAACCTCTTACAAGTTATTCACCAATTCTAACAAGATCAAAGACCAGCCTAATAGAGACCTGAATTCCTCTGGAGAGTCATCAGGTTTGTGCCGTGGATGCTGGGAAATAATTTAAAAGACATATATATATACACAAGAATCACAATCTCAGGCATTTTGTCTTTTATACATAAATCTAAAAGGCACATTCAAATAAATCTAAGAGGTTTGAGGTCTAATAAAATGGTACTTACATAGCACGTTACATTTTCAAAGCCCTTACACATCGGCTGCCTGGGAGATAGGTAACTTATTGTCTCCATTTCACAGGATGGGAAACAGACACAGAAATTAAGGAAGTCTCCACTAATTTTGAGCGTCTACCTCAAGATACCTATGCCCTGATTTTCAAAGATGTTGACAATCCACAGCTTCCAGTGACTTCAACAGCGGATTGTGGGTTCTCAGCACTTCTGAAAATCAGGCCCAAGTTGGGAACACAAAAACTGAGCTGCACAAAATGACTGCACACTTTTGAAAATTTAGGCCTAAGTGAGTTGCCCAAGGCTCCAGCAGGATATCAGTCAGAAGTGGAAGTCTGAAGAGTTCCTGCCTCCCCTCTTAGTTTGCAAGAAAAACAGCCCAAGGCATTTGTGTGATGCTGACACTGTCTCATCCCAAACTGATAAAACCAGCAAACGTTCACCCACTACAAAGAAAAGCTCCATTCTATTATGTAGTAATATTCTGAACTGTCATTCAACTCAGGAAAAAAGAGGCCAAAGGGAAATGGTTAGAGACTTGACAAGTTATTTAATCTTTGCTATACAACAGCTCCCGAAAGCTAAGGAGGTGTCTACCTGCAAAGAGTCCTCTATTTTCTGACACTCCAAAGCAGTTCTCAGAGTGTTGATGCTCATACAAACTCCCTTCAGCAAAAATAAATAAATAAATAAAAATAGCATTAATGAGAGGTGATAAATGTCTTTGTTACTCAGTGCTGTGAGTATGCTGAACCACTGAGTCTTAGCTCAGTTCTCTGGACACAGATTTATCCTGCTGAGTTTATGAAATTCTCCTTTCAGCTCAAACAATTCACCACTAATTTGGTTCCTATCCTGGTACACTGGGTATAGGATATTTTGGTGGGGAACATTTCACTTTAGGATACGTCATTGAGTAGGTTTTTAGTTTAACCTACAATTAGCCTTTCCTTTGGTATCTGCCACTTCCTTAGTTTCACACTTGAGTTGTGATCTTAAGCCTTATGTTCACTTAATCTGGAAGTTCATATACCTAACAGTGAAAAACAAACACTGAGAGTAAAAAACTTCTTCCTGGCTGAGGTGGATGTACAAAGAAGGTACAAACACAGTGCAGGACACTTCTCGGCAAACTTCAGCCCCACAGAAATGTCCTTCAGCAGAGATCTTGGGAAGAGCAGCACATACAATAAGATTTGAATTATGTACATAAAAGGGCTTGGGATGGTAGCTAGGCATCAGTGACAATGATCATGAAGATGGCCCTGCTAAATTTAAGAATGTTCAGAGATGGGGTTTTGGTTCAACCTACTACAAGCAAAGAGACTAGTTGTGGATCTAGATCCAAACTTCACCCAAGTTTGAGGGTATACAGACCTAGAGTTTTAGTTCAGGCCTGGCTCTAACTATAGCATCTTCTATGCAGCAGGTCCTCATAGCACTTCACAAGCTTTATTTTCAAACCTCTATACAGCAGTTCTCAACCAGGGGCTGGGGCCCCCTACGGGGCCACCAGCAGGTTTCAGGGCATCTGCCAAGCAGGGCCAGCATTAGACTTGCTGGGGCCCAGGGCAGAAAGCCAAAACCCCAACACATGGGGCTGAAGCCTGGGGCCCTGAGCTCCTGAAGCCTTCATTCCTGAAGCCAAAGCCTGAGCAATGTAGCTTCATGGGCTGGGGGTGGGCTGTGGCAATTGCCCTGCTTGCTACCCCCTAACACTGGCCCTGGCTTTTATATGCAGAAGACCTGTTATTGTGGCATAGGTGGGCTGTGGTGTTTTTATAACATGGTCGGGGGGGGAGGGGAGGACTGAGATACAAAACGTTGAGAACCCCTGCTCTGTAAGACACAACCAGACTCTCACCTCTAACAACAACTTTACTCATCTCACTTCAAGAAGTATTTCATCTTCAGCACTTACTTATGCCATACACCATAACTTTTTCCTAATCATGCTCACTCCTACTTAATTAATTTGTAATTCCCATTTAACAAAATACTTCAAAACAAATGGAGCCAGACTCCAGCCTCTCACCAAGTTGCTCTGCACCATTCTGGCAGCACAAAACAGCTGGAAACTCTGTAGACCCAGCTATTTGGGGATTCCCCTTGCTAGTGCTGCTACTCTATATGCCACTTCTTCTAGTGATCCCCCTCAGGCTGCTTTAAATTGTGCCAGGGGCTGAATTAGCCTTTGGTTGGCTTCCACCAGCGTGGTCCCCTCTCTGGTCTTGTGCTAAGTGCAGCTTAGCCAAACCAGAGGATTTGGTCTGTGACCTGAATGCACACAAAGCACCATATCTTTACTGCATGGTTCTGGAGTTCAGGTTGTAGGTTTGGTTGCAAGTTTGAGATTAGGGATGGAGCCTAGGAGAAGGTGATATTAAGTGATGAGGTTGGGTCATTGTTTGAGAATCGGAAAATATCGACTTAGGCCGTCTATTTCCTGGATTTTGCTTGTTTGCGGTGATGTAAAATGCTATTCAGGAACTTTAAGTGAATGTAGGCATTTTGGGGTGTGGGGATAATTATAAAAAAATAGTTCACTTCTACAACAGACTATTTAACAGAACAAAGCAATGTAGCACAATGGTTTGCGACAGGAAGTGATCTTGGCTATCTTAGTTAAAGAAAAGAATCACATTTTAAATGGATGAAAGTCGGGGTCCTTCTGTATAGTGATGTTAATACTAATGTTATAACATCAGAACAACAGATAGAAATGCAACACGGTGTGCAGAGAATGGAGCCTATGACTGCATTTGCAATTAAGTTCTTGTTTAACAAGCTGTTTTTGTGCTTTTTGGTTTCTTTCTTGCCTACCTTTGAGAATAAAAATAGGTTTATATGGGGAGGAGGGAGGGATGAGTGAGGTAGGAAGATTGCATGCTTGTAAAATTTCAGTAGCCACATTTGTTTTTTCTCTCTCAAACTGAAAATGCAAAATGCCTCATGGTGACACTACAGTCTGCCAAGAGCTCACCCGATGACACACACAACTGCCGTGTGGCCTGGAATTCAGCAAAAGAGCATTTTTTGCAGTAAAACTCCATATGCATGACTGCCTCCTCTAAAACCACAGTATCTAGTGCCTTTGTTAGATGGACATGGCTCCCTGATATCTCTGAATGATATATTCTGGAAAAGCTTTGGTAGTTTTTGCCTTTAGAGTTCTTTGTGGGGGTGTTGTCTCGTTGGCTCTCTTTTCATTTTTTTTTCCTGCCAAGCTGCTTTAATCATCCTAATGAACATTCTTGTTGAATCTTCTCTCTGCTTAATTCAGCAACATCTGATCCATAGAAGATAACTGCTCTTGTACTATATAATATTATTCTTCTGTATTGGTCAGTTTTCCAGTTCTCAAGCTGTGGGCTGTCACCAGAACTCATAAAGCTACAGAGGTTTCCATTCCCCCATTTATGGTCTTCTGTTGAAGGAGATCTGGTCAGTCACTTCCAACCAGATCTTCTGCAGATGCCAGGAGTACACCATATACAAGTCACGTGATCTCATAGTAGCTTCTTGGAAGCTCAGTGGGAATGGGCACAAGAGGTTCTGGGGCAGATCTGGAAAGGATCAGCTACGTGTGAAGTCACAGTATGAAAAAGGTTAAGAGCCCCTGCTGTAGAATGCATGCTTTGGCAGAGCTTCCTTACCATAGTGCCTTGCTCTGTCAGTCTTAGGAAAGTTGCTGTATTTGTGCTCAGGTTACTTTACCCCACAACATGTTACTGCACATGCAGATCTGGTAAATTAAAAGTGTATTTAAACAAACCTAACAATGTGTCAGCTGGGCTTGAATGACTGAGATAGTGATTGAGGGCAACAAGTACAAAGGTACTTCCCCTGACCGGAGAGATGCTGCTTGCAGGATACAACTGCCTACAAAATGGGCTACTCCGTCCAAGGGCAGGGTGCCTTTCTAACTAACTGGGTAAGAAAGTCACAGGCTTCAGTAAGCAGGGCACAAATCTTCATAGACTTTTTCCATCTTTTCATTGTACTTCTTTGTTCTTAAAGAGTAAATAATCTGCCCCCTAAACATTTGGACAGCTGGCAAATATCACGGCTGCAAGCTGGAATCTGCTTTTCCACATCCCATTTGTGCTAGGACTGCGGATTTTTTTTTTTTTTTTAATTCTAAACAAATCCCCGAAGAATGTGACAAAATCATGATGTGCAGCCACAAACTGGCCCTAACCCTTAATATCCATTCTCACAGGTTACTGCCATTGTTCACCCAAACTTATCATGTTTCTAGCGTCCTTTCATTTGCCAAAATTTGCTGTAAAATACTTTCTGTCCAGGCTGATGGCTTAACCCTTTCACTCTTGGCAAGAAAAATACCCAACTAACTCTTGACCTTTTCCTTGTTTTTTAACGGAGAGTTTGCAAAAGCAACAATCCTGATTTCCACATCATTCTCATTTCTCTGTTCTTGTTATTTTAAAACACTTATGAGGCAATATCATAAATCAAAATCAAAGCGCTCTTGGTTTCTGTGGTGACCAAAACTAGCTACCAGTGGAAAATGTGTTTGGTAGGAGGCGGAAGGGAAATTAGATCTCAGTTCAGTTTCAACATTATTGCAACTGGCAATCTCAGCAAAGAGGTGAGAGACCCTGGAGCCTGACTACTCTCTCCTTGCTGGGGCAAAGCTGAGGTATTCGGAAGCAGGGGGATACTTCTTGCTCTGGAGTGTGCTGTACCTGGTTCTGTGCAGAGAAGACTCCAGTCTCCCAGAAAGTCAAGCCAGCACTTTTAACCAAATTCAATTCACTTTAAAGGAGGATGAAACGAGTCTCTTGTCATTTATAGGATAACTAAAATATAAAATCCAAAACTCGTAGTGTGTTAGCTAGGCCAAGAATACTTTGCAGCATGACACAGTGGCTCACATTTTTAACTTCAGCCTTTCCTGCTGCTCAGATCATAAAAAGGCATTGGGAAGGTGAAGTTTGTGGTTCACAAAGAGTCCCACCTTCTAGCAGCTATTCTTAGCAGCAGGAGCTTACACCGGTTGATGTGGCTGCACACTGGTTTGACGAGTCTTCCTTCCTCCCAACTCTGTGCAGTAGCACACCCCAGAGTGCACTGCCCCATATTGCTATTGATGCTGTGTTGTGTGCCTGTCCTGGGGGTGCTGTACCTTCTGCTGCCACAGTGTGAGAGGGCTACCCAGGGTGGATTATCCCCATGGGAGAATCCTCTTAGGGCAGGCACTGGGTGGACTGCCATTAGCATTGAGGGTGTGCTGGGGAAAGGGGTATGTCAAGGATGTATCCATGCCGCTGTGGCCATTTCAGCTTGTGCTCCAAGTCATATGCAGCCTTAGGGAGGCCATGATTTAGAGCAGATCCCAGGGCTATATAAATTACACTGGCCTATTTCAGCCTTTTGAGCAGCCTAGAAGTGAGAGGGCACAAAGACACCTTTGCCCTCACCTTCCCCTGGGTTGCATCTTCTGCACTGCACCTTCTGGAGGCCCAGCACAGAATCTCAACTCAGCCCCTGATTTTACAAGCCTTGCCTAGACTAGAGGATTTTGATGTTACACCTCCCTGCTGCTGTGGGGACACACCTCATGTTCAAACACACAAACGCTTGGATAGGTGCGCAGGTGCACTCCTACAATTCCATTTGCTCGAAACAAGGCTCACTGCCATTGTAATCTAGACTAAGAAACTCCATGAGAGAGAGTAATAGTGCTGTAGCTGCACGGCTGCAGCCGGGATTCCCAGCACAGTCCCTATAAAGCCCCTGCAACCCCTTCTGTGAGCACTCTCTGTGCATCGCATAGAAATTCCTATACTATCAATTGATTTCTTGTTTTGAGCTACTCCAACTGCTGTAATTTAATCCACATGTTTTGGAAGGCACAATGCAAATGGATCCATCTTCCCAAACAGGCCTGGCCCTCACAACCATGGAGGGGTCGTCTCTCATGTACACACTGCATTTTTTTATTTATAAAAATGCATTGGATTATACAATGAAAAATATATACATTTCACATTTTAAAAAGAATTTGGTGAAGAAGCTCTCCATCCATGCATTACTATTCCTGCAACATCCTGCTTTGGGGATCTATGGGATAGGTGCCCACAGTACATTGGTACTGCAAGGGTTGGAGAGAATGCTGTGTATAGACACAGCACAGTTGGGCACCTGGAACAGGAAGTCTGGTGTGGACGCACTGCTCTATTGGCCCATTACAATGGTTCAAATGAACTTTTGTAAGTTGCAATGGTTCCATTCTCTAACATAGACAAGACTATATGAGATACATTCTACGATAGCTTGAACAATGTGAAATTTTTGCACCGTTCCTCATTCAACCCTATTTGCCTTTGAGCAGAAGCATGGTCCAATACTTGGGGCTCCAGCCTGGGACTTGAAAGCATGGGTTCAAATTCCTGCTCTGTCACAGACTTTCTGGGCAACCTTGGGCAAGTCACAATCTCTTTTGTGCCTTAATTCCCCCATCTGTAAAATGGGGATGGTAGTACTGCCCTTCCTACCTACCTCACAGGAAGGTTTTGAGAACAGATGTTTCACAAATTATGAAGTGCTCAGTTATTACAGTGATGGAGGCCAAATAAATACCTAAAATAAAGCCATGAGATGATCAGAGAAGAAACAGGAGGGAGAACACACTCCAATACTTGGAACTTCTGGGCAAGAGAGCCAGTTAATTCCCTGCTCTCTAAGTATCTGAAACAGAAAGTGGGTTTCCTATGATGTTTTAGCTACGGTGCGTTAGAGGGGAGAGAAGTTTCAATATTGGTTTTAACACAGTTTTCCGTTCTACATCTTTATTAAGCACCCCTGCGAATTTAGTGCCATGCATGCAGGCACTGCTGAGAGGCCACTCTCTCTCATCTGTATCTGTTAAATTATGCATTTCCATCTGGAAGGAGACTATACAGGGCTGTAGGCTCTCTTCCACTTCTTAAAGTAAGGAATGGAGAGGGATTTAATTAGATTGCTGGGTGGTTGAGAATAAGACTAGAGCAAGACCTGGGTGGTCTTCAACTGGAAAACAAAGCTGCAAGTTGTTTTGTACAAGCCTGCTTCTGTTTGGTCATGTTTACTTTGTTCATGTGCACTGACTAAAATCCAGTTACCAGTCAGATAAAAAACTCTCCTTATAGGACAGTATGTCTAGCGATTGGTATCAGGGACTGAGATCCAGTACTCTTGGCTTTCTTTCTGCTGTGCTACATTGTCTCTCTTTGTGACTTTGGCCACGGCCTTTTGGCCCAGTTTTCATAGATTATCAGCACCTTCGAAAGGCTGGTCACATTACATTTTGTGCCTCATTTTTCCTCTGTAAAAAGGGGATAATAAATCCTTCCCAATCTCAGATGCTTAAGTACTTTGCAAAGTACTTGGAAATTCCTAGTACTCAGAAAAGTACAGGATATTATCATTCCTCCCTCTCCTGCTCCTCTGGGTCCTGATTCAGTGGGATTCAGTGTATTCCTAACTTGTGTTGAATTCAATCTCTCAAGCTCTTAATGATCATCTACATATGCTGATGTGTATTTAAAGGGTCTGAATCAGGAGCAGAAGTTATGATGAGCAAATAGATTCCCATTTACACTTAACTGTGAGTCAAGTCACATGCAATTATTTCAGTCATGTGCCCTTTCACAGTTAAACTGAACTTCAGAAAATAACGGGTGCATCTTTAAATAGATTTACAATGCAGATTGCGGATTGTAGTGTCTTGCAGATTCATTTATTCCTTATTGTGTCTCTGTTCCAAAAGTCAATGGGTTCCATATTAGTAAGAGAGGAAAAGCAGAAAACTAAGTCAGAAAGTGGGCTATGACTGTAAATAAATGTATTCGCTAACTTGTTTTGGATGCATGTTAAATAAAAGAAGCTATTATACACCATTAGCTTGTGGCACATTAATGGGAGCTCTGTACATAATTTTCTTGTGTTTATGTGTGAATAAGCCCTACTGATGGCCAAGCTGTTTGCCTGATAGTTACTGGACTTTTTCAACAGGCCCTCTCTTTTGTGGTCAGTGCCCTTTCCCATCTCATGCTACAGCTATGGATGGGAAAAGGTTAACCACACAACAACATTTTTCTCCTCTTAACAAGTTACAGAAGTTTCCATCAAACACAATGTCTGCCAAATATTTCATTTACTAGCAGCTGCATTTGTATTTTGTTGAGAGGTAGTTGAAACAAAGTCACTGTTCTTTGTGCAAACTGCATGTTAAATAATGTACAGCTATGGGAGATTATTAAATAGCGAAGACATCTGATAATATTACAGTCAACCACAAGTTCCACTTCTGCTGATGCACAGAATTTTGAGTAATTAGTCATTGCATGGAGTGTTGTATTTATATCCCCTTGTGCCACAGCCGTTAGACCATAAAGTCAGAAAACAAAGAATTGCTGTTATTAAAAGGCTGCTCTCTGGTTTATTTATATGCTACAGCTTTATTTCAGTGTCCACTTCACTTTTCTGGTTTGGGCATTCTCCAGACCAGGAGATAAGTCTAAATCAGAGAATTTTAGTGTAAACAAAGTTGCTATATACAAGACCTCTCAACTTCTACGAGGAAAAAGCTCAGAGTTTCCATAAGGCCACAGGAGTAGAAGAATTGTCTTGAAGTCAAGGGACAATTCTAGCAATAAGGATTCCTAGGTTCTGTTCTTGCCTTTGCCGTAGACTTCCTGTATTAAATACACATAAATTAATATCTCCATTTTACAGATGGTGAAAATGGAACTCAGAGATATTATGTGGCTCATCCATGTTTATATAGCAAGCCAGTGGCAGATCCAGGACTCCTTACTCAGTCCTCTGGTCTAATCACTAGACCACACTGCCTTCAACAGACAACAATTACACTATAGAAAACTGTAATCATAGGTATTGTGGCCTATCTAATAGGGCATAACCATCTACTTACATCAGTCTTTTTTTTTTTTTAATAGAAAAATAAAGTTCACGACAACTTCAAAGTTCAGGACAAAGTCACTCTTAATGTGCTTTCTATTTCTTTAAATGCATTATCTTTACCGCATTTCAATAGTGCAAACGAGGGCAAGATTTAATTCACTGTAACCAGAAACCAGAAGAAAAACTAATACAACTGGGGACAAATTCACATTGTAACAATGAGCTTTCCCTTTGCATCTTGTTATAAAAAATTATATTAATATTTATGGCACAGAAATTCAGAATGATGACAAACAGCATCCATAATCTTTCCTAGATAACGATGGAATCTCAGAGCAAGGGTGACTATACAGGATACATTATACACTTATTGCAAGTAGTAGGCATGACTGAGCAGGGAAAAATTGGCATTTTATCCTAGGTCATAAGTGAATTCCCTGTTTATGAGCACACGTCACCTCAACCTGTGATCCCCACAGCTCTTATTTCAAAGTAGGGTTGAGTTTGGTCAGTACTTGGATGGGACGTGCGAGATCTCTATGGAAAGCCTTGGTAGTGCAGGAAGCGGTACTAGAAATTCAGTAGCTGCACTCAAAGGGCACCATGGTGCGAGAGATGCTGTGTTTTGCATGACATAAAACAGACACCTTTGACGTCTCGTGATTATTATGGGCACAATTTTGAAAAATGGCTATAAGTTTGCCATTAAATATTGTGTGTGCACAAACCCACCCCATTTGTAAGCGCACACAGTATTTGGATGTGTAAGTTAGGGACATAGACATCTAACTACCTGATTCTAGGTGCCTGAATGTGGGGTTCTGTGCACAGAAAATTGCGAAGTGCAAATTTAGAAGTCAAATGGAGGTTACTAAAAATGCAGCTCTAAAAGATACTGTGATACTTTTCACAAAGAGGAAAGATGGTAGTCCCAGTTCTGGCCATATTCCAGCTTGGATAATTATATCCTCCTGACCTATATAGCTTGGCGGTTTCAATGGAATATAATGAGGTGATGCAAATGGTTCTGTAAATTACACTTTAGTGGATGGGCATAGAAGAGGAAAATAGTGGGGGAAATAATAAAAGGAGGGTTTAAAAAGATGAAATGGAAAGATAGAGTGGGAGACTTTTTTGTTGCTGTTGCTATACACCAGCAGAGGCTGCACTGAATCCATACACTCCGCAGTGCAGATGAAGTTGTGGCCCATTTGTGCCACCCTAACCTTCCAGCTTGGACAACTTTTTACGTTCCTACCACCAGGACTGGCAGCGGCTATCATCATAACCACAGTCAGTCTAGCTCTCAGAAAGTACATTATATTGTTGCTCAACATAATGATACATTCCATATACATCACTTCTAGATTTGGCCTGATACTTGTCAGTTCTTGTTTTGCACTGTTACATAGTGCTACTGTGTACTGTTGCAGCCCATCTGAAGTGGGATGCATTTCAGTAGTTGGCAGTATGAGACATAATGTAGATATACACACAATACACATTATTTGTTATCTATTTCTATGTAAAGGTTTGTATAATTTTAGTAACTCTTATGAAGTGTTCTGGTGCCCATCTGAATAAAAAATGCTATATAAATGGAAGATCATGATCTTTTAAAGGTGTATCAGTATAGTGCTGTGTATTTAATGTCATTTCAAGTAAGGTGAAAAATAGCTTCCTCTAAAAATAGGTAAGGAGAATCCATAAATGTAGTTTTAAATAGACATAATTGATCCTCTGGAGCGTATTATGTTATTTCATAAATTAATCTCACTTGAGAACACCTGACCTAAAATCCCTCAGTGTGTGTGCTCAGTAGCTAATATTAAGTGGCTTGGCTGTATATATTTTTATTTTCTTCTCAAATCACAAAAACTGGATATTACTTTTGGATGGTTACCTAATACAGTGTTCCTGAAATTCAGCTATATACAAAGTTAGCAAGAACAAGTAAACTGAAAAGAAAGCCAATTCATTCCAATAGAGATTTGTTACAGTATGTCACGGTAACAGGAGAAAGAGACATTTGGGTCTTACAACACCCTGTCTTGCAAAACTTCCTTCTAAATCACTATTGGTGCTCTAGATATATTATACTGCCTACGGTGAAATCTGCTAGCAATCATAGGATGTATCAGATACTTTAATAAAGCCCTCACTTAGGTAATTAGGGACAAAGAAATTCCACAGAGTTATTTTTTTCTTTATAAAGTGAGGGTGAAAAATGTCAGATTCTCAGGCCTGAAGGCTGATATGCCTATTTATCCACACTGCTGGCATGCCAGTGGTGCAAGCTTTTCCCATTGTTCTGCAGATGGGCTTCAATCCTGATCTAGAGGGACCATTTCTAGGACAGAGAGGAGAGTTCAGACTCTATGGTCTGCTTGGTCCTTAGCGTGTCTTATGAGATTTGTTAATGGGGTGGGGAGACCTGTCCATACCACTGGGAGAGCTCTGTTAAGCTCCACACATGTTTTGTCTGGGCCTACACAAAAATTGCCAAAAATTTTCATCATTGCTACCACTGGAGGTGCTGAACTGGTGGCAGTTCAATAATGATGGCAGCGTTACTGTAGCTACAGCTTCAGGCTGCTGCCCACACTTAGAGGTCACAGCAGGCTTATAGGACCTGGTCTGGTACCAGCATTGCCAGTTCTCGTGATTTTATCAGGAATCTCGCAATATTTGGTGTGCTGCTTAAAGCCCCATTTGCTGGAATCAAGATATTGCATTAGAATGTTAGCTTTCATTTAATTTTTTTCTAGCTCTCATGGCTGCAGAGTAAAGCTTGCAAATGTGACTTGAGTGCACCCTACTAAAGGCTCAGACACCAAAAGGCAAATAAAAAGAAATTAACAGGTGGTTTTTTTCAAAAGTCTCATGATTTTAAGCGTATGTCATTATTTTTGAACACTTGGGGTTGGCAGTATTGTGGCACTTAAAACACAGGGCCACCAACACTTTGTCTGAACTAGAGGTTCCACAGTTAATATAGTCAAGTCATGATGTTCTGAACTGCCAAGCAAGATAAAAGGCACTTCTCAGCACAGTGTGTGGTTTCAGTATTGCTATATTATCCCACCAGCAGCAAATCACTTTAGATATCATATATTAGCTGATCTGACAGTAATTTGGGGCTTCTTTTGAAAAGGGAATTCACACATTTCTTCTTCACTTTTGTGTGCTGTGTTGTGAAAAGACACTGTTACAACAGGACCTTGGGCATGGAAAGATTAAATGATTTGCCCAAGATCATACAGAAACTCAATGGCACAGTCAGGAATAGAACGTCAGTCATCTCTTAATTCCTGGTCTATGGCTTATCTGCAACACAATGTTGTCTCCAATAAGAATAATGATTTGAGTCCTCATAAAAACCTCAGGATATTCCAATCATTAGTGTTAGCTTCAGGTGACTTCTTGGCCAGGGGGAGAGGGAGAAGAATCTGACATACAATAGTATCAATACATCACAATGCAAATCTGGTCATAATGATCCTCTGCTTTGAGTGAAGTGGATTTTATTCCCTGCTCTGCCACTGGCCTGCTGAGTGACCCTGGCTAAGTCACTTCATCGCTCCATACCTCAGTTTCCCCATCTAAAATGGGGATGATATTTACCTCCTTTGTAAAGCACTTTGAAATCTACTGATAAAACCACTATATAAAAACTAGGTATTATTATTAATACATTTCAGATATATGAGGCACCAGATGGTCAAATCTCCAAATGTTTCTATAATGGATTATTGTGGCAGAACATATGTAATAGTATTCTATTACATTCATCAGCTAAACATATAGTTAGTACACAGAGTGAGGCAAATTCCACTCTCAGTAACATCAATAGATATAGTTTGGATTTATATCAGATGTAACTGAGCACAAAATGTCCTAGTATACACAATGTGATAATATAATTTTGCTATGAGAACTTTTAACTGTTGCTTTTCATTTGTGGTTCAATTAGCAGTCCTAAATTCTGTTAAGGTAGGGTATTCTACATTTCATTTTGAGTAGGAAGGGGGGAAAATACCCTAAAAATTATAAAGCATACCTGGTCACTGACCTTTTAATAAAATGATTGGTCACAACATATTATTTCTGCCTTTTCTGTGTTCTATAGAAGTTGAGCACCTGGTGCAACTTATGCTGGACTAACTAAGGGACTTTGTGGGAGCAGTTCAGACTTGTGTAGGAAGAGACCCTCATGCATTACGTGAAGGGAAGAATTCTTGGGTCTCTCCTTTCTCCCATTCCACTAACTGCAGGGTCATTTCAGTTCTGGAGATGATTAATTACATGACTGTGCAAAGGTGACAACTATAGGGCTGCTGATTCTGCGGACCTCATCCGTAATGGAGTGAGCGAGAGAGAAAGAAATGTACCAACTCCAGTGACAAAGGAAAATGAAGATATCATCCGTGTATACAATAACTTTAGCATATCTACAGCACAGCCTATAAAACTTGAGTGAACGGGCATTTGATATATAACAGGCTGGAAGCAACATATCAGTTTCACATTATAAATTAGCCTTTGCGCTAGTGGCCAGGGATTTGGTTGATTACTCACTGCTTTGCTTTAGTGCTTAAGTAGTCTTTTCCAAGGCAAGACAGTTAAACCACAAAAACATACCGTAGTGTCCACAGCCCTGACCTTCCCAGCAGGAACATGCTTTGGAATAGGCTCATCCACTGATATCATCACACAGCCTTCTGCTCCCAGAGTAACGATTACTAGTTTGCAGCCTCTTTCTAATAGCACGAGTCCCACGTTCCCAGCATCTTCAGGGCTGCCCACTGGGATGCCTGTTAAAATTTCTGCCTGAAAAATAATCCAAACAAATCAAAATCAGAACCAGATAGCAACTAATTTATCAGAAAATGGTTGAACTTTAAAAGAACATTTAATTCTTTTAAATTTAACTAGGTGAACCAAATATTTTATCTTTCCTAACAACATTCAGAGTTGTGTTTACTGAAGGGTTTTTTCAAACAACTGACTAGGTCGAATTACTGAACCTGTGGTGAATTTGTCCTGTTATGTGTATGTCTGTGGCTTATGATGATGGTATATGCATTTCAGTGTAATCATGCATGTAATACAGACAGACAGAAACACACAGGTTTGGATGAGAGCTCTTTGGTGTAGGGTTGATATAAAATTTAACTATAAATAAACACATGCGTGCGCACACATACACACACAATCAAACAAGCAATGTTTTTATTGCAGGACCATCTTGAAATCATTTCCGCACTCCCATGCAATGTACTGAAATACTCTCAAGCCTTGAATCATATTGGTGTGTGTCTTCTACAATTTAATATCCCTTCATGCATGCTATATTACATTATCCTCCTTCAAATCCCTCCATAACTCACTTCCGCTGTAATACCCAGCTGACCATGGCTGGGCAGGTGGTGATGTGTGGCTACTGCTTTCCATAAGTAACTTGTTTGTTACCTCCTGCTCATCACTGTTAACTCCTTCTCCCATCTGTTTGTTTCATCCATCTGTTGCATCTTCTCATAAATCAAGATCATTTACTTTCTGAGGCAGGGACTGTGTTTGTAAGTCAGGGCTACACAGCCCTTAGCATAATCGGCTCTGATCCCTGATCAAGGCCATGAGTAATTACCAAAAATACAGTAAAATAGACCTTGAAAACTTTCTATGACTAAAATTAGGATTAATATGAAGGCTGTGGAAGTAGGTCTGAGTGCAATCCAGTTCCCACTGAAGTCAATGGAACACTTCAGCCCTGTCTCTCAGTGTCTGTCACTGTTGTTCCCTGGTTCTCTGTCTGCCCCACAACTCCTGAGCAGGGTAGCCTGCCACCCAAGACCTCGCGCTCTGGCCTTAAAAGGCCTATAAACCCTGGTACACTGCCCCAGAGAGTTTACAATATAGTTAATGAGATTCTTAATGGGGTTTATTTTGTACATATGCTTAGAATCAAATCCTGCAGCCCTTATTCAGGCAAATCACCCACTGGTTTCAATGGGGGTTTGACTTTATGCTAGCAGGATTTGATTCTGTAAATGTTTTCAGATAAGCATATTTTATAAGTGAGTGTGGCAAGGTGTGGTAACAAATTCTCACAGTTCAAAGTGGTTTTTTGGCCATGCTTAGAAGCTATCCAAGGGACAAGAATGTACTACATTTTAGATTGAGGAGAAGGTTACTACACTTAGCATGGTTTCTGTTTGGTGGATTAATGTCACTGCTCAACGCCCTCCAGAAATAGAGAATATTTAAATAAATTAAATCCATACAATTTTTTAAAGCTAAAATTCAAATTCTCTGAAAATAAGCTAATTAAAAATCAGCATAAAATGTCACATAGTACTTCACAAAACTTGGCAACTATGCCTATTCTGTGACACTTGCAGGAAACTAGCCAGCCAATAATAGCTGGGTAGAGGGGGAAGTTAGGGATAGTGGATAATTATTTTTTATTAAAGTGTATTTATTTTCATTGTATCAACATAGCCCTTTGTATATCGCTAGTGTAGATTATAAGATCTTTGGAACAGGGACTATGTTTCCCTTTGTGTGCACAGTGCGTTGCACATTATAGGTGCCACTGCAATAAAAATAAATATAATCATGACAACAACTGTACGAATACAACTGTGTAAGCTTGTAAGTGCAGACATGGCCTAAGTGACTTTGGAATTTGCTCCGCCACAAAGGCCAGATTTGTTAACTTTCCAGGCATGCTATTTTTTCAAGCCTTTGGGAAAGGAGTGGGTTTGATTTGGGTAGGGAGACAGTCAGTTTGATTTGGGTTTAATTGGGCTGATTATTATTCATTTTTGCTGCTTTTTGCCCAGTGATTTAACTATGGGGATTTCCTAAGATTCTGAATAACATGAATACATTACTTCAGTTTATATGAAAAATGGTCATTTTAAATTTTAAAGTGTCCAAAAAATCTTGAGGTTGGCTCTATAGAAATCAAAGCAAAGAGGAAATAGATGCTGTCCTTTCTAAAGCAAAGCTCCCATTCTGTCTGCTTAGGTTTTTATGTTGTGGCCATCTTCTGGCACCTAAGTCAAGCAGACTTTTGTCTGAGTAAAAAGAGCAGGATTTGCTCCATTGTTTTGTGATTGGTGTTTTTTTGGTTTAACGAAATTCTTCCACTGCATCCGCTTTGTTGATTACGTCCATACAAAAAATATTTCTTAAGAGATTCTTAAGCAGATAGCTTTGCTGCTACATATGTATGAACATAGCACTCCAGCTGTTTGTTAGCACAGAGATGTAACTCATCTCCAGCAGGATGGTGAAATTAGAACACACTGGAACAAGCTAGGAGCCATTTTCCCACAGAAGTGGCAGAAACCAGACTGATACTTTGTGCCAATAGTTAGAATTTTACAGTAAATGTCAACTGATGTTAAATATAAATCTGCTGTGCTGGGTTATAAATTTCCTCCCACCAATAAAATCTCATTTAAAAACATACTGTGCTACAATTGAAGGAAATAACTAATGGTTGTCTTAAAAAAAACAACAACAAAAAAACACTGTACAATAACAATGCCAAACGCCCAAGATGGACTTTTTAATAGCTTTTGATTGAACTCTCTCTCTCTATATATAAAGAAGTCTACTTTTCTCTGATTATAAGGGTAAGTCCCACAAAACTGTCAATAAACTAAGTTCAACACAAACATTTAGATCATGAAGCTACTATTTTATTCCAAACATGAGGGTTAACGGAACAGTAAGGTTGAAGAGCCAAGAACTCAAACACCAAGAAAAAAGCAGAGTTAAGGTTGGCTGCTCATCCAAACTCTGCTCCCTTGTTCTTATGCCTTAAAATATGGTCTTTATATTTGTTACATAGTGCAATTTACAATTCCATGAAAAGAATTCAAATCAAAATTAAGGCTACATACAATTTTTATGATAAACACGCTTTATTTTGAGGTATTTATTTTAATGTCAACTATATAAAGCACATTATGTATTTCTATCTAATTTAGTTTGTCTACTATAGTGCTGAAATATATACTTTAAAGAGAATACAAATATAACATCCATAGATAATAAGAATATCATTGGTTTCAGAGTAGCAGCCATGTTAGTCTGTATCCGCAAAAAGAAAAGGAGTACTTGTGGCACCTTAGAGACTAACCAATTTATTTGAGCATAAACTTTCGTGAGCTACAACTCACTTCATCGGATGCATGCAGTGGATGCATCCGATGAAGTGAGCTGTAGCTCACGAAAGCTTATGCTCAAATAAATTTGTTAGTCTCTAAGGTGCCACAAGTACTCCTGTGTCTTTTTAAGAATATCATTGTGACATTCGTGAATGTACTGCATCCATTATAAAAAAGCGTATACAAGCTGCAGCCTAGATGCTAACTTGTAGAAAAAGATAATATAATCTGAGAAACAGTGTGCGATCATGTTACAAAAGACTATATTCAACCTCACTTTTCATTTTCTATCTTTTGAGTGCTTAACTATGTAAGCATAAGTTTATGTAATTGTATGGCATTATATTATATATGGCATTATTTGACAAATATATATTTAAAGACAGACCATATTTTAAGTCATAAACAAAAAGAAGCAAAACTAAGGCCGAGTGTTCAGTTTTACATTTGTTGGGGTTTTTTTTGACACCCAAGTGCTTGGTACCCCAAACATAACATTATATTAAATATAGTGTTTGAGGCATGGAATTGTCTTGATTTGTTTTGTTTTGAAAGGGGAAGATACATTTCAACTATTCAAATTGTGGATCTTGTAATTTAATTGATCAGGAGCTATTTGGCTTGATGCCTCCATAAGCCAGTCACGCTTAGCCAAGCCTTCCGAATCATGCCAGATTTTGGGGTCTCTCTGGCTCAACCGAAATTTCCAGGGCCAGATCATCAGCTGGTGTAAATTGCTGTAGTAACAAGGAGTGTAAACTCTTTGGGGAAGGGATCTTTTTGTTCTGTGTTTGTACAGCGCCTAGCACAATGGCCTACTGAGTTCATGACTGGGCTTTTGAGGTGCTGCTGCAATAAAATAATGGAACTGTGCTGAGTTACACCAGCTGAGGATATGATCTGCAGTTCTTAAGATTGTCCCAGTTCAAGATACGTGTCAATTTTAAGATATTCCGCATTTGAAACCTGCTGAACCAATTCGTTTCAAACTTGACTTGAACCTTAAATTGTATTGAGAACTACATCACAAAGTCTTGATTGTGTGAATCCTTACAGATGAGTAATCCCACTGAAGTCACTGAGATTCTGCTCGTGAGTGAAAGATTGTAAAAGCCGGCCACAAATTAAGTTAGTTATTTGTAGCTTATAATTGTTTCAAATTACCAAGTTTCTAATCAGAATATATGGGGGGAAAACACTTCTCATGCTAGAATAATTCAAAAAAAGGCTGAGTTGCTTGAGCTTACAGCTCTTTCTCCTTTCTGCACCCGCAACACTGTCCAAAGAATCACATATTTCGTTTAAAGACTAAATATGGAAAAATGTCATTCCAAAAGTTATAAACAACTGATAAAGTGGGTTTGGAATGAGGCTGGAATTCAAACGTAACTATATTGTGAAATGCCTACACTCTCTATCAATAATGCAGCAACAGTAATTTCCCAATATATTAACTCTGCAAATGCCAGACCATGCAAAGCTCAAAAGGGTGTTAAGAATGTGGGACAGATTATTGCTTTATGTATCTGATATATCTGTTATCTATTGCTTAGTAAAATTTCTCCCTAATGACTAAATCTCCATATTATAAAGCACTATTTTGATTCCCAATCAATGACAGACATATTGCCATAATCTGAATATACTGCTTAATTGACTCTGATAAGTTATCAGTGATAATGAATAAACTCTTGATTCCAGACATTAATTATTTCTTCAGAAACTATTTAGCTTTCACTAACACAAATAATATGGAGAAATCAATGTGATAATATAACTGTATAACATTTTTCATGATTTTTTCATGACAGCTTGTTTATGGTAGGTCTCTCTCTCATGTAAACTGTTGTTTTTTATATTTATGTAATGCCTTTCACCCAGGCATTTCACAGTGCTCTGCAAATATTAACTAATTAATCTTTTGCTTGACCTCTAATAACTAGGTCATTATTATTCTACTTATTTCACAGATAGGGAAAGCAAGGGCCAGACAGATTAAGGGACTCACCTAAGACTGCACAAGTCACTGGCAGAGCTGGGATTACAACTCATATGAATCATGAATCGGACCTTTGCCCCAACATTTAAGCAACTTTGCTTCTTCTGAAAAACTCTAAGTATATTTAGGGTCAGACTTGAATCTCAAATTCATGGGCTGTATTGCTACCTATCCTTCAAGGCGAGGCAGCAATACACGCAAATAGCTTGTGTGATTGTTTTTATTATTTGCATTGTGGTAGCACTTAGAGGCCAGAGCCTCATTGTGCTACGCATTGTACTAACATATCACAAAGAGATGGTCACTGCCCTTGAGGAAGTCAACTTGTACATGTCAGTCTTCTCAACGTTGAAAAAGATGAAATGTTAGAAAAGGTCTCTCTTGTTTTCACTGAAATGAAACTTGATACATTTATTCTGCATTTCTTTCATTAGAAGAATTAGGAGAATGGAGAGCTAGCACATTCCTGCAGAAACCTCAGGGATTAAACTATGTTACATCTGGTGTACAGAGAATTAACAAACCAGTTTCAACAAGCTTGATCTTTCTGGGAAAAGAAGAGGGGGAAAAAACTAAAATACAAGCTAAGCAAAGAAAGAACTGATAACCTTGCAAGATTTGTTTTGAGCATTTTGTTCATAAACCACATAGAAAGAACTGACAGATGTAAAAAATATTTATTACTGAAGCAAGCAAGAGTAAAAAGAACAGCTTGTGAAAACCTTCTAGACAAACTAATGGTAGATGTTCCACTGATATAGCATAACTTTGTTTGCTTCTTTCCAGCACATACATCCATAAGGAACAAGATATACTGTTATACCATATCCGGCATGCAGAAGCATTAATATCTAAAGTGTTTAATAAATGACAGACATTGAGGTGTGAAATTATATTAAATACACACATGTTTGGGATATGATATCACGTGGTAAAGTTTGCAACTACACCTGACACCTCCATGCATTTGATATTTTGTGAGGGAAGAGGCTGAAAGACTTCACAGTCAAGATGCTGACCTATGAAAAGGTAAACAATAGAACATTCCTGACTCTATCACGAGTGTTTTCAGACAATCCTGAGATATGTTTTTTCTTTAGTTATGTAACAATATGAATTATAGTATGGCTCTTACTACTGAATGCTGGATGCCATAATCTAATTGGCTGTTTCATCATTTCTGCTGATACCATACTCCTGTGTATACTAACATGAGGTTAATAGCTTCCTATTAATATACCTAGGAAACTTTAGCACCTGTAGACGTATGTTGATAAGTACCAACATTAAGGAAATTTTGGCAAGTTGTGTCATAAATACCTGAAAATATATATATATATACAAAAACTTAATTTGGCCTTGAACATGTACCTCCGCAGATGTGTCCATGTTAAATAGAATATCCTGGAAACAGTTGAACTGGATCTCTGTACATCTGTTAATTGCTAAAAGAATTAACCTTACTCACTAGAAGGACAAGGAAGCTCCATCTGCGAAGCAGTTTGTTACAGACATAGTAAAGACAGCTTTATTAAAGTTATTAATTATTTGTATTATAGTAGCCCATAGAAACTCCAATCAAGGATCAGAGCCCCTCAAGGAGTGGAATACCAGCCACGGGATTTAGCCAGACAAAGGTCATTCAAGATTTAGTGAAAGGAGTTTCAGTGGAGTGGCGAGGGTGGAAACTGGCTTGAATGGGGTCAAGAATGGAGCTGGAAGATTGGAACTTAAGACAGCAATTGTAGATGGCACATCCAATAAGCTTGGTGAGGAAGGGGAGAACAGAGATATGGCAGTAGATGGAGAGGCAGGTGGGGTCAAAATTGGGTTGACTGGAGGACACATAGTATGATTTTGAAAGAAAATGGATGACATACCTAAAATATATACAAGAAACAACAGGAGAGTTGTAGGTTGCCAAAATGTGTATATCCAAGACGAGAAGTAAAATAAAGAAACATAATAGTTAAAGACTGCGGGATAAAGAGTTTGTTTTCTATTCTCTCTTTAGTGGGATTCCTACATATTAAACTGTTATTGCTACATTATAGGTGGAACTTGTAGTGACACCTATACTTAATGTTGCCAGACACTTCCCATTCTAAATTACTTATTTAAATTACTAAAAAGTTACTTATAACTTTGCCAAACTTTAACCATTTGGGCTGAAATTTTCCATGCCAGTGTCTACCTCAGGTTGAATTTTTGAGGAAATTTCAGCTAAAATGGTTCAGCTGTTTCTGTAAACAAGGGCAACCAGTTTTTCCCTGTTTTGCCATGTTATTATGATTATGATTATTATTTTTTAACAATTTCTTTGAGAATCTCTAGCATCTCAATGCCACATATCAAATGAGTAGGATAAAAAGAACTATTGAATAACTTTGTTGTTGTTGTCCTTTTTGATCGAAGATAACATTGATATTATCTCTTGTTAGTACAATTGTGGCTAAAAAGTCCAGTGTGCGGGTGGCAGTCCTTTCCACATTGAGTGCATATATAGCTCGATACCGAGGAAGGGATTACAGTCTATGCTGGTGTAATCTAATGCTGTTTACAACTCAGCGTTTGTGCCTCAAGAGCCATATGGTAATTAATCTCGAACTAACTCCATCACTGACTGCTGCTTGCCAGAGTGATCTGTCTGTTGCTGACAACTCCCAGCTGTCAACGTCAATGTTGCATTGCTTCAAGTTATGCTTCAGTGTGTCCTTGAAGTGTTTCTTCTGGTCGCCTTGTGTGCAGTTACTCACTTTAAATTCACCATACAGCAACTGCTTTGGCATTCTGGTGTCATCCATCCTCAGTTCATGACCAGCCCAACGTAACTGTGATGTGATGAGCAATCCTTGTAGAGTGGCTGTGTTCCAGAACCTCGTTATTGCTAACTTTATCCTGCCATTTGATGTGGAGTATGGCACACAGATGTTGTAAATGGAACTTATCTAGAAACTTGATGTGATGCCTGTAGCAGGTCCAGGTTTTGCACTCACACAACAAATTGGACAGCACAACCGCTTTATAAACTCTTATTTCGGTTTGAAGCCTAATACAATGTTGCTGCCAGACTCTGCCTGACTGATGACGTATGAATTGTTCACTGAATGAGGCAGAGGCCCTGTCAAAAAAGCTAGCATGTAATCATGTCATTAGACTGTATCACAATGCACATGCACATGAGGGTCAAACTAACATTGCACTGGCAACCTAAATTCAGGCATTTTCTAACTTTTGAGTCCTCAATTTTGCAACATAAACATTCTTTTAACCTAGTTCTTTTGAATGTAACACAATATACGTGATACTATATATACCATACAGGAAAAAAAAAGAGAGAGATATACTATGCTGGCATTGGCTGAAGTGGGATTTGCACTGACGCTAAGCATTTCTCATTAGTGTTATCTTCAAACAGAGGTTTCTGAAAGGAACTATTGAGCCACATTTTTTTAATTACATCAGTGAAAATCTGTAGTAACTCCACTGAAGCCAACAGATTTATATTAGTGTAACTGAGATCATTTGCACCACTGTCTCTCCAAATTACAACACGAAAGCTGTGAAATATGTAATTGGTATATATTGCCATTACATGACATATTTTCATACATGATTGATGGTCCTGGTAGACATATATGTACATAAATCTACCTACCAAAATCCTCAAATGCATATATTAAAGTGATTTGAAATTTAAGGAAGTCATAACAGGAAACTGAAAACATATGGAACTTGAATATATAACAATTGCTAAATAAAAACATACTGATATAAAATACCTTTTAAATTTCTGACATGAGAAAAACAAATGCTTCGACTGCTTCTGTTTTCTTAACAAAAGAAGAAAACTCTGACAGAAGCTCATCCCTGAAAAGAGATTCTAACAATGACAAATCAGCATGCATGGATGGGATGAAGGAAGATACAGATGATTACTATACTTCTGGTAATGAAATGGATTTCATTGTAAAGTGCAAAAGGTTACTGTTATAAATATTAAGTTGCAAAGAAAACTATCTACCTGTAATTCTCATTCTCAGAAAGTGCTTTAACAGGGCATTACTCTTGGGTCTGCGCTCCAGAACATCACAGGCAGGAACTTCCATAAAATTAGTATTTTAAAATGAATAAACCTCCTGACCAGCAGAAGTTTTGTGCCTATACTTGCTGAGGGGATAGTGTGATCCCTACTGTCTCCAACTGATAGTTCCTTTTTTAAGCAAACAGTAGAAAGCAAAAAGAATGCAAATTGAACCTCCAACTCTGCAGGTAATGTGTGTGAGAGAGTGGGGATCTATTATAATTATACACCTGTATTTCTTCTCAGAAAGGAAGTAATTTTCTTTTCTCCAAGTGGTAGTAATAATATATCCCTACACTAGCAGACTAAAAATCTCAAGGGATGTCTCTATGAAAGCTGAAGTTGTAGCAATAAATTGTAACATAGAGGATATGGCAACATTCATGTTGGAAGTAGCAGTGAGAAAAAATATCAGGGATAGAACAGTAATAAAGAAGTATGTTTTTGTATTTAACAAGTAGGGGATAAAATCCCACAGCCAAACAAGTCAACAGTGACAACCAGGAAAAAAAACACTCCGAAATGAACTAGAGGAGTGGGAGAGTTCGGCTGCTCTCAGCTCCAAAATAGGTCCTGTAGCACAGTTAGGCAACTCTTGGATTAATGGCCTTAAGGAGAGCCAGGCAATAAAGCTTTCAGAGAACTCCAAGTGTCTACCCTGCAAATTGCCCGGAAAGGAATGATTAGAGGCTGGCTCTGAACATTCTCCGTCATCTCATGTAGCTGAGTTGTGATGGCTGTTAGATTTGTCTGAGCCACAAGAGATGTCACTGCCAGTGGAGCTGGAAAATCAGCCCCCAGACTCTTGATGAGCCACAATGACTGACCTTGCAGGAAAGGGCTGACTACTTTGCAGATGCCGAAATGCTGTGGTGGGCTAACTTAAATAGACCTGCAGCAAAATGGGTACTGCTGACACAATTTTGATGCCTATTTGGGTCATTTAGAACTTGTCCACTGATGTCTTATAGGCCATCATGGGATTGGTTTTAGCAGAAATTTCAGAAGAGGCTTAGTCTTGATGTACAACCTTCAGCCAGGGACGTTGGGATGGTGATCCCACAGCAAGCTGAGTCATGGTTTCCCCTAAACCCTATGTCATGTTCACCAGGGATCTCTTAAAATCATATTCAAGGTATGGCTTTTACTTGCTTGTTGCTCCTCACACATGTCTGATAAATAAGAGAGAAAACCATAGCAACAGTAACAAAAATATACAGCAGCAAATTCAAACAAGAGCCTTGTGGGACTCTCAGACCAACTTGTTTCCTGTGACACATGCAATCATTTGTTTTTGGATAAATATTATCCTAACAATGGCAGAGAAAAGGGTTGGGGAGAAGAGAGAAAATCTTGGAAATTGACAAACTGGAAAAATGGAGGGTTCCCCTGTTGTACACTGGCAGCAGCAGCCCATAAAAGTCCCTCTGCTATGTGAACTGAAAAGGTAACTAACAGGTAAGGACATACGGAGCTGCTTGTACCCTCTCAACTGCAGCACACACACAAACACCATCTCTGGCAAGGCAGGTTAAGAGCATCACAATGCTATATCTAATGACATTCCCATTATTCACATAGAGGGAAGACAAGGCTGGGAGTGAGGATCTATTTTAATATGTACCATTTAGAGCAAAACACATTTTAAGAGTGTTTTATTTATGGATCTCATGTTCACTCATCCACTTCCCTCTTGGTAACCCACCTTATGGCCAAGAAGGGCTGGCCTCAGCTCTCTTGGGAGCCTATTAATTCTACTTCAAATGCTTTCTAGAAGGGTTATTCAACAGTGAAGCGAAGTATTCCTCCTTCCTCACTGGACTTGGGGCCAAGAGTCCCTGGAGACGGAGTCCCTTTTAAGTTTCACTGTCCACGTCACTGTTCTCTAACATGACAGCTGGCCATTACCTCACTTTCGTTGCAACAGAAGATGTCGGCATGGGTGTAAAATTGTGGATCTAGTTCAGCATGAGCTGGAGCAGGATTAAATAAGGTCTTCACTGCAACAGAATGGAAAAAGTTGTCTAAATCAATGGCATTTTTGCATAATACATTTACAAACCACTGCCTGGAACCCCAAACTCCCTACTGCAGCTAATACATTTCAGCTCCTCATCTTCTCCCCACAGATATGCAAACTACAAATGGAAAACCTGTCTTATGAAAGGAGACTCAAGGAGCTTGGCTTGTTTAGTCTAACCAAAAGAAGGTTGAGGGGAGATATGATTGCTCTCTATAAATATATCAGAGGGATAAATACCAGAGAGGGAGAGGAATTATTTAGGCTCAGTACCAATGTGGACACAAGAAAAAAAGGATATAAACTGCTCATCGGGAAGTTTAGACTTGAAATTAGACAAAGGTTTCTAATCGTCAGAGGAGTGAAGTTTTGGAATAGCCTTCCAAGGGAAGCAGTGGGGGCAAAAGACCTATCTGGCTTTAAGATTAAACTCGATAAGTTTATGGAGGAGATGGTATGATGGGATAATATGATTCTGGCAATTAATTGATCTTTAAATATTCACGGTAAATATGCCCAATGGCCTGTGATGGGATGTTAGATGGGGTGGGATCTGAGTTACTACAGAGAATTCTTTCCTGGGTATCTGGCTGGTGAACCTTGCCCATATACTCAGGGTTCAGCTGATCGCCATATTTGGGGTCAGGAAGGAATTTTCCTCCAGGGCAGATTGGAAGAGGCCCTGGAGGTTTTTCGCCTTCCTCTGTAGCATGGGGCACGGGTCACTTGCTGGAGGATTCTCTGCACCTTGAAGTCTTTAAACCATGATTTGAGGATATCAATGGCTTAGACAGAGGTGGGAGGTTTATCACAGGACTGGGTGGGTGAGATTCTGTGGCCTGCATTGTGCAGAAGGTCAGACTAGATGATCATAATAGTCCCTCTGACCTTAATATCTATGAATCTACTCACAGACATACAAAACCCGAAAAACCCTGTTTTTTCATTTTACAAAGTATTTAACCATTTTCTTAATTGTATTACAGAAAAATACATAAACCCTCCAAACTGACATTCATTCATCTGCTGTTAGGGGAAAATGAGAGGAGAGCATTAGGCAAGATTCAAGCTGTATTCAAAAGATTTTTTAACCAAAAAAAAAAAAAAAAAATCTAAATGTAGATATCTAACATAAATCATTTCATTTGTGCAGTGTCTTCCCTCTGAATATTTACTAACATGAGCTTTACTAACTTTGATTTAGCCTCAGAACTTCCTGGGAGGAAGGTGAGCATTGTAATCTTCATTTTACACAGGAGGAAACTGGGACACAGAGTGACGAAGGCTTTGTCTAGACTACAATTTTAAAGCGTTAGGAGGTGTTAGCTAATGTTCCAACACTAGTATAGCTGGTGGAGATGATATCTTGGTTAAAACCTGTCCAAGTGTGTTAGCTAATACCTCCTAACAACTTGCCTTTAAACTTACTCTAGACAAAGCCTCAGGCCTCGTCTACACTAGAATAGGTTTGCCATATCAGTAGAGTGTAAGTGACTACCCAGTGTAACACATAAATCTATGGATTCCTTGTTCTGCCAATCTCCTGGTTAATACATCTTTCCTTAGCTATAAGATCATCCCTTCTTCCATATGAAACATAACCTCTTAGATTAGAAATTTTACTTATATTCAGTGACAAAAGTTTTCAAACTTGCAAGTCTGGCTCTTAAATCTATATTTAGGCACCTGAGCATAACAGCCTGAATTTCAGACATGCCAGCACTTATGAATCCCATTTATTTGAACAGAAGCTTCAGGTGATCAGAAACTTCAGTAATATGAATAAATATGAATGTAGAAGCTGAACTTTAGACACTCAAGATTTGAAAATTTAGGCCCGTGACCACTTTTCAACTTCACAATTCCTCTCTATCTTCTTATCATTTGAAAACGCTGTTGCAGACAAAACAACTACATTACAAGAACGTTACTGAAGTTGCAAAATCAAGCACTCAGAAGTTAGGAAATGCTAGAAGTAGCCTTGCCTGTGCAGCCTTAATTCAGCCCCCTTGTGCATCTGATTT
The DNA here is from genome assembly GCF_965152235.1 of Eretmochelys imbricata. Lineage (NCBI taxonomy): Eukaryota > Metazoa > Chordata > Testudines > Cheloniidae > Eretmochelys > Eretmochelys imbricata. The sequence continues at coordinate 153,804,240 of NC_135574.1, forward strand.
ATGATACAGTCTAATTATATTATTACATCACATTTTTTTCATAGTTTTTCTTAATTTTGAGTGCTTGTCTTTGCCACCTTAATAATGTTCTGTCGACACTGGTTTTGTATGTAATTTCCTAGTATTTTTTTAAAAAGAAAAATGAAAACTGAAATGCCATCATCTGGCATCATATTGAGATACTCACGTAGATCATCAGCAGGACTGGAACTTCTAGATCCACTGCACAGACCTCTGCCATTTGAGCTAACAGAGTAACTAATAGCAGTAATAGTTTGTTATCCTTTATGTGGACCAGCACTAAAGGGGCATGGAACACTTTGCCAGTGGGTTTCACAGATATTCGCTGACAGCACAGGAATGTAAGACTCAGGAATCTCGGGTGCCATTGCAGGCTCTGGAGGGAGTGCATCTAGTGGGCACAGACTCTTCTGCCCATTCCCTGCAAGCTTAACCCCTTATCCCCGGTCCTGTCTCTTCTCCATCCTCGGCCCGCCCCATTTCAGTCTTGTTCTCCTTACCTAGCTGGAGTTAGTCTCCATTCCGCAGCCTTTTCATCCCAGTCCTAGACTCTTTGTCCACTCATTTCTAGTCTCAACCCTGTGAATTTCCTGTCCTAATCTTTCTCCCACCACTCCCAATCTTCACAACCTCCCTGTGCGCTCAGTCGCAGTGTGCTTGCCCAGCTCTGGCCTGCAGCAACCAGGAACAGGAATTATAAGGAAAGTCTTGCAAACCCCCAGCTGGATACATTTCCATCCATAGAGAACTGCATCACAATTCTCTTCCAACACAGCATTAATGGGCCTGATATTAACAACTTCCATTTCATATTGTCCATCATCTCCAAGGCACTTTGGGATCCTCACAAACTTTTCAAATGTAGGAAGAACTGCACTCCCCACTGAAATGGAGCCACCTCTGGGAAGGGACATGGCAGCAGTTTAACAGCACACAGCAACATTAGACAGCAGTTAAAAGGAAGAATACAGTATTCAGATCAAACTTTCAGGGGAATTTATGCACACTTAATATAGTTCCTCAAGACGGAGTCTAACTAGGATAGATCAGAGGCACCCTTGCTCTTGTACAAACTGTCATGGAATCTTTAACAACCAGAGACATTGGGAAAACCAATCTTTTCCATCTGTACCCTGCAAAACCAATACAAATGAGATTCACTGAATGGAAAAATAGGGCTCCTAGGCCTCCATCCATCCTCACCCCCTTTTTCTTATTCCTTTTAATTAAAAAACAAAAACAAAAAAGCACCAAATTCAAAACAGAGATTTGAGGCATCTGGATGTGCATGTGTTAAACAAAAATAGTCTAGTGTCCTTCCTAACATATAGTATTGCATTATACATGAGGGTGCTGCAGGCTAAACCATGGGAAACAACTGACAGTCAGGATGGGTTTAAGATTCCACAGTGTTATAAAGCAAAACATTTACTTAGATTTAACTGTACAGAGCATTTGCCGATGTGCAGCATATTATCCATGGCAGAGTTGGCCCACATATTAGCAAAGGTTTGACGGCACAATGATTCCAGATTGAAGGCTCAGAACAGTATCAGTCCTAAGGCTGCTCCTGTCTCTAGCTGACACATTGTCCTGCCTAATGTTGCTAAGGCTATGTCTACATTGCGTACTTTACAGCGGCACCGCTACAGCCGTGCCGCTGTAAGGTACACAGTGTAGCCGCTCTTTAACGGCAGGACAGAGCTCTCTTGCTGACAAAAAAAAAACAAACAAAAAAAAACCCAACCCACCTGCAATGAGGGGTGGTAGTTTTGTTGGCAGGAGAGTGACAAAGGGCTGTCCGCATTGGTGCTTTTCGTTGGTAAAACTTTTGTCAGTCTTGGTGTGTGTGTTTTTCACATCCCTGACAGACAAAAGTTTTACTGATGAGAGTGCAGAGTAGACATAGGCATAGTCTTTGCTGGCCCATTCAACGTGTTGTTTTTTCCACACTTCCATTTAATAGTGAAACACTCCATTTCTCCTTTGTCAGAGACTCATCTCTTAGCTTAAGGAGGTACAGAGAAGTAAAATGATTTGATCAGGATCACACATTGAGTCAGTGGCAGAGTTGACACCACAACCCAGGAGTTCTGACTTCAAGTCCACTGTTTTAACCACTACACTAAATTACTTGGACCGTTTGGATAAAGTGCAGTCAGTAAAGGCCTTAAAAAAATCCCCTTCTCTCATGTATTCCAGGTATTCCCTAAATAACTGAGGTCTTCAAAGGATAACAGAATTATCTGAAAAATAAAATTTATCTGCAGAAAAAAATGGAAAAAAGCTAAAGTTTACATTAGCCTAAAAGAAACATTCCCCCACCCCCGCATTTACCATTGTTAAAATATTTAAGAGGATAAATTTTGGGGACTGCCTGTTCAGATTGCCCCATGCCTATCCTGTCATGACAATACAGCTGGTGACTGGCATGCTAAAAAGCTGCTGCTGTATAATTGACGAAATTATGCGTGTTGGTTCTGGTCTGCATATATTTATTTCAAAGCAAAGGAACCTGTTTGACAGAAACATTATAAATAATTACAATTATAAAACTGTCAAGGCTTAAATTCAAGGTCTCAGAGAAAACTTCTTCCCATGCTAGTTTTGTCCTTTTGTATTTGGTAAAATGGATTTTTTTTCTACTCTATGAGCTTTTGTTTTGTTTTGTTTTTTAATGGAGATCAAGCAGCATGGCTCTGGCTTCTTAACTTGTCATCCATGATGTCAGCACATTACTGGGAATGGTGTTTGGCAGTTAACTTGTACTCAGTTTTCTAGCTGGCTCTACAACACCGAGAAGGTAATGTGTAATTAGCAGCCACTATTTAATTTCCCAAATATATTGATTTAGAAACCAGAAAAATATTCCCCATTAGATTTCACATTTTTAAGATAGGTTAAATTTTGAGAATAAGGTATTTCAGAGGGCCCCTTTGAAGATATTTTGCAGTCACACAACATGAGGTTTTTCTGTTGAGAGAATGTCCTACGCCTGCCCTAGTGGCTTATAGGGAGTTGTTTGACAGTTGTCTCAGAGCAGTAGCCAAAATGGGCTGAGAAGATAGGCTTCCATGGTGGAGATGGATCCAAGTTAAGAAACCGTAGGGGATTGTGTTGGACTACCAAAACAGATGTTAAACTGCTATTTGGAAAGCACTTGGGTCTCACAAAAGTTTTCTGATTGATAAACCAAATGTAGAGGTGGAAAGGAATCACAAACAAACTCATGTAATTCATATTTGTATCAAAATAATTTGAATTCATGATGCTATTATGTGGATTTTTGTTCCAATGTGCACAATCCTATTAATGATATCCATAAACACTTATAACAATTTAAGTTTCAGGGCCAGATTCTCTCATCTTGCACTTTACACAGTTGTTTAAGCAGTGCAAAGTATATGCAAAATGTGTTTAAAATGCCACTAAATCTGATTTCTCTCCTCACTTACACCTATGATAACATTTTAAACCAACTTTGCACTGGTATAGATGACTTCAGGAGGTACAAGGCAGTGGAGAATCAGGTCCTCAAATCTTTCTAAACCAGGGGTTCTCAAACTTCATTGCACTGTGATCTCCTTCTGACAACAAAAATTACTACACAATCCTGGGAGGGGGGACCGAAGCTGGAGCCCTCCTGTCCTGCGGGGGGGCCCAAAGGCAAAACCCAAACCCCTCCCCCTGGGCAGGGGGGCCAAAGCCAAAGGGCTTCAGCCCCATGCAGGGGGCCTGTAACCTGAGCCTCAGGCTTCAGCTTTGGCCCCAGGTGGCAGGGCTTGGGCTTCAGCTTCCGCCCCGAGCCCCAGCAAGTCTAACGCCAGCTCGGGCAATCCTGTTAAAAAGGGCTCGCGACCCACTTTGGGGTCCTGATCCACAGTCTGAGAACCTCTGTTCTAAACTGAAGGTATCATGATTTGGTAGCAAGAAGCTGGGGCTAGGAGCAAGGAAATCCTGAATTCTAATTACAACTCTGTCACTGAACTGCTGTGTGACTTTACCCAAGTCATTTACTGTAACCTTTCAGGCTCAGTTTCCCAGTGGGTAAAATGAGAACAAAAATCGCTTAACCTTTCACTCAGTATTGTTTAAATTGCTGTGGTGGATAAGCTAGTGTAGTTGAAAGTGCTACAAACAAACAAAACGTCACTTCAATACTGAAACTCCATTCTCTAGGAAAAGAATAACAGCTTTTATCCATATGCTTCTTCAGTATACAAATCCACTGTCACAAAATAATCTGCACTGAAAGGCACAGTAACGATTAGATGTAAATTCCTGCCTGTGACATTATCCATTCTGTGGCAACATGCCAAATACACTGAATACACATGGAATTGTTGCTAAATCAGTAAATTATCAGAGACTTTATGGAATTTTATTATTTTTAATAGTCGTATATAGCACCACAAGTATGAATGGTGCTGTACTGGAAGAAGAGAGACATAAGCCTAATTCTGAATTTATTACATACATTTTATATAAACGTAGCTCCATTTACTTTAACTGAACTACTCCTATTTTGTACTGATGTGAGATCAGAATCAGGTCCATAGTCCTACTCCCTGCCTTGAGTTTATTACAATCTTGGTTAGATATGACAAGACATTACACAATACAGGCAAAGACAGCATCACACAAGGAGGCTAGATAAGAGAGGTTTACACAAAATGAGATTATGCGGATGTTTGTCTGCCATGATATGCATTGAGATATTTTAAATTTTAATTTAGGTTTTATTAGAGTGGCATGAAGTTGTGGTCACTGTTTCATCTGTACTACAGGCTGGTGTGACAGAAATTAAAATGGTTTGCAGAAACCATGAAGAAAGCTTTTGCAGAGACCAAGACGAAGATGTAAAAGCATTAACCTAATGGATGAATGCTTAAGGTAAATTACCTCCATTGGAGTGTGCCATTTTTAGGGCTTCCAGAGAAATAGCAGGTGTTATTTCTAGCTGGCAGATGATCACTTTGGCCTTGCAAATGGCATTAGCAGCCCTCTTCAGGTCTTCAGAATCCAAAAGCAAATTGGCTCCTGCGACTATGACAATAACATTCTGTCCTAGAAAGAAGATTCCATGTTTTAAACTATATACTTCACTTCACTACAATAAATTAAGGTAAATAAAACAACACTTTGCCCTTTTCCAGTGCCTTTCACATGAGGATTTCAAAGTGCTTTCCAAAAAAACTTGGAAAGCTGCATGCTGGTGCACTTAATCATCCAAAGATTTCAGTGACAGCCCACCAAGACCAGTGCATAAAAGAGGTTATACTGTACCGCAAACACAATGGAGTATAGGCATTTTTTGAGGATTTAACATGGACAGATTTTTTCCAAGTTTGATTTTCATGTTCTGTTTGCACTAAAAAGAACCACTAAACTGTACCAAATTGGAGATATCGGGGTCTTGAGTGTCCCCTAAAGACATTTGTGCCTTCCTGTGACGTTACCGTAGCAGAAGTAATCACATTGATATAGTGAATCACGATGCTCAAAATGCATTCAGAATTTTAACTGTCCCCTCTTCTTAGGATCACTGGATATTGGATCAAATCTCTGAAAATTATGAGCATCCTGTGAATTTCAAGAAGAGAGAGGTAGCCCTGCTCCAGTTATCAGGGACACTCCACATTGTCAGTGTTCTGAAGCATTGTGAGAACCTGAAACAGGCCCTAGCACCAATGGCATGAGTTTTAAGACAGATAGTTAATATTTGACTCATAAGAACTCTTTACAGCATATTAGGAGGGAGTAAAGATGGGCAGCCTGTCCCTTTGAGGGCTCGCAGATGGAATGCTCTTCCAATGGATATGCTGTAAAGCACAACTAGGGCAACAGTTCAAATCCTTTCTGGTGTCCTTTTCATTCTGGTTGTTTGTTTAATGTATATGACTGGATGGGGAGGTTCATTACCCTAGGCACTTGCTATTGTGTTTTTTTTTTAAAAAAACAAGCATATTGCCTTTATTTGATTGCAGTTCTGTTTTTAGTTATTCTGTTAAGATACTGAGAGACCTTCAGGCATGGATGCCTGCTAATTAAAATGTATTATTAATCACTAAGTATTAAATTCAATAAACCAGTTGCTTCTGAATCTACAGTTCCTACCACCTGCCTCTGCTGAAGATTCCTTAAGGGGCTGCCAATCACTAAAGGCCACCGATTCTGTAATGGATTGAGTTACTTGGTGAATAAACGGCTAGCTTTTAAAAATGCATTTTTTTTTCTTGAAAGAGACTTCATAGTCCCTTGTGTAAGCAACATGCAAAGCATGTCTTCATGCTGACATTCTGAAGGGAAAGCAGGAAATGGAACAATGATCCCAAGCTTTCCAAAGCAACTCCACTGTCAATGGCTTGGTTTAAAAGAGTTGCATTTGAATAGCAAAACCTCAGCATTGTGGCTGACACCCTGCTTTTCAACAGATAAAGCTGGGCATCTTGGTTGCAGGAAACCTCTCCAACAAATAGATGCCAATCAAAAGCATCTGGATTTTGCTATAGGAATATTCAAAGGCAAACAGCATCTATTTTGCCCAACATACCTTCTGAAAGTTTACATGGTGAGAAGCTAAAAATGATGAATTGTAGGGGTCAGATGGAATAAAATTGTGGTGGCCGTCCACCTCAACTGTGTGCTACCTACAATCCCAAATTCTACTCACTGGAGTACCTGCATGGTCCTGCTGAAATAATGAGCAGCAAAATAGTTAATTTTAAAGTTAATGGCATATTAAGATAATTGTAGCTGTTTGTTTCAACCTGTTTTTGCAGATTCAAGGTAGAAAGTGCTGCACTGGGTCACAGACAGAAGGGTTTTATTTTGCAACTGTAAAGGGCTAGAGACTTACATTTTGCTTTAGACCAATAGTCCTGCCAGAGAAATACAATATTACTACATCGTACCAGCCAGTACTGGCTCAATCCAACATTTAGAGAAATAATGGATCACATTCTGCTTTTAGCTACTCTGATTTTGTCTGGAGTAACACCACTGAAGACAATGAAGTCACTTCAAATTTATATCCGTAGAAATGAGAGCAGAATCTGGCTCAAAATATTCAAAGTTAGCATTTCTGAGTCTACTACTATGGCAACCAATTTGCTTAAACAAGGACATTGGTGACACCAAGCAGGTGGGAACCCAGCACCAGAGATAATAAAACAGTATTAAATAGCAATGGATACTAACAGTCAGGAAAAGATCATTTCTGTGCAATGTTTATCTTACAATTCCCTTACTTACATTAGTAGATCTTGACTTCAATTAAATGACTAAGGGCTATTCATGTGAGTATGGGTTTGCTCATTAGGGTTTTAGACATTTCATTTAAAATAGCAAGGGGTACATTCTCAACTAGTGTAAACTAGCATAGTTCCACTGAAGAGATGGAGCTACACAAATTTACACCAGATGGGGATTTAGTACTTATTTAAAAAGTCCTTCTGATACTTAAACCAGTATGAATGCTGAGTACATAGATACTGCTTTCAACTGTGCTTCTAACCCTGCTAGCATCACTTGTCAGAAAAACGGTGGCCACTAGCAGTAGGCTGTGGGCTACATGGAGACACTCAGGAAGGTTAATCTGAATTATCTATTTTTTGTGATGAGGTTTTTAAAATTGATTTTCATAAAGAAAACAGACAATGAAAAGTACAAAAAGGTTAATTAACTTTTTTAATGGATTGTTTAAACCAGTGGCTCTCAACCTTTCTAGACTACTGTACTCCTTTCAGGAGTCTGATTTGTCTTGCGTACCCCCGCAAGTTTCACCTCACAATTTGCTTACAAAATCAGACATAAAAATATAAAAGCGTCACAGTGCACTATTACTGAAAAATTGCTTACTTTCTCATTTTTACCATATAATTATAAAACAAATCAACTGGAATATAAATATTGTGTTTACATTTCAGTATATAGAGCAGTATAAATAAGTCACTGTCTGTATGAAATTTTAGTTTGTACTGACTTGGCTGGTGCTTTTTATGTAATCCTGTTGTAAAATTAGACAAATATCTAGATTAGTTTATGTACTCCCTAGAAGACCACTGCGTAGCCACAGAGTACGTGTACCCCTGGTTGAGAACCACTGGTTTAAATTCACTTTGGAAGTGAATTAAATTAAACTGAATTAAGACCACTTCAGTTCTGAGTAAGAAAATCCAAACTGGGGCTTAATGCAGTTTAATCCAATTTAAATTTACATCTTCAGTTAATACAGATTAATTTTTCTGAGTATCCCTATGTAGACAAACCCTGAAAACCGCCAAATGAATTTAAAGTGTTATTTTAAAATACATTCTACAAATGCCTTATGACAGGAATATTCAAGGCATGTCTACACTTAAAATGCTGCATCAGCGCAACTGCACCGATGCAGCTGCGCCACTATAACTCTTTAATGGAGATGCTCTAAACCAGAGGTGGGCAAACTACAGCCTGTGGGACCATCCTGCCTGGCCCCTGAACTCCTGGCCAGGGAGGCTAGCCCCCGGCCCCTCCCCTGCTGTCCCCCCTCCCCTGCAGCCTCCGCGCACCATGCCGTCAGCGCTCTGGCCTGCCGCTCTTGCCGGGCAGCACAGCCGTGTGGCTGGCTCCGGCATGGTAAGGGGGCGGGGGGGTCCCTGGGGGCAGTCAAGGGACACGGAGTGGTTGGAGGGGTCAGGGGTTTTTGGGGGGGCAGTCAGGGAGCAGGGGGGTTGGATGGGTTAGGGGTTCTGGGGTGAGCAGTTAGGAGACAGGGGGCGGTTGGATGGGGCAGAGGTTTTGGGGTGGGCAGTCAGGGGATGGGGAACAGGGAGGCTTGGATAGGCATGGGAGTCCCAGGGGGCCTCTCAGGGGACGGGGGTGTGGATGGGGTCGGGGCAGTCAGGGGACAAGGAGGGTTCGATAGGGGGTGGGGTCCTCGTGGGGCAGTTAGGGGTGGGGGTCACAGGAGGCGGCGGTCAGGGGACAAGGAGTTGGGGAGGTTGGATGGGTCAGGGATTTTGAGGTGGGGCAGTCAGGGGGCGGGAAGTGGGAGGGGGCAGATAGGGACAGGGGTACAGCCTTCCCTACCCGGTCCTCCATATAGTTTTGCAACCCTGATGTGGCCCTCAGGCCAAAAAGTTTGCCCACCCCTGCTCTAAACTGATGGTAGAGAGCTTCTCCCATCGGTTTAGCTAATCCACCTCTGCAAGAGGCAATGGCTATTTCGGCGGGAGAGGTTCTCCCACCAACATAGTCTGTCTACAGTGCAGCTTAGGTAGGTATAACTACATTGTTCAGGGGTGTGGATTATTCACACCCCTGAGTGATGTAGTTATACCAAAGTAATTTTGTGATGTAGACCAGGGCTCAGAACACACTGCCAAATACAACAGGGGCCAAATACATGTGAAAGAGCCCTAAGCCATCAGTGGCGTTTAAGGGCTTGTCTACACGGCCCCGCAGTGCAGACTATGGGGGTATGAATTGAACTATGCACTAAAGTATTGCCCTGTAACTGCCCTATGTAGGCCCTGATAGTGTGAACTAAAAGGGACTAATGGGACCACCTTAATGTAAACTAGGTACCTTTTAGTTCACATTAGCAGGGTCTATGCCCGGCAGTTACAGCACAACACTTTACCATGAGCTGCAATTCACGCTCCCGTAGTCTGCACTGTGGCCAACAGACTCTACTACATCTTAGCAGTCTCTCAACCTATCAGTACAACTGCAATAAGGGCTGCAGAGCTCCTGCACAGTATTTCATAGGCAAAAATGATAATGTCTGTAACTACGAAAGATTATTATGAGAAATAGTTGCTTGACAAACCACACAGTTCAGGAGCATAAGGACAAGTTTTGGGTGTGTCCATGGTGATGTAATTTCTCTACAGTCACTTGATGAACACATTAATAAGCCCCATTTGCCAGTATATTAAAATAAGATGCTACTTCCAGGTACCAGTTTCCTATTAGCCCGCAGGACCACAACATGTGTTTTACTTTATGCAAAGGATATTTCAGTCACATTGACATTCATGTTCTGCACGTTTTTTGCCTTGTTTTGCTAGTCACTTCTAAATGTATATTTTGAAAAGCTTTCTGTGGGTACATGTACATGTAGTGCTTTGCTATTGAAGTGTGCCCACGCTCTATAAAAAGTGTGAGAATTCAGTGTTCATGAAATGACTGAATAATAGCAATACCTATAGGCAACGTTAATTTAGGCAGGCACTGTGCTTGCTTTTCCACACACTGTTCTGCCAGTGCACCTCACGTCTACCCTGCAACAGTCCTGTTATTCCAGTCCTGTGCACTCACTTTGTTTTGCTAATGCACCTTGATTATTGCCTGCCACAGTCCTTGCTGTTCCTTCTCTGGGCTTTTTCTATACATGACGGAATTGCCAGACTGGATCAGAGTAGTGGTTCACCTAGTCCGGTATTGTCTCTAGCGATGGCCACTGCCAGATATATCACAGGAAGAGGAATGTGCCAAAACTGACGGGGATAATATGGAATAACCTACCCACTGAGGAAGTTTCTTTCCTATATAGAGATTGCCCTGTAACTGCTTCTTTATTTATATAAAACAAAACAGAAACAATATGCATAATAATTTTACAGAGTTCCTATAAACCAGTAATACATTGTTGGGGACAGGGTGCTGTAGGAATGGTAAAAGCAGTGGGGTAAAGGAGGTGAAAAAGGGATGCAGCAGTAAGTGGGAGTGGAAAGTGGGACTACATATCTGAAAAGGGGAAGTGTTCAGAAAAACTGCTGGGGGCATGTTACAGTTCTTTGCTTTGAGGGGAGGGGGGAATGCCACCATCTGCAAGGTCTTGTTGACAAGCCCACTTGTGAAGCTGGAGTTTATGTTTAGTAAGCACCTATCTGGAAGCAGTGAACATTTCCAGAAAACACAGATTGCAAAGGCTGCCACAAAAGCTAAACTTTAAAATGCATCTGAATTGTGGATTTCACAGGACCACATAATGGAAATGTTGATCATGACTCCATATATCGAGTTCCATTTTGCTCTTAAAGCAGAGACTCAACCTCTTTGTTTTGTATGAAAAATACTGTGGCTTCTCCCTAAACGTACAGCACTTACTCTGCCTACAGAATTAATTTTCTGAGAATTTACAAGTGACTCTGGTAACTAGCTTATGAGTTAAAATTAATTATAGTAGAGTCCTTTAAGAAATTTAGCATTTGTGTCTCTTCTTTGTCCTGAATGATCTTAACAGAATAATGCAGACTCTGCAAAAACTTTATCTCTTCCCTTACAGGAATAAGACAGACTGATATAAGCTCTTTTATACTGACATAACTGTATCCACATGGGTGGGTTGTACTGCTTAAACTATACTAGCATTGCTATAGCAATACAACTTGCATGTGTAGACAAACTCTTAACCCTGGTCTACCTATGAGTTTAGGTCGAATTTAGCAGCATTAGATCGATTTGACCCTGCACCCGTCTACACGACAAAGCAATTTTTGTTGACTTAAAGGGCTCTTCCCCAATTTCTGTACTCCTCCCCGACGAGGGGATTAGCGCTGAAATCGACACTGCTGGTTCGAATTTGTGGTAGTGTGGACGCAATTTGATGGTATTGGCATCCAGGAGCTACCCCACAGTACTCCATTGTGACTGCTCTGGACAGCACTTTCAACTCAGATGCACTAGCCAGGTACACAGAAAAAGCACCAGGAACTTCTGAATTTTATTTCCTGTTTGGCCAGCGTGGCATGACCCCATGCAGAGCTCATCAGCAGAAGTGACCATGCAGTTCCAGAATCTCAAAAGAGCTCAAGCATGGACCAAATGGGAGGTACTGGATCTGATCGCTGTATGGGGAGATGACTCCGTGCTATCAGAATTCTGTTCCAAAAGACAAAATGCCAAAATATTTGAAAAAATCTCCAAGAGCATGAAGAACAGAGGCTATAAGAGGGACCTGCAGCAGTGCTGCGTCAAACTTAAGGAGCTCAGGCAAGGCTACCAAAAAACCAAAGAGGCAAACAGCCGCTCCGGGTCAGAACCCCAGACATGCCACTTTTATGATGAGCTGCATGCAGTTCTAGGTTGTGGCCCTACCACTACCCCACCCCGTACGTGGACTCCTGCAAGGGGGCACTCTCACACAACAGGGATGAGGATTTTGGGGACGAGGAAGACGATGATGAGGCGGAAGATGAAACCGTTCTCCCCGACAGCCAGGAACTGTTTATCACCCTGGTGCCAATACCTTCCCAACTCTCCCAAGGCGGGCTCCTGGACCTTGAAGGCAGAGAAGGCATCTCTGGTGAATGTATCTTTGTAAATATAATACATGGTTTAAAAGCAAGTGTGTTTTATGATTAATTTTCCCTGAAGACTTGGGATGCATTCGCGGCCAGTACAGCTACTGGAAAAGTCTGGGGATGGAGCGGAAATCCTCCAGGGACATCTCAAAGAAGCTCTCCTGGATGTACTCCCAAAGCCTTTGCAAAAGGTTTCTGGGGAGGGCAGCCTTATTCCGTCCGCCATGGTAGGACACTTTACACCATGCCAGGCCAGTAGCATGTAGTCTGGAATCATGGCATAACAAAGCATGGCAGCGTATGGTCCTGGTGTTTGCTGGCATTCAAGCAAAATCCGTTCTTTATCCCTCTGTGTCATCCTCAGGAGAGTGATATCATTCATGGTCACCTGGGTGAAATAGGGGAATTTTATTAAGGGGACATTCAGAGGTGGCCGTTCCTGCTGGGTTGTTTGCCTGTGGCTGAAAAGAAATCATCCCCGCTTTTAGCCACGCAGTGGGGCAGGGGCCCGTTCACGCTGAGCTGTTCGCGTTTGTCTGGCAGGGATCTTCCCTGATACCAGTCATACGGTGGGAGGAGGGGTGAAGCGATCATCCCAGAGAATTGGGTGGTGGGGGTGGTTTAGCTGGGTTTGTGCTGCACATTAACCCGAAAACCGCAGCCCCTCCTTTTAAATGGCCAAACCAATGAGTGCTTGGTATGGGAAAGGAGGGCGCTGATGTTTGAAACCATTCACCGTGAAAGAGTCTACACATTGTTCTCTAAAATGTCTCTTTTTAAATACAACTCTCCCTTTTTTCCTCCCACAGCTGCAGATGTTTCAATGCTCCCCCTATCATGTCCATCCCAGAGGCGAACGCAGACAAGAAGGTGAAAAAAAATGCACTTGTGATGAAATGTTCTCTGAGCTCATGCAGTCCTCCCGCACTGAAAGAGCTCAGCAGAATGCATGGAGGCAGACAATGTCAGAGTCCAGGAAAGCAGAAAATGAATGTGAGGAGAGATGGCAGGAGCAAGATGGTAGGTGGCGGCAGCATGATGAAAGGAGGCAATGCTGAGGCTATTAGAGGATCAAACTGATACGTTCCAGTGTATGGTTGAGCTGCAGGAAAGGCAGCATGAGCACAGACCGCCACTGCAGCCACTGTGTGACCACCCACCCTCCTCCCTAAGTTCCATAGCCTCCTTACCCAGAAGCCTAAGAACGCAGGGAGGGGGAACGCCCTCTGGGCACCCAACCACTCCACCCCAAAGGACTGCCCAAGCAACAGAAGGCTGGCATTCCATAAGTTTTAAAGTGCAGTGTGGCCTTGTCCTTCCCTCTTCCCCTCCTCCCCACCCCACCCAGTGCTTCCCTCCTCCCTCACCAGTCGTGGGCTACGTTGGCAGTTATCCCCCTATTTGTGTGACAAATTAATAATGAATACATGAATTTGAAACAACAATGACTTTATTGCCTCTGCAAGCAGTGATCGAAGGGGGGAGGGCGGTTGGCTTTCAGGGAAGTAGAGTGAACCAAGGGGCAGAGGATTTTCATCAAGGAGAAACAAACAGAACTTTCACACCTGGCCAGTCATGAAACTGGTTTTCAAAGCTTCTCTGATTCGCACCGCGCCCTCCTGTGCTCTTCTAACCGCCCTGGTGTCTGGCTGCACGTAATCAGTGGCCAGGTGATTTGCCTCAACCTCCCACCCCGCCATAAACGTCTCCCCCTTACTCTCACATATTGTGGAGCACACAGCAAGCAGCAATAACAATGGGAATATTGGTTTCGCGGAGGTCTAACCGAGTCAGTAAACTGCACCAGCGAGCTTTTAAACTTCCAAATGCACATTCTACCACCATTCTGCACTTGCTCAGCCTGTAGTTGAACAGCTCCTGACTACTGTCTAGGCTGCCTGTGTACAGCTGCATGAGCCATGGCATTAAGGGGTAGGCTGGGTCCCCAAGGATAACTATAGTCATTTCATCATCCCCAACAGTTATTTTCTGATCTGGAAAGTAAGTCCCTTCCTGTAGCTGTTCAAACAGATCAGAGTTCCTGAAGATGTGAGCGTTATGTACCTTTCCCGGCCATCCCACTTTGATGTTGGTGAAACGTCCCTTGTGATCCACCAGTGCTTGCAGCACTGTTGAAACGCACCCCTTTTGGTTTATGTACTGGCTGCCAAGGTGGTCCGGTCCCAAGATAGGGATCTGCGTTCCGTCTATCGCCCCACCACAGTTAGGGAATCCCATTGCAGCAAAGCCATCCACTATGACCTGCACATTTCCAGAGTCACTACCCTTGATAGCAGCAGCTCAGTGATTGCGTTGGCTACTTGGATCACAGCAGCCCCCACAGTAGATTTGCCCACTCCAAATTGATTCCCGACTGACCGGTAGCTGTCTGGCGTTGCAAGCTTCCAGAGGGCTATCACCACTCGCTTATGAACTGTGAGGGCTGCTCTCATCTTAGTATTCTGGAACTTCAGGGCAGGGGAAAGCAACTCACAAAGTTCCATAAAAGTGGCCTTACGCATGCGAAAGTTTCTCAGCCACTGGGAATCATCCCAGACCTGCAACAATATGGAGTCCCACCAGTCTCTGCTTGTTTCCCGGGCCCAGAATCGGCGTTCCACGGCATGAGCCTGCCCCATTGCCTCCAGGATGGCCAAATTGCTGGGGCCCGTGCCTTGAGAGAAGTCTGTGTCCATGTCCTCATCACTCTCCTCACCGTGCTGCCGTCACCTCCTCGCCTGATTTTGCAGGTTCTGGTTCTGAACGTACTGCAGGATAATGCGCAAGGTGTTTACAATGCTCGTAACTTCTGTGGTGATCTGAGCGGGCTCCATGCTTGCTGTGGTATGGCATCTGCAGGAGAGCAGAGTGGCAGCGGAAGCCTATCGCACCATCTGCTGCCAGCAGCACCAGGACACAACAGCGGCGGCATCAGCGAGCTGAGCTGAGCGGGCTGCATGCTTGCCGTGGTATGGCGTCTGTAGGAGAGCAGGAGAGCAGAGATGCAGCGGAAGCGGTGGCTGATGACCTGGAAGGTGGATTCAGGAGAGCAGAGTTGCAGCGGAAGCGGGAGCCCATGACAACCAACGTGGAGAAATTCGCTATCGAGGAGAGCAGAGTTGCAGCGGAAGTGGTGGTTCGATGATGACGGTTAGCAGGCCTACTGCACTGTTTGCTGAAAGCAGTATGGTGTCCGCACGCGAAACGATTGTCTGCTGTTGCTTTCACGGAGGGAGGGGCGACTGACGACATGTACCCAAAACCACCCGCGACAATGTTTTTTGCCCCATAAGCTTAACCCAGCTTAACCCAGAATTCCTATGGGCAGTGGAGACTGCGGAAACTGTGGGATAGCTACCCACAGTGCAGTGCTCCAAAATCGACGCTAGCCACAGTACTGTGGACGCACTCCGCCGATTTAATGCGCTTAGTGGGGACATACACAATCGACTGTATAAAATCACTTCTATAAAAATCTACTTCTATAAATTCGAACTAATTTCGTAGTGTAACATACCCTTGATAGGTCAAATCTGCCAGGCTTCTGCAAATAAAATTGTCTCTTTTGTAACAGCACAGAACACAAGTACTGCTATTTTACTGTAATCAACTCAATTTTGGCCCCAGATGGTTTTAAGGAGAAGTAACAACCATTACCACTACCATTCCGTACATCTGTTTGCTTTATAGCCCAGTCCTGACCGTGTTCTAACAGCAGCATCTATGTAAAATCTGAGGCCAGTTTTAGATTCGGTAACTTAATTTAGGAACTTTCCATTTTTGACTGAAATAAACTATGTGCCACAATGCATTGTTCAGTTCATCTCCCACATCACAAAACTACTAATGAACTTTCGTACCAATATCAGTTTCTACGAAAATCCACCGTAAACTTCAGAGCAGTGGACAATAGTCATGGCTCTGTTTCCTAGTGCTTCAAAAGTTTTTAATCCATAAGTTTTTGTTTGTTATCCCTCAGAACAGATCACAGGGTTCTTGAAAACCTAACAGGTTACTCACTACTGTTTCAAGGTTAGATCATGCTCTTTCTTACTCTGCCCAGCAGAGGACTAAAAGGGGAAGTAAGACTCCATCCCTTACTCAGCCAACCTGAACCTTGGGTCCAGTGTAGAGTGCAGTCAATATTTCTTGGATATTCCTCCCATGGGAAGTGGGCAGAGAGGGGCTTGGAGTGGGCAATACTATGGCTCTGTCCTCTGCCTCCACTCACTGACCAAAGTAGCTGGCCAGGTACGAGAGGGGTGTAAGCTGCACTCTCTCAAGAGCTTCAGTAATTTACTTCCCAAACTTACTCCTCCAGAATGGGGGAGGGGGAGGGTCATGGAGAAACATCAGGGAAGGAATTGTGACTCTGGTATGTCTAGTTTAATTCATTGAACTAAAAGGAACTAAGGCCACTACTTCTGAATGTGAGTATCCAAACTAGGGTTTAATGTGCTTTAACTAATGCAATTAATATGTGCACCTAGCATTACTCAGATTAACCTTTTCAACTTGCCCTAATCACAATTCCCTTTCCAGGCCTGCTCCTGGGATGGAGTTGTCACATCCTGACCCTTATTCCGGGCTGAGTCAAGGTTCAATCTGGACTTTAGTAATTTTTTTCAAAGAGTTCACAGGCTAGCGAGTATGAGGCGGAATTTGTTTGAAAAGAAAAAAAAAAAACAGCGGAGGTTAAATTAGTCACTATGAAAGACAATATGAAAAACGGTCAATTCCCTCTTTTCTACCCCGTCCGAAAATATGAAAGTAAAGGTACATGCTAAACTAAAGGACAATTAATAAGTAGGTCAAATGCCACTTTTGGAGCATATGAACTACAGAAGAAACTCTGAGTCAAATATTATGGCAAGATTTTAAAGACAATTGGATAACCGGAGAACCAAAATATCTGTAGCTATGCAGACTAAGATAATAAGGATATTCATATTTAATAATTCCTGGCATAAATTCATCATGTGCTGGGGTCAGGAAGGAATCTCCTTTTCCCATTGTAAATCTGCTAGATACATTACAGGGGAAAGTTTTTTATATTTAAACCCTCCCCTCCCCCCCGTTCCTCTGATGCACCATGTACTGGCCAATGTCGGATTAGATGAATCAGTGGGCTATTCTATTTATGGCTATTCATAGGTAGATATGATACGGGTCAGATTCTCCCACCCTTACTCACAATGAGAGGCATTGTGCTCCACTAGTAGTCCGTAGGATGAGTAAGTGTGGAAGCGTTAGGATGACAGAATGTGTCTGTAAATGAGGGAAAAACCCACAACTAACAAGGGCCAGAGAAAAGTTTCTTTTGCGGCTTAAAGAGGCAGAACCTTTGCTTACTAGGGGACCACTCAGAACGTGAAATATGTACCTTCGCTGTTAACAATTATTGAAGCAGTTCCAGTAGCAGCATCCTCAGTCTGACCTACAAATTCTAAGAAAGGGAAAAGTTACCATATGTATTATTTCAACAACAGTATGTGATGCAGTTTAACCTCCCATAACCTCCAACACTTAAAAATGCTAATAACTATTTCACGTGTAACAATGCCAAAGAAGCTTAACAACAACAAAAGAAGTGTTAACTTACACCCACAAAAAAGCAAATGTGAGTCCAACGTTCTTTAATGTAGCTATGTCTCTGCTTCAATGACAGCATTCTTTTATCCAGTGAAACAACAGATTCTAGGCTGGAGAAAATTAAAGCACTGAAATAATACAGCATATTTCCCCCTCTTAATTCTCTGTTGATTTACATTTCAGAAGGAACGGCAGCCTACATTAAAGAAGATGGAAGATGTCGGGAGGTTGTACATTTCCTCTTTGGATCAATCCATTCCGTTAAATTATTATAGGCTGAGCTGGTAGTGTGGCCTGTTATTATGGTTGCCCAACACTTTCTGCTACAAAACCCAGTTTTCAGTTACATATAAAACTTTGCCAAACATTAACCGTTTGGAATGAAATTTTCCATGCCAGGTGATTGCCTCTGGCTGATTATTATTATTTTTGAAAATTTCAGTCAAAATGATGGTTGTTAGCAACTCAGAGCTACATTTGAGGGATGGTCCCGCTCAGCTCCTTACAGCCCTGGACTAGAGTAGACAATGCTCAATGCAGATGGAACTTTTGGGGACAATAGCTGCAAGGGTTTAGTAAGTTTCTACTGTGAATGTGTGTACTGCAATTTCTCAAAGGCTTAGTCCTTGGCCAAATTTGGTTGGATATTCACAAGGGATGGCAAAAGGCCAAACCAAACCAAATGAAACCACCACAATTTTTTAACATAGGCAAAGCAATGTACTTTGCCCTAGCCTCATTCTCAGAAACAACTGGACCATTCTGGGCTGAAATTTTCCAGAAAAATTTATCCTGAGGCTGATACCTGGCATGGAAAATTTTAACTTGAACAGTTAAAGTTATTAGTAACTGAAAATTGGGTCTTATAATGGGAAGTGTCAAGCAACTTAACCAAAGGCAGTACTAGCAGCCCTGCCTGTAACTGAGATAGAGAGGGAAACTAGGATTTAGAGACTTCCTCAAAAAAAGTGCATTTAAAAATGTGGCTGCACTCTGAGATATGTAAAAATAGCACTGCAGGGTTGGACTGTTATTACTTTGTTATAATATATGGATCGAATGTACTCCGTTTACAAGCAAAAAGATATTTTCCTTAACTGCCAGCCCTGCAAAGTTAGCCTGGGATGTGAGAATCAAGCTGGATTGTTCACTTCTCACACGTCATCATCAGTAACTGAAGTGCTAAAGGCTGGTGAAGACAACTGCGCAACCTCCCTGTCCAATTATGCCTTCAGTGACACTTGCGCATCCCCACTGCTTTCAATTGGGACTTACTCAGTAGTTCTGTTGGGGCCTGACCCAACATCCACCGAAATCAATGGAAAGACTCCCATAGATTGTAAGATGCTTTGCATCAGGCCATTGGTGATACACAAGAAGAAAGCAGCAAAGCAATGCAAGTTTCTCACTCTCTCTTAGCCATGTTGGCTTTGCAAGGCTAACAGGAGTAAAAGGCAACAACAATTTACTTTCATCACTGACGTGAATAGATATGACTCGGGACACACACGTATGCCAAGTAAGAAGGTTCCATTTGTATAAATTCACATTACAGAGTAGAACC
Source organism: Eretmochelys imbricata (assembly GCF_965152235.1). Classification (NCBI taxonomy): domain Eukaryota; kingdom Metazoa; phylum Chordata; order Testudines; family Cheloniidae; genus Eretmochelys; species Eretmochelys imbricata. Next base: position 153,823,710 of record NC_135574.1, read on the forward strand.
AGACCACACTTTAAGGCAGGACTAGTGTCTTTGTAGTGACTTTTACGAGACTAGAATTTTCTCTGTCTTTGAAGTCTTTCATGCCCTGACAATGATTTAGATCCTGCTATTTCCTGCTGTAAATCAACATTGAACATTTAGGCTAAAAATTAAGGGCAAAATTTTCAAAAGTGGACACTAATTTTGGATGCTTCAATACTTGGGTGCTCAAGCTGAAAATCATTTTTCAGTCATGCTAAGCATTTGCAACTCTGATAGACTTCAAATGGAGTTGCATGTTCCCAGAACCTCTGAATGTAAGTCTCTGGGTGCCTCAAATTGGGCATCCAAAATTAGTGGTCACCCTTGAAAATGTTGGCCTAAAGATTTAACATAGGCCATTTCAAACCAGACTGGACAAAATAATGGTGAACACACTGCAGAGAACCATTCTGCACCAGAATGGGTGTGCGAATTAGACAACCTAACCAATCTAACCTTCCACCTCCTCCATCTCTAGTTTCAAATGTTATCTAAAAAATTAACAAATTATTTTTTTAAAACTGAAATTTTACCTGTAGAAATCCCATTTCTCTTGAAATTTTCAATATAATCATTGCCAAACGAGTCCTTCCCAACCTGCAAAGACATTATGTACATTAAATCTTTTACAGTCCACAAACTGATGTAATTCAACCATCATACACTAGACTTTATTTTACAGCTCTTTTATCTCAGTTACTTGATCAAATAGCATTTTACAGCTCTCTCCCACCTCTAAAACAAAAAGCACATCACAGATACAAACAAAATTATGCACCTTTCACACTCACCTTGCGTCACTGGTGTGACGTTGCACTCTACCTGATTTTATGAAAATATGCTAATGAGTATGAATATAATGTAACTGGAATATGCTTCATGCAAAAGGTCTCTTGTAAGATATCATTACAAACCTTATAATCTACTGAGTGTGGTCATCCTATTTGCATAAATGTATCACTCTTGTATCTGAAACTAGAAATATGAAATATAACTCTGAGGTCCTACTGTAGTTATGCAAAGTGTGGGCCATTAATGGTGGTTTGGAATCCTGATGGCTCCCATCAACTATGACAATTGACTGTGGATGGCTCTGTTTGCTTGCAGGCCTTCCTGTGAGTCAGGCTGGAAGGAATGAGGGCTTGAAGTCTTACAGTGACATGTGATCATGTCACCTGAACTGGAATCCATCTTTAATCTGGTGCTTTTCCATTTAATCTGGTGCATTTCCATTTAGAAGGAGGGGTGGGAACCCAAAAAGGGACAAAGGATTCCTGCCTTATGCAAAAGATATATAAGGGGTTGGAACAGAACAAAGGGGGGCGGCAGTCATGAGAAATCCCCTAGCTACCACCTGAGCTGAAACAAGGGCTGTACCAGGAGAAAGGATTGTGCCTAGACTAGGAAGGCATCCAGTCTGTGATAGAAGCTTACTGGAACACCTCTGAGGGTGAGATTTCATCTGTAATCATTTTCTTACTGTATTAGGTTTAGACTTGGGTGTTTTATTTTATTTTGCTTGGTAATTCACTTTGTTCTGTCTGTCATTACTTGGAACCACTTAAATCCTACTTTCTGTATTTAATAAAATCACTTTTTATTTATTAGTTAACCCAGAGTATGTATTAATACCTGGGGGGGGGGGCAAACAGCTGAGCATCTCTCTCTCTCAGCGTTATAGAGGACGAACAGTTTATGAGTTTATCCTGTATAAGCTTTATACAGAGTAAAACCAGTTTATTTGGGGTTTGGACCCCATTGGGAGCTAGGCATCTGAGTGTTAGAGACAGGAATACTTCTTAAGCTGTTATCAGGTAAGCCTGCAGCTGTTGGGGGATATGATTCAGACCTGGGTCTGGTTTGTAGCAGGCAAACGTGTCTCGCTCAAACCGGGCAGGGCACTGAAGTCCTAAGCTGGCAGGGAAAACAGACTCAGAGGTAGTCAAAGCACATCAGGTGGCAGTCCCAAGGGGGTTTCTGTGATCCATCCTGTCACAACTGGCATTATAATTCATTCATCCTTCTAACAGTAAATTGAGTATTCAGTGGCAAAAATCTACATTAAGAAAGAGTTATGGTTGCTTGGTGAAAAAAGAAAAGGAGTACTTGTGACACTTTAGAGACTAACAAAGGTGCCACAAGTACTCCTTTTCTTTTTACAGATACAGACTAACACGGCTGCTACTCTGAAACTGGTTGCTTGGTGGCACATTATACCCTCGCAGAATGCTGAGTTGAGCAAAACTCAAAATTCTGAAAACCAGGAAATGCACAGTTAAGGTTGCCCATGCCCCAATATGCCCGATTAACATACAAACATTTATTCTGCTATGTCCACCCTTGCTGAAATGTACAAATACTTCACCCCTTTTTGCAACCCGTTCACTCTTACCCACACGATTCCCTCTAACATGCCACTGTAATAACAAAGACAGTCCTTGCCCCAAAGAACTCACAGCATAAGTTAGTTGGTGGATGTGTGCAGGGTTTATGTATCTTTTGGGGTGCATTGGCACAGCTTTGGGCTTCAAGGTCGGGGTCCACTGGCAGAGCTAGGGTTTCAGGGGGATTAGGGTGCATTGGCAGTGCTGGGAAGGTTAGGATTGTATTGTATTGGACTGTTAGGACAATAGGAAGGTTAGGGTTGTATTGACAAAAGTTGGGGGTGCAAAGGGGTTGGGATGTACCAGCCGAGAAATGGGGTGTAGGAAGGCAGATATAAAAATAATATATAAAAAATGGAAGACAGGGGAAGTTGATAGTATAAATAAATATAAATCAGAAGCTTTAAATCAGAAGGTATTGTAGAAAACTGGTAAGGGAAGCAAAGGGATACAAGGAGAAATTTACGGTCAGCAGTGGTAAGGCCAACAAGGAGTCTTAGATTCATAGATTCATAGATATTTAGGTCAGAAGGGACCATTATGATCATCTAGTCTGACCTCCTGCACAACGCAGGCCACAGAATTTCACCCACCACTCCTACAAAAAAAACCTCACACCTATATCTGTGCTATTGAAGTCCTCAAATTGTAGTTTAAAGACCTCAAGGAGCAGAGAATCCTCCAGCAAGTGACCCGTGCCCCATGCTACAGAGGAAGGCGAAAAACCTCCAGGGCCTCTTCCAATCTGCCCTGGAGGAAAATTCCTTCCCGACCCCAAATATGGCGATCAGCTAAACCCTGAGCATATGGGCAAGATTCATCAGCCAGATACTACAGAAAATTCTTTCCCAGGTAACTTGGATCTTACCCCATCTAAAACCCATCACAGGCCATTGGGCCTATTTACCATGAATATTTAATTACCAAAACCATGTTATCCCATCATACCATCTCCTCCATAAACTTATCGAGTTTAATCTTAAAGCAAGATAGATCTTTTGCCCCCACTACTTCCCTCGGAAGGCTATTCCAAAACTTCACTCCTCTGATGGTTAGAAACCTTCGTCTAATTTCTAATCTAAATTTCCTAGTGGCCAGTTTATATCCATTTGTTCTTGTGTCCACATTGGTACTGAGTTTAAATAATTCCTCTCCCTCTCTGGTATTTATCCCTCTGATATATTTATAGAGAGCAATCATATCTCCCCTCAGCCTTCTTTTAGTTAGGCTAAACAAGCCAAGCTCCCTGAGTCTCCTTTCATAAGACAAGTTTTCCATTCCTCGGATCATCCTAGTAGCCCTTCTCTGTACCTGTTCCAGTTTGAATTCATCCTTCTTAAACATGGGAGACCAGAACTGCACACAGTACTCCAGGTGAGGTCTCACCAGTGCCTTATATAACGGTACTAAAACCTCCTTATCCCTACTGGAAATACCTCTCCTGATGCATCCCAAGACGACATTAGCTTTTTTCACAGTCTTTTAAGTATATTAGGAACAAAAGTAATCCTAACAATGGTATCAATCCATTACTAGATATAAATGGAACAATTATCATGAATAATGCAGAAAAGGTGGAAGTGTTCAGCAAATATATCTGTTCTGTATTTAGGAAAAATAAAAATGGTGTAGTAATACATGAGAATACACTTTCCATTCCACTAGTATCTCATGAGGATGTCAAACAGCAGATACTAAAGTTTAACATCTTAAAATCAGCAGATCCAGATAGTTTTAAAAGAGCTGGGTGAGGATCATAATGTTGGATTTGTATAAGTCTTGGAACACCAGGGAAGTTCCAGAAGACTGGAAGAAAACTAATGTTGTGCCAATATTTAAAAAGGGTGAACGGGATGACTAGGGTAACTATAGGCCAGTCAGTCTGACATTAATTTAGTTGGGATTGGTCTTGCTTTGAGCAGGGGGTTGGACTAGATGATACCCTAATCTTCTATGTTTCTATGATCTCAAGGCAAGATAATGAAGAAGACGATATAGGACTTAACATAAAGAATTAAAGGAGGCTAATATAATTAATGCCAATCAACATGGGTTTATGAAAAATAGATCCTGTCTGTCACAGAGTATCCCTTCACCTAGCCGGTGAATACCGCAGCCTAAACTGTTCCTGTGGTGTCTTAGCCACAAACACACACAGACTGATTCTCTTTCACCATGTCGCATTTAATCTTCAGTGTCAAAGCATAACAGAATGTACCACAAGTTTACAGCAGTAGGAGTTTTCCACACAGTTCTCTTTTCTCTCCAAGGTGCACCCACTGAGCTCCCCGTAATTCCTGTTCCTTCCAAACATATCCCCCCCGTTACTGAACCAATTGCCTCATTAGCCCAGCAACTGCCACCCAAGCATCAGTAATCCCCAACAGAAACTAGTTAATTGACTTCAATTCAACCTCAGTGACAAAGGTGCCAACGTTAGTGCCCTGTCATGCTGTCAAACTAACTCAATATCTTTTTTTTTTTAAATGAGATTGCAGGTTTGGTTGAGAAAAGTAATAGTGTTGATCTAAGAGACTTAGACTTCTGTAAGACATTTGACTTGGTACCACATGGCATTTTGATTAAAAAACTAGAAAGACAAAATTAACATGGCACACATTAAATGGATTGAAAGCTTGTTAACTGATAGTCTCAAAATGTAATTGTAAATTGGGAATTGTCATCAAGTGGGTGTGTTTCTAGTGGGGTCCCGCAAGGATTGGTTCTTCGCCCTACACTATTTAACATTTTTATCAATGACCTGGAAGAAATCATAAAATTACCACTGATAAAGCTTGCAGATAATATAAAAATCGGGGAGTGAAGGGTAAATAATGAAGATGACAGGTGGCGGATACAGAGTGATCTGCATTGTTTGGTAAACTGGGTTCAACTTCAAGCAAATAATATGCATTTCAATGTGTCTACATGGAAAAGTATACATCCAGGGAAAAAGAATGCAGGCCATACTTACATTATGCGGTCTCTATCCTGGGAACCAGTGGCTCTGAAAAAGATTTGGGAGTTCTGGTGCATAATCAGCTAAACATGAGCTCCCAGTGTGATGCTATGGCCAAAAGGGCTAATTCAAGCCTTGGATGCATAAACAGTGGACTCTCAAGTAGGCAAAGAAAGGTTATTTTATCTCTATATTTGGCACTGTTGCAACCACAGCTGGAATACTGTGTCCAGTGTAGGGGGTCCACAGTTCAAGAAGGGTATTGATAAATTGGAGATGATGCAGAAAAGAGTAACAAGATTTATTAAAGGATTAAAAAACATAATTTTTGGTGATAGACTCAAAGAGTTCAATCTATATAGCTGAACAAAGAGAACGTTAAGGAGTGACGAGATTACAGTCTGTAAGTACCAACATGGGGAACAAATATAATGGTCTCTTCAATCTAGCAGAGAAAGGTATAACATGATCCAATGGCTAGAAGTTGTACATTTTTAATGGTGAGAGTAATTAACCACTGGAACAACTAATCCAAGGGGTATGGTTGATTCCCCATCACTGGGGGGGTTTAAACCAAGATTGGACATTTTTCTGAAAGACATGCTCTATTATTTTGGGGAAGTTCTGTCACGTGTTATACAGGAGGTCAGGCTATATGATCATGATGGTCCCTTCTGGCCTTGGAATCTATCAGTCTATGAAGGAATGTTGGGGTACAAGGTGGTTGGGGTACAAGGTGGTTGGGTGTACTGGCAAAGCTGACGGGTGTAGAGTGGTTGAGGTACACTGGCAGAGCTGGTGGATGCCCCTCACCTGAGCGCCAAAACACTCTCCCCTACCCTCCCACCCATGACCATTATCCCCAGTCCTGTCATTGCAGTCACAAACCTCTCTCCCCGCTATTCCCTCATTCTTCTGCTTCCAAAACTCTCCCCTTCCCAGGAAACATTCACATGTCTAATCAAAGTATTTGGGGAAGAAAAAGTACTTTACTCACAAACAACACTGCCACCCATGATTCTCAAATTGCAGCAACCCCCAGCCACTCACTGCTTTGGTCTTAGGAAGAGGTGTCACGGATCCACAGGATCTGTGTTAGACCCCAGCTGTTAAACAGTCCTTTGGACCCCCTCAGTGTGCCAGACCCCCAAGGGGTCCTAGTCTTCTTTAGGGGCAGATCATGTGACCTCAAGATCTCCACAACCGAGGCCAGGTCTACACGAAAAAGTTAAGTCAACCCAGCTACGTCCCAAATGATGTAGTTAGCTGACCTAACCCCTGATGTAGACAGCATTAAATCAATGGAAGACTTCTTCCATGGACATAGCTACCACATCCCAGGAAGGTGAATTAACTACAGTGACAGGAGAATGCCTCTGTAGTTAAGTGATAGTGAGTGGCTATGCTGAGCCTCGAAGCTACAGCACTACTGTTTCACACCATGAGCTCTGCCCAGTGAATCCAACTGAGATAGATTCCTGTTCAGAGACTTTTTACTCTCTTCAGAGATCAGTGCACCTCAGCAAGTATTTGTAATGACACCAGGCAGCCTTTTCAAAACAGAGAAGGGTTTTATTAGTCAACTACAAAACACTGCTGGAAAGTCCTTAGAAGCAAAGGTGAAGTCAGAGTTCAGACTGGCCAACCTCAGGGCTCTACCTATCCAAGCTGCTGTACAATCCATTTTGGCTCTGTCTCCCTCTCTCTGTCTGTCAGTTCCAGGTGAAAGCTCCTGTCGCGCTCTAAAGGCCAGTCCTAAATACCTGACACCTTTCCATCCTTTGTCTTCCTCCTGAAGGACCCCCTTTTGAGTTTACATGTTCGCCTGCTGGGGTTTCCTGTTGCTAGAGGTCAATTGTTCAGTCCTTGGGGTTCCCATTTTCTTTCTGGATATTTCATTGATATGAGTGTTTCACCCAGCCCTTAATGACCCATTCATATCACTCCACACAGTTACCGGACCCAAGCACCTCATGTCTCCTGCTCTGCCCCAAGACCATCTTAACCCTTCTGCACCCCCTGAGTAACAATCCCTAGTCAAGTAAGTTATCATGCATAACAATATTACAGAAAATTCCCACTTCATCACAGGGGGATTGTGATAAATTTATCCTTAGTTATGTTAATTGAAGGTGAGTTCACAGCAATCAATCTCAATGAGGTCTGTTGGTGATTTATCCTGTACCTTTCAGTTTCACAGTACAAGGCAGTAGAAGGAAACCGTTTTAGGGAGAGCTATAACTCGGGAACCCCACAGTTAAATAACCCCAAGTCTGACACACTAACACTACCCTGAACCCCAATGAGGATCATCAAATTTCAAAGCAATCATTTGTAACCATTTGGATTGTAGAGCACTTACAAGAGTTGAGCTTTAAAGCTTATAAAATGGCGGGAATGGAAACCCTCCAGATGTTTTTCCTATATCGGCACATGCACACTTCAAAAAATTGTACATTTTCTTAAATTTTATTCTCAGTTTGGGCCCCCAAAGACTTAGTGAGTGCCATGCATGCACTACCTTGGGTAAAACTCAACAGAGTGAGACCACATTGACCAGCATCAATATTTATTTATTTCTAGCTCTGTGCAACAAAAACCCAACCCAACCCAACCGACCAAACACTTCAAAACTTTTTTTAAAATGTCTATTTTGGAGGGAATTATAGGTCCAGAACCCTTGGATGTTCTCCAAATTTGGGTCACCAATTCTACTCTGCACTCTCCTGAGGCAGACCGTATTTCAAAGGAATCTGACTAAGCATTTCAGTTTTGGAGGGCTTAGAAAGGGGATGACCTTGAAACAGAAGTAGTGATGCAACCTTAAAGATTGCATCACTATAATTCTATCCTGCACTTTTAGCCATTACTCAGTTTCAGACTGAAATAGTAATAATAATAATTCCATTGTTCTCTTTAATTGCAATCCACATTTTGAGTTTTAAAATATCTTTCTAGCTCTAAGTCTCCCCCACTGCAAAAATATCAGGTGTTACTAGAGAGGCCACTTGTCTGGTATTAAACCAGATGGTCCTCTTTTCGAGCGGTTTGTCTCTCACTGGTAGTGGGACAAAAACGGATGTGCTTTTGTCCGGTATCAGATGGAGGACAACACCCCGCCCCTCCAGCTCTTAAAATGGCACCCCCCTGTACGGCATGACCTTGCAAACACAATGTGCACAAGGTCATGCTGGCAGAGGCGGGGCTGCATGCTCCTAAAGATGGTGCTTCCCGTGCGGCGTGACCTCACATGCACAATCAAACTATCAGGGGCACGGTCATACCTGCAGGGTTGGGCCCATGCCATTGCTGGAAGTACTGGAATGTCCAGTGTTCTGGGAAGGTATGAGTGGCCACCTTAGGTTCTATACATTTTAAGTGTATAGTCTGGAAAGTGAGTCTGTAAACATGTTATCATAGGATTCTATATTTATTTTCCCTCTGGACTTCCAGACCAAATGCACTCAGTTTACAAATCAAAACATGATTTTTATTTTAACTGACGATGCTGAAAACTTTAAATAGGGTTTGAGAGTCAAGCTGTGCTCTTTTCTGCCTCTTACATCATCTTAAAGAGAGTCTGCAGTTGGAACTAAGCTTATCATTTTGAGTAGCTCTGCAGGGCTCACAGGAATAAACACTTTTTTTCAGTACATTAAGCAAATGTAACTCAAAAGACACACAGGGAACACATGTGGAGAAAGAAAAAGTGTCACTTTTACAGGACCTAAACCCACATGTTCCATATTTATAAAGCCAATGTAATTTTTAATTCATCCAGTTGGGCCTATGTATTCAGCAGGGTCAGTTTCTACATGTTAGCATTGCTGTGTTGTTTGTACTCTAACTTCTGAGAGAGCAAATTGTGGTCTCAAGTCCCACACCAGAAACTGGGCAGCATTAATAGTGCAATTCAACCTTAAATGTTACTGCATGAGTCACCCTTCAAATAAGTTGTTAAATAAAGATCTGTTCTTCCCATCCTGGTTGCTGTCTAGTGGCCAATAAATTGGGCAAAGAATTGGGAGATAAGCCCAGTGTCCTAGCCAATGGTCTTTTTGTCCATGACACAAGTGCTATATTCAAAACTATGTTTGAGCAAGTGGTTGCTTTCTTGTCTACTGTGAGGTAAGTATGTACCTAAGCTCTGCAAGATACCTTGAATACAAGAAACACTATATAAAATCAAAATCTAACCACACATTTAAATCATAAGATGATTCTCTTCTTTTACTCATCCCATTGTACAGCCATATTTTGAAGTGCACTTCCATTTACAACATCTGCAAGAGATTTATCTTAAAATGTCACTAGAGACAGTCAATGTCTCTAAATGGCAGTTTGTAAGGCAGAAAATTGGTTGAGGACAGTCTAGGTCAGATGAAGTTAATGCTAATAAGTAGGACAAGCATGTGCTCTGGTTTGTGAGGGTGCATACCCATCGTTTTCAAGGAGGTTTGCAATTTGCAGTATTTCTGAATCACTGATTATTCCTGGATAGAATCTGTGGTCAGGAACCTCATCAAAGTTATCCACGTCTTTGTGACCTAACAATTGTGTTATTACAGTGTGCTTTATCTAGAAATAACCATGAAGGCTTCTATGAAGCTCAGCTAGTGCACAAGGCAATAGCTACACACTTACTTAGTCATGGAGGCATTTCATAGCTGTTCTCCAAAGGCTGGATTGACTTTGTATTCCCTTCAACTTGCTGGTTTCAATCTATAAAGTCTATAAAGTTAGGGTCCTGGATATCTTAAAAACCTGCATCTCTTGCTACTCAACTGTCACAAAAATTGAGATTGGGGGGGAACTTTTGTTTACAGCTCCTACATTTGTACATCTTGATGCTGAAAGGAGGGTGTTCTTGGTGGACAGCCCTAGACCATCAGCATCCATGTCTGTTTATCTTCAGGTTTCAGAGTAACAGCCGTGTTAGTCTGTATTCGCAAAAAGAAAAGGAGTACTTGTGGCACCTTAGAGACTAACCAATTTATTTGAGCATGAGCTTTCGTGAGCTATCACATCCGATGAAGTGAGCTGTAGCTCACGAAAGCTCATGCTCAAATAAATTGGTTAGTCTCTAAGGTGCCACAAGTACTCCTTTTCTTTTTGTTTATCTTCAGTGCACTGTGTAAGGCTCATCTATTCATTCAGGCTCTGCCTTCAGGGAGATGTGAATATGGGGCATCAAGATCATTTTAGAATTGAGTACATTTAATTCGACATCATCAATAAATGTAACATATTGTTTTTAAATGTTCGTTATGTGTGCTCAGACCCTGCTAGATTGAATATTTTATAAATAGGAAAACAAACACATTTCTTGGTCTATTGACTTGCAGAAGATACTGTGTACTGAAATACTGTTTCTTTATTCCAGAATCACTACATTTATATCCCTTTTTACTAGGCTTGTAGCTACAGTGTTTGATGTAATTCACACTCATTCTTATTCACAATTTTTCAACATGTGCTTTCGCTGGCTTGCCATCAGTATTTTTCCATATGCCATCAGGAGGGTTGACATCATCACAGATGAAATTCTAGCAGTCTGAGAGTCAAACTCAATCTGTACCTGCAAATTAATTGTATTGAAAAATATCTTTGCTGACACATCTTTTGTTCCATCTGTTCAGTGTGCTAAATTCTGTCATTAACTTTTTTTGGAGAGTGTTTACTCTTTTTCTTGCATAGGGAATGCAACCAGTTTTTGCTACTAAAAATAACAGAACTAGTAATGTGGAGAAAAACATGGCTTAAAAGGTGATTACATACTCTGAGCTGAATTATAGATGCAGCTACACTTTTATAACAAAGTAAAGGTTCAATTGCACTGTATTCTTTCTAAGTTGGGCTCACAGACCAATCTGTATGTTTGAACTGCTAGGAACTATAAAAAGGAAAGACTATATAAATGGCAATACAGTATTTCCTTTTTGAGAAAAAAATCAAATGCAACTGGGACACAAAAACAGAATTTAACTCATCAGCTGCAGAACAATGACATCAAGATTAGAGGAATCAGCTAGGATCATCCCAGGATAGCTGCTAAAAGTGAAACAATCAAGACCTATTCAGAACACATCATTTCCCTCTCCCTCCCCCCACCTCGCTCCCCCCCACCACCTGAACACCTTTAATTAAGATTGTTAAGACTCACTTTTTTTGTGGTGGCCAATAAAGAAAGAGAAAGGATGAGCTTCAGGCTAAGGTAGTAGCCTGGAACTCAAGAAATCTTAGTATATTTTCCAGTTCTGCCACAGGCTTTCTGTATGACCTTAGGCAAGCCACTTAATCTCCCTGTCCCTTAATTCCCTATCTGTAAAATGGAGATAATTATTAATTTCTCCCATCCTTTGTCTGTCTCATCTTTGGGGCTGTGACTGTCAGATAGTATATCCCTCTACACAATTGATACTACTGTGATACATATAAAATAGCAGCAGCACCCACTGCTAGAGATATGCAGATCAAAAGACAGAAAGCAACATGCCATTTGTCATTCAGAGTGGGTCAGGGTCAGTGGTTGGTATTGAAAATAAAATTCCACAGCAATTTATGGTATCCAGGCTGCTCTTTATGTGGATCCATTATATTCATAACTCATGACACTTATTTTTCTTCACAACATCATATTTTTACTTGTAAGCTGAGAAAATATGACCTGGAATCCTTGAGAGAGACAATAAAGATGGAAATGCATGTTAAGATGTGCACTGAAGAGACCAATTAAACTGACACAAGTCAGACATTTTTCCTGCTGGACTGCAACACACTGTCTTCTGACAGTGGCCAATGCCAGGTGCTTCTGAGGGAATGAACAGAATAGGTAATCAAGTGATCCATCCCCTGTCGCCCACTCCCAGCTTCTGGCAAACAGAGGCTAGGGACACCATCCCTGTCCATCCTGGCTAATAGTCAATGATGGAGCTATCCTCTATGACTTTATCTAGTTCTTTTTTGAACCCTGTTATTGTCTTGGCTTCACAACATCCTCTGGCAAAGAGTTCCACAGGTGTGAAGAAATACTTCCTTTTGTTTGTTTTAAACCTGCTGCCTATTAATTTCATTTGGTGGCCCCTAGTTCTTGTGTTATGAGAAGGAGTAAATAACACTTCCTTATTTACTTTCTCACACCAGTCATAATTTTATAGCTCTCTATCATATCCTCACTTAGTCGTCTCTTTTCCAAGCTGAAAAGTCCCAGTTTTATTAATCTCTCCTCACATGGATGCTGTTCCATGCCCCTAATCAGTTTTGTTGCATTTTTCTGTACCTTTTCCAATTCCAATATATCTTTTTTGAGATGGGGCACCCACATCTGCATGCAGTATTCAAGATGTGGGCATACCAGGGATTTATATAGAGGCAATATGATATTTTCTATCTTATTATCTATCCCTTTCCTAATGATTCCCAACATTCTGTTTGCTTTTTGGACTGCTGCTACACATTGAGTGGATGTTTTCAAAGAACTATCCACAATGACTTCAAGAGTGGTAACAGCTAATTTAGACCCCATCATTTTATATGTATAGTTGGGATTATGCTTTCCAATGTGCATTACTTTGCATTTATCAACATTGAATTTCATCTGCCATTTTGTGGCCCAGTCACCCAGTTTTGAGAGATCCTTTTGTAGCTCTTCGCAGTCTGCCTGGGACTTAACTATCTTGAATAGTTTTGTACCATCTGCCAATTTTGCCACCTCACTGTTTACCCCTTTTTCCAGACTGCTGGGAGACACCACTATTTACCTCTCTCCATTCTGAGAACTATTTATTCCTACCCTTTGTTTCCTATCTTTTAGTCAGTTACCAATCTATGAGAGGACCTTTCCTCTTATCTCAGGACAGATTACTTTGCTTAAGACCTTGTCAAAGGTTTTCTGAAAATCTAAGTACGCTATATCCACTGGATTCCCCTTGACCACATGCTTGTTGACTCTCTCAAAGAATTCTAGTAGATTGGTGAGGCATGATTTCCCTTTATAAAAATCATGTTGACTCTTCCCCAACAAATCATATTCATCTATGTGTCTGACAATTCTATTCTTTACCACAGTTTCAACCAGTTTGCCCAGTACTGAAGTTAGGCTTACCACCCTGTAATTGCTGGGATCACCTCTGGAGCCTTTTTAAAAAATTGGTGTCACATTAGCTGCCCTCCAGTCATCTAGTACAGAAGCTGATTTAAATGACAGATTACATACCACACTTAGTAGTTCTTCAATTTCACATTTGCGTTCCTTCAGAACTCTTTCGTGAATACCATCTGGTCTTGGTGACTTACTACTGTTTAGTTTATCCATTTGTTCCAAAACCTCGCCTAATGACACCTCAATCTGGGACAGTTCCTCAGATTTGTCTCCTAAAAAGAATGGCTCAGGTTTGGGAATCTCCCTCATACATCTTCAGCTGTGAAGACCGAAGCAAAGAATTCATTTAGTTTCTCCACAATGGCCTTATCGTCCTTGCGTGCTCCTTTAGCATCTCGATCGTCCAGTGGCTCCACTGGTTGTTTAGCAGGCTTCCTGCTTCTTATGTACTTACAAAAAAAATTTGCTGTTACTTTTTGAGTCTTTTGGCTAGCTGTTTTTCAAAATTCTTTTTTTGGCCTTCTTAACTATATTTTTACACTTCATTTGCCAGGAGTTTTTGCACCTTTCTATTTTCCTCACTAGGATTTAACTTCCATTTCTTTAAAGGATGCTTTTTTGCCTCTCACTGCTTCTTTTACTTTGTTGTTTAGCCACTGTGGCACTTTTTTGGTTCTCTAATTATGTTTTTTAGTTTGGGGTATACATTTAAGTTGAGCCTCTATTATGGTGTCTTTAAAAAATTTCCATGCAGCTTGCATGGATTTCACTTTTGGCACTGTACCCTTTTAATTTTTGTTTAACTAACTTCCTCATTTTTGTGTAGTTCCCCATTCTGAAATTAAATGCTACCATGTTGGGCTGCTGTGGTGTTTTCCTTGCCACAGGGATGCTACATCTAATTATATTATGGTCACTATTACTAAGCGGCTCAGCTATATTCACCTCTTGGACCAGATCCTGTGCTTCACTTAGGACAAAATCAAGAATTGCCTCTCTTGTGGGTTCCAGGACTAGCTGTTCCAAGAAGCAATCACTTAAAGTGTCAAAAACCTTTGTCTCTGTATCCCATCCTTTGGTGTCAGGTACCCAGTCCATATGGGAATAGTTAAAATTCCCCATTATTATTGAGTTTTTTATTTTTATAGCCTCTCTAATCTTCCTGAGCATTTCACAGTCACTATCACCATCCTGGTCAGGTGAACGGAACTATATCCCTACCATTATATTCTTATTATTAGAGCATGGAATTACTATCCATAGAGATTCCATGGTACATTTTGGTTCATTTAAGACTTTTACTTCATTTGATTCCACACTTTCTTTCACATATAGTGCCACTCCCCCACCAGCATGACTTGTTCTATCCTTCCGATATATTTTGTACCCTGGTATTACTGTGTCCAACTGATTATACTCATTCCACCAAGTTTCTGAGATGCCTATTATATCAATATCCTCATTTAATACAAGGCACTCTAGTTCACCCATCTTATTGTTTAGACTTCTAGCATTGGTATATAAGCACTTAAAAATTGTCACTTTTCAGCTATCTGGCATTACATGATGTAATTGAATGGGACTCTTTTTCATTTGACTGTTTCTCATTAGATCCTACCTGTATTTTATCTTCCATCCTCTCCTCCTTACTAGGACATAGAGCAGGGGTTCTCAAACTGGGGGGGTCAGAACCCCGCAGGGGGTCACGAGGTTATTACCTGGGGGGATCATGAGCTGTCAGCCTCATCCCAAACCCCGCTTTGCCTCCAGCATTTATAATGGTGCTAAATATATAAAAAAATGTTTTTAATTTATTAGGGGGAGTTGCACTCAGAAGCTTGCTATGTGAAAGGGGTCACCAGTACAAAACTTTGAGAACCACTGACAGAGAATCTCCATTAATAGATTCTCCCCTAAGGGATGTCTCTGCCTTATAAAGCACTTGGAAATTTTGGGATCAAATAGGCTATGAACATGTAAACATCTCATATTATTATTAAAGAATGTGAAACTGAAAACAAATTATGAAAGGCAAAATCTTAAGACTGAAATTTCAAAAACCTGGGATAATCCACTAACATAGGCATTAACATTGTTTGATGTTAAGCACTTTGATTCCTTAAGATGACTTGTTTGTGACCCGGTAGGGCCAAGGGCAGCCCTCACTGGAAATGCGAAGGTCAGAGGCAGGCTGCAAAAGTGAGAGCAGATACTCCTAAGACTGGTGGGTAACTCTGAAGTTAAATTCCCCAACCAGTCACAAACTATTCTCCTGATCCCCCACACTCGTTATCAAGAAGCAAAAAAAGAAAAAAAAAAAAGAAAAAAAAAGAAATAATACAGCCCCCTTTATTGCATTCCAGTTCTCTGGCTCCCACTCAGCACCACGGTGCAGTAAGGTGAGGAGTTATTTAAAAACTCTTCTCACTCTGCAAAATGTTCTTCTGAACCGCAAAGGGCCAGCCATATTGCCAGGTCAGTATTAGGCTGGATCGTACCCAAAATACCACACTGTCAGCCAAACCTTTAGCATCTAAAACTAAAGGTTTATTATAAGAAAAAAAGAAAGAACAAGAAAACAGCTGTTAAATGGTAAAGCAGTCACATACATACAAAGACTTCAAAGTCCACATATCAGGTCAGGGCTGTCCCTAGCTATTTGGGTGCCCTACGCAGTCCCCCTGCGGGGGAGGGGGGGCAGTGTGGGGCCCCAGGCCACCATGAGGGGAGGTGGGGGGGCTGGCCCCAGGCCTCTGCGTGGGAGCTGCGTGGGGCCCTGGCCCAGGCCACCTCAGGGGGGGGACTGGCCCCAGCCTGCTCCGCTCCCCTGGCTCCTAGACTTGCAGCCGACGAGTGCTGGGGGCAGTTCCCCCCTCCCCCCAAGCCTGGGAGCCAGGGGAGCAGAACAGGCTGGGGCTGGGTCACTCTACTTCCCACAGGAAGTGGCCAGCCCCCGTCCCCCACGGAGGCCTGGGGCCCCACACAGCCCCCCGCAGAGGCCTGGGGCCAGCTCCCCCGGCTCCCAGCCGCGGAGGCCTGAGGCCCCAGGCTGCTCTGCTCCCCTGGCTCCCAGGCTTGGGGACAGGGGAGAACCGCCCCCCAGCACTCACCGGCAGCGCAACTGGGAGCCAGTTAGAAAGATGTAGAAAAACTGGACAGAATCCAGAAGAAAACAACAAAAATGATAAAAGGTTAAGAAAACCTGACCTATGAGGAAAGGTCAAAAATCGGGCATATGTAGTCTTGAGAAAAAAAGTCTGGGGGGAGACCTGAAAACAGTTTTCAAATACGTAAAGAGGATGCTAGAAACCCTGTCCCTGCCTGAGCATTTGAGAGAGACCAGGGTCTCCGCAAAACAGACACTGATCTCCATGTGGACAGGTACTCAGTGAGGGAAGTGCAGGAGACGCAGCCGTTGGCTTTCCCTCTCTTAGCCTTCTCTGCCATGCGGCACTCTGTGTGGGTTAGCAAGGACAGAGTCCTGGTGACTGAGGAGAAAAGGAATCCTCCTTGCCAACAATGGCAGACTCCGACAGTCTGAAGATTTTTAGCTTCCCCTGTTCTTTTCCCCCTTCATCTTGTTCATAATTGCTCTGCAACGGGGAGGAGCTGGAGAGGCAGATGAAATCTGGCAGTTTCTCAGAAGTGGAGCCACATCTCTCCTGCCACTGATTGACAGGTTTGGTCTGCCTCCAAGGCTGCATAGAGCAGAGTACCCCAAGGTCATTGATCTGTGGACCTCATTATGAATAAAAATTCCATTCTTTCTAATCATATCTGCCCTCTTAGAAGAGACATTGGTCCATCAAACCTGGTTTCCAGTCGCTACCCATGGCCAATATCTGGTACTTCAGTAGAATGGGGGATGGGGGGGGGGGAAAGCAGTGCATCCAGTCAAGTGTGGAATGCTCTATATGGTTACAGCAGGGCAGGTAAAGGCTAGAAGGGGAGGGAGTTCCATCTTAATCCTAGCAGTGATCAGCCCTGAACCAGAACATTTAATTATCCTTATCGTTCCCTGTATACCAACAGATGTTATTAACAGTAATAAAATTATCATCCCTTTCCAAAATCAAGGTGTAATAACACAGGAATATAGGAACTGCCTGACTGAACCAGACCCACGATCCATCCAGCCCAGAAGCTTGTCTCCAACAGGAGCCAGCACTCAGATGCTTCAGAGGAAGATTCATGAAATTCCACAGCAGGCACATGTAGGATAATCTGTGGTTCCCTGCTCCCTGCAAAGATCTCATTCTAATCCCTAATAAAGGTTGGTTTAAACCATGAAGAATGAAGTTTTATATCCCTTCCAAAATGTTTGTTAGCCTATCAGTACTTGACTGGGACCACTTATGGCAGTGAATTCCAGGCTGATTATATATTATTAAATATGTAAATACAGCATGGCTGGTGAATGCAGAACCGGAAAATATCATCAATTTACCTCTCGTTCTTGCAATACAGGACAAGGTAAAAAGGAGGAACTGGTCAAGTTTAACTCAGTATAATTCTGAATATCTCAAGTTCTCTCCGGTGACATTATTCTAGGCTTTGTGGTTTCTCATTACATGCAATTCCCATCAGACTTCTAACCAACTCTTTGTTCTGGCTGTCTTGTAAATACCAAAAGAACAGTTTCCCTGGCAGTATTTTATTAATACATTTCGAACCAAAACCAGACGAGAAGAGATGCATTAAAAAGAGAGTTAACTTTTCTATCAACCACATAAAAGTTCCACTGAAGCTTGGATGAACATTTGGCTTGGTTGTTATCCAGTGGCCTCAAGAAAATGCTTACCTTACAAATCATCAAGGTCTTGGCCCCAAGTCGAGCAGCCTGGATGCACTGATTGGCTCCTTTCCCCCCAAAACCAACGAAAAACTTATGTCCATGGATAGTTTCTCCAGCTTTTGGCAGACGAGTGGTAAGGCTATTGCAATTTAAAAACAAAACATATATTAGTAACTGATAGGTCAAGAGTCGTAAAAATAAGAGTTACATTGATACAATCCTAAGTGGCACCAATGTTCAAGCTGGTGCTACAGCAGGAGGCAGTGATGAGTTAGCCTTTCATTCAATAAATCACAAAAACTGAAGATATGAGAGACCTGTTGGGTTATCTAGTTCATCTAGTACCCATGTCAGGTTGTTTCCTACCATATTTTATAAATGCTTTGTCCAATCTAGTTTTAGAAGTTCTAAGCAAAGGAGGAACTGTTTTTTTTGTCACAAGTTTGTACAGCACCTAGGATAATGAGGTCCTGGCCCATGACTGGGATCCCTAGGAGCTACTACCATAGAAATAAATACATTAATAAAACAATAGATCTCACTGTTAGGAAGTTTTACCCTGATATTCAGCCTAAATTTTTATATTGTTAATTTCATCTCATTATAGCTAATTATCATAGGTGCCGACTCTGTGGGTTCTCCAGGGCTGGAACACCCACGGGAAAAAAAATGGTGGGTGCTGTGGACCCACCAGCAGCCCCCACATCAGCTCCTGCCCACTGGTGGGCCCCGCCAATCAGTGCCTCCCCCTCCCTCCCACTTGCCATGGATCAGCTGTTTAGTGGACTTCAGGAGGTGATGGGGAGGAGGAGGAAGGGGAGGAGTGAGGGTGGGGTGTGCTCAGAGTAGGTTGGAGGGTGGGGGCAGGTCCTGGAGTGGAGCGGGGGTCAAGCACCCCCAGGGAAAGGACAAAGTCAGTGCCTGTGCTAATTATACCTCCTTTGACTACCCTACAGAAATTTTTCTCTCACATTGGTATTTATACCTGTCAAGGTTCCTTCCCCACTCTGAACTCTAGGGACAGATGTGGGGACCTGCATGACAGACCCCCCAGGCTTATTCTTACCAGCTTAGGTTAAAAACTTCCCCAAGGTACAAACTTTGCCTTGTCCTTGAACCCTATGCTGCCACCACCAAGAGCGTTAAACAAAGAACAGGGAAAGAGCCCACTTGGAGACGCCTTCCCCCAAAATATCCCCCCCAAGCCCTTCACCCCCTTTCCTGGGGAAGCCTTCATAATAATCCTCACCAACTGGTCCAGGTGAACACAGACCCAAACCCTTGGATCTTAAGAACAATGAAAAATCAATCAGGTTCTTAAAAGAAGAGTGTTAACTGAAGAAAAAGAATCACCTCTGTAAAATCAGGATGGTAAATACCTTACAGGGTAATCAGATTCAAAACATAGAGAATCCCTCTAGGCAAAACCTGAAGTTATAAAAAGACACAAAAACAGGAATACATATTCCCTCCAGCACAGCTTATTTTACAAGCCATCAAACAAAAGAAAATCTAACGCATTTTCTAGCTAGATTACTTACTAACTTTACAGGAGTTATAAGGCTTACATTCCTGATCTGTTCCAGGCAAAATCATCACACAGACAGCCCAAACCCTTTGTCCCCCATCCCCCTCCAGATTAGAAAGTATCTTGTCCCCTCATTGGTAATTTTGGGTCAGGTGCCAGCGAGGTTACCTTAGCTTCTTAACCCTTTACAGGTGAAAGGGTTTTGCCTGTGGCCAGGAGGGATTTTATAGCACTATATACAGAAAGGTGGTTACCCTTCCCTTTATATTTATGACAATACCCTTCAGAGAGTTGTAGATCATTACCATGTCCAACCACCTCTTAGCTGCCATTCAGACATGCTGTACATATTTATCTCTTTTAATCTTTCTTTGTAAATTACACCTTCCAGCCACCTAATCATTTTGCTCTTCTTTGCATTTCCTCCAGTTACATCTACATCTTCATGGGACGAGGTGCCCTGAACTGAATGCACTAGTACAGGTGCAGATTCACCAGAGTTGTACACAAGATAGTCTGGAATCATTCTGTTTTGAAAAGATATATTTTGTTAACTCTAGCAGATTTTTTTGAATACTCCAAGAAAACAAAATAAATAAATCACCTCTACTCCTGTGTAAAAAATTCACCTGAATTCATAGGGCTAGTCTCCCTATGTCAGTTGTATTAATAATAAATAGTCTACAGAGGTTGTCCTATACCATGGCAGAGCAGCATTTGGTCATATTACCCAAAATTCTGCTTCTTTGTGACAGTGAATACCAAACACAAGGTTCAAAAAATAGAATATATTTTACCTCCTAGGCTACCCCAAATGCAACAAGCTCAGCACCTGTTGGGAGAGAATGCCTTTTGTCACTCAACAGCAACTCATCCAGCTGACTGAACACTTGTGTGGACAAGCTCCAAAAAATGGTTTGAAGGCTGGTGGCAAAAAGATTCTCAGAGGGGAAGCTATGAAGTAGGGAAAGGGGAAGGTTCAGAGCTTTTGCAAGAATGCAGTGGAGCTTTCCCCAAGGAGGAGCAGAATACCTGTGGCTGTTTGTAATTACAGAGCATTAAAGGATGTTCAGCCAAGTAGATCTCGCCACTGGCTGAACATCCCTAACCCTTTCATCTGGAAGAAAGTTGAAATGGGACAGCTCTGTACTAATGGATCACTCCTAAGTACCTGTTGTGAAGGACGTGGAAACTGCCTAAAATAGGTTAAATATTGTATTTTCTTTGAGTGTTATTGTGTTGTTTTCTATATGATTCCAAAGG
Source organism: Eretmochelys imbricata (assembly GCF_965152235.1). Classification (NCBI taxonomy): domain Eukaryota; kingdom Metazoa; phylum Chordata; order Testudines; family Cheloniidae; genus Eretmochelys; species Eretmochelys imbricata. Next base: position 153,844,761 of record NC_135574.1, read on the forward strand.
ATTAATTCCTGAAGGAGCTAAAGGCATGTGAGCAGGAAAGCAGATAATAGCTTCTGGTGGTTCTATTTCCCAATACTTAAAAGACAATGCAGGTGTCATTCATGTGAAGTTTCATCTCTGACCAGGTTGAATTCAACCTCTGGCTTGTAACCATATGAATAAATATGAATATCATATAAGGGTAGAGGGGATCCAGGTGGAAAAATGAAACAAAAAACTTTGTGGTGGATAAAAAGACAGTCCCTGAAAGGCATGAGAGAGAGAGAGAGAGAGAGAACCTCCAGTCCCCAAAGGTTGGGATGTCTAGGATATACTAGGCCTACTTAAACTTTTAGGCAAGAATCAGATGTGTGCAGATCTTTTATTATGTCAAACCTTCATTTCTCTTGCTATATTGTACTCCTACTGCTATGATTAGACAATACCCTGTTTTGAAAAGGCTATTTGTTGTCTCTGTGTTTAACACTGGTCACAGCTCAAGAAGGGCAGACTTGCAGGCAGCCAATCCCTGTTGGGCATGCTGGGCAATCATGGTTGGTACACAGGATACTGGAGCCCGGTCTAAGAGTGGCAGAATCATGGGATTCCACCCCGAAAGAGTTGAAGGAACAAGGCTTATCATCTATGCGGATGCACTCGGAGAGATCAGGGAGGGATCAAAGGTGTCGCTAGCTAGTCCTGAACCGTGTCACCTGTTTCCAAGGAGATGGGAGTGGAAAGACAGGATGGAGAAGTGGAAGGTTTCCAGCTATTTTAAACCAAAATACATAGATTTTTTTAAAAAATCAATCAACGGATGGGTTATGAAGTGTTGAAATAAAGTCAGCATTTACAAATGATTGCCACCCAGAGGCATGTCACATTCTGCAGTGTTTCCCTATACTGAGAAGAGGGGATAACTGCAAGATCTCAAATACCATTGTGTAGTTAATGTGGGTGCATGCTGACTTTTAATGGCAACCATTACAATTGACTGCTTCTTGCACTAATTCATGTGTCATCAGAACAATGCCTTGTAGGGAACCAAAATATTGATGGCTGTGGAGCTGAGCATGGCTGTGTTTTGCAGCTTTCAAAAGACTCCCATTGTGACAACATCGTAGTAAGTGCAGGCAACCTTCTAAAGCTATATGTCATTTCATAATGAACAGTCATTTCACTCAACTTTGAAATTAGATTAAGAAAGCGTGTATCCACTGCTAATTCACTTTCATTCCTGAAGACTTTTCCAGGAGACTGGGATTTATTCTAGATATGATTAGGCTCAACAAAAGCTACAATATATTTAAACAAAGGTCTGTAACCACAGCTTCCCAACAGAAGTCAGGTAGTCCTGCTCTCTGAGTTCATGTACACTTTCCAAGAAGCAGACTCATATAGATTCTTGATTTAACAGTGAACAGAGCTGTTCTTCTCAGTCACACTGATGTAAATCAGAAGTAACTCACAATTAAGTCAATGGAACTAAACTCATGTGAAAGCAGGGTAAGTGAGATGGGAATTCAGCCCTCAGTGTTTAAAGCAGCATAGCATAACTAGAAAAGGATTACTTGTGGCACCTTAGAGACTAACCAATTTATCTGAGCATAAGCTTTCGTGAGCTACACCTCACTTCATCGGAAAGCTTATGCTCAAATAAATTGGTTAGTCTCTAAGGTGCCACAAGTACTCCTTTTCTTTTTGCGAATACAGACTAACACGGCTGTTACTCTGAAACATAGCATAACTAGTGCCTGTGGGAAGCAACCAGCTTGCTTAATATGGGAAGATGACCTTTGTTGTTGTTTATGAGAATGTGCAATATGAAGACCAAAGATCAAGCTAGAACAGTGAATTACAATTATGCAATTTTACAACTATTCCAAGCAAATTAGGCAAAAAATATTCAGCTAGTTCTAAGTAATTCACTCTAAAAAACTGATCTGGCTTAAAAAAATGATCTCTGATCATTTAGGACACTTCTCCACTTCAATCCTATTATTAAACACATTCACAGTACTGATCTATATATATAGATCTGGAGATTTCACTTTTACTGAAACAGGTATTCAATCAAAAGAAACATTGTTCTAATATAATGCTATTATCTTGTCATTTAATTCTGCAATGATAAGCGAATACTAGATTTTGATCATCAGACAATCTTAACATGCAATTCAGGCTTCTGTTATGAACAGGCAATGATGAGTAATCTGTATGATTAAGGAACCATGTGAGTTCTTAGGTTATTGATGGTGTCACAAAGAGTACTCATAATACATTAAAAATGACGAAACAGCTAATGTTAGTAAAAAACTAGGCTAAACAAGTTAATTAGAAAAACTGTTACACCAATTTTCAAATGGTTATATGCAATGTTGTGTAACGCAATTTACAACTTTGACGTAACTTGAAAACATTAAACTAGATAGCAAATGGATTTAAGTGGAAAACTGAACAGCCTACATCTTAGCTTATGGAGCAATTTCTGCTCAATTCTGTAAAGAATAAATGCTATATATTGCACACCAACTACATACTGAAACCTTACATGCTACGGATAACACTGTCCAGTTTTGACATATTTCCCCATTCAATAAATGAAATATAAAATTATAAAATATATAACACGTGTTTTGCAAATTGTGGGCTTAATAATTATATTATTTCACATTTATAGAGCACCTTTCATGCTGAAAGATCCCGAAATGCTTAACACACAACAAGTAGAGGAATCAGTTAACTTATCTCTGAAATACAATCTGTTCTTGGACAAGATGCAGCAGGTGTTTAATGGTGTACAAGAACAATTCAGTTTTGGACAGGAAGTGAAGAATACCATATCGAATTGAAACTTTAGAGGATTTAGTTAGGCAGAATGAAAGTACCTAAGTTAGAATTTCTCTTCTACTATGTAAGGTTCCATGAGGTCCTTAAAGGGTACGAATGGTTAGCATTTTAAAAAAAATAAACATCTCAGGAATGATGGAATTGCAAACAGTACAGAGCCCCTCAATACCTTGCTGGGGCACAAGTTCAACACTCTCTCATAGGGAAAAGTTCCATCTACTTTCCACAGTATTCTGGATTTTCTTTGAAGAGCTCCCATCCAAGTAGTGGTGAGATCATAGCCAAAGATGGAAAGACTAAGGGAGTGGGGGGCGGAGGGGAAGCTGTGCTTGCATAAATTAGTTTTTAAATTAATCAAGCTGTAAGGTTTTACTTCTAAATAAAGCTTGAAAATTAATTTGTTAATGTCTATGCAGGCTTTTAATGTGTAAATTAATACAAGTGCTACATATTAAGTATTATCAAACAAATATAGTATATAGCTTACTAGTTTTGTAGAGAGTAAAACTACTGACTAGCAATACATTTTATTTTTAAAATTACATGTTCTAATAGGCAATTTAGAGGGGAACAAGAGAATTTTCATGTCCACTTCAATACATCATTATTTAAAGTGAACACCAATTACACTAGAAGACAAAAAAAAAAAAAAATTCCAAGCATTCTTCTTGAACCACAAGGTGAGAGTAGAATTTGACATAGCTAGTCATCTGGCATGCTGTGACTCCTGCTTACTTTGCCAAACATTATTGTCTCATTTCTTCATTGTGCTTCTCCTTCTGTTTGTTGTAATGACTTACTGTCTGTGATGTTATACTTCGTACGTATGTATTTTGGCGAAGGGACTGCCATGCTACTTTATTATACATTTGTACAGTGCCCAGCACAATGGGATCTTGGTCTCTAGGTGCTACCTCAATACAGATAATAACAGAACAATGCAGAAATGCTGCTTGCAAAAGTAAAGTAATAAAATATATGGGCTAAAACCTGGCTCTGCTCCCTCTGAGTCACTCTTTCAGTGCAAAGGGGAAAAAACTGGCTGTATCTGCCCTGCTTGGAATTCCCCAGTATTGGGGAGTCCCATGTGGGTTTAGAGACAGTGTAGCAAGTGCCTATCCAGCTCCCATAACCACTGGACCCTGTTACGCTAAGGACCATACAAACACATAGTTGAAAAGTGGTGAAAAAAACCCATCACTTGAGTCATTTAAAATTTAGCTAGTCAAAATGCTAGAGAATATGCTAGAGGAAACAATCCTGCATCAGATGGGATGTAGACAAAAATACAGCAATTCTTTCAATATCTGATTTTAATGATCTTCTTATATTCTAATCCATTTTCATGAAGCTGCACCTCCATGATATGTGGAGAGAATGGCTTGCAGGATTGAGAATGGATTAGGGGAGCCTTTCACTTGTATATCCCTGGTTTCAAACCAGTCCAGGTCAGTAGTGACTAAAAGTTACTATTATAGACGGTTGCAAAGTGCAGAAAAAAATCATCAAAAGTCTTGGAATTTTTCCATCAACATTTTTTGTTGAAATTTCAAATTTTCTAAAGATTTTGACCACTCTATAAACTGGCTAAAAAACAGGAAAAAACAAAATCTGTAAATCTACTGTAAATTCTAGGCTGTAAGGAAATTAAAAATATAATATGAATCTATCTTCAAACATTTAAGACTCAGAAAACATTCCATCATTCTTACCAAACATCTGCCCTGTATTTAAAAAGACTATGGAAATTTTCAAAATTACCACTCTAACTTGATTTCTCTCCCACGTTGTTCTTCCTTGATGTCTCTCTTGATTACATTATTTTTGGAACTGCAACTGTGTATTTCTTTTTTAGGAGATCTGATTGCAATGTTGGCACAGAACACTTTTTAGATTTCTTCAGTTTGTCCAGTGTTGAAGAAGACCGCTTATATGTTTAGAAGAGTATACTATGATAAAATATCAGTTACTTAAATTAAAAATCATCATAGCCCACCCAAAAACTGACTTTTGTGTCCTTGAGGACAGATCAGGGTAGGCAAGACATATATGGACATAAAATATATAATATTGTGAGAAGGGATTGAATGATAATCATTTAACAAAGTGGAAACAATGTGGTCTAGTGGTTAGGCCAGGGAGGTCTGCAAGTCAGGACTCCTGGATTCTATTCTTCTCTACTATTGCCTCACTTCATGACTTGCCTAAATCACTGAAATGCTCTGTGCCTCCATTTCATTATTATGCAACAAGTACAATATTTATCTATCACATAGAAGTGTTGGGAAGCTTAATTTGCTAATACTCATGTTCTATCTGAGGCTCTCAAAACAGGTTATAGAAATGTCATTTACTGAAGGGGAAACTAATATACTTGTGTGTTCAATGAAATAGTTTATGGTAACAATGGGATGTGAAGTGTGTTCTCCCTGCTTTCAATCTGCAACTCTCTAAAATCAGGGCAGGAACTCAGTTTATGGTTAAATAGCTACATCTTCAACACACAAACAGTTTGCTTTATTAATGTTACAATCTATAGTAACAAAATCTAAACGTTGTTACTATCTAATCACACTTCAGAAAACTAAAGATTAGGAGGAGGAAACATGGTTATCACAAATATTTCCCCCAATGAGTTGTTGTTCTGAAATTATGCACCCCAAGACAAGAATTCTGATAAGTGTATAACATTTCATTAGGTTCAGCTGTAAAGTGCATCTTAAAGAATCGACACACAGGCTGCAAATTACTAGTACCACTAGAACAATCTTCAGTTTAGGCTTCACTCAGCCAACATGTAACCAGGATAATACAGGATAATGAACACATTCAAGTAAGTGGCATTTGGATACACCAATCTCCACTAGATCCGAGTCATTATTTTGAAACAAGCCCATCTCTGACTCTAATAATAGGATTACAAATCCATTGAGGAAGGCAGTCTCTGGCCAACAACAATCATTAAATATGGTCTCTCAAAGTATAGGGCCCTGGAATCATTTCATTCCACACTCCAGAACATACCCAACAGGATATTTTGTTGGTGAGAAAATACTATGATAAAAATCTACTCATCCTCTGTGATAAGTAGGAAGCTTTCCTAGGTGAATACCTTTCACTTTTTAATTATCTGCGCTTTTATTAAAAACAGACTACATTTCTAGTCTTTAGAAATTATGGCTCCAAAGATAACCCTCTAAATATTAAAGTAGTATAAATCAACGCAATGCTGCCTTCTGGAATCTGCTGACAGACAGCTCCTGTGCCTCAGCTGGTGCCCAGGATTTTTCTAAGGGTATGTCTACACTTCGGAATTAGGTCGAATTTATAGAAGTCGTTTTTTTAGAAATCGGTTTTATATATTCGAGTGTGTGTGTCCCCACAGAAAATGCTCTAAGTGCATTAAGTGCATTAACTTGGCGGAGTGCTTAAACAGTACCGAGGCAAGCGTTGACTTCCGGAGTGTTGCACTGTGGGTAGCTATCCCACAGTTTCCGCAGTCTCCGCTGCCCATTGGAATTCTGGGTTGAGATCCCAATGCCTGATGGGGCTAAAACATTGTCGCGGGTGGTTCTGGGTACATATCCTCAGGCCCCCGTTCCCTCCCTCCCTCTGTGAAAGCAAGGGCAGACAATTGTTTCGCGCCTTTTTTCCTGATTTACCTGTGCAGACGCCATACCACGGCAAGCATGGAGCCCACTCAGGTAACCGTCACCATATGTCTCCTGGGTGCTGGCAGACGCGGTACTGCATTGCTACACAGTAGCAGCAACCCACTGCGTTCTGGCAGCAGACGATGCAATACGACTGGTAGCCGTCATCGTCATGTCCGAGGTGCTCCTGGCCACGTCGGCCAGGGGCGCCTGGGCAGACATGGGCGCAGGGACCAAATTTGGAGTGACTTGACCAGGTCATTCTCTTTAGTCCTGCAGTCAGTCCTATTGAACTGTATTATGGTGAGCAGGCAGACGATACGGATTGCTAGCAGTCGTACTGTACCATCTTCTGCTGGGCAGGCAAGAGATGAGGATGAATAGCAGTCATATTGCACCATCTTCTGCTGGGCAGGCAAGAGATGAGGATGGCTAGCAGTCGTATTGTACCATCTTCTGCAGAGCAGCACTGTCTGCTGCCAGCCAAAGATGTAAAAGATAGATGGAGTGGATCAAAACAAGAAATAGACCAGATTTGTTTTGTACTCATTTGTTTCCCCCCCTCCCCCTTCTAGGGGACTCATCCCTCTAGGTCACACTGCAGTCACTCACAGAGAAGGTGCAGCGAGGTAAATCTAGCCATATATCAATCAGAGGCCAGACTAACCTCCTTGTTCCAATAAGAACAATTACTTAGGTGCACCATTTCTTATTGGAACCCTCCGTGAAGTCCTGCCTGAAATACTCCTTGATGTAAAGCCACCCCCTTTGTTGATTTTAGCTCCCTGAAGCCAACCCTGTAAGCCATGTCGTCAGTCGCCCCTCCCTCTGTCAGAGCAACAGCAGACAATCGTTCCGCGCCTTTTTTCTGTGCGGACACCATACCAAGGCAAGCATGGAGGCCGCTCGGCTCACTTTGGCAATTAGGAGCACATTAAACACCACACGCATTATCCAGCAGGATATGCAGCACCAGAACCTGGCAGAGCGATACCGGGCGAGGAGGCGACGTCAGCGCGGTCACGTGAGTGATCAGGACATGGACACAGATTTCTCTGAAAGCATGGGCCCTGCCAATGCATGCATCATGGTGCTAATGGGGCAGGTTCATGCTGTGGAACGCCGATTCTGGGCTCGGAAAACAAGCACAGACTGGTGGGACTGCATAGTGTTGCGGGTCTGGGACGATTCCCAGTGGCTGTGAAACTTTCGCATGTGTAAGGGCACTTTCATGGAACTTTGTGACTTGCTTTCCCCTGCCCTGAAGCGCATGAATACCAAGATGAGAGCAGCCCTCACAGTTGAGAAGCGAGTGGCGATAGCCCTGTGGAAGCTTGCAACGCCAGACAGCTACCGGTCAGTCGGGAATCAATTTGGAGTGGGCAAATCTACTGTGGGGGCTGCTGTGATCCAAGTAGCCCATGCAATCAAAGATCTGCTGATATTAAGGGTAGTGACCCTGGGAAATGTGCAGGTCATAGTGGAAGACTTTGCTGCAGTGGGATTCCCTAACGGTGGTGGGGCCATAGACGGAACCCATATCCCTATCTTGGCACCGGAGCACCAAGCCGCCGAGTACATAAACCGCAAGGGGTACTTTTCAATAGTGCTGCAAGCACTGGTGGATCACAAGGGACGTTTCACCAACATCAACGTGGGATGGCCGGGAAAGGTACATGACGCTCGCATCTTCAGGAACTCTGGTCTGTTTCAAAAGCTGCAGGAAGGGACTTTATTCCCAGATCAGAAAATAAGTGTTGGGGACATTGAAATGCCTATATGTATCCTTGGGGACCCAGCCTACCCCTTAATGCCATGGCTCATGAAGCCGTACACAGGCAGCCTGGACAGTAGTAAGGAGCTGTTCAACTACAGGCTGAGCACGTGCAGAATGGTGGTAGAATGTGCATTTGGACGTTTAAAGGCTCGCTGGCGCAGTTTACTGACTCACTTAGACCTCAGCAAAACCAATATTCCCACTGTTATTACTGTTTGCTGTGTGATCCACAATATCTGTGAGAGTAAGGGGGAGATGTTTATGGCGGGGTGGGAGGTTGAGGCAAATTGCCTGGCAGCTGGTTACGCGCAGCCGGACACCAGGGCAGTTAGAAGAGCACAGGAGGGCGCGGTACGCATCAGAGAAGCTTTGCAAACCAGGTTCTTGACTGGCCAGGCTACGGTGTGAAAGTTCTGTTTGTTTCTCCTTGATGAAAGCCCCCGCCCCTTGGTTCACTCTACTTCCCTGCAAGCTAACCTCCCTCCCCTCCTCCCTTTAATCATTGCTTGCAGAGGCAATAAAGTCATTGTTGCTTCACATTCATGCATTCTTTATTCATTCATCACACAAATAGGGGGATGACTACCAAGGTAGCCCAGGAGGCGCGGTGGAGGAGGGAAGAAAAATGCCACACAGCACTTTAAAAGTTTACAACTTTAAAATTTATTGAATGCCAGCCTTCTTTTTTTTGGGCAATCCTCTGTGGCGGAGTGACTGGTTGGCCGGTGGCCCCCCCACCGCGTTCTTGGGCGTCTGGGTGTGGAGGCTATGGAACTTGGGGAGGAGGGCGGTTGGTTACACAGGGGCTGTAGTGGCAGTCTGTGCTCCAGCTGCCTTTGCTGCAGCTCAACCATACACTGGAGCATACTGGTTTGGTCCTCCAGCAGCCTCAGCATTGAATCCTGCCTCCTCTCATCACACTGCCGCCACATTTGAGCTTCAGCCCTGTCTTCAGCCCGCCACTTACCCTCTTCAGCCTGCCACTTACTCTCTTCAGGCCGCCACCTCTCCTCCCAGTCATTTTGTGCTTTCCTGCACTCTGACATTATTTGCCTCCATGCATTCGTCTGTGCTCTGTCAGTGTGGGAGGACTGCATGAGCTCAGAGAACATTTCATCACAAGTGTGTTTTTTTTCTTTCTAATCTTCACTAGTCTCTGAGAAGGAGAAGATCCTGTGATCATTGAAACACATGCAGCTGGTGGAGAAAAAAAAAGGGACAGCGGTATTTAAAAAGACATTTTATAAAACAGTGGCTACAGTCTTTCAGGGTAAACCTTGCTGTTAACATTACATACATAGCACATGTGCTTTCGTTACAAGGTCGCATTTTGCCTCCCCCCACCGCGTGGCTAACCCCTCAACCCTCCCCCCTCCCTGTGGCTAACAGCGGGGAACATTTCTGTTCAGCCACAGGCAAACAGCCCAGCAGGAACGGGCACCTCTCAGTGTCCCCTGAAGAAAAGCACCCTATTTCAACCAGGTGACCATGAATGATATCTCACTCTACTGAGGATAACACAGAGAGATAAAGAATGGATGTTGTTTGAACGCCAGCAAACATACACTGCAATGCTTTGTTGTACAATGATTCCCGAGTACGTGTTACTGGCCTGGAGTGGTAAAGTGTCCTACTATGGAGGACGCAATAAGGCTGCCCTCCCCAGAAACCTTTTGCAAAGGCTTTGGGAGTACATCCAGGAGAGCCACGAATGCCAGGGCAAATTAATCCTTTCACATGCTTGCTTTTAAACCATGTATAGTATTTTAAAAGGTACACTCACCGGAGGTCCCTTCTCCGCCTGCCGGGTCCAGGAGGCAGCCTTGGGTGGGTTCAGGGGGTACTGGCTCCAGGTCCAGGGTGAGAAACAGTTCCTGGCTGTCGGGAAAAACGGTTTCTCTGCTTGCTTGCTGTGAGCGATCTACAACCTCCTCATCATCATCATCTTCTTCGTCCCCAAAACCTGCTTCCGTGTTGCCTCCATCTCCATTGAAGGAGTCAAACAACACGGCTGGGGTAGTGGTGGCTGAACCTCCTAAAATGGCATGCAGCTCATCATAGAAGCGGCATGTTTGGGGCTCTGACCCGGAGCGGCCGTTCGCCTCTCTGGTTTTCTGGTAGGCTTGCCTCAGCTCCTTAAGTTTCACGTGGCACTGCTTCGGGTCCCTGTTATGACCTCTGTCCTTCATGCCCTGGGAGATTTTGACAAAGGTTTTGGCATTTCAAAAACTGGAACGGAGTTCTGATAGCACGGATTCCTCTCCCCATACAGCGATCAGATCCCGTACCTCCCGTTCAGTCCATGCTGGAGCTCTTTTGCGATTCTGGGACTCCATCATGGTCACCTCTGCTGATGAGCTCTGCATGGTCACCTGCAGCTTGCCACGCTGGCCAAACAGGAAATGAGATTCAAAAGTTCGCGGTTCTTTTCCTGTCTACCTGGCCAGTGCATCTGAGTTGAGAGTGCTGTCCAGAGTGGTCACAATGGAGCACTCTGGGATAGCTCCCGGAGGCCAATACCGTCGAATTGTGTCCACAGTACCCCAAATTCGACCCGGCAAGGCCGATTTAAGCACTAATCCACTTGGCAGGGGTGGAGTACGGAAATCGATTTTAAGAGCCCTTTAAGTCAAAATAAAGGGCTTCATCGTGTGGACGGGTGCAGGTTTACATTGATTTAACTCTGCTAAATTCGACCTAAAGTCCTAGTATAGACCAGGGCTTAGCTATAGCAGAAAGAAAACTGATTAGAGTTTTGATCATTTTCACTGCCCCTGTGATAGTGTAACTGAAAAGAAATAGGTCAGTTTCGTTCTACAGGTGTTGCTTGGGAAAGCTATGAGCAACAGTGAAGGAATGTACTGGCGCTGTTCTGGGAAGGAGGAAACTGGCTCTCATTTCTCTGTAGCTGGGGGTAAGAAAGACTCTTGGTTTCTCACATGGGCATTGACCCTGGTCAGTGCCATCCCCTCCCTATCTTTCATGTCAGTCTTGGACTAATAGGTTTAGTCCTTTACTTAGTAGGTATCTGGTAACACTATGAAGGTCTACATATGTATGCATGGACTGGCGTGGGGGTAGGCAGGAAAATGCAGTAGTGAGAGAGTGAAAGAGATTTTTGGGGAGATCAGAGGTAGGAGGAAAAAAGACAAAATACATCAGAGGAGGTAGAGCATAAAATGCAGAAATAGAGAAAGATAAGAAATGGAGAGAGATAAGAAGAAAGTGACACTAAAGGCAACTCAGGAAATGATACACCATGATCTATTAAAGAAAAGATAAGGAAAAAAATGTGGAATGAAGCCAGAAAGGGAAAGAAGGTATAATACAAGAGATGTAGTAAGCTACATATAAAAATATTAAATAGAAAATTGACTGATGATATTACAGTTAAAAACATCACACAACTCTTGTATTCCTTTTTATTATTGAGGGGAACGTTTGGCTGTCAGAGTGTGACAGTTCAGGTATGTTTCACCTTGGGGTAGTAGGCTTAAGTGCTTTGGCTCATAAGTGTGGGGTAGTTTTTTCAAACCCTGCATAGACACACCAAGGTTCTCATCAAAAAGCAAAAGGGAGACCTTCTGTGTTAAGAGCACAAGCCCCTAATACTTAAGTTACAGCTACTCCTTTTTGCTATGAATAAATAGGAAATTTACAGATCCAGCTGCTAGAGCAGTGGTTCTCAACCTGCAGGCCAGTTGAGGCCCAATCAGCACATAGCTGTGGCCCAAGTGACATCATCAAGTAGAATATATATTGTGTGATGCAGCCCACGCGGGCAGCATGCAGACCCCCTGGCCCCTCCGCCTAGGAGCCAGACATGCCGGCTGCTTGTGGGAGCCACCTGAGGTAAGCACCGCCCGGCTGGAGTCTGCACCCTGAACCCCCTCCTACACTCCAACCCCCTGCCCCAGGTTGGAACCTCCTCCTGCACCCTAATTCCCTCCCAGGGTCTGCACCCCGAACCCCTGCCCCTGCAGCCCCTCCCACACCCCAAACCCTTCATCCCTAGCTCGGAGCCCCCTCCCACGCCCTGAAACCCTCATTTCTGGCCCCAACCTGGAGCCCACACCTATAGCAGAAGCCCTCTCTCCCTCCCTCCCGCACCTCAACCCCCTGCCCCAACCCGCTGAAAGTGAGTGAGGGTGGGGGAGAGGGAGCGACGGAGGGAGGGGGAAAGAGTGAGTGGGGCGGGGCCTCAGAGAAGCAGCAGGGCATGGTGTTTGGTTTTGTGTGATTAGGAAGTTGGCAACCCTACAAATAAGTTGAGCACCACTGCGCTAGAGGGAGACATGACAACAAGCACTGAAAGGCAGGTCCAGGTTCACAGGTGACAAAAAAATGAAAGTCTGAAAGTAAAAGTCTGTGTCTGAGGACACAGAACCAACCTACTCTGGGACAATAATACCTTCTTTCACAATAAGCTTCCACAAGGATCTCTTTATTCTGTAAAATACCCTCACCCCTTTGTTTAGGAAACATATAGGTAAAGAAGCCTGTTCTAGTTCTGTCTGTGCACATAATACATCATATATTAGGCTAGGATGGAAACAGTAGATGTCAAGTTGGAAAAGCTTACTGTGTGTGACAGCGGGGAGGGAGGAGGAAGGGAAGGGGCGCTAACAATTAGGGCTCTCCCCCCTTTTATTTTTAAAAAATTCCTTGCTAGTAAACTTCTTCTATGGAAAGAACAGCTCAGACAATTCCTAAAGGCAATGTCACATATATGCCTGTCCAGAACGTTTTTTCACTCATTTGTTACCATCAATTCTGTAAGATTTTTTACTGCAGCTTCTGATTTGTGCCAGCAGCTCCTTACCGTCACGACTACTAAAATTCACCAAATGCTAGTAAAGATATTTATGTCCATAGATGGATCTAGGAAGAGAATTATTTCCATTACTGGTAGATACAGTAAGTAATTTATAAACAAGACAGAAGGGAACTATTCACCATAATGTTCCACATCTCATAAAGGAGAAAAATACAATGTTCTCAGTATTTAGTGTTATATCTCAAATATAATAGATCTTCATTGTGTCAATGATGTCCTATGGACATTTTAATAAGGGGTTACCATAGAAAATTTCCCCTTTAATCTATGATCAACCTTGTGTGGCTGGCATACAAGTCCTTCTAGAGACAAGGGGTGAAGGACTAGGAAATCGATCCATTTAAACAATAATAGCCTAAGAAGCAATCAAAAAACTTTTGCCAAACAACATTAAGTGTCACATGATGGAAATCTTTATACACTGCTTTGTTCCTGGTGAGTATATTGACAATGCACCATAGTGTTCATTTTGCATAATTTGGGGTGAAGCACAAATCTTGTAGGGGGTTCAGAGTATACATCTGAAGCTGCCAAGGCCCAGTCAAAATCATTTCATGTAAATAACTTGCATTCTTATATTCTTAAGAGCCGCCATACTGGGTCAGACCATGGTCCTTCTTGCCCAGTATCCTGTCTTTCAGAGTGGCCAATATCAGAGCTTCAGGTGTAGTGTACAGAACATGGCAATTATTGAATGTTCCAGCCATCTTACGCTCCTAGCTTCTGGTAGTCAGAAGTTCAGGATTACCTCCACTGTGTGGTTGTCCCCCTGACCATCTTGGCTAACAGCCATCAACGGACCTATCCTCCATGAATGTATCCAGTTCTTTTTTGAACCAGTTATACTTTTGGCCATCACAACATCCCATACCAATGAGTTCCACAGCTTAATTGTGCACTGTGTGAAAAAGTACTCCCTTTTGTTTGTACTTCTGCTGTCTATTAATTCCATCAGGTGACCTCTGGTTTTTGTATTGTGGGGAAGGATAAATAACACATCTCTATTCATTTTTTCCACACCATTCATGATTTTATGGACCTCTATCAGCCCCCACACCCAGACATCTCTTTTTTAAGATGAATAACCCGTATCTTTTTAGTCTCCTCTCATATGGAAGATGTTTCATGCCCATGGTCATCTTTGTTGCCTTTCTCTGAAATTTTTCCAGTTCTACTATTACCTTTTTGAGATGGGGCAACCGGAACTGGACACAATATTCAAAGAGTAGGCATATCCTAGATTCATATAGTGGCATTATGAGATGATCTATCTTATTTTATCCCTTTCCTAATAGTTCCTACCACATTCTTAGCCTTTTTTGATCGCGGCTGTGCACTGAGTGGAAGTTTTCAGAGGATCATCCATGGTGACTCCAAGATTTTTTTCTTGTGGAGTAACAGTTAATTTAGAACCTATCATTGTATATGTATAGTTGGGATTATTTTCTACAATGTGCAGTCCTTTGCACTTATCATTGCTGAAATTCATCTCCCATTTTGTTGCCTAGTTACTCACTGTTGCGAGATCCCTCCGTAACTCCTCACAGTCTGCTTTTGGCCTTAACTATCTTGAATAATTTTGTATCATCTGCAAACGATGCCGCTTTACTGTTCACCCCCTTTTTCAGATCATTAATGAATATGTTGACCAGCACAGGTCCTAGTATAGATCCTTGGGGGACCCCGTAGTTCATGTCTCTCCATTGTGAAAATTGAACATTTGTGGATAAGAATGGTCCAGTTGATATAGCGTACTGGAATTTTCAGAAAGTCTTTGACTTCATCACAGGTAGTGAAATGACCCCAACCCTCCCTTCCATTTAGTGCCTCTTCCCCCAATGCCTTAGGCATAGTTACCTACATATCACTGTTGTGTGTCACAGCTCCCTGCATCTGCACAGTGATCTAGAAATTCTGCGCAATCAGAAGGAAACAACAGTACTTCTGTAGCATGTGAGATTATATAACACACAACAGTGTACGGGCCATTGTGTTAGAAGGTATGATTCAAGCAGCAGAAATGAACAAACCTCCTTAATTTGTGATGCTTTTAACCACGGAAAAGAAACACCGTTATTTGGATGAATATGTATTTGATGGATCTTGATGTTTTGGCCTCCTCTTACTAACTTTCCATTTTCTTCAACCAAAGACACTGATTTGCGGGCTGTCGTGAACCTTAATAGCTTTATAATGCTAGTCCCCACCTGGAATCTACAATAAGCATTCTCTTCTTTGACTCTCCTGTTCCAGTCCTAATAGAGAAGGCCCAATTCTGTTTCCATTGATTTCAGGAGAAGCAGTACTGACGCCGTAGTCATTAGTCTTAATGGTTCTTTAATAAAAGTTGTAAGCATGCCTTTATTTCACTCTAATGACCCCAAACCCCTTCAATGCAAATGGACAACATTATGTGGTGTTTTTTCTCCCTTCAAATTCACCAGTGCAAGATATTTAGCCCTGATCTACACTACGAGGTTAGGTTGAATTTAGCTGTGTTAAGTTGATTTTATAAGCAATGCGTCTACACAACCAACCCCGTTCCGTCGACCTAAAGGGCTCTTAAAATTAACTGCTGTACTCCTCCCTGACGAGGGGAGCAGCGCTAAAATCGACCTTGCTGGGTCGAATTTTGGGTAGTGCAGACGTAATTCGACGGTATGGGCCTCCGGGAGCTATCCCAGAGTGCTCCAATGTGACTGCTCTGGGCAGCACTTTCAACTCTGATACACTAGCCAGGTTCACAGGAAAAGCCCCGGGAAATTTTGAATTTCATTTCCTGTTTGGTCAGCGTGGCAAGCTCAGCAGCACAGGTGACCATGCAGTCCCAGAATCGCAAACGAGCTCCAGCATGGACCGAACGGGAGACACTGGATCTGATTCCAGTATGGGGAGAAGAATCTGTGCAGGCTGAACTCCGATCAAAAAGAAGAAATGCTAATATATATGCCAAAAATTGCACAGCGCATGGTGGAGAGAGGCTACAACAGGGACACGCAGCAGTGCCGCGTGAAAGTTAAGGAGCTCAGGCAAGCCTACCAAAAGACAAAGGAGGCAAACGGTTGCTCTGGGTCAGAGCCCCATACACGCTGCTTCTATGATCAGCTGCATGGCATTCTAGGGGGGGAACCCTACCTGCAAGGGGGGAGTCTCATGTAACAGGGTGGAGGATTTTGTGAATGAGGAAGGAGGAGGAAGAAGAGGAGGAGAATGCGCAGCAGGCAAGTGGAGAATCTGTTCTCCCCACCAGCCTGGACCTTTTCATCATCCTGGAGCCAATACCCTCCCAAGGCAGGTTCCCGGACCCTGAAGACAGAGAAGGCACATCTGGTGAGTGCACATGTGTAACTACAGTACAGGGTTTAAAAGCAATTGTGTTTAAATGTTTGATTTGCCCTGAAGAATTGGGATACATTCGCGGACAGTACAGCTACTGGAAAAGTCTGTTAATGTGTCTGGGAATGGAGAGGGAATTCTCCTGGAAGTACTCTGAAAGCCTTTGCAGAAGGTTTCTGGGGCAGGCTGCCTTATTTTGTCCTCCATGGTAGGACACTTTACCATGCCAAGCCAGTACCAAGTAGTCTGGAATTCACTGCAGCACAAAGTATGGCAGCAAATGGTCCTGGGTTTTGGTCTCATTCAAGCAACATTCGGTCTTTATCTTTCTGTGTTAGCCTCAGGAGAGTGATATCATTCATGGTCACCTGGTTGAAATAGGGGAATTTTTGTAAGGGAACAGTAAAAGGACCCCATTCATGCTGGGCTGTTTGCTCTTGGCTAAAAGGGATCATCCCAGAGAATAGCCACGCAGTGAGGTGTGGGGAGGGGTGCGCTGCACATACACCCAAAAACCGCTGCCCCTCCTTTTAAATGGCAAACCCACCCGGCATTGCTTGCTGTGGGAAAGGAGGGCCCTGAAGTTTGAAACCATTCCCACGTTATGAAGGCGGAAGCCAACCCCGCAAGCCCTTTGGCTTACTGTGGCTGCCTGGAAACCGAATTCTGTTGCCTAGCCGTGTGTGATGTGTCATCACACCAGCAGGTGCTCAATATAAAAGGCAAAATGCAACCTTGTACCTAAAGCACATGTGCTGTCTGCTGTGAATTGCTTGATTCACTGTGAAAGAGTCTCCATTTTGTTCTCAGAAACGTATCTTCTTAAATTCTACTCTCCCTTTTTATCCCCCTGCAGGTGCAAATGTTTCTACGCTCCCCCCATCATCTCTGTCCCAGAGGTTATCGCAGATTAGAAGGCAAAAAAACCCCCAAAAAACGCACTCACGATGACATGTTTTCTGAGCTCATGCAGTGCTCCCACACTGATAGGGTACTGCTGAATGCATGGAGGCATACAGTGACAAAGGCCAGGAAAGCATTAAGTGAGCGTGATGAGAAGAGGCAGGAGGCGATGCTGAGGCTAATGTGGGAGCAAACGGACATGCTCACGCATCTGGTGGAGCTCCAGGAAAGGCAACAAGAGCACAGACTGCCGCTGTATCCACTGTATAACCGCCTGCCCTCCTCCCCAAGTTCCATATCCTCCTCACCCAGACGCCCAAGAACACTGGAGGTGTGGGGGAGGGCGCTCTGGGCACCCAGCCACTGCACTCCAGAGGATGGCCCAAGCAACAGAAGGCTGTCCTTCGAACAGTTTTGATTTGTAGTGTGGCTACAAATCAAAAATGTGGCCTTGTCCTTCCCTCCTCCCCAACCCGACCCGGGCTACCTTGTCAGTTACCTAACTTTTTTTCCCCCAATTACTAAAGAAAGAATGCATGGTTTCAAAACAATAATGACTTTATTTCCTTTGCCAGCTGTGATCGAAGGATGGGGGGACAGTGGTTGGCTTACAGAGAATTAAAATCAACAAAGGGGGTGGGTTTGCATCAAGGAAAAACACACACAACTGTCACACCATAGCCTGGCCAGTCATGAAACTAGTTTTCAAAGCCTCTCTGATGTGCAGCGAGCCTAGCTGTGCTGTTCTAATAGCCTTGGTGTCTGGCTGCTCAAAATCGGTCGCCAGACAATTTGCCTCAACGTCTCCCCCTTACTCTCACAGATATTATGGAACACACAGCAAGCAGCAATAACAATGGGAATATTGGTTTTGCTGAGGTCTAACCTAGTCAGCAAACAGCGCCAGCAAGCTTTTAAATGTCCAAATGCACATTCTGCCACGATTCTGCACTTGCTCAGCCTATAGTTGAACAGCTCCTTACTACTGTCCAGAATGCCTGTGTACGGCTTGGGCATTAAGGGGTAGGCTGGGTCCCCAAGGATAACTATAGGCATTTCAACAACCCCAATGGTAATTTTCTGATCTGGGAAGTAAGTCCCTTCTTGCAGCTGCTCGAACAGCCTGGAGTTCCTAAAGATGCAAGCGTCATGCACCTTTCTTGGCCATCCCACGTGGACGTTGGTGAAATGTCCCTTGTGATCCACCAGTGCTTGTAGCACCATTGAGAAGTATCCCTTGCAGGTTACATATGGGCTGACAAGGTGGTCTGGTGCCAAGATAGGGATATGCGTTTCGTCTATCGCCCCACCACAGTTAGGGAATCCCATTGCAGCAAAGCCATCCCACTATAACCTGCACATTTCCCAGAGTCACTACCCTTGTTAGCAGAAGGTCAGTGATTGCATGGGCTGCTTGGATCACAGCAGCCCCCACAGTAGATTTGCCCACTCCAAACTGATTCCTGGCTGTCCATTAGCAGTCAGGCATTTGTGAGCTTCCACAGGGCTATTGCCACTTGCTTCTCAACTGTGAGGGCTGCTCTCATCTTGGTATTCCTGCGCTTCAGAGTGGGGGAAAGCAACTCACAAAGTTCCAGAAAAGTGGCCTTACAGATGCAAAAGTTTCTCAGCCACTGGGACTCATCCCATACCTGCAACACTATGCGGTCCCACCAGTCTGTGCTTGTTTGCCGGGCTCAGAATCATCGTACCACTGTATCAACCTGCCCCACTGCCACCATGATGTCCCAATTGCCACATCCCGTGCTTTCAGGTACGTCTGTGTCCATGTCCTCCTCACAATCGTCCTCGTGCTGGCGGCTCCTAGTCAGGTTCTGCACACACTGCAGGATAATGCGCGAGGTGTTTACAATGCTCACAACAGCAGCGGTGAACTGAGCGGGCTCCATGCTTGCCGTGCTATGGCGTCTGCATGGGTAACCCAGGAAAAAAGGCGTGAAATGATTGTCTGCCATTGCTTTCACAGAGGGAGGGAAGAAGGGAGGGGAGACTGAGGACATGTACCCAAAACCACCTGCAACAATGTTTTTGCCCCATCAGGCATTGGGAGCTTAAGCCAGAATTCCAATGGGCAGCAGAGACTGCAGGAACTGTGGGATAGCTACCCACAGTGTACTGCTCCGTGAGTCAGATGCTAGCCATGGTATTGAGGGCGCATTCTGCCGACTTAATGCACTTAGTTGGGACATACACAATCAACTCTATAAAGTCACTTTCTAAAGATCAACTTCTATAAAATTGACCTCATTTTGTAGTGTAGACATACCCCTAGAAAGAGACTCCATGAGAGTTCAGGTTTGTGTGTGTGGAATTAACTATAATCAAAATCCATAAATAATAATAAAAAGGTAAATCTTTATTTTCCATTTCCAGGATCAAAACTCATTACCTTTTTTATAAAAGCTTAAGCTGAACTCCATAACTTCTGTATTCAAATCTCTTTCATCTATATTTGGCTTTGAGATTGCTGCATTATTTCAGGAAAGAAATGAATTACACCTCAAACCCACAATTTCAAGTGTATGGTTTTCATCTGCAGTAGTAGCTGTGACATTTAATCGTGGATTTTCAATTAGCTAATTTATTTTCAATATTAGGTGGCAGAAAACAGCCTCTGCTGTGATCAAGCTAACAGAAAACACACATACCTCACAAGGTTAAAGACATAAAAGAGATTGAACTACTGATAGTTGACAAGTAGGACACCAATGAAATAGAGATGAAAGGAGTGATATGCGTGCTGGAATGTTTTACGTTTCTGTGGGTAAAGCAGGATATTTTACAGTATATTTGTTTAGCACTGACTTCCTTAAAAGGAAAAAAAAACAAGTGTGACTGAAAAATTGTGATGTTCTAAGCCGAGACATTACAGAAGAGGTTCTGTGTAATACAAAGCATACTGGGATAAGGTACTGTGTCAGACACAAATGTGCTCTCTCATCAAGTGAGGAGCAAGACAGAGTGACTGATTTTCTTTTCCTTTTTTTTTTTTAAATGCAACTTATCACCTGCTAGAATCAAAAGGCTTCCTAATTCATGTATTCCATTACCCCATGTGAACTCTCTTGAGAATTAAGCAATAGTTTCCCAGCCTCATGTGGACTATGTTTAAAAGCTTGGTAAACACAAACTTTCTCTCACAAACTATAATTTTTAATTGCAAACACACATAGGAAGGGCATAATCCTCCACTGATGACATCATAGTCTACTGCCATGGAAATGACTATTATCACAAACATAGGTTTCTAGTGACCTCACTTTACTAGAAAGGAGGGAAATCTGGGTGGAATGGGAAAGACACTCTGAATAAACACATACATACACCAAGATACTACAGGGAAAATGTTTTATGACTGTAAACACTGAAAAAAATGGAAAGTGACAGAGGTACAGTTGACCCACTAGGTGTTCTCCATCTCCAAGGCACAGTGGCATTATGAATTTTACTTATATAGGTCCATGAATGTCAATGGTTCTATATCAGGGGTGGGAAAACTATGGCCCGCGGGCCACATCTAGCCCATCGGGCCATTTAATTTGTCCCTCAGCTCCCGCCGGGGAGCAGGGTCTGGGGCTTGCCCTGCTCCTGCGCTCCAGCCAGGGACCGGGGTGCGGGCCTTGCCCCTCTCCGCGTGGCTCCCAAGAAGCAACTGGCATGACCCCCCTCCATGTAGTACGCGCAGGCACAGCTAGGCAGCTCTGCGTGCTGCACCATCTGCAGGTGTGACCCCCGCAGCTCCCACTGGCCACAGTTCCTGGCCAATGGGAGCTGCAGGGGTGGCGCCTGTTGATGGGACAGCGCACAGCGCCGCCTGGCAGCACCTCACAGCCAGAGAGGGGACATGCTTCCGGGAGCTGCTTGTGGTAAGCGCCGCCCGGAGTCTGCACCCCTAAGCCTCCCTGCGCCCCAATCCCCTGCCACAACCCTGATCCCCCTCCCGCCCTCCGAACCCCTCAATCCCAGCCCAGAGCCCCCTCTTGTACCCCACGGCCCTCATCCCAGCCCCTCCCCCAGCCAGAGCCTTCACCTCCCCCAAGCCCCAACAGCCTGCCCCATCCCTGATCCCCCTCCCACCCTCCAAACCCCTTGGTCCCAGCCTGGAGCCCCCTCCTGCACCCCAAACCCCTCATCCACAGCCCCACCCCAGAGCCCTCACCCCCCCTGCAGCCCCAACCCAGAGCCCCCTCCCACACACTGAACTCCTCATTTCTAGCCCCACCCCAGAACCTGGACCCCTCACACCTCTCCCACACTCCTACCCCCAATTTTGTCAGCATTCATGACCTGCCATACAGTTTCCATACCCTGATGTAGTCCTCAGGCCAAAAAGTTTGCCCACTCCTGTTCTATGTAATAAATTTGCTGTGCCAAACAGACATTAGGTCTCTGCTCTGAAGGGCTTAAAGGCTAACTCCATGAGCATTAACAAAGAACTAGGCATGGCTATTATAGCTGGAATCCTTCATGGAACAAGTCAGTCAGTTTTTAAGGAGTGGGAGGAAGGGAACTGTAAGGCTGTTTCAGGCACAGAGCAACACAAAGCAAGGTGTAACTTCAGAAGCTGGAACTCGATCCTGCAGAGTACTGAGCATTCTGGTCCCAATCCAGCCAAACGCATATGCATCTGCTTAACTTTCAGCCCTTGAGCAGTCCCATAGGAGTTGGTGAGATTACTCAAAGGTTGAAAAGTTAAAAGTTGTGTTTAAGTGCTTTGACACAGCAGGGCTGCAGTACCTTGCAGGATCAAGCCCTAGGTGAAAGAGAGAAGTCTGAGCAGAGCACAGGGGTGGAGGAATGCTGGAGGAGATAATGATCTTACATTTAAGTAGAGCCTTTTATCTTAAAGGATCCCAAAGCAATTTACAAACTAGATATACAAATCTATAAACGGGGATCATGTAACTCCTCACTAAAATACAGCCACCTCTGGGATGGTAGGCAGCAGTTTGATAATGCACAGGCATACTACAAAACAGTTCAAGACAAGAAGTGAAGACACCATACCCAAATGAAAAGGTAGGGGAAATTTTAGTTAAGTGAAGTCTCATAAGTGGAGTCCTGTTGGACTTCTGCATTAAAAGATAGTGTACGGAAAGTTTCATCTTTATATTTCCTTCAGTTTGTTATATGTGACAGATATGGCAATTTTCCTGAAACATCTTTAGACAACCGTACTGAAATAAGTTTAAGAATCTTTGGAGTCCATTGTATTAAACACAAATGCTATGTATTTTTATAGGCCTGGATGATCAAAAGACTACACCGAATAATGTGGCAGACAGGAATGCTCTTTTGGACAATATGTGTGAAGTGGATTTACTGGAAAATGTGTAGGGGGGAGGTGAACACAAATTCCTTCCTCCTAATTATGCAAAAATCCAGCCTTTTGAAGCTATGCCCTGAGGAAGGGACCATTGTCTACTTATTACTGTTTCGGAATCTGAAAATCAAAAGCCCAAGCTGTACAAAGAAACAGGCTGATCTGCCCAGTCGGTGTGTTTGTTTTGAGTTGAGACTGTTATGAACTTGTAACCACAGGAAGATCTCTGCTTGGGGGTTGAAGGACTGACTGCTACCAGAGCCCCAGTTGGAGTTGTGGGGGATGATCTCTGGTGAGCTTATTAGCATGCATAGAAATTTTTAAAATTGTTTTTAATATGTTTTTTTCTGTAATGCTTTCACCTTACAAATAAAAGTGTTTGCTTAGACCAACTTTTCTCAACCCCCAGCCAGCATGCGGCCCAATTAGCACACAACTGTGGCCCAGCTGTGTGCTAAAGGCCGCCAGGCTGCATGGGGTCCGGGTTCCCGGCTGCCCAGTGTGACGGGGTCTGGGGCTGCCCCAGCAGGGGTCCGGGGCTGCCCCAGCAGGGGTCCAGGGTCGGCAGCCAGCCCAGCGGGGGTCTTGGGACTGCCCCACGGGTTTGGAGTCCAGGGCTGCTGCCCGACCCCACAGGACCCGGGGACTGTCCCACAGGGTCGACGTTAGGGCTGCCGTCTGGCCCTGTGGGGTTGAGGCTGCTGCCCGGCTGGGTCCAGGGTGCGGGCTGCTGCCCGGCCCCACACAGTGGGGTCTGGGGTCCCTGCTGCCCAGCCCCCCATCCAGGGCTCCACTCTGTGGAGGGGTCTTTGGATGAGACGTGCTGGGCATAGGGGTTTGTAGGGGGCAGTTCGTGGGGTGGAGGGAGAGGCATGCTGTGGTTCTCATCCTGCAGTCCAGGTAACACATTGTTGGCAGCAGCCCACAATGATAAACAGGTTGAGAACCGCTGGCTTAGACAGAGCTGTGTGGTAACTTACACCTGTGGGCAATTATGCTGCGTATAGTCTCTGAAGAGAGATAGCTAAGTGCAGACGCTGGCCTGTCTAGCTTGCTGGGAATAACACAGTGCAGACAGGGAACCCAGTCAGGAGCAAGAGAGACAGGGATATCTGCCTAAGAGAGGCGAGGGCTAGGAACCAAAAGCTGGATCGCGGAGGGGGAATATAGGTGCATTTGCCCTGAATTGTGACACAACCTTCATATACCTATTTTAAAAACAAACAACAAAAGTAAATGTTACTGGTAAGAACCAGGGACAACATTCAGAAGTATTGAGCAGGTTTCCTGAATACTACCAATGCACCTCAGTTAAGATCCATACCATCTCCGGTTTTACCAGACAACAGCTTCTCTTAGACAGTGAGTGTTGATCATGATAAATAGTGCAGCATTTTTGTATTGTGGGTAACAGTAACAGCTTAGGTCACTAATCACATTTTAATTTGCCACAAAAGCTGCATTTGCATTCACGTTTATGTACGAACCTAAATGACACGTAACCGGGCCTCTTTCCCATTGATTCTGCTTAATACATAGATTTATTTTAAATGTCATTTTTGGTAAGTGAATTTTCTTTGGATTTAAAATGTTCTTTTCCAAAATATCATAGCAGTGATTCTTAGTGCACATATCACTGAAAAACAAAACTTTCATCTGTAGACTTGAGTTTCAGACTAAAATATATCATGGCGCTTATGCCCTGAAGACTCAATCTAACGATCATTCAAGTCAGTGAAAAGATTTTAATTTGAATGAGCTCTGGATCAGGCACCATGTCAGTAAATCAAAGTTCAGAACATTTAAAGTGTTCAAGAACTGTACATGCAAGAAACACTCCCCCACTGCCCCCGGATTCCATTATATAGGATTCCATCCCATTGATGTTCACCCTTCATTCCTTCAAGAGTCCCAAGTCACATAATTCTTCCCTACAGCCAAGAAAGAGCAGATGGGACTTTCTCTGGAGCTAATCCGTGCCATTTTGAGATCTGCCATAGGAGTCATTGCAGAAAACACAACACAGATGCTGTGTGCTGCATTACTGAATACCTAGGCCTTGCTGGGTCAGAGAGAACAAGACACAAAAAGAGTCCAGGTTCTGAAATCAAGCCGAGCTCTCTTCTTACTACATAAATAAATAATTATTAAAAAAACCAAAACCTCATAGAGGACACATTCTCTCATGCCTTACTAACTTCTCCGGATCCAACAGAATAATTTCCTCAGCTGTACTACACTTGTACTACCTCACAGTTGTGCTTTCCTCCCGCTGCAGGCAACAGCAGTTTGAAACTAACAAGAATTAGGTGCTACTGCTGTGGATATTGGTTGTGGGTATTGAGGAGGATTTTCCCTTTGCTGCTAGGGGCATGTGGGTAAAAGCAGAAAAATAATAAAACCAGGAAAGGATGTTGTAAAGAGATGACGAATGTGCACGTGTGTGAGCTTGTGGAAATGTGCACACATGGAAAAGACATGCATGGAAACCAAAAAGGAAAAGAGAAAAGGGAAAAAATGTCCATTTGAAAGAGAAGAGGAAGGAAATATTGTCCTCTGTCCCACAAAGAAAGTGAAATTAAAGATGTATTAAATAAAAATAAAAGGTAAACAATGTATTTACTTAACAATTTTTAGCAAGAACATAACTTAGGAACAGGAATTTCCATACCAGAACTGGCCAACAAACAATTTACTCAATATCCTGTCTGGCAGTGGCCAATTTTGACGCTCTAAGAGGAAGGTGTAAAACCCTCCAGGATGCATATCAGCGGCACTCCCTCAATTTACACTGCAGGGAATTTGGCCTTTTATTGGCAAGACAAACTATGCAAGTATTTCCAAAGTTTAGAGGAGACAGAACACTCATGTCTCTCTCAAAAACAGACACAATACATCCACTAGCTGTCAAATAAAATAAGGCTTCACAGTGTGCTTGGGGGTTAATCCCATATATGCATTTGTCACTACTGTTTATTCCAATTTGGGCTCAGGCTGCTCTGTAGCTTGATGCTCTCTCTGCCATCTCTTTAAATTTCTTCCAGAGTCAGTCAGCCAGCTTGTTATAATAATTAATAATAATAGTGGTTACAGCAGGGGGCTGGGAGCCAGGACTCCTAGTTTCAGTTCCCAGCTCTAAGAGGGACTGTACAGACTGGAGGTGGCGAGGGTGGGGTGGGGGAGAACATCCATAGGAAACAAAAATTTCAAATTTTGAACATCCAACAAAAAAAAATGTTGTTCATTTTTGGGCTGTGGTCTCATTCTCTCAAGTTAATATGAAATTGCTGCAGAAATTGTCTAAAGGGATTTCTCTGCATTTTTGCTGTTTTGGAACATTGTACTAAAGTTTCTTCTGTTTAAGTGTTTTTAGTGTCTGACTCTCATTGGGCGTATATGTTTACTATCTTGTCCTTATAATATGCTTCTGCCACCACCAGTCTGGGAATGTGAGTCAGAACAAAAACTTTAAAATTCAAGTAAAATGTCTAACATTTAAATGATATTATAGATTGCATCCGTTTTGATATCTTGATCTGATCCATACGGAATAATGCTGGTCTTGTCTTCCACTACTACTATCTGCTATTGCTGATAAAGTGTTGACTGTGACTGTGCCCACAAATATGTTCTGTTCCTGGTCTCACTAGAAGCCAGAATATATGTATGTGAGTTTCTTTTGATTATCCTAAAGTAACTGTGGAAAACCCATGTTCTGCCACTGCAGGGCGATGACAGTGAGAACAGAATTTCTAATAAAAGCAGTCTCATAAGGCAGGTGGCCTCGTGGTTAAAACCTTTTTAAAAATATGCATGTACACTATCATTTCTAGTGAATTTGATGGTATTTAAATCTAATTTTAGAAGCAATATTTGAACAGGGCACTCTTCCTTTTCCTTCTCACTCACCACTTGTGTAAACTGGTCTAGCGGATTTCAATTTGTACACCACTATAAAGGGCCATCTTTCTTCTTTTTTTTTTGGTTTGTTTGTTTTTAATTGCTAGACCACTGTATGGAGTAAAGCATTGAATGGTTGTTGCTATAGCCTGGTTAATCTGGCATCCATATGTTTAATGGAAGCTTCAAGCATATGCATCTGATATTTTTTGTAACTTTGTCACAAAGACCCAGAAATGTTTATTCCTTCAAGTCTGCCATCCTTAAAGTTAAGTGTTCAGACAGAAGATTGCATTACATTGCTGTGAATCATAGCATAGCATTTTATAGCTTAGGCAATCCTCAACAATAAGATTATCTTCTAGAAAAGTAAGATAGAATTCAGTGTCAGTGCTAAGTCTTTCATTAAATGCAATGTCTCAAAAATGTGTCTCTCTTGATCTCCTTAAGAGTGCCCCTAACTTGGGCTACATCAGCTTCTGATTTAATTTTTGCAATATGTTCCAAATAGGTGAGAGAAATAACTTTTGATCATTGCCTTCAGTATTCTGTCCTCATTATAGTAAACTAGCATACATTGGGGAGACCTCAAAAATAGCTCTCAGTAACCAGTACATGCTTGAAGTTGCCATCATTCTTTGGGACTGTGAGCGGGTGCCCGGATGGGCCACACAGAGAATGCCATACTCAGGGCAGACTGCAAGAAATAGGGCAGACAGTCCCCAAAACTGGTTCTTTATTCTATCATTAGACTAATCAAGCCAGTAACAAAAGAAATTCTGCCGTATCACACTAGTTAACCAGAAGCCAAACAGTCCCCTTTAGGCATTCCAGCCCTTGGTGCCCATCTGGGCAAACAGGTCAAATATAGTGATAGGTTACTGAAAACCCTATTCACCATACTTAGAGTTCTACCAATCCCAAAGGATCAGACACTTACCCTCAGGTCAATATATATTTCAGATATTACTCAAATATCGCTCTGGACAGCCAATCCTTAGCAAACTAACTAAAGATTTATTAATAAAAGAAAAGAAGAGTTATTAAATGGTTACGGAATCATATACATACAAGTGATTTTCAGTGTTCATAGATCAGGATCATAGCAGTGATGTTGTATCTGCTGGCTTGTAACAGTCTCTCTGGAACCATCTCAAAAGGTCAGAATCCAAATGCTGCTTAGATGTAAAGTTTGATAGAGAGTCTTTCCATAAATTTTCCCAGGTATTCCAAATAACTACTTGGAAGATCTCAGTCCCACAGGTTAAACTTTCCCTGTTCAAAGTTCAGCAGACTAGAGATGAAAGGATCAGGCCCCAGGTTTCACTTTTATAGCTGAAGCAGGCTGTTAAGTGTTTTGAGCACAGCATGTGACTGAGGAGTCTTCTTTGTTGAGCACACACTGTCCCATCACTTTGAAGTTAACATTCTATTTATGCACACACAAGTAATAGAGTTACACTGATTAACATAAGGCAACTGCCGGTTATACCTTATATCATGGATAGAAAAGCCGAAGACAATATATGCAATATTGTTAATTTCATGCAGTGTCTCACATCTTTGATCTTAAGGTTGACTGAAAACAGTTGCATACATATGTAAAGGCAATTAAGACATGAAAAGTTTCAGAGTAACAGCCGTGTTAGTCTGTATTCGCAAAAAGAAAAGGAGTACTTGTGGCACCTTAGAGACTAACCAATTTATTTGAGCATGAGCTTTCGTAAAGCTCATGCTCAAATAAATTGGTTAGTCTCTAAGGTGCCACAAGTCCTCCTTTTCTTTTTGCGAAGATATGAAAAGGGATTAGTACCTACAAGCTAATTTAGTTACATTGTTAAACGTCTAATAGTATACAGGTAAACACAGACTAATACACTTCGCATTTACCCTTGGTTTCTATTACTACAAATGATTTGGTTAATGATTGCTGGTCTAGTACATCTCTTTGAAATTTTCATACATGTGAATTGTCCTGATACAATTGTAATGCCTCTTGTTCAATGGTTTGGGTCAGATACAGGTTAGCTGGGTTGCCAGTGTCACAGAGACTTAAATGACAGGTTTCAGAGTAGCAGCCGTGTTAGTCTGTATCCGCAAAAAGAAAAGGAGGACTTGTGGCACCTTAGAGACTAACAAATTTATTTGAGCATAAGCTTTAGTGAGCTACAGCTCACTTCATCGGATGCATTCAGTGGAAGTAAGCTGTAGCTCACCAAAGCTTATGCTCAAATAAATGTGTTAGTCTCCAAGGTGCCACAAGAGACTTAAATGTCTTTCAACACAAACTCAAATTTTTCAAGATAGGATTTTTTTACATAGAAGATCCAGAATATAAAGCACAGGTTGCTGCTTTGCATGGCATCAACCACAACAAGAGCATCTTGTCTAAACATGACCAGCACATTATATACAAATTTTGCTATCTAAATTCAAACTGAGGGCATGTCTATGTAGAAAATTATTCTAGAATAAAATAGGTTGTGAATTTAATCAGGAATACTATTACTATTAATACAGAATAACATCATCCAAATGGGGAATTAATTAGGAATAGTATTCCAGATTAAATATTTCAGAATAGCAATTCCCGTTCATTTCCCTGTTTACACAAGATCTAATAGGTTTTGATTTGATATTCACAACTCTCACAAAGCTATTATTCCCCACATGATAATACCAGGTTTCCCTGATTCTGTTTTTATTTCCAGATGGTACACCAGCAAAGAGAGTACAAGGTTTCCCATCTTCCACAAATCTGATGCATGCTGATTTAGCTCAGATACAAATTCATCACTGGATCCATCAGCAAGCACAGTAATACATCTAGCTTTCTGTATGCACTTCTGAGACACCTCCCTCAGAGACTTTGCCCATATAAAGTCTTCCTCATCATGAGTATTAGCGTAATTTGATACAAGATTAAAGTAGTTTTTGGCCTGCAAATGTAGAGCATTTCAAAATCGCAAAGACCTCTCTAGACTTAGAAAAGGGGTGCTTTTTCATTAAGTTGGCTTACAAACTCAACTGAAAACCCCACTTGCCATCAATGTAGACACAGTTTAAGTGGAGTTTCAAGCAAGTTAAGCTAGCTCAACTGAGCTAACTTTATTGCAACCTTCCACATTTTTTTTTTTAAAAACACTACTTTACACATAAGGCCAAAGGCCCGGTGTACTGAAGAGCAAAATGGATAGGTTTTCCCAATCATATTAGTTAAATCAAGTTAGTTTAACACAAGTGAAAAGCCCTCCAACGCCTATTAATGTGCAGGCTAATATGTTTTAATCCATCAGCTATAAAAGGTCCAGCTAACATGACTTCAAATGTGTTATCCTATGTGTTTTAACAAGGGCCAAGCTTTAATCACATTAAACTAACACAGTTGAAACACACACTCTTTTTTCCAATCAGGACAGGGCCTAAGACTGTAACTGCATTTAACAATTGTGACAGTTGTGCTATATATGTGACAAACTTTTGCATCTCCTCGTATTGCATTTTACAGAACAAACTAGTAACAGGAACTTTTCATGGATAAAAGGCCACATTTTCTTTTTTAGGACTTTTAAATCTCCGTTGGAGCATTCACGTACACATAGGGATCAATTCTAAAAGGTCTTACCCCTGCTTATAAGAGGACTCTTTCTCAGAAAGCTTCTGATGCTTTCTACAAATTACACAAAACACTTAATCTTCCTGACACAAAACCCATGGACAGTTTTTCATGAATTCTGGAATGGGTGTCTGTGTCTATGTTTCTCACCTTCCATATTCTTCTGAGCCATGTACTTTATACTTTCTTGACCAGGAACTTCAGTATTATCCCATGCTGATATAGGTTGATGGGTTGGTTTGAGGGGCGCGTGTGTGGGGGGGGGGGCGGGGGGGGAGTTAGCATATTAAACTGTCACTTGCCTATGTGGTAGAGAAAATCACCTTTGAACTAGCTGAAGATTTGTTTGCATGCTTTATTTACTTTCTTAAGATCAAATCAAACTGTCCTTCTGGTAGATTTGCCTGGATCTAAGAAAGGGTTCACAGACTACTATGGTCTGAGTGAAAAATATAATTTGCCCTTCTGGCAAAGAGAACTTAGAACAGCCTGAGTACAGCTGGAAACCCCAGACTCAATGTCCCTGTCGTCAAGTTACCACAAACGGCTGATCAAAGCGCTAGCAGACAATGCATTCAAACTGAGGTTCAGCCTCAGGCATTCCTCTCAGTGCACTTCTCCCTGGGTCTACACGCTTCTCTCAAAGCATTACTGGTACGGCTGACATCAGCTCGGACCAACCCTCTGACTGGCAGCTCAGTTACATTGTTCTGCTCATACCTCTTCTCCTTTCCCTCTACACCCGAAGCAGGTCTTTGCTTCAGTCCCATTCATCCCCTCCATCCACCCTCCCTTCTGACTGGCAGCCCAGTGCTGATCTGCTGATGACACCCAGCCTGTTCCTCCCCATTCATCCACCCACAGCAGGTGGGAAACCTGACACTGGCTTTATTAGCACAGGCTCATGGGGCAAGAGGATTTTCCCAGCCCGGTGTGATCTGTGGTTTGGAGCCAGGACCCCTGGGTTCTCTTGCAGACTCTGACTCACCGTGTGACCCTCCCGCTCTCTGTGCCTCAGCCTAGCCCCCACCTCCTCCGGGCAATGGGGGCGGGGTGGTGCTGCCCAGGATGGGGGTGGGGCTGAGGCACCGGCACCGAGGGGCGCTCGCTCGTCACCACACCAGCGAGCGACTCCACGTACTAACCTGACCAGGTCGGTCATGCAGGATCCCACCACCACCACCTCAGTCGGGCCAGCAGCGGCCATCGCCCGAGAGGCGCAGGGTCAGCGGCCGGGTCTCCGTCCTGTGAACTTTGACCCCCCCGCTGCCTGGGCAGCCGCTTCGGGAGCTTCGCTGGTTGCCAACGGGGGAGGGGGGGGTCCTTCGGCCAGCCCAGGGCTGCTCCCCTCAAATGCCTGATTGCCGAGCCCGCTCCATTGCCTCTCTCCTTCCCCGCCCTATGGGTCACCCCCTCCACTCTCTCCTCTCCTTCTCGGCTGCGGCCCCCGCTCCTGGGAGACGGGGACATTCATTCAGGCAGGTGCGGGGTCCCCTACAGTTACGTTGACACGCTCCCCCCACGCTCTCCCGGTAACTGCGAGCCGGGAGCGCGCACGCCTTCGGCAGGGGGCGCGCCCGTAGGCGAGAGGGGTGCCGGGGTAAGGCGCGTGCCCGCGGCCGATGCTAAGGCTTTTTCTACTGCCCCGTAGTGACTGGAGGTACCTGGAGATAGCGCTAGGGAGGGGCCAGAGGGAGCAGCGCCCCCAGCAGGCTGGGGTAGGGGTGGGGAACGGGGTAATTGGGTGGGTCTCCTGCCGGGTCTCTCTCGCCCTGGGGGGCGTGGCGTAGACATGGAGGGGGGTCTAGGGGAGGGGCTGCCCCATGCACCGTGACGGGCCCTGCTGTGGGTTATGCTCCCCCCATCCCCCACCCAACGTGGGTGCACGAGGGGTCCCAACATAGTGGGTGCCTCTCCCCACCGTTGGCACGAGGGATCCTGCTACAAGGCCTCTCCCCAGAGCGGTGGTGCGAGGAGTCCCACCCAGCGTGGAATAGGTTCACCACTGGACTGCAGTGGTTCCGAGCGTGGGGTGCACTGGTCTAATCTCAGGTGTGGCCTGTGGTGACAACAGGTCTCAATAGGCAACACACCAGCCTGATCCCAGCTGCTGCTGGTGGTGATGAGTCTCCATATTCAACACTTGAGCGTGAAGAGGTGCCTGGTCTTGTTGTTATGTGTATTGCAATGGCACCTAGGAGACCCAGACATTTACCAGAACCCCCCTGCGCTAGGTGCTGTACAAACACTGAGCGAAAAGATAGTCCCTGCCTCAAAGAGTTTACACTCTAATCTGCAGCCTTGCTCAAAGCAATTCTATTAGATTGCTGATTTGCCCCTTGTGTAAGTGACAGGTTCCAGCATCCATCCTAATAAGAAAACAGATTGCTGCTACAGTGCTCTATTAAAATAGGAGTCTGTGAAGCAACATCCTGATTCTAGTGGTTTTGTCTCGGATCAGGATGGAGCATTGAATGTTGAAGACTTGTTATCTCTACAGTCCCCACGCCTATGTTAAAGTTAAGGGCATCACCAACCTGCCAGTGCCCCATTTTATGTTTGTTAGTATCATCCTCAGGCTTTCAACAGATGCAACTCTTATTTAAGAAGCCCTGGTATAGTGTTTTCTCCTGCAGATCTTGTAAAAGAAAGGGGGGAGAGGTAACATAGTGGTCTGTACCATATTGCTTATCAGAAGACCCCATTGTGGGACAATGTAAACTTTAAAATGTGTGTTGTAAAAGATCCTTGGAATGAGGGACTTTACCACAAAGAGCAAAGGAAAGTTTGGTGGAAATTATAGAATCAGGGATTAGATGGAAAGGATCCTTTAAGTAATTTCAAATCCATTTTCTCTGCTAGTTTAGAATTGTTTCCTCCAGTATATTCTTTGCTGCTTTCATATGGATTAATTTATGTAATATCCATAATGGTGCCATCCAGGTTGAAGGGAAGGGCATAGCCTATATTCGGATCCCTCATGCTGCCTGATGCAGTTCCCACTCATAATTTTCTCAGATCTAGTGGGTCATTATTAAGAGTAAAAAAGCATATGTTAGTTTTACCTGTGTTACTAGTAACAGATTATTAAAACTGAAAGGACTAAAAGAAATCAATTTACTTTTCTTCATTTGTGCTTTTTGTTTTCTTTTTTCAAGTATTTTGTTTTAGGTAGTGATACTTGACTCATCATTTTTGCTCTCTGGTCACTTTCATTTCACTTTTGGTAAACTCAGTACTGTTGTGTTTTGTTTCCAGTACTGAGAAGAGGATTAAATTGGGGGAAAACATTTCTATGTGAATTAAAATTAAAAAATTCTGACGGATTGTAAACATAGTGTATTTTGTAAAACCTCTGTTTACTAAACTTGAATGTTATTTTTAAATTTAGTTGATAGTATCTCTTTAAGTGTTGTGTGAAATTGATAAAGAGAGCAATAATTCACTTATGTAGTGTAGAAGTAAATATGGGTCTAAAATAAATGATGTGCTGTACCACATAATCAGAGATGGATGAGGAGAATGAGTAGGCGCTGTTAGCCCTTTATTCTGACAATATCCTTGTGTTTTGTGAATCAAAGATAAAGGGCCTGATCCTGCAAGGTTCAGCTTCAAGTGACTGAAGATTATGTTGAATCAGAAAAAAGATCACCCAGATAATACAAAGTGAAAACTGAACTCACTTTCTTTTTTATGCAGAAAGGTGAAAGGGTCACCCCTCTCCCCCCCATTATACAGGAAATGGGTGAAAACTACTATCTTCCACAACACTTACATCTGGGTGTTCCTATGTGTCTTTCAAAGAGGCTATGGGGACGTAGTCCATGACAAGCCGTCCATGCTGAGCTGAACACAGTCACAGATATTTGTTGCTGTGCCTTCTGGAAATGCCATGAACAGTAGTATACTGGCAACCTTATGATTTTCAGTTGAGATAATTATGTAAGATAGACACTAATGTAATTGTCTCTTGGTTGCCATAAAGTGCTAGGCTTTTGCTTTAATAGAATGTTTTAAAAAGCTAATTTAGGCTCTGTTTCTTGAAGATTTATATTTTCATGTGAATTACTTTCATGAAAGCTAATTTTTTAAATCAGATGCTTAACACTGCTATCAATTACAGGGAGTTATCAATTTTGTAGGAATTAGCCATTAGTCGCCTGCTAATGCTTGGAATTGGGATTTCATTAAAATTGGTGAATGTTAAAACAAGAGAAAAACATCATATTGTGAAGGTTTTACTGCAGAGAACTAATTATTCTCTTTATGGAACACTTGATAATAGCCACAGTCCATACACAGCATTATTGTTGTCTTTGTCTTGTTCTCTGGAAGAAAGATATCATAGTAACAGCAGTTACAACGATCAGGAAGAGAAGGAAGAGAAGACAAGAGAAGGAAAAATAGCATAAATGAAAGTCGAGAGAAGGGTGAAATTTCAAATCCCCCAGATTTTAGGCTTATTCTGTGTGTATTTGGTTTCTGGAGATGATTTTGTATATGTGAACTCTACTGGGTTGTAGATAGAGGGTGTAGATATTGTCCAGAGTAACTGAAGGCTGTATTGCAGTAAGAAGGTAAATAGAGCATCAGTTGACCTTTTCAAACATATAAAAAGCTATGGTCTAGAATCAGAATACAGAATTTGGGTTCTAATCCCAGCTGTGCCAGTGACTCTGCATGATCTTGAGTAAATCATTCAAGGTTAAATTTTCAAAAGCACCTAAGTCCCACTGATTTTTAATTGAACCTAGGCACCCAAGTCACATAGGCACTTCTGAAAATTTTACCCTTATGTCTTTGCGCTTCAGTTTCCCCATCTTTAAAATGGGAATAGTGATACCTTTGTAAAAGTGCAATGAGATCTTTGGATGATAAGCATTATATTATTTGTTACTAATAAGTAAATCTGATATGTTCAGTAAAGTCTTTCCAAACAGGTATTTAGTGAAGAAATAGAATTGCAAAAGTGATGTCAGTTCTGGTTGTACCAGCCGTAGTAGTGAAATTAATCTATTTTCTGATGTTTTGGGCTCATTAGAAATTACATGTGAAGATATATCTAGGGGGCCAAATCCGATCCCATTGAAGTTACTAACAAAATTCTCATTGAATTCAGTGGGGCCAGGATTTGTCACTTATGGATTTTTAATTTGTAAGGGCTGTAAGCATTGCTATGTTTTTAGGAGTCAGACTGGTCCATTTCAGTTGATTTTGCTTACTCATAGGGATTGGATCTCTAGTAAAAGCAGAGGACCAGGAAAGGTTCCATTTTTTTGTTTAGATTCAATGAGTAGCCTTCCTGATCTGACCACTTGCCCATTATTATTGAGTTAGGAGGAGAGAACTGCCTTATTATACTGTGCTTATATCTCTTATAAACCTGTATGTACTTCAGTCTGTTTATAATTACGGAACATTCCTGAACGTTTGAGTTCATCGCTGTGTTAAAATAATAGTTACCTAACACATCAAATTTATTGCTTTTTTTAAAAAAAACCTTTGCTATCCCAGTCCTTCCTTTGAGTTACTTACATTGCATGGGAATTTGCACCAGGTAATTTCTTGATTTTTCCCATGCAGAGCTCCGTACAGCAGAAAAGAAGGACACGTTAAAATGTCTCCTGAAGTTGCCTTGAACAGAATTTCACCAGCACTCTCTCCTTTCATTTCCAATGTGGTCAGAAATGGAAAAGTAGGATTGGATGCTACTAACTGTCTAAGAATTACAGACCTGAAATCAGGGTAAGTATTTGAATAATGTATTTGAGAAGAAGGCCATATGTCTTTATTTAGAGTGCTGATTTTACTGTGTTAGTATGCATTTTAATTTATCTGGAGCAGAGAGATTAACTAGATTTCTTTTGTCCTGCACTACCATTCTCTAGTATTTGTGACTTTATCTGTTGTGCTATTGGCAATGGCTTTCTTTGTAAAACATTTTCATCTTGATAATATGATCCTTACGCAGTAAACCCAGAGCTGTGAAGAGTTTGTCATTTGCTTGCTTTCTCACTTTAACCTGGATATTGAATGCTCTAGGTTAAGATAAACTTGAATAGCCTTGCTTCTGGCAACGAATATGACATCTCCATGCTGTAAGGGAGGAGGAATAGCTCTTCCTTCCAGTCTAATTTCTCTCAAGAGGTCAGTAAGATACATTCATATGTGCCAATTATCAGCAGGGCCATCCATTTGTGTGGGGTTTACTAAATTACTAGATTCATATCTGTTTGTAATTTTTATTATTATGTGTACTTGGGAAACTCTAGAGGTGTACATGGCATTTTACTGAGATAGAAAAGATGCAATCTCTGCCCAAAGGAGTTTACAACCTAGGTTAAACATGACTTACACAACAGTTGACATTAGGCAAAGGGGAATGAGGGAAAGGTGTATGTTATACCAATAAAATAAAAACCAGCAGGATCTTATTAAAGGGAAAAAGGCAAAATACCACATTTATTGTGAATACAGAAAGAATCATAGTAAGCAGTTAGTTATAATATTCCATTCAATCTCATATTTATTCACACATTCATTCACACACACACGCACACACACAGGTTCTGCAAGGTTGTTATTATAGTAAGCAGTTAGTTATAGCTATAACATTCCATTCAATCTCATATTTATACACACACGCGCACGCGTTCTGCAAGGTTGTTATCATAGTTACCAGCCTTAGAGTTGCTCATGCCAAGCCACTGGCCAGGTGGCCTGGACATGAGGAGGGAGCAGGGCCTTGTCAGATGCTCATCTGATGCTCCTGGAAGTTGGTTTCCACAATCAGACCCCAAAGTTCTCACTTTCTAGAGTCCGTTTTTATAGGAATTTCTTCCTATGCCAGTCTATGGGAATTGCTTCATCATGCTGTTGCTGAATCAATCAGCAGATGGAACGTTTCTGACGGCTCCGTGCTGCCAGATGTTATCTTGTTCTTTGGTTCTCCCATTCTTGAGGCTGTTGGGTGGATTCCAGTCTGCCCTCCAGGGGTCCTCTGGTTATTTCCACTTGCGCCTTCTTCAGCCGATGGACACTGGATTCTTAGGCTGGCACCTCCCTGATCATTCAGTTATTATCCACACCAAGCATCCATCCACATACATCCTCTGTCTCTATTTTAATCACAATTGTTAATACAACAAAAGGGCGGGGAGTCTCTGGGTGCTGTTTCTGTTGTTACAGAGTATTGCTTTGAGTCTCTCTCTCTGTGAATTGCTTTGAGAACAGACTCTGTCTTAGAATATACTAACGCAATTAGCAGCTTGCAAGTTTCACTCATAGAGGGAGAGAAACAGTACCAAAAACCAAGAGACCTCTTAATTAGTAATACCCTGGAATTTAAACTATGAGGAATCAAACTCATTTGTGATTTTAATACAGAACTTCTTCAATATGATCCAACATGTACACAAAACACAAAACGGTTTATCTTGTTTTTGCAAGATACATTCTGTGTGCAGCATAATACTAAGATGTGTTTTTTCTGGCTGATTTTTTTTTTTAGATATTGTCTTTTTTCTAAAAAATATGCTTTTTTTCATTCTTCATTTCTCTAAATGTTCTTTTAGGTGAGTTTCTTCTTTTAGGTAGGATTTTTTATATTGTATAGTTATGCACAGTACCTAGTGTATATGCACAGGAATCTAGGACTTGAAAGAAGTAGCCCCAAAGAGAGGGCCTATGTCCCACTGCATGATGAATGAGTCTAGGTTGCCATATACAAGGTCTAGTATTTATGTCCTAATATTTTCTTGTTCCAGGGCCCAGCTGTGTCTTGATACTTGATATGGTTGTTCCTCATATTCAAACTTGTATGTGGGTTCTTGCTCAGACTGAATTGTATTAATTCAAGATTCTGTGTTTTACTTGAAAAATCTCTATTAGCCCTACTTTTTCCATGCTACCAGTTTTTTCCAAAACATCAGGATTTAATAGCTATTGCATTAGCTGTTTAGGGATGTTAATTACACCTAATAATTCCTCTTGCTTCTCAAGTATGTGAGCTGCAAATGTTTTTAATATACGTAAAGCTTGTGGGCTTTCAGCAAGGTTGCTGATTTTGTCATAGTTTACTTATGGGGTATAATAATATGTTATCAATAGAGCACTGTGGGAGTTTGCAAGGCACTTCAGAAATGTAGAACAAACAAATTCCTGGTGAGTTCTTTCCTTATGATCTAACAAGAGATATAATGGGATACAGTTACAAGTACAAAATGGCATGGAGGCATCTTGAGTGATGAGATGAAAGTTTGAAGATTTTGTAAAAGTAGAAGGATATGGAGGAGGAGAGGGAGAACACTCAGTGCCTAGAGGAAACGGGAGGCTGTTCCAAGTGTAGGTGGTGGCATGAACAAAAGGAGCCATTAGGAGGGAGGACTGGGCACGAATAGGAGGAAAAGGAAAGAAGAGCTGTAGATGGGGACAAGGACCCTGCTTTTGCACCCTCTGAAGTCAGTAACAAAATTTCCATTTTGTGATTTCACTGGTGCTGGATCAGGCCTAAAGTTAAAGCGAGTGTTGAAAATGAGGAAGAGGCATTTGAACCTGATGCTTGAATGTTTGGAAATGACTGACTGAACAGAAATTTTTGAAGTCTCTGTGCAGTAAACATTTCTAGTTTTCCTGTAAATGTTGTAATTTCAAAAATCAAAAGTTAAATTTAAAAAAAGAGAGATCATAACTTTGTGGGAATATGAACAAAGCTGTGGGAACATGATGTCTCTGCCAAAGCACTGCCATGGGTTTGTTTATTACAGGGCACGTAAGAATTTGTAATAATCATAAAAAACATTCTGCATAGATTGACAATATTAAAAGAACATCAAAACATGCAACCGAAAATAAAAGTTCTGTGACCCTAACATTTTGACAAGTGGCCATTTCAGTAACTGTGAGTATAGTTAATATAAGTTTGCAGGCACCTCTTCCACGGTGTTTCAGGGATCTGCTTGGGTAGTCGGATGTTTATCTAAAATCTGTGGATTGCACATGACCAAAATGTGAATGAATTCTTATCTTTTTACTAGCCATCCAGTTCTTATGTTATAGGTTTTTATAAATTAGGGTTAACAATGTTCTGCATTAGGTCACAGTGGTAGAGTTTTGAATACTTGTAGCATTTACAAGACATTGCATATTTTTATTGCAAGTTATGGGATAGTTGTAAAACTAATTGAGATTTTCATCAGCATTTTGGAACTGTGGGTTCCTCCTTCCATGCAAGTCAGTGGAAAAATTCCCATTGACTTGAAAGGCGCTGGATCAAGCTCTAAGTTTCTATCATATCATTTCAATCAATTTTGAGTTTTAAATGATCAACAAGATTAAAAAGTGTTTTTAATCATTGTGCTATTTTGAAGTCAAACCATGTGCTAGATGTTTTCAGTAACGAACATATTTACCATTTACTTTTCCAAATTTACTGTCTAGGTTTGTGGTAGAGTTAAGGTTTCTCCATGTTTTGCAAACTTAATAGAAAATATCATAGAATCTCAGGTCTGGAAGGGACCAGGAGGTCATCTAGTCCAACCCCCTGCTCAAAGCAGGACCAATCCCCCATTTTGCCACAGATCCCTAAATGGCCCCCTCAAGGATTGAACTCACAATGCTGGGTTTAACAAGCCAATGCTCAAACCACTGAGCTATCCCTCCCCCCCCGAAGAACTGATGTGCAGCTAAGCAATATGATTCAGCAGATAAAATGGTAATGGTATGTTAATTCGTGCTGCTTGGGAGTGTGGGAGGAGAGTGTCATGGTAAGGAAATCCCTCATTTTTTTCTGCAGTCCTTGTATGTATATGTGTTTTTATAATAATTTCTTGCAGTTGCATAATGCAAAGTGTGTTACAAATGTAGAGACATACAATCTTTAGCATGAGCCTAATACTTTTACTTATGTGAGTAGGGCCTTCAGGAATCAGCC
This sequence comes from Eretmochelys imbricata, assembly GCF_965152235.1. NCBI lineage: Eukaryota > Metazoa > Chordata > Testudines > Cheloniidae > Eretmochelys > Eretmochelys imbricata. The sequence goes on from NC_135574.1 coordinate 153,884,887, forward strand.
CTATAGGGACCACTTTGTTGAAATGCAGACATCTTTGGAGTGGATTGTGGCAATTATTTAGCAGTGCTCAGAAACACTGCATAACAAGAAGAGAGAAATAATATTGTATTCCAAAAGAAAAAGCAGGAAGAATTTAGGTAGGAAGTGTATTCTTACCCAAATCAGAATTTTGTACTCTCATCCTTGTCCTTGTGAAAAGTGCCATGGACTCCTCAGTGAACAAAAATAGGCTGTTGAAAGTGACATACTGTAACACATCTGAAAGATGTCACTTTCAACAGCATCAGTTATGGTGTTAAAAAGACACTATCAGGCATCTCTAGAGTATTAATAAAAGCCCTACTCTTCAAAAAGTGTTTGAATGAATCAACACACTTCACACTTCGATGGATTATCAGTTCGATACTGACCCGGACCAGAGTGCCTCCTGGTATATCAACATCACATCCTGCAGCACTGAATTCTTTGGAGGTCTTTCTTCCATGTGCTGACGACTTCCTAACCTTGCTGTGTTTTAAAATCTAACGACAGAACAATGAGGTGTGGCTGAAGGCATTTTTCATTGAGTTCAATATTTAAGTAGAGCAGAGAATGTGAATGGGGAAAGTCACTTATCAACCAGATTGATGTACAAATGGAATGGTCTTCCATATGAAAGCCTCTCTTTAGAGCCTTATGTGTTGCTGGGATGCAGTTATTTAAGAGGCTGCTGTCTTTCCTCTCTCATATTACAACAGTTGAGGTCTTTGACCTCAAGCATTTGTGTTTCTGAGGTTGATGGAAGGACATTCTCAGTAGAGAGTCTTTGCCTGTGGAACCTGTTTTCCTTGACTGTACATCAGAGTCCAAGGTTGGTGAGCTTCAGATCATACTACAAGGCTTTTTTATTTAGTCAATATTTTTATTATTGTATTTGTTTTGGTTAGTTAGAAGTCTTGGGCCAGGCAGAGTTTTAAGAGCAGAACTATTTGGACTAGGTTTGAGTTCTTGTATAATTTTCTTCTAGGTGCTACATAATCATATCAATAAAATATGGATGCTATACATATACAGTCTATTTTGTGTTTCCTGCGATGAGATTCAATGGAAAATTCTCCTTTTGTAATCCCTTGATAGTAATCAGTTTTGGTATTTTGATGTTTCCACTTGGCAAATCTCTCATTGATCCCTGGATCTCTGACATCAGGCTTTCTTTACAATCATTTAAATTCCTAAATAAGAATGTATATACGGCAGTGGTAAAAAATAATGATGTACTTTCTGGGGCAGATGCTGGCAACATGCAAGTTCCATACAGAGCTTTAGTAGGATGTTCATGAATTTATTGCCCTGATTCCTGACCGACAGTGTTACTTTATTTTCTGTGTTTAGCAAACAGACTGCGATGTGTTTTGGCAATTCCTTTTTCATATGAGCATTTCCCTTTTTAATGTAAAGGCACATTTACATTTTAAAGTTTTTCAGTATATCATTTTCGAATGTACTGTGAAATATTGAAATAAGGACTCCCTTATTGCAATAGTGTTTCCCTTAACGCTTTAATCTCCTGGCATTGTATGAGTTGAAGTGAGAGGTTCTGCTTCAAGTACTGGAGAAAAATTGCATTTCATCGTTCACAATAATTTTTTTAACATGTATTTGATTAGTTTAGGATAAAGTCTGACAGGCCTGATAGCTTTTGTTGATGGACAGATACTATTATGAAAAATTGCTTGGGGTTTCAGTCCCATGGGGGGTGGTGAGCTGGCACTCGCAGCTTCAGCCCCGTCAGGGGGGCATGGAGGCTCAGGGTTTCATCCCATAGCGGGGTGAGCTGGAGCTCGAGGCTTCAGCACTGCCGAGGAGGGGGCACTGATGATTGGGACTTCAGCCCTACAGGAGACAGCGAGGCAGTGCTCATGGCTTCAGCCCTGCAGCAGGAGGCGAGCTGGTGCTGGGGCTTCAGCCCTGCAGGTGGCGCCTAGGCTCTGACTTCAGCTGCACATGCTTATTTTAACAGGAAATTGCATCACTGTGGTGCAGTGCAGACTTCCTGTGCTATGATCTCCTTGCAAGCTGCACACTACAGGCTGTGTGTACTGTTCATAAGTCGCATTTGAATAGTTTTAGATTTAAGTGTTAACCCTATGCTAATTTCGTGGATGACAATGACATCCTCAAACTGTAAGAAACGCAAGTATGAAGAAGAAAACTGAAGTTTTCAGCCAGAATGGGAGGAAGATTTTGCATTCACTAATAAAGGTGGCAAACCCCTGTGCCTAATTTGCAATGCGTCACTCTCTCACTATAAAGCAAGCAACTTGAAACATCACTATGAAACGACTCACAATGACTTTTCGTCTAAGTACCATCCTGGATCAGAATTAAGGAAAAACAAGCTAATCACATAAAATTATGCCTCAACAGACACCACTTTCTGCATTCAGTAAGGAAGCTGACATAATGACTGAAGCTAGTTTTGTTATGGCATGGAATATCGCTTGTGCTAAACATCCATATTGTGATGGAGAATTTGTTAAGAAGAATATTGCAGAAGTGGTTGCAGTTTTAGATCCGAGTAACACGAAACTTCAATGACTAATACAGCAAATTCAAATTTCGCCCCACACTACAGAGAGGCGGATCTCCTAGATCAATGCCGATATTGCAAGCAACCAGCAAAATGATTTAAAGAATTCTCTAGCATTCAGCCTAGCTGTCGTTGAGTCCACAGATATTCAAGATAAACCACAACTAGCGATATTTGTTCGTTATGTTTCCACGGATGTAATTGTGAAAGAATAAATGTTGGACTTGCTGCTAAAAGAAACAACCCACGGTGTTGACATAAAGAATGCACTTGACAAAGCATTGACAAATGCTGATGTACTGTGGGGAAAAAAAGTAGGCTTTATTGGACTCTTGAAAAGTGATCCCAAATTTCTGGAGTTTCTCCCTGTTCATTGCATCATCCATTGTGAACATGTCATAAGCAGATACTTCAAGTATAAAAATGTTACAAAAATAGTCCTAGAAACTGTCAATTTCATCCGCTCGAATGGGAAGATTTATCGACAGTTCAAAAATGTAATTGAAAGGCTGAATCTTGAAGACAAACCTAACAATGTCTCTTTCTACTGTATTGTGAGGTGGTTATCAACCAGCAATGTCTTAAATAGGTTTGTGGAACTGTTGGAACCTATCAGTGCTTGCCTTGAAGAAAAGGAAAAGTCCTATCCACAACTGAAAGATGACCAATGGATGCAGGATCTGATGTTTTTCACTGATATTATGCAGCAACTGAAAACTCTCAACTTGGCACTCCCAGGGAAGGATAAGATTATTTCTGACCTTACTCAGACAGTCTTCGGTTTCCAAAACAAATTAAAGCTTTTGCAAAGACACATAGTGTCAAGAGACTGCCACCACTTTCCCCATCTCAAGAGTAGGGTAAACACATTCCCTGAAATCAAAGAAGAAGATCACAAAGTCGAGGAACACAGAGGTAAATTACAAGGAATGTTTAATGACTTTCAGGCCAGGTTTGAAGACTTGCAGAAGCTGAGATTCTGCTTTACCTTTCTTGTAAACCCTTTCATGGTTGATGTGATCAATGATGGCTGTCTGATTCCCAAAACTGTGGTTACAGAAACATCTACTGTAGAGAAGGAGCTATTGGAACTCCACGAAAACCAGGCTCTAAAGATGATGCATAAATCACAGTCTACAATTGAATTCTGGAAGCAAGTTCCAGGAACGAAGTATCCTCAACTCAAGAAGACTAGTGTGCGACTCATTTCAGTTATTGGCACAACATACTGTTGTGAATTGCTGTGCTCTTTGATGAAGTTTGTAAAATCAAAACATTGTGCAGTCCTTACAAATCAACATCTGACCGAGCTCCTCCTTACCACCTTGACAACGTATCAACCAGTTTTCCATAGACTTACAACCAGGATGGAGACCCACAACGCCCTTAGCTCTAGCAGTAATTAGCAGTGTTACAGTAATATTTAATATTTTAAAAAATGCATGTATAAAGGTTGCCCATGTCTTGCGGCTCTTGAACTTCTGAAGATTATCGTATGTGGCCCAGAGGGACAGGAAGTTTGGCCATTCCTGTAGAATGTATATATGTGATGCAAGTAATAACTTTGAAAGAAAAAAGAGCATTTGTTTGCCTGCCTAAATGGGGCAGCATTTGTTTGCCTGCCTAAATGGGGTGAGTAGATAAAGAGATAAGTATTTATAAGATTTAAAAAGAAAATTAGAACATTGAAATGAATTACGGTTAGTAACTGCCATGGCTGTGTTAGCCTGGGGTCTGTGGTTTAACAGCTTCATGAAAGACCACTTACTTCTCTCTTTCTCAATTCAACTTAAACTTTGTCTTGTATGTTTTTATGTTAATATCTTTAGTTTGGTAAAGTCAGAGACTTCCTCCTGTCTGACCTCACAAACGCTGAATATTGTTTCAGCCAGGTGTACACTTCAATAACAATGGGGGGAAGCTATTTGTGAGGTGCCTGATGTAGTCTGGTTGAAGAAATTTTGACATGATATAGCACTAAATCTATCTGCTAAATCAAGGGTGGACAAACTTTTTGGCCCAAGGGCCACATGTGGGTTGTGAAACTGTATGAAGGGCTGGGTAGGGAAGACTGTGCCTCCCCAAACAGCCTGGCCCCCTCCCCCATCTGCCCTCTCCCACTTCCTGCCCCCTGACTGCCCCCCGTCAGAATCCCTGATCCATCCAACACCCCCTGCTCCTTGTCCCCTCACCGTCCCCTCCCGGGATCTCCCGCCCCTAACTGCCCCCACCCCCAGAAACCCAACCCCTATCCACCCCCCCAGCTCCTGACCGGCCCCTCGGTACTCCCACACCTATCAAACTGGCCCATGTCCCCTGACTACCCCCTGGGACCTCCTGCCCCTTATCCAACCCTCCCGCTTCCCGCCCCCTTACAATGTCTCCCAGAGTGGCAGGACTGGCTTATTGGAAAGCCTGGGAGGTGGGTGGGCACAAGCCACGCTGCTCACATGGCGGCGTGGCTGTGGGGGTGGGGGACAGCAGGGGAGGGGCCAGGGGGAGCTCAAGGGCCGGTCAGGACGGTGGGCTGTAGTTTTCCCTCCTCTGTGCTAAATGTACTTCTTCCTGATTGTTATAGGGAGAAGGCTTTTTATTTATTTTAGTTGTCCATACCTGGTTGACCCATTCAACCTTTTTTGAAAACCAGACTTTTTATTAATGTACTAGAGATTTCTGCTGGGAGCTTCCTATTGTCAAAACTGCCCTCCTTTTTCTCTTCATAGGGCAGCACTGTGCAGAAAAAGCTCCTGTCATAAAAGGCTTCCTTTCTGTGCAAAGGTGGCTGTTAAGGATGCTATGAAAACCATAGTAGTCAAAAGCCTGGTGCAACTAAATATCTGATATGGACAAGTGATATTCAATTACTTATTTTAACAAATGCAATTAAATATTTGCTGTACAAGTTCCGGACCTGGTCAGTGCCCCAAAGATTTTTAACTGATTGGTATATCTGACCAGAGACAGAAAAAGAAAGCTGTTCTTCTGCCCCAATTTCCTTGTAAACAGCACTGGGTGGAGAAGAAATGGATTTACGTAGAAGGACAGCTGTTTTGCTAAATTCCTCATCTAGCTCTTGTCAGCCCATCATATTCCATGATGCATGTGGCTAAATTATGTGTTTTCCTGCAACTCAGATATGGGATTAAATGGCCGTTTTGTGGTGTTTTACAATGGAACAGAGGCAAGGGAGGCTGGCTTTTATTTTCAGTCTCAGATCAGACAGATTAGTCAATAGCTGCATTTTGGAGTTTTAAGTGCAGGTGAGATGAGATCAGCAGTTTGACCCTGAAGGGCTGACATTCATGTGCATGAACTGGATTCGTAAGCAGGTGGAATCTTAAGTACGGTTAGAGAGGTTATTTTATCTCTGTATTTGGCTGTGGTGTGAACGCTGCTAGAAAACTGTGCCCAGTTCTGGTGTCCACAATTCAAGAATGATGTTGATAAATTGGAGAGGGTGCAGAGAAGAGTCCCGAGAATGATTAAAGGATTAGAAAACATGTTTTTTAGTAATAGACTCAAAGAACTCAGTCTTATTTAGCTTAACAAAGAAGTTTAAGGGGTGACTTGATTACTGCCTATAAATACCTATGTGGGGAACAAATATTTGATAATAAGCTCTTCAGTCTAGCAGAGAAAGGTATAACGTGATCCAGCTGCTGGAAGTAGAAGCTAGACAAATTCAGACTGGAAATAAGTCATAATTTTTTACATGAGAGTAATTGACCACTGGAACAATTTACCAAGGGTCATGGTGGATTCTGCATCACTGATAATTTTTAAATCAGAATTGGATGTTTTTCTAAAAATTATACTCTCAATTATTTTGGGGAAGTTCTATGGCCTTGGTTATACAGTTGGTCAGACTAGATGATCACAGTGGTCCCTTCTGTCTTTGAAATCTATGAATATGTACAGTACCATTTAGGGCCTGATTCTGCAATCCTTACATTACACCCAACTAAAGTAAAGACTATTTGAATAGTAAGGTGCTAGTAAGTGTCAGTGAGGGAGGCAGAATCAAGTCCTTAATTTCTGAAAACAACAAAGTCTGGTAAGAAGCAAATTTGGACAACTATGTTTTCTTATAGGACAGTCATGTTTGAGATTTAATAGTATTTGAACAAATTGGTTTAAAAGAGTTTCCTAGTTTGCCAATGAGGCACGGTGCTGTTCTGGCACAGTGGGAAACAAACACTCTTCATAGGCCTTTTTTTTTTGGAGTGCTTTCAACGTTGTATAAATCAGCACACAAATCTTCCAAAGAAAGTCTTAGAGAGGGAGGAGTGTGAGGTAATATCTTTTATTAGACCACAGAGCTCTTCTTCAGCTCTGTGGAAGCTCAAAAGCCTGTCACTCTCACCAATAGAAGTTGGTCCAATAAAAGATGTCACCTCACTTACCTTGTCTCTCTAATATCCTGGGACCAACACAGCTACAACAACAAAGTCAGTCTTGTTATTCAGCATGTGATTTCCACTGATACTGGAAAAAAATGCCTAAAGATCTGCTAGTAGTGCTATCCCTTTCAAACTCTCTCTGCTCCCTTGGATAACCATAATCCTAGTACTCTTCTTCTGGCTATGATGTGAGGACATAGACTACTTTGAGTACTACCTTGATATTATAGGCTACCAGGAAAGTCACTTATAGCAAGCAACTGTCATTTTATCATTGGTGGCCAAACCTGTTATCTCTGCAACGTGTTTGATTTTTCTGCTCTGCGGAAGCAAGAGACCTGAGGCTGCTATTTACAGTTCAATGTGTATCTTAATTGTCCCTCTAAAAATGGACCTGACCTAGTGACGGAGTACCAGGGCAATATGCTGCCATAAGGGAGAACTAGGTTCATAAGCAAATAGGATTTTTATAGCTTCTGGTTGGATACTTGCTACACTTTATCGAAGCTATTGCATTTGGTCTTTGAGACATTACTAATCTTAGTAAGCCTTCTAGCTAATCCAAAGAACAAAAAAGGCACTTGTTAAAGAGAACGTTGTTTACTGTTCATTTTTGGCCAGAAGGAAGTTGATGTGTTGGAGGCAGACAACTGAGAAGATTAGGTGATGATTACAAAAGAAAAACAGCTACATCAAAGAGGTTCAGGAGTTATATTGGGACTGCTGTTAAGATCAGATATATTAGTTATTACTGAGACGACAAAGGTATCCTAGTGAAATACAGTTGATCAAAACATGGAGGAAGTTGGGGAAATCTGAGTATCATGAAACTGTAAATAGAAACTCTATTAAAAATATAAAAACTTGTTTCTTTAAAATATTATTTTTTCTCAAGATACCTATTTCTGTGGATTCCTAGGCCGTATTGAAATGAATAGCAAAACATCCATTATTTTCAATGGGGCCAGGATTTTATCCCTACTCTTGGTTATGTGCATCCTACAGGACAGTGGCTCTCAACCTTTCCAGACTACCCCTTTCAGAAGTCTGATTTGTCTTGTGTACCCCCAAGTTTTACCTCACTTAAAAACTGCTTGCTTACAAAATCAGACATAAAGATACAAAAGTGTTGCAGCATATTGTTTACCATATGATTATAAAATAGATCAATTGGAATATAAATATATACATTTCAGTGTATAGTATATACAGCAGTATAAGCGAGTCATTGTATGAATTTTTTTTATACTGACTTGCTAGTGCTTTTTATGGAGTCTGTTGTAAAAACTAGGCAAATATCTAGATGAGTTGATGTACCCCCTAGAGACCTCTGTGTGCCTCTGGTTGAGAACTACTGCTACAGGAGACCATATAGGAATTCCCAGAGCGCTTACATTTTAAGCCTTTAAGGCAGCTACTGCTGTGCCTTGCAGACACTGCAGTCAATTTACCTGCTCCACTGCACTTCATGGTCAGTGCTTTATGGTTTGGTGGATGAGTTCACTCAGGAACATTCACACTCACCTTTATAATAATAACTCCTAGTAATCCTTGATAACAGTTTCCAGCTTTGATTTCTCCCCCCTCGCACACACACCAGGGGCACTGGAGCCTTCCCAAAAGTGAGGGGGCTGGGGGCCCCTGCCCCCCGAGGCCCCGCCCTCTCTCCCCCGGAGGCCCTGCCCCCGGCCAAGCCGGAGCAGGGCCAGGGATCCCGCTCCCCTACCTGGAGAGGGGGATCCCTGGCCCTGCTCCGGCTTGGCATCCCCCTGCCCGTGGCCCTGCCCCCGGGCTCCCTGCCTAGGGCAGATGAAGGGACCCCGGTTCCCCATAGCTGCCCGCTTCATTCTCACCGACCTGACTCCAGCTGGTGTGGGGGTCTTGGAGCTGCAGCCCGGCCATGGTAAGAGCTGCGCGGGCAGCTGTGGGAAGCCACGGCAGACCCTCCACCTGACCGCAGTGTGGGGGCCCCAAGCAGCCCCCAGCCCGTGTTCCTGCCCCCGGGCTCCCCACCCAGGGCAGGTGGAGGGTCTGCGGCTCCCAACAGCTGCCTGTGTGGCTCTTACTATGGCTGGGCTGCGGCTCTGAGCTCCCACGCCTCCTGACGGAGCTGGGTCAGGGAGAGCTGCACAGGCAGCTGTGGTGAGCCAGTGCAGAGTCATGGATCGTCCACATCCACGTGCTCCGGGCTGGGCGGGAAGCCCAGGGGGGCAGGGACACAGGCCGGGAGGTGCTCTCAGCCTCCCCCATCCCACCCCCATCACGGGCAGGTGGAGGGTCTGCTCGCGCGGCTCCCACAACTGCCTGGGCTCCATACTGGCCTGGTCGAGGAGAGGAGGGGAAGGGGACAGGGCCCGCCCCGGCAAAAAGTGGGAGGGCCGTGGCACTTTGCCCCCCCACCCCCAGTTCCAGTGCCACTGACACGCACTTCTCCTTGTCCTCTTATTGTATTCCTGTGGTCAGTCTCTCAAATAAACCTCAGCATTTAGGATCTGTGAAGCACTGGCATAACCTTTGTTGAGGCATCATCTAATAATTAACATCACCAGTGGCATTGTGCCTTCCATTTGCCTGTGTTGGCAATTTAACTTCTACTGTTTCATTGTTAAGTTTACCATATTCCCTTCCACCCCAAACACATCAAGATTCAAGCATGGTTGCTTTGGAAAGGAACTAGATTTGGGCTAGTCCCATATGAGTGCTGTGTTCCTGCTAGGATGAAGGCATTGATGCACAGAGATTTTTGAATCGTGTTCTCTACTGAGCCTTTGCTCAAATGTGGCCTTGTTTATGATAAATACACTTGGATAAATACAACACTTCATGGTTGTTTCTTTTTCAATGTTTTATTGATATAGAAGAAGGGAGAAGGACTATTCCTGGCTAGAGTGCAGTCTGTTCTCAGATGCTGTTTCCCATCATGTCCTGGCAAGAGTGCCTAAAAGCTCTCCTGGCCTCCTCTGGAAATTCAAATAACCATGACTTATGATTAGTCAAAAATGCCTTAAATTTGTGAGGAGGCTGACAATTTTATATGTAATTGTCAGTGGCCCATGTACTTCATGTGGCTGTGAAATTCACTGTCAAATTCACCCTTTTATACAAAATTGCATTCCAGAATCTAAGGGCTGGTCTGTGTTAAAAAAAAGTTGTACTGGATTAATTAAATCAATTTTATATCAATCCAGTTAAACTGCTGCAAAATCTTAATGTGGGCACTCTCTACCAGGTTGAGCTCTTGCTGAAAAGATTTTAGCTTGTGTTGATAACTTAAACCAAAAGGTTAAATAGATTTGAGCATGTCTTAATTAGGGGTTAGCAATGGATTAACTAGATTGATTTAAAAATTTACTTTGCTAAACTGGTGCAGTTTTTCTAGTGTAGATAAGGCCTGTGTGGTGGTTTTTTTTTTTTTTTATTTTATTTTAAATAAAGCCTGTCTATATGTAGAGTTGCACCAGTTTGTCTAAAGGTATGATTTAAAAATCTGTTTAGTTAAACCAGTGCAAAAACCTGCATGAACACTCTTAATTTGACATAAACCTGGTTTACATTGTTTTAACTTAAGCCAATTAGGAACAGGTTTAAAGTAAACCAAAATTAGTCACTTGTAAACCAAAGATATTGATAAAGGGTTTGAATTGGTTTCACTAAATCAGTTTTAAAACCAATTCAAGTTAAACTGGTGCAACATGTGTTTCTGCAAATGTCGCTATTCCTTATGGTTGTAAAGAAACCTTGAAAAGCTTAACTGCTAGTGTTGTCTTTAGTTTGCAAACAACCTGAAATCAGAGGTGATTAAATATCAACATTAACCGTTTCACTGCTGATTAGCTAGATGTTGCTGCTAAAATAATGTGCTTATCTCCTAACTCTAAACTTAGGGGGAAATCTGGGTTTTTCCTACCTCTGGGTTTGTAATGCCTGCTCTGGAATAATTACAACATTTCTTTAATTTTTTTAATCCTTAAATTATTGTTACGTACTCTCAATTATAACTCCATCTTCATGTCCCCACAACCCACACACTAGGTACTGAACCCATAAATTCTTATTACCACCTCAAAATGCAGGGTCACCAATTCTTGTGATTTTTATCTCAAATCTCATGATATTTGGTGTCGTTATTAAAACCGTATTCCTGAAGGCAGGTGATTATGGTGAATCTCAGCTTTCGTTAAAAATAATTTAAGTTTCTATTCCTCATGGTTGCAAATGAAAATGTGAACCAAGTTCACCATAAAGGCCCAGAAATCAAAAGGCATATAACATCCCCCAAAAGTATTTTTTTTAAATCTTGTTATTTTAAAAACAGTATCATGATTTTTGAATGCTTAGTGTGGACAATGCTACTGGATACCCTAAATAATGGGTTTTTTAAAAATAATTTTGAGTCCATTTTTAATGGCACTCGGGGGCCTATTCACCATGACAGTGATAGTTCAAGAGCTAGGAATTATTAAAGTTTTTGTCATTGGCCTCCCACCTAGCTCTTTTGCCCTCGTTCCTAAAGCAGCTTGTACTTGTAGTGTCCATTATGGACACACTGTGAAAGTACGGTAAGTAGAGCAGAGGTACACCATTGAAGATCTTGACGGTCAAAGGATAGGGCTAAGGCATAGCCTCAAATTCCAAAACATACCTTTGGTGCTTTCCACTCAGTCTAGCTCTCGGATCCAAAGTATTGGATTCCTAAGCAGTTCTGACAAAGGGTTCATTTCTTCTTTTTCGTATGGCAAGAGAGGTGATTAGCAACATTTAATTAACCAAATCTTGATTAGTGAGCCAGTGAATAGCTTTGGAAGTGGCTTGGTGTAAGTCTGAGATGCCACCAGCAAATGATAGAAGCGGGCACTGATTTACAATATGATCCATAATTTGCAGCTGATGTCCATAGTCACATTGTGCATTATCTCTCATCTTCCAGAGGTGTAAGAGATGACAGCATCTGCCATGTAATGTTCTGAAACAGTTCAATGTGGGCCATTGTTTCCAGGGTAGGTTTCAAGCTTGGAAGTTCTTTTGTGGTGTCAGCAATCAGATGTTTGTTTGGGACGTTAGGATTATCCCAGAGTTCATTTCAGTGTACCCCAAGATTGAATGAGGGCACTTTAAAAGCTTTAGCCCAATCCCAAAGGGGCTTGCAAGATTTCAGACACGTCTTTTGAAGCTTCTGGAGGTCCTAATGAATTGGTAAATTCAAGCTGGGCATGGTTTGATTGTATTCACGAGCTGTTTGTTTGAGTTCCCCCAAGATTAACAAATGGAGCATTTGGGGGTGCAAGACATAAATTAGTTTCAACATATGCATCAAAAACAGAATTGGAAAAGTTGGGAACTAGACGGGAAGGGAAAGTATGAGTTTAAAAAACAAAGGCTTTAGTATTTTGAAGGAACTCCTTTAACAATGAATTAGTTAAGTAGTTTAAGAAAAATGTTTTACATAAACCTGTATGCAGTCTTAGTTATGTTGTATTTTCTAACATTAGCTGCTCTCTTGGTCCCAGTGATACATTTTCAGTAAACGAAAAACCTAGTTTGAAATGTAGTCTGTGCTTTTAATAGAGAAGTTGGTGAGATTTTTGACTACTACATGGAATTCTGGAAACAATGCTTACTGTCTAATGAAAATTGCATTTATGATAGCGTAGCTCTGGAACTTTCTGTTTGAATCAGTTCTGTCCATGAACATCATTAAGAGGATCTGAAACTGCAGGTGGTAAACTATAATTTCATACTGAATACTCCTCTTTTTGAGAATAATGTATAAGTGGTAATATTCATGGTCTGTTGATTTTCTCAGAATTGGAGTTCACATTTGTAAAGAGCAGAAATCATATTTGTAAAGAGCAGTGCATGTGTGATTGGTATTACCCCGTAATGAATAAATACATGGTAAAGAGAACAGTAATTGAGAAAATATGTCACAAGAATTTTTATTTAATTTTGCTCGCAAGCAAAAATCCTTCTAGTGTGGAAGGATAAAATTGACCTAAGTAGCAATTCAACTCCTTCATACCCATGGAAGGTCCTCCCCATGAGTTCCTTTTTACAACTTTATCCCCATCTGAATTTGCAGAAAATGAACCCTATGTGATGATGCTAAATAAATCAGGTCAAGTCTGGAATTTTCCATCTAACTTCAGCCCCTTCGAACATATAATTTAGCCATTCCCTTAAAATTTCCCTCTTCATCTGTGATTTTTAAAATTTCATTCCTTCGCTTCTTTTTTTTTTAATTGTTGTTAACTCTTAACTCTTGTTAGGAGTATATTAACCTCTTTGTACATGTGTATTAAATACAGTTACAGGCACATCCCAAGTCATAAATGTCTCTCTTACAAAGTAATGAGATCAGCTTTTATAAAGTGTTTAAGAAGACAATCTATTACTTGAACAAAATTGTGAAGCTTTTCTCTGTTGCTGCACAAACTATTATTACTATTTATTTGTAATAATAGCTCCTAGAGGCCCCAACTCAGAATGGGGCCCATTGTGTCAAGCACTGCACAGGGACAAAGTATGAGATGGTCTCTGCCCAGAAGAGCATACACTTTAAGAACACATACAAGCAAAGTGTTAAAAGGTACAAAGCTTGGTAGTTACTTATTAGCTCCCCCAACCTATTCCCCTCTCTCCCTATCCTCAGTACAAGTGCCCCTGCCAACCTGCACCACCATTACTGACCCAGAGAGCACCTCCTTCAGCCTGTCAACATAAAAAAAAGTCCTCAGTCCTAAACAAAATGAGCAGGGAACTGCTGACATTAAAATTTTCAGGGTTTCTCTCTTTTAAATATTTAAAATATATTTATTTTAAAAAATATTTTAAGTTCTTTAAAATGGCTCCCAAGTATTTGAAGGTGTGCGTGCGCTCTCTCTCTCTCTCCCCTTTCCTGCAGTTCCTGCAATAGCAGCTGGGTTCTAATCTCATGCAAGGAAGTGGGGGGGGCTCCTGCCTCATTTGGTGTCCCCAGAATGGGGATAGGACTTTGGGCTGTGTTCCGGATCTAGGGACGAGTAGGAGAGGAGGAATGAAGAAGATTGACTTAGCACTCTCTCCCCCCACAACCGCTGAAGCTGTTTCAGCAACAGTCGGGAAGCAAAATGTCACTGATATTATGTAGTAAACCTGCACTTGCCATTAGTAAATTATAATGCTATTAAATTTGCTATTTTATTAATTACAGGAAATCACTGAGCACTGTCACTTTCAATGACATTTCACTAATAGTATACTTTGTTAGCAGCTGCATTGACCTAATTTTAAATTTTAGCCTGACCTTCCTTCTGAAAAAATGATGTGTTCTTTGCAGTATTAGGCAGTATATTTTGCATAGTATCCCATCCTCATTTACCCAGTTTACATGATAGTGAACTACATGTGTACAGGCATCACAGAAAATATGTATTACAGCATCTCAGAGTTTGCAGTAGTTGAAGGTTATGTTAGGTATGTATTTGAGGTCTCTCAGACTGAGGTGCCAGTTTCCCAAACATTTATTCCAGTAATTGTGAAGACCAAAGCACTGATGGAATTAGGAAATAGCAGCATTATATGACTTTCGGATTCAAAATCAACAAGATGTGTAAATTAGTGTCTTACACCCAGAAAGGCACCCAGTACCGGTCTCCACACAGCCTTCTACAACAGTCACATTTAAAGTTTCTTGTTACCAGTTCTAGCTGCATTTCCTGTTTTAAGAATAGGGAATAAAGATTTCAAACTGGTAGAATCTTTCAGAACAGAAGAAAATTTTTAAATGTGACCAATATAATGTCACAATATTGGGTCACACCAAAATCACTACCACCCTCTTTAACTTACGTACTTTCAGTTCCGCAATTGTATTGTGTTTAATGAACACATCAAAGAACGGAAAATCACACCGCAGTACACAACCTTAACCACAATACTACGTTATAATTGTCATTAAATTAAGTAATCACAAAATTGCAATCTTTTTATCTGCACATACTATACACCAGACCAAGAAAAGAATACAAAGTTATTACATACTCCAATTGATTTCTTATAAAAACATTTGACGATATATTTATATTATAATAATTAAAAAAATCAGATAAACTATACAATCCACACTATTAAATAAATCCATACACAATATTATTGAAATATATGCATCCACACTGTTTCATACGTATATTTTAAATATTAATTACTGTTTGCATTGTGGTAGCACTTAGGAGCCCCAGACATACACTTGGGTCACATTGTGCTATGCTCTATACGAACATAACAAAAATACAGTCCCTGCTCCAGGGCTTATATAAAATAACATACTTAGATTGTGTTACATAACAAATTAACGTATTGACGTTATGATTGTTCTTTGCAGTGTGGTTCACAGTTCTTCAGTGTATGTATTGAAGATGATAGTGTTTCTTAATTGAAAGTGAATCTATTACAGAGGGCATTAGCATTTTGGCATGCTTAAGTTGTGAAAAGAACTGGTCTAATGCCTGGAGAGGTGTATTGGGATGGGTGTGATGTTACCTTAGCTTAAGATTTCCTGGCTTTTTAGTATTGGTGTTGTTGTGAAGATGTACACTTGAGCATACTTAAGTCTAAATTTAGGAGGTAGGGTTTTTTGCTTGAAAATTGTAGGGTTTTTTTTTTAAAAAAATCTATTAACATAGCTGAGAATGGTAGGGTTGAAGAAACAATCTGAAGGTACTGAAGATGCCAAATTGGTTGAATAATTCTCCCTTCCATTTTAAATTTTGCATGCCTGGCAGAGAAAGTTTTAACTGGATCCATTGTTTTCACCATTAGCTATTCAACACTTTTTATATGTAGCGATAGGAGCCCTGGCAGCCTGAAAAGCTTTTAATGCTAGGACAAGAAAAGATGACACTATCTAAAGTTTTTGCCATCAGGAATTTCAGCCTTTCAAAAGAGTAGATATAATCATTTAAACAATTTCCCGGTTTCCCTAAATAGCTCTGCTCTCAAGATCCTCAGTTTAATATCCATCACCTGACCTTCCTCCCCCTTTTTGATGAAGAATGCTTTCTTTGTCTGCTTAGGTGACTTATCTTGCAGATATAAGTTATACAATTAATTCTCAATCAAAAGTAATTGATGGAAAATAAACTGTGTTGCTATATTCATAGCAAAAAATTACAGATTTGATGAAAAATACACAGTAATCAATGCAGCATAAATAGGTATGCTCATGACTAATTGTGTGTGTAAATCAAAAATATGCACATTAATAAACTGAAAAAATAGAAAAGGTGTCATTTTAAAATGTTTTTCAAGCTGTCCTGCAGTGGCTCATGAACATGGGTCCCAAACTTAGGGCACAAACCCCAAATTGGTTATGAGTTCTATACCTATGTTTCACCAACCAATTATCAAGTATAAACTCCTTAGGCACTGTACCAGCCTTAACATAGAGCCACAGACAGTTCCCTTGGGTATTGTGATCTGTCGTGCCACAAGGTAAGCTTACCTTTTTCATAGCTAGTCCCCTACACCAAAGATCAAAGTAATCGTCAGGTTACTCCCAGTCCCAAAGGACCATCACTTACCTCAGGTCAGTTGCACCTTAGATCTTACACCAAAGACAAGGCTTGTAGCCTACCTGTAATAAATTATCTAAAGATTTATTAAATAAGAAATAAGAAAAGGAAATAAGAGTTATTTACAAGGTTAAATCCGGCAAACATATATACACACAAATGAGTTACAATCTTAAGTTTCAAAAGGTAGTAGAAGCTTGTGTAATAAGCAAGCATTGTATGTCCCTTAGGGCTAAGCAGTTGGGGAGCCCTTTCTTATGCCTAGAAATCTTGCTCTCGAAAGTCCAAGCAGCATAGGGATGAAGTTTCTACTTGTTAGGGCTTTTTGTTCCTTCCCCACTTCTGCTTTGAGTTGCAAACTTAGCTGATGGAGGAATTCACTTGCACATCTCCTCTTCATGGTGGGGTGGGGAAGCAGTCAACAAATCGTTTGTTGTTCTGATGTTCAATAACAATTCGTCTGGTGTCGAGGGGCCTTCTTTGTTGGGCAACACAAAACATCTTTTGCTGTTGGAGACTAGTATTTCACACTAGTTAACACTTCTCTCCTGTCTGGTGATTTACAGGGTTACAGATATTTATAATGCAAATGCTTAAATATTACTTTAAAATATGGGATACAGATGTTATAAGTGAGATTAACTGATGCAGCAACTTACAAGTGTTCAATAAAGCCTAAACACTAAGCACATCTAATACCTATTTTACCAACACTAGCATTCAGGTGAACAAGACTGATTCCAGCTATATGTTTGTAAATATCCAAATGAGACACGGGGACCTTGCCATAAGATGGCACATGTTTTGCCAGTGTCACGATTTATATCTCAAATTAATTTTCAGTGAAAGTCTAATCAGCACGGATATAAAAACAATGTTGACACATATCAAGCCATCTACAGTACACCTCCAAACATCATTGCCACTGGTAGAACTGAACTGGTGTTAACAATAGTGGGAAACTTTAAAAAAATGTCCATATTATAGGTTATTCCTGAAATCTCCTGGCAATTCTGAGAGTGTGTTTGTAAGGCAGAATGACCCAATACATCTGCTGACCATTAAGTAATAGAGTAATTATAACTCCAGATTCAGTGCTTGCTTAGATATTTCCAGAATTCTTAAACGTTTAATCCTGGCTTTGTTTTCCAGAGCCCCTGCTCTGTCCTGAAGTAACTCTCTTCTAAAGTAAAGTTGTTTGTACTACCTTAATTTGGCACCTTTGTGTGTAGGCATGATGATGGTCTTTGATTACATGAGCGTACTGTTTTTTCCACAAGACTCTTGCCTCATTCAGTGCACAGAATGGATGGTGCTCACTGAAAGAGTAGCTATTTCTTTTTATCCTCCTCACTGAATGCTTGGCACCAGGCTTTACTTTCCTCACACTATCTAAAGCCAGCACTGAATATAGACTTTTTTATTTCCAAGTGGACTTTTCTATGGTGCTTTTCTCTGTAGTATCTGAGTGCATGAAAAACATTAATGGTTTTATCTTTGCACCCCAGTGAGGGAAGGTGGTATTATTATAAAATAATGGAATAATAGAAATGTAAGTCTGCAAGGTACCTCAGGGGTCATCTGATCCATCCCTCTGGGCTCAGGCAGGACCAAGTATGCCTCTAGACTATCCCTGACAGGTGTTTGTCTAAACTGTTCTTAAAAACCTCCAATGGTGGGGATTCCACAACCTCCCTTGGTAACCTAACTAGCCTTATAGTTAGAAAGTTGTTCCTAATATTTAACCTAAATCTTCCTTGCTGCAGATTTAGCCCATTACTTCAGACCAATTGATCATCCTCTTTATAACAAAGCTTAACATACTTGAAGACTGTTATCAGGTGTCCCCCCCATAATATTTTTTCTCAAAACTAAATGTGCCTAGTTTTTTAGCCTTTCCTCACAGATCAGGTTTTCTAACCCGTTCAACATTTTTGTAGCCCTCCTCTGTCCCCTCTCCAGTTTGTCCACATCTTTCTTAAAGGCTGGCACCCAAAACTGGACATGGTACTCCAGCTGAGGCCTCATCATTGCTGAGACAATTACCTCCTCTGTCTTATGTATAACACTGCTGTTGAAACACCCCAGAATGACATTAGTCTTTTCTTCAGAGCTGCATCACATTATTGGCTCATATTCAATTTGTGATCCACTATGACCCCCAGATTTTTTTGGCAGTACTAATGCCTTACTCTTTCC
This sequence comes from Eretmochelys imbricata, assembly GCF_965152235.1. Taxonomy (NCBI): domain Eukaryota; kingdom Metazoa; phylum Chordata; order Testudines; family Cheloniidae; genus Eretmochelys; species Eretmochelys imbricata. Next base: position 153,903,603 of record NC_135574.1, read on the forward strand.
CAAGTGTAGTACTTTACACTTGTCTCTATTCAATTTAATCTTTTTGATTTCATACCAATTCCCGATTTGTCAAGCTGTCATGGCTGGGTTATGGACAGCCAGATCTGATGGTCAGAGACTGAGTCTATGGTTACGAGTTAAGAACCAGAGTCAAGCGGGTCAGGAAACCAGGGGGCCAGAGGCAGGAGATGAACTGGAGGTCAGGAACCACAAGTCAAATATCCACAAGTCCCACATTAGGATGTCAGGAAATCAAGCCAGGGTAGCGGTAGCAGGAAGTGCAAGGCACACAGTCCGAAGCAGAGTGGAGCCCAATTGTTCAGACAGCTTTCTGTTCCTACTGCTGGCTTAAGTAGGGCCAGTGGGCCAATCACCTGCCCTCAGACTGTGCCAATAGGACCTCAGGGGAGCAGTCTCAAACTGGGTCTGGGCTTCATGGGTCCTAGGAAAGTAGTTGTTAATAGGCTACCAGGTGGAGGACTGGCATGTGGCTGCTCCCATGAACCCTGTGGTTCTGAGTTCAGTACTTGTGGGTCATGACACAAGGTCACTTTGAATTCTAATCCTGTCTTCAAAAGTGTTTGCAACCCCTCCCAGCTTGGTGTCATCATTTTATAAGCATATTCTCCACTCCATTATCCAAGTCATTAATGAAAATACTAACTAATACTGGACCCAGAACAGAACCCTGCGGGACCCCACTAGATATGTTCCCCCACTTTGACAACAAACCATTAACTACTCTTTGAAAACACTTTCTACCAATTGTGCCCCAAACTTACGGTAATTTAATCTAGACCATATTTCTCTAGTTTGCTCATGAGAATGTTAGTTGTTTTACACATGGGAATGTCGTCCTTTAATTTTGAGTGCCCAATTTAAGATGTCTAGGACCTGATTTTTCAGAATATGTAGTATTCTTCTTTGAATGTGCTCTGCATATTCCCACTCTTGGGATGTGCCAATTATGCAGCCTGGATCAGGCGAAACTTACAGTAGCAGTGTCCTTTGGAGCTCTCTTGCACTCCCTCTCCTTGCCACTGTGAATGTTTGAGAGGACCAGGCTATAAAAGTGGGCCCGGGGCACTGATTGCCTCAGTTCCTTTCCTGCCATGGTAGCAGGTGGACCAGGGGGTCTTCAGACTAGGATTCCTCTGAATGGATTGTTCCCAGAACTGCCTTGTAAATCTTGTTAGCTTTGAATTGGTGAGTTATTTTATTTCTTTCATTGTTTTTGTTTTTCATGTTCTCACCTGTCATCTGAGGATCTTCACATTCTAGCATGGGTCCTTAGTTCTGCTAAGTCAGGGAAAAAAACCAAAACAAGTCAGGGTTCAAGAGAGTTCCTGGTGTTTTTCCTGCCTCAGAAACATAGGTGGGTTGCTGGGGGAAGATCATTCTGCTTCTTATTGCTCTATGTGCAATACCTTTACCCTCAAGGCTAGAAAGAACATCAGTATTCCCTCTAACCTATGCTATTTCAAGAGTCGTTAGCAGCTAAACCTTCCAGTTTTGAAACTCAGGGACCCATAGTGCTGGGACACCAACCGCTGCTCCAACTCCTAACCAAGTTAAAAGAAACCCAGCAAAGGTTTTGGCTTCCTTGGCTGGAAAGATTGGATTCATATGAGTGCAAATGCTTGGACTCACAAGTGTCAGCCTCTGCTGAAAGAGCCAGTTCTCAATAGCATACTTCTAATAATCCAGTACTTCAGTTCTGTTCACTGAAGTGCAAAAGCTTTTTCACAAGGCTCCATTCTTAGAAGTCAGAGCTACAGCAAAAGGTGATCTTGAGGGTCAAGGCTATATTATGGATCTGCATCCTGTTCCGGATCCAAGGCCATCACTTCTGTGTTCAAAATCTCATTGCAGGAGTTGTTGGTTCCTATAGGTTCCATGGTTACCATGATGGCTCAGGTTCATTGTTTTGAGTCCCTGAAACACTCACTCACTTGGATCTGCCTGAGATCTGAATGTCCCTCGTACTGCACCAGATAGGTTATCCTTGGTGATTAAAGATAAAGGCAAGTATAAATTATGAACCCAGCAAAATAGACAGAGGGCAAATAGATACTTAGATATTTGGTTACAATTTATTCAATACTCAACCTACATTCGTCTGCAAAAAAACCCAGCACACCTGTCCAATTTTTTTTTTTGAATATGAACATTTGGTAGACATGCCTGGTTTGTTAAATATGTGTAATCAGATTTCACTCAGTTTAATGAAATCACTAGAAATGACATGTCATGGGTAGTATAAAGAAACTCCATCTGCAGTATGGTAACAGCTTGTTAAGTAGAGAGATCTAATGATTATATTACACTAAAATGTTTCTCAAAACAAAAGTTCACTGTTGTAATGATTATTGTTTTGTCTCCGATATTTACATAGCAAGATTTTTAAACCTGTTAAAACTTCCTAAACAAATATATAGTTTAAAGGCAAGAAGGGTAAGGCAGTGGTGCCTGTTGCTTCTCCTCTGGGAAAGAAAAAGGAAAAAAACAACAACTAAAGGCTAAATCTATTTCCTTAGCTAGGCGTCCTACCCAGAGATATGCAAAGCTCTTCTTTAGGGACCCTACTGGTTCCCTGGGAAAATTTGGTTCACCTCTTTCGGCTTTTTAACCAAGCCACGTTGTCAGTTCTGGAAACTTCCTTGCATCCACATTTTAGATCTGGAGTCAGGCCACAACTGACCTGATTCCGTACAGATACTGTGGTGGTGACCGTGGTATAAAAACCTCCATAGAACAGAACAGAACAGAATTTCCTTACTATCCCAGGGAATGGATCAGAGTGTTAAGGGGACTATTAGTTTCAATTTCTCCCTCCCTCACCCAGGCATTATGACAGGGATTACCCTGGAGGCTACTAGCAGAACTGGTCAGGTGCCACCAAGGGCGATGTGGCCATATGCGTCCTCCCCTAAGTGTTACCCTTATTCTAAAAGGGCTGAAGAAAGGCAGCCACTAAAGCAACTGCCTACGTAGTCTTCTCCCAAAAGGTTTCAAAAGAAATGTCACTCATTGGCAGGACCATCCCTAGCAGGGTGTGGGGCCCGGGACATAGGCGTTGAGTTTGGGAGCTCCCCGCAGCTCCAGCCAGGCCCTGGCCCCATTCCACCCCTTTCCCCAAGGCTTCACCCCTGCCCTGCTTCTTCCCACTCTTGCTCTGCCCCCACCCTGCCTCTTCCCGGCCCGCCTCTTCCCTGCCTCTTCCCACCCCTGGCCCGCCTCTTCAGTGCCCAGTTCCACCCCCTCCCCTGAGTGCATTGCACCCTCGCTCCTCTCCCCTCCATCCCAGAACCTCCTGATACAGTGAAACTTCTGATCCGCAGCAGGCGGTAGGCACTGAGAGGGAGGGAGAGGTGCTGGTTGGCGGGGCCCGCTGGTGGGCAGGAGGCGTCGGGGGTAGGAGGGAGGTTCTGGCAGGGGGGCTCCTCAACCCTGCCTGCCGCTCTCTCTCACCTCCTCACGATTTTATAGACGCGTGGGGCCCCCCAAAGCACAGGGCTCGGGGCGGTCCCCCTGATTCGCCATACCCAAGGGATGGCTCTGTTCACTGGAACATTCTCTCCCTCATCTTCACTCTCACCAGTACTGTGGGAATCACTGGTACGTGTCCCAGACATGCTGTATGAAGAACAGCTAGTGGGACCTGTCAAGCCTCTGGATGCATACAGTAGAACCCCAGAGTTAGCAACTGACTGGTCAACCACACACCTCATTTGGAACTGGCATTATGTTCCATTATTGTGTATCAGGCAGCAGCAGAGACAAATTTAAAAAAGCAAACACTGTACAGTACTGTGTTAAACATAAACTATTAAACATATGAAGGGAAAGTTTAAAAAAAATTAACAAGGTAAGAAAACTGTTTCTGCGCTTGTTTCATTTAAATTAAGATTGTTAAAAGCAGCATTTTTCTTCTACCTAGTAAAGTTTCAAAGCTGTGTTGTGTTAAGCCAATGTTCAGTCGTAAACTTTTGAAAGAACAACCGTAATATTTTGTTCAGCATTACAAACATTTCAGAGTTATGAACAACCTCCATTCCTGAGGTGTTCATAACTCTGAGGTTATACTGTATATGTATCCAGATATTCAGCCCTCTGTGGATGACAATTTGGGTGCATCATCTTCCTCTTCTTTGTAAGATGTGTTTCAATTTTATGAACTTGTAGACAACATAGATACAACTTAAAAAGAAACTACATTCCCCCCTCCCTGTGCCCGGTATTTGATATTCTTGGTTTGCCCTCTTACAGTAAGATTGTACTGGTTATAGGCAGTTTATTACAACCTTCAAAATATATCTGGGTATATCCAGCATCTGGGTCAACAGTATCTAAGAAATTGGTCGAGTTATACCAGTTGGCTTCTGGGGGCTTCTCAGTCTTCAAAACCCACCAGTTCCAAGTTCACTAATTGTGACAGCTACCAGTCAGGTCCCTTCTACCCCTTCCAACAGAGAGGGTATGAAATTGGATGCTGTGGGCAGATAGATGTTCTTCTCTGCTACATTGGGCTCTAGAGTGTTGAACTATCAGGCAGTAATGTCCAGATATCAGTTCTATGGGAGAAAACTGTACTCTTCGCCCAGTCATTCCTGGAAGACCAGAAAAACTGGCCAAGACCTTTATTATTGAAAGTTTATTAGTTGTTAAGCACACCTTGAGAGCATCTGTCAGTGCTTCTAATGTGTCATTTAGAGCTGTTCCATCTATGATTACTTTGAGACACCATTTGTGGTTACATTAATCTGGCCTTCCTTCAGTAACAAGACTCTGGAAAGAAGACCCCCTGTTTGAAGGTGAAGGGCTATTTTAGCTCTTGAATAGATGAGGTACAGCAGGTCTTCTGCAAGGTCTCTGGGGATTTCACAATGCACTAGGAAATGATTTGGCGTACCAATGTTTTATTACCAGGGATGACTGTATATAGCCTCTATTTTCTATTCATTTCAAAAGAATATATTCCTGCATCAGCACAGATATAAACCCCCTGAACCATGGACTAAAGGGAGATCCACTTGAAAGCAGACTCTTGGCCTCAGATTTGACAGAACATCTGAGAACCCTGGACCAGTTTTAGCCCTATTAGCAATCTTGTCTTTCTTTGGAAACTGTCTCTCTCTCATTTCTTAGATACATGGAATACTGTCACATGGGCTGTTGGATCTTGGAGATCATCCTACAGGATTACTCCGTTTAGTTCGACACTATCTCTTCAAGGATCCTTCTCATGAGAACTTGCTAAGATCACAAGTTCATTCACTGATCGTTGGGTACCACAGAAGAAGTTCTCAAAGAATTTAGGGAAAGAATTTTATTCCAGGTACAAAGAGATTTTATTCCAGACAGAAGCCTCCAACCCATTCCAGGCCTTTGAAAGCTCAACTCTTTCATCAAAAAGTTAAAATTCTATATGCTTACCCTAGCTTTGATAATCTTTTCTTTATCTACCTGCCACAGTATCCACTCACTGGAGGTGGTGCCTCTTCCTCGTCACTCTCAGGATTAGCTTTAGCCAGGCATTGCGCCCTCCTCTCGCGACGTATCTCCCATTGTCCTTCATCCTGTGGACCCCTCTTACTCCAGGAACCGCAGCCTCCTCTTCATGACTTGGCCCTTCTGGGGGGAGGGTGTGGAGGTGTAACAAAGTCTTTCCCAGAACAAACAAACAAAACCTCTCCATATCTATGTTTCAGACTTAATAGCGATACATTGGGCTCCCAAATCCTTTCTCCGTTGTCTATGAGCTATAGTGCTTCAAATAGTCACTGACAAAATTACAGGGATGTTTTATGTAAACAAGCAGGAAGGAGTGCATTCTAGGCAGCTCTGCAAAGAGGTGGGAGTGGTTCATAGTTAAGGCTAAAATTTTATCATGGATATTTTTAGTAAAAGTCAGGGGACAGGTCATGGGCAATAAAAAAAAATTCATGGAAGCCCATGACCTGTCCCTGACTTTTACTAAAAATATCCATGATAAAATGGGAAGGGACAGGGCAGCTGCGGGGTGTCTGGGAGCTCTGGGGCAGAGGGGAGCTGCAGGGTCCCTCTGACCCTTCCCCAGCAGTGGGGACCTGCGGGAATCTCTCTGCTGCTGCTGCAGTGGGAGCTGCGGGGGTCCCCCAGCCCCGTGGCAGCAGCCAGGGAGCTGATGGGGTCCCCCTGTCTCTGCCGCAGTGGGGAGCTATGGCGGTCCCCCTACCCCTCCGTAGTGGCCAGGGGCTGCAGGGGTCCCTGTGGTGGCGGGGAGCTGCTGGGGTCCCCCTGCCCCACAGCGGCTGTAGGGGTTCCCCTTCCCCACGGTGGTGACTGGGGAGCTGTGGGGGTCCCCCTGCCCTGCCCCGGAAATGGGGAGCTGCGGGGGTCGCCCTGCTCCGCCACCACTGGTGGGGAGTTGCAGGGTACCCCCACTGCCCATGGTGGCTGGGAGCTTGGGGGCACCGCTGCCTCAGGTGGCGGGGGTACCTCAGAACTCCCTGCCTCTGCAGGAGGCGGCAGGACCCTGCAGCTCCCAGACGCCAGGGCTGAAGTCATTGCGATCTCTGGAAGTCACAGATTCTGTGACTTCCGCGACCACCTTGACAAAATTGTAGCCTTACTCATAGTATACCAGATTTATCCAGTAGTTCCTCCCTTGAGGGCAAGGACAATACACTAATACAACAGCTAAGCAGAGTCCATCATGATAAGCCTGAATGGTCACTCAATAATTGGGTACAAACATCTTCTTCTCCTTATGGGGGTGTCAAGAGAGAGATAATCCTGTTTGCCTGTAAAAAGACACAGGTCTAGCCATCTGGGGTTTTGCTCCAGAGAAGAGCAGAGCAATCCATCTAGAATTGATTTCTTCTAGCCTCGGGGTAGGTCTTCTCTGTGTCTTCCCTCCAATTCCTCTAATTCAAGGAGCTCTGAAAAAAATCAGACATCACAAAACCAAAATTATTCTGATTGCCTTGGGCAAAACAGCATTAGTGCAGAGATCTACCACAACTATTGCAAAGGGTTTATCTGTATCTCCTTGCAATTCCAGGCCTGTTGACCTAACAGAGGGTTTAGATTTGTCATCCAGACTGAGTCTGGCTTGACAGCATGGACCACAAGACTTTGACAGATCTAGAACTTTCCTGTGTGGAGAAAACGGGAGATTCTAGTAAACTCAAGGAAGCAGTCAACCTACCTGTGTTATTGTTATAAGTAAGGCTATGATTCTGTCACGGAGGTCACAGAGGTCACGTGACTTCTTCTGGGGCAGGGTTGGAGCACCTGTCAACCCCGGGCTGCCAGAACAGCTGACTGGTGGCCAGCCCTGGGACCACTGAAAAAGCGGTCCCTAGCTGCAGGAGCAGTGGCTGGGGTTGGATCAGCTCCCCTGAGGCTGGAGCAGCAGCAGTCAGCCCCCGCCGCAGGAGCAGCGGCGAGGCTGGAACAGCTGCAAAAGCCTGGCAGTCATCTGTTTTTCCCCGCAGGGTATTTTTAGTAAAAGTCACAGACAGGCCGTGGGCTTCCATTTGTTTATTGCTCATGACCTGTCCCTGATTTTTACTAAATATATCCGTGACAGAATCTTAACCTTAGTTATACGTGGCAATGGTTCTCTTTGCCATCAACCACTAGTAACATACATACAACTTCATCTCTTAGACAGTTTGTATTAGAATACATTATTTGAAATGTTTGGGACTTCCCAACGTACATTTCACAGCCATCTCAGCTCATCACAGTTCAGTCAAGCAAATGATTATACTTAGCCATGATATAGTAAAAAGTTTCTAGAAGGGTTAATGAACATTTGCCCTCTGGTTAGAAAATGCACACCTACACGGGACCTTAATCTAGTTCTTTCTTAACTCATGAAACACCCCCTTAGAACCTATGGGGGAGTGTTCCCTGTTTCATCTCTCTGTGGAGACAGTCTTTGTTACAGCTATTACATCTGCTAGAAAAGTTGAGTGAGGTTTAGGCTGTCATGGTTTACCTCCCTTTCACAGTCTTTAATAAAGAAGAAGCAGTTATTCATCCACAGCCTACATTTCTCCCCAAGTGGTAACAGAAGTCCATCTCAAGAAGTCCATAAACCTGCCAGTATTTTTTTCCCTAGGCCTCACTCTGGGGAAGCCAAGCTTATACACTTTGGATGCTAAAAGAGCATTAACCTTCTATTTGAATAGGCCCCCGGAATACCAAAAATCACCTGGATTGTTTGTTGTTTATGGGCAAAAGAGTAAAGGTCAGATGATCACATCCCAACACTTTTGTGAGTGGGTTAGGCTCTGTATTGAAGAGTGTGATTAAAAACAAAACTGTTCCTCTTCCAGAAGGACTTAGAATGTAGTTGATTAGAATGAAGTCTACTTCCTCAGCCTGCTTTAGACATAATCCCATATTAGAAATCTGTAGTACAGCCACTTGAAGCTCAATTAATACTTTCACAAAACATTATTCCTTAGATCTGTCACCTAGATCAGATACCCAATTTGATAAAGCAATATTACAGTAGTTAACTAGGTCTCCATGGCCTGTTGTCGAGAGGTAAAGCGTTTTGCCTGCCAAACTGTCAAGAGTAGGAATTGAGCAGAGGCCACTGAAAGTAGAAATGAAGATTACAAACATGTATTTGGAGTTGTTCTTTATTGATTCTGCACATTCACACTTCTCACTCTGCATCCCCTTTCTCTGAGTCCTACTCAGAACTTTGGACCTGGGGGAGATTGTAGAAGGAGCTGATGAAGTGTGTGTAATGCAGCCCCTTTTTGTAGCCTTGCCTCTGAACTTTTGGATCTGCAAGGGGAGTAGCAGTGTGAGTGTGTTCTAACAGGCACTGCTAGTAAAAGGTTTCACCAGTCCATGCTTCAGCATTGGCACATCCCAAGAGTATGAATGTGTTGAGTCCACCGCAAAGAACTGTGGTTACAGATGAGTAACTTTAATTTCCACAAAAGCTGTATGTTCAACATATAGCCCCACTGAACTCTGTTGCAATTGTCAGTGCTTAGCTGAGATGGACTCTGCATGTTCAGTTATTTCAAGCTGAGCACCCAGAAAGTGAGGAACACACAGCTAGTGGTCACCTGTAAAAAAGAGTGGTGTAAGTGGTTTGCCTAGCGTTACATAAAAACTCTGTGGCAGAGGCAGGGATAGAAAGCAGTTCTTCTGGGTGGTATTCAACTGTGTTAACCATCAGACAATTGTTTCTCTTCCTAGAATTCCCTGTCTCATTCATCACAAACCTTTTTAACTTCTGCAGTAAATGAGACAGGGGTCATAGGAAACAACAGCTGCCTTCACTTCACAACCTTGATTTATCCCAGAACGCCATCTATCCTGTGCACTGAGCAAGGCAGAATCCTCTGGAAAAAATATGGTGTGATCATAGAATCATAGAAATGTAGGGCTGGAAGGGACCTAGAGAAGTAGTCAGTCCATGCTGTGGCAGGACTAAGTAAACCTAGACCATCCCTGACAGATGTCTGTCCAATCTGTTTTTAAAAACTCCCAATAATGGGGATTCTACAACCTCCATTGGAGCCTATTCTAGAGCTTAACTACTTATACAATTAGAAAGCCTTTCCTAATATCTAATCTAAATCTCCCATATTGCAGATTACATCCATTACTTCTTGTCCTCCTACCTTCAGTGGACATGGAGAAAATGGATCACCATCCTCTTTATAACCGACTTTAATATTTTTGAAGAGTTATCAGCTCCCCTTTCAGTCATCTTTTCTCAACACTAACCATGCCCAATCTGCATCACATTGTTGACTCATATTTAGTTTGTGATCGATTATAACCCCCCAGATCCTTTTCAGCAGTACTACCACCGGTAGGGACCATAAAGGCAGAACAATAGGAGTATAGATTTCACAATCAGAACTATTGATAAGTGGTTTCTTCCCAGACAAAGGCTATCAAACAAAGTTTTCTTTAAACATCTTAAGATCTGTTTCTTTATTTGGTGATGGTGGGTACTATTAGGACTGGAGTGCCTTCTTATCAGCCCAATATTACATTCTTTGATGCAATTTAGCTGGAATGTGAGGATGCAACTCTGCAACTTTGCTCATGGTTCCTGCTTTTACTGCAGAAAATGATCTCAGATCTTACACCTCCAGATGCCTACAAATTCATTGTTTAATAATTTGTTCCACTATCTTTCCAGGTATCTAAGTTAGGATGACTGATCTATAATTCTCTGTGTCCTCTTTGTTCCCCTTTTTAAAGATAGGTGCTATGTTTGCCCTTCTCCAGTCTTCTGGGACTTCACTTGTACTCCAGGAGTTCTCAAGGATAATTGCTAACAGTTCTGAGATTCGCAAAAAGAAAAGGAGTACTTGTGGCACCTTAGAGACTAACCAATTTATTTGAGCATGAGCTTTCGTGAGCTACAGCTCACTTCATCAGATGCATACCGTGGAAACTGCAGCAGACTTTATATATACACAGAGAATATGAAACAATACCTCCTCCCACCCCACTGTCCTGCTGGTAATAGCTTATCTAAAGTAATCTTCAGGTTAGGCCATTTCCAGCACAAATCCAGGTTTTCTCACCCTCCACCCCCCCACACAAATTCACTCTCCTGCTGGTGATAGCCCATCCAAAGTGACAACTCTTTACACAATGTGCATGATAATGAAGTTAGGCCATTTCCTGCACAAATCCAGGTTCTCTCACTCCCTCACCCCCCTCCAAAAACCCACCCCCATACACACACAAACTCACTCTCCTGCTGGTAATAGCTCATCCAAACTGACCACTCTCCAAGTTTAAATCCAAGTTAAACCAGAACATCTGGGGGGGGGGGGAGGGGAGGTAGGAAAAAACAAGAGGAAATAGGCTACCTTGCATAATGACTTAGCCACTCCCAGTCTCTATTTAAGCCTAAATTAATAGTATCCAATTTGCAAATGAATTCCAATTCAGCAGTTTCTCGCTGGAGTCTGGATTTGAAGTTTTTTTGTTTTAAGATAGCGACCTTCATGTCTGTGATTGCGTGACCAGAGAGATTGAAGTGTTCTCCGACTGGTTTATGAATGTTATAATTCTTGACATCTGATTTGTGTCCATTTATTCTTTTACGTAGAGACTGTCTAGTTTGACCAATGTACATGGCAGAGGGGCATTGCTGGCACATGATGGCATAAATCACATTGGTGGATGTGCAGGTGAACGAGCCTCTGATAGTGTGGCTGATGTTATTAGGCCCTGTGATTGTGTCCCCTGAATAGATATGTGGGCACAATTGACAACGGGCTTTGTTGCAAGGATAAGTTCCTGGGTTAGTGGTTCTGTTGTGTGGTATGTGGTTGTTGGTGAGTATTTGCTTCAGGTTGCGGGGCTGTCTGTAGGCAAGGACTGGCCTGTCTCCCAAGATTTGTGAGAGTGTTGGGTCATCCTTTAGGATAGGTTGTAGATCCTTAATAATGCGTTGGAGGGGTTTTAGTTGGGGGCTGAAGGTGACGGCTAGTGGCGTTCTGTTATTTTCTTTGTTAGGCCTGTCCTGTAGTAGGTAACTTCTGGGAACTCTTCTGGCTCTATCAATCTGTTTCTTTACTTCCGCAGGTGGGTATTGTAGTTGTAAGAAAGCTTGACAGAGATCTTGTAGGTGTTTGTCTCTGTCTGAGGGGTTGGAGCAAATGCGGTTGTATCGCAGAGCTTGGCTGTAGACGATGGATCGTGTGGTGTGGTCAGGGTGAAAGCTGGAGGCATGCAGGTAGGAATAGCGGTCAGTAGGTTTCCGGTATAGGGTGGTGTTTATGTGACCATTGTTTATTAGCACTGTAGTGTCCAGGAAGTGGATCTCTTGTGTGGACTGGACCAGGCTGAGGTTGGTGGTGGGATGGAAATTGTTGAAATCATGGTGGAATTCCTCAAGGGCTTCTTTTCCATGGGTCCAGATGATGAAGATGTCATCAATATAGCGCAAGTAGAGTAGGGGCTTTAGGGGACGAGAGCTGAGGAAGCGTTGTTCTAAATCAGCCATAAAAATGTTGGCATACTGTGGGGCCATGCGGGTACCCATAGCAGTGCCGCTGATCTGAAGGTATACATTGTCCCCAAATGTGAAATAGTTATGGGTAAGGACAAAGTCACAAAGTTCAGCCACCAGGTTAGCCGTGACATTCCTGGCCACTATGGATGTAGAAGCCCTCTACACCAACATTCCACACAAAGATGGACTACAAGCCGTCAGGAACACTATCCCCGATAATGTCACGGCAAACCTGGTGGCTGAACTTTGTGACTTTGTCCTTACCCATAACTATTTCACATTTGGGGACAATGTATACCTTCAGATCAGCGGCACTGCTATGGGTACCCGCATGGCCCCACAGTATGCCAACATTTTTATGGCTGATTTAGAACAACGCTTCCTCAGCTCTCGTCCCCTAAAGCCCCTACTCTACTTGCGCTATATTGATGACATCTTCATCATCTGGACCCATGGAAAAGAAGCCCTTGAGGAATTCCACCATGATTTCAACAATTTCCATCCCACCACCAACCTCAGCCTGGTCCAGTCCACACAAGAGATCCACTTCCTGGACACTACAGTGCTAATAAACAATGGTCACATAAACACCACCCTATACCGGAAGCCTACTGACCGCTATTCCTACCTGCATGCCTCCAGCTTTCACCCTGACCACACCACACGATCCATCGTCTACAGCCAAGCTCTGCGATACAACCGCATTTGCTCCAACCCCTCAGACAGAGACAAACACCTACAAGATCTCTGTCAAGCTTTCTTACAACTACAATACCCACCTGCGGAAGTAAAGAAACAGATTGATAGAGCCAGAAGAGTTCCCAGAAGTTACCTACTACAGGACAGGCCTAACAAAGAAAATAACAGAACGCCACTAGCCGTCACCTTCAGCCCCCAACTAAAACCCCTCCAACGCATTATTAAGGATCTACAACCTATCCTGAAGGATGACCCAACACTCTCACAAATCTTGGGAGACAGGCCAGTCCTTGCCTACAGACAGCCCTGCAACCTGAAGCAAATACTCACCAACAACCACATACCACACAACAGAACCACTAACCCAGGAACTTATCCTTGCAACAAAGCCCGTTGTCAATTGTGCCCACATATCTATTCAGGGGACACAATCACAGGGCCTAATAACATCAGCCACACTATCAGAGGCTCGTTCACCTGCACATCCACCAATGTGATTTATGCCATCATGTGCCAGCAATGCCCCTCTGCCATGTACATTGGTCAAACTAGACAGTCTCTACGTAAAAGAATAAATGGACACAAATCAGATGTCAAGAATTATAACATTCATAAACCAGTCGGAGAACACTTCAATCTCTCTGGTCACGCAATCACAGACATGAAGGTCGCTATCTTAAAACAAAAAAACTTCAAATCCAGACTCCAGCGAGAAACTGCTGAATTGGAATTCATTTGCAAATTGGATACTATTAATTTAGGCTTAAATAGAGACTGGGAGTGGCTAAGTCATTATGCAAGGTAGCCTATTTCCTCTTGTTTTTTCCTACCTCCCCTCCCCCCCCCCCAGATGTTCTGGTTTAACTTGGATTTAAACTTGGAGAGTGGTCAGTTTGGATGAGCTATTACCAGCAGGAGAGTGAGTTTGTGTGTGTATGGGGGTGGGTTTTTGGAGGGGGGTGAGGGAGTGAGAGAACCTGGATTTGTGCAGGAAATGGCCTAACTTCATTATCATGCACATTGTGTAAAGAGTTGTCACTTTGGATGGGCTATCACCAGCAGGAGAGTGAATTTGTGTGGGGGGGTGGAGGGTGAGAAAACCTGGATTTGTGCTGGAAATGGCCTAACCTGAAGATTACTTTAGATAAGCTATTACCAGCAGGACAGTGGGGTGGGAGGAGGTATTGTTTCATATTCTCTGTGTATATATAAAGTCTGCTGCAGTTTCCACGGTATGCATCTGATGAAGTGAGCTGTAGCTCACGAAAGCTCATGCTCAAATAAATTGGTTAGTCTCTAAGGTGCCACAAGTACTCCTTTTCTTTTTGCGAATACAGACTAACACGGCTGTTACTCTGAAGTTCTGAGATTGTTTCATTTAGTTCCCGAAGTACCATAGGATTAGTTTAATCAGGCTCTGCCGATTTGAATACATCTAACTCGGTGGTTCTCAAACTTTTGCAGTGGTGACCCCTTTCACACAGCAAGCCTCTGAGTGCGACCCCCTCTCCCTCCCCAAACTAAAAACACTTTTTTTAAAAAAAATAATAGCACTATTTTAAATGCTGGAGGTGAAGCAGGGTTAGGGGTAGAGGCTGACAGTTCATGACCCCTGAGGGGTCATGATCCGCAGTTTGAGAACCCTTGATCTAAGTTGTCTAAATATTCTTTAACCCGATCTTCCCTAATTTGGCTTGTATTCCTTCCCCCTTGTTGTTAATATTAATTGTGTTGAGTATCAGGTCACCATTAACCTTTTTAATGAAGACTAAAGCAAAACAGGCATTAAATACCTCAGCTTTCTTGATGTCATCAGTTATTAGCTCTCCTTCCTTGCTAAATAGAGGACTTTCACTTTCCTTCATCTTCCTCTTGCTGCTAATATATTTAAAGAACCTTTTCGTACTGCCTTTTATGTCCCTTGCTAGGTGTAACTGATTTTGGGCCTTCGGCTTTCTGATATTATTCCTACTTGCTTGTGCTAATCTTTTGTACTCCTCCTTAGCAATTTGTCCATGTTTCCTCTTTTTGTAGGATTCCCTTTTGATTTTCAGGTCATTGAAGGGTTCCTGACAGGACCATATTGGCCTCTTCCTATCTTTTCTTCTCACCGGGATATTGTCTCCTTGAGAATATTGTCTCTTTGAGAAACTGTCAGCTCTCCTGGGATCCTTTTTCCCTTAGATTTTCTTCCCATGGGGCCTTACCTGCCAGTTCTCTGACTTTGTTGAAGCCCTCTTTTTTAAAGTCCATTGCCTTTATTCTGCTGCTCTCAGTCATTCCTTTCCTTACAATCATGAAATCTGTCATTTCATGATCACTTTCACATAAATTGCCTTCCACCTTCAGATGCGCTACGAATTCCTCCCTGTTGGTCAGAATCATAGAATATCAGGGTTGGAAGGGACCTCAGGAGGTCGTCTAGTCCAACCCCCTGCTCAAAGCAGGACCAATGCCTAACTAAATCATCCCAGACAGGGCTTTGTCAAGCCTGACCTTAAAAACCTCAAAGGAAGGCGATTCCACCACCTCTCTAGGTAACGCATTCCAGTGCTTCACTACCCTCCCAGTGAAAAAGCTTTTCCTAATATCCAACCTATACCTCCCCCACTACAACATGAGACCATTACTCCTTGTTTTGTCATCTGCTACCACTGAGTGCAGTCTAGATCAGTGGTCCCCAGCCTTTCTTGTGGGAATGGCATATTGCTATTCCCAGAAGACTGTGGCGGGTGCTGGATACCCCGCCGCCGATTAAGAAGTGTCGCCGCTGAAATGCTGCCGGGTGGTTCTCCAGCGGCCATGCTCGGCGGCGGGGTGTCTTGCGGGTGTACAAAAATGCCCCAGCAGGTGCCATGGCACCCGTGGGCACTGCGTTGGGGACCCCTGGTCTAGATCCATCCTCTTTGGAACCCCCTTTCAGGTAGTTGAAAGCAGCTATCAAATCCCCCCTCATTCTTCTCTTCTGCAGACTAAACAATCCCAGTTCCCTCAGCCTCTCCTCATAACTCATGTGTACCGGTCCCCTAATCATTATTGTTGCCCTCTGCTGAACGCTTTCCAATTTTTCCACATCCTTCTTGTAGTGTGGGGCCCAAAACTGGAAACAGTACTCCAGATGAGGCCTCACCAATGTCGAAGAGAGGGGAACGATCACGTCCCTTGATCTGCTGGCAATGCCCCTACTTATACAGCCCAAAATGCCGTTAGCCTTCTTGGCAACAACGGCACACTGTTGACTCATATCCAACTTCTCGTCCACTGTAACCCCTACATCCTTTTCTGCAGAACTGCTGCCTAGCCATTCGGTCCCTAGTCTGTAGTGGTGCATGGGATTCTTCCGTCCTAAGTGCAGGACTCTGCACTTGTCCTTGTTGAACCTCATCAGATTTCTTTTGGCCCAATCCTCTAATTTGTCTAGGTCCCTCTGTATCCTGTCCCTACCCTCCAGCGTATCTACCACTCCTCCCAGTTTAGTGTCATCTGCAAACTTGCTGAGGGTGCAGTCCATTCCATCCTCCAGATCATTAATGAATATATTGAACAAAACCAGCTCCAGGACCGACCCTTGGGGCACTCCGCTTGATACCGGCTGCCAAGTAGACACGGAGCCATTGATCACTACCCATTGAGCCCGACAATCTAGCCAGCTTTCTATTCACCTTATAGTCCATTCATCCAGCCCATACTTCTTTAACTTGCTGGCAAGAATTCTGTGGGAGACCGTATCAAAGCTTTGCTAAAGTCAAGGAATAACACATCCACTGCTTTCCCCTCATCCACAGAGCCAGTTATCTCATCGTAGAAGGCAGTTAGGTTAGTCAAGCATGACTTGCCCTTGGTGAATCCATGCTGACTGTTCCTGATCACTTTTCTCTCCTCTAAGTGCTTCAGAATTGATTCCTTGAGGACCTGCTCCATGATTTTTCCAGGGACTGAGGTGAGGCTGACTGACCAGGATCCTCCTTCTTCCCTTTTTTAAAGATGGGCACTACATTAGCCTTTTCCCAGTCTTCTGGGACCTCCCCCGATCGCCATGAGTTTTCAAAGATAATGGCCAATGGCTCTGCAATCAAATCCGCCAACTCCTTTAGCACTCTTGGATGCAGCGCATCTGGCCCCGTGGACTTGTGCTCATCCAGCTTTTCTAAATAGTCCCGAACCAATTCTTTCTCAACAGAGGGCTGGTCATCTCCTCCCCATGCTGTGCTGCCCAGTGCAGCAGTCTGGGAGCTGACCTTGTTCATGAAGACAGAGGCAAAAAAAGCATTGAGTACATTAGCTTTTTCCACATCCTCTGTCACTAAGTTGCCTCCTTCATTCAGTAAGGGGCCCACGCTTTCCTTGACTTTCTTCTTGTTAACATACCTGAAGAAACCCTTCTTGTTACTCTTAACATCTCTTGCTAGCTGCAACTCCAGGTGTGATTTGGCCTTCCTAATTTCACTCCTGCATGCCTGAGCAATATTTTTATACTCTTCCCCTGTCATTTGTCCAATCTTCCACTTCTTGTAAGCTTCTTTTTTGTGTTTAAGATCAGCAAGGATTTCACTGTTAAGCCAAGCTGGTTGCCTGCCATATTTACTATTCTTTCTACACATCAGGATGGTTTGTCCCTGTAACCTCAATAAGGATTCTTTAAAATACAGCCAGCTCTCCTGGACTCCTTTCCCCCTCATGTTATTCTCCCAGGGGATCCTGCCCATCAGTTCCCTGAGGGAGTTCAAGTCTGCTTTTCTGAAGTCCAGGGTCCGTATTCTGCTGCTCTCCTTTCTTCCTTGTGTCAGGATCCTGAACTTGACCATCTCATGGTCACTGCCTCCCATGTTCCCATCCACTTTTGCTTCCCCTACTAATTCTTCCTGGTTTCTGAGCAGCAGGTCAAGAAGAGCTCTGCCCCTAGTTGGTTCCTCCAGCACTTGCACCACAAAATTGTCCCCTACACTTTCCAAAAACTTCTTGGATTGTCTGTGTACCGCTGTATTGCTCTTCCCAGCAGATATCAGGGTGATAGACGTCTTCCATGAGAACCAGGGCCTGCCATCTTGTAACTTTCATTAGTTGCTGGAAGAAAGCCTCGTCCACCTCATCCCCCTGATCTGGTGGTTGATAGCAGACTCCCATCACGACATCACCCTTGTTGCTCACTCTTCTAAACTTAATCCAGAGACTCTCAGGTTTCATACCGGAGCTCTGAGCAGTCATACTGCTCTCTTACATACAGTGCGATTCCCCCACCTTTTCTGCCCTGCCTGTCCTTCCTGAACAGTTTATATCCATCCATGACAGTACTCCAGTCATGTGAGTTATCCCACCAAGTCTCTGTTATTCCAATCACAACTAAAATCACATCTAAAAGGGATGTTATTCCAATCAAATCTAAAAGGGCTGTTCCCTGATTACTTCCTCCACTTTCTTGAACAGAAAGTTGCATACCAAGAAAATTTTGTGTTTTGCTGTATTACTTTTCCAACAGATGTCTGGGTGGTTAAAGTCCTCCATTACTACCAAATCTTGTGTTTTAGATATTTTTGTTGTTTGTTCCAGAAATGCCTAATCCACCTCCTCTTCCCGATTTGGCAATTTTAAATACTGTATCATAATGCATACACACAATGGGGCGGAACTAAGATTGCATGAGCAAACACCCTCTGCTCCTATCCCTGCCATCCCTCCTGAACTGCTGCCTTTCCCTGTCCCTCTGTTCCTCTCCTTGTCTTCTCTTTTGAGCTCCTGTTCCTGTCTTCTTCCCTGCTTCTATTCCTCTTCATCCCCTAGTTCCTGTCTCTACCCTATGCTCTGCTCTTCATGTTCCTGCCCTGGCCTCCACTCCCTGCTCCTATCCTCTGCCTCCTCACCGACTCCCTGCTTCTCATCGATAGTCATTTGTGTCAGGCTGCTTTCTCCTCCTCCATGCTTTCTGGGCACTAGTGAGGGAAAATTGAGAGTACAGGAGAGAGAGTCTTCGTGTCAACTCCTGTGCCCAGTACTATAATAGCTCTGGCTGCCAGGAGGAGCAAGGAAAAGTTCTGCTCAGCCTTTGCCACATGCTCAGTTGTTCTGTGGGAATGGCACATGCACAGTCCAGTCCCATGTAGGAGCTGTGAAGGCATGGGGAATTTAGTTGCCATACTCTAACTTCTAGTGAGCATGTATCCAGTGGGATTTTTCAGAAGACTATATAGCTTGGCCAGATTTGGGCAGAATTTCACTGGGAGAGCACAATGGATGTCCCAGACCCCATCGTCAAATTCCAAGTCTTTCCTCCAAAGCCTAGAGGCACTTGACTTTCTCAGTGAAATAGTTGTAAGACTTTAGCATGGTCAAAATAATGTATATTTCTTCAATCTCGTTGTGGGAAATGGCTGAACTGTTTTAGCTGAAAGTTTTTCTTTAAATAAACAAACAACCACAGAAACAAACAAAAACAAAAATTAAAAGCCTGAGGCTCATCCCTGGAATGGGAAATTTCAGCCTGAACAGTTGAAGTATGGCAAAATCATAAGCAATTGGAAACAGGGACTTATAGTGGAAAGTGGTAGGTAACCTTAATTGTGGTAATCTAGAAAACAAATCTGTACTACAAGAATCTACATGGTGAGCTTCTTTTGCCTGCAGGTAATTAGCAATTACATTTTACTTCCAGTTTTACATAGTGATGCTAACTGTGCATCGGCTGGAGCCAGGCTGTTCTGAAATCTGGCTCCATATTTAGGGTAACTTTTTATGGTCTGTAGCTCAAAAACAGTTTGATCATGTTTTCCATTCTTTGTGTGTACATGCACGCACATACAGAGGATGTCATTCTGCAACCAATTTATTGCTACAAAAACAATTGTTAGATGAATCACACCAACCTGCAGAGCCAGGATTTAGAATGCTAGGCATTTAATTCCAAAACTTACAAGCCTTTACCACTTGAGCAAAGGGAGGACCTCTGTTGCAGTGGCAAAACTTAGAAGGACCTTTATGTTCCCTCTAACCTGTAACCCGCCACCATAAAGCAAGCTATTTATACTGAATGCAGACTGTAGCTATTACAGTTGGGTACAGCAGCTAACAACTTTGGTTAAATACAGCTATTTTCTTGAAACATAGCTGCTGCGCAAATTTTAAATGAGATGTAAGTGAATGGTGAAGGGTTGATAACAAGTACTTTTTTAATTAAGGACTACAAAGTAACATTAAATACAAGTCCCCTTCAAAGCATGGTAACATGTTAATGACCTATAACTCATAAACTTTTAAGAGTAATTTTCTTCAGACTTTGTAGAATAATTCTCCTTAGTATTTGGAGTAAATTTAGCAATTTTCAGACAAGACCATGCCTTCATGTGTGGTGGATTTAAAACTATGGATCATACTGTAACTTGGTTATAATCTTAACTACTGTATATTGACAAGAGAATCTACATAAAGTAAATTGATTTCCACAAAGGGCTATTGAAAACAACACGAATAAGACTTACTTTAACAACTTGGACATCAGACTGGAAAAAAGGTGTAAATTTTTACTGGTTTGTTGGAGAATCCACAATGACCCTTGGTAAATTGTTTAATCACTGAAAATTTTTAAATCAAGATGGGAAGTTTTTCTAAAAGCTCTGCTCTAGGAATTACTTTGGAGAAGTTATATGGCCTGTGCTATCCTGGAGATCAGACTAGATGATTGCAATGGTCCCTTCTGGCCTTAGAATCTAAAATCAGTATTTTCATTTTTGGTTCATATTCTAGCATGTTGCTTTCTTCAGCCCACACGTGATCTGAAACAAAGATAATTAAATGCAACAAAGAGGCAAGAGGAGTTCTGGTGGCTGGGCTGCATGTTTCTTTTTTTTTGTTAGATTATGATGGCTGTTCAGTCATCTGGAGACAACCATTTTACTTAGAAACTGGCTGACAACGAGCATTTAATAGATGAGTTTACAGCCTTCTGGTTGGCCACTAACACAATGTCATCAGCAGACAGTGCAGGTACTGATTTGTCTGGCCGCATGGGAAAACTTGAAGCAGAGCAATAGCTGACAAAGGTAGTATTTAACCTCAATTAAGGTTAAGAATCATTGTGTGTTTTGGTTTTTATTTTTTTCTTCATGGTTTTGACTCTGAAATCAGGTCTTATGGAATAAAGTATAATTGATACCTCTCAGTACGTTGGAATAGTTAGTGTTTATCAGAAATGGCAATATAATTTTTTTTTCTATTTTAGTTACCTTAAAGTATTTAAGTACCTTATTTTTTCTTTAAAATGCCTGAAGATGACCAATTAAAACTCCAATCCTGCACCTGCCCAGATGATTAGCCCTCTTAAATTCAGTAAGACTACTTCATGTGTGCGTGCTTGCAGGATTGGTGCCTAAATAATTAAGAGCTATGTGTTAAGCTTACAGTCTGCCTGGAAGGCAGGGTGGTGTTGGGGAGTGGAAGGGAGTGGTGCATTGTTGCAAAGCTTTTGGAGCCGCCTAGAGGGAGATGGTAACTCTGGGGCTTCCGGTAGCCTCACCCCTCTGTAGAGGGAGTACACTGTTGACATGTCTGTAGCTGGTGCAGTGTACTCTCCCCAGTATGCCAGTGAAGCTATGCCACTGACCAGCCTAGAGGGGTTGGGGCCAAGACCATGCTTCTTCCTGCCAACCTGCGCATGGCAGGGCACTTGAAGCAGTGGTATGCCACATCAGCGCAAGGCAGTAAGAGTGTGACTTAGTCTCTTTATTCCCTTTCATTGGCATGCAGGATGGGCTGCTTGTATATGCAGTTTTGTTATCCATTTCATTCTGTTCGACTTGTGTAAGCATCTCTTTTGACAAACCATTTGATACGTTCAACACTTTAATTTCAGCTTCAAATGGTATGTAAGCACTTGTCCCATTGAGGAAATTATTAAAAAGTTTTGTTTTTTTCCATTAGACTTTCTGTATCAAAATTCTGAATTGCTTTATAGTGTTTTTTTTTTCCATTTCTGTTAGTGAGAAGTAACTAGTTCCCTTTAGATGCACCTCTGAAAGATTTTTGCTTAGTTACCCAGCCAATCGCAGTGCTTTAAATCTCTTGTGTAGCCTACTCGAAGAGGGGTAATTTGCTAAAAAATGACTGTGAAAGCTGTCACTTTCCATCACTTCTAGATCAGTAAAATGTAAAAACATGCTAAGTGAGCTATAATAACCTAGGAGAAATACTTAGTGTTGCTTTTAGGGACATTAATATCATCAGATCACTCTTTTCTTTTAATGTAACGTATATTGTACTTTTCCCTCAAGTATTTCCAAATTGCTTACTGTACTAAAGTAAAGGTTGAATTTGCAAAATCAGAAATTTTGGTGGATGTTTTAAAAGCTACCAAAATATATTGTCTTAATGGTAAGGGTGACAGGACCCCTATGACCTGTGATATTTCAAAATAAATTGCATTAAATATTAACTGCTGTTGATGTATTATTTTGGAAGCTTCTACACTAATTTTTTTTTTTAAAAAACCTCATTTGTGAAGGTTTGGTTTAGATGCTATAGTGATGGGTGCCTTACAAATGCTTCAAAACTATAGGCTAAAATACTTATAATAGTTCTTTCCTCTGATTACGTTTCTAGTCATAGTTGTGTGTGCACTGACATTGAGCATTCCTTTCTACCTTGATGTTCTTACCTGCACAAGTAAAATAAGATATCTTCTTAAAAAATAAACAAGCAAACCAAAACAAACCCCACAACTATGGTGTTTTCTTAGCCCTGGTCTACACTAGGACTTTAGGTCGAATTTAGCAGCGTTAAATCGATGTAAACCTGCACCCGTCCACACGATGAAGCCCTTTTTTTCGACTTAAAGGGCTCTTAAAATCTATTTCCTTACTCCACCCCTGACAAGTGGATTAGCGCTTAAATCGGCCTTGCCGGGTCGAATTTGGGATACTGTGGACACAATTCAACGGTATTGGCCTCCGGGAGCTATCCCAGAGTGCTCCATTGTGACCGCTCTGGACAGCACTCTCAACTCAGATGCACTGGCCAGGTAGACAGGAAAAGAACTTTTGAATCTCATTTCCTGTTTGGCCAGCGTGGCAAGCTGCAGGTGACCATGCAGAGCTCATCAGCAGAGGTGACCATGATGGAGTCCCAGAATCGCAAAAGAGCTCCAGCATGGACTGAACGGGAGGTACGGGATCTGATCGCTGTATGGGGAGAGGAATCCGTGCTATCAGAACTCCGTTCCAGTTTTCGAAATGCCAAAACCTTTGTCAAAATCTCCCAGGGCATGAAGGACAGAGGTCATAACAGGGACCCGAAGCAGTGCCGCGTGAAACTTAAGGAGCTGAGGCAAGCCTACCAGAAAACCAGAGAGGTGAATGGCCGCTCCGGGTCAGAGCCCCAAACATGCCGCTTCTATGATGAGCTGCATGCCATTTTAGGGGGTTCAGCCACCACTACCCCAGCCTTGTTGTTTGACTCCTTCAATGGAGATGGAGGCAACACGGAAGCAGGTTTTGGGGATGAAGAAGATGATGATGAGGTTGTAGATCGCTCACAGCAAGCAAGCAGAGAAACCGTTTTTCCCGACAGCCAGGAACTGTTTCTCACCCTGGACCTGGAGCCAGTACCCCCCGAACCCACCCAAGGCTGCCTCCTGGACCCGGCAGGTGGAGAAGGGACCTCCGGTGAGTGTACCTTTTACAATACTATACATGGTTTAAAAGCAAGCATGTGAAAGGATTAATTTGCCCTGGCATTCGTGGCTCTCCTGGATGTACTCCCAAAGCCTTTGCAAAAGGTTTCTGGGGAGGGCAGCCTTATTGCGTCCTTCATGGTAGGACACTTTACCACTCCAGGCCAGTAACACGTACTCGGGAATCATTGTACAACAAAGCATTGCAGTGTATGTTTGCTGGCGTTCAAACCACATCCATTCTTTATCTCTCTGTGTTATCCTCAGTAGAGTGAGATATCATTCATGGTCACCTGGTTGAAATAGGGTGCTTAAAATCAACAAAGGGGGTGGCTTTACATCAATGAGTATTTCAGGCAGGACTTCACGGACGGTTCCAATAAGAAATGGTGCACCTAAGTAATTGTTCTTATTGGAACAAGCAGGTTGGTCTGGCCTCTGATTAATACATGGCTAGATTTACTTTGCTGCACCTTCTCTGTGAGTGACTGCAGTGTGACCCAGAGGAATGAGTCCCCTAGATGGGGGACGGGGGGAAGCAAATGAGTACAAAACAAATCTGGTCTATTTCTTGTTTTGATCCACTCCATCTATCTTTTACATCTTTGGCTGGCAGCAGATGGTGCAGAAGGACTGCAAGCCATTCTCATCTCTTGCCTGTCTGGCAGAAGATGGTGCAGTAGGACTGCTAGCCATCCTCATCTCTTGCCTGCCTGGCAGAAGATGGTACAGTGGGACTGCTAGCAATCCATATCGCCTGCCTGCTCACCATAAGATGGTTCAATAGGACTGACTGCAGGACTAAAGAGAATGACCTGGTCAAGTCGCTTCTAATGTAGTCCCTGCACTCACGTCTGCCCAGGCGCTCCTGGCTGATGTGGCCAGGAGCACCTTGGACATCACGATGACAGCTACCAGTTCTATTGTACCGTCTGCTGCCACAAGGCAAGGGGTTGCTGCTGCTGTGTAGCAATGCAGTACCACGTCTGCCAGCACCCAGGAGACATAGGGTGACGGTTACCTGAGCGGGCTCCGTGCTTGCCGTGGTGTGGCGTCTGCACAGGTAACTCAAGAAAAAAGGCGTGAAACGATTGTCTGCTGCTGCTTTCACGGAGGGAGGGAGGGAACGGGGGCCTGAAGATATGTACCCAGAACCACCCGCGACAATGTTTTAGCCCCATCAGGCATTGGGATCTCAACCCAGAATTCCAATGGGCAGTGGAGACTGCGGGAACTGTGGGATAGCTACCCACAGTGCAACACTCCGGAAGTCGACGCTTGCCTCAGTATTGTGGAAGCACTCCGCCGAGTTAATGCACTTAGAGCATTTTCTGTGGGGACACACACACTCGAATATATAAAAACGATTTCTAAAAAACTGACTTTTATAAATTCGACCTAATTTCGTAGTGTAGACATACCCTTACTCTGACTACACTGAGGCTTTGATCCTGAAAGTCCTTTCTCAGAGCTTGATCCCACATCTATTGAATCAAGCCCTCTGTGCATAGCAGTGAACACAAGGTGCGGGCTACACATGGGCACAAATAAGGTTAAACAATAGTATGGTGAGCAAAAGTCAATCTGAAGCCCCTGCGTGTCCTCGACTTAGTTTTCTGAGTGTAAGGTAAAACAGAGGTGGGGTGCAGGGGGTGGGGGGGGATGTGTTTTAGGACATTGATTTTCAAACTGTGGGTCATGTCCCCTTGTGGTGGTGGTTGGGTGGGGGTGCAATGAGGATACTGGGAGGCATGTGATGGGATGTGGGTCTGTGACTGGCTGGGTGTCTGGGCCAGAGCAGGGCAGTAGCAGGGAGAACTCATAGGGAGTCCCCAGCAGTTGACAGGGAGCGCAGCCACACCCTGTCCTGGCAGCAGCCTGCTCCTCTTCTCCTCCTCCCAACTTGACCATTGGGGACTTCTTGCTTGCTCTCCCTGCTACTGCCCTGCCCTGGCCCAGATACCTGGCTGGCTGCAGTCCTTGTGTATTTACTCTCTGGAGCCTGTGGGTGTGAGAGGCTCTGGGAATAGGGGAGGGAGGGCAAGGAATCCCGTTGCACTCCACGCTGCCATAGGTTCCTCTGGGGATGGAGTCAACCAGATCATACCGCTACCCCAGATGTGAGCCGCCTGTTCTCCATGAGTCACTTTCTGTCCTGGATGGGTCCGAGTCGGGGAAGGAGGGAGGGTCCGTGGAGAAAGGGGGGCACAGCAAAAAAGTTTGGGAATGTCTATTTTAATAGAAATGAGCTTAAGCACCATTCTCAATATGCCAGTGAGGCACTTAGCTATATGCACTACTCTAACCTCTCTTCAGCTGCAAGACAGGTGTAATTTTGCATCTACATAATAGCTCTCGCTGTACAAGGTTAGGTGTCCCTGTGCTATCCTACTTCCCACATTTTACTTTTGTTTATGCACATGATCCGGTGGGTAGTATGAGTGACCACCCGTCCCTAATTGGGCAGGACAGTCCTGAAATGTACATTTCAAGTCCCGGTCCCAGGCTGAATGACACTGGGTCAGCATTTGTCCCGGATTCCCTGTGATGCTGCTATGCACCTGCCCAAGGCTTAGTGGTGGTGCCAGTCTCTTCCTGGTGTGTGTGTGTGTGTGTATGTGTGTGGGGGGGGCTGAGGCCCTCCCTCGCCACAAGGACTCACCCCCTGATCCTTCTCTTTCCTCCGAGGCCCGGAGCTGGGCCGTGCTAAGAGCCACCCGGGGAGCCTGGGCAGTTGTGGGGAGCCCCAGACCCTCCACCTGCCCTTGGGGTTGAGGCTGCTTTGGGGCTCTTATCACTGCATATCTTTGGCTCCTGGCCTGGTCAGGGCGGGGTTTCGGGGGAAGGGTAGGAGCAGGAGGCAGGGCCACAGAGGGAGTGGGGCTCCTGCATACGTCCTGTTTTTGCATTTTGAAAAGGTGGTCAGTAGGGTACTGCTCTGGGACTCAGGAGACGTGGGTTGTATTTGTGACTCTACCACTGATCTTATGTGTGACCTTGGGCAAGTCACTTCACTTCTCTAGGCCTCTCTTTCCCTTCCTACCTTTTGTCTGACCTGTCTGTTTAGACTGCCAGCTCTTTGGAGCAGGAGACTGACTTAGTATGCATTTGTAAAGTGCCTAGCACAATAAGACGCAATCTCAGTTGGAGCCTTTAAATTCTACAGTAATAAAAATAATTTCGTACATACACATTAAAATATTTTTTTCTTAAATGACATGGTGCAATCACTAGTGTTGTTAGCCCATGGGAATGGGAACCTGGAACACCTGATTTCTAATCCCAGCTATGTCACTAATTTACTGTGGTTTTGGGCAGATAATTTAATCTCTCTGTTTTATTTTCCCGAGCCATAAAATGGGTAAAAATGGCTGCGAATTTTTTACTTCATTTAAATTCACAATGCATCTCAGTTTCTTCAATAATGGAGACAGGGTATACAAGTCTGTTGTACTGTTGAGTAAGTCAAGGAGAGCTGGCTGTTTCTGTACTGCATGAGTTAGAGAGTTTGGTGGGTTTGGAGGCTGATTAAAGTGTGTCATAGAGGAGTGTCTCAAATCAGGGAGCTGTTTTCCTGGGAGATCCTTTGATGCTTCAGACTGGTAGAGAAACTGCTGTTTATTGGGACAGGTCTAGATATCTCAAATTTTTGTGTGAACTTACGGATGGACTAAATGGAATGAACCGAACCTCCAGCACTGTGGCTTACTCCTCCGTCCGCACTTAATCTTTTTGTTTTTCCAGAAATGTGAGGAGAGCAGGATGCTATCAGCCTTTCCATAAGAATTTCTACTATACCATCTGGGTAGTGCTCGCTCATCTCATTTGTATCTTGTTAAGCATTGTTACGTCTATCACTATTGTTTAGAGATTCCTTTTCTTGTTTTCATTTTTAGCTGTACCTCTTTGATGCCTGGACCCAGCTGTGATCGGTTTAAGTTGCATATACCATATGCTGGAGAAACACTCAAATGTAAGTTAAAGCCCTTTATATCACCCATTCTCGACTTCTCTCACCCCGTTCTATGTCAGTCACAATGCTCTGTGCTAACAACTTAATATTTCCCAGTGTTTCAAACTTTGCCATTTTATCGTGAGTCTTGTGATATTTGGTGTCATCTTAAAGCTCCAACTTCTGGAGTAATGTGACTATGTGAAAATCTTAGCTTTTGGTTTTTTTAAGAAATAAGTTTCTAGTTTTTATAGATGCAGAGAAAAGGTTGAAAACATAAAAAGATAACCAAAATTTATTATTTTGTAAAATGTGATTAAGACTGTTATAATTTTTGGAGGCCAGACTCATGCTCTTGGAATGCTTTGGGCTGACAATACTGATTTCCTCTCTGGTAGTGAGGATTTTCTTACTGGTACAGTATTTGTGATATTGTATAGAGACACAAATAACTGGCACAGATTGTCATGCTGGGTGAAGCAGTGGAATTTGTTTTTAGTCATTAATACTTTCAGAGATCATTTGGCTATCAAATCTTCCTTTCTAAAAGCCATTTCTAGTGATAAATGTTGGTTTGTTTGACCCTCCCATTGTTGAATGAGTATTTGGTTGTAAAAATTAGATAAGAGAATATTTCCTTTCATGTTTTTAGAAGACAGGAAAGAATTTTCTCATCTTCTCTGTTGCCATTCAGCTGCAGGTGAAGAATGGTAGAAGTTGTGAGGAGGGATAACTTTAAAGCAATACTAAAGTGACTGATCTATCTTGGCTATCAAATGCATATTAAAAACTTGCTTTATTGTTTCATGGCCGTGATTTTGCTTCCATCAATGTATCTGACTTGTGAAGATCACACTTTCATGGAATTTCATGTAGTGTTCATTCAGATGTAATGATCAAAAAGTGTCCATGTTTGTCTGTCTCTCAAATCAATTCTTATAGCCTGTCACAGGGTGCCTTGCCCTTTGAGCATGACTGATCCAGTCCTACCTGTAACACTTATTTTTTCCATCTGCGTGAGCTAAGTCACATGATAGGTTGTGTGGCTAAATCAGCTGTTCTGGGATGGAGATAAGACAGAAGCCTGTGAAGAGCCTGAGGGAGAGAAGGGAGAATCCAGGTATGAACCCATGGGGAGCTGCTGCTTGGTAGAGACTCAAAGGAACCAAGGAGTGCCTGGGCCCAGCTAGAGACTAGGGGGACAGAAGACTCTTTTGTATTTGTTTTGGACTTGGATATCCAGCAAGAGGCACTTTTTCTTTAATGACTTAGCTAAATGGCCAGGTCTCTGTCGCAAGTTATCACTGCAACCAAAACAAGCTGAGAGGTTGGGAGGTTCAATCTAAGTGAGAAGAAACCGAGGCAGTGACTATCCCAAAGCTCGACCTGGTAGGAGGTGGAGCTACATAACCTAAGGGCTTCTCTACATGTGAAGTTAGTGTGCAGCAGGCTAGGGTGTGAATTTACAGTGCACAAGTTACTCTGCACTAACTCTCTATGTGAATACTCTTGTACTAAGCTAAACCGCCTGAGAGCACTTCTGGTACATAGCAAGAATGTTCACTTGGGGAGATAGTGTGGAGTAGCCAGTGTGCTGTCAGTTCACACTCTAGCTTGCTGCACCATTGCTGCACTCAGCCCTTCAAGTTGGAACACTGTATGATTTCAGTGTGGTCTACTGGCTTGGTTTATTGTATCTTTGCTTTTATCTGTAAAGTTTTCACTTGCCATTTCTGAAATTCATCATTCCCTCTCAAATTTTATTTTGTAATTAGAGGTGGGTCATCATGTTTTTTTATTTAGGTCAGTCGTAAGTGATGGATAGTATAGATTTTATTCACAAAACCTGTTGTTTGTACTCTGGTAGTCACACTGATCTAGAGAGTGTGTGGTACAGTTTAAATGCTGAGAATTTGTTTATACTTCAGTATGCATTAGGACCTGTTATCTGATTGCACAATACTTTAGAAGCCATGCTCCTTTTACAAACATCAATCTATAGAGTTTACTTTCTGTATAGTTACAAATATTTTATTGGTAGTTTGACATTTACAGCAAAATCTATCATTCCAGGAATTTACTTTAGGTAGGCCATGAAATTATTTTAGTTTTTCTATTTTGTGATTATAGTTCGCCTAGACTCCAACATGACTGTCAGGATGAAGTGTATATTTAATCTCCTGTTCTAAAAGTGCCAAAATGTTTGCCAGGGTTCCCTACCCACTGTGAACTCTAGGGTACAGATGTGGGGACCCGCATAAAAGACCCCCTACGCTTATTTCTACCAGCTTAGGCTAAAACTTCCCCAAGGCACAAATTCTTTGCCCTTGGAGGGTATGCTGCCACTACCAAGTGATTTAACAAAGAATCAGGGAAAGGACCACTTGGAGTTCCTATTCCCCCAAAATATCCCCCCAAGCCCTTATACCCCCTTTCCTGGGGAGGCTTGAGAATAATATCCTAACCAATTGGTTACAAAGTGATCACAGACCCAAACCCCTGGGTCTTAAGACAATAGAGAAATCAGTCAAGTTCTTAAAAGAAGGATTTTATTTTTTAAAAAAAAAAAAGGTAAAAATCACCTCTGTAAAATCAGGATGGAAAATAACTTTACAGGATAACAAAAGATTCAAAAACACAGCAGAATTTCCTCTAGGCTTAGTTTCGAAGTTACAAAAAACAGGAATAAACCTCCCTCCAGCAAAGGAAAAATTCACAAGCAAAACAAAAGATAACATGCCTTGCCTGGCTTTTACTTACAATTTTTGTAATATGAGAGACTTTTAGGATGGTTTATAGGAGAAGGAGTGTTCTGACCTGATGCTTCTCTGCTTCTCAAGAGAACACACAAAACAAAGTCCCCCCCCCCCCCCCAAGATTTTAAAGTATCTTCTTTCCCCATTGGTCCTTTTGGTCAGGTGCTAACCAGGTTATTTGAGCTTCTTACCCCCTTACAGGTAAGGAGGAATTCTAGGCTACCCTTAGCTGTATGGTTATGACAGTGTTGCTCGGGATTCATCACAGAAATATGGGTAGATAATTTCAGAAAGATGAAAATAGAATCTTAGATGCTAGAGATTACAGAGAACACACTGGAGCATTATAAATTTGGATATTTCCACCATGAATTTAGCCTAACCCCTTTGGTACATACTACTTTGGGACCTGGTGGTATTTTTTCCTCATATATGAAGAAGACAACTATGTCAACTAGCGTTCCTTACTTTTGTGTACACTGTAACCTCTCTGTTTAGAGAGATGTCCATTTTTAGATAAAAAATAATAATAAAATTCTTCAGCATCCAGAGTGGCAAGTTCAACCGCATTTTAAAGCCTTGAACAACCTACTTCCATATATTAAGTTCCGTAAAACAATGTTTAAGACTTGCTTTGTGGCCAGTGCCAGATTGCACTGAAGAATCTTAACAGTGCAACAGCGGGATTGAGAATGTTTCCATAGGAATATAATAGCTGCCTGATGTATCACCTGCAGAGCTCTGTTTTCAAACAGTTCATTGAGAGACCAAAAAAAGTGAGTGTTTTTGAGTGCAGAGAGACCAGAGTTATTCCCAATGAGGGAAAATTTCATAAACAAATGAGCCATGTGCAAGGAAGTAGGTGTACAAAGTGCATACAGGTAAACACAGGCAGTAAGCCTAGCTTTGTAAGAGTGTGCCTGGAACTGCTCTTCTTACTTATCTTTGTGGAGTGTGCATTGAATTTTGGTATCAAGATGGAAATGCCATCAAATCAGCTTTTCTTCATTCACCATGTTTCCAGGTTCCATGGTTTAAAAAACCAAAACAGCCAATACATGCATGTAATCGTGTTGTTAACTTATACACTAATTGAATAAGGAAAGTGATGCAGATAAGTATTTTTTTCAGACTAATTGATTTTTCAGATTATTAATAATAATTGATGAATGGAAGTGTTAATTCTTCTCAGCATTATGAATTTAAAAATGCTTATGAATCATTCATAGCATAAAACAATGTTATGGCTCACACAATAAAGATTTGTGCCAATGGGCACAAGAAAGGGTTAATAATTTAGGGTTCAGTAAATAAGTCTGTGACCACTGTGGGGGAAGCCTGCCTCTGTAGGCAAGCAGAAATCTGTAAAAACTCCCTGAAGCCTGTTGCCAGATCTGTTTATCTTTCCAAGGCAGAATAATTCTGCAAAGGAAGATTGCAAAATCTTGCAGTAGAAAAAGGTAGGCTGAAATGGTCAGGGTCTCCTGTGTCCAGGGCATCATGCCAAACATAGGCTGAAGTGTCTGGTTCCTTTGTGGTTTGCGCTACATCCTCTTTGCAACAGATCAGGTTTGTGCGGATCATCAATCATAACTGCTGCCACAATGCAAATACCCTGGTACTTTGTCCCAATGTGTTGAAAGCGGTTGGCATACTTATTTAGGGAAGTACAGCTGTACAATCACAGTCTTGTTTTCCATAATATCAGGAAGCTCACAATGGTTACTGTTGTTGCTTTCCTCCTTGAAAAATGGGAAAAAATTTACTTGCAGTAAATTCAGTAGATGCCGGCCAGCAACTTAAAATCATGTTTTTGACGGCTTTGGTAACATTGAGCAGCTAGCAGTTCAGAATGGCCTTTCCTACCATTTTAATACATTTTCTTCAGTTCCAAATGGGGATTTATTCTGTCCTTCAAATTTCACATTCAGTTCACTTTTGCTTTTAGTTTTTGCTTGCTCTGGTGTTCTTGGAAGATTATCTGACACCAGCCCAGATAAGGCCCTGGGGATCTCCAGTGTTTTTTACTTCATTTAAAAGAGACTTTAATACTGGAGAACACTTTGTATTAGATCAGGCATAAATATAAATCAATTTGCCTATATTGCATATGTATTTTAATAAAAGATTAGTAATTTGAAAACTATGTTCATTTAAAGAATCATGCACAGTCCATCATCTTTTGACGGGGAAATAATAATTTTGTCTTGTTGTTTTTATGATCACGACAGAGTGGATGCCTTAATGGTTTAAACGTAAGGCTTAACCTTCTTATAATTGTGTATTAAAGTCATAGCAGGGTCATCCTGGAGCTTCATTCTTCCAGTGTTCTATGGTGTTCCATTAAACTCCATAGTTTGGTATAATAGGGTCTTTTAGCTGTGACCTTAAAATCATGGTGCTGTCTGCTTTGCATGGCTGTTAAATACCTTATGTCATTTTTCACAAATACCATTTTTTCAAAAATAGAGGTTTGCCTTATTGTCCTTGGTCAAAATTCCAGCTCCTATTCTAGTATAAAATAAATGTCTTAAATATCAGGTAACATAGAGGCTGCTGTAGTGAGTACATTATTAACTTTGATATTTATTTAAATTAAAAGATTAATTTTTAACTCTGAATTCTGTGTGTATAATGCTTGTTTTTAATTAGGTTATTTCCTTTTTCCTTTAAAGAAAGAAAGAATTGTCCTCTTTCAAAATTACTGTCACATCTCATTGTTCCCAGTGAGCATGAGGCTGTCGGCTGCCCTCAGTTAAGTTGTTTTTTCAAAATAGCCACTGCCTCCCATTGCTCCTGATGGGAATGAAGTCAAGTTGCTCTTGGGGATGATGTTAGGCCCTTTGTCCTATGAGGAGCTGGAGAGGAACACTGGGAGGAGCAGGTGAATGGAGGCAGGAGCCATCTTAGCTAATGGCAGCCTATGACCTTCTTTCCACTGAGAAAAATGGGAGATTGGGAGGGCAATTTAAGAAGGGTAACTGAACTGATGGCAGTCTTTTGCCTCAGTTCCATTGACGATAATAGATGACAG
Source organism: Eretmochelys imbricata (assembly GCF_965152235.1). NCBI lineage: Eukaryota > Metazoa > Chordata > Testudines > Cheloniidae > Eretmochelys > Eretmochelys imbricata. Next base: position 153,936,705 of record NC_135574.1, read on the forward strand.
CCATTTTGAAAGAGGACAGTTCCTCACGGAATTCTCTGAACTAGAACGTTACTTATTCAGCCTCTTTCATTTATGAAGAATAATGGAGAAATGGCAGTTAATCCTAAAAAATTCTTCAAATGTAGCCTATGCACAAGGTTTTTACTATATGGAAAGTTTTGAAGAGTCTGTGATATTCCCATTATTAACATAATTAGGTACAAAAAGGGTCAGATAATATATATCAGGGAGATTGAATCCCTGCTACAAGGGCAAAACTCTGCCTTAACTGTGGAGCTGCAACTGATGTCTCCATAATTACCAACTGAGCTACCACATATGCCAAGTACAGGACAACTTCTTGTTCTGAAAAATTAATTATTGTTTGAGAAGAAGTATACACTACTGTAATCCAGCTACTCTTGCTGGTCTCCTTTGTGAAGGAGCAAGGGAATAGTGTTGTATCAGAATGTTCACTGTGAGCAGGTTTGTTAATATTTTTGTTGGGTTTTACCTTTATGAATGATAACCATAATTCTAGTATTTCTTAATGCCCTGTTTTAATTATCAGTCCCCGGATCATTGTACTTTTGCCTCATTGAATCCTGTGTTTGTCTTGTTTCTGATTTTTTTTCACTCAAAAGCTTTCACTACTTTTCGCTGCTAAGAAATTCTGATAGAATTTTCTTCTGTGCTGTTCACATTTCTTTTTTCAGGCGCTGTGCCTCTCTCTTTGTCCTTGAGTGCTGTCATCTGGAATTTAACGGTGATTAAACAATGTGTTGCCCTTGTGATACTACTGTGCTTCTCTGTGGCCTCTTGAACTACAGTATTTTTATCTTATTCTTCCTGATTTTCACTGTTTTTATGTGAGTGGTTTACAGATCTGAGCTCTATCTCACCACTTCATTTCTCTTCCTTTATTGTGAAGAGCACTTTTTGTCTCCTCTGAAGACCAGTTTTTCTTTTTAAAAATTTTTTCAGTCCATGTTATAGTTCTGTATTCATTCTTTTCCCTAGTGCAATAGGCTCTTCTTCTAGTTCTCTTTGGCCCGTTTCTTCAAGGTGGGATCCTATGTTATTCATTGCTTATTGGTTCTGCAAAACTGTTTGAACCCTCTTGATACGTTTTTGCCTCTTTACTGATTTATTTGCTTTTCTGGAGTTATTTTTACTTTAGATTCTCTTGTTTACCTGCAGTCGTAAAAGTAATTTTTCAAATTAAAGTGTGATTTGAGAGATTTCCATAATTGAACTGCAGCATGTTTTTCCAGTATTTTATATAAAGTTTTGAATATTTTGCACCAGAGGTGGTTAATGCCTTGCTTGAGCTTGGGATAGGCATTGAGTTCTTGGTTCCTCTATAGTTAGTTCAGTTGGCAGGCTTCTTCTACTTGGGGATACTCTTTCACTGTCTATTAAATCTCGCCACTGGGAATCTTCCAATAGCAGCCTATTTTTTTCTTTGCTTTATTTCATCTTATTTCTAGTTTATAATCACTGTCCCATTCTAAACAATCAGTCTCCCTCATTTCTATCCCTAGCATGCCCTTGACTTTGATGACATTTTGACTTTTCTCTGTCCACAATTTCAGCCTGTCTTGAACAAGTAAACATATGACATCATCTTTCCTTTTTTAAGCCAAAGGTTTCAGACCGAAGATTATTTCTTAAACAAGAGAAATATCCTTCAAGACAATTCCACCTCCTTTTTTGCTGTCCTAGACTTGGACCTCCTGTTTGCCTCCACGATATGTATCCCCTTCATTCAACTTACCTCCTTCAGTGTCTGACTCTACATATCATTACTCTGCTCCGTATCTGCTGAAATCCTCATCTATATCTTCATCTTCTCTTGCTTTGACTATTGCTTCTTTTTCTATGTTCATACCAATTACTTACATCTTTGGAAATCTGCTGCCCATCTTCTCATTGGCCATCCAACATCTTGACAGATGAAAGGAGACATGACAAAGTCGATCCATGTTCTGCTTATCAATGGTATGGGGAAAAAGCCCGATGCATGATCAGCAAACCTTTCCACAGTGGATACAGGTCCACTTGCCAGATGGTGGTTGAAGCATACGTTGCTTCCTGGCTTGCCTGCGAGCCTCAGCCTGGGCTCTCTGATGGCTCTCCACAGTCACTGCACCAGCCTTAACCTGGCTTCTCCAAACTTAGCGATTGTGGGCAGGATTTTCCCAGTTGTCAGTGGGAATACTGGATTTCTTGAGACCTTGCTTGACCTTGTCACTGTATCAGAGCTTTGGCCTTCCTCTGCATTGTGGGCAGTTCTTAAGCTGGTCATAGAGCACAACCTTTGGCAGACAGTCTTGAGGCATGCGTTCCTCGTGTCCCAACCAGCAAAGCCTGTGAATGTCCAGCATAGTCTGCATAGACTAGTGGTCCCCAAACTGTGGGGCACGCCCTCCTAGGGGGCACAGAGGAATGTTTGGGGGTGTGTGCAGTGGGGCTGGACCAGCCGCCATGGGGACAGGGAGGGAGTGCCACCCAGCCCTGCTCCACACCCAGCTCTGCTGTGGTCCCAGCTCCCTCTCCATTCCTGTTCTCAGCCTTGGCCCCTTCACTCCTGGCCCTGGCCCCAGTTCTCCCCCCAGCCTCGGCCTCTTTACCCCTCTTCATGCCAGGGAGGGGGAGCTGGGGCAAAGGGGGGCATGGCTGTGAAAAGTTGGGGGACCACTGGCATAGATTTTCGGCCAGTTCTATCAAGGATCTCATTATTGGTGATCCGTTGGTCCCAAGTAACATTTCCCACCTTCTCACATTTCCAAATGAATACAGCCACCTCCACTGGCTCCCCATTCACTTGAGGATCTAGTACAAAATTGCTCTTATTTAAAAACTCTACAAGTATTTGCTCCAGTCTGTCTCTTATATCTTATCACTGTCCCCCCTCTGCTTCTCTGGCACTGGCTCTATTTCTCCTCCTTCACATAATCTTAACTTTGTTTTGCAATGGCAGCTCTTGCCATCCAAAACAGTGTTGGTGTATCTTATTTCTCTTCCTCATCAACTCTTCATCTATCTTCATATCTCAGCTGAAAATACATATTTCTTCAATGCAGATACCCTCTTAATTTTTTCTCTCTCTTCTCTTTATTTTAACTTTGCAATAGATATATTAATTAACTCTGCAAAGGGTTTTCCAACACACATTATATAAAAGATGAAGCTGATTTTATATTGTGTTTATATACAATAAAGTGCAGTTACATTCTAATCAGTGGCAGTGAGGGGCATGCAATGATTTTTTGTGTCACAATGATGTCCATATCAAATTTACACACTTTACAGATAAAACCATGTTTTCTTAAGTGCCAGTCAAGCTGTGGTTTTTTTTGGCTTGTTCAGCATTGTTAGTAATAAAGGTTCTGAAATTAAAACTTTAGCTCTGTTGATTCTAATCTTCTTAAAGCAGGGGTCTCAAACTCCCGGCCCGCAGGCCATCTGTGGCCCACAAATGTCCCCAGTGTGGCCCACGGGGCTCCAGCAGTTTTGGGGCTAGGTCTCTCCCTTGGCCCCACCTGCCGCCCCCGGGTGCTCCCCAACCCCCAGGCTATTTACAATGGCCCGGGGCCCTGGCAGCAAAGCGGAGCTGAGTGGCGTCTGCCTGCTCGCTCCATGTGTCTGCCGGCCCCCCCTCTGGCCCTGGGGTGGGACTGTGCCTCAGCGTGCTGCCCATGCCCCTGGGTCCAATGGGAAGCTGCAGGGGTGGTGCCTGCAGCAGCGTGCAGAGGCTCCCCGCCCTGCCCCGCCTTGGAGCCCCAGGTAAGCGCCGCACCCCCCAACCCCCTCCCAGAGCCTGCACGCCTCCCCCCTCCTACATCCCAGAGCCTGCAACCCACCCCCTCCTTCTGCACCCCCAGCCCAGAGCCTGCACCCAGCACCGAAACTCCATCCCGGAGCCTGCACCCCAGACCCACTCTCTGACCTAAACTCCCTCCCAGAGCCCAACCTTTCACCCCTTCTGCACCTAAACTCCCTCCCAGAGCGTGCACCCCAATCCCTTACCCCAGACCTCCTCCCCCACCCAAACTCCCTCCCAGAGCCTTAGGCAGGTGTGGGGCGGAGTTTGGGGGGGCAGGTTCTGGGCGGCATGAGTAACACTATTGGCCCGCTGCGAGGATTTGAGGACTGGCACTGGGCCTAAGGTAAATTGAGTTTGAGACCCCTGTCTTAAAGCAGGCTCATTCTCATATACCTGTATAGACCATGTGATTTTAACAGTAGTAAAATGTTGTTTTAGTTATTAAAGTAAACACTATAACTCTTAATATAAAGAGAGAGCAGATCTGTTGAGCAATACTGTGCCATTTTACATAGTCACTTCTGTAGCCATAACCACAGTTTAAATATTTGTACACAGTTATGAGTTATAACTGAGATGCATGGAAGTGAAACAGTTTAAAAACTTTTGCAAACAGTGCTCATCCTTTTACAGTTTCACTTCAACACCTGCAAGGTCTTGTTTTTTAGTTTTAATTTGAGTGAATCTGATGTGAGGAAAAGGGGGTCCGAGTGACAGCTCTGCAGACTTAAATCCTGTTTCTCGACAGGACAAGTAAATTATAGGCAGTGGAAATGCAAACTTCCCCTCCATGTTGATCCCCTCCTTTAAATAAATCCTGATCTGGAGGGGACCCATGCTGGAAGGGGTTGGTGGGAATCTCAGTCTCTTAAGTTCATTGACTCCTTGACCTCTGTGCAGACAGCCAACAATGATAGGTATTTTAGTGATGTATACCCTTACGTGTTAGGAAGTGGTGTGAGAACAACCAGTTCATTTCATGAAGAGTAGCAGACCACTATCTGATAATAACAAGGTTCAGTCACTACCTATCTGGGCTGAATCCTGCACTGAACACTGAAGTGTGGGCACAGAGATTCACAAGTGTTTCTCAGTACAGAATTGGGATCCTAAGTATGAAAAGTTCTGTGTCCCACCACCAATCCCCAGAACTACACAGGCTGCAAAGACACAGAGAGTTTGTATATATGCTCTCTCTTTCGGTTCTCTTGTTTGCTTCTGATTTAGAAGTGCTGAAGATTGTGTAAAACAGTGTTTTGCTTACTTGGGCTGGGTGATGTTCCAGCATTCTAACTGAGTATGGAAAAAGCTTACCCATTAGGAAGATGGTTTAACTGCAGATTTGTCCTTCTACTTTACAAATCCCACAAAAAATAACATGTTTCAAGAATAAAGAATATACACATTTCTTACATGTGTTATATCAAGTTACTACTGTAATTAGTTGTGGTATCATTTTTCTTAATAGCAAGATTCATAGCGTTTAAGGTCAGAATAGACACTAGATCATCTGGTCTTACCTGCTATAAATCACAGGCCATTTGGCTTCCGCTTCCAGCCATAGATTCTTGTTATGCCATTCTTTGCTAGATTAAAGAGCCCTTAGTACCCAGTGTTTTCTGTTCATTAAGGTACTTACACACAACAATCAAGTCAGCTCTCAGTCTTGTTTTTGATCAGCTAAACAGATTGAGCTCTTTAAAAATCTCACTGTAAGGCATTTTCTCCAGCCCTTGAATAACTTTTATGGCTCCTTCTTGCACCCTCTCCAATTTTTCAGTGTCCTTTTAAAATGTGGAAACCAGAACTGGATGTGGTATTTGAGTATCACTCTTGCTATTGCTGTATACAAGGCAAAATTATCTCACTCCTCCCCGCATATATATCCAAGGATCCCAGTACCCATTTTTGCCAAAGCATCACACTAGAAGCTCATGGAGTTGCTTGTCCACTATGGCCACTAGATCGTCTTCTGAGTCACTGTTTTCCAGAATACAGTCTCCTCAGTCTGAAGTTATTGGCTGCATTACTTGTTCCTAGGTGTATAACTTTCTGGTGTCTGCATTTGGCATGTTCTGTTGAATGGTCCCAGCTTAGGAAGTGGTCCAGATCTCTCCATATGACTGCCCTGTCTTCATCATTATTTACTACTCTGCCAATCTTTGTGGTTCACAAATTTTATCAGCAGTAAAATTTATTCTGTATTTATATATAGATGATTGATGAAAAATGTGAAGAGCATCAAGCCTACCTATCTGCAGAACCCCATTAGAAACTCCTCTCCTCAATGATGATTTCCCATTGGCAACTACTTTTTGACATCTCTCAGTTAACCAGTTCTTAATCCATTTAACATGTGCTTTATTGATAATGTATATTGCTCATTTTTTTATCAGAATATTGTGTGGTACAAAGTCTAATGTCTTACCAATGTCTAAATATATTACATCTATGCAGTTACCTTTATCAACCAAACTCGTAATCTCCGTAAAGAATGAAATCAGATTTGCTTGACAAGACCTGTTTTCTATAAAGCCATGTTGATTGGCATTAACAGTGTTCCAAGCCTTTAATTCTTTATCAGTTGACTCTTGTATCGCTTTTCCTATTATTTTACTCAGGATTGATATCTGATCGATTGGTCTGTAGTTTCTCAAGTCATCCTGTGTGCCTTTTTTAAATATTGGCACAACATTAGCACTCTACCAGTCTTCTGGAATTTCCCCAGTATTCCAAGATTTATTAAATATTATCATCAGTGGGCCAGAGATTCTTGGATGCACGTTATCTGGGCCTTTGATTTTAAAATGTTTATCTCTAGTAGATGATGTTTAACATCCTCTTCGGTTCCTAATAGACTTAAAATTACTCATCAGCCTCCTGTGATACAAGCATATCATCCTGCTTTTTTTTTCATATACAAAACAGAAGTATTTATTGAACACTTCTGCCTTTTCTGCATAATTTTTAATATTTTTACAGTCTCCATGTAATAATGGGCCTATGCCATTCTTAGGATTTCTTTTGTTCCTAATGTATCTCAACCCCCCATCTACAAAACCACCTCCTTATTGTCCTTACTTCTGCAAGCCATGGATTTTCCCCTGATATCTTTAGCTTACATTATCACTTTTCTATGCTTCATAACTTCTAAATTATATTGATTGTCATCTGTTCCCCCTGTTTCTATTTGTTATATATTGCTTTTTCATTTCTAATTGCTGCCTTCATTTTGCCACTGAATCAGGATGGGCTTTTAGCCAAAGTTGTCCTCTTTCTTGATTGTTGTATTGTAACCTTTTGGCCATCTAATAAACTCTTCTTAAAGAGTTCCAAATTTTCATTCATATTTTTTGTCTAAATTTTTCCTCCCAATTAATTTTGCTCATAATTTTCCTCAGCTTTGGGAAATCAGCTCTTTTGAAGTGCCAAATATACATGTTACTGATTGTGATCTTCTGTTTGTCCATATTGAATATAATCAGGTTATAACCATTGGTTCCTAGGCAACCATCAACTTCATGTCCAGTGATTAATTCATCTTTATCCATCATAATAAGGTTCAAAATAGAGTCACCTCATGTTGAACGCTATACCTTTTGTGCTAAATTATCTATAATTTTTAGAAACTCTAATGATCTAATGATGACTGCATGTGGCTTCTAGCATGTCTTCCAAACCGAAATCCTCCATAACAACACAATTTTTGTTTTCAGACTTCTTAGATAGGTGCTTAAGGAGTAACTCATCCTGTTATTTGGCTTGATTTGACAGTCTGTTACAGACCCCACCAGTACCCCCTCCTGGGATTTCTTAACACATTGATTTGTAAGCTTTCAAATCCTGTTTTTCTGAGTTACCAATAACCTGTTTAGGAAGGATATAGGGGGCAGTGGTGAGAGGCGACACCCTACATTAAAGACACCATAATTTCTTTTAATCTGTGATCTTTAACATTCCCGTCATGCAGATTGTCCCACCAAGTTTCAGTAATGCCAATTGTATACATTTTTTAAATGAGAATTTCCAGTTTCTCTTGCTTGTTACTCAGACTTCTACCATGGTATACGAGCAACTGAAAAATGTATTCTCTTTATGGTCTTTGACACACTGATTCAATCTCTTCTTGGCACACTGAGTTTATTTGTACTGCATCTGCCTCCACAGCACCCATCTCTTTCCTGGCTCCTGCAGCTAGTCTCCATCTGAGAAGATTAGCACCCATATCTGTGAGATGCAGATTGTCCTGTTTGTACTGCCCTTTTTCTCTCTGAAATGTGGCCCAGTGCCCCACAAAACCAAAACCTTCAGCATCACACCAGTCATGCAGGCAGTAGTTTAGCTCCAGTATTTTCTGCCTTCTCTCACTTGTGGGACCAGAAGGTTGTCTGAAAAGATCATTTGGATTTGCTCCCTTCCAAGATCCCTGAAGTCTTCTGTAATCTGTGCTGTTCCACACAATGCTGAGTCATTGCTTCCAATATGTATCATCACTAATGGAGAACAACTTCATAAACCTGTCCAATCTTGCAGTTACATCTCATATTTTCATTCCAGGGAAAAAGCTCACCATCCTGTTTTCCTTGTGTCCCTTGCTGAATTCTGCATCCACTCTTCTTAATATAGAGTTACTGTTGACTGTGGTTTGACTTCTTAGGATGATTGAAGAACACCTCGTGGTGTCTACTTGCTTCATACTGCAAGGACACCCGGCATGTATGTCCCTTGCAGCTTCCTGTTCTGTTCTCTGGACATAGGTTCCTCTGCTGTTGACTTTGTTGAGTATCTGATTACGTGAAGTTGAATGCTTTCTGGAATACATTGCAATGCTCTGTTTGAACCCCTCTTCAGGTGACTCAATAGTGGGGCTGACAGACTCCAGAGGGACCCCGTCAAATGCTCTGTGTGGGGCTTTTGAGTGCAGAATTGGATGAATGTTTCTCTAGGAGTATACAAAGGGAGAGCTGAATAGCAAAGATTAAATCTGTCATGCAAAGCTGACAGCAGAATTCAGCCCTCTGTATGTTGCAGTACAGAATAGGATAAAGGTGAACATTAGCTTTAGTATTAAACTTTATTTTTCTTTGTTTTCTGAGTTTAAGTGAGACTTCCAATATTATCTGGCTGTAATTTTTCATGCCTTGTTTATAATAACTAATGTCCTTGGTCATAAGAAGTTCATCACTCCTGATTTCATGTAGTCATAAATTGGTGTTTCTTTAGTCCCTCTTGTAAAAAAATGAATGTTAATTCATTCTTCCACCGCAGGAGTTCTCAAACTGGTCTGTTGAATGTTTGTTGGTCATCCACAGAGATGATTCCACTCCTTTTTTACATCTGTTAAATTGTATTATAGAATCTAAAAATACATTTCTAACGTTATTTTTCCGTGTAAGTAATTTCTGTAGTTGCAACAGGCATGATGCAGTATATGATTGGTCCCCTTCTTTTGTTTGCAAACATGGGACGGTTGGGCATGCACAAGACTATCTGCCTAGTAACATATGATCCACATTATGGAAAAAAAATTAAGAACTATTTTACCTCATGTTGTACCATTCTTGAACTTAGGCTGGATGACTGGGTGTCCCCTGGTACTCCCATAGGCAGCACATAAGGATGTGGGTCCTCCCATATGAGAAGAATCCCTGCCTCAGTAAGTGATTTCAAGAGGTGCCTGTGGGGTGTCTCTATCTTCCAGCCTCAGAAAGAGGGAAACAGTAACAGGAAGGGAGCTACTGCTATACCCTCTGTATTCTTCAGCTTGAATGGACTATTACAGTACATGCTAACTGCAAAACAGTCTGATCCATCTTGTATTTAGCTATGACACTCTGAGTACTTTACCCAGACCTGAAGAAGAGCTCTGTGGAGCTCAAAAGGTTGTCTCTTTCTGCAGCACAAGTTGGTCTAGTAAAAGATGCTGCCTCACCTACCTTGTCTCTCTCCAATGTATAAATTCAGTTGAAAGCATCAAACTAACGACTGAAAGCAAAGAGGAAAATTACTGTGTTTGCAAGATTGATTTGGCAAAAAGTGGCTGAAGAAACAATATGACAAGTTTTATTTGCTACTGTGATAAGGGGCCTAACTTAAGGTGACCTCAGTTGGTGATAATGTATGTCATCTGGTTAGAGAGAGAGCTCAGCCCAATACTCTGAAGGGCTTTCTACGTGAAGAGGAAGGACATTGATTTTAATGTAGAATTTTACTGTCCTCTAGGAACCTTGATTCACACATAGGGTAATGTGCTTGTGCTGTCTGGTGTTAAGGACAGTCCTAAAAACAGCCTTTTGTTAATTGAAGACACCAGAAAACTGTCGAAAAGAGTATTGCAATAGTCTAAACTGTATTAAATGCTGTCACCAACAGGGACCTCTATGGTCACAAATGATAGGTAAACACATCGGTGCCTGACAGGGCAACCTGAGCAGCAGTGTCAAACTGCAAACCTACTACCTCTTACCATAGCGTTTGTATATTTTAAAACTCCATCTTATTCAAATAGTATTTGGGTAACATCTAAACTCAAAAGGGTTGCATTTCAGAGGATCCTTATCTAGTAGCTATAGCAGAACTAACTGAGAGGCAATTAGTGTTCTGTGCTGGCTCTGCCATTGATTTGCTGTGTGACCTTTGGGGGTGGGGATGTCATACAACTTTCTATGCCTCAGTTTCACCATCTGTAAAATAAGGACAATATTACACAGATATTAGTAGGGTTGATTCATCTGAACCTACAAGCTCTTCTTCCAAGAACCTAAAAGTGCTTTACAGATGTTAAAAGTTCAGATTCCGATCCTGCAATGGGCTGTGCATGGACAGATCCCTGCACCTGCATTAAATCCCACTGACTTAAATGGTGCTCAGCACAGTTGCAGGGATTTACTTGTGGAGCTCATTGCAGGATCAGAGCTTTCATCTTCAGCCTCCCTTGTGAGGTAATTAAGTTTCCTTACTTTATAGATGCGGGGGGAGAGGGGGAGGGAAGGCGTAACTAAATTAACTTGCACAGACTTATATAGGCAATGAATTGGAGAACTGGGAGTAAAACCCTTGGGTGGTGATCCCTGGGTTCCGTGCTTCTCAATTAAAAAAGATATTATAAATGATTTAAACATTTACTACATATACAGTTAATATTCAGGTTGGATTGTAATATCTATTATGTTTTCATATTTTTAGAGGTCGAAAATTTTCAGACTGAACAGATGCCTTTCAGAAAATGCTGCTCTTATGAAATCAAAACTAGGCCTGTCAAGCAATTAAAAAAATTAATCGTGATTATTCGTGCGTATTAATCGCACTGTTAAACAATAAGAAAATACCATTTATTTAAATATTTTTGGATGTTTTCTACATTTTCAAATATATTGATTTCAGTTACAACACAGAATACCAAGTGTACAGTGCTCACTTTATATTTATTTTTGATTACAAATATTTGCCCCGTAAAAAACAAAAGAAATAGTATTTCTCAATTCACCTAATACAAGTACAGTGGTACAATCTCTTTTAGAGAATTTTAGAGCCTGCAAGTCCACTCAGTCCTACTTCTTGTGGAGCCAGTCACTCAGACAAACAAGTTCGGTTACAATTTGCAGGAGATAATGCTGCCTGCTTCTTGTTTACAGTGTCACCTGAAAGTGAGAACAGGTGTTTACATGGCACTGTTGAAGCCGGCGACGCAAGATATTTATGTGCCAGATGTGCTAAAGATTCATGCTTCAACCACCATTCCAGGGGACATGGGTCCATGCTGATGACGGGTCCAATGCAACATAGATTATAGATCATTGTTATGTTTTGAAACTCCATTGAACAGAAAAATGTATGTAGAAATTCTTAGTGGATTGATTGGGTGGTTCAGGTGGCTGATCATAGACTACAGAAACTTTCAGCTTTAGGTTACTGTTTCAGGAACGGTGTGAACGGAATTTGTGTCCATGTGATGGTGGTTTGGTGACTTACATGAAATGAGTTTGATGGTTTCCACTTCAGTTTCCAGTGGGCACACATTCACATTAATAAAAAACAACATAAGTTGCACACTAGTTGGCAGGGAGACCTAGGACTGAAGCCCATCATGACTGAGCTGCCCTCCTCATCTCTATAATAATAATAATATCTAGCACTTACATATCATTTTTGTCTGTAGAACTCAAAGTGCTTTACAAAGGAGGTTAGTGTCATTATCCCCATTTTACGAATGAGGGAAAGTGAAGCAGAGAGAATGTAGGTGATTTGACCAAGGTCATCCAACAGGCCAGCATCAGAACTAGGAATAGAACCTGGGTCTCTTAATCACCCTATCCACCACACAGCTTCTGGAGGTGATGCCTTTCAATGAACGTTGAGACATATTTGCAGAACTTTAGCTGTTACAGATTGTCAGCATTTCCCATTCTCTACCTGTCCCATGAGTGAATAGAGGACATCAGGTTGCGGGGCTGTTTATCGAGTATTTTTCATCAGCACTAAATTAATACACAATTTGTTGAAAGCTGAAAACCACCTAGAGGTTTTGTCTCTGTGTGGACATAATTTTATATACTACTTTCCTGTCTTCAGTTTTACTGTGTTGTATGGGTTTTACACAGGTAATAGTACATAAAAATAGGTTTTAGCTGTTGGCTTCTTTCTTTTAATGCCTGCTGCCCCAAAAATCTATTTTACATGCAGAGCTTGTGGAGCTACTGCCTATTATGTATCTTCAAACGGAGAGTGGAGAAGCAGGGAAGAAGTACTAAATGCAGTTTCTTTCGAAGCCAGTTCTTCGTGTTTAGCCGAGTGTAGTTCTCTGAAAGTTTACATGGTAACAATCACATATTGATCTATGTAAACTCTGAATTTTATTTGACATTTAAGTTTTTATAGTACAAACTAGAATTTGTTAACCTATTGTAAGCAGTCATAATCTTGCTAAGTAGTTTTGTTACATATTTTGTGATATGTAAGGTGAGAACTCAATGTCAGAGATTGTGACCTAATTAATATTCTTATTTAATTTCAGATGGCATTAATACACATTAAAAATAACATATAGCCCAGATCTTTAGTATTTCCATTATATTCTGTTCCACTCAGTTAGGATGTGGTTAGTTGGGATGACTCCAGTTGATCTATTACATCCTCTCCCAAATATTGTTTGCTGGGAAAAACCACTCCGTAATAGGATGATAGGACCATTCCAAATCCATGGCACTGTTTGTTTAATACAGATTTGATGACAGTCTGTGTCTCAGTCAATCCAGTTAGTAAGGTCCACAGAGACTTCTACCGAACTTAGAAGCTCCGTACCTACCTTAATCCCCACAGAGTTTACTAACTCACCTCAATCAAGATTGCTGCTTAAATGAAGTTTGAGAGGCCTGTGTGTCTGTTAAGCGACTTCTACTGTATAAAGATTTTTTTCGTATCAAAACCAGCATTAAAATAGCCTAATGAATGGGGCTGTTGTTGTCATTTAACAGAATGCCCAAAACCTGTCGGTAAATCAGGATTATTTAATGCATTTTAAAATGTTTATTTTGTAGTTCTCTGTTCATGTGTAATGAGTGTGTTTTGTGCCATGTAGATAAAATGAAAAGCTTTCTTTTTGAAATAGGTTACTAAATGTAGAAAGTGCTATAAAAAGGATACCTAGGAGTTCATATTTTATTTCCCTGATATTTGAATAATATGTAGTCAGTTTACAACTCCAGTGATGATTTTTTTTCTCCACAGCTGTCCGCACCGAAAACCTAGGTACAACAATTAACCTGTGTTATGTCTCTTATGTCATTCAGTAATAGAGATTCTGCAAATGGTACTTACCTAACAGTTTTGTGATAATTCTCGAGGCAGTATTGTTTCTTGTTTCCTCTCCCAATATTCACTGCATTGAAAACTTGGCTTTCTGTATGTCTACCTTAGGGTTTTATACTGCCACCCATCACCATAGTACCTGAGTGCCTTCCATATAAAATCAATAGCAAAACAACAGGTTTTCCTTAGTAAACAGATATGACTCACAAAAATACATAAAATAGGTATGCTGGGTATTAATTTTTAATTACTTAATATCCCAGATGTGCTGCTTTCAAGAAGGTGCTATTTTTATATGGTTGCTTTTCTAACTATATCAGTGCTTCAAGGTGTCCCCTTGTGGGATAAGCAGTGAGAAACAAAGCAATAATTTATTCCATGTTTTCTGTTCTTCCACAGGAAGATTCAGTGCCTTCAAGAATTAACTTTATCATCCAGTACATCTGATAGTTGTGTTTTGCATATGATGTCTGTTAGTTGAAAATGGACTTACTGAATTTTTCCTCTGCAGTACTTAGAAGTTTGGGGATATGAAGTGGAAATAAACAGTGCTTTTCATTTATTTTTATTTCAGGGGATATAATTTTCAATGCCCACTACCCAGAGCTGCCACCAGATTTTATCTTTGGAGAGGATGCTGAATTCCTGCCAGATCCCTCTGCCTTGCATGTGAGTACAGCTGCAGTGCTTTTGTGATCATTATGTGCTGGAGAGAGACTTGGCTTTTGAGAATGGCTCAATAATAGGAATTTGCTAACAATGCAGATTTTTAAAAAAATCTTTTATTTCACTGTCATGTGGGTATGTAGACACTTTCTCCACTTTAAAACCATAATTATGGAGTCAACTAAATCATTCATTTCAAAATGTTTTAATTAAAATAAGACATCATATTCCCCGTATCTAATCATTTAGAATGTTCTGCAGGACATAACCCTGTACAAAAAAAAGTTGCTTTTTAAAAAATCAGTTACTTCTATTTAGCACCTGATAATTTTCAAAGATTTGCTTCTTTCAGCAAAGGGGTTAACCTTTGCCTTGCCCTTGGAACATCATTTGGACTTTGGCAGAGTTTATTTCATGGCAGCGAATGAGGTATAACTGGGTTGGGCTTTGGCATTCGTCTGTATTAATACCAGAAAGGGTGGGAAACAAGTGGGAGTGTATTGTGGCACCATTGTGTCAGGCAAGACTCTGAAAACTTTATACTTGTAATGAAATGTGCTGCAGTAAAGACAGAAGCATGCTTTGGGGAGGGGAGATAATAAAATGAGCACATTAGGTGGATAATACTTCGTTGCACAGTGTTGCTAGTGTAGAAGAAAAAAATACATACCATAGCCAAGTACCATAAACACGAAATATTACTGAGTATTAAAAATTGGTCTTTAGTAACAAAGCCTTGTACCTAGAACTG
This sequence comes from Eretmochelys imbricata, assembly GCF_965152235.1. NCBI lineage: Eukaryota > Metazoa > Chordata > Testudines > Cheloniidae > Eretmochelys > Eretmochelys imbricata. The sequence continues at coordinate 153,951,737 of NC_135574.1, forward strand.
AACTTTGGTTGGGTACTTGTGATACTTCTAACTCTGATATAGTAGTCACGTTAGTGTGCCTCCCTTGTCAGACAAATATGCCTGTTGCATAGAGTTCCAGTCTTATTCCTGATCAGTGGCTAACATCAGCAGTTCTTCTCACTTCTGTTGTAGTGTTTTAAAGCTCAAATTAAATTTTCAGTTTTTGCTAAATATTTTTTAGCTTGCTGACTTCTGTTGTGTTTCTAGTTCTATACTCTTATGAATGATACATCATACTAAGGAATCCATTAGTCATAGATACATTCCATATTGATCCATTAGTCATCAGCGTGTTAACAAAAATTCTACTGGAAATACTAAGATGGGTTTTTCAGCTAGCCAAGCGCTTTGGAAGTTCTGTACCTAATTCTGTGTGTCTGAAATTTGAAAGATGTCATTTGGATACTGGACATATTTTGTCTCTTGTTCTGAGGCTGCAGAATGGCTAACCAATTATTTTAATTTATCTGACTAGCTCATTTGCTAGCAGGGAGTATCTATTTGTTACATTTTGGGATGTCTAACTTAGATTTCTCAATAGTTGGAATGTTTCTGTGACTTGGCAAATGGACTGTTAATTTAAAACTGTTGTTCATAAAACTGAAAACACCAATTTCTTTATTATTGTTGCTTTTAAAACGCTGAAAAATAAAAGGTAAAACATGATTTAAAAGGGATAGCATTTTTCTTTCCGAGGCAAAAATGATTGTCTACCACATAGAAAAGCTGAGTGCTTTCTTTAAATGGATCTAAGTTGTTTTGTACCCTTATATCACTTCAGTAATTTTATTTTATTATGGCCTTTATATGTGCTTGGGCTTTTGAGGGCTATCTTCTTAATATTCACATTATTTCTGTTCTCAAGCAGGATGCAGTAATCCAGTACTAACTGGATTTTATTAATTGTGGGCTACTGGGAAGTTAAATCAAATATAAAGAAGAATATGCATTATAATAAGTAGAGTCTAAAATGTATTTTCATAATCTTTAATTAATTTCTTAAATTCTCCTAATTTTTACCCCTTTCTCTGTTTAGTTCTTGTTTCACTCTATTCCAAGCTTCTCAGTGGTGCTTATAGCAACATCACTTAGAGGTTTGTGTCTCCGTCACATACATACATGACATACAAAGTAAAGAGTAACACACTTTATTTTTTTTTATAGCAAAGAGATACTTGCAGCAAATTAGGTGTGAAACACTTCAAGGGAATTCTGGGCATCTTGCAGAAGAAATATTTATATAAAATTCATTGCTAAATAAGTTTTGTGTGATAAATTTTGACAAAGTATGGTATATCACCTTATCTTTAATGTTAAAAAAGAGTTCCTGGTCATGTCAACCTAGTCATTTAATCTGTCCAATGCCGCCTCTTTCTTAACTCGTCCCTTCTTTACTTATCCAACTTTGTCTTTTATCATGTAGCTCACCATCCCCATTTCTCCCCAGAGATGCCAACCTCAATGGCTGTTTGTCCCCTTCTCCCACAATCACCCCTTTGCTTTCTTCCATGTCACTTCCTACACATGGAACCTTCTTTCTGAGCTGACCGCAAAGCTTCTACACTGTAGAACCTGGCTACTCTGGACTGCTACCATGTGGTCGCTAACCAGTTTGGAGTGGGAAAGTCGATGGTTGGACTCGTGTTGATGGAAGTGTTCAGGGCCATTCATCGCATCCTGCTCTGAAAGACCATGACTATGGGCATCATGCGTGACATTGTAGATGGCTTTGCTTCCCTAACTGTGGAGGGGTGCTAGATGGCACACACATTCCAATACTGGCACCAGACTACCTAGCCACTGAGTACATTGATTGGAAGGGGTATTTCTCTATGGTTCTCCAGCACTTGTGGATCACTGTGGGCATTTCATGGACATTAACACAGCCTGGTCTGGAAAGGTGCATGACGGAGGCATCTTTCGGAACACTGGCCTTTTCAGGAAGCTGCAAGCGAGACTATCTTCCCCGACTAGAGGATCACCGTCCGGGAAGTCGAAATGCCCATTGTGATCCTGGGAAATCTTGCCTACCCGTTCATGCCGTGGCTTTTGAAACCATACACAAGGCACCTTGACAACATCAAGGAGCGGTTCAACAACAGACTGAGCAAGTGCAGAATGACTGTTGAGTGTGCTTTTGGCCATTTAAAGGCCCACTGGCGGTGCCTATATGGTAGGCTGGACCTGGCCGATGACAATATTCCTATGCTTATAGCCGTGTGCTGTACACTCCATAATATTTGTGAAGGGAAGGGTGAAAGTTTCACTCAGGGCTGGACCACTGAGGCTCAGCGCCTGGAGGCTGAATTTGAACAGCCAGAGACCAGGGCTATTAGGGGGCGCAGCGTGGGGCTATAAGGATCAGGGATGCCTTGAGGCAGCATTTTGAAGCTGAAAGCCACTGATATTTGTTGCTATGCTCAGGAATGCAGTGCTTGTAATTCTAGGAGGTGATTGTGATTGGTGAAGATGATGCACTGTGAAGGTTTAAGAAAACTGCCTGTTGCTTTGCAGGGCTCTGTTTGCTTTCAATTAATAGAATAAAGATTGCTTTCAAAGTAACACAATTCTTTTAGTAAAATCCAACAACCGGAGGGGAGAGACAAACAAAAAAACACATCAGCACTGAGTGCGATGGGGGAAGGGAAGATCCCAGGAGGAGTGGGGTTCCGGGACAGTTAAAGATTTGTGTATGTCCAGGGATCACATCCAACCTTCTCCTCTGGAGAACAATGCAGCGGGTACTGTACTTCAGCAGGCTAAACTGCAGAGGGATGGGTATTGAGTGCAGTGGGTAGTGGGAGTCCTCAGTGCTGGACTGTGACAGGGGAAGAGTAGAATGCCACAGATACAGACTGGAGCCAGGAGGTTGATAAGAGTGTATTGGTGGTGTCTGGGAGGTGCAAGGGAAAGAGTTTTGCGAGCGGCTGCAGATGAGGGTGGGTGCGGAGTTCCTCAGTTTGCAGTGCGAGTATGAAGCATGTCTGCTTGGCACTCCATAATGTTTAAGAGCCGCTCCATGGCTTCATTCTGTTGTGCCTTGTTTTCCTTTCAGTCCCTCTTCTTGCTGTCCTTCAGTTCCTGTTTTTCTGCTGCGCAGTGCACCATGACCTCATTCAGCAAGTCCTCCTTAGTTCTTCATGACCGCTTTCTAATTCTGCACAGCCGTTCAGCCAGTGATAACAAAGAGGGAGGCTGGGCTCCCAAGGTCATATCTGTGAAGCCAAAATGCAAACTTTTACAGAAGCAGTATTGTTTGCAACACACAGAACACTGATTCAGTGATTTAAAATGTAGCCAGTATTCACATACCTGTCACTAACTGGCTGACCCCAGGCAAGGACACATGAGCTGCAAGACCCGCAAAATGGTGAGTAATTGCAGGGGAAATCTGTGTTCCTGGACCCTACTGTACACTGGGCATGTGGCTCTTGGGGAGAGCCAGCACAGTAAAGGGGGCCTTATAATTATTTCTGTCCTCACATTTTCCACAAGCTGTGTTCATTATGGGAGATATCTCGCTGTTGAGGGTGAGCAGGGAATCAAGGGAGGGTCTTCTCCAGGACTACGGCTTCCGCCCTGGCCCTTATGTGGCTCTCCTGTGTGCAGCAAAGGTCATGCTTCCTCCCCCCACACCCCCCGTGACGGCAGAGTGGTGCGGGAAAGTGGGGCAAGAAACAAAACAGCTCTGCCAAAGAACCTGCAGCAGCAGATTGCCCAGTATCTCCATGAGAGTTTCCTGGAGTTCTCTGCGGCAGATTCCCGCGAATGGAGGGAGTCAATCAACACCCTGTTCCACTACTCAGAGTAGGCATGTGGTGGTACATGCATCCAGACACAAGCCTGCTTTCTGCAACTCTCTTGCCCCCAACAGCTCATTTCAGCGATTCCCAAAATCACATCCACTTATCAGGGGCCTCCTCTCCTGTTTGCGCTTTGCCAACATCGGACAGCTGTGACTGGCTAGCCTCCTCCGGGATAGAGAAGAGCTCCTGGCTGCATGCATCTCTGGCCTTCGAGTCATCTTCTGCCTCTGGGTCCCCCTTCCCTTCCACATCCTCATCCAAGATTTCCTCCTCCTAGCTCAGTCTGCTATCGACTGGCACGCGAGCCACCGAAGTATCCACAGTGGCCTTCACAGTGGAGACAGGGTTGCCACCGAGTATTGCATTCAGCTCTTTGTAGAACTGGCAGCTTGTGGGTGGAGCACCGGAGTGGTGGTTTGCCTTCCGTGCCTTGTGGTAGGCATTCTGCAGCTCCTTCACTTTAACCCTGCACTGCAGTGTGTCCCGATCATGTCCCTTTCTGTCATGCATTGTGAAATCTGTCTGTAGGTATCATAATTCCTACGGCTGGAGTGCAGCAGGGACTGCCAGCCTCCTCTCCCCAAAACCTTTATTTTAGATTGTTTTGTAACTGCTGCATATTAATGCAAATTTGTAAAAATCCTTTAAAATCATTGGTCGGAAGGTGGTTTAGAAGTTCTAAGTATTATTGGAAATGAACATTCGTATGGTTTTATTTTCATTTCTAAAAAAAAATCTTAACATATAGAAAAGGAGTACTTGTGGCACCTTAGAGACTAACCAATTTATTTGGGCATAAGCTTTCGTGAGCTACAGCTCACTTGATCGGATGCATACTGTGGAAAGTACAGAAGATCTTTTTATACACACAAACCATGAAAAAATGGGTGTTTACCACTACAAAAGGTTTTCTCTCCCCCCACCCCACTCTCCTGCTGGTAATAGCTTATCTAAAGAGATCACTCTCCTTACAATGTGTATGATAATCAAGTTGGGCCATTTCCAGCACAAATCCAGGTTATCTCCCCACCCCCCTCCCCAAACCCACTCTCCTGTTGGTAATAGCTTATCTAAAGTGATCACTCTCCTTACAATGTGTATGATAATCAAGGTGGGCCATCTCCAGCACAAATCCAGGGTTTAACAAGAACGTCGGGTGGGGGGGAGGAGGAGGAAAAAACAAGAGGAAATGGGTTACCTTGCATAATGACTTAGCCACTACCAGTCTCTATTCAAGCCTAAGTTAATAGTATCCAATTTGCAAATGAATTCCAATTCAACAGTTTCTCGCTGGAGTCTGGTTATTAAGGATTATTATTATTATTTTATTATTATATTTTTATAATATTATTATTAAGGATCTACAACCTATCCTGAAGGATGACCCAACAGTCTCACAAATCTTGGGAGACAGGCCAGTCCTTGCCTACAGACAGCCCCCCAACCTGAAGCAAATACTCACCAGCAACCACATACCACACAACAGAACCACTAACCCAGGAACCTATCCTTGCAACAAAGCCCGTTGCCAACTGTGCCCACATATCTATTCAGGGGACACCATCACAGGGCCTAATAACATCAGCCACGCTATCAGAGGCTCGTTCACCTGCACATCCACCAATGTGATATATACCATCATGTGCCAGCAATGCCCCTCTGCCATGTACATTGGTCAAACTGGACAGTCTCTGCGTAAAAGAATAAATGGACACAAATCAGATGTCAAGAATTATAACATTCATAAACCAGTCGGAGAACACTTCAATCTCTCTGGTCACGCGATTACAGACATGAAAGTTGCGATATTACAACAGAAAAACTTCAAAACCAGACTCCAGCGAGAAACTGTTGAATTGGAATTCATTTGCAAATTGGATACTATTAACTTAGGCTTGAATAGAGACTGGGAGTGGCTAAGTCATTATGCAAGGTAACCTATTTCCCCTTGTTTTTTCCTACCCCCTCCCCCCCTCAGATGTTCTTGTTAAACCCTGGATTTGTGCTGGAAATGGTCCAACTTGATTATCATACACATTGTAAGGAGAGTGATCACTTTAGATAAGCTATTACCAGCAGGAGAGTGGGGTGGGGGGGAGAGAAACTTTTGTAGTGGTAAACACCCATTTTTTCATGGTTTGTGTGTATAAAAATATCTTCTGTACTTTCCACAGTATGCATCCGATGAAGTGAGCTGTAGCTCACGAAAGCTTATGCTCAAATAAATTGGTTAGTCTCTAAGGTGCCACAAGTACTCCTTTTCTTTTTGCGAATACAGACTAACACGGCTGTTACTCTGAAACCTGTCATTAACGTGTAGACTTACATTTCATATTTGTGTTTATATATTTATAATATAAAAAGACTGCTTCCCAGGTTGTAAATAATAAAGTTCTTCCTCTCTTCGGTGTTTATTCATTTTGAATGGGAAGTACCGGACAAGTATTTAACAAACAATAACAACAAACATCCCCCCCACCATGTTTCACTGTATTCAGATAAAAATTCAGTTGGCACAAAACCAGATTAGTAATTTGTGTGTGTAGATTAGATTAATTTGGACCTCATTACTTTGATGCCGATTTGAGTAACAAGAATTGTTTATGTTAGCCTTGTTATTTGTTAGTGTGAGCAAGTCAATAATTGAAGTGCATAGGTGAAATGTTAACCTTGGCTTTCCAATATTTTGAAGTATGCTTTGCTTGGTGGGACGTAGACAACAGCATTATGGTGAAAGTTACCATTTGAATTTGACTAGGATTGATTTTTGATATCTTAACTAACTGCCAATATTTGGTAGAGATTTGAAGCCCAGTAGACTCAGTTCAGCCATTTAGTCTACTGAGACACACTAACTGAGTGATGTGTTGTTTACTTTATGAAGATCTTTCATGGAACCTTGACTTTTTAAGCTTTGTATCTTCTCTTTGTGGTCATTAAAGATTCCACAATCCTTATTGTAATAGCAGATTTTGTCTCAATGGCAGAATTTTCCTCTCCTTTCTGTAATGTGTTGTCCTATACCTTAAAGGTGGCTGCATTTCAATGGTTGGAGAAATGATTACTGTATATATTTCAAGGCCAAAAAGAAGAACTTTATTAGAATCTTAACTTCTGCATGTTTGATAGAGCGTTTGCAATGAGGCTATGTTAAATCTACTAAATCAGCTTTACTTGACTAAATCCATTTTATTTTTCAAGTTTGTGGAGTTGAGGAGCTCTGGCTTTGGTTTAGCACTTTTGTGTCTATGTAAATATGATTCCAATGATGCACTATATCTTTGTATGTAAATTACCTAATTTTTGCTCTGACCATTTAAGAATTTAGTATCCTCAGATATAGTAGCTGGGTATCTTTTTGCTAAGTTTCAGAACACTTCTATATTTTAAACCAATATTCTTTGGTGTAATTATCTCAATGCGAACATTTTTACTTAAAGGAAAAAATGAAAGCCTGACTTTTTCCAATGACAGCATATGGGTTTAATGGTGTCAGGAGTGCATTCACTTTTGGTAGGCATTTAAAGACAGGAGCAATTTGATTTAAATGCTAATCTAGTGAGTTTACAATTAGCTTATCAGAAAAGGTAGGATTAGTCCAGTTAGGACACTTCTGTTTTTTTGAGTCATTGGTGCATTGTTTGAGAATAACATTATCTTCTGTTTTTCATGTTCTGTACATCATGATACGTGGGCAGATTCATGGTTGTTTGGGTGATGGTAACTGTAATTTCCATACTTTCTAAATTTTTGTGTTTTATTTTTAGCGCCCTGCAAATCTGCAGTTATCCACTTTCTATTCGCAGGTATCCGTGGATCATGTTTGCGGATTGCAGATCAGATGCGGATGCAAATTTTGTCTCCGCACAGAGCTCTATTTATTTTGATGTTTAATCTTAACTTTGCTTGCAACTTCTCTTAATGATTTCCCCCCTTTGTGTTGTTTATATATATTTACAAACCAAGTTGTAAGTTAGCTAATTTTGTTTATGTTTTGACTGAGCATTTCTTTAAGGCTTTTAAAAACATTTCAGAATGGTCCAGTGACAGGAGTCCCTCTTAAACTTGCAAACTGTGCAGAGAATCTCACAGACCATGCTACTTCCCTTTCCATTCAGGATCATTTTCTTGACAGATAGAACCATACAGGGTCACCCTATGATATAAATTGTGCTCTGTGGGTGGTCTTTTTGGAATGAATTACTGTATGGGTCCTCACACAAAAAATCTCTGACATGACTCAAATTGAATGTTTTCTAAAACATTAATGGATTCTTCCTAAATTTCCAAAAGTCTCTGTGCCCTCAACACAAGATTTTTGTCAGAGCCAGACTCAGAATGAAGTTTAGCAAGAATGTGTTTTTCCTAAAGAGAATTCACAGGCTCTAGTTCTTGCAGCACTACATCCATTTTATTCCAGCAAAAATTTGCAAGCATATCTATCCTTGATATCTTTAGGTGGTGATGCTTCCTACATTTGGGAATGTCCAGACATCTTGGAGAAGATTAGTGTCCAAACACCTTCACCATGAGCTAACTGGGAGTAAGTTAATGTACAAAATATATCCCTAGATCTTCACAGCCTGGAAGCTGACCATCTCAATATGGGGTAGGGTTTGGACAGTTAAGTCTATACACCTAAATGATACTGGTGAAATGTTATCACATAACTGTATTAGAATGTGCTCCACTTTTTATAGAAATGGACACCATTAGGTCTAAATAAGAGCTCTGAACAAGATTGCTACCACAACATGAACTAAACTAGTGAGGGAGGTTACACTTACAGTCTCTGTTCTCTATCATCACTGCTCCTGCCTAAACCATTTTTCTAGCCAGAGCTTGTTTTCCTTTTAGTTGCTGTTTATTGGGCTTATGTATTGTTTTTGAGTTAATGTATTGTTTTTTCTTAAGCATTTTTATGCTAGATTGGCAATTTTACTTTTCACTGAGGCCTCAGTTGCCTTTGAAAATATTCAGTTTGTTTTTGTGCTGTGCTTGGATGTCTTTGGGGTTGAGCACTTTAAAAATAAAACTTATTTTTACTCTTACTGAGTCTGAAACCTATTCCAAATTTGTTTGGGGGAAGGGGAGTGGAAGTGGGAAGGTGGTTAATTATTTTTTAGAGTGTGAAAAGCTCTTTGACTAAAAACATTTGAATTCTACATCTGGTCAGCAACTGTATGCCAAACTTCACCCACGGAAGCTTAAAAGAGCCAAGATATCTAAACCTGAAAATCTGGACTTATAATGGAGGTGCCAGCTGAATCCTGTTTATATTTTGAATAACGATTTGTCCAAAATAGTGCATGTAATTTAGGTGTATATAGCACAGAGAAACTTCAAAATCTAATTTTCGAATTTGACAAAACATTGTTTGCTTAGTCATTGAAAAGATATCAACAAATTGTTAATTGTTAGAATATGTCTGATTTCTTGAAAATGCAATATTTGTTGATAAAGAGGATAAATAAGAAGATTGTCAGTGGGATAATAAACCTTTCACCTTTAGCTTGTTGATTCAAACCAACTCAGATGATATTTGTTCCCTTTTCTCAGTGGCTTGGTTTTCTATGGGCAATGAGGTTATGAGCACTTACATTGTTCTCTAAACTGTAGAAGTGCTGTGCTTGACTCAGTATTGAGGCACAATCGTAGAGCAGTATAACACCTTTATCTAGCATTAAATTGAGTGAAAAATGTAAAATACAAATAAAAAAAATAGAGAGAGAAAAAGTATAATTCTACATTCCTTGTGTGCCCATAATTCCCATTGAACTCAGTTTGAGTGCCAAACTGTATTTTATCAAAAGTTTACTTGCTATATTTAAAAAAATCTACACAAATGTATATTTCATCTCTAGTTTTATTATCTTGAAATCACACACACAATTTTTAAAATAATTTAAAATGTTTTCTAAAAGAAATTAGTGACTTCTGTGTCCTGGTTCCCCCAGCACAGAGTAAATGGGTAGCTCATATGCGGTGAGGCAAGATAGTGGGGCCTTGTGTACACTTAAAATGATTTTCTGGTATAGATATACCTGTACAACTATCTTGGATAACCCCCTAGTGGAAACACAGTTTATACCGGGGTGGCCAATGTGTAGCTCTGGAGCCGCATGCGGCTCTTCAGAAGTTAATATGCAGCTCCTTGTATAGGCACCGACTCCAGGGATGGAGCTACAGGTGCCAACTTTCCAATGTGCTGGGGGGTGCTCACTGCTCAACCCCTGACTTTGCCATGGGCCCTGCCCCCACTTCACCCCTTCCTGCCCCTTTCCCAGAGCCTGCCATGCCCCCCCCTCCAGCCTCCTCCATGTCACAAAACAGCTGGTCGGGAGGTGTGGGCTTTTCAATCTGGACCCCAACAAAGAAGATCCTTCTTCCTTGTATCATTCCCCTTCTCTAAGCTAAAATTTTCCACTTCCCCTCAACTTGCTATCACCTTGGGTACAGGAGATAGAAGATGCTATCTTTGGAGCCTGAAATGGAGTTCCCAGATTCCTCAAAGAGGGCTTCTTTAGAGAATGGAAAATTCTAATTAAGTAGATGGACAGGACACTTTAATGAACAGTAAAAGAAGAGAATTCTTCTCTCCACATTTTTCTGGATGAAGCCAAATGAGAAAAACAAACCTTACCGGTTTCCTCTTTTGTGGTATAAAAACAAAATTTATGTAAGTTTGCTGGGAATTCCCAAATGTTAAGCTTTCTATAGGCAGGTCAATGGGCAGATATTTCAAATAGGATAGGGAAATTCAGGACCTTTCATTAACTCTTCCTTCAACAGATCCTTCAGTGGTAACCTTTACTAAATCCTCCTCTGTCCTTCTGGAGCCTGCTTTTCGTCTTGGAAAAAAAATCTATCAGGGCTTTGCATGTGCTAGTGAAAGGGAACATACAGTACAAGTGGACCAGCTACAAGAGTAAAAGATTCACTCAGGGGAATGGAACCTCAAGGAAAATGCATTTCACGATTTGGTGGCTTGACTGGACTTTCAACAGATAGGTTTATTCACCATAAGACACAACGGGATGGTGTTCAAGTTTTGCAGCAGGTTTCCAGACCTCTGGGCAATGGTTCCATCCCAAGGAAATTCAGTCTGGCATCTGCGTTCCATTTCTCACTCTCATTTTGACGTTTCTAATAAAAATAGACTTGGGGAACTGTAATCTTCATGTCCCTGGACCTGCTTTAAAGGGCTGGGATATGCTATTCATACTACTAAGAATGTCCAGAAATCACATTTCTCCTTCCTCATCAGAAGGATCTGCTATCCTAAGGCCTCTTTGTGCAGATACATCTGAACCCAAGCCCATTTTCACTGTTGGCCTGGCACATGAAAGGAATATGCTGAAAAAGCTAGACATTATCAAGAGACTCAGGAAGATCCTTAGAAGTCTTCATTGATAGTATACTGGTGTGTGTGGGAGTGCTTTTCTCAATGGTGTACTGTGAGGAAACTCTCTCCTAAGATATCTGGCATCCCTTTTGTTCTGTGTGTGTTTCTTGGTGGGTTCTTCTCATTTCCCTTAAGGTTCAGGCCTCTATTCTCTGTAGGAGGATGGACAGGAGGCTTTTCTATGGGCTCCCATCTCCTTGCCCTCCTGTTCTACCCTCTTCTCCTTGAAGATTTTCCGTGTACCTCCCTGGAGCTTGAATTTAGTCCTTCAGTTCCTCTGTCTTTTTCACTTTTAGCCCCTTTCATATATTTTCCCCTCGCTTCCTAGAAGGTGGCTTCTTAGAGGGTTTATCCACTCTTACTTGTGCATCTCTCTTTATGGTTTCCTATGGAAATAAAATGGTCCTATGTATGTGCCTCACTTTTCTTCCCAAAGTTTTGGCCTCATTTCATCTTAATCAGGACATAGTTTTGCCAAACATTGGCCCTAATCTCATGCAAAGAAAGGAAAGGATATAGTACAGTCTGCCTGTGCATATGGTTCTAAAGTTCAGTTTGGATAGAATGTAAGACTTCAGGCTTCTAAATCCCTTTTCCTTCTCTTTGAAGGGCAAAGGAAGGCTGGCTGGCTTCCAGATGAGAGAGCCAGATGAAACACTCTTTAAAAGCCTGTAAAATTACTAATTTATCCTCTTTAGTCTTCACTGAGGCTCACTTTACAAAGGCAACTTTGGTCTTTTCATCTGAGATAGGTGAGTCTACTTTAGGAGAACTGTGCAGCACAGATATCTTCTTACATGTGACCTGTAACTATTACAGACTGGTTTCAGAGTAGCAGCTGTGTTAGTCTGACTGCATGGCTTTGCTTCAGTAAATGTGACCTTTTGAAAGATGCATTATCTGTGTAACAATTCAGTAGGCCATTCCCAAGCCAACTATCTCTACTCTAGTTGTTTGGGACTCCCACAGTTCCTCATAACTGGCTTCTTTCTTGTTTCAAAAAAATAAATTGGAAAAGTATCTGTTTTGGGATCTGGATAGCTACAGCAGCTTTGCCTATCCCACTTTGAAAATGTGTTAATGGGGAGTGCCAAACTGATCCTATTTGTTCTTGCCTGTGGAGTTGGAAGACAGAAAGAAGTTTCTTACCTCATTTCTTTCTGGCATAGATTACATCCTGTTGGCTAGTTAAAAGACCCTTTATTATGGGAAGTTTTAAACTTTAATTCTAATAAAAACCTAGTTTTTCAGCACAGGAAGTACATAGATGGGGGGAGAGCATTTTGGTCCATGACGGGGACTCCTAGGCACTATGGTCATACAAATAAATAATGATAATTAATAATGATTAATAAGCATCAGAGTTTAGTTAATTGGAGGATGCCCAAAGGAGAGAAACTCCTTGCTGCTATTCTGCCTAATCTGAATATGAGAAAGTACCTATTCATTCTGAACTGGTGGAATGTCGGACCTAGAAAGCTATTTGCTATGAGAAAATACTTCTGTTTTAGAAACTGCTGCTTTCTGCCATTACATTACGTTAATGCCACTACCCTTTGCATGGCAATACAGCGAGGTGGTTTAGAAATTGAGACCAAAAACCAAAGTTGATAAGACTTAATGTACAGACTGAAAAAGATGCTTAGCCCCACATGGCTGTTTATAAGAAGAATTATTAGAAAAAAAAAGTTGGAAATAGCAGCTTTAGGGGAAGTAATATTATCAGTTATTCAAGAATAAGAAGAAAGGAAAAAAACTTAATTGTAAGATTAGTAAAGTTGTGAGTCTTCATTTCAGCAAAATATAATACTGTGCAAGCAGCATTTTAGTAGAATCTGAATAAAATGTACTGTAAAGGAAACTGGCTTAAAATAAAATGATTCTGGCCCTAAAGTGTAATGATATTGGCACAGTACACTCCCTTTCCTTGCAAGAACTCCAAAACAGTAAGGAGCGGGTTGGCTTGGAGGCAGCAGCTTGTTAGCTTTCTGGAAGCACATTTGCAAAGTTAAAAAAAAAAAACAGGAAAATCAAATCTAGCATAAGCCCTTTTGAACTGAGAACTCACTTAAATTCACCATTTTGTGCCCTTTAGACTCAAGTTGTTGAACCGTGATAATTCATTTTTCTGCAGAGAAAGTCACTAACTGCTTATGAATATGAAAGCAGAACAGCCTTTTAATTTAACTGTTTACAGAAGGTCAGTTAAGAAATACCAGTAAATATTCAGTCTGATAATGCTGTTTTGGATTTAGATTAATTTTTATGTTTTGAATTCTGCTCCCTTTTGTAACATATAATTTTCAGAAGGGAACGTTATAATTTGCTTTATTGTGTCCAATATGGTCTAGAAATTCTTTTGATTTCCAACATTTTATTATTTAGGCATGAGTATTATGCAGAAATGTTTTATCTGGGGCCATGCTGTCAAGCAATGTACAGGTTTGGGGCTATTGCTGCACATGGAAATGGAGCTGCTCTTTAATAGTTTATGAATACCGTATGTTGACCTGGTTATTGGGGTGCTCACTGTATGAATATATTGGTTTAGTGTAATAGCAAGCTTAAGGAAAAGCAAGCAGAAAGAAAACAGTGGCTTAAGATAAGCCACCACAAGGTAAACATTTAAGGGTTGTTAAGAGACAATGCCCAAATTGTTAACTGTAAAGATTCTACCTCCTGGCTCTAGCCAGTTTAGAGAACTTGTTTTGACAAGCATGAAAAGCCCAGGAACTGATAAAAGCAAATGACTATAGCAGTTTAAAAAGGAACTCCCTGTTATGAGGGTGGAGTTGCTATTCAGAAACTTGTTCAGGAAAAGCAGAGTGGGATAGGCAGCAACTGGGTGTTTGAGGAAGCCAGGCATGCCGAGGCTACATCAGGGGATGGTGTGCCTCCAGGCAAGATGTATGTAAATTGTTTGTTATCTTAAGGTTCTTGTTCACTAAATGTTTTGTTGCAGTGTTAAAATAAACAATACGTTGGTTTTGAGAAGCCTGATTTCTATATACACCACTAGTCATAGACTCCCCCCCAAAGAAGAACTACAGGTGCTGAATCCAATTAGGTATACATAGTTGGTAGACTGTGTCCTGGATTACAATACCCTGTGTAAGTGTGGGAGAATTGTGAAATTCCACCCCAAGGGAGGTATAGAGACAAGGACAGACACCTGACGGCATGTACTCAGCAAGACCAGGAAGTGAACAGAGGTGCCTTGGCACCTTCAATCTTGACAACTGCTCAGGAGTGATTTGTAAGAGACCCATGATGTCCACAAACTGCACTTGTTTCTTGTGATTTAATGTGTGCATTTCAAGATCTCACTATTAACATTTAAAGCCTTAAATAATGCGTGATCATTCTGCCTGAGAAACTCTCTACTGTCCTCTGTCTCTTGCAGTAATGTACATTAGCAGGTTTAGGTCTTCTGCTCATTTTATGATTATAATCTTGAGGGAAAAGGAGGCGGGTCTGCCTTCAGAGAGAACCTGCAATTTGGGGATGCTCTTCTGGGGCCATTCTGGTATTCCTTGCTCATCCAAAATTCTTATTAAGCTCACGAGGAATTCAGGAAGAGGCTCTCCTGGACATACAGGACAAGTCTATAGTATCTTTCTAGTTAAGACGTCTTGTATCTTTATCAGATGAATTACTTGAAGGGGTGGGGCAGATTTTCTGTAGTACTGAGTTTTGTGGGCAAATTTTTTTTTCCACCTCTGAATTTGCTTTATTTGTTCATTTATCAGGACTCTGTAGGGCCAAGGATAGGATGACCAGACGTCCTAATATTAGGGCCTTTGTCTTATATAGGCACTTATTTCCCACCCCCCCATCCTGATTTTTCACACTTACTATCTGGTGTCCCTAGCCAGGGAGGGGAGGCAGAAAGCATGATGGAAGATAGTACAAAAGGAAATGTGTGGCAAAAACAATTGAATAACTTTAGGATGATGAAAAATGGATATGGAGCATGAGCCCTGTGTTAGTGTAATCATATTGTTTATCCTGAGAAACCCAGCTGGTGGTTCATTGCAGGTCAGTGAAAGATCATAGAATCATAGAATATCAGGGTTGGAAAGGGACCTCAGGAGGTCATCTAGTCCAACCCCCTGCTCAAAGCAGGACCAATCCCCAACTAAATCATCCCAGACAGGGCTTTGTCAAGCCTGACCGTAAAAACTTCTAAGGAAGGAGATTCCACCACCTCCCTAGGTAACGCATTCCAGTGTTTCACCACCCTCCTAGTGAAAAAGATTTTCCTAATATCCAACCTAAACCTCCCCCACTGCAACTTGAGACCATTACTCCTTGTTCTGTCGTCTGCTACCACTGAGAACAGTCTAGAGCCATCCTCTTTGGAACCCCCTTTCAGGTAGTTGAAAGCAGCTATCAAATCCCCCCTCATTCTTCTCTTCCGCAGACTAAACAATCCCAGTTCCCTCAACCTCTCCTCATAAGTCATGTGTTCCAGTCCCCTAATCATTTTTGTTGCCCTCCGCTGGACGTTTTCCAATTTTTCCACATCCTTCTTGTAGTGTGGGGCCCAAAACTGGACACAGTACTCCAGATGAGGCCTCACCAATGTGGAATAGAGGGGAACGATCACATCCCTCGATCTGCTGGCAATGCCCCTACGTATACATCCCAAAATGTCATTGGCCTTCTTGGCAACAAGGGCACATTGTTGACTCATATCCAACTTCTCGTCCACTGTAACTCCTAGGTCCTTTTCTGCAGAACTGCTGCCTAGCAATTCGGTCCCTAGTCTGTAGTGGTGCATGGGATTCTTCTGTCCTAAGTGCAGGACTCTGCACTTGTCCTTGTTGAACCTCATCAGATTTCTTTTGGCCCAATCCTCTAATTTGTCTAGGTCCCTCTGTATCCTATCCCTACCCTCCAGCGTATCTACCACTCCTCCCAGTTTAGTGTCATCTGCAAACTTGCTGAGGGAGCAATCCACACCATCCTCCAGATCATTAATGAAGATATTGAACAAAACCAGCCCGAGGACCGACCCTTGGGGCACTCCACTTGATACCAGCTGCCAACTAGACATGGAGCCATTGATCACTACCCGTTGAGCCCGACAATCTAGCCAGCTTTCTATACACCTTATAGTCCATTCATCCAGCCCATACTTCTTTAACTTGCTGGCAAGAATACTGTGGGAGACTGTGTCAAAAGATGTGAGTTTGTGCATCAGACTTCTAAAGCTTCTGATAGTAAAACAAAAGTTACACCCGTTCTTGTGAGCATTTGTGGTTTTGCCTTATACTGTGTAAAAGAAATTAAGCCTCAATAAAAATGTTGGTATGTATGACGCAAAGTATAATAGCCCATGACAAAATGTCACTGCTTAGGAATACCAGATATGTCGGCTATAGTTGCTAAGACCCAGGGGTGCTGCTGAGCATTATTTGTCCGTTTTCATAGATCATTCCATTTTCATTGGTATTTCATTTTGCCAAAGAGGGTAATTTGGAAAGATAGATCATATCATGGAAATTATTGTGGGAAGTTGTTCCAGTTATGGCTCAGAAAGGGAAAACAGCAAATGTGAAAATATGGTAAGTCAATGGTGTGTAGGTTTATACTGATTGATTTGAATGTGGACGGTGTTCTGAAGTGCTGGTTGCTTAGAGTCTAAAGCCTTCAAAGTTGTTGATACATTTAGGCCTTGTCAACATGAAAAGTATCTTTGTTGACAATGGGTGTGAATGATGGATGTAGTTGAACAGCTGTACTGAATGTGGTTTAACTGGAAATGTAGCCAAGGACAAACTGTGTTCAGCATCATTCCTTCAGTTACACATTTGCAGTGAAATAGTATATAGAACTAATTCAGACACACCCATTGTCAGCAACAGATATCTTCTTCTGGTACAGGCGAGGCTACAGGAACCAAGTAACTATCCATCAGTGAAAGATAAAATTTATAAGGCTTTTTAAAGAAAACTTGAAAATTCAACCAGACTTGACTCAAACTGGTAAGGTCAACACAAACTCCCTTCAGGCATCTTATTTGGAATCTCTGTGAACTGCACAACAGTGCGAGCAAAAAATATTACTCTTCTTTCCACAGGAGACTTAGTTTCAGGCAGCTATCAAACTGAAAAAACTGCTTTGGACAAATAATACTGTTTTGTGCAAAACAACAAGGAGTCTGGTGGCACCTTAAAGACTAACAGATTTATTTGGCAATAAGCTTTCGTGGGCTAGAACCCACTTCATCAGATGCATGGAGTGTTTTGTGCTGCATTAGTAATGTGGCTGAGGCGGTATAGGAAAACTGCTTTCAAAATTTTTGAGAAGTAACTGTTCATTAATACAACTTGATGAGTCCCTCATTGTCTGTTGTTGTACAACTCTGCCATTTGCCAGGTATGTTTCTGATATTTGTATTGAAGACTTGCTTTTTGATAAAGGATGCACAATGGAAGAAAGCTTAGTCATGATGTGTCCAGAAGCAGTCAAAGGTTTCTAGGTTTACTAGATTTGTTATGTTGTAGTCAACATTGTTGGTGATAAGTCAGACAGGTAAGAATAGTGATCTGGTCACATGATCTAAAACCTTGCAGCTAGCGCTTCATGACCAAACTCTTGCTGCAGAGGAAAAAGCATTAAAAAAAAATGCCAAATCCTTTAAAGATGTTGCCAAAGTAGGGAACTTCAATAAAGGTTCACTGAATTTTGACTTTTTGTATTGCTCTGTGATGACATGAGCTCCCTTCACCAGTAACTCCTCTTTCACCTTGGAGTGAAGTGACTTTCAGGCAATAAAATGACAGGTTTCAGAGTCGCAGCCGTGTTAGTCCTTATCTGCAAAAAGAACAGGAGTACTTGTGGCACCTTAGAGACTAACAAATTTATTTGAGCATAAGCTTTCGTGGGCTACAGCCCACTTCATAGGATGCATAGAATGGAACATATAGTAAGAAAATTATATGTGTGTGTGTGTGTGTATATACACACACAAAGAACATAAAAAAGTGGAGTAAGAGGCTAATTAATTGAGATGAGCTGTTATCAGAAGGAGAAAAAAACTTTTGTAGTGATAATCAAGATGGCCCATTTAGACAGTTGACAAGAAGGTGTGAGGATACTTAACATGGGGAAATAGATTCAATATGTGTAATGACCCAGCCACTCCTAGTCTCTATTCAAACCCAAGTTATTGGTATCTAGTTTGCATATTAATTCAAGCTTCTTGTTGGAGTCTGTTTTTGAAGCTTTTCCGTTGTAAAAGTGCCACCTTTAAATCTGTTCCTGAGTGGCCAGAGAGGTTGAAGTGTTCTCCTACCGGTTTTTGAATGTTATGATTCCTGATGTCAGAGTTGTGTCCATTTATTCTTTTGTGTAGAGACTGTCTGGTTTGGCCAATGTACATGGCAGAGGGGCATTGCTGGCACATGATGGCATATTAAATTGGTAGATGTGCAGGTGAACGAGCCCCTGATGGCGTGGCTAAGTGATTAGGTCCTATGATGGTATCACTTGAATAAATATGTGGACAGAGTTGGCATCGGGCTTTGTTGCAAGGATAGGTTCCTGGGTTAGTGTTTTTGATGTGTGGTGTGTGGTTGCTGGTGAGTATTTGCTTCAGGGTGGGGGGCTGTCTATAAGCGAGGACTGGTCTGTCTCCCAAGATCTGTGAGAGTGAGGGATCATTTTTCAGGACAGGTTGTAGATCTTTGATGATGAGCTCTCTGGAGAGGTTTTAGTTGGGGTCTGAAGGTGACTTTCTGTTATTTTCTTTGTTGGGCCTGTCCTGTAGTAGGTAACTTCTGGGTACTCTTCTGGCTCTGTCAATCTGTTTTTTCACTTCACCAGGTGGGTATTGTAGTTTTAAGAATGCTTGATAGAAATCTTGTAGGTGTTTGTCTCTGTCTGAGGGATTGGAGCAAATGCGGTTGTTTCTTAGAGCTTGGCTGTAGACAATGGATCGTGTGGTGTGATCTGGGTGAAAGCTGGAGGCATGTAGGTGAGTCTAGCGGTCAGTAGGTTTCCGGTATAGAGTGGTGTTTATGTGACCATCACTTATTAGCACAGTAGTGTCCAGGAAATGGACTGCTTTTGTGGATTGGTCTAGGCTGAGGTTGATGGTGGAATGGAAATTGTTGAAATCTTGGTCATGGTGGAATTCCAATAAAATGCTAACTCAGGGCTTTGAATAAACAGCAGAAATTAGTTATTTCACATATGGTAATGAACACACAATTTAACTTGCTCATAGTTAGAAGTAGATGTCTTAGGGGATGGGACCACATAACATTGCTAGTCTAAAAAGAGGGCAGCAGCTTTGAACATTCTGGGAAGAGTTCCCACCCCCACCCAGCATTGCCCTTTGACTTGCCTCCATTTAAAGCCTCAGAATTAGGCTACTCCTAAAGTCAAGCTACTAAACTTGGTGTTTTGATAGTCCAGCCACATAAACATATACAAATATGAGTAGAGGGCTATGTGGAAGGACTTAATATTTTCCTCTGTTAAAATACCATTTTTTCCATGTAATACTGTAGATATGTTTAATACCCAGGCAGTGGATGGTAGTGACAGCTGAAAAATGTGATGCTACCCATTGTAAATAACATCTAGTGTATAATTTGGTTAACTAATAAAGTAAATACTACAAGTACTTCATGTGAATTCAGACAACAGCTAATATGTAAATGGAAATCTGATATCTGTGATATGGATGTATAATTAATCTGCTTACCAGTTGTCTCTGGAGTATCATAAAAAGTCAACTTAAAAGTCAGTCTGGAAATGATAATTTAGGGAGAGTTTCAACATATCTTCCCTCTTATCTTTATGGGAATGATGATAAACCAGACTTATTCTCTCATCACATTTCTGCATGTAGTGCTGAATTTACTCATCAAATCATTTGATACAATTGGCTGGATATGAATTTAGAAAACACTAAAGAAAAGAAAGCCTCATACTACTGCTCATGAGATATTTGCAGCCATGTTACGCTATGCTGAAATTTGTCAGATTTTGTAAGCAGAAGGTCAAGCCAGGTCAGAACTTGGACACAAAACCTCGGAGGAAAATCCAGATGCTTTGGGAAGTAGTATTTGTGATTTCGGTGGCTAATCCTTCAAACCATTACCCAGGCATGGTACATGGGTAGGATTTTTTCATGTGCGGTTTTAAGAACAAGGTCTTGACCATTTGTGGTAATTGAAAATCCCCAGGTAATTTTTGCAATTGCAGGGGTAGTATTTCTAGGGCCTGGCCTGGTTTCAAGTTGAGTATTTACATTTTGCCTCCCTAAATTCCTGCTGCTTTTTTAACATAAATGGTATATATGGTAGCTTTATACAGCTAAACCACTTCTCTGTTTAATTCCAGAAGTGACTGTATTACACTGATGAGCAAAATTATTAATTATTAACCTCTTTTATAGTGTGTGTGTGTATTATGTAGGAAAGAGATTTCTCTCATATATATTTATACATCAGTCTTCATCAGAAAGGATGTTTGGAAGATACTTACCTGGGTCTGATCTAATGAAGATGAGGTACTGTCAAAGATTGATGTGGTTAAAGAAGAGGTATTGGAATAAACTGATGACAAGAAGCAAGACACCTGGACCAGATGGTATACATCTGAAGGAACTTAAGAATGAAATGCACAAGCTGCTAAAAATAATACGCAGTTTTAGCTGTCACAGTAGAGGATTGGAGGGTAGCAAATGTTGTACCAATATTTAAAAGAAAAACAAAATGAAACTCAGGGTGATCTGGGGAATTACAGACAAGGAGTTATCTCCACACCTGGTAAATTGGTTGAAATAATAACAAACAAGAGAATTATACAACACTGAGATCATCATAGTATATAAAATGTAACTAGTATTACTTCTTCAAAGGAAAATTGTGCCTCTCTATTTTTGTTGGAATTCTTTGAACGTGTCAATAAACAGTGGATAAAAAAAACTAGGTGACATAATTTATTTGGGTTTATAAAACAGTTATGACAAAAACTCTCACAAGAGGTGAAAAAGTAACCTAAATAGTCATTGAGTGAGAGGCAGAGTACTGTCATGGATCAGAAACTGCCTAAGAAACAGAAAACAAAGTAGGAATAAATAGTTGTCGTCATGACAAAAGGTTAACGTTAGGGAGCCACCAGGTTGCTTACTGGGACTGGTGTTTAATATCTTTATTAATGAATTAGTAAAGGGAGGGAGCTGAATTGTGAAGTGGCAAAATTTGCAAATAATATAAAATTATTTAGGTTAGTCAATACTGGATAGGACTGAGGAATTTCACAGAGATCTAATCATAGTAGGCGAATTTCATCTGCCATTGTCTTCCCCATTCTGTTTCAACAAATGCAAGCTAATGAATGTTGGAATGAATTATATGAACTATGCATACATAGAATATCAGGGTTGGAAGGGACCTCAGGAGGTCATCTAGTCCAACCCCCTGCTCAAAGCAGGACTAATCCCCAATTTTTGCCCAAGATCCCTAAATGGCCCCCTCAGGGATTGAACACTCAACCCTGGATTTAGCAGGCCAATGCTTAAACCACCTAGCTATTCCTCCCCCACCTACATACACCTTAAGAGGCGCTAAATTAGCAGTAACATTTCAGGAGAAAGACTGATGGTGCACCTATTTCATTAGCAGCAGTGGTTAAAAAGGGGGCGGGGCAAAATAAATAAATAGGAAGTAAAAGGAATGGGATAGATAATAAAATGGGAAATATTACAATGCTATTATATAAATAAATGGTTTACCTTCACTTGGGTTACTTTGTTCATTTCTGAACAGAATAATATATACAGTACTCAGGACCAGCCCTAGGGGTGGGCCACCTGGGTAATCACCCAGGAGCACCATGGTCAAGGGGGCACCCTGAAGCAGGGCAGAGATGTGCGCTGCCGATGTAGAGTCAGAAACTGCTCCCTGCTGGCAGGGGAGCGTCATGGTGTGTTTGTGTGGTGCGGGGGGGGGGGGCACCCAGATTTCTCCCTTCTTCCTCCTGGTGGAGGAAGGGGGAGGCAACGATGACACACAAAAAGAAAAGGAGTACTTGTGGCACCGTAGAGACTAACCAATTTATTTGAGCATAAGCTTTTGTGAGCTACAGCTCACTTCATCGGATGACACACGGATACTCCTCCCCACCCCAGCGTTCCTCCACACGCTCCTAGTGGGCTGGGAAGGGGAGAATGAGCATCAACACCAAGTGCTCTGTGCATGCAGATCACTTTTCCCCCTGGGCTGTGCTGTGAGGTGAGCATCAGAAGCTGCTGCTCTCTGCCCTCGCCTTATGCAGCCCAGGTGGGGAAAGTGACCTGGATGCACAGAGTGCTTGGTGTTGCTCCTCGCTCCCCCCCATCACAGCTCCCTAGGAGAGCATGTGGGAGCAGTGTTCAAGGGGGGGAACAAGCAGCAATACCAGGTGCTCTGTGCATCCAGGTCAGTTTCTCCACATGAGTACAGGAGCGGGGAGCTACATCCTGGGGACCAAGGGCACCAAAATATGAATTCTCCCTTATGAGTGCCATTTTCCCTAAGGCTGGCCGTGACAGTACTGTATACAGAATAATGAATGATCTTGAGAAGGTAGTTCAGTTACTTCTCTTAGTCCTTTTTCATAATCAAGGTAAAAGAAGACTATCAATTAAACTGAAAGGTGAGAAATTTAAACCTGATAAAAGGGGGAAATACTTTTCCACACAACACATAATTAGTTTATGGAACACATCGCCACAAGGTGTTATGACCAAAAGCTTACCAGGATTAGTAAAATGTTTGGACATATTTATGGATAAGAATACACAGAATTGTAAAAATCAAGCATTTAAAAAAAATAACTAAGTCTTAGAAGGGATATAAACCTTTGTGCTTTGAGACAGAAGACTTTTTGCTTTGGGCAAGTTATTCCATGACTGTATTCTTTTGGAGACAAAATGCTCTCTGAATGAACTGATACTGGCCAGCGTTGGAGAAAAGACACTGGCTTAGTTGGATCAGTGGGCTGATCCAGTGTGACATCTCCTATTATATACTCCATGTATGTATGTTAAAAATATTTATATATGTAGACTCACTGAGATAAAACATCTGTCTGTCTTTGGTACTGTGGCAAATTGCAGGCACTACTTTGATGGGTCTCACGCTTTCTCTTCTTGGGGAGGGTTCAGGGCACCATTTCTCACCGTTGAACTGGGGTATTAACTGCCCCAGGGAAGTGGAGAGGGAGGGACCCGGGCTTGCCCTCTATTCCAGGTCCCAACCCAGGGGCCCTAGGGATAGTGGTAAACTGCTTGAACTAGCGGTTCCTTTGCCTGGGCTACTTCCCTCTCCTGCCCTTCAGCTTGTGGGGCTTCCTGCCCTCCCTCTGCACAAACCAGGTGTCCCTTTACCTAGAGTCTTGGTCTTCTTAGCCCAACGCAGAATTTCTCCAAACTCTCCTCTGCTTCCCCCCAAACTGCTCTCTGCTCCAACACCAATCCACTCTGCTTCAACTCCTTCCCTTGTCTGATTGAATCAGGGGGGTTTTAACAGGTGACTTCAGGTTCTTTAATTAATCTATAGGAAACTTTCTTCCCTCTACAGGGAATAAGGCTCCCTTCTAACACTCTCCTGCTGCTCTCTGGCCATGCTGGATCACAGTACTTACATGTCTTCCATTACCATAGTATCTCAGCACCTCACAATCTTTAATGCATTTATTTCCACAACAGGCCTGTGAGGCAGAGAAAGTAGTGTTATCCCCATTTTACAGGTGCGGAGCTGAGGCACAAAAAGACTAAAAGTTTTGCCCATGGTCACACAGGATGTTTGTAGCATAGCAAGAAATTGAACTTGGGTCTCCTAAATTCCAGATTAGTGCCCTAACCACTGGGCCATCCTTCTTTTTTTATGTGTGTGTGTAATAATTAAAAAAAAAAAGTGTGATAGAATACGGGTTTTTAACACCGTAAGTTTAGGATGACCACATTACTTACTTGTGGCAAAACCTAAATGATTACTAATTAAACCTTTATAGTACACCTATTTGTGTGAGGGGGAGGTATATAATATGAATAAAATGCAGTATGTGCTTGTATAATCTGTATGTCTCATGCACTGTGATCAGTTTGATTAAAAGATATTATAGAACTGCAAGTGCATTACTGTTATTGTCATCAAGGGCTTCAGAGGTTTTGTGTTTACTGACATTTTCTCATGAAATTGATTGGAGTTAGTTTCTTGCTTAGAAATACAGAAGAACACTGACTTAAATAAGATCTTGTCGTTTGTTTCCTGTAGTGTAGCCAGGAAAAACAGTAACAAGCTGTCTTCTTAAAAATCACATTCCTGGAAGATATTCTGGCAACCTGGATATTTAAACACATTCTTAAGAAAAACAACTTGTATTCAATTAGAAATTATGTTCGCTTATTTTCTTTCTGAGATTGTGAGGTTACAGTTTATTGTGGACATTGCCTGAAAGTCTGAAATAGCCGATATCCTGTTGTGGAATCAGTGAATTAGCTGCTAATGGACGCAAGGTGCTTAATAAGCTAAAAATGGGGAAAAGAGAATTCTCACCCATTATGAAGTTTTGATGTAGGGGCTGAGGAGGTTTGTGTAAAGATAAAGAAAAGAACATAAAACACTGTGTTCCAGTCTAAAGGTTGAATATTATTTCTTAGCCCAAAGTCAGATCTCATGACTATTCTAAAAAGGTAAATTCTGTATACTGGTGAGAGGGACTTCTATCTTTCCTGTTAATGCTGAGATGCTCCTTCATGTTGTTCTTTGTACTCAGCCACCCTTTAAAAACTCACATTTAGACTTATCCTCTGGCTGCGGATCATCTGGACAGGTCTCTCCCTTCAGAATCCAATCAGTATATCATCTTATTCAGCTAGAAGACTTGATATTTAAGTGTTCCAAATTGTTCTCTCCATGCAGCGGATACACAAAACCTAAACTATTTTATAGGCAACATCATCTTATCTTCAATTGGTCAAAGGCATATTCCACCACTAGCCTGCACCTGGTCTGTGTGCAATTAAACCTTTCTGTGGCAGGTTATTTTACATCAGGAGAGTAGAGATCACTGCCTGTCATGCAAGCCAGTATTGTCACATTGTTGTCTGTCTATATCCATTTGTTGCCTTTTGTCTTATAAATAGATGGTAAGCCCCTTTGGATGTGGCCTGACCATCTTTTTGTTCTGTGTTTGTACGCTGCCTACTACAGTGGGGTCCCTGGTCTGTGACTGGGGCTCCTAGGTGCTGTGGTAACACAATAATAATAATAATAATAATTAATAATTAATAATAATATGACTAAAGGATAGGCTGGGTCTCCCAAAACAACATTGGGGACAGACATCTTGTTGAAATCCACATTATTGGTTGGGAGCAAAGTCCTAACTTGGTCAAATTCAGATACGCCAGATCTCTTGAATACAATAGTACAATTTAGTGCCCCCCATGTGGGAGTCCAGGAACTTCCTTCTATGACCCACCAAGGCTCACATATCGAGTGAGTAGTATCCTTTCCATTTATAGGATTATGTTCTCCTTGAAAGGTAGGGCAGTTAATGGGCACATATGAGCCATCAACAGCCCCACCACAATTTGGGAAGCCCATTGTTCACAGTATTCAAAGCCCACTGTTACTCTGGGGACATTTCAAGTCATTACCATCCATGGATGGATCAAAGCAATAATTGCATGGCAAACCTCTTCCACAATTGAAGAGTTGACTTGCCAATGCTGAACTGATTAACCTCAGATTTATGACTGTTTGGGGTAACCATCTTCCATCTGACAATAGCAACCCCCTTCTGGACTGGGTTTGGCTCCTCTCATCTGCGCATCCTTGTACTGAATAGTCGGAGCAAGTTCCTCACCCAGCTACAGGAATTTAGCCTTCCTCATGTGGAAGTTCTGGGTCCACAGCTTGTTGTATCAGGTCTGCGTGATGATGTAGTCCCACCACTCTGTGCTCGTGGTCCTGGCCCAAAATTTCCAGTCATCATAGGGGGATTTGTCAGCCATTACAAACTGCATTGACTGTCTCCACTCCTCCGACTCTGAATGCAGCTCTTCTTAGCAAAGCGTGCTGCCACTTTTCCATGGCACTAAGCCAATGCTGAAATGCCCTCCATTGCATCTCATGCCTTATATCAGTCACCCCCTTTTCTCCCCACAAAATGAAACCCACATGGGTTGCATTAATGCCAGCATTAAGCACTGTTCATTGCTTAGAGTAGGATCCATGCTTTGCCACCAGTTGTAGTGGAGACTGTGGACAGAAAAGTGGAGTGGAAGTGGTTTACTTGAATGAGTTGTCGAGTTAGCACCATTTCTTGGAAAAGACAAATAAGTTCTCTCATTGTACACTGAGAGAGAATTCATAGGGTGGTTTAGCTAAGTGCAATACTAAGAACAATGAGTTATGCCTCCAGAGTGAGAACAGCATCAGTGTGGACACAATAACTTGAGGTCTGTTTGTGGTAACTTTTATGTGTTGTTTCACAGTGAGGTTTCTCAAGTTCAGTTAACTTGAGAGGAGTAACTTGAGTACAGATAACTCGAGTTAACTGCAGTGAAGACATATCACTTGTCATGCAGAGCAAGAGATAAGGAATTAGAGTCAAGCCTGGATTTCCTGCATTGTAGAGAGGTGTTAATAGATCACTAGTGTCTGTGGAATTGCATTAGTCCATTGGAAATTTTACAGCAACTTCAGTTACACTAAAAAAATTTAGATACTTATTGACTTAAATACAAACATTAATAATACTATCTGTACATAAGTCCAAGGGAGAGACCCGGCCCCAAAACTGCTGGAGCCCCGCGGTCCACACTGGGGAGGTTCTCAGACTGCAGATGGCCCACAGGCCGGGACTTTGATACCCCTGGTTTACACTCTGTTCACATTTTCAAGATCTTCTTTGCAGCCACAATGACTAAATGCATAATTTTAAGAAAAGTTAACTGACAGTCTGGAGTGTATGTTGCTTAGACAAGGATTGAATTCTGTGCCAAATCTTGTAGCCGCAGAATACAGAGGACTTGTTTTCAGCCTAGTTTACGCTGATGCTATTTGAAACTGACTCTGATTTTTTTTTAATACTATTTCTTGCATCCATATACTGCAGTGAACTGTGCTGTTAGAACACCAAGGGTTTTGCCTTGAAACACCTGCTAACAATTAACAGAAAATAAGTGGGTATACAGAAAAACTACTGCCATCTCCTTTCACACATTCGTTTTTCATCACCAAGTTTCACCCTGGTTAAGTTCATGACTATGTTTTTCTCTTGAGCCTTGTCTTTACTAGGGGGAAAAAAAGGTGTGTTCTTAACTTGAGTTAACGAGGGATATGTCTACAGCTATAGCAGCACGGCTGCAGCTACGCTGCTGAAGTGCAGACTCTTGCTACATTGATGGAACGGGTCTTTCCGTTTGCTCTAATAAATCCGCCCCCTCAAGGGACAGTAGCTATGTCAGCGGAAGAATTCTTCTGTCAACCTAGCTGCATCTATAGTGGGGCTTAGGCCGACCTAATTACGTTGCACAGCGATGCAACGATGTAGCTAGGTTGACCTAAGTTTTAGGTCGGGGTGGGCAAACTTTTTGGCCTGAGAGCCACATCTGGGTATGGGAATTGTATGGTGGGCCATGAATGCTCACAGAATTGGGGGTTGAGGTGCGGGAGGAGGTGAGGCCTCCGGCTGGAGGTGCGGGCTCTTGGGTGAGGCTGGGGATGAGGGGTGGGGGATGCAGGAGGGTGCTCCGGGCTGCGACAGAGGGGTTTGGAGGGTGGGAAGGGGATCAGGGCTGGAGCAGGGGGTTGGGGCGTGGGAGGGGGTCAGAGGTGTAGGCTCTGGGCAGTGCTTACGTCAAGCAGCTCCCAGAAGCAGTGGCATGTCCCACCTCTGGCCACTACGCGGAGGCATGGACAGGCAGCTCTGCGCATTGCCCCGTCTGCAGACGCTGACCCTGTAGCTCCCATTGGCCGCGGTTCCTGGCCAATGGAAGCTGCAGGGGTGGCATTTGGGCCAGGGACAGTCTGTGGAGCCTCCTGGTTGCCCCTACACCTTGGATCTGAAGGGGGGACATGCCACTGCTTTCAGAGCCACGCGGAGTGGGGCAACCCCCTGACCCCGCTCCCTGGATGGAGCTCCGGAGAAGGAGCTTGAGGGCTGGATTAAAATGTCTGGAGGGCCGGATGTGGCCCCCAGGCCGTAGTTTGCCCACCCCTGTTTTAGGTGTAACCAGACCTCACTCAAAGTAAAATCCTGGTGAAGACAAGTTTTCATGTGAATTAGCAGGTTGTATTAAAACTAACTCAAATTAAGAACACACCCTTTTTTTCCCCCTAGTGAAGACAGGCAGGATGTTTTGGGTTTGTTTTCTCTCGATGTTTTAGGCTTGCTGAGCTGAACTGGGATTTCGCTTTTGGTTCCTGAACTGGTTGCTGTACAAAGCATCAGCTGTTACAGATGGCTGATTTCAATTACCTTACACACAACATTTTATTTATTTATGACTTAGCCCTGAATTCCTTCTCTAAACAAATTGTGGCATGTGCAGGCATGAAGAAAGATATGATTCCTGTTGTATAAAACTTAAATGAAATCACAAATAAAAATTAGGAATTAATAACCTAAATCGGGGTGGCTCCGGAGCCGCATGCGGCTCTTCAGAAGTGAATACACAGCTCCTTGTGTAGGCACCGACACTGGGGCTGAAACTACAGGCGCCAACTTTCCAGTGTGCCGGGGGGGGGGGGGGGCTCACTGCTCAACCCCTGGCTCTGCCACAGGCCCTGCCCCCACGCCCCCCCTTCCCGCCCCCTCCCCTGAGCCTGCAGTGCCCTTGCTTGTCCCCCTCCCCCCCAGAGGCTCCTGCACACCATGAAATAGCTGATTAGGAGGTGCGGGGGAAGGAGGGAGGGACGCTGACCAGCGGGACGCCGGTGGGCTGGAGCTGCTGGGAGTGGGGCAGGGAAGCTGATGCAGGGGGTAGGGCCGGGGAGCTGCTGACATATTACTGTGGCTCTTTGGCAATGTACATTGGTAAATTCTGGCTCCTTCTCAGGCTGAGTTTGGCCACCCCTGACCTAAATCATCACAGTGATAACTGGAACACTATTGACAGCATGACCTATTATAGGTTTCTTCAGAGTCTTAGGCCTTGTGTAAACAAACAGTTAGTTTTATGGGAAGCTGGAGTATAAATCTAACCTGAACTAGCATGTTACAGACTACGTGTTTGTTTGGACCCTGCACTAAAAATTCCCTTGTGTGCTTTGAAGTAGGTGTAGATTAAAGTGCACTCGGGAAGTTTTAGTGCACGGTATCAGGGTCCACAGAGCACTTAATGTATGGCAGTCTAGTGCAGGGAAGTGTTCATGTAGACAAACCTTAAATCCAAACTCCCTTTCATTAACATCTCTTCTGAAGGCCTTTAATACATTCAGGAACCTGGATGATTAAGAAAATAACTTTTTTATTTCGTTCCTTTATCTTAAAAAATGTAGGGGTGAATTTTTCTCTCAGATACACAGAGACAACAACTCCTACTGACTTCAGTGAGAGCTATATGCGTGTTTTCAGAGGAAGGGTTTGACCTGTTGTAACTTAATCTGTTACTCTTCTTCGTGATTAGTTGTCGTGATTATCATGTGTTTTATAATCTCTAACTAAAACAGAACTTGATGACTCTTAAAATTTTTAAATGGTTTCTTTTAACTTTTTCTCTTCCCAAAGCTGAAAATTGCAGCAGGGTGCTTACATTGCCTTTGAATTATTGTAAAATAAAAGAAGAAATATTTTAAAGAAGGTACTATTTGAAACACTTAAGGAACAGCTAAACATGTATTTTCACATATTATGGAGATTGGATGAGGATAAGATGATGGAAAAGTTAAGTGTCCTCAGATCAGCAAATACTACAGCAACTGAGTAGCAGGAAAAAATCCCACAGAGAAAAATCTCAATTTATTCATGCAGTTGTGTTAAAACAGTTTTTAAGGTTTTTCTTTTTATCTTTAGTTGGTGCAACCTCATGTTAAAAAGACCTTTTAATTAAAATGGTATAAGTGAAAAGGTAATCGAATGTAGCCATTATACATATTTCTTGCTTTACTTTGTGTGTGACTCTATTGAAATAAATACATAAATCTGCACTGGGAAATCAGCACAGCATTTGCCAGGTTTGCTAAATTCTGTTGCTGTTTTTTTCTAACAAGTTATCTGCCGTGTTATCGGTTTTAATTTCTAGCTAGTTTCTGAATGAAAGACACATTAACCTAGAAGCCCTGCAATGACATAATTTCTTTTGAATTCCTGTAGTTGATATGCTGTGAGTGACAAGATAGCATAAAAACTTTTTTCTGATGCGATATTGTTAAGTTCCTTGTTGACAAGGGCAATTGTCATTCCGTAGTTCTGTACAGAACAGATGACAATGAGCTTCCTCTTGCTGCCTTCTTGTTTTCTGGTGTAATGTTATTTTTTTAAAAAATGCTCAGTTACAATTAGGCCAGTTATTAAAATACAGTCAGTCATTTCCTTTGACAACATGTTGGCGTTGATGTAACACAATAGAATTCGGTGGAAAGGTTATTCCTATTTCTCTGGCTGCTGTCAGTACACACGAGCATATTACATTCTTCGGCTTTCTGGAAATGCTCTGTTTGACTAGGTGCATGGGAACAGGAAGTCTGAGGTTATACATAGTATGTTTGCTTGGTTTCAGACTGAATGATGCAAGGTCTGTTTCCTAGAAGACATTGTGTACTGTATAGTATTTTGTAGACTATTTTATTAAATCAACTAAACTTAAATGAACTCAGGTTGATAAGAAATGATTGTCAGTTCTGAGGGTTTTCATAATCACTTCAGTGGTATCAGTCTTAAGTAATTATATGGCTGTCATGACTATAGTATCTGTGCACCTCACAGACTTGAATGTATTTATCTTCACAACAGTCTGTGAGGTAGGACAGTACTATTATCCCCATTTTACAGATAGTGAGGCTGTGGCTCAGTATCCAAAGTGGTTTTCCCAGGTCACACAGGATGTTCGTGGCAAAGCAGGAAATAATATCCTGGTTTTTGCAGTCACAGGCTAGCAACTAGCCACTGGACATCCTTCATCCCAGGATCACAAGTCAACACTCAGCTGTACCAGATTGTGGGCAATTGCCGTGTGTGTGTGTGTGCGTGTGTGTGTGAAATAAAAATAGAGGTATCGTAGGTCATCTGGCTCTTTAGCATAGTCATAGTTCTGAAGTCACAACATCTTTTTCAGACATGAGGTATTACAAATCTATCAGTCCCTGGCCTGTTTCAAATACCCACTTTGGATTTAACTACACCTCTACCCCGATATAACACAAATTCGGCTATAACGCGGTAAAGCAGCGCTCTCGGGGGCGGGGCTGTGCGCTCCGGCAGATCAGCGCGTCATCGTGTCTGACTCCGACACGCTGCTCTGAGTGGCATGTTAAGGGTGCCGGGTCAAGGCCAAGGGGTTGGATAAGGGGCAGAGGGTCGGGGGGGGGGGTTGAATGGTTTGGAGGTTCTGGGGGCAGGGCGTTCAGAGGATGGGGAACAGGGGCATTGGATAGGGTATGGGAGTCCTGGGGGGCCTGTTAGGGGGCAGGGGTGTGGATAGGGGTCGGGGTAGTCAGGGGACAGGGAGCAGGGGGTTAGGTAGGGGGTGGAGTCCTGGGGGTGATTACGGACGGTGGGGGTCTCTGGAGGGGGTGGTCAGGGGACAAGGAGCGGGGGGGCTTAGATGGGGGTGGGGTCTTGGGAGGGGTGGTTAGAGGTGGGGGTCTCTGGAGGGGGTAGTCAGGGGACAAGGAGCTGGGGGGTGGTTAGATGGGTTGGAGGTTCTGAAGGGTCAGTCAGGGGACGGGAAGTGACTATTGATAACGGAAATGCTCAAGGCCAAAGCAAGTTCGATATAACGCGGTTTCACCTATAACGCAGTAAGATTTTTTGGCTCCTGAGGACCGTGTTATATCGGGGTAGAGGTGTATACCCTTAAGCACTCTGTTCACGTGACTTGTGTCTGTTCAGGCAAGAATGGGGTCTATATTTTTGAAGAATGAGGCCAGCCTTCCAAAATTCAGTTCACCCACTCTATTTTTAAATGGGTGACTGATACATCGTCATTATTTTATTTTTATTTTCTGATAATGAGTGGTGAGTAGATATTGCAGCATTGCCAACCCTAGGCATTCAAAAATCATGAGTCAGGCCCCAAACAGTCAAGATAGTGGCTTAAAAGTAAAGAGATTTTTTTTTTAATTGCATTCTTTTAATTTGCCTTTAATTTGCCGCTAGGGTATGCATGATTCATATTTTCAGGCTGTTCTCCCAGCCATGATTTCTAGAAAAATTTGTAGTAAAAGCTGAGATTCTCACAAAAATACTCCAGGATTTGGGGCTTGAAGAAAATACCAAATATCATGAAACTTGAAATAAAATCATGAAAATTGATAACACTGATTTTATGCCTATGTTGGTAAACTTCCTGACAGTTTTGCAAAGAAAGGATCTTGATGTTTTACACATGCACAATATCACTCCTGCTGAGAGATTGTACTTGTTTTTTACTTTGGATCATAACATTCAAAACTGGGGAATATCTTTTTAATAATTTAATATTTAAATCTTTTCCCAGATAAATGATGAAGTGGTCCAAAGAGAGAAATACTTGCCGAGAGAAAAAGAAAAGTGAAATTGACATAAACACTGATACATTCAAATCCTATAAAAGTAGTCGGAGGGTGTGTACTATAAACTTACAGTTTTCAGTTACAAGAAATATGAGAAGTCCCATTTTTAATAACCTGAAACAGATGGTCCCAATCTGCAAGATATGTATCGTTAGTACATTTTGCTTGAAATAGTGTTCAGAAGAGACTGCAAGCAAGCTCATGGCTGGATAGCCATACAAGTGTCCCATCTCCATTCCCAGAACGGCAGAATAGATATTTGACACATCTCTTTTTTATTTTACAAGTCAGAACTCTGGATCCTTTCCCTTGTTTAGCCTCTGCATATTTTTAATGTTTGGGTTCTTTATCTTGATATTTTTACTAGTATTTATTATCCCTGGTGGTGTACAAAATGTACCACACATGTTTTGGGGCAAACTTTTATTCCAATTTAATTCATTTTATGAAAATCTGGGTTAAAAAATAAATGTTGGCATATATTTGAATACAAAACAGTCACTTGCTGTTCATTATTTTAAAAAACAAAGCCTTTTCTATCTTTTTCTATCTTTTGAAATGTTACATACTAAAAAACCAATTTGTTCCACTTTAGAATGTTCAGAAAAGTCAGTGTGTTTTTATTCACACATGCAGATTGTATACAATTAAAATATCCATTATAAGTAGTTAATATTTCCATGTCAAAAGTAATTGTAGGTTCTTTAGATTGTTTGTTTGAATAGAAATGCCTAAATTGAAGGGGCAGAGAGGGGACTGATATTATTTTTTATTTTATTATTTAGATTTAAAATTAGACACCTGTTCCAGGCTATAGGCACCATAACATAATTAATGATACAATGAAAACAATTAAAATAAATCTAACATGTATTAGCTATCCCATTGTAAAATCTTAGTGGACACAAGTCCTTGTAGTTTTACCACAGGGTAAACTAGGTGAAGTCATCCGCAGCTAATTGTATACTGTTGACCTCTCCTAGCTACTTTGTGGTAAAAACTACGCTAGGATTTTTCAGCGGGATACTTAATGTACATTATTATCCTGCTGGGGGACCTCCCCCCCGCACATACACACATTTTTTTGCTGTGAGGACATAGCTTTAGCCTAACTTGAGTGAGAACAGCCACGCTCTGAAATAATACTTGAGCTGCACAGAGTGATTGGATTAGTTATCACAGAGTGGTCATGTCAGCAGCTGACGTTTTGTGTTAACTTGAGCTCTAGCCTATGCCCCCTGACAGGCCAGCGAACTCACTTTTAAAAACACCAACACACTGAAGTTAAGGGATTTTGTATGTGGATGACACTTAAGTTAAGGGCAACACTCAGTTTATAATTCTAATTAACTCTGCAGTGACATCAAGCTGATAGGCATGTGATTGAGGCAGCTGGGTAGAAGCTTGTTCTGCTCCAGCCCATGCTGTACCTGTTCTGTGGATAAGCAGAGGAATATGATTTCCAAGGCTCTTATCAGTTTGGCATATTCACTGGTGCTAACTTGACTTAGTACTTTTTGATTCAGATTAAATACAGGACTACATTTATCTGAACCAATTCTCATAAACTGTTCAGATCAATTTTTGTTTTGTGAATGGAAAGGTCTCAGGTCCTCAGATGTAACAAGACACCATGCTGATGAGGACTTTATAAGTACTAGTTAGTACTCGTATGTAGGCAAGAATGCTCATCTCTTTCTACTGCTGTAAACTAGTCTGTGCTTTTTTTTTTTTTCCCTTATTCAACAGAATTTAGCCTCCTGGAATCCCTCAAATCCTGAATGCCTCCTGCTTGTTGTGAAAGAGCTCATCCAGCAATATCACCAATTCCAATGCAGCCGATTACGGGAGAGCTCTCGCCTCATGTTTGAATACCAGACTTTACTTGAAGAACCCCAGTATGGAGAGAACATGGAAGTTTATGCTGGCAAAAAGAACAACTGGGTAAGCTATTCAGAACACTTCTGATAAAAGCACAATAAACTAATGCTTTTAGAGTTCCTTTCACTATAGTAATTCTAGCCATTACCTTGTAAAATAGAGCTATTTGTGTGATGTGTGCACACGTACTGTGTGTTTACAGTGGTGAAAAAACCCTGTTTGTCCCCAGCTCACCTCCGCACTCTCCACTCCCTCTTTTGTTCACTGCTTCTATTCCATTGCCTCACTTGAATCTGATTTCCAGGTGAGCAACTGTCTTCAGAGCTGATGGCAGTACATCTGGTTTACAGATGAACTAGTAAATTTGTTGTGAGAATCACATGCTATGTCTGCACTACAAGACTTTTGCTGACATAGTTATTTCAGTTAGGGTATGATGGAATGTGATTTTACTGACATAGCTGGGCTGCCAAAAGCTACTACCATGGACACAGTTACACTGGCAACAGTGCAATTTTGTCAGTATAGCTCTGGCCCCACTAGGAGCACTTTGCCAGTATAACTGTACCAGCAAAGCCTTCTAGTGTGGACATAACCTGGATGTCATTGAAGTTTCCAAATTCCACACCTCCAGGGCCTGGATTTTAGTTTCATTATCTGAACTGCACTATCTGAGGGCTGTAGATAGCACAGGGGTATTTGATTATAATATAGTTATAGGGCACTGTCAACCCCTTAACCCCTTTTCTTACATGTTGTCTGACCACCCTCTTAACATTTACTTGGTCTCATAAGTCCACTCCGCTTTTGTAAGTCACAGTACTGTATCTGGTCAGACCCCTCATTCAGGAAAAAAAATGCTGAATTGAAAAGTAGGGAAATCCTTTCACAGTTGTTGTTTGGAAAGCATGCTCTAGAAAATTAGCTCCCTGTACCTACACACACAGCCTAAATATTTTGTGTTTCTAGTCCTTCTAACTTTTGGGCTCAGTCCAACACCCACTGAATGATTTCAGTGGCTAATGGTTTTTGAAGGATTTGTCTTTAGAGTTGAAACACCCTTTAGGGAGGATCTATTAATGGAGATTCTCTATGTCCTCGTAAGGAGGAGAGGACGGAAGATGATAAAATACAGGTAGGATCTGATGAGGAACAGTAAAATGAAAAAAAGTCCCATTCAATTACATCATGTAATGGCAGACAGCTACAAAATGACAAGTTTTTAGAGTACTTATATACCAATGCTAGAAGTCTAAATAATAAGATGGGTGAACTAGAGTGCCTCGTATTGAATGAGGATATTGATATAATAGGCATCGCGGATACTTGGTGGAATAAGGTTAATCAATGGGACACAGTAATACCAGGATACAAAATATATCGGAAGGACAGAACAGGTCGTGCTGGTGGGGGTGTGGCACTATATGTGAAAGAAAGCATAGAATCAAATGAAGTAAAAATCTTAAATGAACCAAACTGTACCATAAAATCTCTATGGATAGTAATTCCATGCTCTAGTAATAAGAATATAGCAGTAGGGATATATTACAGACCACCTGGGATGGTGATAGTGAAATGCTCAGGGAGATTAGAGAGGCTATTAAAATAAAAAATTCAATAATAATAATGGGGGATTTCAACTATCCTCATATTGACTGGGTACATGTGTAGACAGTTTGGACAGGACAGGATTCAGAGGTAAAGTTTCTTGACACCTTAAATGACTGCTTCTTGGAGCAGCCAGTCCTGGATCCCACAAGAGGATAGGCAATTCTTGATTTAGTCCTAAGTGGAGCACAGGATCTGGTCCAAGAGGTGAATATAGCTGGACCACTTGGTAATAGTGACCATAATATAATTAAATTTAATATCTCTGGGTGGGGAAAACACCACAGCAGCCCAACACTGCAGCATTTAATTTCAAAAAGGGGAACTACACAAAAATGAGAAGGTTAGTTAAACAGAAATTAAAAGGTACAAAAGTGAATCTCTGCAAGCTGCATGGAAACTTTTAAAAGACACCATAATAGATTTAAATAATTTAAATGTATACCCCAAATTAAAAAACGTAGTAAGAGAACCAAAAAGTGCCACCGTAGTTAAACAACAAAGTAAAAGAAGCAGTGAGAGGCAAAAAGGCATCCTTTAAAAAGTGGAAGTTAAATCCTATTGAGGAAAATAAAAAGGAACATAAACTCTGGGAAATGAAATGTAAAAATATAATTAGGAAGGCCAAAAAGGAATTTGAATAACAGCTAGCCAAAGACTCAAAAAGTAACAGCAAATTTTTTTTAAGTACATCAGAAGCAGGAAGCCTGCTAAATAACCAGTGGGGCCATTGGACAATCGAGATGCTAAAGGAGCACTCAAGGACGATAAGGCCATTGCGGAGAAACTAAATTCTTTGCATCGGTCTTCACAACTGAGGATGTGAGGGAGATTCCCAAACCTGAGTCATTCTTTTTAGGTGACAAATCTGAGGAACTGTCCCAGATTGAGGTGTCATTAGAGGAGGTTTTGGAACAAATGGATAAACTAAACAGTAATAAGTCACCAGGACCAGCTGGTATTCACTGAAGGAATTTAAATGTGAAATTGCAGAACTACTAACTGTAGTCTGTAACCTATCATTTAAATCAGCTTCTGTACCAAATGACTGGAGGATAGCTAATGTGACGCCAATTTTTAAAAAGGGCTCCAGAGGTGATCCCGGCAATTACAGGCCATTAAGCCTTACTTCAGTAACGGGCAAATTAGTTGATTAGTAATTGCAAAATTGTCAGACACATAGATTAATATAATTTGTTGGGGAAGAGTCAACATGATTTTTGTAAAGGGAAATCATGCCTCACCAATCTACTAGAATTCTTTGAGAGGATCAACAAGTATGTGGACAAGGGGGATCCAGTGGATATAGTGTACTTAGATTTTCAGAAAGTCTTTGACAAGGTTCCCCACCAAAGGCTCTTAAGCAAAGTAAGCTGTCATGGGATAAGAGGGAAGGTCCTCTCATGGATTGGTAACTGGTTTAAAGATAGGAAACAAAGAGTAGAAATAAATGGTCAGTTTTCAGAATGGAGAGAGGTAAATAGTGGTGTCCCCCAGGGGTCTATGTTGGGCCCTGTCCTATTCAATATATTCATAAATGATCTGGAAAAAGGGGTAAACAGTGAGGTGGCAAAATTTGCAGATGATACAAAATTGCCCAAGATAGTTAAGTCCCAGGCAGACTTCGAAGTGCTACAAACGGATCTCTCAAAACTGGGTGACTGGACAACAAACTGGCAGATGAAATTCAGAGTTGATAAATGCATGGTAATGCACATTGGAAAACCTAATCCCAACTATACATATAAAATGATGGGGTCTAAATTGGCTGTTACTTTTCAAGAAAGAGATCTTGTGGATAGTTTTTGAAAACATCCACTCAGTGTGCAGCAGCAGTCAAAAAAGTGAACAGAATGTTGGGAATCATTAAGAAAGGGTTAGATAATAAGACAGAAAATACCATATTGCCTCTATATAAATCCATGGTGTGCCCACATCTTGAATACTGCATGCAGATGTGGTCGCCCCAAAAAAGATATATTGGAATTGGAAAAGGTTCAGAAAAGGGCAACAAAAATGATTAGGGGTATGGAACGGCTGCCGTACGAGGAGAGATTAATAAGACTGGGACTTTTCAACTTGGAAAAGAGACGACTAAGGGGAGTTATGATAGAGGTCTATAAAATCATGACTGGTGTGGAGAAAGTAAATAAGGTAGTGTTATTTACTCCTTCTCGTAACACAAGAACTAGGAGTCACCAAATGAAATTAATAGGCAGTAAAACAAAAAAAGGAAGTATTTTTTCACACAACAAATATTCAACCTGTGGAACTCTTTGTCATAGGATATTGTGAAGGCCAAGACTATAACAGGATTCAAAAAAGAACTAGATAAGTTCATGGAGGATATGTCCATCAATGGTTCTTAGTCGTATGGACAGGGATGGTGTCCCTAGCCTGTTTGCCAGAAGCTGGGAATGGGTGACTGGGGATGGATCGCTTGATGATTACCTGTTTTGTTCATTCCCTCTGGGGCACTTGGCATTGGCCACTGTTGGCAAACAGGATACTGGGCTAGATGGATCTCCAGTATGGCCATTCTTATGTTCTAACTTCTTTTTCTGTCTCAATTACAAAAAACGTGTTTAAATAAATTTTGAAGCAAATTCCTCGAGCATTTTAAGAGTTACGTGAGGGTGGAAACATTCAATTTGTTAAACATTAAATAAATTATGGACACATTTAT
Source organism: Eretmochelys imbricata (assembly GCF_965152235.1). Lineage (NCBI taxonomy): Eukaryota > Metazoa > Chordata > Testudines > Cheloniidae > Eretmochelys > Eretmochelys imbricata. The sequence continues at coordinate 153,990,875 of NC_135574.1, forward strand.
TGTAACTCAGATAAAAATATCTGAATTTTAAAATGTATTTGCTGCTAAAGAGAAGATGTAGGAAAATGAAGACCTTATAGTGTAGATAGAAACCTTGTACATTTCAAACATATTGTGGTCATACAGATAAGAAAAGCATAGAACATAGATGAATCTTGAAAAACTCTCTTAGTGTTGTTAACTATGCACAAATCCCAGCACAAACAGGTGAGCTTAACTTGTCAGGCCCTTAGACATTTATTGTGGAAAGGCCTTTTGGAATAAATTAGTTTTAAGGAGTGCTTTGAGTGTGTCAAAGATGGTCACCAGACGACTTGGGATGTGAAAAGTATTTCTCAGTAAGAAATGCCTGCTATGCTAAGTTTGGAGGGAAACTGAACTTGAATTATAAAAATGCCCTGTGGAATTATTTCTATAGAAATGTTACCAAGTGCATACTTTAATATGTTCTACGTAGAGAGCCTCAGTTCACCTCACACTCTGAGAGAGACACAGATTGCGTGTATGGATACCCCTCCCTACATTGTGTTAAAGCTGTGTACACAACTACAAGCAATCTTATCTGCACCTACCTGCAAAGACAAACAGCACACACCCTTTCTTTGAGTACATAATATATACCTAGCCCCTACATATGCAAGCACATTCTCATTTACACACCATATGTATGGTACTTGCATTCAGTAGTTTCACATCTTTCTTTTTTCTTCTTCCTTTCCTTTTTTCTGTTTCTGTCCACTTAAAATTTTTCAAATCCCCTGGAAATCATATGCAAAGAACTTTAGTAGTGCAACATGAAAGTGGCACAAAAATGTCAGGAAATGCTGAATTATCACCGAAGAGTCACTCAACCTTAAATTTTCTCCTGTGGGTTATAGGAAAAAGTATTGTATTTGAAAAACAGTATATGATTGAGTAATTAGATACCAGATCTGTAATGCATATGCAAAAAATAAGACCAAGTTAAAACTGAACAAGCATTCACCTGGCCTTTCCTCAGTATATTCTGATTTTTTTGTCCTTAATGTTAGATTAATTAAAGGGGTGTTTTTTTCATGGGTTATACAAAAAAAGACAAACTTCATCACTTTCTTGACATAATGCATGAAATATCCTTACTTTTTGTCTCAGTGGGGTTAAAATCTTTAGGAAATCAGACCAACGTTTATTTCCTTCTAGAAGAATGAGCTTAGTCTTCTCATAGCCAGGTGGGTAAGGCCTCGTTTTAAGGAAGCGTATGAAACAGAAAGGAAATCCTTCCCATTTCCTTTGCGTACACTTGATGCATAAAAACAGCAATGTGTTAGGGAGAGTTTGGCAGCTTCTCAGTAGACAACAGTTGCAAAGCAGCCCTCTAGGTCTTACAATTTACATAATCCTAAAGAGAAATTATAGAAAGAACTGGTAAGAGGGTTTTCCTCCACACTGATTTAAATGCTACTTCTGAACCATCTACACTATTTTCAGCTCAGGTTCTCACACCTTAAGATCTCTCCAAGTTTGCTAAGAGTAGAACAAACCGGAAGATGTTGAGAATGAAAGAATCTCTTTCCCTTCCTGATTATGTACAACTTATTTGGCACATTCCAGTTACTCTCACAAACAAAGGCTTTACTTACAGAAATCAGTCTTAAAGTTCTCAGTACATTTGTTTACCTTTGAACAAATCCTGCGCCACTGAAGCCAATGGGAGCAAACTTGAGCCCTTTACAGGTAGGAGGATCATTTCATTCCTGAGAGTCAAGGGCGGTCGCTTTCTGTTGACAGAAAAGGGCTGCTACCCAGATGTGTGCAGAGGTGGACTACCCTAATGAGAGGATATAGGAATACGTTCTCCGTGAGAGATCCCCATTTTGCAGTTTGTTATCAAACAGCTCATGAGATTTATGGCATCCTCCAAACTCAAACTATAGCTCTGGTACTTCTAGTTTGTTCTGGAGCCCATATCATAGTCCAGTGTGGATTCTAATTTGAACAAAATTTCCTTCACTCATTTCTAATTATTATTAGTTGACAGAGTAAAATTTTCAATATGGATGAATTGTGGCCAAACTAATTTGTGGTCTAAAATGGTAGAAAGCTAAAATGGTAGAAAGCTACAATAACACCAAAAGATTTCCTTCACTCATTTCTAATTATTATTAGTTGACAGAGTAAAATTTTCAATATGGATGAATTGTGGCCAAACTAATTTGTGGTCTAAAATGGTAGAAAGCTAAAATGGTAGAAAGCTACAATAACACCAAAAGTTTGCATAAATGTCTATTTAAAAGAAGTAATTTACATTGCCATACAGGTTCTGTAGCTCTCTTTATAAAATAAAATATCTACTAGTCTTTCCCCCCCCCTCATTCAGAGACACGATCCCACTTTGGAAATTAATGGCATGAAAAATGTTATTTAACAAGCAAGCACATACCTGAATGATGGGGGAAGAGGAAAACTCTATCCATGCTTTTCTATTTTCCTCCACTAATATAACTTATAAATGTTCTAATATAGTTTTGTCAAAGAAAGATCTTGTACAGTTTGACAGGTAAATGCCCAAAGGATTTTTAAGCCATATTTTAAATCCCTGGAAATAGAGATGTAATCAGTAGATACCTCTTGAAAGAGTAACCTTGTTACATCCCTTTTTTCTCTCAACAAGTCTCTTCAGGTGTAAAAAAGGACATTTCTGTGTATATGTGATTATTCTGTTGCGAGGAAAAATTATTCTTTTTATTTGATCCTGGTACTTTCACTGTATTTTTTGGGCTTTGTTTTCACTGTAGAAAAAAGTGTTGATGAGATTGGCAGTACTGCAGTCTCTTTAGTTATTAGTGGTAATTAAGCCAGTTCCTCCCAGTAACATTCAGGCAGTCACTATATTAAGTAAGTGTACCATCAAAATACATATAATGAATTTCTTTTTAAAAAAATTAGAGATGTGTGCAAGGCATGCTAATTTCTGATGCATCTAAATGCTGTAGTGGAACACACAAATAGCCAGATTTGCAAAATTGGGGTCTGATTTTCAAAAAAACATGCTCAGTTTCCACTATGACAACTAAACGAAGGGGCAAACTTTTCTCATTATTCTCAGTGGGAGCTACTGAGTGCTGGGCACTTTTGAAAAATCTGAGCAATATATTTAGGTGCCTAAGTGAGAACTGTTGGGTTCTAAACTCTTCAGAAAATCTAGCCCTAAAATTAGATTGTAAACTCTTCAGGGTACTGACTGTTTACCTCTGTGTATGTACAGTATTAAATACAGTAGGGCCCTCGTCCTGATTGGGATGTTTAAGTGAAACCACAATAGAGAGATTGTGTATTACATTGTATTCTGGATGCAATACAGAATAGTAATTCTTTTGCCTGTGATTTTTAAAGTAGAGTCCTTTAAAGACATACCTATTTAGCAGTCAGGATGTAGTTTGTGAAACGTGTCATTGATGACCTTTACATTCCCTCCTTATTATTATAGTTTGAGTTTTCATGAGGTATTTACATTCGTGGGAATAATTTTTGCTACTAGATGTAATCCATTTGTTAAAATACTAGTATGCAAGTTAACTTGTGGCTGCAGAAGCAATGACTTCAACAGTGATGAGTAAAGAGAAGCCATAGGGCCTGGTTTAATCTAATCTAGGTTCTTATATGGTGCCAGCCATTATGCTCTCTAAGGACCTTTTTACCATTGACTCAGTGGGAGCAATGCCCTTAGAGTCTTGGGGTACTTTGCCATATTGCTTATTGTGAAAGCTGTAAATAAATGTTTTTTTTTTTTCATTTTCAACAATTACTATTGAAAGCTGTTGCTTAACTCTTCCTCCCCCAGTTGCTAGAAGATATTGCCTTGCTAAATATTTCAGTCTGAATAGGTTCAGCTTGTGACCTTGTCTGCTGTAGATAATAGAGAGTGAGATCACTTTTGCTCTAGGTCTCATTATTTTTGTGCTTTCTCCTCAGACTGGTGAATTCTCAGCTCACTTCCTTTTGAAGTTACCAGTGGATTTCAGCAATATTCCCACATACCTTCTCAAGGTAAAATAAGTGACTGTATTGACAGTGCTCATTTTGTGAGAAAGTTTGGACTAGTGAGATGTTCTCAGTAATAATTTTATTTTGAATTTCGGAAATTTAGTTAAGAAGCTGAAAATCAGACTTTTCAAAATGTTTGGTTGGTGGGCTGGACAAGTGTCAGTAGAGTTACTTTGTATGCATGATTCAATTGTCCTTGCAAATGTGTAACAATGAAAAAAGAGTTTTCTTCCAAATGAAAAAAAATCCCATCCCCCCCACACACAAAGTTTTACCCATCAGGATAGGGAGGGAGGGGAGAATCCACCTGGATTAATTGACTAACAAAACTGACATACTGATTGATTAGATTCCATTTTAAAGACTATGCAGGAGCCTAAGGTTCACTAAATCCATTTTATTATTGTGCTTATTCTGACCCTACATCACTTCTTCCTACTCACCTAAAACTGCAGCCAATTGTGATATAATGATAATGTGGTCTTATCACCAACATGAGAAAAGCAATGCGAGAATGAATTCAAATATAACCTTTAAATCTGTGCAGCTATCAGGATGGAATGCATGGTGGTTTTTGCCTAATTAGCAGCAGTTTGCTGTAGCTGTTTTTCATCACCCCTGTTCTTTGTGGTTTAGGGGCCAACAAGAGGTATGCTGCGTGCACGTGTACTACATGAAAAAAATGGGCGTTCTCTGTAGAGTAGAGTATTTAAATAAGGGCTTGAGGCATTGAAAATGCAGGCACTATTTATAAGAGATTTTCATGTGATTAACTCAAGAAAATATTTGCACTGTACTTTTCTTGAGTCAAGTCTGTGCTTCATTAAACCTTCATCCTCAATTTACAGTCGACTAACTCTTCGTTATGCACCCTGGGTTATACAACCCAAGCAGGGATAGTGTCTGGCACAATACAGCAGGTCCCCTGGACCTAGCCTTATTGCAAAAATACATATAGTAAAGCAAAATGAAGAACTTGAAAAATGAGTATGAAGTAGAGTTAATTTAGGTCTACTAATTACTTCTGTATTCCAGAACAGCAATACGTTTACCTGGGCACCCCTGTGGATACATGCATGCTTGTATCATTCAGTTGTTTCAATTAGGCATCTATTTAAGATCATGTGAATATGTATTTAGGAATATTTATAAGCAGTTTATTAAAGCAATAAAATACTGTTTTGGCATAAATATTATCTTTATTTTGGTAAGAGGATATATTTCATCTTCTGTGTTTTTGAACATATATCAAAGTGTATATGATAATATAACTTCATTACGTATGACACTTTCTATACAGGAGAGAATTCAAAGAACTTTACAGAGTTTTATATATTACTGGTTTGAGAAGTCCCCTCCACTTCCAGAAATGGAAGGGACCCAGATCTGACACTTCTACTGTGGGTTGGGGACAGAACATAAGGCCTTTTGACAGATGGATATGGTTTCTGGAGATTTCTAGTGATCCATGGGGTTGGGGGGCCAAAATGCTGGCCAGTTCCGTGAGGTAGAAGGAGGGAGCAAACCTACAAATGCTGAGACAATTCTAAAGAAACTCTCTGAATGTGAACTCATAGAGCTTAATTTTTCCCAAATTGGCTTTTCTCAAGTAGAGGTCAATTTGTGTAATTAGAATTAAATAGTAGCAGAAGGGGACAGAGAAATTAAGAGGTATAGTGAAGGTCCCAAAAATGTAGTTTTCCTATTGTAAATTTACAGAAGGACTGTGAAATATGATATATAATGCTATTCCATAAATAGTTCTGTGATGCTTCAATAAATTTACTGTGTGGCAAGATTGCGTTTCTTAAACATTAAAGGTAGTTGCTTTCAAATCTCATGTGAAATCAACAAGAGAGTGGAGTGCACATAAAGTAGAGTAATAGAAGGATGCTATTTCAGATGTAAGAATTTGTAGAAAAGAAGGCTCTTACATTTACAGTAGTATGTTATAGAGATTGAGAGAAGATTAATGATTAGATAAGTGGAGCAGAGACAGACAGGATCCATAAAGTAGAGTTGAACAAGCCCAGAGAGGGAGTTAGAATGAGGAGAGTAGTTTTCCACTAGATCCTGAAATGAATGAGGAGTTTATGGAGATAGTGGAGGAAAGGATGTTTTGGTGCTAGTACTAAGAATAAATATCTATTAGACAGAGATATGCTGGGTTATTGTGTGATATTTTGGAGTGTGTTCTAACATTGGGAATGCTTATTATTCACTTGAAAAACCATAGAAATGTAAGACTAGAAGGGACCTTGATAGGGCATCTAGTCCAGTCCCCTGCACTGAGGCAGGACTAAGTATTATCTAGACTATCCCTGATAGGTGTTTGTTTAACCTGTTCTTAAAAACCTCCAAGGGTGGAGATTCCACCACCTCCCTAGGTAATTTGTTCCAGTTCTTAACTACCCTTACAGTTAGGAAGTTTTTTCCTAGTATCTAACCTAAATCTCTCTTGCTGCAATTTAAGCCCATTACTTCTTGTCCTGTCGTCAGTGGATAAGGAGAACAATTTATCACCCTCCTCTTTATAACAGTCTTTTACGTACTTGACTGTTATCATGTCCCCCGTCAGAGTTCTCTTCTCCAGACTAAACAAACCCAATTTTTTCAATCTTTCCTCATAGGTCATGTTTTCTAGACCTTTGATCCTCTGGAATTTCTCCAATTTTTCCACATCTTTCCTGGACTGTGGAGCCCACCACTGATGCATTGCAAGAACGATATGTGTTTTACATACAGTACCACATTCATCATTACTTTGGCAGTTTTTAGAAAGTGCATTGTTAATTGAATGAGCCCAGTCACCTCCAGAGGGTTCTGAGGTCATTTATGTTCATTGTGTCCACATACTCTAGACTTCCTCCGTTGGTTAAGTGTTGCTACTCCCCCTCATTCTCTCTGTTTACAAAACTGCTTCAGAGGTGAATCATCCTACTTAGGTCTCGCAGAACTTTTTGGAGGAGAATATGAATAGTGGTTAATCCATTTCTCAACAAATCTAGAGCTTGATTGGAATATAATATTCCTAGACAAGTAGCTGATCTATTGCTCAGCCATGTTAGAGTTTAGACGTTCTCTATGCTGCATGTGAGTGCTAAGGGGAAAGAGTCTAAGGGTACCATCTTCCCATTCCATGCAAGCAGCAGGACAGGATCTCTTCATGGGATATTCCCGTGTGCTCTAAATTGGGAACTGCGTACTGCAGGCAAAAGGACACAATTTGCTGGCTTAAAAGCATATCCTACTCTCTGTATGTCCAAGCATGCATGCTTAGTGAATAGCATGCATTAGCTGGTGACTTGATCTGCTCCTTTGGCTGTTCCCTATACCTATACTGTGGAATTGTATCCTTGCAGGCAGGATTCCTAGACCGGAAGCTGCAGTTGTCAGCTTTCTTGTTGATCCTCATCACATCATGGACAAAGGAGGGATTAGGTGTTTAGAATTTTACGAGCTTGTCTCTACATTTATATTTAAAAGTTGTGGAATGTTGGCTTCTTTGTGACACTTTCCAGGATCAACTCAGAGTCTTATTTTCTATGTTGTTTGCATTAAAAAAATGCTATATATATATTCTCTAAAACAGCATTTCTCATATGTTTCCACTAGGGCTGTCAATTAATCTCAGTTAACTCACACAATTAACTCAAAAAAATTCATCGCTATTAATCGCAGTTTTAATCTCACTGTTAAACAATAGAATACCAATTGAAATGTATTAAATATTTGAAGGTTTTTCTACATTTTCCTATATATTATATTCTGCATTATAATTGAAATCAAAGTGTATATTATTTTTATTAAAAATATTTGCACTGTAAAAATGATAAACAAAAAAAATTGTATTTTTCAGTTCACCTCATACAAGTACTGTAGTGCAATCACTTTGTCATGAAAGTGCAACTTACAAATGTACATTTTTTTAATTACATAATTACAGTCAAAAACAAAACAGTGTAAAACTTCAGAGCCTACAAGTCCACTTAGTCCTACTTCTCATTCAGCCAATCGCTGACAAAGAAGTTTGTTTACATTTACAGGAGATAATGCTGCCCTCTTCTTATCTACAATGTCACCGGAAAGCGAGAACAGGTGTTTGCATGGGATTTTTTTACCTAGCATTGCAAGGTATTTACGTGTCAGATACGCTAAACATTCGTATGCCCCTTCATGCTTTGGCCACCATTCCAGAGGACATACTTCCATGCTGATGACGCTCATTAAAAAAATTATGCATTAATTAAATTTATGACTGAACTCCTTGGGGGAGAATTGTATGTCCCCTGCTCTATTTTACCCGCATTCTGCCATATATTTCATGTTATAGCAGTCTCAGATGATGACCTAGTATATGTTGTTCATTTTGAGAACACTTTCACTGAAGATTTGACAAAACGCAAAGAAGGTACCAATGTGAGATTTCTAAAGATAACTACAGCACTCGACCCAAGGTTTAAGAATCTGAAGTGCCTTCCAAAATCTGAGAGGGACGAAGTGTGGAGCATGCTTTCATAAGTCTTAAAAGAACAGCACTCCGATGCAGAAACTACAGAACCCAAAGCACCAAAAAATAAAATCAACCTTCTGCTGGTGGCATCTGACTCAGATAATGAAAATGAACATGCATCAGTATGCACTGCTTTGGATTGTTATCGAGCAGACCCCGTCATCAGCATGGATGCATGTCCCCTGGAATGGTGGTTGAAGCATGAAGACACATATGAATCTTTAGCACACGTGGCACGTAAATATCTTGCGACGCCGGCTACAACAGTGCCATGAGAATGCCTGTTCTCACTTTCAGGTGACATTGTAAACAAGAAGCAGACAGCATTCTCTCCTGCAAATTGTAACCAAACTTGTTTGTCTGAGCGATTAGCTGAACAAGAAGTAGGACTGAATGGACTTGCAGGCTCTAAAATTTTACACTGTTTTGTTTTTAATGTAGTTTTTTTTGTACATAAGTCTACATTTGTATATTCAACTTTCATGGTAAAGAGATTACACTACAGTACTTGTATTAGGTGAATTGAAAAATACTATTTCTTTTGTTTTTTTTACAGTGCAAACACTTGTAATCAAAATAAATATAAAGAGAACACTGTACACTTTGTATTCTGTGTTATAATTTAAATCAATATATTTGAAAATGTAGAAAACATACAAAATATTTAAATAAATGGTATTCTATTATTATTATTTAACAGTGTGATTAGTTGCCCAATTAATCACGATTCATTTTTTTAAATGCTTGACCGTCCTAGTTTCCACACTATGCCACTGTGTTGCAACAGCAAAAGGTTCAGGATCTCTTCCTAACATCAGACACAAAGCACATTAGGGAACTTCTAGTGTGCATCAGGAGGGGCCACATGGACCCTCAAGGCACGCTCAAGGCTGGATTAAAGAGTATTGTGGTCCAGTGCACTATGGAAATTGCCTCCATCTTCCTTAAACTAGACAGAGCATATAATATATAGTCTGTAAATATGAAAAACATTTCAATTTATTATTTTCATAGTTGCGTAATCAGTTAGCTGAGCATTGTGCAAAGACTCTAGTGATTATAAATGCAAATGTATGTATATGGCGGTAGACAGACATCTGAGAATTGGGGAGAGACTATATCATGGTCATTTCCTTCTTGTTCCTATTGATTTTAGTGTAGGACCATGGATTTGGTTCCTAGGCTGGGAATGGAAGTTTGCAACTCACTGCACATGCACACAAGATTGAGCTCAAATGAATGCCTGTGCCAGCCAAGCCCAAATAACATGGTAGGTTTGCAATGAGATTTGGTTGCTTCCTTTTACTGTGGACAGTAACATAGCCTTCAGAACTTCAGGTCTTCGTAGGATTAGCTTCCCCTCACTCCCCACTTAAATGAACATCAGGAATAATAACTTATCCATCTTTCACTGAGAGATCAGATCAGTTCACTAGGACTTTCCAAAAATATCCAGATGAGATAGTTATTCAAAACTGGTGGGGAAATATTGGAGGAGACTTTTCAAAAATCTAATATAGAAATATATTAATATTAATAAATCTAGAATATCTAATTTAAATATACATGGCAATTTGATATTTTTAAAAATCTGATACCCATTCTCTCTCTTCTTTTCCTCTGGGAAACATTTGCTAAGTAGGCTAATCGCTGGGGTGTATTTATGAAATGAGACTTAGAAATGAACTCAGTGCATAGTTGACTCCCCAGCTATAGGGGAAAGGGTTCCTGATGAAAGTGGAACTTGTTGAAGACCATGCAAATTAGAAAAGAGCAAGTACTTTAGTGCATTGGGTAGCCAAGCCAGATACTCATGGTCTCCTGAGTCAGAGACTCTTTGCTGCCTTTTGAAAAACAGGCAGGGTGTAAGAGAGGAACTTTACCAGCTCCTAAGGGGAAGTGGACTGAGTGTCAGCTAGCCCTGGGCACACGTTTGATCTGAATCAATACAAATAAGGGACTGACTCTGAGAGACTGATTGTGGAATTGGGCTTCAGCAATCCTGCAAACAGGAAAGTGCTGTGCACTTACTATTCGTCTAGACAAGTCCTAACTCTAAATTCTGTTGACTTTCAATGAGACTTACGAGGCTAAGTGCATAAATCAGTTTTGAAAATGGGACTTAGGTACCAAATTCATTTAGGTGTTTTGGAAAATTTTAGCCAGAGCCACTCTCTGTCTCCTCACAAAAAAGAAATTGAAATGTGAAGTCTCATTTTTTCTTAAGATTACAGCGCCACATCCAGCCATCAGTCTACACCAAAACCTCCTTTGACATCTCTGGCCGATCTCATATGCAGGATGGTGGCCTGAAGTGTCTCATTAAAGGGTGAGGAAAGAGATGGGCCAAGTATCACATGCTACATGGCAGCAAAAGTGCAAAGTATGTAGTAGTTCTAATTCTAATCCTCAGGGACCTGTGACTTTCACTGGATTAAAGCAAAGGGAAAGTTTTGCCCTTGTTCTACTTCTATTTCTTGGAGATAAATATAGCATTACATACAAAAATGTATATTAAAAGAGTGTTAAGGTTGCAATGTGAAGCAGAATTAAAGTTGCCCGTGCAACTTTACTGCAACTTTACTACATGCTGTTCAAACCCTGCTTTGAGTACAGAATTATTGCTTTCTTCAAGGGCTGCCCCATAGTGCTCATCACTATAATATCTGAATGCTTCATAAATATGAATTAATTTATCTTCAAAACATTGCTTTCTGAGATGAAGTTGTTCTATTATCCCTGTTTTATATCAAGGCATTGAAAGATTCAGGCCAAACGTGTCCACTAATTTTGGTACCTATTTGAGATATCTAGGGCTTTATTTTATAGAGTACTTACCATTATATAGCACAGCTCCCACTGACTTCAATTGCAACTGTGAGGGCTTGGCAGTTCTGCAAATCAGAATCCAGTGTCTTGAGTTGGGCTACCAGAAAATAAGGAGCACAATAAGTGACCCTCTGTGAAAGGTCTGGTTTATATGTCATACCTATCAACACAGGAACTCTATGCCAGAGGCAGTAACTGGTAGAATCTGCTTCTCCAGGGCCTCATTCAGGTGCCTTAACCGTGATACCATTTTTTTTCCTTCTTGCCATTCCTAGTGTCATTCACTACACACATTCCAACCCCTGCAACAAATGAGGCAGGGGTCCTGCAGACAACAGTCTCCTTCACTACATAACCCTGGTTCATCTCCAGAGCACAGTCTATTTGGTGCATTGAATGAGGCAGTGGTCCTGTGGAAAAAATAGTATGTGATATCTAAATAAAGAACGTATCATAATGCATACACTTGAGAGGGCTGAATTAAGGTTACACAGGCCAACTTTCTAGCGTTTCCTAACTTATGAGTACTTGGCTTTGAAATTTTACAATAATCTTTTAACATTGGTTTTTTTGATAAAATTCCCTCTGTTTTTTAAAAAGCAAACTGAAAAAACATAAGTTCCACCATGTGGTGTCATACTGACATCCACATGATTATCAGCAGGGTTGGAATATTTAGATTCACCACACAGACTTCTGTCACTTGAGCCAACAGAGTAACTGAGTAGCAGTAGTAACAGAGTAGCAGTAGTAGGTCTATGTGGACCAGTCAATAGAGCAAGATGAGACACACATTTTACCAGTGGTTTCTGCAGAGTCTTGCTAGCAGGAGAGGAATAATGAGACTCAAGAATCTTGAGTTCCATTCCAGGTTCTAGGGGGACGTGTGCTCTGGCGGCCAGCTGGGCTGAGACCCTTCTGCCCCTGTTCCCCTGCCACCACTCACGCTCCACCTATAATTATAAGACGTATCTGAAGGTAGGGTTGGAACAGCGCTCTTGTAGTTTATGAATCCTAACGGTTCCTGAAACATTTCTGTGAATTAGAGTAGCCAGGGCATGTTCAGTTATTCAGAAATAATTTGCAGTTCTTATCCTGCCCTTGTATAAGCCATGTTTTTGTGAATGAGACCCTTGAGACATAACAAATAGGCCTTGGGGCTTTGTAATAAAAGATGATTTTACATTCAATGCTCTCTTGTCAGTTATTATGTTGGTTTATGCACTGACCACTGACTGTTGATAAATGCTGTAGTATTCATTTAAACTTTCAACGTAGGAAGAAAAGATGTGAATAAATTACATGAAGAGGTGAAAGGACGGACAGAATTTGACAAATAAATGGGTTACAAGCATCATGACAGCTTGAAGTGTGAACTACAGAAGTGAATGTAGGATTGTATGTTCGTACTGTTGTGTTGTAGCCTGCAGCCATACTCACAAAGGCTTCACAGTGCTGTGTCTTTTAAATGATGGCAGAGGGATGTAGCAACCTGTGTGTTGTACTGCCTCCTCGTTCATGGAGTCTACCTGACTTTTCACTCTGATGATGACTGACAAAAGAATGGTAGACATCTGTCTTGTCACAGGGAAATAGATTAGATTAAAAATAAGAAAATAATGAAAATCTCAAACTGATTTTCTTCACTGCAGAGTTAACTTGGGTTGTTACTTAGGTGTTTCTTCTAACCCCCCTCTCATCCACATGCAAAATCTTCTCACCCGTGTTTGGTGCTTTAAACTCAGACTAGTTGATCGATCTGGGGACATGATTTGGAGCTCAGTTCTGCTTTCACTTAGGCTGGTAACCTGCTCACTTTGCAATGAGGATGCAGGCTAATCATTTGAATGCTGATGGTCCTCCATTGCCTTTCCGTAGTTCCTCCTGTATGTGCAGAAGGAAAGAATCATAGAGTGGCTCAGCTTACTACAGGACAAAGAACCATGGCTATGCCCTCGAAAGTCCTAGAGACACAGATGGGTGCATAGAGTACCAATGAGGGCACAGTAACTTGGGCATGGTTTTGCAGTGTAGCAACAACCAGGTTAACCCAGGTACTCAGTTCCAGTTGCCTATCACCCAAGTTAACAACAGGGAAGAAATACCCTTAGTAGACTGATTCTCAAGTCTGCATTTTTCATGGACCTGCACTTCTTTTTAAAGTTTATGGGTATGTTTGATCAAACAAGTCACTAATCAAACTAGAAGCTAAGGGTTTGTCTACACTGCAAAGAAAAGCCCATGGCGTTGAATCTCAGAGCCTGGGTCAAATGAGTTGGACTCTCAGGGGTTGGGCTAAGGGGCTAAAAATAGCAGTGTGGAAATTCCTGCTCAGGCTGGAGCCCAGGCCCTGATCTTTGATGAGAGGGAAGGGTCTCAGATCCCAGGCTCCAGCCAGTTTGGGAACATTTACATTGTTACATTTAGCCCTACAGCTCAAGTCCCACAAGTCTGAGTCAATTGGCCAAGGCTCTAAGATTCCGCACCTCAGCTCTTTCTTTGCAGTATAGACATACCCTAAGAGTTAATTGTAGTTAAATGGTTGAGCAATTGAATATAAGTTATAGCTTTATGTATTTTTGTTAATGAAAATTCTGTCTCCAAGCCTGCAAGATGTCTAACAGTACCTTTTTCTTTGTCTGCTCCCAACTGTTATGTTCATGCCTGAACCCTGATTGTTTGTGCTGTCACTTGGGTCATCTCCATTCCCCCCTCCCCCCGTACTCTCTGCTTCTGGCACCGTATCACACCCACCTTCCTTCTGGCCATGGGAAATGGGACTTGAGATCCTGCAGAATTAATTTCCACAACTCCTTTTTTAGTTGTCAAAATAATTAATGAGCAATGTGTGGTACTCCTTTTTCCCAAGGATCCAACGTGCTACCCCCACAACACTCATTGTCCTGATTAGCATCATTAAATAGAAGGCTGGATCTAGGAATCAAACTCATTGCTCACATGACTGTGCAGTGAACTGCCATAAGACCCTCATGTTTACCCAGTAGTTGCTCGTCATCTTGTGTTCCAATCCAGTTCAAATATTTAAATACCGTTAATCCTGCTAGTCTTCAAAAGAACACCAAATAGTGTATGATATTAGAGTAGTGAAGTTAAAGGAGGAGGAAGCTCCTATACGATCATGTCTAAACTAAGATAAAAGATGTATTTTTAACATATGTAAATGAGTAGGTGTTAAAATTCTAGCATAGACAAGGCAGTTGTAGTTTTGACATGTGTTATCTTGTCAAGGTAAACCCTAGGCTCCCCACTAAGGTTTACCTCAACAAGATAACACATGGTAAAACTACAACTGGCTTGTCTTCACTAGGATTTTAACACCTATTGGTTAACGTGTTAAAAGTACACCTTTTTCCTAATGAAGGTAAGCTCTAAGAATTTCCAATGGTGAACTGTAAAGCAGAGTTAAACTGGTTAAGAGTTTGTGTTTGCTTGAGGTTAAAGGGTTACCTTGATCATATGGAGAAGGCTTATTAGTTAATCTAGGCCATCTTCCTGCCAAAGCAAAATTGTTTCCTATTAAAATTTATTGCTGGTATTTTCCCATCTAATTTTAAATAACCTAAATGATGGCGTTTTCACCACTTCCCTGAAGAGACTCTTCTGCAGTTGTAATAGATCTCACAGTTAGGAAGTATTTCCTGATACTTGACTTACATTTTCTATTTTGTAATTTCATCTCATTATCCTGGTTATACTCTTTAGTATGCTGAATAATTCTACTCCCTCTTTTGTGTTTGTACCCTTCAAATATTTATAGGCTGCAGCTGGAGGTGACATTTCCAGCTCAGGTAGATGTACATGCGCTAGCGGTCATTGAGCTATGCGCTAAAAATAGCAGTGTGGCCATGGCAGCAATGACAGCACCACACGCTAGCTACTTTGAGTAGAGTCCCAACCGAGATCCTATGTATGTACTTGACAACTAGCCTGTGGCACCACCTGCGCCCTTGTGTCTATACTGCTGTTTTTAGCATGCGAGCTTGATGAAAGCTAGTGCCTGCACATCTATCTGAGCTGGAAAGAACACCCCCAGCTGCAGTGTAAACATGTCCTATGTCTCTTCTCTCCTGGCCCTTCACTGCTACTTCTCCACACAAACACACACTGTCCCCTAAACAAGCTGTAGTTATTTAATCTTTTGTCATAAATCAGTCCTTCTAGACTCCTGATTTTTTTTTTTTTGGTGCTCTTCTCTGAATTCTCACCAGTTTCTCACTAGCTGATCAAATACAGGACATGTCTCTTTAAAGCTCTTCATTGAAAGGTTATGCTCTTGTTTGAAGAGTTGCATTGTTGAGAAAACTCTTAGTAGTGCTACTAAAGCTTTGGGGTACAGTCTCCTCTTGATTCATGGGGATGTCTGCTATCTATTCTCTATCAATTGTGGTGAGAGCATTTTCATTCTTCAAAGAATAGCAATTTGAAATGATGGTCAAATATAAATGGAGTTTTAAGTATCAGAGAGACTGAAGGAACAGATCATGTTTAAAGTAGTTACTGTATTAATTTTGAATTGAGTTCAGCTGGCTTCCTGAATTCTAAGAACAGTAGTGGGTATAAAAATAAGAGTATGAATGCCAGTAAGATCCACATGAAAATGTAACTACCAGAGGTGCTGTCTTAGACAATAGTCTCTTCCTTAAAAACCATTCAGATGTAAAAACTGATCCAATTCTTGCAGACTGAAAGTATAACAGCCATCATTTGGATCATTAATAGATTATGACATTAATGATTGTGGGATTTTTTTAGGCATATTGCTTCATATTAGAAGCAAATAAAAAGCATCTGATCTTGTATATTACGAACAAAAGACTGGTTCAGAAAGAAAGGATTAAACATAATGAAAATGCACTTGCAGCAAAGACAAATTTCCATATTTTTTCTTTGCAAAACTGTACTTTTTACTTACTCAATTGAATATGAGAGCCTTGTACCCGATCATGCGTTCTTTTCTTATGCAAAATTCTCACTGACTGCAAGATGTGAATATTACACATATTGAAACAACTTCAGGATCAAGCCCAAGGTTAAATATATGCTGCCTAACCTACTACTGGTGACTCTTGAAAGACAGAGGTCAGAGACACTTTGAAAATGGTAACTGTTGTGAGGATTTAAAGAGAGAATTAAAGTGTTTTGCAAGGGAATCGAACATTGTAACCATGGAGAAGGAGCTTTAAGGAAATAGTTTGAGACTATGGTGTTATGGCTGGATAAGATGTAGGTATTTAGATGTAAGATATTTTTCTGATGATCTCTGAATAGAAGACTTTTGAAAAAAAATATAATTATTTAAGTGGCATGGTTAATTTCTCCTCTATTCTTAGGAAAGGTGGCTAGCTGTGTATTTTGAAAATGTAGGTATATCTGTAGATATATATTTTCCCCCCTAAAGTTAGGGTTTGAAATATTTTGTTAGCTCTTTTTTGCTAGCTCTTTCGCTAGCATCTTTTAGGCATATATTTTGCCATGTGAATTGCATTAGGAAACCTTTTAAAATTCTGTTTACTGAGGTGGAAATTGGAAAATTTTGACATTTATTTTTAATTTGTTTTCTGGCCATGCTGAGTTATGAGACAACACTGTTAGGCTGATATTGATCAATAACATCCTATTTCAGCAAGTACAAAATACTGTAGCAGTTATTAATTCACCCTACATTCTTGCAAAATGACTATAAATATGGAGGCTGACTGCAAGGTAAGGATCTTGTGCAGAATCTCTGAAGGAATGGTTCGGAATTGTGTACCTGTTTTAGTGATCTTTGTTTTCCAGAAATCACATATTAGCAGCTTTTAGAAATAAAATCTTTTGCTTAAACTTGTGAAATCTGGCTGTAAAGTTATAAATAATTTTGCTGTAATTGAAAGGCTGTAAAGTATTCATTGGAATTCTGCTGTTCTATTCTAATCCAAAAGGAAATATTTGCAGTTTTTTTTTTCAAATAACTTAAGGCATGCTTTTATGACTGTTGAAATGAATACCCAGAAATCCCATAAAATTTGAATTTTTTGACTGAAATAAATCTTTGATTTACTGTTGCTAATTAACTTGGGCTTTTCAAAAATGTGAATTTAAGACAAATCACATGAATGCCTTGCAAAATTTTCCCCATAATGCTGTACAATAACAACTTCCTCCTTAAGGACTTGATCCAGACCCTATTGAAGTCAATGGCAGTCTTTCCATTGACTTCAATGGGCGTTGGATCATGTCCATAAATAATTGTGGCTTGATTCTCCACTGCACCTGAAATGAAAGGGAACTCCCTGCTATCAGGGGGCTAGACGCGACTTTCTGATTCTCATTCACCGAACCTTGATGCCAGTTATACTTGCAGTGGGTTGGCTTTACTAGAGCTACCTCGACCTACTTTATGCTGATGGAGATTCCCCCTACCCAGGGAGAGTTCTCCAGTGACAGTCACACTCCCTTGTAAATTCATTTTGTGCTAAGTAAGTGGTGCAAAGTAAACTTGGTGGACTGGAGAATCCAGCCCTTTGTCTTTGGTAATTTTGTAGTGGTACATAAAGTTCCAGTTCTGAGAGGTGCTGATTGTCCTCATCTCCCATCAGCTTGAGGGTAGTTAGCACATCACAAGAGGGGCTCACCACCTTTCAGGATTGTGCCCTAATAAGTTAATACTAGGATAAATCCTGAAGTCCTGTCTCAAGTTTTACTCAGGTAAAATTCTTTTTTAATGGGAGTTTGGTCTGACTAAGGTCTCAGTAGAAGTTGTAGTAGCAGTGTTTCAGGTTAGCTGAAAAGATCTGAATGTGATATTCATTATCTTGTGTGACAAAGTTCCTCCTCTGCCTTGGTGGGTCCTGCACTTATTGGCGGATTTGCTTGCCTCAGAGATTCATGGCAGCCCTCAGTTTGGCCACTTTTGCTAGTGGCTCAAACCTGCTTCACTCAGCCAACCTCATCACTGGCCAGCATGTGGAAAGGGAGGAGAACAATCCCCGCAGTCTCTGCGGACCCACCTAGTTGGTCAGGGGATCAGCCAGGGACCTTCCCCTCTGGTGGGACCCACAGTCCAGGTCACCTCCTCTTGTCTCAAATAGAGAGTTGAGGGGGATGGAGGGAACCCAGGCCCGCCCTCTACTCCGGGTTCCAGCCCAGGGCCCTGTGGATTGCAACTGTCTACAGTGTCTCTTGTACCAGCTGCGTGACAGCTACAAGTCCCTGGGCTACTTCCCCATGGCCTCCTCCCAACACCTTCTTTATCCTCACCGCAGGATCTTTCTCCTGAAGCCTGAACACGCCCGTACTCCTCAGTCCTCCAGCACCACACTTTCTCACTCCCTGCTTCTTGCACACCCTCCCCTAACTGATGGGAGGTCCGTTTTAAACCAGGTGTCCTGATTAGTCTACCTGCCGTAATTGATTCTAGTATGTTCTTAATTGGCTCCAGGTGTCTTAATTGGCTTGCCTGTCTTAATTGGTTCTAGCAGGTTTTTGATTGCTCTAGGGCAGCCCCTGCTCTGGTCACTCAGGGAACAGAAAACTGTTCATCCAGTGGCCAGTATATTTGCCTTCTACCAGACTCCTGTACCCCACTGGTCTGGGTCTGTCACACTTGTTTAAATAATGCAGTTTTACTATTTTGCGTGAATTGAATAGCATAAGATGAATGAAAGGAGGGGTGCTTGTTATCCACAGAGACTTGTGGAATTTTCCATTTTCAGTAAAGGAAATAGTTAGATCAAGTGAGAGGGTAGTCTGACTTATAATTACACATTCTACATCATAGAACAGTAGAACCTCAGAGTTATGAACTGACCAGTCAACCATACACCTCATTTGGATAATGAGGCAGCAGCAAAGACCACCACCACCACCAAAGAAGTAAATACAGCACAGTACTGTGTTAAATGTAAACTACTAAAAAAAAAGGCGGGGGGAGAGGGGGAAGCAGCATTTTGCTTCTGCATAGTAAAGTTTCAAAGCTGTAGTAAGTCAATGTTCAGTTATAAATTTTTGAAAGAGCAACCATAACGTTCTGTTCAGAGTTATGAACATTTCAGAGTTATGAACAACCTCCATTCTCAAGGTGTTCATAACTCTGAGGTTCTACTGTACTGCTAATTAGTAAGTTTTGGGGATGTAATTTTGTTTATAAGTAATCAGTCAGTTCCATTTGGGAGGAGCAGTGTGGTCTTAAACATATGCTGGTATTAGTAACACAAAAGCTTTGTTTAGTGATAGTAAAGCTTGTGTTAGGACACACCACGCCAACGCAAAGTCTTGAAACCATGGAAATAAGATAAGGGAGAAGTCTGTTGTGTTCCTTGCCACTCACTTTCACAATAATATGCTCCTATGCTCTGTGAGGCCATGTCTACACTAGGAAATTAGGTCGAATTTATAGAAGTCGGTTTTGTAGAAAGCGTTTTTATACAGTCGATTGTGTGTGTCCCCACACAAATGCTCTAAGTGCATTTAGTTGGCATTTAGTCGGTGGAGTGTGTCCACAGTACCGAGGCAACCGTCGACTTCCGGAGCGTTGCACTGTGGGTAGCTATCCCACAGTTCCTGCAGTCTCCGCCACCCCTTTGAATTCTGGGTAGAAATCCCAGTGCCTGATGGGGCAAAAACATTGTTGCGGGTGGTTCTGGGTACATATCGTCAGGCTCCCCCTTCCTTCCCTCCCTCCCTCCCTCCCTCCGTGAAAGTAACGACAGACAATCATTTCGCGCCTTTTTTCCTGGGTTACCCGTGCAGACACCATACCACGGCAAGCATGGAGCCTGCTCAGCTCACCATCACCATATATCTCCTGGGTGCTGGCAGACATGGTACTGCATTGCTACACAGCTACACAGCAGCTCATTGTCTTTTGGCAGCAGACAGTGCAGTATGACTGGTAGCCATCGTCACCGTACTCCAGGGTGCTCTTTTAGCCAACCTCGGTGAGGTCGGTCAGGGGCGCCTGGGCAAACATGGGAGTGACTCAGCCAGGTCATTTCCCTTTTAAGTTTCGTCTCATGGCCATTCAGTCCTGCCGGCAGTCATACTGCACCGTCTTCTAATGAGCAGCCAGGAGACAACCATGGCCAGCAGTCGTACTGCACCGTCTGCTGCCAGCAAGATGTATAAAGATAGATGAAGTGGATCAAAACAAGAAATAGATCAGATTTATTTTGTATTCGTTTTCTCCTCCCTTCCTCCCTCCTTCCCTCCGTGAAATCAACGGCCTGCTAAACCCAGGGTTTTGAGTTCTATCCTTGAGGGGGCCATTCTGTTTCTCCTTGATGCAAAGCCACCCCCTTTGTTGATTTTAATTCCCTGTAAGCCAACCCTGTAAGCCATGTTGTCAGTCGCCCCTCCCTCCGTCAGAGCAATAGCAGACAATCGCCCTTTTCCCTGGATTGCCTGAGCAGACGCCATAGCACAGCAAGCATGAGCCCGTTCAGCTCACCGCAGCAGTTATGACCATTGTAAATACCTCGCACGTTATCGTGCAGTTTATGCAGAATCAGCACCTGAAAAACCAGGCAAGGAGGTGACGGAAGCGCAGTGATGAGGACATGAACACAGATTTCTGTAAAACCACTGTTCCCAGCAATTTGGAGATCATGGTGTTACTGGAGCAGGCTCATGCCATGGAATGCCGATTCTGGGCCCGGGAAACAAGCACAGAGTGGTGGGACCACATCGTGTTGCAGATTTGGGATAATTCCCAGTGTCTCTGAAACTTTCGCATGCGTAGGGGCACTTTTGTGGAACTTTGTGACTCGCTTTCCCCTGCCCTCAAGCGCAAGAATACCAAGATGAGAGCAGCCCTCACAGTTCACAAGCGAGTGGCAATAGCCCTGTGGAAGCTTGCAACGCCAGACAGCTACCAGTCAGTCGGTAATCAATTTGGAGTGGGCAAATCAACTGTGGGGGTTGCTGTGATGCAAGTAGCCAGCGCAATCATTGAGCTGCTGCTATCAAAGGTAGTGACTCTGGGAAATGTGGAAATCATACTAGATGGCTTTGCTGCAGTGGGATTCCCTAACTGTGGTGGGGCTATAGAGGGAACGCATATCCCTATCTTGGGACCAGACCACCTTGGCAGCCAGTACATAAACCGTACTTTTCAATAGTGCTGCAAGCACTGGTGGATCACAAGGGACGTTTCACCAACATCAAAGTGGGATGGCCGGGAAAGGTTCATGACGCTCGCGTCTTCAGGAACTCTGGTCTGTTTAAACGGCTGCAGGAAGGGATTTACTTCCCAGACCAGAAAATAACTGTTGGGGATATTGAAATGCCTATAGTTATCCTTGGGGACCCAGCCTGCCCCTTAATGCCATGACTCATGAAGCCATACACAGGCACCCTGGACAGTAGTAAGGAGCTGTTCAACTATAGGCTGAGCAAGTGCAGAATAGTGGTAGAGTGTATTTGGACGTTTAAAGGGTCACTGGCGCAGTTTACTGACTCGCTCAGACCTCAGCGAAACCAATATTCTCATTGTTATTACTGCTTGCTGTGTGATCCACAATCTCTATGAGAGTAAGGGGGAGAGATTTATGGCGGGGTGGGAGGTTGATGCAAATCATCTGGCTGCTGAATACGCGCAGCCAGACACCAGGGCGGTTAGAAGAGCACAGCAGGAAGTGCTGCGCATCAGAGAAGCTTTGAAAACCAGTTTCATGACTGGCCAGGGTACTGTGTGACCCTTCTGTTTGTTTCTCCTTCATGAAAACCCACCCCCTTGGTTGCCTCTAAATTCCTTGTAAGCCGCCTGCCCTCCCCCCTTCGATCACCACTTGCTGAGGCAATAAAGTCATTGTTGTTTCAAATTCATGCATTCTTTATTAATTCGTCACACAGATAGGGGGATAACTCACAAGGTAGCCTGGGTGGGGTGTGGGAGGAGGGTAGGAGGGAAGGAAAAGGCCACTTTAAAACTTCTTCAATGACAGCCTTCTGTTGCTTGGGCTGTCCACTGGGGTGGAGTGGTTGGGTGCCCGGAGCCTCCCCCCCTCCGCGTTCTTGGGTGTCTGGGCGAAGAGGCTATGGAATTTGGGGAGGAGGGAGGGCGGTTAAACAGGGGCTGCAGCGCCAGTCTGTGATCCTGCTGCCATTCGTGACCCTCCACCAGATGCCGGAGCATGTCCGTTTGATCCCGCAGTAGCCCCAGCGTTGCCTCATGCCTCCTCTGATCTAACTGCCACCACCTCTCCTCACGTTCATTGGCCACTTTCCTGTAGTCTGCTATTGTGTCCCTCCACACATTCTGCTGAGCTCTGTCAGTGCCGGACGACTGCATGAGCTCAGAGAACATGTCATCGTGCGTGCGTTTTTTTCACCGCCTTATCTGAGATAGCCTTTGGGATGGAGCGGGGAGGCTTGAAACATTTGCAGCTGCTGGAGGAAAAAAGGGAGTGAAGTATTTTAAAAGATACATTTTACAGAACAATGGCTGTACTCTTTCACGGTGAACAACACTATTCACATTACATAGCACATGTGATTTTGGTACAAGGTCACATTTTGCATCATATATTGAGTGCCTGTGGCTTTGGTGTTAGAGATCACACACGCAGTGCTGGGCGACAGAATTCGGCTTGGAGGCTTCTGCAACCTTCATAACAGCAGTGCCCCCCTCTCCCATACCAAGCAAAGCACGTTGAGTTGGCCATTCAGTGCTGCGGTTTTCCTGTTAACGTGCAGCAGCAGAAACCAAACTAACCCCGCCCCCCCCATCCAATGCTCTGGGATGATTGCTTTACCCCTCCCCCCACCGCGCAGGAAGATCCCTGCTAGCCAAACGCGAACAGCTCAGTGCCAATTCCGCCCCACCCCCACCCCCCAGTCCTGCACCACGTGGCTAACTGCGGGGAGGATTTCTTTTCAGCCACAGGCAAACAGCCCAGTGGGAACGGCCACCTCTGAATGTCCCCTTAATTAAATTCCCCTATTTCAACCAGGTTACCATGAACGGTATCACTCTTCTGAGGATAACACAAAGAGATAAAGAACGGATGTTGCTTGAATGCCAGGCTTTGTCATGCAGTGATACCAGATTACTTGCTACTAGCATGGCGTGATAAAGTGCCCTACCATGCAGGACGGAATAAGGCTGATCTCCCCAGAAACCTTCTGCAAAGGCTTTTAGAGTACCTCCAGGAGAGCTTCATGGAGATGTCCCTGGAGGATTTCCCCTCCATCCCCAGACACGTTAACAGACTTTTTCAGTAGCTGTACTGGCCACGAATCCATCCCAAGTCCTCAGGCTACTTAATCATTAAAAAATGCTTGCTTTTATAACATGTATTATATTTTAAAAGGTACACTCACCAGAGGTCCCTTCTCCAGCTTCGTTGGGTTGGGAGGGTATTTCAGTCAGGGTGATAAAAAGATCCTGGCTGTCGGGGAGAATGGTGTGCTGAGTGCTCTCCTCAAGCTCGTCTTCCTCCTCCTCATCTTCCCCATCCGCAAAATCCTCAGGCATGGCGAAGAGTACCCCATCATCCGAGTCCACGAACAGGGGTGGGGTAGTGATGGTGGCGCCCCCCCCCCCCCCCCCCCAGAATTGCAAGCAGCTCAGCATAGAAGTGTCCGTTTGTCCCGGAGTGTCCGTTTGATTCTTTGGTTTTCTGGTATGCTTGTCTGAGCTCCTTAAGTTTCACGCAGCATTGTGTTGTGTCCCTGCTGTAGCCTCTGTCCCTCATGGCCTCGGAGATTTTTTTAAATGTTTTGGCATTTCGTCTTTTGGAAAGTAATTCTGATAGCACGGATTCCTCTCTCCATACAGCAATCAGATCCAGTACCTCCCATTCAGTCCATGCTGGAGCTCTTTTTTGATTCTGGGACTGCATGGACACCTGTGCTGATGAGCTCACCTGGCCAAACAGGAAATGAGGTTCAAAAGTTCCCGGGGCTTTTCCTGTATACATGGCCAGTGCATCCGAGTTCAGAGTGCTGTCCAGAGCAATCACAGGGGTGCACTGTGGGATAGCTCCTGGAGGCCAATACCTTCAAATTGCATCCACACTAACCCTAATTCGAAATGGCGATGTCAATTTCAGCACTAATCCCCTCATTGGGGAGGAGTACAGAAATCAGTTTTAAGAGCCCTTTATGTCGAAAAAAATGGTTTCGTTGGGTGGGTGGGGGCAGGGTTAATTCGATTTAACACTGCTAAATCCGACATAAACTCGTAGTGTAGACCAGGCCAATTGGGATTCCAGCTCCAATAGATACCGAAAAGCAATATATACCCCAGCTTCATCAAACTTGCACTCAAACACAAAACCTTAATGATGATTTCATATTCTCCTGCATCAACAGACCAGCATATGTGACTGTCACCCAGTTTATTCGTTTAGGAATTTAATCTGCTTTCAAATACTAAGGTTGCCATTAAGGTTTTATGTTGAGTGTAAGCATAATAAAGTTAGGGAATGTATAGCTTTTTGGTGTCCATGGAGATCTAAGTGAATGCCTTATGAAATGATAGTTTATCAACAGTGTTGTAGGCAACAAGAAACCAGCGAAGTACACAGGAGACTTCCGTTAATGTCTTATATATGTATTTTCAAGGTTTGAAGTGGATGGGTGTGTCCTAATGTAGACTTAATTGGGTCACTAAATGCAGTTGTTGTATGTGTTAATTTCCTAGTTTTTATGCAAGGTTGGTGTGCTTCAGTGGGTAGCCAGGGTCTGCCCCCAATCGTAGCTATGCAGTTCTGACCAATTCCGGTATAATTTTTCAGATGCTTTTATATCTCCAACTAATCAGATATGAATGAAATATGTAAAGGGCACGTATTTTTAGTTTTGCACAAATGTGTTTTCATTTTTCTTTTATGAACATAGTAATGGTATTCAATCCATAACTTTAAGAAGTGGAACGAATAACAGACATTGGCTAGACACACTGCCAGGGGCCAAGCACTGCGTTCTGTGCTGTCAATGCAGAAGGTTTATCATCAAAGATAAGAACATATTTGCTGTTTAATCCCTACGGTGACTTCATCATTTAGAAATCTGTGTTAAAGACTGTGGTAGAACTTTGTTTATGAGACAGACCAAATTCCATGCAAAGAAGATGATAGTGCTTGTGTACATTTACTTGTGAGTATTCAAAAGAAGTAGACAAACAAAAGGAATCTGTGGGAATGTTAAGTATAATATATGGGTTCTAAGGAACTTTTGCTTGTGCAGTTTCTTTACTTTTGTGGTTTAACAGTTTTAGTCACTTACCAGTGTTGTAGTTTGTGTTAATTATGTTTGTAAAAATGCCACATGATGTAAACCACATAACTGATGTAAGAGGGTGTTTAATTCCCTCTTTGTATTAGAGCAGAGAGGACTGAAACCATCACACTGTAATACGGAGTCCTATGCTGTGCATCTGTCACTGGAGAAAGAGGAAGAACAAACCCTGTAGTGTGCAGTTACTTGAAAAGATGTAAGGATGCATGCCACAATTCACTGAAAATTCCCTAACTTGCTTTAGCATGTTTTCAAATAGCATTTTGAATAGAAGATCCAAAAGCATGTAAAGAAGCTGCAGTCTTCTTCCATATGGCATTTTGAAAAGCAATTGGCTGATATAATTGAATCATGAGATTTGAAAGACATTCTAATATTTCTAGGGCAGCTAGGTGGATCCCCCTTATGCCACCACTGTAAGTGTGAATGGGGCAGTTTTCTGTGAAGTGTTGCGTAGTATTTACCCCACCACAGTCACAATTTCGTGATTCTTTGATTTTCCATTTGTGGAGGAGATATCCACACTGTCCATGCATTAGGTCTGAGTGTGGTTAAGTGCAGTCCACTACCTACTGGATAGGTAGAATCCCAGGACTGCTTTCATTGGGTCTTCAATCAGGTCTTTGTTTGGGATGTCACAAACAGTCCACAATTCGAGCCAGCAAAAGCTGGCATCCTTTCCATTGGCCTGTAGGACTGATGCATGGATCCCGAAAGGCTTCCTGTCCGCTCTGGACCTGCGAATACATCAAGACCTCAGTTCACTGCCATACTCCCAACACAGAAGCTACAGTGGAACTGGACAACATTTTAGTCCATTTATCCAACTGTTTGTAGTCCCCATTTCAAGGCAGGTGAAACAATAATAAATATTGAGCTAAAGGTGTTCCGTACACAGAACATTTTTATTACATTTTGTAAAAAAAAAATCTGTGCTATTTCCTTGGTGCTTGCCAAATCTTATTAGCTCCAGCTTTTTCACATCAACCTCATTGTTTTTAGTAGTCAGCAGCTAAAAACATGCAAAATATGTCAGTGTCAGGAGTACCTGAACTCCATATGCTGAAACTCAACAGGAATTTTTTTTAACCAGCTTTGTCTGTATTTTATTAGCAGATTTTCTTGATGAGATCTGTCACTGGAAGAGCTCATCCAGCACAGTTGATGACTTTTATAGGTTATGATTTTCATATGAATCATAATCCTTCATAGTCATAATCAACTAAATTCCTAATGACATCTATTTAGTGCTTAAACATTTTATTTGGTTTTTATAATTGTAGCACTGGGAAAAAGAACCATCAAGTTATGCAGTTATATGATATCAAAAATCTAATTGTAGCCACATAATTTTAGTTTGGATTTTCCTACTGTCTGATAGAAATACTACTTTGGTATTCTGAAATGAGCTGAGATAGAATTTTTGTTTGGTTTAGGTGTTTTTTGTTTTTGTTTAAGAAACTTAAGAAAAATAAGAAGCTAAGCAGACTAGCTTTTGTATTTTAATAAGCTTTGTCACATCAGGTGGGGGAGTTCACAAACACATTACATTGCGTGACTTGCTTCAATTTTACTCCTCTGTTAGAACGTGTAATTTGTGCCATTGCTGTACATTAGCACTGTGTATATTGGGTAAGAAGACTGGAATGCAGTTGCCATAAAAATAATTGCAGGTTATTACATAATGATAGCGCCTCCCGCCTCATCCCCCCTTCTTGTCCAATCACATTGCACAAAACAAGCAGTATACAATGGTCTGAAATAGAATTAACTTCTTGAATTTTTTTATTGCACATTTGCTTTAGATTCCAAATGAGTTAATTTCCCTGCTTGTAGATAATATAGCCTTTCAAAAATCACAGAAAAGACGTTGTAAGTGTGGCAATAATCCACTAAGCCCATCAGCAGGGCTTCTTTTACTAGTGTAGCCATCACATCCTGTCACTAAACAGTAAGGGTCTGATCCAGAGCCCCTTAAAGTTAGTGGATGTCTTTCCATTGCCTACAGTGGGGATTGGAGTGGGGCCTGAATGAGCACTGCAGCATCACAGCTGTTGTGGCACTGAAGTACTTCAATATGTGAAAATGGCATTATACATTGTAAGGGCTATAGATGTATTAGTGGTACCGTACTTATTATCACTTAAGATTGATGTATATCACCTCCAGTTAAGGAGATGATATACATTTCCCCTTATAAAGGCAGTCTAGTGCATGTTTTGTTTCTTAATTGTTATTCAGAAAGTTGCTGGTCAGTATTTTATCCTACCTTGATTTGGTTTCATAGGTGTAAAGCTTTAAGACTAAAACTTGTTTTAAGAGCTTTGTTGTCTAATCAGTGAGCCATCAAATGTTTTGTATGTAACTGATCTAGAAAATGTGTAACTTATGACACTACACAATAAAGTACAAAGATCACTAATGCAGCATGTTGTGCTGTTTGGTTCCCTGTCCCCAAAAGGATACAAAGCAAGGATGTTTCCACTAACTCCTGCCCAAGAAATATGGTGTTCCTTCCCTATAATGCTACATAAAGCTTTGCACTTCTACAGCATCTTCCATCTGAGGATATGAAAGTATTACAGACATGAATTGTTTCACAGTATCCCTCTGAGGAAGGGGTTTACAGATGGGTAAATAAGGTAAAGAAACAACTAAGCGGTCCAGCATGTCATAGCAAGTCTGTGGAAGAGACAGAAATGGAATCAGATCTCTTGATTCTTCCTCCCTTACTTTAACCACTAAACATTTTTATGCTGGAACCTGTACTGCTGTTGTATGCTGGAACCCGTAATCTCTGCAAGATGCATGTCCGGGTGAAAGATGAGTATGGCATCAGTCTGTTTCATTTTGTGCAATTTGGTGCACCCCACGGCTCTTGACAGTTTGCCAGTGCAGCCCTCATTTGGGCAAAATTTGGATGCTCTTGAAGTAAACTTTGGTTCCCGGTTTCATAATGAATTTTGCAATGCATAAATCCTTATGTTTTTAAATATAGCTGCGTACTGCAGACAGGAAGCACTGTACCTCAAGGAAGAAGAGGATGAAATAAAGTTAAACCAATAACTTTGGTATCTACCACCAGTCTTACCGATTTCCGGGTTAATGCTCATCACATCAAGAATTTCTGCAAATAATATGTCCCCTCTCCCCCACCTCTATTTCTGTATGTCTAAATCAGTTTGTACTGAGCCAGCAGATTTCCTCTGTTGTACTGAAAAACATTTTAGGGTCTTGAAAAATGCTAGACAGATGTGAAGAATCATCTTAGCTGACTGATGTCTTTCTGATCTTATATAAATCATCAGCTACTCGTTTGCAAGAGCCCTGAGGACAGTAGGTTGGTTAACAAAGAATAGAGAAGTTAGTTCCAAATGAGTATTTTCACTGCTTTAGCATTTATAATGTATGTGCCCTAGATAAAATCGTTAATTCCATCTCATTTCAACCAGACTAAGGACTTTTATAAATCATAAAGATTGTTTAATTTTCATCTGTCTACTCTGTTATAAAATTAGCAAGCAGTGGACAATTTATATGGAAGTTCCCCTGTGCATTCCACTTTGATGTGTCTGTGTCTCTATCTACTTATATGGCCACCATCACCATATTGAGCATCTCACAAGTATTAATTAATTTATCCATCACAACACCTCTGTATGGTAGAGAAGTGTTATGTCCAATTTACATAAGGGGAACTAAGGCACAGAGAGATTGCAACTTAAATGGTTTCAGAATGTTATTTCTACTTAGGGCATCTCTACACGGATAATAGCCGGGAATAGCCTCTACACGGATAATAGCCGGGAATAGCTATTCTGCAACAGTTCTTGCACACTGGCTCCCCATGTGGACACTCATGTTCCACGCAGAGTGCCTGTATGTGATTTAGCTTAATCCACATGGAGAGCTAGTTCAAAAGAGTTGTGCTTTAAATTCACGCCCTTGCTTGAAGGGTGTGGAATCTCCATCACTGAAGATTTTTAAGAGCAGGTTAGACAAACACCTGTCAGGGATGGTCTAGATAATAATTAGTCCTGCCATGAATGCAGGGGACTGGACTAGATGACCTCTCGAGGTCCCTTCCAGGCCTACGATTCTATGATTTCAGAATAGTTTCCCTCTGTAGACAAGCCCTTCAGGTTTGTTTTGTTTTGTTTTGTTTTTTGTGGACCACTTCTTCCACTGATTTTGGTGCTTTAAGCTGGGTGTTTTGTGGTCTTGTGTCCTTAATTACCAATGATTTGCATTAGTATTGAGGTCTCCTAGTATCTCACAGGACTTGGCCCAATAATTTAGAAAAAAGTGGATGATCAGCTACGCATATGTCAGTTTTTCTGCTCCAGACTTTCTGGTGGGATATGCCTATTTTGTTATCCAAATACGTTATTATGCACACAGTGAAAATTAGTGTTTACAAAAATTCAGTCCAAAGTTCTACACTTTGTTTTTTAAAATATTCAGGACTAGAACTGGCCAGAAAATAGAAATCCCTTCTTGTGAAAAATTTTATATTTTTGAAAAATATTTTGTCCTGAACTAGGGAAAAATGTCAAAACTGCAAAAATTTTCCCAGAAGGGGATTTCAAGAAAAATTCTGTTTCAGAAGTCCCTAAATGGAATTTTTCAGCTGGCTGCCTGGAAGGCTCTTGTCAGTTTTACTTTTTGCCTGACTGGATGCTCAACCTGTCTGGCCCGAGAGCTGGGGAGAGGCATGGAGACTGGGCACACTCTGGCTTTGTGCTTCTGTGGACCCAGAGCTGGTTGGGAGGCTGAGCTTTCTAGCTGTCTGCTTTTCTGGCAGCTGGAGCTGGCAGTGAGGCTGAGCCACCCAAGCTCTCTGCCTCTTCGGGTCCCGGGGAGGGGGCTGAGAGGCAGAGAGTTAGGCAGGCAGCTGTTTAGCAATCATTTTGATTTTCCTCATGGAAAATTTATGACCAGTTCTATTCAGGATAATTTGGATCCTGATTTCGAGAAACATAGAGTACCCCCAGCTTCCATTGACTCCAGTGATAATTGCAAGTACTCATTAGTGCTCAGGATGAGGTTTTTAACGGGGAACGATAAGACTTGCTGAAATAGAGTATATTAAATGTCACTTAACATTTCAAAAATAATACTTAGCAGTTTTATAGCATCTTCCATCCAGATATCTCAAAGCACAGTAAAGATTAATCATGCTTCACACTACTCCTGTGAGTAACAAAAATAATATCCCTATTTCACTGGTGGAGACACTGAGGCATGAGAAAAGTTTAGTGACTTTCTCAGTCACATAGACAATCAGTGGCAGAGTAAGGAAGAGAACCCAGACCTGACTGTCAGTGCTCTCTGAGTTAAAAAGAGCTAAACTCAAGCTAAAATATTTATTTGAATATCTTCTTTTACACCATAGTTTTGAATTTGTTTAAATGGAAGACTTATGATACACTGAGGTAGAACTGTAGTTCTTTGTTTATTCATATATATGTTGTATGAGTGTTATATATTTACAGTATATATATAAAATCCTGTTAAAATTTCAGTAAACTTTGGCTTTTG
Organism: Eretmochelys imbricata; assembly: GCF_965152235.1. Taxonomy (NCBI): domain Eukaryota; kingdom Metazoa; phylum Chordata; order Testudines; family Cheloniidae; genus Eretmochelys; species Eretmochelys imbricata. Next base: position 154,022,022 of record NC_135574.1, read on the forward strand.
TTCCATGTTGTAATTATCTTTGACTACAGACTTCAGAAGAGGTACCGATCTGAAGCGTTGTTTATCTTACATAAAGAATTCACTTAAGACATCACAATTTAAATCTTGGAGTAGGCACTGAACTTTTGACATGTTTAAAACCTAAATCCATTGTTGACTTGATATTTCAAAATAGGGGGATTAAAGGATGGTCTGCTTAAAGAAACAGTGCAAGTTGTTGGGCTGTATACAGCCATGACTCACACTGGAGAATTCACGAATCTGGAGCAATTTGAAACTAGTAGTATGAACATTTAAAACTGCATGTTTTATCAGCGCCCCTAAAAAATAAAATGAAGTAAATGTTTGTTTAAAGTTACCACTTCTTCTGATCATAATAGTAAATGTTTCAGGAGGAGCAAATACCATTAAGTTTAGTCACAAACTATACAGGTATTTTTGTACATAACGCTAGCACAACATCAAATGTGGTAGTGTTATAATGCAGCAGCTACTTAATAAGCATTGGACATATGTAATTATTCTTTTTTGTTTTATACTAAAAGCCTAATTAATTCCTGGAAACTTTGTGATTAAGTTGCAGACCAGTGTATTGACCTCAATAATGATGCTAGATCAGGTTTAGAAGGGTCTGCCCATGTAGAATGAAGTACTCAAGCAATTAGGCTTTATATATTAACCACCAGCTACATGGTCCATCATAGGCAGTGCTATCTTTATTATTTGTAACATTCCTGTAGTTATTTTGGTGCAGTTGTCATCAGTTCAGAGAAATGATCTTAAAAAAAAACCCATATGTGAGGAAAGTGAAATAGTAGGAACCTAGAGAAATTAGAACCCTACTAAGAAAAAGATCTATATGAGATTCAGCTTGGAAAAATGAAAACCAGAAAACAATCTAAAATATGGAAAGTGGTAGAGATGAAAGTGCCCCAGGGATGAGGACAGTCAGGAAATTAAACATGAGTTTCCATGGTGAATAAAAATTAATGATTAAAATATCTTTTTATTTAAATGAAATACAGTTTATTTTTTAAAAAGCAAATCTATTTAAAATTAAATTTAAAACTGACAAGCTGTGTTAAGGTCTAAACTTATTATCACCTATTAAAATCGTTTAAATTAAATACAAATAATAATATTAAGCATTATATGTTTGCTCCCAAGTTTTAAAGTCACTGGCTAAGCACCTGGAACCAGAGTTTGTTGAAGTGCCAACCCAGCTTTTGACAGTGGTAGCCTCTTCTACAGTACAGAAACCATGTTTTTCATTTTCAATTTATTCAACTAGTTCAGTTCAATTACTAGTTAATTCAAAGTTTACAAACCAATTGAGAGTTGAAAAAAAGCAGGAAAGCTTGTTAGTCTCTTCAAATTTACGAATAAAAACTGTGTGTGAGAGGATGAGATCTATTAATTCTAAAATCTTGAAGGGCATGGTGATCAGAAACAATCAGTTCAATTCACTAACTACAGATATTTCTTGTTTTAAATATGACATATTTTGATAACTTTATATTAAACTTTATTTTTCCTTATCTATCCAACAAATTTTAAGGTCGTTTTTTTTTTTTCCCAAGTGTTTTTGTGCATTTTTAATTGAATTCAAATTTTCATCCAAATATTGCTTGGCATAGATCACAAGTAAAAAATTTAATCATCGTCTAGTAAATAAAAATGCATAATTCACTATTTCTAACATAATAAAAATGTAAAAAGTTAAGAATTTGAATATATGTAAGTTAAGCTATAATTGCTTAAATAGATGTGTATCGATTTAGTGTATCCTCCAGATTAGCAAAACAAATCACCAAATCTAGTTTAAAGGCTCTATTTGTTTGCAGTTCAGCTGTTTTAATGGTTACCAAACAATGAGAATCAATCTTTCTTTAGGAAAACAACTAGAAAGTACAAATGCAAAGCACCATTAAAATCGATTATTTAAATCAAGACCAAGACCACTTTGCTCATTTAAACCACGATTAAAATCAGTGATTTAAATTGCTTTTATTTAAATCAGTCCATCGTGTGAGTTTCCAATATGCCATAGAAAGGCTCACTGTGGTTTTGGACTTTGAGATATATTAGTGTTCAAAGCTCTAAAGGTACAGGTCCCAGTATTTACTTCTCTGTCTCTTACATGCTTAGATATGTTTGCACTGTCTTATGTAATTATTACATAGAGAAAAGGGAATTCTCAAAATGCTTGTGTTCTTTTTGTTTATTTAAAAATAATAATCAAAGTGAACAGCCCTGTGCAATTATGAGCAACTCTGCAATTACAAACCAGTTTGCTGATATAATGGAAGCTAAAGAATTGTGCAGTAAGAAAGTTATCAAAAGAAAAATATTTTTAAAAAATCATAAAAATACCTTGATAATGTCCTTTTAAGTAACCATCTTCAGATACATTAATTCAGCGATTCTAATAGACTCCCTGCCTGATTAATCAATGACCTTATTCTGGTAAGCAAGTCTGTCAGGATATATCTTCCTAACAAATCTATTAGGCCTAGAGCATACAAGGCATCATCTTCCTCTTCAAACAGTGTTAAGTCAAAAAAGTGTTTATGGTAATAATGTGGGCATCACTTGTCCAAGAACATTAAGAACCTTGGTCTGATCTTTTTTAACCATAAAAGGAAATGTGTTATGCCTTCCTGTTTTGCATTAGCTGGAAGGGAGTAAAAAATACAGAAAGAATTTTTATTGCAGAGAAATATTTCCTTTCAGGCAGTGTGTGAAGGAATAATGTGCCTGAAAACAACCTTGGTTGACGGGTGAAGCAACAGTACGAGTCACTTGCTTTCTAGCTAATAACCAACTAGTGTTTTATTAACTACCTGTGGTTATATATAAAACTGAAAATTTTAAAAGTAACTGCAAGAACTTCATCAAGATAGAAAGTGCATTTTTAGTGACATGCTGAAATATTTGAAAGTATCTTCCCTTAAGGTACCTAGTCTAGCCTAAATAGTTTTTTGTTTTTGTAACTCAGACCTATACATGATCAGGTAGCTGAAGCTTACATGTAAAATGCAGAAAAATAAGCTAGTATCAAAATCTAGCATTATTTTTTTTCTAAATATATATTCCTTAGAATTTACTTTAGTATTTTAAGAGGAATGGTCTTTTATCTGTCTTTCGTATTCTGTCTTGTTTTTGTGGAGATATAAGTATTGCAGTAAATATTTATTTGTGGTCTATTTTCCTATGGTGCTGAGGAGAGATTCCTGGGAATTCTGATCAAAACTAGCAACAAACAAATAGTTTATTTTGTGAAAATGGCACATTTTGTTGTGTGAAACTATACAAGTCATTCAGTCTCGTGGAAGAGATTTGAAAGTGAAAAGCCACCATTAACCTGTTAAGTGCACTTCTACTTCTGTTATACTCAGTGGATATTTTTCTATTCTTGTTAAAATTATCAGTACTAAGAATTTCCTTTATTCGCAAAGGACAACCACCAGCTTCATCTCTGCTGCTGGCTCGCTGTTGATGGAATTCATGCCTGTGTAAAGGGGCAGATAGTGCTAATCTTATCTGTTCTATCTATATAATAAGATTCTACGGTTGTCATTCTGAAGCCTAGAATGTCTGTTGAGTCAGTGTGAAATCCTGGAAACAGCTACAAGGATGGTGGAGGGCTGTTTTTGTTCAGAATGTCATCAGGTTCAGTCATCGCTGGGATTCACAGTCTGTTACCCTCCAGTTTTTAAGTTCTCATCCATTTTGATTGTACAAATTGCACTCATGCCATAGAAAGGAATCTATGCCAGGCCAAGAGTCCTAGACCATTGAATTCATGTACAAAGCCCTTCCAGAACAGGCAGTCAAAGGATGGGTAAAGACCAAATGTCCCTCCGCCAGAGGGTGGAAAGCAGCAATACCCACTGCATGCACTGTGATGGAGCTGAGAGCAAGCCTCGAGGCTTTCAGATGGAGAAAATAGCCTAAGAGCATAGGGATGCCCACAGCCTCAGGGACAAAACCTCCCAGTTGGGCCCAAGAAGTAAAACGTGTCCATTTGACTTGGTAGGATCATCTCATGGAGTCTTTCCTGCTGTTGGAGAGGACATCTCATATTGCTAACAAACACTCCTGTGCTAGCAGAGGTGTCCATCCAAAAACTAAGCTGTCAGGCAAAGCATCCGTGGACCGGGGTGCTGGAGTCTGCTGTTGTGTTGTGTGAGCAGAATCACTGATAACGGGAGGGAAGAATGCTTCAACACGCAGAGAAGAAGGGAAAATCAGAACTGGTGAGGCCAGAAAGGCGTGAACAGGATGACCATCGCCTTCTTCCATCAAAGTTTGTGACGGACACGTGGCAAGATTGGTAGGAGAGGGAAGGCATAGTTGATTCGGTCAGACCAGTCGACAGCACTGTACCTCCTTACTTGCTTATGCAGTAAACTGTAGTGATGATGTCCGACACAATGAGGACAAGGCGAGAACAGATAGCTGATAAAAATGCATGGCATGGCTTGTGCACCACTTAAAGTTCCAGGATGTTAATGTGCATTCTGGCTTCCAGAACGGTCCAAGTGACTTGTGTCATGCAATCTCCTATGTGGGCACCCCAGCCGTCGAGCGATGCATCCGTTATGATTGTCACACTCAGGGAGGGTGGAAGGAAGGGCATTCTGAAGCAAACTTGGAGCGGGTGTATACACCATCGAAGGAAAGAGATGACTTCTGGCGGAACGGTAAGAATGCTGTCCATGGGTTGGTGCATAGGAGTAGATTCCCTGCAGCCAGAGCTATAGACAGTGGAAGTGCAGAACGTACATGCATGCTGCCATGTGACCAAGGAGGGAAAAGCAAGTTCTTAGGACATTAATGAACTATTCCTTTGAACCTCTGGCTTCCTGCTGTCTTTCCCTACTTTCCATGCAGGTTGTCTTCCTGATTACTATTTCCTCTGCAAGGAGAGTTGGCGAACTGGGAGCCATGACGGCAAACCCCCCTTTCACCACGTTCCATAAGAACAGAGTTTCACTGTGCCTGGATCCCAGGTTTCTACCAAAAATGGTTTCCTGCTTCCACCTCAACCAAGCCGTACATCTACCCACTTTCTTTCCTAAACTGCACACCTTCGTTGAGTATTAGCAGCTCCACTCCCTCGATGTATGTAGAATCATAGAATATCAGGGTTGGAAGGGACCTCAGGAGGTCATCTAGTCCAACCCCCTGGTCAAAGCAGGACCAATCCCCAACTAAATCATCCCAGACAGGGCTTTGTCAAGCCTGACCTTGAAAACCTCTAAGGAAGGAGATTCCACCAGCTCCCTAGGTAACCCATTCCAGTGCTTCACCACCCTCCTAGTGAAAAAGTTTTTCCTAACATCCAACCTAAACCTCCCCCACTACAACTTGAGACCATTACTCCTTGTTCAGTCATCTGGTACCACTGAGAACAGTCTAGATCTATCCTCTTTGGAACCCGCTCTCAGGTAATTGAAATCAGCTATCAAATCCCCCCTCATTCTTCTCTTTTGAAGACTAAACAATCCCAGTTCCCTCAGCCTTTCCTCATAAGTCATGTGTTCCAGCCCCCTAATAATTTTTGTTGCCCTCTGCTGGACTCTTTCCAATTTTTCCACATCCTCCTTATAGTGTGGAGCCCAAAACTGGACACAGTACTCCGGATGAGGCCTCACCAATGCTGAATAGAGGGGAATGATCACGTCCCTTGATCTGTTGGCAATGCCCCTACTTATACAGTCCAAAATGCCATTAGCCTTCTTGGCAACAATGGTACACTGTTGACTCATATCAAGCATCTCATCCACTGTAACCCCTAGGTCTTTTTCTGCAGGACTGCTGTCTAACCACTCAGTCCCTAGTCTGTAGCAGTGCATGGGATTCTTTTGTACTAAGTGCAGGACTCTGCACTTGACCTTGTTGAACCTCATCAGATTTCTTTTGGCCCAATCTTCTAATTTGTCTAGGTCCCTCTGTATCCTGTCCCTACCCTCCAGTGTATCTACCACTCCTTCCAGTTTAGTGTCATCTGCTTGCTGAGGGTGCAGTCCATTCCATCCTCCAGATCATTAATGAAGATATTGAACAAAACTGGCCCCAGGACCGACCCTTGGGGCACTCTGCTTGATACTGGCTGCCAAGTAGACATGGAGCCATTGATCACTACCCCTTGAGCCCGATGATCTAGCCAGCTTCCTATCCACCTTATAGTCCATTCATCCAGCCCATACTTCTTTAACTTGCTGGAAAGAATTCTGTGGGAGACCGTATCAAAGCTTTGCTAAAGTCAAGGAATAACACAGTCACTGCTTTCCCCTCATCCACAGAGCCAGTTATCTCATCATAGAAGGCAATTAGGTTGGTCAGGCATGACTTGCCCTTGGTGAATCCATGCTGACTGTACCTGATCAGTTTCCTCTCCTCTAAGTGCTTCAGAATTGATTCTTTAAGGACTTGCTCCATGATTTTTCCAGTGACTGAGGTGAGGCTGACTGGCTTGTAGTTCCCCGGATCCTCCTCCTTCCCTTTTTTAAAGATGGGCACTACATTAGCCTTTTTCCAGTCTTCCGGGACCTCCTCCGATCGCCATGAGTTTTCAAAGATAATGGCCAATGGCTCTGCAATCACATCTGCCAACTCCTTTAGCACCCTTGGATGCAGTGCATAAGGTCCCATGGACTTGTGCTCGTCCAGCTTTTCTAAATAGTCCTGAACCACTTCTTTCTGCACAGAGGGCTGGTCACCTCCTCCCCATGCTGTGCTGCCCAGTGCAGCAGTCTGGGAGCTGACCTTGTTCGTGAAGACAGAGGCAAGAAAAGCATTGAGTACATTAGCTTTTTCCACATCCTCTGTCACTAGGTTGCCTCCCTCATTCAGTAAGGGGCCCACACTTTCCTTGACTTCCTTCTTGTTGCTAACATACCTGAAGAAACCCTTCTTGTTACTCTTAACATCTCTTGCTAGCTGCAACTCCAGGTGTGATTTGGCCTTCCTGATTTCACTCTGGCATGCCTGAGCAATATATTTATACTCCTCCCCAGTCATTTGTCCAATCTTCCACTTCTTGTAAGCTTCTTTTTTGTGTTTAAGATCAGCAAGGATTTCACTGTTAAGCCAAGCTGGTTGCCTGCCATATTTACTATTCTTTCTATACATCAGGATGGTTTGTTCCTGCAACCTCAATAAGGATTCTTTAAAATACAACCAGCTCTCCTGGACTCCTTTCCCCCTCATATTATTCTCCCAGGGGATCCTGCCCATCAGTTCCCTGAGGGAGTCCAAGTCTGCTTTTCTGAAGTCCAGGGTCCATATTCTGCTGCTCTTCTTTCTTCCTTGTGTTAGGATCCTGAACTCGACCATCTCATGGTCACTGCTTCCCAGGTTCCCATCCACTTTTGCTTCCCCTACTAATTCTTCCTGGTTTCTGAGCAGCAGGTCAAGAAGAGCTCTGCCCCTAGTTGGTTCCTCCAGCACTTGCACCAGGAAACTTTCCCCTACACTTTCCAAAAACATCCTGGATTGTCTGTGCACCGCTGTATTGCTCTCCCAGCAGATATCAGGGTGATTGAAGTCTCCCATGAGAACCAGGGCCTGTGATCTAGTAACTTCCGTTAGTTGCTGGAAGAAAGCCTCGTCCACCTCATCCCCCTGATCTGGTGGTCTATAGCAGACTCCCACCACGACATCACCCTTGTTGCTCACACTTCTAAACTTAATCCAGAGACTCTCAGGTTTCTCTGCAGTTTCATACCGGAGCTCTGAGCAGTCATACTGCTCTCTTACATATAGTGCAACTTCCCCACCTTTTCTGCCCTGCCTGTCCTTCCTGAACAGTTTATATCCATCCATGACAGTACTCCAGTCATGTGAGTTATCCCACCAAGTCTTTGTTATTCCAATCACATCATAATTCCTTGACTGTGCCAGGACTTCCAGTTTTCCCTGCTTGTTTCCCAGGCTTCTTGCATTTGAGTATAGGCACTTAAGATAACTTGCTGATTGTCCCACTTTCTCAGTATGAGGCAGGAGCGCTCCCCTCTTGCGCTCTCCTGCTCATGCTTCCTCCCGGTATCCCACTTCCCCACTTACCTCAGGGCTTTGGTCTCCTTTCCCCGGTGAACCTGATTTAAAGCCTAGAACTCTAGTCTTTTACTCTAGTCTAGTCTTTTACTGACAAAGGATGAAGCCATTCCAGAAATCTCCCAGACTACTTGTCGCTAGAGCAGAGAGAATTAAGGGACAGGCCATCTCCACCCAGAGAATCTCAAAGTGGGTCTCAGGGTGCATTACGCTCTGCTATCAGTTATCAGGATGGTCCCCACCAGGTGGGATACGGGCCCATTCCACGAGAGCACAAGCATCAACTACCACCGCGCTCCATGGCGTGCCCCTTGCAGACATTTGTAAGGCAGCCACATAGAGTTCGGTGCACACCATTTCTTCTCATTATGCTTTAGTGCAGGGGTCGGCAACCTTTTAGAATTGGTGTGCCGTCTTCATTTATTCACTCTAATTTAAGGTTTCGTGTGCCAGTAATACATTTTAACGTTTTAAAAATGTTTAAGAAACTTCATTTAAAATTAAATTAAAATGCAGAGCCCCCTGGACCGGTGGCCAGGACCCGGGCAGTGTGAGTGCCACTGGAAATCAGCTCATGTGCCGCCTTCGGCACTGTGCCATAGGTTGCCTACCCCTGCTTTCGTGCATGATTCTGCGACGGACACCTTATTTGGTGCAGCAGTCCTCCATTCCACAATTCCATCATCTTCCTCGCACCCTCCGCCTATCTAGGTACTGCTTGTTAATCACGCTCAGTGGAATACAATAGGAACCATCACTAGAAGAAGAAGGGGAGGTTACTTACATGTAACTGGAAGTTCTTCATGGTCCCTATCTGTATTCCAGTCCCACCCTCCTTCCTCTCTGCTGTGGATCTGGTAGATCTGCGGTGGAGAAGAAACTGAAGATGTAGTCGGCTTACCCCACCCTTTATCGTCTCAGGTGAAATCATGAGGCAGTGCAAGGGTGCATGTGCAGACTATGACCATTGCTACTTTGAAAAAGCTCTGGCTCCAAGGACATGGCGCACGCGGATAACCTGCAGTGGGTACAGATAGGGACCACATATCTCGAAGAACTTTCAGTTACAGGTAAGTAACCTCTCCATCTATTCTTTCCTCTAAACTCTCTCTCTGTTTGTAAGTAAGTGTAACACATATGAAATAATTAATTTAAATGTTGTAATAAGGTCCAAATGAGTGCTAGTTGGCTTTATTTTGATTTTCTGAAAAAAACTGGAGGATATAATAAGTAATGCTAGCAAGTTCAGGCGTGCATATCCTATTGCAGATTGCTTTGTTGAGGTCAGATAATTTCTTCCAAATGTAATATTTAAAATGAGAAATTATAAAGATTCAGCTTTATAAGAGGGTGTAGTATAGAATTTACCTATGCCAAATAGTTTTGTTGTGATAATGGTTATTCTAGCCTTTCAAAAGTCTTCTGACTTATTTGCTTGAGCAAGTAGGGTTTTTTTTTTAAATTGAAAGGTTAAATTTTGTTCCCTCATTATTATCAACATCATGGAAAACGATAATCAATCATTTGGTGCCTTGGACTGCTAAATTTTCATGACAGTATGGCAAGTCTGTAGTGCTGGCAGTATTGTTCTCTGAATCCCCAAAATAGAAATGGAGAAACAAAATGAAGCCCTCCTTCCTAGTATTAATTCAGCAATTTGTTGGTGGTTTTTAAATGATAAACTGTGTAGTATCTGTAGCGATGTAACTTTTTTGTTACTTTATTGTCTCTGAAATGTATCTTTAAACTTCCAACAAATCTGCCTTTATAAAGGAGCTCACTTCAGTTTGTGGTGTGCATGTGAGGAGCTGGGAGCAAGAGGCGCTAGGAGCTGAGAGTGAGAACATGGACTGTTGGAGGACTGAGGAGTACAAGCATTATCAGACACCAGGAGGAAAGTCCTGTGGTGCTGATAAAGAAGGTGTTGGGAGGAGGCCATGGGGAAGTAGCCCAGGGAGTTGTAGCTGTGGCACAGCTGTTCCAGGAGGCACTCTAGACAGCTGCATTCCACAGGGCCCTGGGCTGGAACCCGGAGTAGAGGGCAGGCCTGGGTTCCCCCCAAACCTCCCAACTCCTGATCAGACACAGGAGGAGTCGACTGTGAATTCAGAAAAACAGCCAAGCTGAGGGCTGCTGTGAAACTCCAAGGTGAGCAAATCCGCCAACAAGCGCAAGACCCACCAAGGTAGAGCAGGAACTTTGTCACAGAAGACATTCAGATTGGAAATGTAAGGTTGCTTTCTATGTAAGGAAAGTATAACAGAAGCAGACTGCCTTATGTGGCCCTTTTTAAGAGGTTATCTTTCCTCCATAGGTTTGTTTAAAACTATCCTAATCCACAGTTAATATCCTCCAAACAAAAAACTTAGTTAATTTAGAGTTAGAGTTGAAGTTGTTCAAGTGTAAACTCCATCAGTGCAATCACTAAAAATCAAGGACATCACAAATAAAGGCAATTTTCATTCATTTGCTGTAATACCCACATACCATGTTACTCAATAGGACTTCTCACTTCTACTAGAAAATCATTTGGACTTCAGTATAATCAACAGTAATATACATTCCGAATGTCGTGCTCTAAAGAAGAGATTACATTAAACTAGAAACAAACTACTGTTCATCACAGATAAGCATGTCAGAGTGTGCTCATTTCCAAACACAGTTGAACTGCTTAATGTTGCACCAGTTCCTGAGAACCACTGACGTCTGATGAGGCAAATTATAGAAATTTCCTGACTCATTTTACTGCTGTTTTCAGATGCTCATAAGCCACCCATTTTTTCCCTTGTGAGTAATAATACAAACAAAGGCTCTAGTCCTGCAGAACAATTGATGCAAGCAACAATTACTAATTTTGTTAGAAGGATATGAACATAGTCCCTATTCTGCTTTGTGTGTGTGTGGTTTGTGATTTAAGGTAATCACATATTTGTCAAACTTTATACCATATCTCTTATTAGTAAGATAGTTCCAATATATTGGTCAATTTGTGAGGTATGTCACTCAAAGCTTATTATGCTTTTTATTCCATGTGGGGTCAATTCTGTTCCCACTGAAGTCAATCAGAAGAGGATCAGACCATAAATAAAGATGTTCATCTAAATAGTTTTTCTAAATCATATGCAACATAAAGGGTAATTATTATGGTTGTATAAAGGCATGCGTGTCCTGTGCTTCAGAGGGAGAAATATATACAAAAATTGTGTATGTTAAAGCAACAGAACCAGTTCAGACAAGTAGAGGAGTTTTAGTGGTGCATATGCACCGCTATTGTTTTTTTTTTTTGTCTAAGTGTTTTCATTAATAACTTGAAGTCCTATTTTCAGAGATTTATAACTCTGCTATAAAAACTAGCTTTGGGCAGGACTTTGGCATATAAGGGTTTGTCCCAGGAATTATTATTTTATATTCTTATTCTAATAACTATTATTTTATCTTATATATGTTTAATGTTTTTATGTGGTACTGGAAATACTCCTACAGCTACGAAAGTCTACAGCTTTGACTTCTATATGGCATGACATTTTGATTAGAACAATACAAAATCAACATGGCACACATTAAATGGAATAAAAAGTAGCTAAATGATGGGTCTCAAAATGTAGTTGTAAACAAGAAATTACTTTCGAAGGGGGTGTTTCTAGTGGGGTCCCATAGGAGATCAGTTTTTGGCCCTATGCTATTTAACGTTTTTATAAATTACCTGGAAGAAAACATATAAATCATCATTGATGAAGTTTTCAGAAGATACAGATGAAGAGGACAGGTCATTGATGCAGAACAATCTGGTTTACTCTGTAAATTGGGCTCGAATAAAATATATGTGCATTAATAAGGCCAAGTATAATGTCATGCATCTAGGAACAAAATAGCGTAGGCCATATTTATAGAACGGTGGACTCCTTCCTGAGAAGAAGTGACTCCGAAAAGGGTTTGGGGGCCATGGTGGATAATCAACTGAACATGAGTTTCAAATGTGCCAAAAGGGCTAATGCAGTCTTGGATGTATCAACAGGATATGAGTAGGAGATTGTTACCTCTGTATTTGGCAGTGGTGCAGCTGCTACTAGAATAAAGGGTCCAGTTCTGGTGTCCTCAATTCAAGAAGGGTGTTGAAAAATTGGAGAGGGTTCAGAGAAGAGGTATGAGAATGATTTAAAGGATTGGAAAACATGCTTTATTGTAATGATAGACTCAAGGAGCTCAATCTGTTTAGTTTAACAAAGAGAAGGTTCTATTCTGTTCTCTATAGGTTTTTATATTGCATGAATCATCCTAGTATCTGAGTAGAGTGTTAAGCAGTGTGACTACACATTTGTCACTCGATCAGAGTCTATAAGAACCTACATGGGAAACAGAAAACTGATGATAGAGGGCTTTTCAATCCAGCAAACAAAGGTATAACAAGATCCAGTGCTTGGAAGTTGAAGTTGGATAAGTTCAAACCAGTAATAAAGTGCAGTTTTTTTAACAGTGAAAATATATCCATTGGAACAACTTACCAAGGGCTGTGGTGTATTCTCCATCACTGGCAATTTGTAAATCAAGTTTGGATATTTTGCTAAAAGATATGCTGTAGTTCAAACAGGAATTAATTCAGGAGTGTCCTAGGACCTGTGTTATAGATGATCTGGTCTTATAACCTCTGAATCTGTTGAATGTCTCTTGCCATTTCTGAAGCAGTAGTCAGCAGTTGGAGCTCAAAGCACTTCACCAACTTTGATTAAATCTCATAACACTCCCGTACCTTAGGAAAGTGTTGTATCATTATCCTCATTTTTTAGATTGGATAACTGAGTCACCAGTAGGTTAGTTAGCTTTTCCAGGGTGGTGAAAGTCAATGACAAAATAGAAATAGATCTTAGTAGTTCTGACTTCCAGTCCCTGAACTAACCACTGTAGTATATTATTTTCCCTACTAATTTAGGTGTGGTTATCATCCTGTACATAGTATTTTATTCATTAATAGGCAAGTACAAGCTGCACTCTGTGCTATTTGTTTTGTTTGTTTGAGTTGAATCTTTGTTTATTATGGCTCAACTTTACAAAACTTGGAGATCTCACATTCAACAGATGCTTTAAATCTTTAAGTAACATCCTTTAATTTCATGGTTTTTGGAGAATCTGATTGTTTCTGTTCAGGCCAAAGTTAGTAAGTCCCCAAACTATCTTATTTAAAACATTAATTCATGCTGGTTTTAATTGTAGGGTTCCCATGATGTACTTTTTCAAACTGATGAAATATATCAATTAAGCATGACTTGCTGTGCTAGGAGTGTTTTTTGGGGGGTGAGTTTAGGCTAATTACTGTGTTGTATGCTATGTCTTAACACAAGTCTACTATGTGGGGTTTTTTTAATTTCTCACACACCAGTCTATAAAAGAATATCAGAAAGAATCAGAAGTTAAGGTAAAGAATAATTTAATATTAGTTAATGCAGCAAACAAACTGGCTCTGGGTTCACAAGATCAGTAATTGTATTGATTGTACCAAACTATAATTAAACTCAGGTAAATGATTTAAAATAATTTTAATTCAAGGAGCAGTGTACAAAAGGGCCTGTGGGGGCTTTCAGCGAGACAGTTCATGACTGCACTACAGACACTACTATGTCTATAGTGCTGTAGTGTAGACACTTGCTATAGCGGCAAAAGGCGGGGGGTGTTTCGTTGCTGAAGTTAATCCACCCCCTCTAGAGGTGGTGGCTAGATCGAAGATATTCGATAGAAGAATTAGAAGAATTCTTCTTTCGACCTAATGGTGTCTATACCGGGACTTAGGTTGGCTTAACTATGTGATTTTTTTTTTTTTAATTTAGGTGTAGACCAGTCCTAATTGCCTAAATCCCCTTTGAAAATGGGACTTAAACTCCTAAATCACTTACAAAATTTTTTACCCTAAATCTTTTGTCACAGCTAATTGTCTTCAACCGAAAAGTAAAGTAAAAGCACAGGGGAAATCCAAGCCTTTCCCTTTATCCCAACAACAAAAACTCATGTCCAGGCTCTGATCATCTCACATCTTGATTACTGTAATATACTGTAAATCACATTGGGCTACATTAATCCATTTTTCTTCCCACAATGAAAATCTAGTTAGTCTGCTGATAAATAACCTCATGCAATCCTCCTCGTTTGGGAAAAAATGTGAGCTTTGTATTATGTCCAGCAAATTAAAAAATCTGGGCTGTCACTGAACAAGGAGTGTGAAAATGTGTTCCAGAGTCAAGCAGGCTCTCATGGAAAATGTTCTGCTGGCAGCTTCTTCTCTGGTAAAATTCCACGTCTGTTGTGAGGCCCACAAGAAGAGAATTTATAAAGACAAACAAACAGAAAGAAACACCACCTCTCCTCCTCTCAAAAAAAGCACATTTTGGATTTCCTTGTGTCCTATGTGTCTGTCTTTTAGACAGTAAACTTTTAGGAAAGGGGTTATCTTCATTTTTGTATACAGTACAGCACCAAATATATTGTTGCCACTAAACCAATTATTATAGCTCTACTAATAATAATTATGTTGACTTTGTTAGGGTTAAAGTTTCAGTTTGATACAGATGGGAACGCAGGTACCCAGATACTACAATACCTTCAGAGAAAAATTTCTTTATGTGGGTAGAATATTTACCCTTAATTAATGCCGAGGTGTTTCAAACTGTTTTCTAAATAGACTACAGCAAACACCTTGAGGAGAAAAATACAGTGAAGTGTCTAGACATTGGCAAGTTCCAGCAAGAGAAGGTGCATATATAGAAGTACGAAGCATGTACTTGGACATAGGATGGCTCTAAGGCAGTCTGATGTCAAATGTGTGCACTATTTCTTAATGAGAACTAGTATGCATAGGTGTGTGTGAATTACAAACAGATTTCATTTCTGGATGGACTCAAACAGCTGAAGTTGCTGGCAGAAGGAAGCCAAAGAAACATCAGAGAGTAACCATTTGGAAGAGGCGTGGCCGATTGAGACCAGTATTCAGTTGGAGGAGGATAAAAAGAGACTGAAGAGTTTCAGCAGAAGTGTGAAGAAGGAAAATAAATAGGGCTGTCGATTCATCACAGTTAACTAAAAAAAAGTGATTAACTAAAAAAAATTAATCGCGATTAAAAAAATTAATCACGATTAGTTGCAGTTTTAATCGCACTGTTAAACAATAGAATACCAATTGGAATTTATTAAACATTTTGGATGTTTTTCTACATTTTCATATGTATTGTATTCTGTGTTGTAATTGAAATCAAAGTGTATATGATTTTTATTACAAATATTTGCACTGTAAAAATGTTAAACCAAAGAAATAGTATTTTTCAGTTCACCTCATACAAGTACTGTAGTGCAATCTCTTTATCGTGAAAGTGCAACTTACAAATGTAGATTTTTTTTTTTTTGGTACATAACTGCACTCAAAACCAAAACAGTGTAAAACTTCAGAGCCTACAAGTCCACTCAGTCCTACTTCTTGTTCAGCCAGTCACTAAGACAAACAAGTTTGTTTACATTTACAAGAGATAATGCTGCCCGCTTCTTATTTATAATGTCACCAGAAGGTGACAATGGGCATTTGCATGGCACTTTCGTAGCCATCATTGCAAGGTATTTACATGCCAGATATGCAACTGCTACTAGAATACAGTGTCCAGTTCTGGTGTCCTCAATTCAAGAAGGGTATTGAAAAATTGGAGAGGATTCAGAGAAGAGGCATGAGAATGATTTAATCAGCTTGTTTGTTTGAACAATTGGCTGAACAAGAAGTAGGTCCGAGTGGACTTGCAGGCTCTAAAATTTTATATTGTTTTATTTTTGAATGCAGTTTTTTGAACATAATTCTACATTTGTAAGTTCAACTTTCATGATAAAGAGATTGTATTAGGTGAATTGAAAAATACTATTTCTCTTTTTACAGTTCAAATACTTGTAATAAAAAATAAATATAAAGTGGGCACTAGTATTCTGTGTTGTAATTGAAATCAATATATTTGAAAATGTAGAAAACACCCAAAAATATTTAAATAAATGGTATTCTATTATTGTTTAACAGTGCAATTAGTCACGAGATTAATCGGGATTAATTTTTTTAATCGCTTGACAGCCCTAAAAATAAGTATAGAGCCTTTCACCTTTAGACATAAACACAAACAAATTGTGCCCTTGACAAAATAGGGGATAAGACAAAGAGGTTAAAGGTCGCCCCTGTGATGGTCAATTCGCATTGGAAGCATTGCCTGATGGTTAGGGGGAGTCGGGCCTTAATGCAGAAGGAGGTTGGTAGCGAAGCCTGGGCCTTCCAACTCCACAGGGCTCAGGCCTAGGGCCCTGTAAGGGTTACCAAGGGCCTGGCCTTAAGGCTGCCCTCCCTGTGCCAATTCATATCACCTACTCTATTGTCCAGGTTTTGCAGTCTGTTGTGAAAAAGTAATAGAAAAAGGTACGAACTGCACCTTCAGTCTGTCTGGGCCCAGCAGGTATGTGCCTCTTCTCCAAGAGAGGGCTTCTGCAGCACCCCTCCTCATGAGTGTCCAGGGCAAGTCCTTCTCCAAGCCTTGTCAGCCCCCTTCTGAGCTGTCTGGGTTCCTTTTACACTCCATCTCCATCTGGAGCATGTTCTGCAGGTGCAGCTGGGTAGGGTCATCTGTGCCCAGAGTTGCTCTTTAAAAACTTGAGTTCTAGTGCGGGGCTTATACACCCTGTCACAGTCCCTAAAAGGGAGCCACCAGAAAGGCAGAAGAGGCAAGATCAGAGACTTGATATTGGCAAACATGCTCTGGTCCATCTTGACCTATACCATATAAAGAATAGGATAAAAAAAAAATATTTCCCAGGTACCAGGAGAGAGATTATTTCCTGAAACTTCTTTGAGAATTTCCACTTAATACTGGTTATCGTATAGACCACAATATGATTAAAAGCAAAGTCAGTTTTTAAAAGGATGGGTTTAAGTATTTGGCAAAAGAACTAAAGACTGGGTCAAGACAGGTGATTTTGTCCTTCTGGTGCCAAATGTGAGTGAAGGCAGGAGCAGCTGCTCTTGGAAACCAGCCAATAAAAACACTATAGTGTAGAGAGAAAGTGTATAGATTTCAAAACCAGTGGGGAATGCCTGTTATGATATAAGGCAATTCTGTGGTGTAGACAGTTTACACTTTATCTCCTCTGGTTGCTTTGCCATGTGAGTTAAAACCTGGCAACACTTGTTAGGTGAGTTTTAAATGAGGCAGTAATGGAGTAAAGAGGTTGTTCCACTTGGTTCAGTAACCTGACATGTGAATAAAATAGAAATTAGTCATTTGGTAACTAATCAATTATATTTGTAAAAGAATATTCATATATATATCTACACATAAATATATATATACCTAAGGTTAAAAATCCCAAAATGACCATCTGCATATATCTGAAGAGCATACAATGGTATAAGATTGTACAAAGGAAGATGTAGATTAATGTAATGAAATGTCTTCTAACTCTGAAATGTATACAGCTGTGGAACTGGTTCCCAAGGGAAGTGGTAGAAGCTGCATCTATTGAGTCATTTAAAACTAGTCTAGACTAAGCAGTCAAGAATACACTGTAGCGAACAACAATGCATTGGCAAGGGAAGTTTTACCCAGGACTTCTATTTCCAACTTCTATAACTTTATGGAGCTCCTCGTAACTTATGAATTAAGGCTGCAGAAATTTTGCTGAAGATTTCTTTCCCTGTGTTATGATTTCATACAAGTAAAAAAGCACCGTGTTAGAGTGGAATCACAGTGACTCTTCTCTGATTTGGGGGTTTCATTTAAAATTTCATTAAGTATTGAGCAATCCCTTGCTGATTGCAGGTTTTGAATCATAATCACATAAAATTCAGCATTTATTCATATTATAAATTTGAAAGCAGTGACAATTTAGTCAATTTGCAACTTTAAAGGCAGCCTATATTAAAGAACACAGATCAGGTACACTATAACCCTGGTCACTTAAACAAGAACTGTTGCATTGTGAATGAACTGCAAGCAACAAATATGTACTGCAAGAAGCCCTCTACAGAAATTAGAGTAATCAAACCCCATGATCATATGGGTCTGTCATGTTGTTGTAAGGTCATTACGGAAGAAATAGAGGCATCAGCCTGTGTAGCTGAAAAGGAAAAGTATGTATTGGAGGTAGTGTGTTTGTTTGAATGAGTGTCAATTCCTTGCAGTAAGTGTGCCGTTATGATGACATAAAGAATAGTGTGTCATTTATAGCTCTAAAAATCTTGTAATTCACATAGTGTATATGGAGTAAGTACACAAACTATTGCCTCCCTTAGCTGTTGAGTTTTATTTATTAAGTCTTCACATTCATTGCTAGTAGTTTGTAAGATTGGGCCCTATGTTAGGTCATTCTCTGGGTTTCTCATCCTGTTGTTGTGTCTGGTCTATTTCTATTTCAATTATAAGCTCCTCAGGAAAAGGATCATTTCTTCCTTAAGTCTTGAACAATGCCAACACGCTGTCAGTACTTAACAAATAATATTGATAAATTTATTAATTGTTATTTAATTGGGGGGAGGGTTAGTTTTATGTTGTGGCTAAAACACACAGTACACTTCACAGCTGTTGCCTAACCTGTGTATCTCAACCTGTCAGCCTGGTGACTCCTTATTTGACGTAACAACTTTTCACAATCCCCCGTACATTTACTATAACAATAAGAGTAAAAAATTGTTAATGATAACAATGATAAGACTATAAAATTTGTGTGTGTGTTTCAAGATATTGACAGAGAATCCTTTACCTTGAAAGATAAGCATACACACGGAGTGGGGGAGTGAGGTTTTTGTTGCTTTAGATTTTAATAAATTTTTCAGTGCCTTGTAACCCCCATGATATAGGTCCCACTCACTGAGAAAATATACTTTACATCTCTGACACTCATATGAATTATTTCTATTCCAGTTTTTTTTTCTGATACCTAGCTATTACTCTGTTTTGTAATGTACATAAACCAGCAAAAAAGTCAGCCTGGACTTGAAGCTTTTGTACATTATTTTTTGGCTTCAGACATTGTGTATGTGTATTTTATCTCCAGCTAAAAGCCTATGAAATCAAAAGTGGAAATCCTTTGTACATGAGACCCCAAGGCATGGGAAGTGATTTTAAAATGGGCATGCAGGGGAGACAAGTTGCTCGTGACAAAGCGAGCAGAAAAGATGTGTTAAGAGTCAAGTTGGATAAAATCAGTTATGGCAGATATTTAAGAAGTCTGGAAAGTGCATGTGGATAAAGGATGAGAAAAAGAAGAAACAGAGGAGTCCGTTCACAGCTATTATGGTACCAATAGACATGGAGCTGTTCTTCAACTAAATTTCTATCAGGTTAGGCCTGTGTTTCCCAAACTAGGGATGCCACTTTGTTCAGGGAAAGCCCCTGGTGGGCCGGGCCAGTTTGTTTACCTGCCGCATCCAAAGGTTCGGCTGATCGCGTCTCCCACTGGCCGCAGTTCAGACCAACAGGGGCTGCAGGAAGCGGCGTGGGCCGAGGGACATACCGGTCGCTGCTTCCCGCAGCCCCCATTGGCCTGGAGCAGCGAACCACAGCCAGTGGGAATCGTGGTCGACGAACCTGCAGACACAGCAGGTAAACAAACTGGCCTGGCCTGCCAGGGGCTTTCCCTGAACAAGCGGAGTCCCAAGTTTGGAAAACACTGCGTTAGGCTTTATGCTATTAGACTGACAACATGTTAATGGTCACACTAATTAACAGCAATGAGTTAGGCTTTTTTAAATTTATTATTTTAATTTTTAACAGGTCCCTTGGTTGGACCTTTCTTTCTTTCTTTGCCCTTGAGTTTTTTTGGAAGCTGTTATGGCTTTCTGTAGATTACTAATAAGGTGCTTTTCAAATCTGCATTTTAATTACCTAAGTTGTTCAAACAACTACTTTCTTTCTCTCTTTTTTTTTTTGTGTGGATCCCACTGTAGGTGATCATGCACCTCACGGGCGCAAGACTGGAGTCTTTTGAATAGCAGTGTCCACCAGGTTGCTCATGGGCCCTGTGTGTCTTTCTGCTCCCATGCAAGTGAATAAAGTGCTGAGTGGCTACAACCTTTCCTCAGTTCCCTCTTATCACCTGTGTCAGCGAGACATAACCCAGCAGGTTTCTGACCAGCTACACTTGAGAGCTTCAAAACTTATATTTCATAAACAATTTCTGAAGAACTTCATCTTCTCCCCTTCTTCCAACTGAATATCTTCCCGCCCACACACACAAAATTTCTTCTTTCTTCTACTTGTCTCTGGCAACCTTCCCATACAACTCCATGCACAGCAAGGTGAACTTATTGCGGATTCTAAGCTGCTTATGGTTCAAATTTTATCCATCCATCCATCCTATTACTGCTTCATCCTCTCTCAGATAGATATATAGTCAATGTCTGTTCTGCTTGGGAGAAAGCCAGATCTGAGACAGGTTCTCAACTTGCTGGTCCTTTTTCCTAATCTTCATTATCTTGTTATACCTTCACCCTCCTTCTTGAGGGACCAGCAGAGACATGGTTACTTACTCTACAGTCACTATGGTTCTTCAAGTTGTCAGTGTGGATCTAGGACCCACCCTCCATCCCCGCTTTTGGAGTCCTCAGCTAACATGGGCTTTGAAATGCAAGGGAACTAAGGGAGAGTTGTGGCTGCTCCTCCCTTTATGCCCTCACACTGGTCCATAAAGAGGCACAACAGGGTACATGCATGGCCCCAACAGACACAGCTATTCAAAATATTCCAATCTTGCATGCATGAAGTGCTTGTGCACCTACAATGGGATCCCCACTGACTACACCACCTTGAAGAATTGCAGTTACTGAAGGGTAAGTAACTGTTTTTATTTTTGTATAAGAAGGGAAAAAACAAACTGTTTCAACAGCTTCATTTGGTGCAGCTTAGTCCATAGCAGTTTCATAGCTTTTGTTCTTTCAGGGTTTGAAAATTGCAACCATACTGGGTCTCCAGGAATTTCCCACTCTTCCAGAGCTGAGTACAAATATTGGCAAGGAATTTAAAAAACAAATAGTGCCCCTCTTGAATCAACAATCAGCACTGAAGAATGATGTATTCACCCCAATATCAGAAGAGACAATTTCCGTCTTGGGTTTCTGGTTATGACATGATTTTGTGGCATCACTGTGTCGCCAGGTGGGATCATAATCTGTTACAATATAATTTAGTTTTTTGCTAACATACGTTTGTTTAAAAAACAAATTCCAGGCCTCTTCCTGCTCCACTGCCCTCTGTCTTGCATTGCTTAAAAAATGAAAATTCAAGATGATGGCCACTGCAAAGGAGTTTTACTAAATTCCTTCTATGGTGGGATATGCCTCCAATAGCCAGTGTAAGGTGGTGAATTCAGAATGTTACCCTAAAATTCACCTTACTGGATGGCATACACTGACCATCACTTCTGCTCCTTATGAAGACACAACATGCACTATGCTGGTGGTGTGACTTCCTCCACAGACCTTTAGTAGAGTAGAAAGCCAATGCTTGGGACAGGGAGAAGGTGTCAGATTAGTACCCTTTGTCTACCACACTGTATCATTTAACACAATTAAATCTTGTTTTATATCCCAAAAGATATAACATTATAGTTAAACACCAGGTATTAATGTGAAAAATAAAACCTGTAGAATTTCTATTGGACATTTTAAAATGTCTTTTCTTTACTGTCTTGAGAAACAAAAAAAAAAAATATTTCTTACAGTTTAATCCTTTTCCATTTGTCATGCACTGATTTATTTCTCTTCTACAAACCATCTAGTCAGAGTTCTGTTTGTTTCTTTGTCAAAATCATCACTGAATAATGATGTAAATCATAGTTATGGGATTTGTTAGCTTGAACTCACTCATAGCTTTTTGGAAATAGTTCTGCATGCTACCAAATCTCAGAGCTTGTCTACCCAGGGATAGTTACTGGCATAATTATATTGGTCTAATTATATCTTTTAATTATACCAGTATAGTGCCCTATGTGGACACTCATATTTCAGCGTAAGTGTGTCCACATAGGGAGTTATGCCGGTATAATTATGCCAATAAATGTCCCCATGTAGACAAGTCCTCAGAGTCAGGAAGTTAGTTTTGACATTATAGTTGATTGGAGTACATTTTCAGCCTATCATTACTGGGCGTTGTGCACATAATTCCTCCACACCCTGGGCTGATGTGTGTACAAAGGGTAAATGTACTCTGAGATGGGCAAGTGGCAGAACAGAGCAAGCACGTATCTCAGAAACCAACAAATAGCTCGCAGAATATTGTGAAAAGGGAGTGTCCGTCTGCAGTAGTTTCCTTGCCTCTGTCTCAATACCCAAATGCTTTAATATGTAGGTATTTTCTAGCAATTATGTGCACAATGCAGTGTTTGTCATTGTGAGTGTGGAACTGGAGCAGGCACGTCTTCTGACTCTATCCAGATATGAAAATTACTTAGGATCTGTTAAAACAGAGCAGGATGGGTTCAGTAAGATAAGAATATACATATGTACACATGCTTATATGATGTGCTTTGGCTGCTAGAATGGATGGGCGGAGGGATGGGAGGGCAACTTGATATAATTTTAAGCAAACTTCAGGTTGCTCTAATTTACTCCAGAAAACCATCTGGTTTCTGGCCAGCCCCAGGATCCTAATGCCACAAAGATATTGCAGTGCCACCTTTGCCTCCGCTATCCTAGGACTGTGCTTAACCAGAGAGTCCAGAGACTCTGTACCAATATCCTTACCTTTGACCTAAAATAAGTACTATTTTGTCATCAATAATCTCAAAATATAAATATAAAACACATTATTTTCTTAGATTATAAATTATTTGGGGTGGAGATAGTGTCTGCTTTTTGTGGTTTGTACAGTGTCTAGAACAACGGGGCCTCAAACTTGTTTATGTCTTTGGGCACTGCCATAATAGAAGGACAAAAGAATAATAATAATAGAGCCCTTCTTTAAAACAGTTATAAAAATATGTAAGTACATATTAATCTGCTTCAAATACAGCATATAATACATAATCAGCTGTGTTATGGACTTTTCCTATGAAAGTATATTTTACATTATTTTAAAAAAAGAGCTTTTATGAGTACTTTAAGAAAAGCAACTACTTCGGTTGGTAAATATATTACCAGATAATATTTCCATTTTAACAATATCCTTTAACATATTTTAGATACTGAAATCAAGATAACAATAACTAATCAGGCTGGAGGAGAGAGCCTTGAACACAACTACATTTGTTTGCTTGTTTTTATCTGACATTTTTATTATTCATTTTTTCCATCTGTGAGAACTTGGTACTTCCTGGTTCACTGAAGGTATCTGAGACTATAACTCCACACTAGAGTTCTTGGTGTGACCCATGTAATCTATGATACTTACGATTTCACAGAATAATCTTCACTGAACCAGGAAGTAATAAAAGAAGTTTACAGAGAGGAATAAGAATGGTTTAAAAGTTAGCCTGATTTAAAAATGTTTTCCTGTGCTGAACCTCCTTCACAGCATACATGTAGAAATAAGCACAGAAACCTGGGCTTCACCCCATTTTAGTTTTTGCTTTGCTGTCTCTAATGTTTAATAATTGTATAGCAGAACCATTTCAGGAGGGGTACTAGGCAACACTCTTATCAGGGAAATATACATGGAATCCTCTTTGTTATTATTTTATCAATCAATTTATGTTTGTTTTATTAAAAATTTACCCCAAAAGCTGTAAAAAGGTGAGAGAAAAATTTGTTTTTATTCATATATGAACATAAGTACATGAGAACAAATTAAATGTGTGCCCTGTCTCAACAAGTGTTTCATTAATATACTTAGGACAGGGCATGAATTGGGCTGATACAAGTGGACAGAATTCCACTCCCTCTCTCTCCCATTTGATCTCTGATTGAGGACACTGGCAGCGTCAGTCTGAATATGCAGTTTTACAGATCTTCAATCATGAGTCCCGTTGCATCTGCAAACATGTATGCTTTTCAGGGTACACAAGATGCTTACCCTTATATTTAAACCAAGAAGCAATTAAGTCAAAGAGTCATATTTCACTACTATGGAGCAATATTTTAAAGGCCATTTGACCTAGATATGTGCTTATGAAGCAGCATTAAAGTTTTCAGTCTTGTGCTCTCAACTCCAGATTCTGATGCTGTTGTTCACACGGAGTAGTTCCTTACGCTGCTGGTAGCACTATTGATTTCAATGTGAGTAAAGGTGGCAGAATGTGGCCATCATCAATTACTAAAGTGACACATTCAGGCTCCCAAGAATGTTTACATTTTTAATTTTCATTAAATGTAAATCCTTTACATCTCTACAAATTTCATTACTTTCCCAGTCTCAAACCAAGATCATGATGAAAGCAGATTAGCTGTACACTGAGCTGGAGAAGTGTGCGGTGCTGATTGTTGATACACAGAAAGGTGGAGATGGAGGGGGCAGCATCAGCTGCGGGAGTTTGCCTGACTTCCACTAACATGGTTCACAATTTATAGGATTACATGATGCATTGTACAGAAAGGCAACAGTTCCCTGTGCTGCCCATTATGGATATTGTTAGTGTTATTTTGTAGCTCAGTGTTTGGATTACAATGCAATAATTGGCATAAACATTAACAGAAATAAAATAAGAGTTATTTTACACATTTATGTATCAGCCCATACAAATACTTACTTACCTTTTGTCCTTCAGAAAGGATCAAGAAATCAATGTAACTTGTTGAAGTCATCTTGACTATCCCAAACCAATAGGTCTTGTGATTTAACCTGTCATCAAACTGTCATGCTTAAAAAAAAATTGCTTAAATCTTGATTTTTTTTGAAAAATGTATTAGTGTTCCTGTTTTCAAGAGAGAAAATGGATTTTAGGTAGGCACACAAAGCAATGTGGCTTGGTGAGAGTGAATGGAATGATTCATAGTTATAAGTGCAGACATGCTGGAGGAAGAATATTTTCAGAAAAATTATTAAACTTTGGAGTCTCCAGGTCTTTCATCTTCCCCATTATTTGCCAGTGATGGCTGAGAGACCTGTGTTTGTCTTGTTTGAAGCCTTATGAGAGATGTGATGCTGTTGGCATCTGTTCCCAAACCATAGAACTTTGTGTTTTCCCAACTAGGAAAGCAAAAGACATTCTTCTTATAGAGATACTATATAGTGCTCTGCTGTTTTGGATCTGATGATAAAACACCTGAAAAAGAGGTAGAAATAGAACAACTTGGTAATATTTTCATAAAGCTTTCCACTTATATAATCAGCTTGCAGACACTGATTAGTTAAGCCTTTTAATATCCCTTTGAGAAAGATAGATATCCCTATTTTACAGTGGGGCAAACTGAGGCACAGAGAAATTAAAATACTTTCTTGGGAGTCATACCGAAAATCAATGGGAAAACCGGGAACAGAACCCAGCAGTCTTTACTTCTATTGTGCGCTAATTGGTCACATTTCCTCCTTATTGTGAATTCTTGATGATTGTAAATAGTAATCCACTCTACAAATATTCTCCATTGTGTAAATGTTATGTTGAAGTCTTAATGTGGAGCCTGATGATATGAGATGCTCAGCATTTTCTGCAATATGCTGAGGCGCTTGCCTCTCATTGACTCAATTGAAGTTGATGATGCTGAGCATCTTGCAGAATCAGGTCCTTAGTATTAAAAACAAACAAATCACCTTGGCCCAGTGTCATTAAAGCACATCCAATAGGTAGAGGGCTTTGTGAGGACCTAAAAATTCCAGTTGTAGAGTAGAATATAATGAATCTCCTTTGTAACCGTTACGCTGTTGCATTTACAGATTATACACATTTTAGTGCAAAACCAGCTAAACTTTTTATCTGTTCTTAAAAGTCATCCATATTTATCCATTAGAGAAACTATCCCAGCATTTTTCTCATACAGGCTTTGGTCTATCAAGTCCATAATCCTGCTCTTGCTTCCCACAGTGTTCAATTAACTCTTTAAAAGAAACTGCTCCATATTTTGAGGTTGCTTGTGTTCTTTATGACATAGGTGCAAAGTAAATGCCACATAAGTGGACAAAACCATCTCGGAAGTTGTGGTGTCTAATGTGTATTCCCATAGACAAGAATATTATCTTATGTATTTATTCTTCAATGTGCTGGTTTTTCTATGCTCTTCCAAACAGAGTTGTTTGTCTAACTGGATGACATTTCCCTCTTGTACAGGGAATGTAGTGGTGAGTTACCATGTATGCACTAAAAGAAAACTGCTTGGATAGACACCAGACCCATAATGTTGCTCATGGTAGGCAGGCACCGTATATTTATATGTAAAATTCTCAGAAAACTCATATAACTGGTGCCTTGCTTATGCGTGAGTAATGTCCTATGTGTCTTTATAGCTGATTATGGACGCCTAGAGGGATCCTCCTTAGTGCTGCTAATGATTATCTCACGCTCACCAAATATTTAGTTTGCAAGTTTATTAAAGTTAGGTTTGTATTCATTTTAATGAAGAAGACTGAGTATATTCTACAACAGATGAACTATTCAAGTTGTGCAAATATTCTTCAGACACTACAATTCAGATCTGTATAACTTTTGATGAAGATCAGAAACAGCTGCCAGCTAACCAAAGTGTTTGCTGCCTAAAGCAGTGTGTAGGCATTTTTTGTAGTTTCAGAACTTTATCCTGATTAGTATTTTGGTAAAGATTTCATAATGTATTAGCTTGATATATGAGCTGTTTTTTGTAACATTTCAGTACTAAGTGTAGTGCAAGCAAGGTGTCTGCCTCTCTTTTCATAAATTATGCTATTTAAAGAATGGGCACTCCTTGATCAATCCTGATGGATTTCCTGGAAGGCACAAGAAAGCACTTTCTGGAATAATTAAGTCTTCTCCCCAGAGTGAAGCAGGGGAGACTGACAGTGAGCATTTGCTTCTCCTGATTTCTTATTACTTTTCCCTACTATGTGTTTTGTTTTGTTTTGTTTTTTCTTAAACTACTAAACATAGGGCTTGTCTACATGAACGTTTAGTTTACGGCAAGCTGGTGTGAGAATCTAACTCTCACTAGCCTGCTGCAATCTTACTGTTCATGTGAACCCTGCTGACAGACTAACAGTTTGTTAATTTGCTTTAATTTTACTCCCCTTTCACAGAATCATAGAGATTAAAAATGGAAAAGAACTCCAGTCTCTGGCCAGCACAGGTTTGTTCCCTACAGTATATTTGCCAGTACTTTGTCAAGTATAGTGTTAACATTTTTAAGTTACAGGGGCTTTCACTGTTTCGTTTTGAAGAGCTTATTCCACAATATGATAGAACACTCAGTTAAGAAGTATTTCCTGGTAACAGCCCATTTACTTTTTTCAGTTTCATGGCATTGTTCTTAGTTAGTTCTTTAAGTGTGTTAAAAAAGAAGCAAAAATATGATATGCATATAAATATATTAAAATTGTGTCTGTTCGAATATGTCCCTCTCCCCACATCTTCACCATGATGCTTGTTTTTTGACTGTAAGCTGTTCAGAGCAGGGTCCAAGATGTGTCTTAATGTATGTTTCTATACCACCTCGCACAGCGGAGCTCCCATCCTGAATAGGACCTGTGGGCACTATTGCAGTAGAAATATTATTAATAACAATGATCGGTTACACCAAAAAGGAGGCGGTTGATTAAGTAGCCTCTTGACATAATTGAAGTGTAAGTGCTGTAAAGAAACAACTGCTTTGAAGAAAACAGATTGAATATTTTGGAAATCAAATTATAGAAATGTCTCTTCTTGAAAGTGTACTACAAACTAAGGTAGCAAGACAAAAAGCTTCTAGATTACCTTTTCTGAGTTATGCCTGATTTTCCAGAATCTGCATTTTTAAGGAAAAAGAGCCCTAATCTACAACTTGGTTACGCTCCAGGCCCAAGAGGAAATGGATTATAACAGTTGTGACTGTGAAGAGCAGATGTTTTGGTTGGACTAGCTATCTACCATCTGACTCATCATAAATCCTCAGTTCCCGTAAATTCCCAGTTTTCAGTTACAATAGGTAGGACGCAGGCAAACAATGCCTTTAAATTAAAAATATAAAATGTGGTTTTGGTATTAACAGTTAACCACAATCCATATTCATTTACAAAAGGATAAATTATTGTGAAAGAGGTGCAGCTGTTCCAGTAAAATGTAAAACTGAAGGGTATTTGTGAATGACAGCTTCATTAGCTGTGAATGAAAGCCAGCACATGATCATTTAGATAGTGCTAATTAATATAAATTGAAATACAACTCAATGATATGTTTCTTTTGGTTCCCATGTTACTTGGTGTCCCTTGTTTAAGCTTCCAAGGAAAGAACATTTATTTCTTTGAATGTCTCAGAACCACACTTTTCATAACTTTTCTGTTGGTTTTGTATTTTCATAAAACCTGGAGACTTCTAGTAGTTTTCAGGATTTAGATTATCATCCTGATTCTTATTTACTGAAGTTCTGACATGGGAGTACAAGTGTAAATGACAGCTGAGAGTTGTGACTTTTCTTCCAGTTTGTCAAAAACTTAAAAATTGCATTTATATCTGAAATGTTTTACCTGCTGTTGTCATAAGTAGTCACTGGAGGTGACTAATTGAAAGAGACAAGAGGAAAATCCATCCTTTTTTTTTTAGTTTCTTTACTTTGTGCATTTGACAGCACTGTTATGGTCATTTTCACTGACTTCCTGTGCAGTCCATTTTCTCTGTTGTGTGAGTGAGTGAAACAGGGGAGAGAAAGCATTTTTAAAGTAGGAATGTGTAATTGTAAAAAAGCCACCTAAACTGTTAGAGGGACATCCTGGAACTAGTTTTAAATCTGTATATTTTTTTTACGTGGGCTAGATTTCAAGTTTCTTAAAATGTCTCTTTTAAGATACTGTGTATTACTGAGACCCTGATATTTTTACTTAGTACCACGTGCTTTATCCAAGAATTTCGAAATGTTTTGCAAACATTCAGTCATTACATCACACAATGCTTTTGTGATGTAGAGAAGGATTATTATCTCCATTTTACAGATGGGAAACAGAATATAAATAATAATAAATAATAAAAATAAAAAATATAAATAATAATAAAAATATAAATAATATAAATTATAAAGTTTCTGATGAAAGATGTTCTATAAATGCTAAGTAGTATTATTTTTAGCCTAACTAGTGTAACTACAGATGCTATTGTTCATTATAAAAATTCCATTCTTAATTCATACAAGTGTCTAATTCTGTTCTGAAATGTATGAGCTACTTGCTTTAACAACATCCCGTGACAGCAAGTTCCATGGTTAATTATATGTTGTGCAAAAGATTGTTTGGTTTTAAATATTCAGAATTTGTTGCCATTTAAGTTTGAGTACCTTTTTCTTTTTGTATTCTGGAAATGGGAAGAATACTGAAGAAACAAAATTTGCTCATGACACTAAGGAAGATACAGTAACAGAAAAGTATATTCTCTAGAAATATCATTCTTTCTGAAACTAAATGAAAAATAATAAGAAAAAGGTGCTTTTGCTTTGTTATTTTCCTTGGTCTGTTGTATTTGTTCTATTTGGCCTGTTCTTTGAGACTAAAACACATGCACAAAATGTAGGCAGATGGGGAAGTAACGTATGGTTATAGCTTGGTACGAAACATAAAAACATCCTTGGCCTTCTGACTCTTGGGTTCCCTGCGAAGGAGCTGCCTTTGTCCTGTGAAAAGATAATTGTTTCCCAACACAAACACTGAATATCAAGTCATCTAATCATTAACAGGTCTGTAGAGATGACTGAAAGATGTAGCTCTGAGGGGTTAAATCTTGACTGGCACAGACACTTCAAAAAGGTCCATTAATTTAAAAGGCAGATTTTCTCCCCATCGTTTATCTGTACAACATGTGTTTTCAATTTAGTTTTATAAACAGCAGTTGTAACCGACATACTAAGGTTGAATGCAGTTCCACCAAGCGGATAGTTGCATAAATAAAAGTAACAAAGTACAGTACGAAAGAAATAAACAGTGTGTTGTTATGTACAAAAGGACTTAATTATAATAATGTTTGACAGTCTGACATAAAGTAAATGTGCACCTAGGTCCAGCCAATCTGTACAAAAATGACCTTTTTGCAGCTTTGTATTGTGATAGCTCTGTGGCCATCCTATGTTGGCCAGGGTGAGCCACAGGTTAGCCAGCTTCATAATAGCTCTGCAACAGTTACTGTATTATGGTACTTTTTAAACCTTTTTTGGAGAATTAAGCAAATTGTGTCTGTAACTGATTGACCTTTTTTATACCGTATATTTGAAAAATGACAATCTGAAATGTAGTGGACAAGTGTCAGTTTCTTTCCACAAACTTGCACTGAACTGTAGCTATATTCATATTCAATGCAATGCGATGTTGGCAGGAGTACTTGCACCATTAACTTGTTACTATTGTTTATTATCTTCTGTAGAGGGAGAAAAATTAGGCGTCTGGGTTTACCACCTGTATTGGAATCTTCAACTTGTTGCATCTTAAAATATCAAAGGCACTGTGTTCATGTAAGAGTATATATTTTAAAATTTCTCCCACCAAGAAAGTCTCTATTAAATGCTGTTATTAGTGGTCATAATAATTCTTGGTAATTTTCGTTTAGTTTCCCTGATATATGTTATTTTATATCTCTGTCTTTTTGGAGTCCTTTTGATCACTGAGATCTTGAAGGAAAGAAAGTAGAGCTAGATGGTATATTCTAGAAACTGTACATGTACTGTCACATTGTATTGAGTGTATGTGTGGAGAGTTGAACTTTTGATCTATTTGAGCATTAACAATACTCATGTGGGATTTTAACTGTTCAATTTTTCCTTGCTGTTGTGCAGCAAGTAAAAAGCATGTGTTCAGTGCTAATGTGAGCACGGTGTTTGAAAAGGGTTTCCAGCATAAAAGAATTTGTGGTCTTGGAGATATCCTGGATATAAAAATGGTAAACGTACTCTATACCTTTCATCATATGACAAATGCTTGTCAATTAAAACAAGATCCTTTTGGTCATTAGACTCTACTGCTTAATCGGTTTTAACACTTCTGGTTGTCTGATTAGTGTGACGTAGCAAGTTAATAGGGACAACACAGTTAATATTGCACTTAGACTTCAGGAGTGAAAGATGTTAATTGTCTCAAATTTTCCCTAGCCATGAAAACATATGGAATACTCAGGGGACATTTTGTGGACTGTGATCACTATTGTTGTATTGTAGATCAGAACTATGCCACAGAGTGGAGAAATATCTGAAAAAACACTGTCAGGTCTTTCTTATTGTTTTATGTAATATGGCCAGCCTGTTCTAAGGCCCTGCCACACTACAGTTTTTAACTGTGTTTGGAACAAGTCACTGGTATAGTTTGGGTCTGCGCATACCACATGGTTAATATGCTGCTAGAATCCATGACAGCCAGTAGTGTTTCACTCCTGCCAGAAGCCTGGGTTGGCACATGATTATCTTCCTGTAACCAGTCAACACACTGTGGTTTTGGTAGGTTGGGCTGAATCACCTGGCATTGTTTAATGGGGTTATTAGCATTGTTTATTAGGTTTAATAGATGTTCCTTCTTCCTCACAACTATGGTGTGATGGAGCATCCCAGAGCATATTGCTGTGTGTATTGTTGATGCTACTTTGTGTGTATGTCTGTGAGGCTATTTAAGGTCACTACCACATACTGGTTACAAAATCACAGTTGGAAGTTATGTGCAGATAGGGCCTAAACGAGAGAGGGACACTTCAGAGATTGGTTATGAAAGGGCAGCCTTAAATTAATGCACACTCTAATTTGCACTGAGGCCAGAGCTGAGGCAGAGAATCAGGGAGCCATAACCTACACCTTAATGTCACCCCCCGAATCCCTGCCACCCTCAGCTCAAACAGAAGCTGAACACAGCAGAGAATCAGGTCTATATACTTCAATGAAAGTTTATAAATGTAACATCTGGGTGTATTACTCAATGACCCAACAATATTATATGAAGATTTTTTTGGTATTTTCATCAGTTGTTTATAACAGTCCCTGGAATCTTAGAAATGAAATCTGTTTTTTACTGAAATGTTTATGCTCCAACACACTGAAAAGGTGGTGTGTTACTGTAAGGGGTTGCTTGTGAATGCTGAGCTAGTATCATTGATTGTCTTTTGATCCATTGAAGAAAAACGAGCGCTGTGGAATTTGTTGTCAAAATATTTTTAAAAAATTAAATGAAATTTACAAACAGATTTTTTTAAATTGTGAAATTTGAGTCCCTTCAACCTTTATGATGTTCCTTTTATCCACACTGGGTATTTGACCCTCTTTCACCCCTTACTAGTAAGGTTCTGATGACTTTAAGTTTGATGTTGTCTGCTTTTTCCTTGTATTCAGGATGTCAGTGAAGATCCAGGAGAGGACGTTGCTCTTCTTTCAGTCAGTTTTGAGGATACAGAAGCTGCTCAGGTTTTCCCCAAGCTGTATCTGTCCCCACGTATTGAACAGTAAGTAGAATAATTGTTGTAGTATTCCAGTTCTTCTCAGAACTTTTAATTTTTACTCTGATTGTTTATGTAGGAAGTCTTTGGTAGGCCATAAAACCACTTTGGCTTTTAATTGACAAAAGCCATGACGGTGATTACTGTAATTGGCTTTGACTGGAAGGGAGCAATTCAGTTAGTCTTGCCAGTCCCATTTTTATGTGCCTACCACTTACAGAGCTGAGCCACCATTGGTTAGACTGTTGCGGGGCCCACTGATCCCTGAGAATCAGCCTACATTTTCCTGGAATGACTCCTACTGGAAGTGGCATCCGGTTCAGCTTAGCAGGCAGATTTCCCCCAGAAAAGAGGGAGAGCTTTGTTTTTTAAGATTGTGTTTATATATCTCTGTATGTGTAGGTGTGCACTGTACCTGTGTGTGATTGATACATATTCCCTGAAGAGAGACAGTTTGTACAATAGGAAGTGATACAGTTAAACAGTTTCCAATCAATGTTTGTAACAAGAGCCATAAGGCTATATTTGTTAAACTGTGGTCAGGAATTTGCAGTCTCAGTAAGATGTTTTTCCGAGGGTGTGTCAGAGTATTTCATTTTAAGGTTGTTGGACAACACAGTTGGCACACAGACTTGCTAATAAACAAATTTTTACTCCTAAAATGGAAGGGTCGGAAGGAAAAATCTATCTGCTTCCTAAATTAGATTTTGCTTCTTCCATTTTTGGAATTAACAATGTTCCCCCTCCCCTTCAGTGCTTCAGTCTTGAAATATCTGCTTGAAAGTTTCATCAAAAGCACTTCAGGCTTACAAGTGACTTTCACTTAGAGATAAGTTGGAAGATCTTGTAGTGCAAGTCCTTATTTTGCACAGCACCTGACAAACGAAAGTTTCCCAAAAGAAAAGCTTCCTAGTTTGTTACCTTGAAGAAAACTTCGAAGATTCATAATGCCCTTACAGAGGAATATTGAAAAGACTTCTTAGTATGGGGGAGGAGGTCTGGTTGCCTAACTATAACTCTAGAGTGCAGGATAAGGAACCAATGGTAGTGGGGGAAGTATTTGATATTAATAAATATACTTTAAAAGGAGAGCTTGTTTTTCACTTTCTTGTGTTTTGCCTTGTTAAGCATTTTACTTGGTTTATCTACATTACTACACAGAAGTAACTACATTAGACTTTGCAGTTACACAGAGGTCAAGTTAAGCTAACATTGATTCAGTGCTTTTGTTTTTCTGGTCAGTACTGAAATGGCATTTCTTTCAACTGCTGAAAACACCTTGGGTGGAGTAGAAGAGATGGAAAAGTACTGACTACCATAGTTTTAGAATAGCTTACTAAGAATGCACAGAGTTTGAGAAAGGGCATGACATTCTGATATTTAAACCAAAAAGGCATTGACATGGATAAAATGGATGACCAGGTAGATGGGTTAAAAAAATCCAAGATTAGTTCTGAGATAAAATCATAAGATTTATAAGATATCTGGAAAGAAAAATCTATAGAAAATGTATGTATTGCTTCTTTTGAGTTTTCAAGTCCTTTTAGCATCTAACCTTATTTTAGAAAAGGTTTTTGTTCTCTCCTTCATTTAACATTATTTATGGCTGTGTTGATTTCGTTAGCGGCTCATTTTAAATGCAAGTCATATTCTCTGATGAGCTTTGTGATAGTGAAAAGGTTAGCTCAGGTACAACATGATTAGCATAACAAGTTACATGCTGTTAGATTATTTTAAGTAATTGATTCTATGAACTTTTTATATATAAAAGTCTTTTTTTAATAAATGCTGAATTAACCTGATTGTATCATTAAAAGCATTTAGTTTAATGAATTTGGGCAAGTTACATCATTTCTCTGGGCCTATTTACTTTTCTATAAACTGCTGTACTTAGTTACAGTGCTCCGCAAGTGTGTTGTGAGGCTTAACTAATACATTCATTTGAAGTTGTTTGTTGCCCTTAGATGGGAGCTTCAAATCAGTAGTAGTAATAATAGTATTGCTGGTACTGTTTCGGCCAGAATAATGCAGATAAGGTCAGTTACTTTACTTGGTCATTTCACTGTTCGTATCTCAAATATAACTGATGATACATTGGTCTACCACAAATTTCCTCTCTGCAGTGTGCAGGGAAGTAATAATGCAGAAAATCTGCAGGTTGAAGGTACATTAATATTTTATCCCCCCCCACCCCCACCCACTGCCTAGCTCTTATTATTCTTTTCTAGGAACTATGCAGGAGTTCTAGGTGATCTTATTTACCAAAGGGGAAACGGGACACCATGTGGGGCTGGCCCAAGGCCTTCCCCACCCTACGGGGTTGAGGCTGACGTCGCTACTCTTCCCCTCCCCCCCAGGCATGTTCCTCTGCAGCCCACTTTTTGGACAAAAGTGGGCATTTGCCAAAGAAGTCGGGAGGCCAGGACAGGGCTTAAAAAAGGGACTGTCCCAGCCAAAGCAGGACATATGGTCAACCTAGTTCCACTTCATGGAGACAGAGGGCATGTTGATGGAAAGGGAGAAGATTTGGGGGAACAGCCTCTCAATTCAGCATGTTTCCCATTCAGAGTAATTGTTCCTGATTAACTCCATGTGTGGACACTCTTGTTCAGGAGTGGAGTTATTCAGGAACAGATGTTGCACTTTAAAATCACACTGTGCCATAATCCCAGGTAACTTTCAGGTCTAGACAAGCCCTTAGTAAGTTTTACTGCTCTGAGCAGAGGTAACTCCTCAGCCCCTTCAACAGCCTGAAGATAGCAGAAGTACTTAGTTGATAGATGATTAACCAATGGCAGCACATCAGTGCCAAAGCTCAGAGGATGGTACTATATGGAAAAGTGTGACAGTGGAAGAACTGTCTTCACGGGGGCAGAAATCTTTGATGTCCTCTCTGGGCTTGTCTACACTTACTGGAGGATCGATGCTGTGGCGATCGATGCATCGGCGGTCGATTTAGTAGGTCTAGTGAAGACCCGCTAAATTGACCGCCGATCGCTCTCCCGTCGACTCCTGTACTCCATCTGATCGAGAAGAGTACGGGGAGTCGATGGGAGAGCGTATCCCATCGACGTCACTTAGTGCGGATCCCATGGTAAGTAGATCTAAGCTACGTCGATTTGAGTTACGATATTTATGTAACTCAAATTGCGTAGCTTAGATCAATTTTTCCCTTTAGTGTAGACAACACCTTTGTCTTTTCCTATGGATCTTGAACCAGGGAAGACAGGCACACCCCTTGCATGCTCCACTGCCACCGTGCTTTCTCTATGAGAAGATGCAGAAGAGCATTGAGCTTAACAGACCCATAAAGATTTGCAGGTGATTTTGTCCTATCCGCTACTGTTTTCACATTAGCAAGGAATATATTGGTCACAGAATTGCCATAGGCTCGCTGTCCAGTTCTCTCACACACATTGCAAAATAAGATGTGGTCTACACTGTGAAAATGTTTCAGAGCTCTGTTATTTCTGTCAGAAAGTGTCTCCAGCTAGCCATCCCACATATGTTCATGTTATCCATGTGATAAATTATATTTATTACGTACCTCTAACTCTCTCAGGTGCCACAAAAATTGTGAGCCTACACTTTGCTCAAGAAAGATGCCCTGGCTTCAACGCCTCTGTTTCTCACTGTGGCTCCTTTAGGAGGTCCAGAAGAGTTTGGACCCTAGTTACGTCCTTGGGAGCTATGTAGCCAGCAAATGTTTACAGTGACACAGGACAGCCATTTCAGAACAATAGATTATTTACTATTTGACAAGAATACAATATTCAGGGACATTGGGTTAAAATGGCAAGATTTTAAAAAGTCTAAATGCACAACTCTCCCCTAACCTTCAGCTTCCCCTTGCTTGGCTAATGCTATGTCTACACTACCACTTTTGTCGGTCAGGAGACGCTCACCCTCTGACATAGCTACCACCACTTGTTGGGAATGGTTTAATTATGCCTATGGGAGAGTTCTCTCACGTCAGCATAGAGCGGCTACATGGGAGACCTTATCGTGGTGCAGCCGCAGCGGTACAGTTGTGCCGCTGTAAGGTCTCTCGTGTAGATATAGCCTAAGAGCGTTTGCTTGAAAGACAGACTGCATGCCTGCAGCCTGGCCCTACCCACCGGTCCCTGATTGGATTGGATTTAGCTGTCTTCTGATGGGAGAGCAAAGTTTCTTATATGAGCCTCTTCTTAACACATCTCCTTTATCTCAAGTCCCAGTCACGCTTTTCCTGTGTATTGCCCTTCTTGGATTCAGATCGGATTCAAACCTGGATGCACACTTTGTGTATCTCATCTACCAATCTAATTGTTCTTCAGTCAGAAAGTGTTAGAATAGCCTAGATTATCTATTTCATTTATAAAACACCATCACCATGATATGTAGGCACCAGTAATCCATAGTATATAATTACTTTTCCGATCCATTTATTAGTCATTTACAATAAGTTACTCTTTCAAAGTAACTTATGCTCATTGTAATTTTTATTATCTTCTCTTGTTCCTTCAGGTAGATCTCTTCTCAGCACGTTTCGCTGCCCTTTCATTAGGCTGTTGAATCTTCCTTCATTCTAACAGCATCTTTTCTTTTAATTTAGAAGTTTCATGACCAGGTTTTCGATACTGTCTATTGAACTGGGCTTCCTTGCAAAGTTACATTTCAGTTCTTTGAACTCCCCAAAAATGGTCCTAACAGAGGTTCTGACACAATCAAGATGTTATATGGGCTAAACTTCCATTGTTTGAAAACTGAAGCATTTAACCAACAATATTTACTTCTTTGTATTTTTTTTTTCAGAACTACAAAATGGCCTCAAGAAGCCCTGAGGATTATCTTAACGACTTGAGGCCATGACATGTTACATTGTGTTGTTCACTGCTACAGAAGTCTCCTGCTGCTGCTAAAGATTATAATTGGATATACCAAAACTGTTTAAGCAAATTACCAAAACATTTTGTATGTGGCAGGTTTTAAGGAGAGGTAATAGCAATTTTGGGAAGCATTTTGGGGAAATTATCAACATTTGTGGAAACAGAACAATGTTACAAAATGCCCCTTTCCCACATAATCACAATGTAACTTTATTACTGCTGCCAACTGTATCCCTCTTAGGGAGGAATATTAAATGAGCTGTACATTCACACTTTATGACAAAGGCTCATTCTGCTACGAACGTTTCCACTTTGGGAGCAAGTAAAGCAAAGCTCTGTTGTTATGAAACATGAAAGTTGGCCAAATTTTCTGAGAGATTTTGTCACTGTTAGGCCCTATCCTATAATTACACATGACCATACTTTCTAAAATGTATATTTACCCACAGAGCATATCAGCAACTTGAGGCATAACACAATATCATGTAAATACACTGTTTTTACTTTGCACAGTTATTAAAATGCACATTGGTGTGTTTTACGTATGCATGGTAATCAAAATAATACTTACATTACATGTATCATCATAAGCTCTCAAAAGAATTAACGAAGCTGGAAAGTGTCCTCATTTACAGAGAAGAAAGTAAGGTACAAAGAGATTAGTTAACTTGCCAAAAGGTCACACAGCAAGTCAGTAGCTGAGTAAAGAATACAACCCAGGGGCCTGAGCCATCTCTCATTCAAGGGGTGCAGGATCAGACTCAAGGATCAGGCCCATTCCTGTGCTGCTTACCACAGTAAAAAATCCTTGGAAGAAAAGGTCCTGCCTGACACAATCACTTTTTAGCATTTGTATTAGTTTTTCAAAATACCAACAGTTACTGACTGTATTAAAAGTAATTTGCTTAATTTATTTTATATAAATTTGAGTTTTGAAAAGCAGTCTCTGCTTTACCTTAAACTTTTAAAGAAAATATTTTAAAAATTTAAACAAATTGAATCCAGGTTCAGACACTTGAATGAATTTTCTGCTTGAAGAGATTTTGTATGTTGTAAATGGGCATCATCACAATAATCTGTTAGTTGGCCTCACTGTTAGCAGTCTCAGCAGACTGAGGCTTGGTCTAGGGGGGCATCGATTTAAGTTACGCAACTTCAGCTATGTGAATAACGTAGCTGAAATCAACGTACTTAGACCTACTCACTGCAGTGTCTTCACTACGGTGAGTCGACTGCTGCCGCTCCCCCGTCAACTCTGGAGTACAGGAGTCGACGGGAGAGCGCTCGGGGGTCGATTTATCACGTCTAGACTGGACGCGATAAATCGACCCCTGCTGGATCAATCACTGCCCACCAATCCGGCGGGTAGTATAGACATACCCTGAGAATCTCTGTGGCCTGGTCTACACTACAAAGTTATGCCTGCATAGCTGTGTCGGCTAGAAGTGTGAAAAAATCATGACCCTAGCTGACATAGCTATTCCAGCAAAACCTCCAGTGCAGATACAGTTGTGCTGACAGAAGAGGGGCCTCTCTGGGCATAGCTAATGGTGAACTCCTTCTGTCAAACTGCAGAACTCCTCCTTCTGTTGGCATATGCTGTGCCTATTGTGGGGAGCTATGCTACCATTTTGGGGAAATCTTTTACGGTTGCAGTAGCACCTGTGCTGTTCTGCTTGCTGGTGGTGGCAATAGTGGGAGTGCTCATGTAAACGGGGCTCAGGTGTGTTGTCTAACCATGCTTTAAGTAGGTATCGATGACATTGTAGTAAGAATTTATGAGCTTTGTCTACACTGGCATGCCCACAGTTGCTAGCACCACCATAGCTGCACTGGTGCTAGTGCAACAGTGGGAGGTTTCCTCAAAAATGTAAAATTGACACAACTATAGAGAATGACTAGACTTTCCATTCCTCAAAGTGGACTTTCCAGGCCAGGTTTGAAGCCTATTGGTGGTATGGGGTCTGAGAAGCTCGTAGAGCTGCTGCCTGTACTGTACCTGTTCTGTGTATAAAGAGAGAATCTGTAGTACAGTCTCCAGGACTATCAGTCCAGTACCTGTTACTAGGTGAATTTACTGAATTTACTTATTTTCGCTCTAAGAATCTCGAAGCAAAAAGGGTTTATAATAGAAAACCTGTCACATCATTACGTTTCCTGCTACTATCAAAGTCACTAGAATCTAAGGGCTTGTGCACACTACAAAATTAAATTGACTTAAGTCAATATACAGCCACCGCAGTAATAAAAGCGATGGTTCATGTCCACATTTGCTCCTTCTCTTGGTGGTGCAGGTCCTCACCAGTAGCGCTATCCATTGACTGAAGTGGGGCATTGTGGGACACTGACAGCTGCAGCCTGGCAGCCTTGGGGCTGACAACCTCAGCTGTCAGCCCTGCCTGGGGCTCACAGATGGCCCCATCACCAGTGACAACTTCCCCAGTGCTGATAGCCTGAGTTGTCAGCACTGGGGCAGGGGGCCCAGCAGTGAGCCCAGCACCCAGCTGACAGCTCGGGCTGTCAGCGCCAGGGCGGTGTGGGACAACTCCATCTCTCAGCTCCACTCAGGGCTGACGGCCAGCCGGCAATGTAAGTAAACGCAGTGTCTACATGGACACTGTGTCACCCTAACTGCATTGACATAAGTGCTACACTTCTCATGGGGGTGGAGTTATTATGTTGGTGTAGTGAGGGACCTGATTCTATAGTGTAGACCACGGCACAGTCAAAGAAAGTACTGAGAGGTTGAAGAGCTATGTTCTACAGGAGTGGATGGAAGCTATTTCAGTTCTCCACAAGTTCATTGCAAGGTGACAGATATTTTGTAGTTTTAATTTTTTTTTTCCTTATGAGCAGTCCTTGTTAAAAGAAAATTAAAATGACTTGGTTAGCCTTTTTCAGCATTTAAATAATAGGCTATAATGGTAAAAATAATGTTGTTTAGCTAGTGCTTGTGTTCCCTGGATTCACAGAAATAATCCTATCATAAATACTGTTGTCCTGAAGGGCTTTTCTTTGATAAGTACACAAACTTGAGTATGCTAAGAAAACCAGCTGCCAGTAGAAGAAGTTTTGTTTTGCTTTAAGGGAGCAGGGTCCATGCTTTATCCTTTAGAAAGGCTGGAATGTTCCTTTTACTAGTCTGGGAGCAGGGCCAGAAGAGTTCTTCATGATTGAGGATGGAATTCTATATTCAGCAAGTTTTCAACACTAGCTGAACTTTTTTAATATTCCCCTGCCCATTAAGAAAAGCAGAAGATTTCTGAGCTGCTGCCTGTCCTTGACAGCTGTTGAGATGAATGAAAGAGAACTGGATAATAGGTGCTAAAGGTCTAATTTGCTCAAAATGCATACCTGTGAATCCCATCAGCGCTAATAGGGAGACCGTATGATTTCAGACAAGCGACTAGAAAAGGAGAGCTGGAGTCAGGTCTCTGTGATTCTGATGCCAGCTTTGCCATTGACTCGCTGTGTGTGCTCATGGACAAGTAGCTTAATTTTCTCTTTCTCAGTTAATTAATCTGTATAGGGAGTACAATAACACCTGTCTCACAGGGATGTTGTGAAAAGTATTGTTTATACAGTTAAGTGCTGAGAGATCCTTAGAGAAAAGGCACTGTAAAATACTTATTATGATTTATTAGAACTATGTACATATTTCAAAGATGAATAAACTATGACTTTAGATCTCAAATTCATAATCTTAGGAAGATAAATATATAGGCAAACTCTCATTTACTTGTAACATAAGTTTTTAATTTAAAGTAATGATAGAATAACATTATCTCAGGTGCTTATATTCTGTATAATTTCTTCATTTTTATTGTGGCAATTCATTTACATGCCTATCTTATTTTTGTTTGTTTAATATCCATCACCATGGTTTCTAAGTGCTGCTAGATGCCTACCCTATTTCCTTCAGTCTTCACCACTGAAACTGACACAGAACAAATAGTAAAATAGAATGTGAAGGACATAAGACTTAGTTGCTAACAAATTTAATGTGCAAGGCAATTTTATTGCGGGACTGAAGAGAGATAAATTTATGACTATGTGTTGAAACTGAAGTTAATGAGGCAAGTGGTAAATTATTAAGTGTTGAGTGAGAGACATAAAGAAATCCTTGCATTTGACAGTAAACTGTAATGGTAAGAATTAATGCTACATTTTTACCCTAAAAATTGTGTAACAAAAGTGCACTAGGTAATAAAAACATTCTACTACCTTGCATTAGAGCACTTTCCTTATATGAGTCTCATACCAGTAGTGACTGTTCATTGTAAGTTTTAAATTAATTTGAGAGTGTGTACTAATGGAATTGACATGCAACATCTAGTCAGGAGCCCATGAACATAAGTTCTTCCTACCATTTCAAAAGCCCTGCTCTGCATGACTTTTTGGTAACACGGTTACATCTAATGGACTTCTTAGCTGTATCATAGATTCCTAGAAGGCAGAGATGGAAATAATGTGTTACATTTTCCAGATCATCACCTGGAGGCCAGTGCAGGATTGTTTCCTATAGTGCATATTCTGGTGTTTTGTCCAGTTTAGTTTTAAAATATATCTGACCGTAGAGTTTCCACCACTTCCTTGGAGAGGCTTTTCTGCAGCCAGATATCTCTGGATATGATAGAGGAGGCCTTTACTGAGCTCAGTACCTTTGAGGTACATGTAGTTACTTGAGGTGAAACCGAGTGGATAATATGGAGTCTACAACCTCTTCTGTGGAGGCTAAATTAAAGAAACAACAAAAGCTAGCAAAAATGCTACCTAAATCTGGTAGCTGATAGGAAAATGAAGTTCTTAGAAAAGCAGATTCTGAACAGACATGTGAAAGGTTGGGGAATTCCCCTTTCCTATCCTTAGGAAGTTTCTATTTGATTTCATTTATAGAGGATCCCAGCCCAGAATCTTTTTATTGAAAGTTAAACAGTAAACATTAAATTCAGCCAGTTCTAATGACAAAGGGCCTGGAGAGTCTCTTCTGGCAGGTGAGGGTGAGGTTGAGTTCCTTAATAGTGCTTTAATATTGAACATGTATTGTCAGATATTTTTGTTTGTGAGAATTTTTAAGTTGATCTTTGTTCAGAAATAGAATTCCTTCCAGACTAGATTACACGGGCCCAGTGGTAGGAAATCTGAAATGTTTATAAGACATAATGGTGAAGAAGAGGCTGATCATTTAATTATATTTTTATGAGGCATGAGGTTTTATTGTGGTTTCAAATCAGTGGTTCTTACACTATGACCTGTGGACCATTAGTAATACAGAGAATACTTCTTGGTAGTCCACAGAATCAACATTTTGAAACCAGAGGTATAGGGGATTGAGCACTGGGGAGATTGTCCATGAAATGACCTCTCTCTTATGAAGAGGTCTGCAGAAACGAAACATTTGAGATCCATTTCTTTTTTCAAGTTACAGTGATGTTACTTTATTAGCAATAAACAACATCCTTCTTTCTTTCTTTTACGTGACTGTCAGCTTCCAAAATACGGGCATATCATACCTACTGGCATTATATGTGACTCTTATTACTACTGAGCATTTAAACCAACGTATTAAAATTAATTATTTTAATGTGTGTGGGCTGGGGGCTCAGCCAAAGTTGGGAGATGAGATCCTTCGTAGGTAGAAATCTGTCTTGAGGAAGGTATGCCTTGCCACTGACTGAGTCTAAAGTTGCTCCAATAAAGTCTATAGTCTGTGTGGGAACTAAAGTGAACTTTTCCATATTGATTTCCAGCCCTACAGAGTGTAGGAGACTGAGTCGGAACAGGGTTGTTCCCCATACTTCCTGATGAGATGTTTCCTGTAAATAACCAGTTGTTGAGGTAAGGGGAACACTGAGGAGGCCTGATGGCAGAGGTTGGCTGCGACTATTAATAGCACCTTTTTGAATACCCTCGTGCTATCAAAAGGCCAAAGGGGAGCACTCTGAATTAGTAGTGGTCTAGGTCAACGGTGAATCTCAGGCATCTCCTATGTGCAGGGTGGTTGTCTGTGTGGAAATGAGTGCCCTTTACATTGAGAGCTGTGAACCAATCACGCTTATTCAGAGAGATGATTATAGAGGCCAGGGTGTGCATTCTGAACCTCAAGCAGTGGATAAAGACATTCAGCTGTCTGAGATCTAGTATGGGCTTTCAGTATCCTTTCTTTTTGGGGGATAAGGAAATATCTTGAATAAAAACCTCTTCTTCTATGCTAAAGAGGTGCCAGTTCTTGGTACCAAAGTTGGTCCTTCTCCTTTGGTTAGGGCCGTTTTTAGGATACTCTTGCCATTCAATGCCTGAAAATCGTACTGTTATCTTTGTGAGCTCCTGACATTCCCGTACCAGAGAGCAGAGTCTCAACTGACTTAGAGAGTGTCGGAGAGGAGGCCTTCTTTTTGGACAAGGCCTTGGAGGGGGGATTTCTTGAGAGAATGTTTGTTCTTACCCTCCTCATGCCTTTGTTTGGAGGAATCCTTTGCTAAATGACCCTGGAGCCTGACATCACCGTTTCAGAGAGGCACTTCTCGGATCTCTGCCCAATGTATATGACAGGCTGATGGGCCAGGAACGGACTGGGACCTCACAGCTCTATCCACTAGGCACAAAGCCACTAGGCTTTGAAGAAAGCCTCTACTCACAGGTTTGATGGGTTCAGCTTGGAAAGGACTGGCAGATGGGCACTAAGTGGGAATATGAGCTTCCTTGAGGCAGTAGAGGCATTTGTTATGGTCATCAATGA
Organism: Eretmochelys imbricata; assembly: GCF_965152235.1. NCBI lineage: Eukaryota > Metazoa > Chordata > Testudines > Cheloniidae > Eretmochelys > Eretmochelys imbricata. The sequence continues at coordinate 154,066,167 of NC_135574.1, forward strand.
CTGGAAAGGCCTGGGGGCAGGACACACAATTTTTTAATCCTGCAATGCTAAGCACACTAGGTAAACCTATTGGTCAGGATGGGCGGACACCCACAAACTCGGAACTACTAAAAATACCCTAACTCTAACAACTATATAAACAGGTTTTAAAAGCTATTTACAGATGACTACAGGTTTAAAGGAGAACACTAGCTAACGCCTTGGACACTGAAGGGGTTCCATCTCAGAGCATGGGCAGTAGAAGGGAACTGGAGAGGCAGTCGGTCTGTACTGACCCTTATGCCCTTGGTTTGGTGCATGACGAGAAGGGCACAAGCATGGACCAACAACACTGCTAGCAAAAATCTTCCAACCTCAGGTGCATGGAGCACATTCACACTAGAGTGGAATACACATAGGGACCCTCACTTGAAGAAGAAAAATATCCTTGTGCTGTGTAAGGGGCCAATGGGATCACAATTTATCTACTGCATACAGGCACCATTATGCCTACCTTACCATCAAATGGGAATGATAGAAAAATAGAAAGTACGCAAGAGGCCAACCAAAAAGACAACATGACCTAAACAAGTTACTAATTCAAAATGTTAGAGAAACCATTAATTTTTGGAAAAGAAGAGAGTGGATTCAAACAGAGGACGGGGACACATCAATGAGGCATACAGCCTTCTGAAGGGAATGGTGATGTTCAGTTCTACAAGGCTGTTTGAGCTATTATCAAATGTAAGAACAAAAGGGGATGGACTTAAACTAAGGACAGGGCAGCTACAGGAAGAAGTTAGGCAGAATTTCTTTGCATGCAGTACTTAACATGTGGAATAAACTGTACCAAAGCAGCACAAGGGAACAATTAGTATACACTGTTCTGGAAATAACTTGGAGAAATATCAAGAAGGAAAATATATTGTGGGATACATCTGCTAATTCAGAGGAGGGTAGGGGGCTTGATGGGTTTCTTGCCTCCTTGTGTCCTTACATGCCCCACATTTCTATTTGTATGCTTCTAATGCCCGGTATATAGGCTATTTAAGGTCAGGAAAGCACTTCAGTAGCACAGCTGCCTCCAGCAAGACAGTGCTTGACATCAGTAAGCCACACAGAAAAGCAAAGCCCTTTATTGGCTTAAACAGAAAATATCTTCAAGCAGAATTGTTTCGCTCTATTTGTACAGATTTTTCCATTGTAGAGTATGTGTTACTCTGGTGCTACCACAACTTTACTCACTGAAAATTGTTGTAAAAGTGTGTGTGTTTCCTTCTGGTGTATTACCAGTTTAGTTCTGGAACCAAAAATAAGCTCTATATTTAGCTTAAAAAGGTAACAAATACAAATCCATGCTTTCTTATTCTAGAAATCACAATTGTCCTCCAGATGAATTTGTTTCTGTTTGGATAAAAAATATAGACACATTTGAATGCACATGTTAAATCTCATGTTCGCACAAGGCCTGTGATATTAATTCCATGACATTCTATGCTGGCACATATGTATTTTTTCCAAAATACTAGTATGCCAATTACATGGTTTGAGAATATGGAACCACTGAAATAAAAAGAAAAGGAGTACTTGTGGCACCTTAGAGACTAACCAATTTATTTGAGCATAAGCTTTCGTGAGCTACAGCTCACTTCATTGGATGCATCCGATGAAGTGAGCTGTAGCTCACGAAAGCTTATGCTCAAATAAATTGGTTAGTCTCTAAGGTGCCACAAGTACTCCTTTTCTTTTTGCGAATACAGACTAACACGGCTGTTACTCTGAAAACTGAAATAAAAGTTTTTAGAAAGTAACTATTTTGGTGTCACTGTTTAGGTAACTACCTTAAATAAGAGTTTACCAAACTTTCCTCAGCTGGAGCCCTACTGACCTCTTGTTGCTAATCTAATGATCATACCTAATTTGCACAAATGGAGCAGACAGCAGCTACCCTCATCTCCCATACAGAACTGTGGTGAGAGAGAACTACAGACCCAAGCATGTTATGCTTCATCTTTACTTGAGCAGAATGCTGCTCAAATCTTACGTGCTTAGGTAGTCTTTGTGGGCACAACAACATAATGATTAGGGCAGTTGCAAGCAACATTGTAAAAAAATCAGTGAAATAGTTCTTGCCCACAAGTACCATCCCTTACACTATCAATTTCTTTGCTATTACTCAGAAAAGTCTGGTTTTTTATCTACCTAGAAATACATTATAATAAGAAAAAAGTCAGAGTTCATAGACATGCTCACTAGAAAGTAAAGTTGATATTCTGATCATGGAGTTTAAATTTTCAACTAGTACTCAAAATACAACCAGTGTTCTATACTCAATATTCAAAATACACTATCCAAAACATTGCCAAATATATGCTAAATGGCACATTTATTTATACAATAGGCCGTCTTTACTGTAAACTCTATTAGAGAGAAAGTCCATGTGTAATGAATTAGAATGAGAGTCGAAAATTTGTTTCACTGCATTGTAATGTGAAGATTACAACTCTGGTAAGAGTGGAGCTTCCAATTACAGTGATGTTGTTGTGTGAACAAAATGACTTTACTATAAGAAGCTTCACTGTATTCAGGAAACAAGCCACATACTCTGAGAATGCAAAACTAGTGAGAGTAAAGTGCATTCTGTAAGGGAAGATGATATCTGCAATACTGGGTTTGGAGTTATACTAAGAATAGAAAAACATGTCCACACTGCAACAAAATCATGTTTAAAAGGGGAGTGAATTAGAAATCTTGTGTTCCATACATTTTGAATACATTTTCATTTCTATATTCATTACAGTCACTGTGACTAACCATTGTTATTCATTTCAGTAATTAATGCCTGGTTATAAAAGATATATAGTAAAGGCTCAAGTTTGAACAAGAACAAAAAATTTGATGTTCCAGTCATGTTATAGTTGCAGTAATGTGCTTACATTTAAGGGATATAAATTAGTAAATCTCAGGGAGACTCATTTTAAAATTGGTTGTAGTCAGCAATTTTGACACACTTTTCTTCCAGCGGGAGGGATGTTTAGTTCCCTCAGACAGATAGTTTTTGGTGGTTTGGCACTTTATTGCTGCTTCATTGTGATTTCCCAGCTACTCCTTTTTTTTTTTTTTTTTTAAGAAATGTTATACAAATGTACCTAATGCACCAAATTGAAATAAACCAACTTTGATAGCTAGTTGCAAGCTAAGTTCTTCTCTGTATACTATATTTGAATCAGATACTTATCCTTATGTTATAAGCAAATTACAGCAAACTCAGGTAGGAATGATGCAATGGGAAGGAAATTTAAAAAGAGAAAAAGATGTTAAGGAGAGCTGGCAGTTTCTAAAAGAGACTATTAAACGCACAAGAACAAACTATTCTGATGCTGAGGAAAGACAGGAAGAAAAGTGGAAGACCAATATGGCTGCATCAATCAGGAGCTATTTAATGTCCTGAAAATGAAAAAGGAATTGAACAAAAAGTGAAATCAAGGAAAAATTGCTAAGGAGGAGTATAAAAGAATAGCACAACCATATAGGGACAAAATCAGAAAGGCTAAGGTACAAAATAAGTTTCAATTAGCAAAGGACATAAAAGGCGATAAGAAGAGGTTCTATAAATACATTAGAAGTAAGAGCAAAATGAAGGAAAATGTAGGTCCATTACTTGATGGAGAAGGAAAGCAAATCTTTAACGATAGACAGATGGCTGAAGTGTTTGATGTCTGTATTGCTACAGTCTTCACTAAAAAGGAAAATTGTGAAAAACTGCTTAACAAAATTTGTATTAGCAACAAGGGGGAAGAAACTCAGGCCAAAATAGGGAAAGAACGGGTTAAAAAATATTTAGATATTTAGATGTACTGAAGTCAGCAAGGCCTGATGAAATTCACCCGAGAGTACATAAAGAACTAGCTAAAGTATTATTTTTGAGAACTCATGGAGGAGGGAGGCCTGGAGAAGAGAGGCAAACATAGTACCTAACTTTAAAGTGGGGAACAAAGAGCAGTTACCTGGAAAGATACTGGAACAAATTATTAAACAAACAATTTGTAAGTACCTACAGGAATATAAAGTGATAAGTAATAGCAAACATGGATTTGTCAAGAACAAATTATGCCAACCAATTTAATTTTCTTAACAGGGTGACAGCCTTGTGGAAAGGGGTGAAGCAGTAGACATGATATATCTTGATTTTAGTAAGGCTTTTGACACAGTCCCAAATGACATTCTCCCATAGACACACTAGGGGAATATGGTCTATATGAAACTACTATAAGATAGGTGTCAGGTTTCAGAGTAGCAGCAGTGTTAGTCTGTATTCGCAAAAAAGAAAAGGAGGACTTGTGGCACCTTAGAGACTAACAAATTTATTTGAGCATAAGCTTCCGATAAAGTGAGCTATAGCTCACCAAAGCTTATGCTCAAATAAATTTGTTAGTCTCTAAGGTGCCACAAGTACTCCTTTTCTTTTTGTAAGGTAGGTGTACGACTGTTTGAAAAACCACAATCGAAGAATAACTATCAATAGTTGGCTGTCAAGCTGAGGACATACCATTCCCTGAGTCCTCTTTGTTCCCTGCGGGTGTGGGGTATGTCCCACGACTGGTGCAATTCAGTATTTCCATTAACAATTTGGATGATGGACTGCAGAGTACATTTATCAAATTTGTGGATGACACCAAGCTGGTAAGGGTTGCGAGCAGTTTCGAGGACAGAATTAGAATTCAAAATGATCTTGAAAAACTAGAGAATTGGTCTGAAATCAATAACATTAAACTCAATAAAGACAACTGCAAAGTACTACACGTAGGAAGGAAAAATCAAATGCCCAAAACAAGATGGGGAATAACTGGCCAGGTAGCAGTACTGTAGAAAAGGATATGGGATTATAATGGATCATAGATCATAAATTGAATATGAGTCAACAAGATGATCCTGTTGCAAAAAAAGCAAATGTCATTTGGGGACGTATTAGCAGGAGTGTCAAATGTAAGACATGGGATGTAATTGTTCGGCTCTACTCAGTAATGGTAAGACTTCAGCTGGAGCACTTAATCCAGTTTTGGGCACCACACTGTAAGAAAGATCTGGACAAACTAGAGAGGGGCCGGAGGAGAACAACAAAAGGGTTTAGAAAACATCACGTATGTGGAAAGGTTAAAAAAACTGGGCATGTTTAGTCTCGAGAAAAGAAAACTGAGGGGGGACATAGTCTTCAAATATTTAAAAGTTTGTTATAAAGAGGGCTGTGATCATTGTTTTCCTTGTCCACTGAGAATAGGACAAGAAGTAATCAGCTTAGTTTACAGCAAGGGAAATTTACAATAGATATTAGGAAAAACTTTATAACTACAAGGATAGTTAAGCACTGCTTTTTTAAGGAGATCATGGAATCCTCGTCATTGCAGGTTTTTAAGAACAGGTTAGACAAAGACTGCAAGGGATGGTGTGGGTTTATTGGTCCTGCCTCAAAGGAGGGGGGCGGGGGGGCTGGACTGGATGACCTCTTGAGGTCCCTTACAGACCTACATTTTGATGATTCTATATGGATGTCATCTCATCCCTTCCCCTTCTGACATCTTAATCTGTTTTTGTGAATGTCATAACAGAACTCTTGTATAATTCAGTACCCTGCATGTGCTCATCAGAATGGAGCCAAACTGGCAGAGCAAAGGGGATGGCATGGTGACATATATACATCCACCTGGTCTAGGTATACTTAATCCTGCCTCAGTAAAGGTCCCTTCCAGCCCTACATTTACATGATTCTATGATTTACAAGAAATGCCTAATTATGTATGCATGTAGGGTAATATTCAACACCAGGGCAGAGGCTCCTAAGATGGCCTCACCACTACTACTATTATATTATTTATATTGGGATAACAACCAACATGCATTAGACGCTGAGCAAACCTTCCATATTTTCTAGATTCCCCACTCCCTGGCCCCCTCTGCTGTGGAGCCATATCATAGGACTGTTTGTGGTAGAAAAGTAACTGGAGGGAGATGGTCAGTCCACTTTGCCCTTTATGCCTTTGATTCAGAGCACAAGGAGAAGAGGGCACAGGTGTGGACGAATAGACTGGTAGCAAAAATCTTCTGGTCTCAAGCTCATGGAGCTTGTGCATCGTTAGATTGGAATACAGATAGTGACTGCACATCTCGAAGGACTCTAGTTACCGTACAGGGTAAGAAACCATTCTTTCTTTATTTTTATTTTATTTTCATCTTGTAAGCATGGCAGAGAAAGTTTTGTAGTTTTACCTAAGGATCCTTCTGCTTGCAGTTTTGCAGTATATAAACATTATATACTTTTTATTATTTGGCCAAAAATAATATGGCTTCTTTTTTAAGCAAACTGACAATAAAAGAGGAAATTCACCCCACCAAAATTACAGGAAAAATAAGTATTCAGGGTTGTGTCACATGACAGTGAAGGCAAGGAATTTCCCAGTTAGTTATTTATACCATGATATGTCAGAAACTTACAGTACAGTAGAATCTCAGAGTTACAAACACCTTGGGAATGGAGGTTGTTTGTAACTCTGAACAAAACTTTATGATTGTTCTTTCAAAAGTTTACAACTGAACATTAACTTAATACAGCTTTGAAACTTTACCGTGCAGAAGAAAAATGGTACTTTTAACCATCTTAATTTAAATGAAACAATTTCCTTACCTGGTCAAATCTTTTTTTTAACTTTTCCTTTATTTTTTTAGTAGCTCACATTTAACACAGTACTGTACTGTATTTGCCTTTTGGAGTGGGGGGGTGTCTGTGCTGCTGCCTGATTGTGTGCTTCCGGTTCCAAATGAGGTGTGTGGTTGACTGGTCAGTTCGTAACTCTGGTGTTGGTAACTCTTAGGTTCTACTGTATGCACAAATGAATACCGTTTTTCTTCCTTCCATAGTATTCCATTTAGTGCCTGTATGTTGATGGGCTCCATGTTTCCCTCAACTGTGAATATCTTCGCTCTTTTTTGGTTTTGTGGGGTGCATTAGAATATTGGGGGTTATTTCAGTTTACAGCAAGCATCACATTCTGAAGCAGCTGATAATTACAGTCTTACAGAGAACCTGTTGACATGTTATTTTTAACAACAGAAACATGGAGATGACAAATTTTTAGAGCATTAAAATGTTTTCTATCTTTCTCAGTTGTGGGACATTAACTTAGTTTATATCAGTGCAATTTGTCCATTATTCCCTCCCTCCCCAGTAAATTATGGACAGGATTCTTTCCCTCAGTGCCGCCTCTCAGGCAGTACAAAGGAGCCAAATACTGGCTGTATGTTGCCAACTAAGAATTCCTCTAGCTTAAGGTCACCATGAGCTGGCATAAAGTTGGCATAATGGGCTACGACACCACTTCCTGACCAGATATAGAACATAAATATAAGAATGGCTGTACTGGGTCAGACTAATGGTCCATCTAGCCCAGTATCCTGTCTTCCAACAGCGAAGGGGTCATACTGGGGCAGGAGGGAGAATGCATTTGATGTGCTCTGGCAGTGCTTAGCTGGTGGATGGTCCCTTAGGAACAGCTGCAAGCGAGCACAGGTGAGAACAGCATAGGGGCTGTGCAGGGCAGAAAACCCAGGAAATTTTATGTCTCCATGGTTGAACCCCATTCCCACCACCACTACCACACCAGAAGAGTATCTGGCTCTACCATGCATAGGCAGTATAGGGTGCTGTTCTTTCCTTAATACATAAGTAGACAGTTACTGTGCTAAGATTATTTCTGTCTCAAATAATGTATGTTTCAAACATAACGATAGTCTGAATAGCACTGATATTCAATTATATGGAGAACGACCTCAGCAGTTTGCCTGATTTTACTTTATCTTTGCTACCTACAGTTTACTCAGTCTACTTCCAAAGCAGGCAAGAGAAAAGGAAGGCCTATTCTCTTCTGTTCAAATTGCGTATTGTGCAAGTCCAGTGTCCTGTACTCATTCCCCTCCCAATCTGTTGAGAGTATTTGGAATTAATAGTTTAATAGTCGAGTCTGTCTGCAACCACCCATGTTACATCAGCCTGTGTGCAATGTTTACCTTTCACCTAGGCAACTCCTAGTTCCTTTGTTAATTAATACTTAACTAGGTCCTGCAGTTGATGCCATTTAGAATTTAAAGTATCTTAAAGTTCATAGACATACATTTATTAATCTGAAGCATAGCAGGACCAGTACATATTATACAATTGACACACTACAGTTTTTTTAATTAGTATAAATTAATTTTATATATATATGTGTGTGTTATATATATGTTTTATATATATATATAGCTGAGTTTTCTTTTATTCATCTCCAGCTAACTGGGATGTATGGCTCTTCAGTTCAAGTTATGGAGGAAAGTCCTTAAAGTATATTGCTGTGATACACTGTAGTTAAGCAGTATAATTTAAACAAGAGTTTGTGGGGGAGTTCCTGGAAGGGCATCCTTCTGTAGAAACTAACATTTGTGTCTTTTTTTGTTGTTGTTCCATTCTTTATGTACTCACGTAAGCTTTAAGCTGTTAAACCAAGAGCTGTGGATAGTATTTAAAATGGAAATGAAAGTACATTTATTTTACTTCGATGTATTTTCTTATTTTCCTCAATGGTACAGTGCCACTAATATGTCTTAATGGTAGAATTGCAACTGGGGATTGCCAAATGCAATACAACTTATCTTTTGTGGCTTTATCCAGTGCTGATTTTAAACAATTCAAATAGTGGAGCTTTCGCCACTGCCCTTTATATTATTTCACAATCTGATAACACTTTTTACTGTTCCTTCCATCTGAGGATCTTAAAACTCTTTACAGATATTAATGAATTTGACTTGTCAGGACCCTGCAAGATAGGTAGGTATTATTATATCCATGTGAGAGAACTTTCACTGTTAGAAAATTAGACCCAAATGAGACTAAAACCCACGACCTGAGATAGAGCCCACATCTGTATCAAAGGAGCTAGCTGGGTTTGGAAGACTTTGGACCTTGTAATTAAAAAAGTCAAATTTTGTCCCGTGATCACCCAGTTGCACTTTTGTCATTGATTCTGCCCACAGCTTGGCTTTGGTGTCCTCCTTCAACTCTACCCTATGCTATCTACAGATGCTATCTTTGTGCTGTATTTACTTAAGTACACATTAATATGGGATGCATGTTCCTGAAGTATCTGCACCATTGTTTTTTTAAAATTCCATTAAAACAATATGATCTGCATAGGATGATCAGTTCTCACAGTTTTGCTATGCAAAAACTACATTATTCGCACTTCTCGCTGCCATATAAAAGATTTATTTAATAGCCTGCCAAGCCTCTGGGCCTTGATAGCTGCCAGAATCTGGTTCTGAAGAAGTTATAGCACAGGGTCTTCAGTAGACAGTGGTGTCATAACAGAACCTGGGGGAGATGCAGGATTTCATGTAATAATAGACGTATATTGTAATCTACAAGCTGCATGCATCTGTATGGTTAGACTCTAATCAGCAGAGAGCATATTATTTTACTTCAGTGTGCAAAATGCTGTAAAATGAGCTGGATGCTATTTTTGAGGACACACTAAATAAATAGTGTTCTGTCCAAAATGTGTCAGTTACTGATGACCAGGTTTATCTATGTTCTGTAAATTTTTTTAAAAAAAGAAAAAGGTTTATTTTGTTATAAGAGGGCATCTTGGCAGAGTTTTGCATATGTGGTTAACTTCTTGCTGAGCCAAAGCAAAATAATGTTGTACACTTAAGCATTTCTTCCTGCATCACCAGTTCCTATTCTGTTGGACAACAGGAATTCAGATCAAGGCAAGACCTGCCTGGTTGGATTAATAACACAGAAACTGTTGGTAGCCTTCCTCTTACTCTTTTTAAGCTAGTCTGATGGTAAGTTCCTTAATAAAAATTCTGGTTCTTTATTATACCAGCAAATAGATATTATTTTATGATTAATAAATCAATTGAGTTCTATGAGGAAAAGAGGAGACTCCACCCTTGTTTTCAGGCCTTTCAGAAAGGGATTGTGTTGGGGAGAGCTTAAAAGATGTCTATCTAATGCTGATGGAAACTGACACTTCAGCAGTGGCTTCCAAGGTTCTGAGGTTAGTCTTTTTTGACGTTGTTCATTTCAGTTTAGTACGTCTGGTATTTTGAATCTCCCAAATTGACCGTTTTGGAAAGAAAAAATAATTTAAGGCCAAGTGAACAACATGGTTTCAACAAAGGAGTACCCTCCCAGGTTACAGCTGTAAATCCTGAAGTAGAAACACTTTCCTTATCAGTTTGGTTTTATAGCAGAAGAAAATTCCAATGATAAGTTCCTGTAATCATACAGTCAATGTAGTGCATGTAAATTCATAGTAGATGTTTGGTTTTTTGTCTGTTGCTAGGAGGAATGATCTCACACTGTGCCTTTATCATAACATTGGGAAAAACTAAGCAGCACATTGGTGTTTTGATCTCTATAATGAAGCAAAATCTGTGAAATCCATAACCCAAATTTGCCCTTACATGCCTTTGAAGTTATCCTGGAATAGTAGCAACAGAAATTGTTCCCACCTGAGTTAGCAAAGTCAAATTCCAAGACCACAAACAAGCAAAAGCTGAATTTTGAGAAACAACAGTCCTGAGATGGGAATCTAGTCTTTGCTTAGTCATTTTAAAAAAAAAATTTAATGTACAAGAGATACCATTCCTCTAGGGTTAGAGGCCTGCAGCTGGTTGATTAGCCTCCTCCATCTGCACCTGAGAAAGAGATGGAACTAGATTAGCTGATCTTTATAAAAGAGGGCAGCAGAAGATGGAGTGGGGAACTCCAACGACATTGAGAAATCTGAGGGACTGAAGGCCATGCTCTCAATGGACTGCTACTGGAACTAGTATAGAGAGGAATTGCTCCAGAAACCAAATGGACAGAAGAAACATGCATCTCACAAGTTTCCCTGTTTTGAATTCTGGGATGAGGTTTTGTACCAAGTAGAGAGACATCCCCAGACTAAAGAACACAATATAATCTCCTAGTCCCCAAGCCCATCTATAGCTAGCCCATACTCTTCACATGTGCAAATACCTGGAGAAGATGAAAACCCGAGAAAGATTGTTGGTCCAATTATTTTTCCCAGGGTGGTCTTCCATCAGAAGTTGTCACTGATCAAGAGGCAAATTTCATGTCCCAGATGTTCCAACAGCTTTGGCCACTGTTGAAAGTACGACCACTCCGGATGGGGCTGGCTATGTGAAGATATAAGGGATACCGTTCCTCTGGGGATAGAAGCCTGTGTCTGGTTGGTTAGCCTTACTTGCTGTTCCTGAGAAAGAGCTGGAACTTAATTAGCTGACCTGTATAAAAGAGGGAAGCAGGGAACAGAGGGGAGAACTGCAACACCCTCAGAAAGTTGAGGGGCTGGAAGCCATGCTTCCAATGAATGGATTGCTACTGGAGCTACTGCAAAGAGTAACTGCTGCAGAAACTAAGGACAGAAGGGAGACTGTGTGAAGTCCTTTATTTCTAAGGCTCTGAGGTAAGAGCCAGGAAATTTTGGGTTGCTGATGTTAGTGGTGTGAGGGATAGACTTGAGGAAGGGACTACTCAGCCTACAGAGTTTTATGGGAAGAGTCTGTGAGGTTTTTATTTGTTTTGTTAAGAAGCCTTAAAATAAAACAACTAACCCTGCTGGAAACTGCTTCCCTGGATTTCTTGAGAGAGCTAGGACAGATTTACCCCTGGCTCAACCAAGGCAAAGCGTGGTCCAGTAGGAGGATGGCTCTATAAAATAGGTCCCAATCCTTTATAGCATCGATTGCTGACCATTTTATGCAGAAAAATTTGCAACAGATTCAACATAGTTTTTTGTAAAGCATGTGACCTCCTCAGTCCAAAGTTTTTTAAATGCCTCACCCTTGCTTTCAGAACACAGCGGGCAGATACGATACCCACATTACTGATTGCACTATCATTGCATCTCAGTAGTCATGTCCACCCTGTTTTAAGTCACCTTAAAGTGCACATAACCATATTCTACAATGCTGAGTCTGTTGTTGATTTGCTGCCTTTCAGGATTTGGATAGTTTGAACATGGCTTTGTAACCCAAAGAAGCAATGGGTAAGTAGGGACAATGAAAATCATGTTTGGGATGGAGATCCTATTATTAACACTGTTATGGAATGAGAGGAGCATGCCCCTCTGTCTGCTGTTGAAAAGTCCAGAGTTTAAAAAAAAAAATTCTCATGGCATGCATTTTGCCTAGCCATCCTGGATAATCAACTAGAAACCAGCCATAATGCTTCCACAGAGCGATCACCAGTCTCTTCTCCGTAGAGATCTCCACCTACTGGTCTGATAGTTGCAATGGCAGAGTCAATGCCCAGTAGAAGTCCAGAAAAGTCTACCTTGTTCAGAAGTTCTGTAGCCACTACCGTTCACTCAGAGTTTCAAGAACAGCTTTGTGCAATGTGTGTGTGCTGATCGTCCTGGCCCAGAAGGCACCCAGAGATTTTTATTTTGATGTAGAGCACAGAGTTGGTTATTCTAGAAATGGGAGAGAACAAAGCTTCTCTTACAAACTTGCTGCATTAATTCCACTTACCACTAGTCTCATTTCTGGCTCTCTGCATGTATTGCTGGAATACTATCCACCACCTCTCCTGGAATGCCTGAGACAGTTGGGAATTCTTTTTCAGGAGTTGTCTGAGCAAAGAGTGAGTTCCGACTATTTGTCATGGCCTCCATTTTGAGAATTGGAAATGGCTGCATCTCCTTCTGAGTTGTGGTAGTTTTGAACCGGTTTTCCACAATTCCCTTAATGACCTGGGAAGCCTTTCAGAATGTTTTGCAAGCTGCTTCTTCAGGGATCTCTGTCAAGAATGGTAGGATATATGTATAGTTCAACAGCAACACTTGACTAGATGTGTAGTGTGTAGATACAGGGTAGAACCATACACAAGATAGTTGGTATAGGTGGACTGCATTGGTACAATCCCACTGGTTCAATTGCCATTATCTAAAGATTTGGAGAGAAGATTTCTGTAGCAGGGGATAGTGAGAGAGTGCTAGCTACAGTGAAAATTGCTTCCTTAATGGAGACGGTCCATTGCAGCAGAACAAACTTGATCCATGTGGGATACTTTAAGTTAGCCTCTTAATGTTTGAGGTTGTTTAGTAAACATTTTTTTTCCACTGAATGCATCCGATGAAGTGAGCTGTAGCTCATGAAAACTTATGCTCAAATAAATTTGTTAGTCTCTAAGGTGCCACAAGTACTCCTTTTTGCGAATACAGACTAACACGGCTGCTACTCTGAAACCTTAATAAACATTATCACTTGTACTGTATAACTTGTACTGGATTTGAAGGTGAATTGCAAATCAAATGTTAAAATTCCACACACTTCAGAAATTTGTTTGTGCATACATGTACGCAGTTTACCTTTTATCTTTGTATAGCAGTTTTTCCCCCTAAAAGATCCCAAAGTGCATTATAAACTGTAACTGAAATACAGGCTACATACAGAGATAACTTCATGCATCATTATAATGCAGCTACCCAGAAGAGGGGAACATAGGAAAAATCAGGTGGGAGGAGAACATGAAAGAAGGAGAATGAGACCGTCCTGTTTCAGTAGCTCACTTTTTTTTTTTTTTGTAATAGACAATTTTGTTCATTTGTTTAAATGTTCTGTGCGAGTTGACTGTATGCTGTTAGTGAATTAACATGCTTACTGGTCTCCAGTTGTGTTAGATGAGAGGTCAGTTTGTCCTAAGAAGAAGAAATTTGGGGCAGGGGCTCCCAGTCTGTGGTCCATAGACCACTGTTGATCTGCAGAGCACTTTCTGGTTATTTGTGGTGATGTGGTTGGTCACATGGTGCTAGCCTTCCTCCTTGTTTCCAGTTAATAAATTGAATTAAAAGATGCTAAGAATGAATTAAATACATTCTAGTTATTACTGTAATTGTCAGAAGGATGTTATTCAATCAACAGTTGGAGGTTAGGTGTCCACAGGACAATCTCCATTAAAATGGGGTCCATGCAATGAAAATGTTTGAAACCTTCTATATCTATTAAGAAAAAAATGGTGTGTAATCTTGAGGTGGATAGTCCAAGTGTGTAGTGTTAGGATGACAGTTTGCATGTTACTAGCTTCATGAACTAAGGAGAGTAAAAAGTATCAATTGAAATGGATGGGCTAGGAAAATGTATGTGATACTTGAAGCGAAAAGATTGAAATGTATACAACTGTGTTGCTCAGCCTGAAAATTTGGTTCCTAATCCTCTTTGCTATTGTCATTGCAATCATTAATTCAGTGCCAACAGCATGCTTTGCACTGAAAAAAACCCAAAAAGTAGACATGGTCCCTCTGTCATGGAGTTTACCATCTCTATTTTACACAGAAATAAGGCTGAAATATAAGATTGAAAGGTAGGAAGGTATTGTCTCAGAGCAGTTCTGATAGTGTTGCAGATTTTTATTTTTCTTTCTATTTCTTGAAAGGTGTGGCTTCAAGTGTGTGATTAAAGTGCCTGACATAAGTTAAATGATTTATCAGCCAGTTACTTGCTCATTATAATAGTATTAAATATTTTTGCCTTCCTATTCTACCCTTTTTAGTGCCTTGAACCTTTTAGCATGCATGTTAAATGCAAATTTAAAAATTCTAAGTGGCCTCTACCCTTTGCCTACACGACTACAGAACAATACCAGTCCTCAGGTTCTTTCCTTGTAGTAAAGGCATTGTTTTCTTTTGTATTATTTTTCTGAGGTTGTTTACCTATGAAAATTCTGCCTATATTATTCATTTTGAGAAACAGACAATTACAAACTTAGAACTTACACAGCATCAGCTTGCTGGCAAACTGCTTCTTTCGCAATAGAGGAAGTAAAAATGCAAAGCTGTTCTCAGCTCCCCACCCTTTTACAATTATCATGAATGGCAGCAAATTGATGAAGAGGGGAGAGGATTGTGAGTCTGAAACTGGTTGATTTTTCATCATCCAGTATATTTTCATGTAGTATAAGAAGACCTAGATGGCCTATGTGAAATGAGTTGATGATCTCAGTTGAATTCCTAGAGCTAGCTTCACAAGATTTATAGAATCATAGGACTGGAAGGGAACTCGAGAGGTCACCAAGTCCACTTCTCTGCACTCCTGGCAGGGCTAAGTATTATATAGATCATCCCTGACAGATGTTTCACATCCCTTGTAACTTTTAGCCCATTGGTTAGGGCACTCACCTGGGATATGGGAGGCCCCTGGTTCAAGTCCACTTCAGGGGGAAAAGGGATTTGAACTGGGATCTGCCACTTCTCAGATGAGTTCCCTAGCCACTACAATATAGGCTATTCTGATGTGGCAATCTGTCACTCTGTCCTGTTGAAGCTGTTCCACTGTGGATAAATAAATTAATTGGAGCAGGGGAGCTGGATCCTGGATTTTGCACCTTCCAGATGACTGCTATAACCACCAGGCTACAGATCATTCTCATGCTTGCTCGCCTTCTCTCTGGCTCAGTTATTCTTTCATTATACATTCACAGTGAAACAACTTCAACAGGAGAGAATGAGGGAGCCCCACATCACAATATCCTATAGCACATGGCTAGGACACTCAACTGACAGGTGGCAGATCCCAGTTCAAATTCGACTTCTCCCTCAGGTGGAAGGGGGACTTGAACTGGGTATCTCCCACATACCTAAACATTGGTCTAAAGTTATGAGGGAGGGTATTCTCCTCCTTGTCTCCTGCCCCACCTGGCATTTTGTGTGAACTTCTCCATAGGGACTTGATGCAGCAGGTAAGCTCCGATCATGCCTACTGGATTGGGCCCCACAGGCGAGTCAGATAGAGAAATGCCTGTCTTTTTCCATTTCGTGCGTCGCTATGGGGCTTAGGTGTCTGGATGCCTGAGGTGGGTCTGCAGTGTGCACGCTCTGAAGCAAAAAGATAGGCACCTAGGGGACTTTTCCTGCAAAAATATAGGCACTTACAGGGTTCAGGGGCAGCTGAGTGGGGGTTTTGTGAATCCGAGGAGGGCCTGACTCTGGGAGTTAGGTGCCTACATCCTTTTATGAATCTGTCCCCTAGTGGACAAATGTTTGTTTCACTGTTAGCTCTAATTGAAGTCTCAGTGGAATGGCCAAAGACTGAGTGGGAGATGGGGATTGAACTCCCCTGTTTCCATTACAGTTGGGTCCTCCAAGTCTAGATTCAGACATAGTGGTGGTACAGTAGGGAAGCTTACATTGTTGCTGTCCATGCTGAAACGGCTTTGTGTGTAATGCACATCAGTCTCCGGAAATGTCCATGCAACACACTCATCAGCACTAAAAATGAAAAAACAAACATTAAATTTTCCCAGCTGTACTGTCCACTATTTCTTTTCTTCCAATTTTTATACTTTTGAAAGTAACTTGAGTGACTATCCCTCCCCTGTTCATGTCAAAGTTGTCTCCTAGAACAATTGAAAAAGAAAAACATTGTAGCAAGTTAAATGTTTACATTTTTTATTTTTTCAAAAATTTTAAATAAAATTTTAAATTTGTCTCAAACTACCCCAAGCTCTATTGACAAGTTGAAAACATGCAGCATGTAAACAGATTCCAGCAGTGACACTGGCTGTTTATCAAAATTGTTCTACCTGTTAGAGGCATAAACAAATATTAGTCACAAACACAGCAGAGTTTGTGACTAGTAATAGAACTTTAATCATACAACATTTTTATTGCCTTTAAATTCACATTGTTTATTAAATATGCTGGCCCTGATTCATCCCTGCAGGGCATAGGGCAAGTAATTTGCTCCACCCTCCTGTCCCATGCTCACAGCTGTGTCCAAGTTGAGAGACAACATTATGCAGAAGACCGGTGGTGGTACCATTGCTGCCCTCCACCAACGGGAAATACTTTTAAACTCCAGCCAGGGCTCTTTAGGAGTTTTGCTGGTGGACTCCATGTTGGGCCTGGTTTGTCCCCAGTTGACTCCCACCTGCTTTTTGGACTGTGCTGGCATGCTCTGTGTCCCCTAGCAGAACATAGATTTTTCTGACAGTTTGCACTGCTGTACCCCCACAGAGCAGTGAATCACACCCATTTTGTAAACTTGATTCTCAGTTTACATCCTTTGTTCTCAATAAACAATTCATTCTCTCAGCACAGTATCCCTGTTAGTGTTTGAACTCCTCTTTCAAACCAGCATCATGCCACCTAAATCAAGTTGGTATGTGAAATGTAATGTTAGGCAATAGTTGACATTGCTAAATGACTTGTACTTTAAGCCAGGGCGGGGAAGCTAACAGTCTATTTTGCAGAGCTGTGCACTAATAAAAATGTGGCCATGATCTTCGGCACAGCATTCACATTTACAGAGGAAGGCAAGGCCCTAAACCTTCAAATGGGATTCTGTTCCAGAATTTCCACCCAGTCTCAGGTAACATGAGGTATGCCCAGCCAGTGTTTCAAAGCTCTGGTTTTGCTTTGAAAGATGGATATGAGTGGGTGTTTTCTACACAGCTAAATGTTTGCAGTAAAGCTTGCAAGTCAAAGGATGTTTTTATTGCAATGTGTTTTCAGTGGTTTCATCAAACTTAAGGCAACCACTTCTAGCAAAAATATGTTTCAAGTGTGACGGGGCAAGGCCAGATGACTATAGGAAAGTAGTGAGAAACAGGTATGTTAGCCCCAGGATAAACAAATCCCTGTTACCGTGGTAACCACATGGCAATTGCTCCAGGTTAATCGCGACACCTGGGGCCAATTTAGATCCTTCCAGAAAGCAGTGGAGACAGCTAGGTTGATTGGGACACCTGAAGCCAATCGGGCTGGTTGAACCTAGTTAAAAGCCTCCCACTTAGTCAGGTGGGGGTGTGTATTAGGAGCTGCAGAAGGGAGCCATGCTCCTGGAGAAATGGAGCAGAACAAACCTTATCAGGCACAAAAAAGGAGGCCCTGAGGTAAGGGTGACATAGATATTGAGGAAGTGAGGGCTGCTGTGGGGAAGTGGCCCAGGGAATCATACTCATCCTGTTTCCAAAAAGTTAGCTACTAAGAGCTGCTACTATCAGGGTCCCTGGGCTGGAGCCCGGAGTAGAGGGTGGGCCCGGGCTTCCCTCTCCCCTCCCCAACTAATCACTGAGACTGAGAGACAACAGAGACTGTGCGAGGGAGGATAACTTCTCCTCACCTCCCTTGCTGGCTTATGATGAAAATGGCTCAGTAGGCTGTCACCCTTACCTCTAGAGAGAGACAGGCTACTTGGAGGGTCACAGAGAGCCTCTGAGGCTAGCGTAATCTGCCAGGAAGCGCGACACCCACTGAGACAAGGTCGGAGCTTTGTCACACAAGATACAATCCATATTAATTTGCTGGTCATAAAACTAGTCAATTTACAACTTTCCCTAGAAAGAAAGAGAAACCATTCTGAAACACTATTGCTTTTTTACTTCAGCTCACTAAGGGAAACTTTCTTTTTAGTGTTCACCTTGCACTCATAGGAATTCATATATAAACTGTGTTGAAAATATGTAAAGTAAAAATCATATACTAGAGGTAATTATATTATGACCATTATAGAGGCTTGGGAAATGTCTTTGTTTGGAGTTACGTACAGTTCTAATGTCCTGTAGCTCCATTTATTTCAAAGGTTTTCTTTGTCCTAGGAAGTAAATATGAATAGTTCTTGTTGCTGTGCCATATACTCACACATGTTATTTAAATAATGAAATTTTACCTACATAAAAAAAACCCTCACTTTCAGTTTCAGATATTCTTCATTTCCTGTTGTACAGTGGTGTTTGTTAAATAGCTGCCTCACCCCATCCCAGAGACTCGCTCTATTTTAGTATTGAGAGAGGCGATTCCTATGTAGAGCTACAAATTATCTAGTTGTCCTCCATGTACTGAGGCACCAGAAACTGCTGAAATGCCAACCATTGTCAGCCAGTCTTGTCCTAATAGGAGGAATGCTCTGAAATTATGACATCCTCTCTTCTCTTTCCCCTCCCTCCAGGTTTGAGGCTCTTCAGGTTGTGAGAAGTGAATGTTGGCAGGAGGAAGGAAGGCTGGAAATGGTCACTGTCCATGGCATACTCCTTCCCAGAACCTGAGGAAATTTGCTGCTGTCAGCATTATCTTAGGCAAAAGCCACCCTCCACTCTGTGAATCCCTCAGTGGTGGATGTTGGTAGAGTTGTCATGACAGTAAGGTTCTAAAGGGAGTTGTTCTGGCAGAACAACAATAGAAGTGGATTCTAGGGAAGTATTTCTTCACTTCTACCTCTCAAGGCCATGTGGTGGGAGCTCAGGGAGCACAGAATATTCTTACTATCTCTGCAATTGGTGTTTTGAAACTAAGGCCACTGATCGTTCAGCAAAGGCATATCATCTTTCAATGAGATGTTTTATTTAGCAGCTCTATTCAAGTAATGTGTTGGCTTATGGGCTTCTTAGTGGCCTTAACCTAATCATTTACAAATCGCCTGTCCTTAATCGAGTTCCCTTCCTGTGGGGGAAAAAAAATAATCTCTTTGTTAGCTTTGGAAAGCTTTACGGGAGCCTTCCAAGTGAAAGGGTCTGTAAAAATATACAGTACTATTTGTTAGCTGTTAAACTTTTTCTTATACTAGTGCACGTCTTCAATGACCATTGCAAAACACATTTGCTTGGCACATCACTGTTGATTCTGTTGACAGGTGTCCATTAGCATTGGAAGTTTGTCCATCTTTTTGGGATGAACTTGAGAAAAACCAGAAGCATAATACTATATTTAGCAGAAAGAAAAGGAGTACTTGTGGCACCTTAGAGACTAAGGTGCCACAAGTACTCCTTTTCTTTTTGCAAATACAGACTAACACAGCTGCTACTCTGAAACCCATATTTAGCAGGTGAATTATCTTGTATACATCATCAACATGGAAGCAGATTTATAGGCACATAGCAACAATTCAAGTAAATGTAAGAGACAGAATTTCTGAATTGATCTGGAGAGTATCTTTCCTAGACAATCTAACTATCCTTGCATAACAGACTGCTATTTTACAGTACATGCATGACGAATTCAAACATTGTTGAACTGTCACTAGAAACTTTTGCTAGGCATGGAAGTAATGTCTTAGGGAAGACTCCCAACCCCCCGCCCCCTTTCTTTTTTAAAACACAGGTGAACAGAACAATCATCAGTATCAACCGGAAATTTATGTTGTGGAAGAGTTTTTAGCTTTGAGGCGATGCAGCAACAATATTTCATCTCTTTACCATATCAGGTTTTAAAATGGATAGTCCATGAAGAAGTTTACGGTCAGAGACTGCTACCTGCATTTCAAAATGACTGTTTCATTCAAACTGATGAAAAAAAGAAAGCACAACAGCCTTGTCTAAATCAGGAAATGGCACAAAAATACCATCCATTCAGCTGCACCACTGGGAGTCCTGATGTATACAAGACTCAGATAGCTTCTGCTGATTTTAGCCATTGTGTTAATTAAATCATGTCAGTAGGTTTAATCTTTACCCTTCTCTTCCCACCAGGCAAGGTTTAACTAACTATCATGGGCTTCCCCTAGCTAGTTAGGCATCTCGCAAAGAAAGTTCTCCTTAACTTTATGTCCGTGTATTGATATTTAATTCAAGATGGCCATAACATAAACCAGTCTTTCACTGGTTCAACCAAAAAGATGTAGTCAGAGTTAGGCCTCTGACCAAGCAGAGCTCTGTGAGTTAAGGCAGGGAAGAGGTTTCCTTCCTTGACTCAGCTTCACCCAAAACTGTCCCCTGGAAGGAATAGCCACCCCGTTTTATTTTACCTGCTAGGCCCAAGTTGACTTTTGTCTGCTCCTGGCCCTTCTAGCCACTGGGGGACTAATTCTTGTTGGTTCCACCAGCAAGGAATCCTGGGTGGCCTGTCCAGGCAGTTCTTGGAGATCTGAACTCTGTTTTCCCTCAAAAGGATACCTTATTTTGGTGGGTTGTGTCAAGATGGTTGTGCCTCCAGCAGGGGGCACCAAAAGCCTGGTACATCCCGTCACACAAACAAAGTCGTAAAAGTGTGAGAAGCCACCAGAGCCTCATCTATACTAGGTCTCCCACCTACACAGAGGTGTAGATGATGCAAAGTTAGCACTGGTGAGATTTTTTTTGTAAAACGTCATAGTGTAGACACTGCCCAAGAGATATATAGACATCAAAATACACAGCAGGGTTCAAAACTAGTCCAAATATTTAAATGTAAAATTAAGCTCTTTTGTCCAAATTTAGAAATTGCCTGGTTTTCCAGAATTGCTGAACAACCCCAGTTTCCACTGAAGCCAATGGGAGCTATGAGTGCTCAGAACTCTGAAAGCTGCTATGTTTCAATTGAGGTTGCATATTTTTCATTATAAACTCTTTTTCATTCATTCATTACTTTCTGAACCTTTCACTTTTTCAGGCTGAAATTTCCATGCTTGGTCTGTGCCTGAAAAGGAGTAGTTTTGGAAGTTTCCACAATAATGGTGTAGATGCTTTTTGATGAGAGGAGATTGGAGGGAAAAAGTCACTACTTCAAGGGCCTCTGTACATTCTTAAGCTTCTACATTCAATGTCTTTGACAAACAGTTACCTAATAGAATGCAATTGCTTATGCTTGTTCTTACCTAGGAAGCGAGTGTTTGAAGAAAATATGTTCATCTAGTCTGAGTTATTTAAAAATGTTGATCTGTGAGCTTTGCCAGTTAATATTTTTCACATGCTTCTGTTTGTTCAGATAACTAAAAAATTATGTGGATTTAAAGCTTCAGATTTAGCATTAATTTATAGCCTTCAGTAAAGAATAAGGATGAAATCCTGGCCCCATTAAGGTCAATGGGAGTTTTGTCATTGACTTCAATGGAGTCAGGATTTCACCCTGAATATTTACCTATGTTTGGGGAAACTATGGTGACAGTTTAAAAAGTTCTTATTGTATATATTTAAAAAAAAATCAAGGAAATGAAATGCGAAAACTACGTTGGTGAAACACTATTGTTGCTTTTTTTTTATATGCACAGAAGACACACTATTTAAAGCTTTGATTCCCAGATCACATTACTAGACCATGTTGTGCCCATATATTGTATTAAGGCATTAAAGTTAACAGCATTCACAGCATTACAGAATGTTACACATACACAAGGTGGCCAAGTTATGGTTGCTGTGGGAATTATAACTTTTAATTTCTTAACTCTTGTGTTTGTGAAAACTTAACTACAATGTTTGATGTAGCTTTATGCATTTGATATAAATGAGTGTATCAGCTTCTTATAGATGCATATAGTCATGTGGGTAAAAGTAAAATGAATGGTACCTGACACTGATTTCAAATACTTATACTTGCTTTAGGATTTCTACATTCCATATTGTACAGATCTAGGTTTGTATGTAATTGTTCCAATATGAATAATACATTATGCCATATCACATATAAATCACATTTTTAGATTAGCATTTGGTCAAGAAAATTTTACAATCAACATAGCATGTGACATACAGCAGGCACAAGTTTTGGTGCATGTCAGATTGTCATAGAAATATAATCAAATTCTGAGGTCCTTATTCAATTTTTCTTACTTAGGCACACTCCTGTTGAAATCAGTAGGAATTTCCTGAGAAAAAACTGAAGAACCTCAAGATTTGGCTCTAGTCCCTACATTTCCTGTATTTGTTTTACAGAACAAATTGTTTCCTTGAATCCTATGGCCTGCCCTAAACCCAAAGTGAAATTGATCATATACTGTAGTGGCTTCTTTTTCCCAAAATCTTAGTAAGGGATTCCAAACCTGAGAGGGCGATCATTAAGAAAGACTTCTTCAATAAGGGCATAACCTCTGCTTTTTTTTAAGAAAAAATGGAAACTGACGAGTAGCAAAGACTAACTATAGGGGTAACAACTGAAGCCAAGTCCTCCAAAGCATTTATGAAAGGAACCAAGTGGGCAGAGGCTCTAGATGGCAGAAGGATTTAGATTCAAATGGAGAACAACTTCTTTTAAATCTAACACTAAAATCTAGCAAGCCTAAAATCTTCAAAAACTGACACATTCATGGTAATTAACTTAGGCCATCATTGATGTTTCTGTATATTGGAAACAGAGGAAAAAGCAAGGGATCATGTGATTTTTGGGAACTTCAGACTGCTGAATAAAATAATTACCTACACATGTAGAAGCCCAAGTCAGCTATTAATGCCAGGGAGCCAACAGACACACTGGAATTTAAAAATACTATTTATAGTTTTAAATATTGCTGAATGTTTTCCTTTAGCTGTTCTTTATGCTGTTCAAAACATAACATACTTGAGCTTTAAAGTAACTATTTATATGCATATAAAGTATTCAACCATCATAAGCAGAAGGCAAGAACTTTGATCTAGTTTAGGTCCCTCGATCTCTTTTCTGTGCACAATATATCTTCTTTAACTTTTGAACAGTATAATTAGAAATAGCATTTCCCTGTAAGCTGTGGGCACACGTGGCAACACAGCTATCCTGTATCCACTATGTACATCTGGGAGCATGGCCAATGTACTGGCACACACACTGCTTTGTGACACAATTTCCTACACTACTGTTACTGTAAAATCAGTAAAATCTGCTGAAGTTGCTACCCTTACTCTGCCCTCACTTAGAATCACAATATACTTGCTGCTATTAACAGGAGCTTAAGGGGGAAGAGGGGGCAAATTGGAAGGGAGGCATGGATGAATTTGTGCAAAGGGTCAAACTGTGCACGAGGGGGAGTCAAGCAGATGGGGGCACAGGAAGGAGAGTGGCAGATGGGGTAGGAGATGGGGTTAAAAAAGGAGTAGAGATACTGCCAGAGAATGAGAAGGAGGACTTGTGGCACCTTAGAGACTAACCCATTTATTTGAGCATGAGCTTTCGTGAGCTACAGCTCACTTCATCGGATGCATACCGTGGAAACTGCAGAAGACATTATATACACACACAGACCATGAAACAATACCTCCTCCCACCCGGAGGAGGTATTGTTTCATGGTCTGTGTGTGTATATAATGTCTTCTGCAGTTTCCACGGTATGCATCCGATGAAGTGAGCTGTAGCTCACGAAAGCTCATGCTCAAATAAATGGGTTAGTCTCTAAGGTGCCACAAGTACTCCTTTTCTTTTTGTGAACACAGACTAACACAGCTGTTACTCTGAAACCTTCCAGAGAATGGTAGAGTGGGAAAACTGTAGGATAGGGAGGATAAAAGTTACCCCAAATGGGGTGAGCAATCTGCATTGTTTGCAGAAATAGAACTTAGGTGGCAAAGGGGCTCCCCTCCCCGCAACAGGACAGCACATCTCAGCACCCGCTTCTCAAGACCAGCCGGGAGAGGGTAAGGAATAGGGTGAGGGAGGCATGGACTACTCGAAGGGGGATGCTAGTGGGGGCTCCCTCGAGGGCTGAGTCTCCTGCCTCTGACATAGAAATTCCTAAAATACATGGAGTAACAATAACAGTAGCCAATTTTCTAATATCAGTAATGTGATGTTCTTCTTCAAGTGCTGATCCCTATGTATATTGCACCATGGATACACATGAGCTCCTTGCTCCGGAGACCAGAGAATTCTTGCAAGTAGTGTCCATTGGTCTGTGCCTGTGCCACTGCTCTCCTTATGCTCCACACCCTGGGTGTAAAAGGTGGGGCAGACTGACTGCCTCTCCAGTTGCTTCTTATCACCAAGTGGCCTGAGTCAGAATTCTCCAGTGTCTGGAGCTGATCCTTTCTCTTCTCTCTGTAAATATTCATAGTTTTATATTTTAGTTTTGTTGTTAGTGTTTTGATAGTTCTAGTTTGCTAGTGTTAGAATCCCCACTGCGGGGAACCCTCCCAGTCTCCCGGGCTTCAAAAATATATTTCCTGCTCCCACTCTTTTTTGGTCAGGGACAACCATCAGCACTGCCTCTGCTGCCTTGGGGAGGCACGTATCTCTTTCAAGTGCAGTGTCTGCTGCTCCTTCTGTGGCTGAGCATGGCAGACACAAGATGAGGCATCAGTCAGACTCAGGCTGGGGAGATACCTGTCACCCCACATATATCAGCCAGAGCTGATCAGGCATGCGCCCCTACTTATGTCTGACTCCAGAATGGAGAAGGGCAGAGGGAAGGACCCTTTGTATGCCCCCCCCCCGCCATGAGAGTAAGAGGCACTCTCACAAATACAAAAGCTGATCCCCTCCTACACTCTGTAAGAGGAGGGATGCCTTCCTGATCCTGTTCAAGATGGGTGAGCCTTCATGCTCAAGCCATAAGGACTTAGGTCCTCCTAAGCCACGTAGACATATTCAACAGACTCATAGGAGCCAAGACTCCTTCAATACCAGCCTCTGCACCAACTGCAACACTGATTATGGTGTCACCTAAAACAAAACACCAAGACCTGAAAGATCGGGCACCACTCGTGCTGTCGGAGATGGTGGGGTCAGAGTCTCATTCACCAGTGATACCATCACATTCCCATAAGGAACCACTGTCGACACTTTGTCCAGTTGTATGGAGTGACAAATCACAATCTCTGAAGGTACTGGTGACTTATATCACTCCTGACAATATCTCTGTCCTCCTGGACTCAGAGTTTCCTTGTTATCAGGCCTGATCCTCACCAGGGAGATGCAAACACCTTCAGGAATACAGGACTCCAGAAAAGGTTTTTCTTCGACCCCTCAGACTGACCCCTTATTGGGGCCCTTGGAACTCTTACACAAGTTAGTGAGAATCTGTCCACTCCAAAAGAGGACTCTTACCATCCCTCACATCCAAAGGCTTATTCTGAACCCCCTGAGCCCATGGAAGAAAGGAAAGATGAGCCGGATCTACTGGTTCCAGTGGGGATATTGACCTCCTCACCCATTGAGTTGGTCGTTCTAGCCTCTCCATCTCCCCTGGATAATCATAGACCGTTTCAAAAGCTGTTATGGAGAGTGGTGGAAGAACTCCAAATCTCCTTAGAGAATGTCCAGGACCTGCAACATAAGTTCCTGGATATCCTGGAGCCTGTGGGCTCCAGTTGGGTTGCACTGCCAGTAAATGAAGCCATACTGGAACTGGCAAGGTCTGTATGATGCATACTGGCTACCTGTGCCCCTACCAAGTGGTCAGAGTGGTACTTTGTTCCAACTAAGGCAGCAGCGATTTATTCACCCACACAGCTCTGAACTCCTCGGTAGGCCAGGCAGCCACTGAAAGATCCAGGCAACAACACTGAAAGGCCACCCCTGCAGATAAGGAGATCAAGTGTCTTGACCTTTTGGGGAGGAAGGTCTTTACATCTACCACCCTGCAGTTGAGGATCTCAAATTATCAGGCCCTTCTCTCCAAATATAATTTCCTGAACTATTCTAAATTCCTGGACTTTAAGGATAAGTTGCCTCAGGAAGACAGGGCCCAATTTCAAGCCCTTATTGACAAGGGCAAACTAGTGATCAGAACCTCATTACAAGCCCCAGTCGATTCAGCTGATATGGTATCGAGATCCATGATGATTACTGTTGTGATGCAACGGGAATTGTGATTACAGTCTTTGTGGTTCCCCAGGGAGGTTCAAAACATGGTTGAAGACTTACCTTTTCTTGAGACCTAATCTTTTCAACAAAAAAAATGGCTGAGGTCGCTGCACTTGTAGAGCAACCCTCCACATTCTGGGTATATACACACCTGCCTCAAAGAGAAAATGTCATAAACAGCCCTACAAATCAAACCCTTTACTTCAGCCATTTTATGACCTGCTCCCCTATGAGTCACAAACAGAAAATGTAGAGACCAAGATACACAGTGTCTTCCACTTCAGCCACAGCTACCCAACCTAATCTTCCAAAAGATATTTTTGAATTGACACCTGAGAGCCAATATCTATGCCATCTCCACCCGATTCCAAGATCGATTTTAGGGGATGCCTAGCAAAATTTTCCCAAAACTGGGTGGCAAGAACAACATACAAGAGGATGCTGGACATCATCCATTCTGGCTATACCGTCAACTTTTTCTGACTATCTCTCCCAAATCTGCATTCACCAAACCTTTTCACCCACCGCTCTCACAAGGGAATTATCCTTCTGGAGGTACACTGTTTTGTCCAACGAAGAGCAATACAGCTGGTACCCTCTCAACATCAAGGAAAAGAAATACATTATTCAAAGTATTTCTTAGTCACCAAGAAGGAAGGAGGCTAGAGATCCATTCTCAACCTGTGTCAATTGAACATTTTTATTAGAAATTTATTCAAAAACATCCATATGATTACATTAACATCACTAATACCATCCGTACAAAAAGGCATGTAATTTATAGCTCTCCATATAAAGACACATACTTTCATGTGGCTATTCACCCCTCTCACAGATGATTACTCAGGGTTGTGGTGAGCCCTCACCAATATCAATGCAGGGTGTTCCCATTTGGGTTTGATAACGTTCTGAGTCTTCACAAGTGTTCTCAGTAGTAGCAGTTTAGCTCAGACAAGGTGGTTCTAACATCTTCCCATACTTGGATGACTGGCTTCTAACCAGCCATGGGCACTCTCATAGACCTGATTAAACACAGTCTTCAAATAGTCAGCAACCCTGGTCAGTCCTCTAGGGATGATGCTCTCTTCCTACCTTGGAAAAATCTCTTCAGTTAGGCCTTCCTTCCCATCCTGCTACTACCATAGGTTCAACAGAAAATTTGACAAGACAGGGCACAAGTCATCCTCAAAACCACCAGATGACCCTGACAGTTTTGGTTTCCAAGCCTCTTACAAATATCATTCCATCTACCTGTCAGCATTCAAACCTTTCCAGATCTCATGACCCAGAAAAATGGCAGGATCAGGCAACCCAATACCAATGTTGTTTATTTTACAGTTTGGTATTTGGATGGATGTTGACCCTAGAATGTTCCTGCTTTGTAACTGTGCAAATCATTCTTCATTGTAGCAGAAAAGACTCACAAGAAAATGATACTTAATAAAAGTGGAAACATTTCTCTGTCTGGGCCCAGCAAAACCGTATATTTCCAGAAACAGTGGATATTCCTGCTATTTTAAATATCTTTTTACCATCAAGATGATGAGCATTTCCCTTATTTGCTATGGGTTCATTTAGCAGCAATTTGTGTGTCATCTGCCAACAGATGGCTACTTGATCTTTACTCAACTGGTAATAGCCAGGTTCTTGAAGGGCCTAATGAGAACCTTTCCACCGGTAACGAAACCAACCCCTCTCCCAACTGGGACCTGAACGTAATGCTTTCCACAGTCACCAGCCACTTGTTGTTTGTTCCATGTCTCAACTATCAATGAAGGTTGCCTTCCTCATTGCTATCACCTCAGCCAGAACTGTAGGTGAACTTGTAGCCTTAATGGCAGATCCACCATACATAATATTCCATAAAAATACAGTCTCCCTATGACTCCACCTGAAATTCATTCCTTAGATCACTTTGGAATTTCATATAAACCAGTCAGTTCACCTACCTGTGGTTTTTCCAAAACCCCCTGCCTTTAGCAAGGAGCACAGACATTGTTCCCTCAGTGTGCGATGACCATTGGCATTCTATCTGCAGAGAACAAAGCAGATCAGAAAGTCCCCTAGGGCAGGGGTTCTCAAACTTCTTTTTCATGGACCACTTGAAAATTACTGAGGGTCTCAACGGACCACTTAATGATCTTTCCAAATGCTGTTTGTACTGTAGCTAACTATTGTAAAGCGCTTTGGATAATAGCGCTATATAACAAAACTCATAATAATCAAAGTTTTTTTTGTTCTACAAATAAAAGCACACAACTCATATTTTAATATCAGTAGTCTCACCTTTCTAATGAGATGGATGTGCCCTCTCTCCCCTGCCACAGCAGCCACAGAGCTGAGGCTGGGAAAGAGGGCCGTCTTTCCCCGGCGGCCGCAGCCCTGGAGCTGGGGAAAGTCACCTCTTTCTCTAGCCGCCTCACCCCTGCACATCCCAAATTCTCCCCACCCCCTCTTCTCACCCCACTGCCCCCTCACACCTACTCCGTATTCCCCCCAAGGCCACCACCTCACCTTACATGTGCATCTTCTCCAGGATCCAGGCACCTAATTAGTGGAGCCACGCCTGCACGGCTCCACTAATTAGGTGGGTGGCCCTTCATTCTCTTGTGTGCTTCCGTCTACACGCGCACCTTGGAGGGAACTGTCCATGGCACGGTTCCCTCTAAGCTGGGCGCGTGTGCATGTGCACACAGATCCTAAACCCCGCGCACATGGCAAAACACCGTGCGCACAAACATTTGCACAGAAGCACAAACATTTGCACAGAAGAAATTTTTTGCGCGCACGGCCTGTCAAAAATTAGAGAGAACATTGGTCCACGGGCCACATGAATGGAGCTCACAGACCACAGTTTGAGAACCTCTGGGCTAGAGTGTTTGTTGCCATAGTAGAATGAGTATGAGGTATTTTCTCAGAGGAGCCCTAAGTGGATCTCTAATTGTATCTTACTCTGTTATCAGTTGACATAGGCTCACTCTGTGACAGCTCAGGCAGCCTCTGTAGCATCAGTTCAAGAAGTACTCTTGCGTGATGTTTGCAGGATAGCTACACTCCAGCGACACATTTACAAGACATTACAGCTTGGTCCAAGAATCCAACTGCTGATGTATCCTTTGGGACAGCGGTCCTACAAGCAATGTACCACCTTCATCCTCACACCCCTCTTCTCTTTGACCACTGCTTGTCAGTCATTGACATACAGTGGAATACAGATAGGGACCAGCACTCAAAGAAGAAAGGGAAGTTACTTACCTTATTGTAACTGGAGTTCTTTGAGATGTGTGATCCCTATCTGTATTCTGCTACCCACCCTCTTCCCCCTCTTCTGCGGATCATGACTAGATTCACAGTAGAGAAGGAACTGCCCCATATACTCTTGCTATGGAGCATGAGGAAAACGGGCGTTGTTACATACAAGTGGACATTACTTGCAAGAATTCTCGTGTCTCAGACACGTGGAGTGCATGTGTATCCACAATAGAATGCAGATAGGGACCACACATCTCCAAGAACTCCAGTTACAATAAGGCAATTAAATCCCCCCCCCTTTTTTTTTAATTATCAAAAGCCATAAATCTAAAAATAAATAGACACCTGCACCATCTATTTTTACAAATATAAAGTTGGCTTACAGTTCCTTACATTGAGAAGCTTAGAGTGATGCTATAATTAAAGTTGCGTGAACATGGCAAAAATCTGTTTTGTGGGTACTGTTATGCAGAGTCCCAAAAAATGCCAAATATGGTGATTTTAGTTTCATCCATGGTCCTGAGTTTAATGGTTAAATTTAGAATCCTGAACAAAATTATTGTTGAAAACACCTCCTAATGTAATTAATTAGGCTCATCATCTCTGCTGGAAGTGGAAGCAGGTCTCAAGCTTTCCAGGTGCATGTTCGACTATTGGCACAATATGGCACAATACTGCATGTCTTGAAAACTCTCTGGACACACATTTACATGATGATCTATTGTAGTCGGCCTGTCAATATTATGCACTTTTAAAGTCCTTAGATACACATTTACATAATCCATACTTTAAAAGTCCTGAAATACTAATTCACACAATAGACTGCCGTCTCTCAGAAAAGCAATTGTAATCCATTGTGTCTACTCTCCCACAGCTCTGTGAAGGATTTCTCTTTATTTATTTATTTTTAAATAGTGTAAGCTTGCCCAGGGACAAAAATATGCCGTGCTCCGGTGAATTTGCAGCCTGCTCAGTACAAAAAAAAATTAGAAGGAACATTGTTTAGGAAGTTAGTGATGTTGTCATAATAACAATTTTAGGTTATTAATTATTTTGGCAGAGTGTGTAAATAGTGAGCTGGCAAATAATGGCTGACACAAAACTATTATTATTTATTATTTGTATTACAGTGGCACCTAGAAGCCCCAACTAAGATTATGTAGGTTATCATTTAAGACTAGAGAGAATTGTGAGGAATTTAGAAGGAACTGACAATTAGCCTGATCCTGCAAATTGCTAAGGACCTCCTGGAGAGTCTGATCACCCTCAATTGCCATGATAGTCATTGCAAGTTGTGGTGCAGAATACCTCACAGAACCAGTCCCAAAACTAGACTGGGGTAACATGATGGTAGATGAAATATTCATAGTAGTACACATTGACAGGTTCTAAACTAACTGTGGCGACTTTGATAAAAGCATCAGCATCGTTGTAAACAGCTCAATGAAAATATGTAGTCAGTACACACTGGTGGTCAAATAAGCTGTTTAGCACCCTTCCTGAGAGCTGTGACCATTTGGTCAGCTACTTAGCCCCTTTACTCACTGGTGGCCCCTTAGACTTCCCCTGTGGCTTAGGCACACCCTCTCCCAGGACTCCACCCAAAGGTGTGAGCCTTCTGCTTTACTTCTTCAAGGGGGCACATGGTAGGTTTAGCATATAACACACAGACACTTTGCACAGAGTTCTAATTCGTCATTGCACTTTACTTAATCACATGAAAAATACAAAGATCTATTAAAAAAATAATAAATGCTACACTCATTTCCCTGCTTCAGTTTCCTCGTCACAACAGAGCATTTCTTGGGCTGGAGTCACAGTCCTTCTGACCCATCCAGAGTCCTTCTGCACCACTGCCTGGCTTGTCTTCTGAAATATGGAGCCTTATCCCTAGGTCAGCTTGCTTCTTTTGACCTTGGCTAGCCTGTGCCCTTCCTTGCTCCTGCCCAAACTTCCTTTGTGTCCTTTATTGGCTCTCACTTAGTCACTTGGCTTCTTTGTCCTATGTTTGGGAATTTTCCACACTCCTGCTTCCCCTCTCTCTTCAGGCAGGAAGAGGGAAGTACCTTCTCCCAACTCAAGCAAACTCCTTTTTGCATACCTATTATCAAAGCACAGTCATTAAAGCTAAGTACTTCCTTTTATCCTCAGTCTGGTGTGCCTCTGTTGCAGATCTTGACAGTGATGGTGGATACAAATGTACAGAGGCTTTTGATGATACAGTAATTTCATAACAACTTCTATACTATCAACCAGAATTCATAGGTTGCACAAACGTATCCCTAAATCATGTCAAATGCCTTTTATTTAAATCAGTGATTCACACTAGCCTTGAATACTGTTGTTCTGTTTTGGCTTCTAAAAGTGCCAGAGAAAGGCAATGAAAATGACAGAAGACATGGAAAGACTTCTTTATGAGGGGAGTTTAAAAATATTCAGACTTAGTTTACGGAGGAGAGGCATAAGAGGGGACATGAAAGAGGTTTGTAAAATAATGAGTGATTATAACAGTGGCTCTCAACCTTTCCAGACTATTGTACCCCTTTCAGGAGTCTGATTTATCTTGCATACCCCCAAGTTTCTCCTCACTTAAAAACTACTTGTTTACAGAATCAGACATAAAAATACAAAGTGTCACAGCACGCTATTACTGAAAAATTGCTTACTTTCTCATTTTTACCATATAATTTATAAAATAAATCAACTAGAATATAAATATTATACTTACATTTCAGTGTATAATATATAGAACAGTATAAACAAGTCATCGTCTGTATGAAATTTTAGTTACTGACTAAATTTTACTGACTTCACTACTGCTTTTTATGTAGCCTGTTGTAAAACTAAGCAAATATCTAGGTGAGTTGATGTACCCCCAGTAGACCTCTGCATACCCCCATGGATACATGTACCCCTGGTTGATAACCACTGAAAATCCCTGTTTGCCCTTCTCAGAATGTAAGAATGAGGGTATTCCACGATTGTCATTATGAGCTATGAATAGTATCGTCATGTCAGCTATAATCTGTGGTGATGGTGAAGAAGTCAGTGTTGGCCAATATTCACATGAGTTTCTAGGCTTCTGAATAACCACCAGAAACTGAGAGATGGAATAAAAGTTTGATATTTCCTATGGCAAGTAGTGTTTCTTGGCATTGAGTGCCTGCCTTCTAGCATTAAACAGTCATAATTGTCTAGAGCCAGACCATTTTTGCTGTGATTGAGTCTGATCTCATGTAGGGTTGGTTTGGGTCACAACTTTGATAAGGAGACCTATCCTAGATGCTTCAGAAAATGGTGTTTGGAATTCAGTAAATAATAATAATTCCCAGCTCTTATCATCAGCAGATCTCAAAGTGCTTTCTAAGGAGTTCATTATCCCCATTTTACAGGTGGGAATCTGAGGTACTGAGAGGGGATGTGACTTATTCAAGATTACCCAGCAGGCCACTGGCAGAGCTGGGAATAGAACCCAGTCTGAGTCCCAGTCCAGTTCCCTACCACTAGGCAACACTGGTTAGTGCCTAAATAACACTCTTCCTTAATTCACTAACAAGGTAATAAGTGTATTAAGTATGCAACTGAAAGTGGCGCCATTTGTATGAACTGTAAAAACAAAGTCCTGACCACTTAAGTTTGCGAAAGATCCCAGGGACCTTTTTGTAAGACTAGGATTATTAACACAGATGTCCTGGCCATATTTCATCACAGTAATTAGTTGTCTACCTAGGTTCCTCCTTCAGTTTTAGTTGCATAAGACATTATTTAAAACCCTGCTCTACACCATTGTGTAGTACTGCTGTGCAATGTTAAACAATAATCTGTATGCGACTGGGGGATGAAGAGATCCCTGTACTATACAGAGGTTGGATAACAGTTTGTTAAAGCACTTCAGAACCCTACAGGATGAAAGGTGTTCTGTGAAGGAAGGTTATTACTCATTGATTTTATTTTAAAATGCTAAAGGATTTTGATCTTCTGATCCTCCATGTTGATTCAGTCACCGTCAGGTATGTCCATTCAGTGGTTGGTAGGAGAACTTCCCAGTTTTGCTGGATTCTCCTAGTGACACTGATTTAACTATAGAATTGAGAGAGTAATTACTGTGGTACTTAAGTCTTAAGGATATTGAAAAAGTATGAAATGGTTTGTGCTGTGTTTCTCTCTGCAGCATACTTTTTAAATGAATAAAATTGTATTCGCAAAAAGAAAAGGAGTACTTGTGGCACCTTAGAGACTAACCAGTTTATTTGAGCACGAAAGCTCATGCTCAAATAAACTGGTTAGTCTCTAAGGTGCCACAAGTACTCCTTTTCTTTTTGCGAATACAGACTAACACGGCTGTTACTCTGAAACCTAAAATTGTATTGAAGTTTTAATAAAACCTATACCAACAGAACCAATATTAAATGTCCAATTAGCATATGGTGGGGATCTTAATAGTTGCTACTTATAGAGCACTTTTCATCTTAAAAGTACTTTATAGAGCAGAGGTGGGAAAACTACAGCCCATGGGCCACATCCAGCCTGCGGGGACCCTCTTGACCGGCTCCTGGCCCGGGAGGCTCGCCCCTGGCCCTCCCTTGGTGTTCCCCCTCCCCCACAGCCTCAGCTCACTGCGCTGCCAGCGTAATGCTCTGGGCGGCAGGGCTGCAAGCTCCTGGGGCAGCGCAGCTGCAGAGCCCGGCCTGACCCAGTGCTCTGTGCTGAGCGGTGTGTTGCTGGCTCCAGCTGGGAGGCTTGGCTGTAGTACCGCCAGCCACCGTGCTTAGGGAGCAGGGAGCGGGGGGGAGGTTGGATAGAGGGCAGGCGAGTTTGGGGGGTGGTCAGGGGGTGGGGGTGTGGACAGGGGTCAGGGCTGTCAGAGGGCAGGGAATAGGGAGGCTGAATGGGGGTAGGGGTCCGGGGAGCGGCATTCAGGGATGAGAGGAGGGGTTGGATGGGGCAGCAAGGGGCAGTCAGGCGAGGGGTCTGGGTGTGGTCAGGGGACAGGGAGTGGTGAATGGTGTAGGCATCCCAGAGGGGGGCCATCAGGGGGTGAGAAGCAGGGGGGTTTGGATAGGGGTCGGGGGCTGGGCCACAACACGCCTGGCTGTTTGGGGAGGCACAGTCTCCCCTAACCGGTCGTCCATACAATTTTGGAAACCCAATGTGGCCCTCAGTCCAAAAAGTTTGCCCGCCCCTGTTATAGCGGTTACGGTAATCAGTTAGTCTTTGCACAATCCCTGTCAGGTAGGTAAATTTCAATTTCTATATACTAGAGACTGGGAAAGAGAGGAGGTGAGAACCAGTGGCGGAGCTGGGATTAAAACAAAGAAATTCTTTGCTCCCAGTAGTATGCATGAATTAACTTGATATGGAAATATCTCTGATAACAAAATAAAAAATATTCCGTTTCTTAAGAGAGAAAAGTAGAGCACAGAAAGAACGAAAATAGAAGATGCATAGAGTATCACAACATCATATAGTTCAATTTTAGTCCACAGTAGACTCTGGAATATATTATCGTAGCTAGTCTTGTGTTATATTTCAGTGATTCATCAAATAGCATTAACATCATTTTGAAAAAATGCCCTATCCCACCTGGCAGGATGGAGTTTGAATGACACAGTGGTTGGTTATGAAAGAGAGAAGAAAAATGAGACTATCTGGAAACATTTAAAGAAATTCTGTTATTTTCCTAGATCTCTGTTTGTAGACATATGTTTTTCTCATTTCTCATACACTTCATGTACCAGAATCCACATAAAAATTTGAAAACACACACAGTGTATTGTGTACTTCAAGAACAGCCAAAAGCAATACAAAATATAGAAATTTTTCACTTTATGTACTCTCTTTCACATACATGCAAAATTAGATTGAGTTAAAGTACTTTTAAACTGCACATTAGTTACCTTGTAGCAATTAGTCATTTATTCATCCATACTGAACAGTTATAACTGCCTCCTCTTACTCATTTGATTCAGTCAAACATACGTAGTATATTATCATCAGCTGTTTCAAAAATAGTGTAACCAAAATATTTGTTATTTATTAGTAAGTATACCCTGTAACTGCAGATTTTCTTACTGGCTTAGTAAAATTATTGGGGAGATCCATGTGACTTTGGGAAAAGAAGAATTTATCTGTCTGTGGTAGTTTAACTCTCAAGTCACTTCACTATAGTAGATAATGTTCTTTAGTTTCAAGGGCTTTATTAATCATTGCATTAGATAAAGATAAAAATAATACAGTCCCTTTATAGAGGGTGTCTCAATTTGATATCACAAAAAAGCTAAGAAATTCAGTTAGGCAGTATACTGTCAGTGAACCATAAATTGCTTCCATCATCATGTTCTGGGATGGTTTTCAATTAATAAAGCTAAATCCGTAATATAACTAATGACAACGTCCAACAGGAGCATTATTGTCAGGTATCACATGAGAATGTATAACAAATATGCCATTGTCCTCCTCTTTTGTTTGATTCCTCATGCACACAAATTCTTACTTCGGACATTAAATCTTTGGCATGGAAGTATAAGTGCAGCATCAGCAAAGAGATTTGTTTTAGAAAGGCTCTCATCCATTCTGGATATTAGTGTTAGCTGTTAAAAATAAATGGTATGAATGGCCCATGGCTGGCTACCAGTCCTTTTAGCCAATATCTGTAGCAAACATGTTCTTTTAGAGGATATTCAGCATATGTGTTCCCTATTATGAAACATTACACACAGACCTTGAAGGGTTTTTAAAAAAAAATCCTCTTCCTTATATTTAAATTCATTATGTCAGATGCACGTGTCTTAATCCCACCCATTGCCTAATACACCTATGCAAAGCACATATTTGCTAATGAGTCATTGCTGAGTGCACATCCTGTTTTGTGCACTATGTAGGTATGATAACAGTATATGGCAAGCAAAATAGAAATGTCAAAAGCAACTGAAGAAATAAATTACACCCAAATTGTGTTTATTGGTGACATGACTTATTTTACTCCAGTTACTCATTATATCTAATGAATGCTTTCCCAATGAGAGCAACCGCAATATAACAGTATATTCGAGTTTGGGTAAAAATTTCAAAAGTGCCTATGTGATTTAAGATATAAATCTCAATTTCAAGAATGACTCAGGTACTTATGAACAAAAATCCCATTGATTCTGAATGAAGCTTAGGTTCCTGAATACCTAAGTCACCTTTAAAAGTGGGGTTTAGGCTCTTAAGTCACTTACGTGCTTTTGGCAATTTTATGCTTCATCTACAAGGCTAGCACTCAGTTGTACTTGTGCATGCACAAAAAGCCCTGCTCGGATTTTATATGTGATTTATACATGACAAATAACAACACCAACCTCTGCTTTCTTTTCTTTTTAAACTAGGTGTCTATCCTTTTCATCGCAGAAATAGCCTTGAAAGTATAGCCAGTGTAGATCAGTCTCTAGGGTTGAAAGTTTGTTACTGCGATTGTTATTCACAATCCTTCTTACAATTGCCAAAGGTTGACCTTTTTGGTTTGTAACACAGCCATGGTTCCCTCTGTTTTCATAGGGGGGTCACATATTCACATGGGTATTTGTGCTGCTTGCTTTTTGCAAACGTTTTTAAGAACAAAATGTGCTCATATAAATCTCATGTCATGGAAAAAACAATGAAAAGGGTTGTGAAAACTATCCATGCAAATTCAGTTTTTATTCCAATGAATGTTCATTAATATTTTTTTTGCAGAGGAACTTAATATCTCAAGTAGATGGTGTCAGTCTTAGGAAGACCTTCATTTATATTGAACATTCCAAGATACACATGTACATAAGATAAATCTTCTGTACAGTGAAGTTCCAGGGGAAATTCCCACTGCTGCAACAGGGGTCGGCCACAATACAGAAATCAGCATCACAAATCAAAAGGCAAGTGGTTTGATATACCACACATGGACACAATGCAGAAGAATTCCCAGTGATCTTCACCATACATAAATCTCAGATGTTTATCAAGAATTATTCTACATAACTCTTCCAGAAGAGTGCTCACAATGTGCATATTTTCTCGTCCTGTTTCTTTTTGGATTGCTTAATTTCATGATCTCTAACTCCTTTATATATGCTTAAAGTTTCTTGACATCTGTAGGGAAAAGAACTACAGTAAAACGTATACAGATCCTAAATCTACCCAGATTTTTTTTCAACATCCTAATTCCTATCTCCATTCTACATGTAATCCATTTTCCTTTTTTTTTTCCATAGTTCTTACTGCAAGGTGGTAGATTTGAATTGAAAGGCTTATACTTTTGAGCATGAGAAATGATTCTGAGTAGAAATACAGGATTTATTTAGCAGATTTGTGATGCATTAATGTTCTGGAGGATTGCACCCTCAGCAAGTTTGCAGATGACACTAAACTGGGAGGAGTGGTAGATACACTGGATGGTAGGGATAGGATACAGAGGGACCTAGACAAATTAGAGGATTGGGCCAAATGAAATCTGATGAGGTTCAACAAGGACAAGAGTAGAGCCTGCATTTAGGACAGAAGAATACCATGCACTGCTACAGACTAGGGACCGAGTGGCTAGGCAGCAGTTCTGCAGAAAAGGACCTAGGAGTTATAGTGGACGAGAAGCTGGATATGAGTCAACAGTGTGTCCTTGTTGCCAAGAAGGTTAGTAGCGTTTTGAGCTGTATAAGTAGAAGCATTGCCAGCAGATCAAGGAACGTGATCATTCCCCTCTATTTGGCATTGGTGAGGTCACATCTGGAGTACTGTGTCCAGTTTTGGGCCCCACACTATAAGAAGGATGTGGAAAAATTGGAAAGAGTCCAGCGGAGAGCAACAAAAATGATTAGGGGGCTGGAGCACATGATTTATGAGGAGAGGTTGAGGGAACTGGGATTATTTAGTCTGCAGAAGAGAAGAATGAGGGGGGATTTGATAGCTGCTTTCAACTACCTGAAAGGGGGTTCCAAGGAGGATGAATCTGTACTGTTCTCAGTGGTACCAGATGACAGAACAAGGAATAATGGTCTCAAGTTGCAGTGGGGGAGGTTTAAGTTGGATATGAGGAAAAACTTTTTCACTAGGAGGGTGGTGAAGCACTGGAATGGGTTACCTAGGGAGGTGGTAGAATCTCCATCCTTAAAGGTTTTTAAGGTCAGGCTTGACAAAGCCCTGTCTGGGATGATTTAGTTGGGGGTTGGTCCTGCTTTGAGCAGGGGGTTGGACTAGATGACCTCCTGAGGTCCCTTCCAACCCTGATATTCTATGATTCTATTATTTCCTGTATGTCAAAAGTTTATTACCTTAAATATTGTTATAAAGTTACCTACTAAACAGCAGATGTTATTTAAAGTAGATGTCTGAAGGACAAGAAATTCACAGTTAAATTTCAGACACTAATTTCAGTGCTGCCGCCCCCGCCCCCCCCCCCCCCCGCCATCATCATCAGTTCTCTAATGCTGATCGGGGAGCAGAGCAAATATTTAAACAACTTGAAACAGTTTCACATCTTTAACTTCAAATGCTAATGCAAATACTTCTTATAGGTACTACAGCTTCCCCATCTCTATTGTGGTCAAAGAATTAAAGTTACGGTGTATTTCAGTGATAGAGATATACTGTTAATAGGACTAAATTCTCCAGATTGGATAAATATAGTTTTTACTCATCTGATTTTACACAGTCTACGCTTAGTTGCAGAATTGATTTATAACTTAATTGTGTAATACTTTTTCATCTAATTCTTTTAAAAACAGTTTGGCCAATTACTTTGAGCAGTGCCAAACTTTGTTAAAACCATGTGTAGACCCTATCTTCTAGTCTAGAAAAAGGGGTCCACTTGTGTAAGGGAGAAAAGGGCCAGGAAGAAGGGTAATCAAAACCCAGTTCACTGCCAAACACTCTGTTATATGCTTTAATGTAAATAGTTTTTCTGTCTTTGAATGATTTATGGTCTATCATGCGGATGCATATTACATTAATTAGCCATCCACTGCCATAGTAAAATATGTCAGATCCCTCTCCCATAGAATTTGGGGGGGCAGAAATGTAGAAATCTCTTTATGCTGTAACAGCCTGTCACTTCCTTGTAGAAAACTTTAACTGATTACTTTTCAACTTATTTTCTCTCTGTTGATATCAGCATTCCTGCCATTATGCCCCATAACATGGAGTCATCGTCAGTCCTTTCCTGGTTTTCACCTGGCATATTCAAGATGTGGACAGATACTACTGCTTCTGTCTCCACAACGTTTCTAAGATCTCGGTTTTTTATTCAGACATCAAAAACTATCATAATCTCAGTCATTATTATTATAACTGCCAATTTCCAACTCCCTAACATTCATATCAGCCCTCCTTAGATCCATACAGAACACAACCAGTAAGATAATTTTCCTGGCTTATGGACCTGACCATGTAATTTTCTATCTTGAACCCTTTTTCTGCTCCCCCTTCCTCACCACTTCATGTTTTAAATTCTTGACCTCATCTTTAAGATCCAACATAATGTCCATACCTACTTAACTGAGCTTGTCTCTTGTCTTTATTCAGCCTCAATGCTCCATCTGTCTGCTTTCCCCACAACCATTTACTATTTTTTCCACACTATCCCCTATGCATGGAATTCCCTACCTGAGGGATCCTGCCTGTCCACTACCCTCTCCTCATTCAAATCCCTCCGTAAGACTTCTACCACTCTTCCTATCAGAAATGATTACAAAGCACTTCAAAAATGTGTTTTTGTTTGTCCTGTTGTATTTTATTTTTGCTCCAAACCTTTGCTGAGTAACTATATAATCTCATTGCTACAGTCCCAGCCCTTCCTCCTCTGCCAATCCATCCCTACTGTGTAGTTGCCCGTGTTGTTGTGCAGTGTCTGATTATATGTACTGTTTGGCACAAGAACCATGTTTTCCTATATGTACCGTGAGATATCTAACAAACTTTCAGGTGCACTAATAAATAGCAATAATTATTTCCTTTGTCTAAAGTAATTCTACATTGATATTTCCAGCAGAGAACCAGGTCAAAAAGAAAACTTTTAATAGTGTTATCAATTAAACACAATTTTTTAGTACATAAAATCTCTACTCTTTAATTTTCTGAGATTTAACAAATGCCTTCAATTTCATTTCTCCCACTCCAGCTATTTCTGTTATGATTTCCCAAATACATTTTCCACATTTGTAAAAAGTATGTTAAACATGTTACATTTGTACATACTCATAACTCAGAAATACATTGACCACTGTCTTTCAAACTTTTCCAACAAAAAAGTATTCTCCTCTGCAGTCAGAGTCAATATAGCAACTTTCAATCCAAAAGGAGTTTTTATTAGAAAGGTAGAAAGAGACTCATAATAGAGCCTACAGTATAACAGAAGCCTTTTTTACAGCTTTGACTCTGGAGCCACAACTACTGGCTCCAGAGGTGTAAGAGATTGTTTTCTCATCTGTGTTTCAGGAATACTTAAAAAAAAGAAGCAACTTTAAATTTGTGTTCAGTTGATTAAGAACTGGTTGATATAGTTAATTTCAACACTGTTATCTTACTATGGCTCTATTGATTTGCTTGATCATTGTTGTTCACGGTAACTTCTTGGCAAATGGTAACTTGGAGATTTCTTAAAATTTAAGAATAACCCTATTTTATTTCAATAGTTTGGAGTTTTCACATTGTCATTAATTTTTTTTTTTCCAAAATGGAATGTTACTTTTCCCATCCTCCCTCTCACAAATGGTCTCATACACAGCTGTAAGAACGCCTGATGTTTTTGCTTAACTTTATGCCCTGAAATGTGTGGGTTTATGCTCCTTATATGTAATGTT
Source organism: Eretmochelys imbricata (assembly GCF_965152235.1). NCBI lineage: Eukaryota > Metazoa > Chordata > Testudines > Cheloniidae > Eretmochelys > Eretmochelys imbricata. The sequence goes on from NC_135574.1 coordinate 154,107,700, forward strand.
GCCAAACATAACTGCAGCAATTTGTATCTAATCCTTTTTTTTTTTTAATTCTATAATACCGTATTGTGACAATGAGTTCCACAGGTTACATATGTATTGTCAATTTCCTTTAATCAGTTTTAATTGTATTGGTTTTATATTTGTCCCCTTGTTCTTATATTATGAGAAAAGGTAAATAGGAGTGACTAATAAATCTTTTCTGTTCATTATATTTTATATTTCTATCATATTACCTCTTGTTCACATCTTCCCTAAACTGAGCGGCCCTAATCTTTACAATCTTTCTAGGCATGGAAACCTTTCTGGACTCTAATCATTATTGTTGCCCATTCTTTGACCTTTTCCATTTCTACTGTATCTGTTTTGACGTATAATTGGAATCCTCTGATGAAAATTTTATCTATAAAGCAACACTTTCCCACCTTCATCCTTGTGAGCATTGGTTTTCTCATAGTATTCTTTAAAAAGTTAGATTCCTTTGAGTGAAAAACCAATATATATATTGGTTTTTCACTCAAAGGAATCTGCAACAACAGCCCAGTTAGTTGGGTTCTGAACTTCACCATATAAAGGTTTTTGTCTGCTCTCTGGGGCATGCGATACAAGACAGAGATTATGAGAGAACTCCCCTTTCTATCACCATCAACCTAGGTTTACAAAAGTTTTTGTAGAAACCTTTTACATTCCCTTTTATACATGTTGTTTTCCGCCTATAACATTCTCTTTCTCTTGGATAGCATAAGGCAAACTGTTCTACATATTTTACACAGGCATCATGAATCTCTAATGAGAAAATTAGAATACAATTAATCTTGGAACAAAGGGGAATTAATCAAGCAACTAAAGAAACTAAAAGGTATAGTAGTATTAGAGTTCTTGTACTTTTATATTAATCCAATAGCCTCAAGAAATCTTAAATTTTGCAAGATCATCTGTTTAGCTTTCCACTTTTCTGTCCACATTTTAGTTTAAAATACGCAAATTATAAGGTTAGCTATCCATTCATTTTATGCTGCATGGTTTTTTTTCCTGAGGAGAAAAAAAGTCAACTACTGGAGATAGCAATCCTGTCCCCAGAAATATATTTCATCATTGCATCAGCTGAGCTACTATTCATACATTAAAATTATTTTTTTATTAAAAGGTTTATTTGGTTTGAACCCAAGACAATTATATTTAAAATAAGACTTTTCTTAGTATATTCACTTTACCTACAGTGAGTGATATGCCACAAGCTAATTGCTGCTTGAGTTTTACTGCAGGAAGGTCCACCAGTTGATATAACAAGAGCCCAGTGATGATAATACTTTTCTCTTACAGGTGACTCTCAGTCAAGGCTCTTATGTTTTTCTGCAAACATTATTAAACCCCAGCACAGGTCAGTGTTAATGCCCCCATTTTTCAGATGGACAAACACAGGAACAAAGAAGTTAAGTGACTCACCCAAGGACACACACTGAGGGCTTCTCTATATGGGAAAGTTAGTGTGCAGCATAGCAAGATGTGTATTTGCAGTGCACTAACTACTTTACACTAACTCCCCATGTGCACACTCTATTATTGCACACTAAATATGCCCTGCGGCCGTTTAGCTTAGTACTCTTTAAGGTGTATTAAACTAAAGTGCACAGTAAGAATGTCCACCTGGGGAGTTAGTGTGGAGTATGTAGTGCTCTGTAAATTCAGAGCCTAGCTTGCTCCACACTAACACCCTGTATAAACACCCCGGAGGCCTGGTCTACGCTACCGTGGTAAATCGATCTAAGCTATGCTACTTCAGTGAATTAACGTCACTGAAGTCGATGTAGCTAGATCTACTTACCACGATATCTACACTGCACTGTGTCAACGGGAGACGCTCTCCCGCCAACTTACCTTATGCTTCTCAGGGAGATGGATTATAGAAATCTATAGGAGAACGCTTTCTTATCGATTTAGTATGTCTTCACCAGACTTGCTAAATCGATACCGCAGCATCAATTATAGCAGCGCCAATTTAGCAAGTCTGGTGAAAACGTGACCCGAGTCTTTAGCAAAGCTGAAAGTAGAGCTCAGGAAACCTGACATACAATTTCGTGCTCTAGCTACTGGACCAAGGTGCTTCTAGTTTTTAATTTTCATTTTTTACAATAGGAGTTTCATGTTCCTGCACCTGCAAATCCCAAAGATTGATGCTATTCAAAGACTCCTACTCAGAACTCCCAGAGACTAAACAAAGGAAAGCTGTACATTTCCTTTACTCTCCAACAACCAGATTTTGAGCCCAACCTTGACCAGGACTCTCTTTTTCCATGTAGAATAATGGGCACAATTTTGTCTCCATGATTATTTGCGTCTGCATTTTAGATCACTCAGATGTCTATGTCAAATTGTATCCTGTAGTCGGGAACTTAGACGTCTGAGTGAACTAAATTGTAGTGGATGTAATTACAGGCGTAAAATTGTTCCTATAAAAATGGAGCCCAGTGCCTGAGAACCCAGTCCTAAATCACAATTTCTGGGGTGAGAATCCTTTTGTTTATTTTATTTTTTGGTATCCTTTTTAGTTTAAAGTAGATTTAAATCAACATGCAGTATCTTTGAGCTTTTACCTTACTATAGATAGTGAGTTGTTGGAAAGGGGAGAAAACAGTATCAAACTTAGATTGAATATTTCTTAATAACAGGAGTAATGTTTTGTTGTCTCATTGTATTGTTAAGCTCTTTGTTGCTGATTGAAGCAGAATTTCAATGTTTTTGCACAACACCACATTGTTAATATGATAGGGAGGATTTGATTATGCGTGAGTGAGTCTGAAAATGGTAAATTTATGACAAATCTGCGATCATGGTTCTCAAGGCAGCTTTTGTGGTCACATTCTTTTATTTGATGTGGTTCCTTCTGTCTCCTGTGCCAAACGGTGTAACGTACTAAAAGTGATGAAGCTGCAAAAAAAAAAAAAGAAAGAGAGAGAGAGAGAACTGTTTAGTAACAAAGGAGAAAGAAAGAAAACAGAGCAGGAGATCAAAGACCATAATACCTGTCTTCAATCGGGAAGAAAAGAGAGAAGATGGGAGTTCCTTTTCACATGCTTCAGGCTGCTCTTCCTTACAGCCATCCTGAATGACAGATCTCTTTAAACGCTTGCCTATGTCTGAAAAGAACTTGCAATTTCAAAATAAGGCAGGACAAAGTGTACATTGAGAGCATTAACAAGGGTGTATCCAGGTAAAAGAAAGGGCTATACTGTATAAAGCCTGCCTTCCATCACCAGTAAATGGGATTTAACATGTTTTAACATTGGCCAATCCAAGAGACAAACTCCTAAGTTTAAAAAAAAAAACTTAATACAAAAACAGGTTCGCCATGTCCAGGCAAGTTTTTGTTTATTTACATTTTCAAGTCTGAGTAATTTCCAACCATATGATTTATAACCACTCAAAAATGTCATTTTCTGATATTATTTTAATGTGTTTTTTGCAGCGAGAATACAGCTTATTAGTAAGATTTCTGAATACAAATAATTAACATATAGCACTTGGTGATAGATGTATTGCTGTTGCATAATATATTGACACTGGGTACAGGTATAAATATGAGTGTGCGCATCCTTTCATTGTTCCAGACCTTGTTCACAAATGTAAAAATCTTTTCACTTCTTTTCCCCTCACAGAGCAAAATTAAATTGCTATTGTGTAAGAGAACTCCCACTCGAGTATACAGTGTTACCTCAAATGCATGCTCCTTCCTTTGCTGATGCTGTTGAAAGGGAAGCTGATGCATGTGTTCTCTTTGCTGACAGTAAAATAACACAAGACTTAGGTCAAAAGTGTCTGGGGCTCCTAGTCCACATAATGATGCAAAAAAAAAAACAAGTACTGTATATTTCTTTCTATCTACAGTAATATGGACCTCATCATGGTAGTAGCTGAGTGCATCACACTCTTTTTAATAGTGTTTATTCTCACAAAATTCCTGTGAATACAGGGAAGTACCATTATCTCTGTTTTACAGATGGGAAACTGAGGCACAGAAACATTAAGCCCTGGATCCACACAAAGAAAGTGTAGGTACCTAGAAAATCAGTGGAACAACATTGGGATCCACAACACCTGAGTTAGGCACCTAGGCTTCATGAACCAAGTGTAGGGAGAGAATGGCTCCTAAGAATGGGATCCACAAAAACCAGCACGCTACGTGTGGAGTCATCTAAGCTAGCCAGTGGGAGATGCCAACTAGAGGGTTGTGTCGTAAGTCCTGCCCCTTTCATAGAACTAAGTCCAGGCTTCAGGGTATCTCTGCTTTTGATCCACAACCAGGACCCCCTCACCTGGAGTTAGATGACTTAATTGCCTACGCTTTTTCTTGCGAGAATGAGTTAGGCACCTGCCTACCTCCATACAAAATGACTCAGGGAAAGGGGGAGAAAAGGAAGAGGCCTCTGTTGTAATCATTAAATCCCTTCTCCTTATCAGGCAGAGGGGGGAATTGAACCAGGGTCTGCTACATCCCCCAAGTAAGTACCCTAACCACAGGGCTAACTGCTATAAAGGAAGCCACTGCCACTTCCACCAGCTATTTTGTGTATAGCTAGGTGGCCTCGGAACACAGTTACTGAATTAGGCCGCACAGGCAAGATAGGCAGAGGAACGCCAAACTGACTTGCCCACGGTCACACAGGAAATGTATGGCACAGCACAGAATTGAACCTGGTCTCCCAAATCCTGAATGCTGTAACCACTGGGCCCTCCTTCTTTCCTGTAGCTCATTTCAGATATGAAAGAGGAATCTTTTAAGGAAGGTGGAGTATGAATGTGAATTTATTTAGTTCTTTGCATGTAGCATCTCAGGCACAAGTGCAGGAACTTTCGTAAATTTGTGAAGAATAAAGTAAAAGCAATGACACTGAACCTTTCTCAGGGAGAACTATTTAACTTAATTAGGTTAACTTTGGATTGTATGTACAGAGGGCCTCCTAAGACTCAGCCATTTAAAAACATGTAGCAACATGGGGACAACAAACAACCCGAAACACACACGCAATATCATAAGCTTAAGTTTACGGCAGATATGTTAATTGCAGAACAAAACCCTCTATTAATGTAGATTGGCCATTGGTTGAATTTGACAGTGGGAGTCTATAAATATAATTAAAGTTTGATTCACAGAACAAGGCCTTTGAAAGATGCTAAAAAACCACTAGAAAACTTGATTTTAAACACAATCTTGCTTAGTTGTCATGTCATTAGGCTTACTCTGTTTGCAGTTATTGCAAAAAAAATATTTTTCCTCATGATATTCCCTCTGCTTTCTTCTCTCATTAAATCAACTCCAAAGAAACAACTGAAACTGACAGTATGTTGCTTGACATTGTACAAGCGCATAGTAAGAGATAGTCCCTACCACAAAAATCTTACGATCAACTTTGAGGTGCAACAAGTAGGTGTTTAGGTATGAATAAGTACAGCAACAAGTTAGTATAACAAACTGGGAGTTGGAGCAGCAAAGGTAACTTTCCTAAGGATAGGAAAACATAGTTACAAAGACTAGTTACATACACAATATAGTTATGTTTGTATCATAGATGGCAGGGTCTAGTACAGATAGATCTACATGTGCAACTAAATCCTAATGATGCAACATCTGCTAAGATTGTTGCTTTTTAAAAGTTTTTTCTGCATGCTAATACAATCTTGGTGGTGGGGCATCTGTTAAGATTGCAGCCTTTTAAAGGCCTCTTTAAGATGCTAACAAATCACTGGAAAACTTAATTTTAAACACAGTCTTGATTAGTTGTCACATAATTAGGCTTACTCTGTTTGCAATTATTGCAAAAAACAAAACAAAAAAACCTTTCCTCATCATATTTTCTGTGCTCTTTTCTCTCTTTGGAATTGATTTAATGAAATAACTGAAGTTGATACTATGATGTTACAAATCTTTTGATCGCATCCCAGAAATAGGCATCCATTTTATTTATGAAGAGTGCTTAATATGCAATGAACCCACACAAATTAACCACAAATGTAAGTGTATCTTAAATAGTCAGCAGACAAACCATTCAAAAATGATTTACGTAAAATGTCACTGTATGCTGATGGAGTCTGTCACCAGCCCTGAAGAATTCAGGGCCACGCCCATATCTCTTTCAGGCCCTTCCTTCAGTGCACTATTATTAATTCATAACACAAAAACTCACTAAATAACAAAGCCAAAGCTATTCCCCAGAGCAAAACATGCTGCATGGTCCAGAGTTCTTACACTATATACCACTCTCTGCCCTTCCCCCCCAAAGGGATACACCCCTTCCTTTAAATCCCGCTGAATCATATGATAGCCAGACAGCCCCTTACCCTTTTGTAGCTGGCCCACCCTGTCACAAATAGTTCTTCTTTTCTTGAGAATTCGTCTTTGGCTGACAAAACAACTCAGCTTTGCTTTGCAATTTCTGCTCCATCAGAACAATTCATTGATGCTCTTGAACAGTCAGGTAACAGAACTGTGGCCCTGGATATATTTTGTATTCTATCATCCTGGAAACATTTGTATTATTACTTGGCAATTTGAAGTTCAAAAATGTCTGTCCTTTACAGGATGCATTCCTATGTCACTGCCTCCTTCTTTCTAAGAAAAATTACAAGCTGGCCCACTTTGTAAGAACACATACCTCAGGCAGTTCCACCTGACCTGACTGACAGACTGGGATACAAAAGTCTGAATTCCTCCAGACCTCTTGCCTGCAAGATAAAAACAAAAATCTCCTGCAAGCTATTATTGCCCTTGATAGATCTATAAGATATGACCCTGAAAGAAAATAGCATTCATTTGACTAGACATTTGTATTTTCCAGTCAGGATCAGTACTGTGCATTATCCATTCACCATAAATTCTGAAATGAGTATGTCACAAGCAGACTACCATGTGACTTTCAATCTGGTTCTTGCTTTGCAGGTGTTGTCTGGTGTGAACCTTGATTTTCTGCAACCTAAGTTTTGATTAAGCTTCCCTCCATTCTCACGGTAGATGCATTTTGTTGCAGCAATCTCCAGATAAATAGAAAAAGAAATCACAATAGATGGAGAGCCTTCACTGGAAACTGTAAAAAGCATGCACAACATAAGAACATCTATTTAAAACTCTTGGAAAATGTATTGAGCTACTTATTCAATGTATGTACGCTACCTCACTTTTTATCTTTAACTGTATCCATTGGAGTAGAAATTCCTGGGTTCATTTTCCAGCTCAGCCAGACACTTCCTGTGTAACATTGAACAAGTCATTTCACCTCTTCCCCAACTGTAAAATAGAGATAATACCTCACAGGGCAGTTGTAAGGCTTAATTAATTAATATTTGTAAAATGCTTTGAGGTTGTTGGATGGAAGGCACTATGAAAATGCAAAATATTATTTTATTCAAGTACTTGGCAAACAGATTTCCAGCCCAGCACAAGGAAAAAACATGCACGTCTGCTCAGAGTTCCACCTGGCCCTGTTTACCTTTATTTTCTTTAAATAAATTCTGTGCAGCCATTTTCTCTTTTCAAAGAAGGGGGTTTGCACCAGGATTCCCTCCTTTCTATGAAAGGACCCCATTCTTCCATAGCATAGTTCTGGTTCTAGACTATTCTCAGTGGTAGAAGAGGACAGGACAAGGAGTAATGGTCTCAAGTTGCAGTGGGGGAGGTTTAGGTTGGATATTAGGAAAAACTTTTTCACTAGGAGGGTGGTGAAACACTGGAATGCGTTACCTAGGGAGGTGGTAGAATCTCCTTCCTTAGAAGTTTTTAAGGTCAGGCTTGACAAAGCCCTGGCTGGGATGATTTAATTGGGGATTGGTCCTGCTTTGAGCAGGGGGTTGGACTAGATGACCTCCTGAGGTCCCTTCCAACCCTGATATTCTATGATTCTATGATTCTTAAAGACCCTACCTTTTATTAACCTACTTTGCAGTTGAGCAGGGTTAAGCTCAGTTTCTGTCAAAATGTTTTATAGATCAGCCAAAGGAGATGGCTTGAGAGTGATGTGATGCATCTTGCTTCCCTCAAGGGGCAAGCATACTAAGTCTACAGCAGTTCCAGCCTCCACTGCGCTCCAAACCTGGGACCACACAGAGCAGCTTGCCACTCTAATCCATTAGATCAGACTTCTTAGAAATTTAGATAATTGCCAGGTTTGTCATCTGGGAACTGGCTTATTTACAGGCTATTCCAGGCACACTGTACCAGGAAGGAGGAAGAGTTTCTGGCTGCTGGGAAGCTGGACCAAGCCAGAATTCTTGGAAGGATTAAATCACAAATAGCTGCCCTTTGTCTTGAACCATGTCCTCTCTTGACCTACACTTCTGAGAAAGACCATCCTTTTCTTGTTGTGTTTCTCAACCTTTCTTTCAAGCCCATGAGAGGACAGTTTCTAGACCTTCACAGAGGAAAGGCATAGGGTACTGCTAGCATTCTCATGGTGCCCAAAAGCGGGAGAAAGAGGCATGCACAGTCCAGATGAGAATGACGGAAAGGACTGATGAGGTACGAGAGACATGTCCTTCAGAGCAGAATACAAAGGCTGTGTTGATTTGTCTTTGTTCATATGGTTAATAATAATTATTACAGTAAATTCTAAAATTACATTTACATAGCTTCCTTTTTTCAATTGTTTCTTTTGAAACTACTTACAATGTTTATTTTCTCAAAGTAATTAGATCACTTGAGATCATTCAGTAAAAGCAATGCAATGGCAGGCACTAGTATGTTTACCTGTTGAGGCAGATATTTATATCAGTTAGCAGGGCTTATCAGTATGATGTTGGTTAGTTTCTGTTGAAATTAGGTTCTGTCCTCTGACTTCATAACTACTGAAATATGTAACGATTGGAGTAAGCATCATCTTAAAATAAACTTTCAGTAAAAGACTCTTAACAGCTGGAATATCTCACAGTCTAATTCTCTCATAATTTAAAGGTTTCAGAGTAGCAGCCGTGTTAGTCTGTATCCGCAAAAAGAAAAGGAGGACTTGTGGCACCGTAGAGACTAACAAATTTATTTGAGCATGAGCTTTCGAGAGCTACAGCATCCGATGAAGTGAGCTATAGCTCACGAAAGCTTATCCTCAAATAAATTGGTTAGTCTCTAAGGTGCCACAAGTACTCCTTTTCTTTTTGCGAATACAGACTGACACGGCTGCTATTCTGAAACTTATCAAGGGTTGTGGTGGGTTCTCCATCACTGACAATTTTTAAATAAAGACTGGATGTTTTTCTAAAACATATGCTCTTGGACTCATTCTGGGGAAGTTCTATGGCCTGTATTGTACAGGAGGTCAGATTATCACAATGGTTCCTTCTGGCCTTGGAATCTATGTATCTATGAAAAAACTCGTGAGAATGCACCTACAATGTTGTATGCAGTTCTGAGCCTCTCAATACAAGAAAGAAGTAGATAAACTGGAGGAAATTCAGAGAAAAGCATCTTAATGATCATGAGGTTGCACAGTCTGCTGTAGGAGGAAAAACAAATTTAAAAAATCTAAATAGGTTTACCTTGGTTAATGTCAACTAAGGGGATATATAATGAAGACCTACAAGTGTATGATGATTTCAAACCTCAAAGAGAAGAATTGGTTAAGGTGAGCCAGTGGTTAAAATTGAAAGCAATAGGGAGAAATTGAGCAAAGGAAAATGGAGTGAAAAGATAATCTCAGAAAAAAATCTCAACAAGAATGATCTGATGAACTACACAGTAGCCTCTAATGGACCATGGCGGTAATCCTTGTCACTGGAGAGACTTAAAACAATCCTGGACAAAGCACTGAAAGGAACAGTCCTGCATTAGCCTAGGGATGGACAAGATGACTTAACATATCTTTCCCATTTCCAACTTCTGTGAGTTAGATCAGTCTCTCACAGAGAGTCTCTTTAAATTACTCTACATAAAAGAATAAATGGACACAAATCAGACGTCAAGAATTACAACATTCAAAAACCAGTCGGAGAACACTTCAATCTCTTTGGTCACTCGATTACAGACCTAAAAGTGGAAATTCTTCAACAAAAAATTCTTCAAAAACAGACTCCAACGAGAGACTGCTGAACTGGAATTAATTTGCAAACTGGATACAATTAATTTAGGCTTGAACAGAGACTGGGAGTGGATGGGTCATTACACAAAGTAAAACTATTTCCCCATGTTTATTCCCCCCCCCGCCCCACTGTTCCTCAGACATTCTTGTCAACTGCTGGAAATAGCCTACCTTGATTATCACTACAAAAGATCCCCCCCGCAGCTCTCCTGTCTCGAAGGTGCCACAAGTAGTCCTTTTCTTTTTGCGAAAGCTTGATAAGTTGTTCCTATGATTAATTACCCTGACTGTTTAAAATGTACACCGTATTTCCAGTCGAATTTGCCTAATTTCAGTTTCCAGACATTGGATTGTGTTCTACTTTTCTTGGCTAGATTGAAGACCCCATTATTAAATATTTGTTCCTCATTTAGGCTGAGATCAAGTCACCTCTTAACTTTCTCTTTAAGTTAAATAGATTGATCTCCTTGAGTCTATCGCTGTAAGGCATATTTTCTAATTCTTTAATAATTCTTGTGGCTCTTCTTTGAACTCTCTCCAATTTATCAATATGCTTTCTTGAATTGTGAACACCAGAACAGGACACAGCATTGCAGCAGTGGTCTCACCAATGCCAAATACTGAGGTGCAATAACCTACTCCTACTCAAGATTCCTCTGTTTATGCATCCAAGGATTGCATTAGCCCTTTTGGCCACAGCATCGCACTGGGAGCTCATGTACCGCTGAGTATCCGCCATGGTCCCCAAATCTTTTTCAGAGTCATTGCTTCCCCGGATAGAGTCCTTCATCCTGTAAGTATGACCTGCATTCTTTGTTCCTAGATGTATACATTTACCATATTAAAACACATATTGCTTGCTTTTGCCCAGCGTAAAAAGTGGTCCAGATGACTCTGAATCTAGGACCTGTCCTCTTCATTATTTCCCACTCCCCCAATTTTTGTGTCATCTGCAAATATTATCAGTGATGATATTATGTTTTCTTCCAAGTCATTAATAAAAATGCTAAATAGAGTAGGGCCAAGAAGTGATCCCTGCAATACCCCCATTAGAAACACACCTGTTCAATGATAATTCCCCATGTACAATTACATTTTGGGACCTATCAGTTAACCAGCTTTTAATCCACTTAATGTGTGTCATGTTAATTTTATATCTTTCTAGTTTTTTACTCAAAATGTTATGCGGTATCAAGTCAGATGCCTTTCAGATATCTAGAGTGACAAGGTGGGTGAGGTAGTATATTTTATTGGCTGTCTGTTGGTGAGAGAGCCAAGCTTTCGAACCACACAGAGCTCTTCTTTATCCCAGGACCGAAAGGGCCACAACTACACTGCATACAAAAATCTAAGTGTATTACATCAACACTACTACCTTTTTCAACCAAACTTGTAATCGCAACAAAAAAAGATATCTAGATAGTTTGACAGGACATATGTTTCATAACCCCGTGTGGATTGGCATAAAATTACCCTCCTTTAATTCTTTATTAGTTGTATAGAGAAGGGCTCTCATTACTCCATAACACAGTATGTCTGCATCCCTAGATTGCTTTAAGCAATAGAGCTTTCTAGCAATCTCATTTTGATACCTTTCTGCCCATATTTCAAACTTCCCTGGCTTTTTAAATGTTCTCTGTGTTCACTAATATTTGCAACACCTAAAAGTTAGCTCAGTTTACAAATATATTATGATTAAAGGAAGTAAATAAATTGCCTTATTTTAAATTAAACGTGCTTTTGCATGCTTGTGAGCACACACCTGCTTTGTTTGCACACACATTCCTGATCTGCTTACACACTTGATTACATAAGTCCTAAATGCTAGACCTGTATTTCATCTATTTTAGAATTTCATTTATTTTCTTTTCTCTTGATAGAATTTAGAAATAGTTCTCACATTTTGCTATACTCTTCCATTTCATTCTCCACATGTATTATTTTTTAAGATGCGTTTCCAAAAATTTGTTCTTTTTCTGTTGATACTGTTGTATCTTTCCAGTATTTAAGGATAATCTTCATCCATTAGTTAATTCGGTGAAATTTATCTGCCCTTTTTGTACTGATATTTTGATTCTACTAAGTAGTGCACCTGGATACATTAAGTTGAAGAAGCTTGATTCTTTTTTATGATCTTCTTAAAATTGTTTGTTTCTTGGACAACTGCAGATTACATGTTTGTAATTACAAATGATTACAGTTTCCTTTAAGCACTTCCAGGGGAGATAACTTCATCATTTTCTATTCAATTATACTAAAGACCTGTAAAATAATTATAAAATATGTTAAAATGTATCCATATGTGGTCTGCATGCTCACTAATACTATAGCTTCTCTATATTGTGTTCATTAGTAAGTGCTTGTTTGAGGAACATGAACTCATTCCTCAAGATTTTTTACATACATTGATACATTTGTAGTGCTGCCAAAATTAATATTTTCTACCCCAATTTTTGTTTATGGTTCTAAAAAACTCCAAAACTGTTTCTTTGTCCAAAAAGTCTGACATCTTTAGGGGTTTTTTTATCCAGTTGTCCCAAAACATTATCTTCCCTTTTATCTTTGTTAATAGATTACCACATAATTAGATGTGCCTGAGCATTTTGATGAGTCTTTCTTTCTTGTACAGGGCATGTCCCCAATAATGGATTTAAGGGGATTAGTGGCATGCAGATTTTTATGCAGTTTAAATGCATAGATATCTTATAATTGAACATACATTCTTACTTGAGTTCATATAGGATGGATTTATTTCCTTAAGCTCAGTATATCTACATTTTAATTTCCAGGTAGTTGGCAAAATTGGTTCTTAATATATGTCACACATGCTTAATAGGGATTTCATTTGCTAAGGGAGTTTTTAAAATATCTTTTCACTAGTTCAAATTAAAAATATAACCAGACTGGAAAACTCCTCTTCTATGAAATCAGCAGAATATTAATTAAGGAGAACATTTGTAAGACATTTTTATGGTGAAAGAGCAACATATTTTTCCCCTTAGAAACGGTAAGGCAAAGATTTTTCTCAGGCAGACTGAGAATCTTTATAGTAGCAGCAAAACAACTACCCTACCTTCTGCCTTCCATCTCTCTCTTCATGGTTTGGCAGGCTAGCTCCATCTCTGCTGTTTTAAGCATGCTTTGGTTTTCCTAGGATTCAGAGTAACAGCCGTGTTAGTCTGTATTCGCAAAAAGAAAAGGAGTACTTGTGGCACCTTAGAGACTAACCAATTTATTTGAACATAAGCTTTCGTGAGCAACAGCTCACTTCATCGGATGCATACTGTGGAAAGTACAGAAGATCTTTTTATACACACAAAGCATGAAAAAATACCTCCCCCCACCCCATTCTCCTGCTGGTAATAGCTTATGTAAAGTGATCACTCTCCTTACAATGTGTATGATAATCAAGGTGTGCCATTTCCAGCACAAATCCAGGGTTTAACAAGAACGTCTGGGGGGGGGAGGGGTTAGGAAAAAACAAGGGGAAATAGGTTACCTTGCATAATGACTTAGCCACTCCCAGTCTCTATTCAAGCCTAAGTTAATTGTATCCAATTTGCAAATGAATTCCAATTCAACAGTTTCTCGCTGGAATCTGGATTTGAAGTTTTTTTGTTGTAAGATAGCGACCTTCACGTCTGTGATTGCGTGACCAGAGAGATTGAAGTGTTCTCCGACTGGTTTATGAATGTTATAATTCTTGACATCTGATTTGTGTCCATTTATTCTTTTACGTAGAGACTGTCCACTTTGACCAATGTACATGGCAGAGGGGCATTGCTGGCACATGATGGCATATATCACATAGAATCATAGAATATCAGGGTTGGAAGGGACCCCAGAAGGTCATCTAGTCCAACCCCCTGCTTGAAGCAGGACCAATTCCCAGTTAAATCATCCCAGCCAGGGCTTTGTCAAGCCTGACCTTAAAAACCTCTAAGGAAGGAGATTCTACCACCTCCCTAGGTAACGCATTCCAGTGTTTCACCACCCTCTTAGTGAAAAAGTTTTTCCTAATATCCAATCTAAACCTCCCCCACTGCAACTTGAGACCATTACTCCTCGTTCTGTCATCTGCTACCATTGAGAACAGTCTAGAGCCATCCTCTTTGGAACCCCCTTTCAGGTAGTTGAAAGCAGCTATCAAATCCCCCCTCATTCTTCTCTTCTGCAGGCTAAACAATCCCAGCTCCCTCAGCCTCTCCTCATAAGTCATGTGTTCTAGACCCCTAATCATTTTTGTTGCCCTTCGCTGGACTCTCTCCAATTTATCCACATCCTTCTTGTAGTGTGGGGCCCAAAACTGGACACAGTACTCCAGATGAGGCCTCACCAATGTCGAATAGAGGGGAACGATCACGTCCCTCGATCTGCTCGCTATGCCCCTACTTATACATCCCAAAATGCCATTGGCCGCCTTGGCAACAAGGGCACACTGTTGACTCATATCCAGCTTCTCGTCCACTGTCACCCCTAGGTCCTTTTCCGCAGAACTGCTGCCTAGCCATTCGGTCCCTAGTCTGTAGCGGTGCATTGGATTCTTCCATCCTAAGTGCAGGACCCTGCACTTATCCTTATTGAACCTCATCAGATTTCTTTTGGCCCAATCCTCCAATTTGTCTAGGTCCTTCTGTATCCTATCCCTCCCCTCCAGCGTATCTGCCACTCCTCCCAGTTTAGTATCATCCGCAAATTTGCTGAGAGCGCAATCCACACCATCCTCCAGATCATTTATGAAGATATTGAACAAAACCGGCCCCAGAACTGACCCTTGGGGCACTCCACTTGATACCGGCTGCCAACTAGACATGGAGCCATTGATCACTACCCGTTGAGCCCGACAATCTAGCCAGCTTTCTACCCACCTTATAGTGCATTCATCCAGCCCATACTTCCTTAACTTGCTGACAAGAATACTGTGGGAGACCGTGTCAAAAGCTTTGCTAAAGTCAAGAAACAATACATCCACTGCTTTCCCTTCATCCACAGAACCAGTAATCTCATCATAAAAGGCGATTAGATTAGTCAGGCATGACCTTCCCTTGGTGAATCAGGCATGACCTTCCATTGGTGGATGTGCAGGTGAACGAGCCTCTGATAGTGTGGCTGATGTTATTAGGCCTTGTGATGGTGTCCCCTGAATAGATGTGGGCACAGTTGGCAACGGGCTTTGTTGCAAGGTTCCTGGGTTAGTGGTTCTGTTGTGTGGTATGTGGTTGCTGGTGAGTATTTGCTTCAGATTGGGGGGCTGTCTGTAGGCAAGGACTGGCCTGTCTCCCAAGATTTGTGAGAGTCCACCAATGTGATATATGCCATCATGTGCCAGCAATGCCCCTCTGCCATGTACATTGGTCAAACTGGACAGTCTCTACGTAAAAGAATAAATGGACACAAATCAGATGTCAAGAATTATAACATTCATAAACCAGTCGGAGAACACTTCAATCTCTCTGGTCACCTGATTACAGACATGAAAGTTGCGATATTACAACAAAAAAACTTCAAAACCAGACTCCAGCGAGAAACTGTTGAATTGGAATTCATTTGCAAATTGGATACAATTAACTTAGGCTTGAATAGAGACTGGCAGTGGCTAAGTCATTATGCAAGGTAACGTATTTCCCCTTGTTTTTTCCTAACCCTCCCCCCCCCCCCCCGACATTCTTGTTTAAACCCTGGATTTGTGCTGGAAATGGCCCAACTTGACTATCATACATATTGTAAGGAGAGTGATCACTTTAGATAAGCTATTACCAGCAGGAGAGTGGGGTGGGGGGAGGTATTTTTTCATGCTTTGTGTGTATAAAAAGATCTTCTACACTTTCCACAGTATGCATCCAATGAAGTGAGCTGTTGCTCACGAAAGCTTATGTTCAAATAAATTGGTTAGTCTCTAAGGTGCCACAAGTACTCCTTTTGGTTTTCCTAGACATTTTTAGGCCTGCTCCACACTAGAAAAGTTATACCGCTATAACTACTTCAGTTTGAGGTGTGATATTTTACCAGTATATCTATACTGATATTAGCCTAATGTCAGTGCAGTTATATCAGTATAAAGGTGTCTTAAAGGATATGTCTACACTTGCAGAGTTTTTGCGGTGTAAGTTTCACCGGTGATAGGAAACCGGTGAAAGTAAAGCACTGGTTTGTGTACTCACTTAATTCCTCAGGCACCAGAGACTGTTTACATTAGCAGCACTTCCATCGCGGATGAGAGCAGTGCTCGAGGGCAGCTGTCCCACAGTGCAGCTCTCTCCAGTTTGACGATGGGTCATGTGATCGCAGCGCATCCTGGGTCCCTGCACAGTCTCCTCTCCCCAAACACTGATAAGCTCCAGTAGCTCAGCATTGCTCCAAGCAGGGTATCGTGGATAGCCATTGTCACCTGGCCAGATAAGTGAGCCAAGAAAACAGGAAGGGGAGTTTCAAAGTTCCCTGGGCTTTACAGGGGGAGGTGTGAATGTCTTTTTTTTTACCTCACAACAGAACAGCAAAGCTGCTGGCCAGAGTGGTCACCTAGGCATTGTGGGATATCCTCTGGAGGCTAAAAGCTGTTTACACAGGAAGAACGTGTCTTCACTTGCACATGGCTGCAAAAGCGTCACCGGTAAGAGCTGCATGCCTCTTGTGGAGGTGGTTTTCTTTTTGTGGTGTAACTTCTGAGTTTCACTGCAAAAAGTCATTGGCAAGTGTAGACACTCCCATGGTTTTTGCGCAAAAAAAAGGGACTTTTTCCACTTTAAATGGCAAGTGTAGACATGGCCTTAGAATGGCATTGCTTATTGGTTATTTCAGTACCTGAACCAGAGTAAGCTATACTGGTATAGGCATTTTTATACTGGTATAACTGCTTTCATAGTAGAGAATTGTATTGCCACTTTATCTATAATTGTTACAGTTAAAGTGGCAAAACTCTCTAGTGTAGACAAGCCATTGGTCACAAATTTTAAATAATCATTCAGAGTCTGGAAAATGGATTGCACTAGGGCAATATTAGAAAAGAAGCAGCATTTGAAAACTGTTAGAGATTCTCGTATGTCTGTTGGAACCAAAAGAGAAATCTCTGATTTTCTTTGTACTATTTTGAGCATCTTCAGTGGAATCTTACTGCTGAGAGGAGCCTTAGATTTGAGTGCAACTGAAGCAAGGGAGACTGTGGGATGGGCAGTAGCGCTTCCTTTGTTTAAAGGTATAAGTGTTCAGGGGATATATTTGTATAATATAGGGAGTGGTGATTGCAAACTTGACATGGCCCGATCATTATCATCTTCAGAGTAGGATCAGAGCCCACTCTTAACTTGTCAGGATGAGGACCCTGCTTCATTCCTCCAATCTGAATATAATTTCAGAATTTTCTGAGGGGAAATTAGTGTTTGGCTATCGGACCGCGCTTTTGATGGCCGGCTAATACGTTATGATCATCCATAAGTGGCCAGATAGCATTCCCATACTCCTCAACACATGACCTTGGAAAATAGATGACCTGCAACAAACAAAGCAACCAAGAAGGAAACTAAAGTTGTTGACAAAAAATGGCTTCATATTTGACTAATGACAGCATAATGAGTTTTGTTCCTCTGTGGCTGTGATATACATAGAAATGTTTTCTTTTTCTTCTTCAATCTTGCATATGCAAAGTCCAGACCTACAGAACTATTTCATGTGGTGAACAATCTGCTGACTCCAGACTGTTTCAGTAACAGATTTCAGTGTACCTCATAATGATAAATTTTCGATTAGGCTTCTATCCTTCAAAGGGTTTTGCCAGTACAGAACCTTCTACCTAGACAAAGAAAAAGTTGGTCAAGGCATAAGAATTCATGCCCGAGGATCCCTTTGTAGGATAAGGACCTTGCTTTGCAGAGAAGATCTGTTGGATCTTAATGTTTTTGTGGGAGAAATACATAAACAGTGTGAGACAAAGTAACATCTTAACTTTTGGAGTATAACTTAGTTTCATTTATAGAGAAGTACTGTATGTTCAAAGAGAGATACAAGCCATGACCTGTAAGATAGGTTCAGGCCCCTTATGATTGGTAAAAGACAATAGGAAGGATTTAGGTCTGTTGTTGAAAAAACTGGTATTGCCTTTATCTGGGTGTACAATCAACATTTAAGAAAAAGTAGTTAGGGCCTTGCTTGCAGAGGAAGCCATCAGATGAAGTTCCTGGCCTTGACAATTACAGTCCTCCCTCAAATCTTCCTTTTATGGGAAAGACTATTGAAAAGGTTGTTCCAGTGCAGCTTTGGGTTCCTCTCACTGTCCTAAGTTTCTCACATTCTGGTTTCTGGTCTAGGTGTGGTACAGGGACAGAATTAGTTCCTTTATTCAGATGATCTTTTTCTAGTGATGGACAAAGTTCAGGTATAGAGCTAGTCAAGAAAAGGGGAGGGCACATAATGTAATTTTAAAACAGTGCCGCCAGCTCCAGTCAAACGTTCATGTTGATTTTATTGGATATGCCTTTGATATGCTTGACCATGAAGTGTTGATCTCACACTTACAGGATTTGGTAGGGATAATAGATATGTTATTTAGTGGCTCTCGAAGGTGTTGAGAAACTACTCTTTTTGAACTACGGTGGAGATAAGTGGGTTATTTATGGATGCTTGGGTGTTACATGGAAGGCTGTTTATACTGTCTGTTGTGTACAGTTTGATGCAATGTCTGGTTGCATTTAAGCTGCTATGAACCTAGATGCAATGGTGATAAAAATAATACAAATAATTAAATAAACAAAATTAAAACTATTCTTCGAGAGGATGCTTGGTATGTCTGCCACTCCTAGTACGAGCACGTAACTCTTCCAGTTGGAGGGGTTTGATACTCTTGGTTAAAGACGTCTGCTGTCAGTAAGGTGTCAGCAGTATACAGTAAAATTACGGTTTGTATCTCTAATATTTATTACATAGTCCAGGGCTAATAAAAATCAGTTTGAAACCTTTTCTTAGTGTGATGCTGGGCTTTTTACATTGGGAAAGGTAAGAATCACTAACGTGTCCCATAGGAGCAGCATCTGATATATTGTGAAATAAAATTATTTTAATTTTAGTGCTCTTGGAGGCTCCTCTGCCCTTCACATCCCAGCTTTTCCAGGTGGAGGCTGTCTCATTGACTATGTACCACAAGTGTGCCAGCTGCTAACTAACAAGGTAAGTTAATACAGAGAACGTAATTTCTCCTTTCCTTCTTGTGTACCTTGCAAGCACTTTTATGAAACCACTGTGGAAACAAAGGATTCTACTTATTCGACCAGATGATTTAAGTAAAGCAAACTCAAGCAAGTTAAACTATTCAAGTAACACCATCTTATACCTGATCTTGTGAGAGACTGAACATTTTCATGTCCCAGTAAAGTCAGTGGGAGTTGTAGGTATACAGCATTTCTTGGGTTTTAAAGGGGTTTTCTTATTCTTTTAAGGTACATTAGGATAAAAATGTCACCCCAACATATTATTGTTCTCTTGCTAGATAAATAGCAATGTATAGCCATTGAATTTATCTTTCAGTGGAAAGACATCTAACTATCCCTAGATTACTGTCGATTGTGAGCACTTGACAAAAGGTCCTGTTACAGTGATATTATCTCAGCTGATTCATCCAGATGGACTGATTCATCTTCTCTGATGAATGTTGATATAGTAAAGTAATAGCCACTTACCTTTTCCATTAATGGAAAGTTGTATTCCGTTTGGCTTAGAGTCTCAGCCAAAGAGAAGATTTATTCATTAGGTACAGTATTTTGAAAATTTTCTCAGATGATTTAAATGTAGTTTTTAACTTAGAACAGTAACTTAGGGCCAGATATTCAGCAATCTGGTAACTGTAGATTCCCTATTTGTCTTTTTTATTTCATATTTTTTGTTTTTCTTGTTTAAATGAGGAAATTAAATGATGTCTTTTAGAAAAGGTTCCTTCAAAATGCATTTCCATAATTATACAGAAATCTATCTTTAGAGCTGTTTTGTTGTGGTTTTCTGTTAAAACTACTTTCCGTTTTTGAAACCTACAAGTACACAGGACTGTTTTTATCCTTTTTTTAAACAAAGTTACTTAAGCAAACTTATCATCTGTTTTCCTTTTTCCAAAATAATGCTTCAGATCCCACACAAAGCCTTCAAACTGAGCACTTTTTTATAAACTGAAATAAGTCCTATTTCATAAATAGAATTATTTTACTTTGAGAGAGTATAACATAGCTCTGAGCACTGATTGTATCAAGGTTATTTCAAATAACTTAACACAAGCATTTGCCAACCAAGGAAATCCAATGTTACCATAGCCAACACAAATAAACGATATATTTTCCCCACTCTTCTTTCTCTCTGCATTAAGAGGCTCTAAAAGAGTTAGTTTCCATTATGAAAAGCAAAGTAGGATTTGTATAAGTGACTATGAATGGAAGCATCCTATAGATATAACATAATGAGTTGGGAACTAGATACTCCTTCAGCCTAGCATCTTTGGTGTTGGTTTCATCATGAGTCAAACCTTGCTTATCTTGCAAGTAATCCATTCAAGTCAACAGAGCTATTCATGTAAAGCAAGGACTATTCAATGGGCTCAGATCTTCCAACCTAAGTGTAGTGGTCTGGATCAGTGCTGGGATGAAAGACTTTCAAGGGAAACTCAGGATACTTCAGAATTTGGTGCTGACAATTCAGTAAGTGGCTCTCTTCTATCTGGGTCAGCCTGAAGCCAATAATACAGCTTACTGTAAGGAAGTACTCTGCTGCTAGAGATGCTGTTTTTCAGATGACACACACAATTATGGTCCTAAGCAATTTTCTTAACAGGATGTTTCTCTAGCATCCTGGCCAAATGCTAGCTCAGCCAATTACATATTGCTCATCTAAGGTTCTTTCTATTGCTTCAACTGGATATGATATTCTTCTTCACTTCTTATTGCACAGTAGTGCTACTGGGTGCTGCTTCACCTACAGGTGAATGAAGACAGCCCTGTGTACAGTTTGTTTGAAAGGCATTTTAGGATCCTTTAGGATGAAACATGCCATCTAAAAGTAGGATGCAATGTTATTAATATTCTGTAAATAGATTTCTCCCATAAAACTAGAAAAATATGAAAAGTTGGGAGCCTTTTCTTTCTGTAAAATGTCTTCATAGCTTTAGGTTGGCTTTTTTCCCCCCCCAGGTACAGTATGTTATTCAGGGATACCACAAGAGAAGGGAGTATATTGCAGCTTTCCTGAGTCACTTTGGAACGTAAGTCTTCTTTTAATGCATCTTCTCCTGTAACAGCAGCAAAAGCAAAATTATTTTACCTTTCTGATTCTCAGTTAGATGTCTTGTTTGTTAGCTGAGGCAATGACATTCTACCTCTCATTATAAGGTTCTGCTGACACATTATATATAATCCTACTATAGCAGCTACAATCAACAGGATGACTTGAAGCTAGAGGTAAAACTTGCTGTAGGGCAGGAGAGCATGCTTATTACATGACCCTTGGCTATATAATTAACTTCCACTGGATAAGTCCACATCTAGCATCTTCAGAAAATGATGCACATGGGCCTTCTCCTGGTAGTGATGCTAACAAGCAATCCAGCATTATTACTTCTGGAAGCCAGCCACCACATTGATTCAACTCAGGAAGTAAGCTAAAATGAGGAGGAGATAGTAGATTTCATCCCTTTGGGAAGAAACTGAAGTTTCCTTATTTCTGTATAGAGTGACTACAGAGATACTATGACAATAGGCAAATCAAAAAATGAATGGATGGATGGTTATAGAGAGACTGTAAGGAGGAGCACCCCAGATGGTCTGAGGTGGCACAATGACACCTAAGGAGAGAGGCAGTCTCTATGGATCCAAACCATATAAGTCTTTATAGATTGATATCAATGACTTAAATTACCCCATGGTGCAAATCAGAAGTTAGTACAGACCTTGGAGAACTGGTCTGACTAAAAACATGATTTCTTTTCTGAGAATCATTCAATCCAATCCGTGCTACAGAAAACCCTCCATCTGTGCAGTGGATTTATAACACAGTTCTTAAGGGAAAAAGAATCCATCTCCATAATGACCAAGTAAACTGTGCTAGCATCCTGCTGTGGTTTAAACATGAACGTAGATCCCATCTGATCCCAGGGTCGATAAGATAAAGTTGTTTACCTCTCAGTTGATGATGAAAAGCATGAAACGCACATGGTACATAACAAATTAGTATCCTGAAACATTCCAGTTTACATGTTCTGATGCTGTCATACACTGGTTTGGGTATTTAATCCATTTCGGGGGGGGAAGGGGAATTGCATAAGCAACTGAATCAGAATTTAGGTCCTTGTGTATTATTTAAGACAATGTGATAAATTTTACAATATACAAAAACTAAATTAAAAAAACAACAGCAGCAAAAATAACAATAACAACAACAGCACCACCGTAATTTGACACGCCTGAGTGTTTAACAATATAAGATAATCAGGAATCGAGGATGAAGATATTAATTCAGCTGTCATATGGATTTTTTTTCTCTATGTGACTAAAAAATATGTCCATGTGAAAGCTCTTCTTCAAATTTAAAATATGATTTGTGGATTTTGAATGTATATTTGTATATTTTCGATGTATAAATTGTCAGATTTAGACTCCACCTAAGACCAGGGGTGGGCAAACTTTTTGGCCCGAGGGCCACATGTTGGTATGGAAATTGTATGGTTGGCCATGAATGCTCATGAAATTGGGGGTTGGGATGCAGGAGGAGGTGAGGGCTCCAGCTAGGGTGCGGGTTCTGGGGTGAGGTTGTGGGTGCAGGAGGGTGCTCCGGGCTGGGATCGAGGGGTTCAGAGGGCAGGAGGGGGATTAGCGCTGGGGCAGGAGGTTGGGGCGTGGACGGGGGGCAGGGGTGGAGACTCCAGGCAGCGTTTACCTCAAGCAGCTCCCAGAAGCAGCAGCATGTCCCCCCTGCTCCAGCTCCTATGTGGAGGCGAGGCCAGACAGCTCTGCGTGCTGCCCTGTCTGCAAGCGCTGCCCCTGTAGTTCCCAGCCAACGGGAGCTGCAGGGGTGGTGCTTGGGGTTAGGGAAGTGTGTGGATCCCCCTGGCTGTTCCTACACGTAGGAGCCAGAGGGGGGACATGCCGCTGCTTCCAGGAGCCACGCGGAGCAGGGCAAGCCCCTGACCCTGCTCCCCTCCTAGAGTGCCAGAGTGGGGCAAGCCCCAGACCCCGCTGCCCAGCAGGAGCTCGAGGGCTAGATTAAAATGTTTGGAGGGCGGGATGTGGCCCCTGGGCCGTTGTTTGCCCACCCCTGACCTAGACTATTGGAAGTCAATGTTATGACATGGGTCCCTAGATTTTCAGTAAGGTCTCTGCTTTTTACATCTAACTTCAATGTCATAGTGTATTAATGATCTCTATCTGAGTAACATACATGCAGTTTTGGGTAGATATGTTCAGTTATTACTGAATTATCATTGCAAGTGCCATAAGCAGAGCTCACTGCATTTTCAAAAGTATCTTGTTTACAATGACTATAGCCATTCCTCAGATGGAAGCTCCATTATTGTGATGGAAGTTAGAAAATTATTCCATTTGAGAGGAGCCACATGCAGCCTGCATTTGGATAGAACATAATAGCAGATAGTAAATAAAGTAAAATCTTGAGTATTTTCCTTCGCTTTAACTCAATATCCATTTGCTTATTGTTTATTATTGTAAGGAATATTGTGTAAAACTGTGTTCTTGTTTTATATTTCTGTTTTTATAGTGGTGTGGTGGAATATGATGCAGAGGGCTTCACAAAGCTCACACTGTTGCTGATGTGGAAAGATTTTTGCTTCCTTGTTCACAGTGAGTAGCTGTTAAATTGTTTCCTGTAAAAGGAAAAAAGGCAAACAGCTTTGACTATTTTTATTTAATGACTATGTATTTTTGATGTGGCCATCACACTTTTGAAAACACAAAATCTTGACTGCGATTTGAGAATGAGGGATGATTTATGCAGATAGATCTGATTTTCTAATTTATAAAAACACCAAATGTATTCTGGGAAAGTCAGGGCTGGCTCTACCATTTTTGCTGCCCCAAGCAGTGAAAAAACCTGTTGCCGCCAAATTGCCACCGTGGACGGCAAGGGAGAGAGAAGCTGCCGCTGAATTGCCGCCGTTGCTGGCGGAATGGAGAAGCTGCTGCCGCGGAAACTCTGTCGCCCCTTTCTGACTGCCATCCCAATCACCTGCTTGGAACGCTGGTGCCTGGAGCCAGCCCTGGGGAAAGTGCTCCAGTAACTTGCCCCAAGGTTCTAGCAGCACATGTTGGCACCCAGGCCATTAGTGTGCATAACCCCGGGGTACCCAAATTCATTCATCACCTGCCACGAACCAATAAATTTGTGGGCGTTTTTAGATCAAAATAATATACACATCCATAATGTTTCTTGTACTTGTATTTTCCAAGGTAAATGAATAGAAGTTGTTGCTTTTTTCAATTCACCCTCTAGAAAAACCTGCACCTGATCACCTTTGTTGACCTCCTGTAGTTAGAGAGAGGACAGCCACAAGCAAGATTTTAGGACTCAGTGGGCCACAGTTGACACTCCAGCTATGTTTTGGGCATCCTTGATGCCAACACTTTAAACTAAGTTTGTAAATCAAGACAGCACTAGAACATGTTGTGAGAATGAGGTGACTTGATCATGACCTACAAGTATATACATGAGAAAGAGATTTCTGATAGTTGGTGGCTCTTTAGTCTAGCAGACAGAAATATAACCAGTTCCTTAGGGGCTGGGAACTAAAGTTTAGACAAAGTCAGACTAGAAAGAAGGTGCATGATTTTCACAGTTACAGTAATTAACCATTGGAACAACTTACCTATGGATGTGGTGGATTCTCCATCACTGGAAGTCTTTAAATCAAGACTGGATATATTTCTGAAAGATATGCTATAGCTCAAACGAAAGCTGAGCTTTATGAAAAAATTACTAGGTAAGGTTCTTTGGCCTACATTGTGCAGGAGATCAGACTAGATGATACCAGTAGTTCCTTCTGGCCTTTAAATGCATGAATCTTAGAAACACAGAAATATAGAGAGTATTTGGTTTGGGAAGGAGTATCTGTGCTCTGTCCTCAGACTGTCAATCATCTTACCCTTTATTTATTTATTTTTGACTAGTACTCTTCTCTTCTCTTCTTTGTGGTGCCATTTAGTGTGGAACAATGATAAATGCCACACTGCTCCTGCAAGTATTGTATTATGTTAGCCCTTTAGTGCTGGAATATTCTTGATCGTATTCTTTCTTTTTTCTTGAATTTGGGACAATTCCTCCTATGGGAACACTGATGGTGGTGTCTAAATAGAAACTTGCTGAATGCAAGAGACTATAATCATTTTCGACTCTAAAGAAAACATCTGATCCTATTGTTTATGAACTCCAGAAAATTTGAAACTGGATGTAATTCCCACTATAGCTGTAGGACTTACAGCATAAGCCAATAAAGAAGGTCTAGTTGGACAAGTCAACCTTTCTTTATACATTCATTTCCCACTCCATGCTCTCACCGGCCAGGGGTGTCCTAGTAAACGTTCCTTCACTTTCTGCATCATTCTCCCCATCTTTTTCCCCAACCCTCCCCAGACTTCTTCATCCCTATTGTCTTTAGTTTGGTTTTAAGTTGTATTAAATTAAAGTTTCCCGTGGAGCAGATTTTTGTCTTGAGAGAAGAAAGCGTGGTATTAGCCCTAATAAACATGGAAGTAGCTAGGTTTCATAAGAGTCAAAATTCAAACTTCTGCTAAATGGTAGAGCAGTTTTTAATTGTTAAGTAATATTCAGAGCTCTCTACTTATGACTGTCGAGCCCTTGAGAGGTATGATTATAACGGAACAGCTTGTCACTATGAATTAGCTCCAAGGCCTTGTAAATTGTGCAGTAACTTATCTGTGCAAGTCATTGCATCACTTGCTT
Organism: Eretmochelys imbricata; assembly: GCF_965152235.1. Lineage (NCBI taxonomy): Eukaryota > Metazoa > Chordata > Testudines > Cheloniidae > Eretmochelys > Eretmochelys imbricata. Next base: position 154,133,685 of record NC_135574.1, read on the forward strand.
GTTGAATAACCCACTGCATAACTTAAATAAGTTACATGTACTAAAGGATATTGCAATGAAACCTACATTTCATTTCCTGAATAAAGTAATGCAGACTTTCATCTCTTAACCACTGAAATGACTGTGTATATTATGGTTGAATATTTATCAGCCTGTTGTTAAAATGTCTAGCACAGATAGATTTAAGTTGAAAAAATGTTGTACTTTATGTATTTGCTATATGGAAAAAATCTTCAGAGAATAAATAAAGTATAAGTGAGAAAAATGAGGAACTGTGCAAATGTGCAGAAGGCATCGTGGCAAACCAAGTAAAAGGAATAAGATTCTTTTTAAAATAGATTTGCAGCTTATGTAGACATACCCACGCGGGCTTTCATCTAGCTAGCTCACTAAAATTAGCAGTGAAGTTTTGGTGGTACAGGCATTAGTGTGGGTTGCACAAATGATTGTGTACCCAGGGTTCATAGAGTAAGTAGCCTGAGTTAAGTGAAAAAGTAAAGGACTGAAACTGTAAAAGGTAAATTGGATTTTAAAATAATAATACAGTGGTACAGAATACTGTACTTTACATACACTATTCTAATATTTTATTAAAGTCTTTTTTCTGTTGACTCAACTCAGGATTTATGTCTACTGGAACCCCCGCCTCCACTCCAGAACAGTCTCACGTGATCAAAAGTACAGTATTGTGCAGTACTTATGAAATAAAGGGCACAGTAAAGGAAGTCTGTACAGCTTGTCTTGCAATATAGGAGAGCTATCTAATTGCAGACTTCAGCAACTATTTTAATCTAATCATTATGTGAGTCTATCAAAGTCAGGTCAAAGTGAGGTCACAGGAACTGTTGTTTTAGTAGTTTAGTTCTAAAAGTTAATCAAGTGTTTTCAAAAACATATTATAAGAGAAGAAATGAACATTCAGAGAAGTTCATGTTCATTCACTTGGGAGAGGAAGTCATTAACCAAGTTTAATGTTAATAGTGGTGTAGTTGAAGAGTAACTCTATTCCCTTTGCTACTGTTTTATAACACTGATGTTTTTTCTTTAGTTTTGTAGATAAGATGATTCATTTTCAGAGACTTACAAGGTCTTTCTTTCCTTGGCTATGTACACATGCCTCACATTAATGTTAATACAGATTTCATGGGTGTGTGTCCAAGGTTGAATAGACCTCTGGATATAGACACAAGAGAGAGAATGTGTTACATAATTATTTTGAAACTTGATCTTTACTGTAGATGTACGTTTAGCATCTCAACACAAATGAGATTGGTAGAAGATAGAAGGATTGGAAATAGTAGCTAAAAAGTATCAGTGATGAATTAGTGGTTGTTTGCGTCTTATAATGGAGGATTCGTAAGGATATAGGTTTAAATGGAAAGATCTTGCTTCTTTGCTCCATATATCATCTTATATCAACGAGCATGGTAGCTTCCTTCAAGTATATTGGTAGCTTCCAGCAAGTGTGTACTCTGTGGGCAGTCACGTACCTTTTTGAAGCTGATGGGCACACTTGACTTGGGCAAAATGGAAAAAGCAATTAAGCTCCTTTATGTAGTAAGATAGCTGGAGCACTAGAAGTCACCACCCCAAGCACTGACCAAATGAAAGGCTTGAGCAAAAAATCAACTTCGTAAGAATGAGTTGGTTTCACTGGGAACTGATTGCCAAAGCAGGGGTTGGGGGTGTTAATTTGATTTTAGCTGTACGTGTTAGAAGAAGAAAGCAGCCAGAAAAGTAAGGACAAAGCCAGAGAAACACTGATAGCATGACCCTGAGAGGAAGCTGAGAGAGAGAGAGATTATATTGGGCAGAGCTTTGTCTGGAAAGGAGGCTAATAGCCAGCAAGGACACTGCCTGCTCTGTTTGTTCATACTGTGTTCAGAGAAACAGGTGTTTGTGTCCATGTTTTGTAAATAAACAGGATTGCAAGAAATAAATACCTGACTCTACCATCAATTTCTCCTCCTAATGGAAACATCCTGCAAGGCCTCAAATATTGGCCAACCATTCAGACCAAAAAGGGCAACCTATTGTACTGTTTAGTGTCTGGTCATATTTGAGTCTAGCTGGCTTACTTAAAGAAGAACTGTTGCTTTACCTTGACATGTATTACAGTTGTCCTTTGAGAAGTTGCTTCTGCAGATTCCTAGTCCAGGAGTTACTGCCCTGCCACACAAATCATAGAACAGTGTAAAGCAGTAAAGTCTCTAGGGGATAGGCGAGAGGAGACATTGATTTGGAACCAAGAACATAAAAGACAGTGCACCCTCTCACAGTTATTCTCTGTCTCTTAGCAGATTTGGTCATGAAGCCAATACCTTTCTCTTGTGTGGAGTTAAATATTAGGAGTAAAGAGTGGCTAGCACTGTAGGGTCCTGGTCCATGACTGGGGCTCCTAGGTGCTACCACAATTCAAATAATAATAAAAATAATAATGTTAATGAGTTTGATAGTTTGGAGGCCTTGTCAGTTTTTCCTCCCATGTGGGACTTGTTCCCATACCATTGGGTGCTGAAAAGAAAATAGTCTTCAAGAATTGTTCCTCCGATTCAATCAAAATATCTGCCAGAAATCGTGACTAATGACTAAAATTCCAAGCAGATCATCTTATGGTTCCTGCTCTCCTTGGGGTTTTGAACTTGATTGGCTCCACCTCCTCCACAGGATGTTGTGTGAGAAAAGCACCTTCAGCTAAATGTCTGGGAAAACAGGCAGTCCCATGGTCCAGGTCATCTTGCAAATGGAGGACATGGGTTACAGCAGTAAGAGTCTCTATTTATTTGAGATAGTTGGCACACATCTTGATGGTTCTGTGTTTTTAATTAAATATTTGAAATTTTTGTTTTATAAACTAAAATCTCTCCTGATTATTGTATGGTTCTTTTTATTTTATTGTTCGTGACGGTGTGGCTTCAAGAAGAGAGGTGAAAGGTTGTGGAAGGCGAATTTTTGGAAATGAAAGGGAAAGGGACGAGACAAAGAAAGCAAGTGCACAATAATGTAGGTAGCAAGACAGAGGAGAAGGGTGTGATGCACGTTGGTTAAGAGAAGGGAAGATTCGGCAGCAGAAGGTAGGTTAAGCATAATAACAAAAACAATGGTTTAAAAGTAAGAAGCTCAATACTGAGATACAGTGAAGTCAGAAGTCTGTTACGGTTATGACAGGATAGCTTTCTGCTCTTAGTGACAGCTAGTCAGGAAAAGGTGGAGCTTTTCAAGGACTATTCCTGGAAAGCTTAGGCTAGCAATGGTTCCAGGAGGCCACTAGGACCAGTTCTTGGGAGTGATTCCTTGACAGTGGAGTCAGCAAAGAAGGGTAAGCTGGCAAACCCAATTCCTCCTCTGGCTACCTGCCATTTGCTCCCAGTAATGTTTATTCTTTGGCGTCTGATCCTAAAATTCACCCTTGTGTAGAGAGCATCTGCACAAAGATTAGTCCCACATCTAAGTCCCACATAAGTCCTCACAATAAGGTTTAAGTGGAATTTACATGCTACGTAGGTCTTGAGCATGGGGTGAATGTCACCTGTTGAGTTCAGTGGGAATTGCAAGTACTCCCCACCGCTGAGGATCAGGCACCTTGGTGGGAAAGTGGTTTTAGTCACAGATAAGCTACTCTGTTCCTCACTTAACTGGGTACAGTCCGAGGCTAATCCCAGAACTCAATTGCAGTATTGTGGGGAATGAATTGCCCTTTTGCTACCGAGTTTCCATCATTGCCAGGTCTTTAAAGGGGCATTGTCAACCAGTTGTAGTTTCAAATTTGTATTGTATCATAAATAATTATATAACCTCATCATTATCTATTGAGAATATTTCAACATCACGTTCCTATGGTTCCTTGCTGGATGTTAATATTCTATGAGCTGAATGACATTTTGCAGGCCTTAGTGCTTTGTGTTTGAGGCTAGTAAAGTTGAAGGCAGAGGTGGTTTGTCTCCTTTTATTCTGTTTGCCTGTGTTCATATTAGACTGATATAAAAATATGTCAATATTTTAAAGTAGATTTTGTTGATAACAGCGGGTTGAGATCGGACAAATTATAAAACTTAATATGAATGGAAACCATACATAGTGAAAAGTAAATTAGATTTTAAAATTCTTTGGTTTTATGGCAGTGGTAGTAGTAGCAGAAGCAAGCATTTTTTGGTAAAATGTCAGTTTCCATTGGCAGTGTCTGTCGTTTCAAGGAAACATATGTATGGTTTGCATTTTTTGAAGTTTTTCATTTTTTTATTATGTTGCTCTGGATATTTTAAAGCTCATTATTTAGTATTGCTTCATCTGCTTTGAAATGGGAACTACAAGCTCTTTAACAAGTGTCTAGAAAAGTCATCAACTTTCACAGTAGCTTCTTTTACTCTGAAAAGTGACTATGTAGAAATGTCACTACTCAACAGTCTGTCTAGACCACTACTACCATAAATGAACAGTTCTCACAAACGTTAATGAACTTATCCTCAAAGATCACCTGTGAGGTAGGGAAGATGTATTATACCTACTTTACAGGTGTGGAACTCAGAGACAGAGAGATTAAGTAAAAACAATGAGTCGTTGTTTAGAGACTAACAAATTTATTTGGGCATAAGCTTTCGTGGGATATAATCCACTTCATCAGATGCATAGAGTGGAAAATACAGTAAGCGGGTATAAATATACAGCACATGAAAAGATGGGAGTTGCCGTACCAAGTGTGGGGGTCAGAGCTAACGAGGCCAGTTCAATTAAGTGGTTTCCCTTAGGTCACATAGGAAATGTGTGGCAGGACTGGGAATTAAATACTGATTTCCAGAGTCCTAGTTCAGTGCCTAAACAGCAAGACTAGTTTTCCTCTCCATCCTTGCTTCCTGTGTGTATTCAGAGTTATATCTATTCACTTTCTAAGACAGTAAGCTTTTAGCTCTTTACCATGTTATCACTATAAAGCCAATATACTTCTTGCATCAGCAACAGAATTGTGAAGTAAATTCCAATTGCAGAGCCAAATTCTCACCTGTTACACATGTGCCACAACTAAAGGAAGTGAGGTGGCACAGATGCAATTTAGGATGTAATCTGCCAGCACTAGGGTGTGCCTGCTAAACCCAGGGTTGTGAGTTCAATCCTTGAGGGGGCCATTTAGGGATCTGGAGCAAAAATTGGAGATTGGTCCTGGTTTGAGCAGGGTTGGACTAGATGTCCTCCTGAGGTCCCTTCCAACTCTGATACTCTATTCTATGATTCTATGAAGTAACTGGAGTGGAATTGGAAGACAATTGGATTGTGCAGGAGTAATTTAGAGTATAATTTGAAAACAGTGAGATTGCATGGGAGTGAAATTGGAAGAGGGTGAGGTTGCAGAGGTGTCATCAAGATTTTAGGAACTTTATTTCTGGAGGTGAAACATGAGCAGAAAACAAATCATTTTGATTTTCAGCTCCCAGGCTGAGTTTGAAATACGAGCAGAAAAAAAATCATTACTTGTAAACTGAATAAAATTAATAAGGAACCATTATTAATTGACTGCCATTTTTACACAGACACTTGTCAGAGGAGAAACACACTTTAATTGCCTCCGTATTCTAGTGAAACACTATTTAGCAACTACTCAACAAATTGCAAAGGCTTTCTCTCTCCTCTAACAGCATTAGTGCCATAAGAAGGATAAATGCGTCTTTTCTCCAGCAGTGGGACATCATAGTCCCAAATCTATGCTAAGTTTGAGCACAGATTTTTCTACACTGACAGAAACCACTGCTGTACTTACAGTGCATACTTCAAATGGCTCAAATAGGCAAGGTTCAGCTTTATAGTGCACCAGTGTTTCATCACTGCTAGGAGAAGTTGCTATAGAAACTGGTGCACCAGAAACAATACAAAGAAGTGGAAACCAGAGGAGGTAACCCTTGGGAATTAAAAAAAAAAGAGAGAGAGACAGAGAGAGAGAGAGGGGAAGAAAAGTCATTAACACGTGGCATGCACATGACAGACAGCAACTCCCCCCGCCCCCCTCCAATCCCACTGGAGAGAATTACATAAGAGTTAGAGACAGAAAGACCTATTAGGTTATCCATTCCGTTTCCCAGGGGCCAGTGCAGGATAGTTTCCTTTGGTTCATTTTCTGGTATTTTGTCCAGTCTAGCTTTTAAAAGTCCAAAGCAGTAAGGTTTAATGGGGCTGGAGGATAATGTCCCTCAAAAGATAGAAGTGATTATAAAACATTTGCCAGGTTAGTTTTACAACATCCTATCATATGCTTTCCTTTTATTACTGGAGACTGTTTGAACAGACTCTTAATTTGTGCTGTGAAGTATTTCCCATATAAGACTAAACAAAGAATACAGAAACTTTGTTTGAAGGACATATTTTAAATTTATTGTTTTCACAAGCTGGAGGGCACAGTCTTTCTAAAAAGTCATCCCAAATTGCACTGCGATTATTTTGTATTATAAGAATGGGGTAGTAAAAAACCCAAAGTTCAGCAGATCTACCACTAACAATAAATAAGATAAAAGCTATTCAGTGGAACTGTTTGTGTCTTTCTTGAAAAGTCCCTTTGAAGTATATAACCTCTTCTGGTTTGTGTAGCCCATAGAGCTAACTTTAGCATTTATTTTATTCAGCAGTAATGCAAGGAACCTACAGGCCTGTATCTTGTAAGAAATTGGCTTCAGTAGTTAGCATAAGACTTGAGGCCTGTGAACATTGGCACAGATAAATGGTTCAACCATCACCCCTAAGTTTTGGGGAACAGGAAATGGAGTGTGGAAGGGTGAATTTTGTTCATAACGACATCAGCAAACCACAGGAACATGAGCTAACACCAGCTTCTGGATAGAACATTCACAGTTATCTGACTGCAAGAGTGCCGTGGCAACAAATTGATATATATGATAATAAGTTGAGATAATTAATATGCTAATCTATAGGAGAATGACATCCCAATATTAGTAAGATGAGGAAATACAAATGAGGAAGACGAGAGAAACCCCTACTGACTATACATTAGATGTAGTGGTGTCAGCATAATTTTTTATAAAAAGGATAATGGTCACTGGTGATGATGAGGAAGGTGATGCTGACGAGGAAAATCATGGCTAACATTTCAGGTTTTTCTGCAAGGGGTGGTGTGAGTATATGGATGTTCAGATGTACATTCTGTATTATCTCTCTCTACCTTACTGGTTTAAAGTGTTCGTGACTTTGCTAAATGTATTAATAAACTATTGTAAATATAGAAGGGCTCCTACAGTGTGAGTATTGCAACTGTGCACATCAGGGTTCTCCACTGTACTGTAATTTTAATAATATTGGACCTGATCTTGAGACAAGAACCTGTTAAACCTCAAAGTGATAACTGGGAATTCTTAAGTAATCAATATAATTACTACATAGTCATTAGATCAGGCTAAATTTGACAAGGACAGAGTAGTGTTTTGGCATTGTGGCCTTGTCTAATCTGATGCTTTCTGTAAAGTTTTGCACCATTGCACTATTACTAGTGCTGCTCTCCTGGTGATGGGAATAGTGGGAACTCTAGTGTAGACAAAGCACTGGTATTTTTACCACCATGTCCTTTATCTCTGGTAAGTGGCCAAATAGCAAGTGTGAAAAATCAGGATGCGGTGGGTGTAATAGGCACCTATATATGACAAAGCCCTGAATATCAGAACTGTCCCTATAAAATCGGGACATCTGGTCACCTTAATCTCTGTGCAGATCAAATCTAGATGACACAGTAGTAAAAATGCTAGTGGTCACCAATGCCTGGTCTACACTATAGCTCCCATTGTTACTACCACAGTTAGGAATTTTAAGAAAGATCTCAGTATAGACATGGCAATGGCAAAATGCTGTTCAGTCATTCTCAAACCAGAAAGAGTTTCACACTTCTGAAGAACAGTTTTTATAGGAGATGCATAAATTCCAGGCTCAGTGTAATCCACAAGATAAACAAGTTCAAACTTCATAATATGCAGAAATAGTTTATTCCAATATAAGTCATTGTTTCCATTATTCAGAAAGACACATGGGCTATGGAAAAACATTATAATCAAAAATAACCACTTCTGTATTTTAGACTTTTAAGTTGGCCTTCTGCAAAGATGTTATATGCAATCATAAGAGATGTTTGGGGAGGGACAAGTTGGATGGCTCAAGGTCTTCAAAATGGGATGTATAGCCTTGCTCTTCTCGGTCACCAGTTCAAATCTAGCTGAGGTTTATAGTGACTGAAAGCCATTCCTATCCAATATGAAAAAGAGTTGGAGGCCTTTGTCCATTTCAAAAGGAGCATGTTTCCATCACAATACACACCACCGAAGTTGTCATTAGTTGATCCTTTGCTGGCAGTTTCCACAGAGAGGCCAAGAACTAAATGACCATACAGCACTAACCTTCTGCCCCAGAGGTACCTGGCTGGATTAAAGCTGACCAAGACAAAGATTCACCAACATTTCTCCCACCCCCACCCCCAGTCTTTCCATTCCATTAGGCTGTTCATAACCCCTCTAGCAAATTCACCTTCTGAGCCTTTCAGTGGACTCCTGGCTTACTTCCTAATCCTGAATACTTGATCTTCCTATCAACTGAGGCAGGAAAATTTCACATGGTTGTAAGGGTCCACCATTCCACAGATCTTGTTTCAGTTTGAGGACTGGGTCCTCAATGAGTAGTAGTCTTCCTTCTGTGTCATTATTAAATTAATGCTCCAGCATGATGCTATGGGGTATGAATTTCAGACACAATGTAAATCCTGGATATTGCCAACATACAGTTATTAAAGGGACTCCACTTAAAATGACACACTTCTGATTTTTTTAACCTTCTACTGTTATTATTACACCTAAGATTAATGTATAACCCAAAAACTTAAGAGAAAGCATACATTTTTCTCTCTTTTTCAGTTGCACTTGGTACATTTGACAGCATTTCATGTATAATCAATTTAATTCTTTCAGCTGGAAAGGCAGTCAGTTCCCCATGTTGTCTGCATGCATCTTTTACACAGCAACAAGAGAAAGAAAATCATTTTTCAAAATAATAAAATGTGATTACAAAAGCACAAAACTGGCAGGGGCCTCGGGGGCAGGTGGAGCACCATGAACTGCTTTTAATTCACTTTTAAAATCTACTGGGTTACAGATTTCCAGCTGAGAGTGTTCCTTTGACAATCCTATGGACCTTCTGCAGCAGAAGGGATGTTAGTCTTAATATATTTACCAAATTCTAATCCAGGTGACCCTACAGACCTAATTTGCCCCAGTAATTTCAGTTGAATGTTATTCTTCATTCTTTCTCCTTCTCCCTTAAAAATATTACCACTGTGGTGTCACTGACATAGAATGGCTGATGCATTTCCAATCAATTGATAAGTTCACTTCATTGGTTGATAGTGATTCCTGTACTTATGGACCAGATTCACCCCTTCAGTCTGCACTTTGAATCAGCAGAACTTAGGCTACAGGTTTTCAGCAGCAGAAAGTCAAGGGAGGAGTGGTGAGATACAGTAGCCAAGCCAACTATAAGCCCTGATCCACTGAGGGATCTTGACCGAGCCACCGCAAAGCCAAACATGCTGGTGACGAGGCCAGGTCAGACAATTCAGGAGGTGCACTGAATCAGCAGATCTCTTATGGAGCCTTCACCGGTGGAGCTCCCACAAGAACTTCATGGAAGCTGCTTTCTTTAGTAAAACCCAGTTGGAGGAGGTGCAATGGTACCATCACCTGCTTTCTCCCAGTGGTGAACGCCTCCCCTGGTGTAACTGCCCTAACCTATGCAGAGGATACAATGTTCATGTCCCTGCACCCATGGTCTGAATCTGGTCCATGGTCTGTAAGAACATAAGAACGGCCATACTGAGTCAGACCAAAGGTCCGTCCAGCCCAGTATTCTGTCTACCAACAATGGCCAATGCCAGGTGCCCCAGAGGGAGTGAACTTAACAGGTAATGATCAAGTGATCTCTCTCCTTTTTCATGTATACAATTCATGGTGTTATTGGATAATGTTACATATTTTGTCCTTTAAAAGTTATCTGATTCTTACAAGGAAATATACATATATAACATATCAGAACAGATGCAGGAGTAAATACTAAACAATTGTCACTAGCCAGTGCCAGATCGGCTCGCCAGGTATGTTTCTTATACACCTCAAATAAAGTGTATGTGTTTATACCTCTTAAAAAAAATTCAAACTCTTAGTCAGTCATTAAGCTCATGTGGGTGGTAGACTGTCTACATAATCCCCAGTGCTTCTGTGTGTTACTGTTCTCTCTACCAGAACAGAAGTGCATTTGTATTTCTGATCTCCACCCACTGCAGGAGGTTTCATTCCCTCATTACATACTGTATGAAAGTATGGAGGTAGAACAATCCTTTCAATGAAATGTGATAGAATGAAGTCATTCCACCCCAATGTCCAAAACATAAATGAATGCTTAGCACTTTTCATTGAGCCGCCCAACACCCTGGTGTGGTATGTATGTTGGCATTACTAGCCCCATTTTACAGCTTTGGAAACATATTGCTCTAACAAACACTAAGTGCTTTTGTCTGTATGAACAGTTAGACTGAGGCAAGTTGGCATGTGAATCAGCCCCATGCTAGACAGCGCAGACTGACTGACATGTGTTAACAGCTCATTAAGGCCTGGTCTACACTACAGAGTTAGGTCGATGTAAGGCAGTTCACGTTGACCTAACTCTGTAAGCATCTACACTAAAATATAGCTCCCACCGATGTAACTCACTCACTGTGCTAACTTAATAACTCGACCTTCATAAGAGGCATAGTAGTTAGGTCAACACAGTGTCAGTGTAGGCATTGCGTTGCTCACATCGACTGTTGCTGCATTTCAGAAACAGTCCCACAATGCCCCCATACTAGCAGTTAAATTGGTGCAGGTGCTCCTGGTGAGGGAGCGCACCACCGACACACAGAGCATAATGTGAACGATTCCATTACTGTGGTGGCTGTATGTCAACGTGACTTAGGTCGGCTTAATTTAGTAATGTACATTTGCCCTAAGAATTTGAGACTTGCCTACTATGTAAGAAGTCACTGTTAAGAGATGTTCAGTCCATGCTCTAACCACTAAACCACACTACTGTCTCTGTCTTTAAAAAGTTAGATAAATATCAAGAATTGATTTCTTTGGTAGCCATGTTGTCAAGTATACAGTATATCTCCCATTCCTTCTCATAGTATTTAACACAAAAGTATTTTTTTCTTTTGTCCTTAGCTACAGTATTACTGAGGCAGTCATGTTCCTGTCTTGTACTGCAAATTCTTTACAAATAGATACTGAGAGGGTTCCAGTTAAATATATGGTAGAGATAAAAGATAGGGTGAAAGCACTCCTGTTTCTTTTTTTATGGTCTGAGTACCTTATCTTTTCTTTGAGATTTATAAACATGGGAGACAAGTGCAGCCTGGAAGAGGGGGCTGGAAATGTGAATTGGAGTATTGTAATATAAAACAAATTCTGGGTTGCTTATAGATAGGAAATTATTAACACACCGGACCTCTTCTTTAAAAAGAGAAAAAGTGTTTCCTCTCCTTTTTGTCTGCGGTTTATTTACCTTGCTTGCAAGATAGCACTGAAATGAAAAGGTCTACATAGAACCCTATTGTTACAACTTTAGATGTACATAGTTTCTAGAAAAATAACCTTAGTTGCACTGCCCGTGGGGGCACAGTTTACAGTTCTGTAAGTTAGTAATGAATCACTCTGTTTCACAGGCTGACTTTCATAGTCTGTTTCGTGTTTCACAATCCAAGGTTTGTTTATAATGTTTCTTATGTTGCAGGTAAAATGTACAAATACTCAGGCTCAATCTTTACTTTAAAATCTAAATTTAAGCCCTAGGGAGGGAGGACAGTTATTTAAAGAGGTGCATAGAGGGATAACAGTGGGTAAGGAGATGAAATAAGGGGAAAGTGTAGACTGGGTCTAAGGAAATTGATACAGATTAAGCAGGGGTGCACAGAGGTTTTTGGAGGTCTGGGACAAAATCTGAAACAGAGGCATCCCCACCCTTCCAAAAAAATTACCGCTAATGGGAGGCCCAGGAGGCAGGGGGTTGGTTTGGAGAGCGAGCCAGCCCACAGTCATGCTGCAGCAGTGTCTCAGCTCCTGTCCCATGCAGCTGGGCCCTGCTCCCCACTCCAGGTGTTGCAACCTGGTATGCAACAAATGGTGGGCCAAATCTGAGTGGTGTTGCGACCCCACACCTCAGGTCAAAATGTCACTTGGTTTGGGGGCCTCCTCAAATGTGGGAGCCTAGGGCAAACTGTCCTTTTTTTCCTCACACCCCTCCCTAGGCAGGTCTGTGATTAGGCTGCGATTTACCTTTTGCTTGTAGCAAGACTGAAGCCTGATCTACATTAGAAAGTCATACCAACAAAACTCTCCATTCTTCTGTAAAGCTTGGTGTGCATCCATACTTAATTGTGTCCCCCAGAAAAAACCTCCCACTTTCTCCAGCTGTTGTACCTGTTTCCAGAGCAATATAGGCCCCTTGCAGTTCAGTTCTGTGGGCATAGTGGCACTCTGGACTCACATGTACCTACACCCCTGTAAACAGTCCTTCAGCTGCAGCCCCACAAAGCAACATTCCCTTAAAGAATTCCCTCTCCAATAGTACATTTGATTGAACTCTGCTGCCCAGGAGGTCACAGTGGCCAGAAGTTCACCTCATTTTAAATGCCCAGTGCAGTCTTCTTCACAGCCACATCTGTTCCTCTTAGCTGCCACCTTTTGATGAAAACATGGCTTCTTGCACTCAGTCTCATGCTGTTGCTTTGTCCAGGAAGAAGGTGCACTATGGGGAGAGGAGCCATGTGCAGGCACAGCTACCGCCCTCCCTCAGGAACAAGAATATTTACAGTGACTTGGAAAGGAGATGGTAAAACTCTAAATTCACTCTTGAGTCAGCTTCAGTTGAATCTCTCTAAGCACTGCATCCTTGCAAATACAAAAGGATTGTATGTGCTGCCCTTACAGTGGAACAGAGAGCTGTGTTCCTCTTTGTTGCATCTGAGTTTGCAGTGGCGAGTTCATAAATGTCATATGAAAGTGTTTGATTATGGGATAAATCAGAGGGAATTGTGGGCATTTGACCCCAACCTTCAGAATACTCTGAGAGGTATATGAGTATCCCACAACGTAAAACAACAAGAAGGTCAGATCATATATCTGTGTGTGTGTTCATTAACCTGTGTACATGAGACAGTTAGGAAGGTTAGTTAGGATATCTGGGTGCAGAGTTATCAATATGTTGAGGACACTTATCTCTATACCTCAGTCATGCTTGATCTGAAAAGAGCAGTTAAACAACCAGCCTCACATAGGAGACCGTTTTTATTATAGGTGGAGCTGGTAGCACTGCTTATTAGTAAGGTTGCTCAACACTTCCCATAACAAGATCCTGTTTTCAGTTGCTTACAAAAACAGGACTGGGACAGTGAAGAGGCTGAAGAGGACGTGGGCAGAAGTGACCAGGTTTGAGGAAACAAGATACAGAAGGGTCTGTGACCAGTAGAGCACATTCCTTTCCAGAACCTGGAATGGAACCCCAGATTCCTGAATTTCAGCATTTCTCTGCTGTCAGCAAATACCCGTGAAACCCACTGGCAAAGTGTGTCTCTCATCCCCCTCAAGTGCTAGAGGATGGCAACCTACTACTCATATCAGTTACTCTGATAGCTCAAGTGGTGGAGGTCTGTGTGGTGGAGCTAAAAGATCCAACCCTGCTGATGACCCAGATGAGGGCTGATAAGGTTTCAACTGGAGTATTGTGTCCAATTCTTGGTGCCACATTTCCTGAGGGATGTGGACAATTGGAGAAAGTCCAGAGGAGAGCAACAAAAATTATTAAAGGTCTAGAAAACATGACTTATGGGGAAAGACTGAAAAAACTGAGTTTGTTTAGTCTGGAGAAGAGAAGACTGAGGGGAGAAATGATAACAGTTTTCAAGTACATAAAAGGTTGTTCTTGTTAACCTTTGAGGATAGGACAAGAAGTAATGGGTTTCAGTTGCAGCAAAAGTGACAGGTTTCAGAGTAGCAGCCGTGTTAGTCTGTATCCTCAAAAAGAACAGGAGTACTTGTGGCACCTTAGAGACTAACAGATTTATTTGAGCATAAGCTTTTGTGAGCTACAGCTCACTTTCCACTGCATGCATCTGATGAGGTGAGCTGTATGCTCAAATAAATTTGTTAGTCTCTAAGATGCCACAAGTCCTCCTTTTCTAGTTGCAGCAAAGGAGGTTTAGGTTGGACATTAGGAAAAACTTCCTGACAGGGTGGTTAAGCACTGGAACAGACTGCCTAGGGTGATTGTGGAACTTCGGTCATTGGAGGTTTTTAAGAGCAGGTTAGACAAACGCCTATCAGGAATTATCCAGTTATTACTTTGTCCTGTCTTAAGTGCAGGGGACTAGACTAGGTCACCTATTGAGGTCCCTTCCAGTCCTACACGTCTGTGGTTCTATGATTATATCATATGATGAAATTTGTTTTTTCAGTTTGTTTTTATAAAATGTAGGAAATTACACACAAAGTAACTGTGTTAAAAGAACCATTATTAAGGTTGAAAAGTCAAGCACTCAAAAGTTAGGAAACACGGGAATTAAGGTTGCCTAATTCAGCCCCCGTAGTATGTATGTTTTATGATACAGTCTAGTTACGTGATCATATACTGTTTTTTTCACAGGATCCCTGCATTTTTTAGTGTACAGGAGGGACCTGCTCTGTGGATACAGTAGAACCTAAGACCTTGTCTATACTACAGGAAAAAGTCGATATAAGCGACGCAATTTGAGTTATGTGAATAGTGTAACTCAAGTCAATGTAGCTTAGATCTACTTGCCATGGAGCGCATACTATGCAATGTCAATGGGAGACGCTCTCCTGTCGACTCCCCTTACTCTTCTCAATCCAGTGGAGTACAAGAGTCGACAGGAGAGCGATCTGTGGTAGATTTAGCAGGTCTTCACTAGATACGCTAAATCAACCGCCGATACGTCGATCGCCATGCATCGATCTCCCAATAAGTGTAGGCAAGCCCTCAGAGTTACAAACACCTCAGGAATGGAGGTTGTTTGTAACTCTGAAATGTTCATAATGCTGAACAAAACGCTGTGGCTGTTGTTTCAAGCGTTTACAACTAAACATTTACTTAATACAGCTTTGAAACTTTACAATTCAGAAGAAAAATGCTGCTTTAGCCATCTTAATTTAAATTAAACAAGCACAGAAATAGCTTCCTTACCCTGTCAAATCTTTCTTTTTAAACTTTTCCTTTATTTTTGTCGTAGTTTACGTTTAACACAGTACTGTACTGTATTTGCCTTTTTTTTTTTTTTGGTCTGTGCTGCTGCCTGATTGTATACTTCCAGTTCTAAATGTGCTGTGTGGTTGATTGGTCTGTTTGTAACTCTGGTGTTCATAACTCTGAGGTTTTATTGTATATGAAATGGAGCAGGGATTTTCTTGGTTATGACATACCTCCCCTGCATACTGCTGCCAGTTTTGTTTAGAGTTTGAACTTTTGAAAGAATAAGCATAACGTTTTGTTCAGAGTTACAAATAGCCTCCATTCCAGAGGTGTTCATAACTCTGAGGTTCTACTGTACCACTAAAAGGAATATAAAATCAAATGTCGAAAAAAAATGTCTTTACCACCGATCTAATCAGGAATCAAAGATTTGCATGTTATATTAACTTGTAAGATTAGCTCCAAGGTAAATAATACTTTCTTATTAACTCTGGAGTTGTTTGCCTGTGTGATGTGAATGGTTAACATTGTTCTGTTCCAGACCTCAGTGTTATTGACCTTTGAGAAGGTAAACAAAAGAAGCTTACTAACTCCTGGCATAATTTTTCAGGCAATTGTTAGCCAGGGTTTGTTATTTAGATAACAATATTGAAAATATACTGAGCGTATCCATTAAATTACATGACAGCACAAAAGCAAGAAAAACTCAAATGTGTATGTATTGTTTTTTGTAGCTTCTTTTATATTTAGAAAACATCAAACTATTTATAAGCTGTAATTAAATCTCTGTGATTCATTCTTGATGTGCAAATCACTTTTTCTTTTTCATTTTGGAATAAATACAGAATAAAAAGTTAGGGGCAATGTTGAGGTTCTTTGCCCGGGTTTACTCAGCACTGCCATAAAAGTTTTACCTGAGTAAGGATCGGAGCTTTGCCAAATTAGGGAGTTGACCCTATTGGTAATTAGTCTGTAAATGTTAGTGTAGTCTAAGTCTGAGTGAAACAAGTGTCTTTCTGTTTTTAACCCTACTTGTGTGCTCCTCTGGCCAATTATTGTGTTATTTAAAATAATTATTTTAAAAAAATAAGCCAAAGTAAAAAATCAAAATGATTAAATTATGCTGAATCTGAAACTGAATCAGAAAGCTTTACTTTCCTGAACTAGTTAATAGTTTAAATTTTCCAACGGAAGCGCTTCCATTCCTGGGAGAGAAGGGGTAAATGGGACTTCCTTTGACAACCTTTTCATTTTAAAACCAAGACTAGTTTGACAGCAAGATTTGTACCTTCCTAAGTAAATATTACTATTTAACCGTATGACTTGTGGAAGCTTGTTAAGTGACGTGACTCACCTAGATAAAGTTATTTTTAGAGATGTAATTTGTACTGTTTAGAAGGGGAAAAAAAAATGCTGGTAAAGAGCTAAATCCCTCATTATGGTTTACAAAGCTCATGAAACAGCATCCATGCAAAAGATGACTAAGCAAGGGTCTATTGCCACTTTCAGGAATTTACAGACATGAGTCATCCACTTATTGTCTGCAGATACACCACCAAGGTACCTGTGAGTCAGCTTTGATTTGGAAATAGCACTTGCATTCAACATGAATACTTTTTTTGTGTTTCTTAAGTATCTGAGTACTGTGGCTAAATAATATGCTAAACCAAAGCTTGCTTTTGTAATCTTCACAATTCAGATGCTCACTTAAGAAAGTGTGATTGATTTTGCACTGTGATGCATTCTACATAGTAAAATATAAATGTGGTGTGCGCTTGATATAATTTTGCCAACACTTAACTCTGTACCCTTGTATACTATACAGAAGCAGATTTTATCTGTGTTCTATAATACATAATTATATCATTTGTATAACCAGTAAAGGGTAAAAATCTTCTCCATCACACCTTTGCCTCCTCCACAAAAACACAGGTTTGACCAAGAGCAAAATATGACTCTTTATCTTCAAAACCCCTTGTAAATATTAACTTATAACATGTTTTCACATCACATAAAATAAGCAAACTTTGGGGCTGAATTCAAACTTGACATAAGAAACTACTACTTTATTAACTCCAGTGGACTTATGCCCGCTATGCCAGCAATGAATTTGGCCCTTAATGTCTACTTCTGAAATAATAGCTGGCTATTTGAGATGTGTAGAGCAGGTTAAAGTTCAGAGCCATTTCCTGTTTTCTTGAACTATAGGTGTGGTTGTGCTCCATAATTAGGGTCACATTTTTGCTTCATGAGACTCAGCTCACATCCTTAATTAGAGAAGCACTTGGTTTAAAAAATGAGAGTTTTGGTTGTCCTTTGTGTTCTTAGGTGGACAATAGCTTTAGAAATCAAAGGCAGCTACTATTACTTTTCAAGATTTGGCTTGAAGTTCAAGGTGGTACTGCTCTTGGCCAGGAGTGGACACTTCAAATGTAAACCTATCTATTTTGATCGTCTGGTTCCACGGTTTACATTATATTTGACTCCTGAAAGCCTCCCTAAATGTTTTGGTTCAGAAAAGGAGGAAGCTCTTTCTTTCTTTCTTTCTTCTCTTGCTGTACCTCTGTTGAAAAAATACTCTGAAAGATGAAAGGCTAATCACAGGAAATGAGAGCTTCTCTGAAGTGACAGCAATGTCTCTCTAGTGCTTTTAGACAGTAGCTCTACTGCTATATACTTTTTCTTAAAAACAAAGCTTTTGGTTTAGTTAATGGGAGGAAAAATGCTATTATTGCCTCTTTCACATAGGAAGAGGTTTTCAAAATCAAGCTAATGGAGACCAGAAATTCTCTAGTAAAAAGTTAAATGAAATAAATAGAGATAATATGATTTAATTTCTTTACTGGAGTTTGCTATCCTTCGTACTTACAAGCAAACAAGTGTTTCATACCATTTGCACAGTTATTTGAGGGAGGGTTTTCCTCAAGGAATTGATTCTGCAGAGAGAGCAGATAAAGGTTGTACTAAGAAATGGAGTTTCAATATACAGAATTAGACAAAGTAAACTTCCAACTTCAAAACTGAGAACCAGTCTCCTGGGGTTTCCGTTGCTCTCTGCAGAGCAGCTCTTTTGATTCTTTGGCATAAGAGTAATGTCTGTAAGAGAGAGGAACAAGTAGTTTGCTTACTGATAAGTGGCTCAATGTGTGGCAATTCTTTTTCAGGGATATCGTGCATTAACTATGCCACCAAGAAGACTTTGACAAAGTATTTCATTTTTTAATCTAATATTTCTTTTTCTTTAACATAGTAATGTTCTTCCCCAAAATTGATCAAACTAACTCAGATGGACACAAATCAGACATCAAGAATTATAACATTCAAAAACCAGTCGGAGAACACTTCAATTCCCTGGTCACTCGATTACAGACCTAAAAGTAGCAATTCTTCAACAAAAAAACTTAAAAAAACAGACTCCAACGAGAAACTGCTGAGTTGGAATTAATTTGCAAACTGTATACAATTAATTTAGGCTTGAATAAAGACGGGGAGTGGATGGGTCATTACACAAAGTAAAACTATTTCCCCATGTTTATTCCCCCCCTCCACCCCCGACTGTTCCTCAGAGGTTCTTGTCAACTGCTGGAAATGGCCCACCTTGATTATCACTACAGAAGGTTTCTCCACCCCCCTCCTCCTGCTGGTAATAGCTCACCTTACCTGATCACTCTACTTACAGTGTGTATGGTAACACCCATTGTTTCATGTTCTCTGTGTATATAAATCTCCCCACTGTATTTTCCACTGAATGCATCCAATGAAGTGAGCTGTAGCTCACGAAAACTTATGCTCAGATAAATTTGTTAGTCTCTAAGGTGCCACAAGTCCTCCTTTTCTTTTTGTGGATACAAAGTAACACGGCTGCCACTCTGAAATCAGTCCATCATGTTACCTCTGAAATGTATCAAGTAAGCATTTGTGTGGGCTGAGTCCCCCAGTTAATCAGAGCCTTATCACGACATAAAACTCAGACACTGGACTGAACTTATTGAACTCACTGAACTGGCCAGACATCAGTACTTTAACTGATCTGCTTTAGCCTGAGACCACAGCTGGAATACCTCATTAAGTTTTGTGTATCTCATTACCATAAACATATGGAGGGAGTGACTGGGGTTGGCAGGCTTGATTTGGAGTGCAGGGGAAATAAGGCTTGTCCAGTTCAAAGAGTAGGAAAATTTAAGCTATCAGAAAATCTTTCTGAGATTGCTATATCTTAGGCTGTGGAAGAGGCTTTCAAAGGAAGTGGTGGAAGCATCATATCTTGAAACATTTAAAAATAGGATACACAAAGCACTTGCAAATATATTGGAGGAAACAGTCCTGCTCTGGCATAGAAATGGGATAGATGATTTAACATGCCTTTTCCATTTTTAGTTGCTATTATTCTCAGCAATTTTACAGTTGGTGGTTAGCTTCTCTTTTGATACTACATCTGACATTATTCAGTCAGGATCCTTGACGTCTCATTAGGTAGAATTGTGAAGTCACAAATGAAGATTTCTGAGGTCCCAAGTTCCCATGAATGAGCTACAGTCTTACAAAACTAAATTGGTGAGCTGACTAAAGAATTTGTTCTTTTGTCTCTTAGGGTTAGTGGAATGCATCATTTTGGGATATTAAATGGAATAGTGAGGGGTGCTTTAAGGGCCAAATCCCGTATCACTAAAGACAGTGCAGGTTTTGCCACTGACTTCAGTGGATGCAGGATCAGGCCTTAAAAGTAAATACTGAGATTGATGTATAAGTAAAAGTCTTAAAACAAACTAGGGAGATTTTTTAAGTCTACCGAATATAAAAGACCCAAGAAAATGTTATACTCCAAGAACACGTTTGGCAATTAAAAGGTTAAGTTTTACCAGTTGAAGAGTCTCTGGAATACTCTCTCTTGTAGACTGGTTTGTTGATCTAACAGACCTGACTAATCTTGAGATGGCCTCCTTCTTTTTGGGTGATAAACAAGGGGAGTTAAAAGAGATAGGATCTAATTCTGGGGATACTTAAGAGTAAAAAGTTTCTGATATCAGTAACTTTGTAGTTTTAGTTGTTTGTTTGCTTAACACTGATGACTGTGAGTTGGGATTCCTTTGGTCTGTTCTAGATTCTGCAAGTGTGACCTTGATTAAGTCACTTAACCTCTCTGGGCCTCAGTTTATCCATCTGTAAAATGGGGATAATAATACTTGCATCTCCCAAGCAAGGTATAAGGGTTAATTATGGCTGATAAAGCACTTTGAGCTCATCAGATGAAAGGGTCTATAAAAGTACAATATTGCTCTATTTCGCAAAATAGAATGTATAGTAACATTCCTGAAAGTAGAAACTAAGCTGGAAAAATACAGACTTTAATGCATTAAGCATTAGAGAGAGAGAGAGAGATTGAACTGGTGGAAATACTGTGATTAACCTGTAAATGCACAATAAAATCATGTCATTTGCTTTGTAAAATAAAAATACTTCAGTAAACATAAATTGAGTCAGACATCGACATAATGTAATCCATGTTTATTGGAAGTACAAGAAGAAATGTTAGAATTCCCCATCATTTTCACTTTTTTCATTTAAGATCTGGTTAGCTACATTTCTTAACCTGAGTTTAGAGTCAACAGGTAGGAATGATATATTTCACAATAAAGATGAAAGCAAGAAAAGGTGTCTCTTTCATGTCATCTTTTTCTTTTGCTGTCTTTGCAGTTGACCTACCGCTGTACTTTCCTCGAGACCAGCCAACTCTAACATTTCAGTCAGTCTATCACTTCACTAACAGTGGACAGCTGTATTCCCAGGCCCAGAAAAACTACCCTTACAGCCCACGCTGGGATGGCAATGAGATGGCCAAGAGAGCAAAGTAAGAAAGACTATAATTTAATACCAAAAGTTTCATTTGTTAGAGGGTCAAGTGTTGTTCAGTATTAGAGTATAGATTTATCTGTATGCACTGGACATTCTTATATGTGACACTGTTTCTGTATAGTGTTTTCTTTGGTTATTTTTGTGTTGGAACTGAATGCAGTCTTAATATTCACACATTTTTTGAGTGTAACTTACAAGTTTATATTTTATTATTAATAATCAATTATTATGATATTGCCAAAGGACCAACCAGGATTGTGATTCTGGGCAATGTGCAGGAAATAATGGACTGCTGATTCAGTGCAGTGGACTTCCTGAACTGTGGAGTAATAGAGGAAATGCATATCTTGATCCTGGCCCGCCCACCCCCATCCCTCAGACTGAGTACTTAAACAGAAAGCGGTACTTTTCATGTTTATGCAGGCATCAGTGGATCACCAGGAAGGTTTCACTGACATTAGCCAAGGGTAGTCAGAGAAGGTGCATAATGGGTTCCTCCTCAGGACTCAACTGAGTCAGTTCAGCTGACTCTGGCTCTCCACTGGATCTGCATCCTCTGCATGCATGTCCTTGACAAGCTCTTTGTTGCTGTGCACTGCTGGGGTTCCCTCCTCAGGATCTCACGTAGTGTCCACTGTCACTTTTGGGGTAATGGTAGGATCCCCACCAAATATGGCATCCAACTCTGCCTAGAAGCAGCAGGTATGTGGGGCAGCCCCAGATTTTCTGTTGGCCTCCCTTGCCTTTTGTCCAGCAGCTGCAGTTCCTTCTTCTTCACCCAACATTGATGCCCCTCCCTGTTGTGCCCCAACTGCATACCCTCTGCAATGTCCAAATAGACATCTTTACTTCTGCAGTTATTCTGCATCTGGTCTTGTACTGCTCCTCCCCACAGGCTGAGGAAATCCAAGACTTCTTTCCTGACCAGGCAGCAGTGCAAGGTTTACCTGTTTCTTTATGGGTATCCATATCTGTCTGCTCTGAGGTGGGCTTCCGGAAGAGACGCATTTCCAAAACATGCTGGTGTTTTAAAGTGTTTTGGCGGGAGGAGGAGTTCTGGTCACTGTGACCCCTTGACAACAGAGTTCAGAATGGTGATCAGGAGGGTCATTGTCACAGGGACAGGGGCACTATAGGACTGTTCCCAGAGGACTGTTTTTACTGGCATAGGTAATACATGATCCACACAGACATTGTAGCAGTGGAATAGTGCATGTAGAGGGCTTATGTAATTCAGGGAGATGGTTTAATGAGACCAACAGAAAGTTAGAGTTTTACTACCAGGACTCAAAAGTAAGTGAGGACACAAAGAAAGATGTGCCAAACTAAGGTATGTTTTATGGTCACATTTTGTAATGTGGCCCAACCCTTAGGACCAGCTAACACATTTTTACCACAACCAGCTAATTAATTTTTAACGTGACTCTCTACACTAGGGGCTAAAGTGTATTTGAGCTTTTTAATTTAAACATATTAGTTAGCACATTTGAAAACAACACACATTTCCCCAGAATAGACAAACCTTTAAACTCATATGAGCCATCTGTCTAAAAGTGTGCCAAAGATGTTGTCCTAAAATATGTGGCTAGCATAAGAACGTATAGTACATTATGGAAAGCTAGCATCTGTGTTTGTGCAGTACCTGTGAAATAAAATATCTTTGTGTGGTTTCCATGGGAAAGCTCTTGATTTTTTCTTAAGTAGGCATTCAAGTGTGCGTGAATTGTATCTTTAAAGAATATGCAGACTCTGAGCCTGTGATTTCATGAAGGAATATTGTAAATAACGTTTGTTTGTTTATACAAATTATGTTCAGTTGTTAGACACATTCTGGCTGAGTTTCTGCCCTGACTTGCACCCTGTGCAGCCCCATGGCTTTCAGCGGAGCTGCAAGGAGCGCAAGTTAGGAATGAATTTAGTCCTTTATCCTAGTGTTAGCCTAAATAAAGTATTTTACTTGTCAAAAATTGCAGAAGAGTGGAAAACTGGTATTCCAATAAATACTCATACTTCAGAGTTTATGTGCTCTCTCCAACTTGGCTAAAACAATGTGTTCCTTAAAATTTGTTTCTGAATAATACTGTTGCCATCCACCCACTCACTGGTGTGTTTGCTTAATGTGGCATTACAGATTTACGTGCCCCTGCATGCTCTGTATGGGTCCAGGCTTGAGTGGGGCTTACGCGCTCAACCAGTGGTTTCCAGCTTTTTGTAATACATTTGGGTATGAATCTCCTTACATTTGTTTTAGCAACCATTCTTCATATAGTGACACCAGCCAGTATCTCAACTCATCTGCCTTCATACTTTTATGAGAGGAGACTAAGAAAACTTGGCTTGTTTAGCCTAGCAAAATAAAGGTTGAGAGGGTTTATGATTGCTCGCTAAAAATACATGAGGAAGATAAACACCAGGGAATGACAAGAGCTATATAAGCTAAAGAGCAATGTTGCCACAAGAACAAATGGGTATAAACTGGAAATTAGAAGGAATGAGGTTCTGGAACCGCCTTCCACTAGGAGGAGTTGGGGCAAATGACCTAACTAGTTTTAAGATGGAGCTTGATACATTTATGAGTGGGATTATATGGTGGCAATAGCAGGGGACTGGACTTAATGACCCAGGAGGTCCCTTCCAGTCCTGTATCCCATGTTCCTATATTAAGTCAATTATATGGCTTACCACATCTTAGACAAAATATCTATTGATATTCTTTACACTGTTTTAAAAAAAGGCTTTACTAGTACCCTGAAACTCTTGGTTTCCATCTATGATACTTTGGATCTCCTTGAAAAGTTTAATATTTACAATTCATGCAAAACTTTCTTCAGTTTTTTTTCCTACCCTTACGTGGGCACAAGTAAACATCACAGTACAAGATTATTGGGAAGAATTAAATCTGTATTATAGTTTTCTCCCAGCCTGCTAATAAAAAGGATTCCATGAAAAAAAAAATCTTCTGAACACAAACATTCAAATGATTGTTTCAGATCCACTCAGGATCTTTTAACAGTAGATTTTTTTGAAATCAGCTTTTCTGCATCCACACATCAGCTATCCATGTGTAGTCTTTTTTTGTGTGTGTCTATATTATAGTAAACTATCCAGAAGTTATCATAAAGTTTAAAAATGCAAAATAGGGGGTAGGGAGGAAGGAAGATGATAATGAATGAAGAAGATAATGGAAAAGAGATGTGCTCTAGCTACACTCAAATGCCACCTGCATAAATAATAATAATGGAATATTATACATCTGAGGTTTACAACTCCAGGATGCACTACCACATATTAAACGAGTTTTCAGTACTATAGAAGAGAACCCCAAGAATTGAGAAAATTCCAAATAATCCTGACACCCAATCATCCTTTCTAAAATTGTATGTCAGAACTTTTTATTTATTAGAACTTATGATTTGCAGCAACAAATTGTAAGTTACATTTAGAAACCTGGTCATCCATCATTATTTAATATGTCCCTCACAAAGCAGTGCATGCACTGGAATCCTGTGTCTTGTAACAAATGACTCTCTACCAGACAAACCAATTAAAGAGAAAATGGTTAAAAATTATTCACAATCCCCAAAGAAAAAAGTTAGAGCCATGAAGGCACACACCTTTCCCCACCAGTCTGCATCCTCCTTCAAGAGCGTATTAGCATTGTATATCCTTTGCTATTGTTCTCTGCTTTGTATTGTCCAGCCACTTGTAAAGATTGCCCTGGATGAAGGCTCTCACTGCATGAAAAACACTCCGAAGTATATCTGCTATTGAATACCAAATATATATATTACATCCTACAGCTTGCAGTTTCTGTATGATACCTCATGCTTCTTTGGTTTTACTTCCAAAGCTTGCTAAATCTGGATGTATACTAAATGTGTATTTTGCGCTTAAAGTGGGTTTACCTGGGTCTGGTCAAGTCAACCACAACTATGGTGTTTTACCTGCTCACTATCCAAAGCGTTATCTTCATGTGCATTAATGGCAATCCAGTTGGTGATGATAATGTTTTGCAGTCACACTTAACAGAGCAAAACAAAACAAAAAAACATAAGATCCACCAAAATCTACTCTCAACGTTGGGTCCCAGGAACCATCTTTGATAGCAGCAATTATGAAAAAAAAAGAAAAAGAAAAAAGAAACTCTTGCTGTTCTTGGCTAAAGCCTTGCAGTAGAAACAGAGGTAGTGGGTTTTCTTTCCAAGGATCAGCTGAGGGCAGATTTTATTTTCCCCAGATGGTCTTTCACCCTGAGCTTCAAAGAGTCAGTAAATTCTAATATAGCAATAGAAAATGACGCAGCTGTGTAAGGTTTGTGGTGGACTTAATTCAGTTTTATGACTCTTCAAATCAAAGCTCATATTCACTGACAGAGCAGCATCCTGACATGAATTATACATAAAAAGAAGACAGGTAAATGCAGGGAGGGGGGAGTAACATTTTGCTAAAGCACAAATGATAATGTTCTTCTTTGTAATACATTATATAATGTTTTTGTATAGGCAACCTTAATACCAAAACCATTTTTAATTGTAAGATACAGTATTATAGGCAAAAATAGCAAATTAAGAAACAAAGAATATCTTCCACCTTAATGCTTAAACGGAATAGCATTTCATATCAAGATAATACGTTCTAGGTGTATATACATTGTACAATACATATAACAAAGTCATTCTAGTTTAATCACATTTTTCATGAACAGCTTTGAAAGTGGCTTCTTGGCTAATTAAGTCTGACACTTAAGATATGGTATGTTAGCTTCTGAGGTGCCTGCCAGGGATTTTCAGTGCTGTCATGCATTATGTGGATTTCAGCCAAGATAGGAGGGCTGGAATACTTGTTTCTGGTCACTTATCATTGAAGGAAAAGAAAAACAACTATTAAAGAACACAGAACACTGTATGAAATGAAATATGCATGGGGAAAGAATCTATTTCTACTGAAGAATATCTAATTTATCTATAGGTATATTTTATCAACAAGGAAAATTCACAAAATAAGGCTTTTTGTTTGGCAAACTTGGAATATGAAAAGAGCACTTCACATAAGCTGTTTTATTGTATTGAAAGATAGAACATTATGTAGGCTAACTTAAAAAATTTGGGCAATAAGCATTATTTGCTCTTAGGTACTGTAGAGATAGGTGCTCTAAAAATACCATTGATCAACTGATTTGATAAACAGATAGTGGGGTTCCCTAAAGGGATGCAGTCAAGACTGCTAAATCTAAATTAAGACCTATGTGTTTATCTCCAGGGACTTCTGCAAGGCCCAATTTTTCTTCTGGGCTTTTGGAAAGCGGAAAAGGGCAGGATGAAGTGTCTGGATTTGCGGGGAGTTGGGTTTTAATAATCTAGATGGATACTGGGATTTGAAATGTTGGTTAGTTAAATGATTAAGGTATGTTCTAATATTTTTAATTGGTGTCTTGGTCAAATTTGTAACTTTTATGTTACGCATTTGCCTAGAATACAGACGGGCATTTCTCATCAATCCAGATAAATAAATAACTGTTTTAGTTTGTTTTGTTGATTCACATATCCTACAAAAAGTGGAACCATGGACAAGTTGCTAAAGAGGAGTACAAAAGAAATAGCACAAGTATAGGGATAAATTCAGAAAGACTAAGGCACAAAATGAGTTACACCTAGCGAGGAACATAGAAGGCTATAAGAAGAGGTTCTTTAAATACATTAGGAGCAAGAGAATGACAAAGAAAAGTGTAGGTCATCTACTTAGTGGGGAAGGAGAATTAATAACTGATGACATCAAGAAGGCAGGGGTGTTTAATGCCTATTTTGCTTCAGTCTACACTAAAAAGATTACTGGCGACAGATGGTCAGCACACTTAATAACAACAACAAGGGAGAAGGAACACGAGCCAAAACAGGGAAAGAACAGGTTAAAGAATATTTAGATAAGTTGGATATATTCAAGTTGTCAGGGCCTGATGAAATTCAACCTGTTGGGTACTTAAGGAACCAGAAGAAGCAATCTCAGAACTGTTAGCAGTTACCTTTTGAGAACTCATGGAAGATGGGTGAGGTCCCATAGGACTAGAGAAGGGCAAATACAGGACCTATCTTTAAAAGAGGGGACAAAGAGGAATTATAGACCGATCAGCCAAACTTAGATACTTGGAAAGATTGTGGAACAAATTATTAAAAAATCAGTTTGTAAGCACTTAGAGAATAATAGGGTTATAAAGAATAGCCAACCTGGATTTGTCAAGAACAAATCATGCCAGACAAGCCTCATTCCCTCCTTTGACAGGGTAACTGGCCTAGTGGATAGGCAGGAAGCAGTAGATATGATATGCCTTGATTTTAGTAATGCTTTTGATACAATCCCACATGACAGCCTCATAAGCAAACTAGGGAAATGTGGTCTAGATGAAATTATTATAAGATGGGTATACAACTGGTGAAAGACTGTACTCAAAGAACAGGTATCAACAGTTTGTTATCAAACTGGGATGGTGTATCTAGAGGAGTCCCACAGGGGTCAGTCCTGATTCCAGTACTATTCAGTATTTTCATTAATGATCCGGATAATGGAGTGAAGAGTATGCTTATAAAATTTGCAGATGACACCAAGATGGGAAGGATTGCAAGCACATAGGAAGACAGGAATAGAATTCAAAACAACCTTGACAAACTATAAAATTGGTCTGAAATTAACAAAATGAAGTTCAACAAAGACAAGTTCAGAGTACTTAGGAAGGTAAAATCAAATGCATAACTACAAAATGTATCCGGCTGGTGAATCTTGCCCATGTGCTCACGGGTTAGCTGATCGCCATATTTGGGGTCAGGAAGGAATTTTCCTCCAGGGCAGATTGGAAGAGGCCCTGGAGGTTTTTTGCCTTCCTCTGTAGCATGGGGCACAGGTCACTTGCTGGAGGATTGTTCCTTGAAGTCTTTAAACCACGATTTGAGGACTTCAATAGCTCAGACATAGGTGGAGGTTTTTCACAGGAGTGGGTGGGTGAAATTCTGTGTCCTGCGTTGTGCAGGAGGTCAGACTAGATGATCATAATGGTCCCTTCTGACCTTAGTATCTATGAATCTATGAAAATGGGGAATAGTTGGCTAGATAGTAGTACTACTGAAAAAGATCTGTGGGTTATAGTGGATCGTAAATTGAACACGAGTCAGTGAAATAATGTAGTTGTGAAATGGCCAATATCTTTTGGGGGTGTATTAACAAGAGTGTTGTATGTGAGACATGAGAAGTAATTGTCCTGCTTTACTCAGAACTGGTGAGGCCTCATTTGGAGTACTGTGTCCAGTTTTGGGCACCATACTTTTGGAAAGATGTGGACGAACTGGAGAGAGTCCAGAGGAGCTCAGCAAAAATGATAAAAGGTTTAGAAAAGTTGATCTGTGTGGAAGGATTTTAAAAAAACTTGGGCCTCTTTAGTCTTGAGAAAAGAAAACTGAAGGGGGCCTGATAACAGTCTTCAAATAAGTTAAAGGCTGTTGTAAAGAGAACAGAGATCAATTGTTCTCCGTGTCCACTGAAAGTAGGGCAAGAAGTAATGGGATTACTCTGCAGCAAGGGAGATTTAGTTTATATATTAGGAAAATCTTCCTAACTAAGGATAGTTAAGCTCTACAATAGGCTTCCAAGAGAGGTTGTGGAGTCCCTATCATTGGAGGTTTTTAAAAACAGATTGGATAAATACCTGTCCGGGATGGGCTAGGTTTACTAGGTCCTGCCTCAGAGGAGGGGGCTGAGCTTGATGACCTCTCAAGGTCTCTTTCACCCCTACATTTCTGTGATTCTTCATGGATCTCATCTCATCCCTTTTTCCTCTGACTACTTGCTCTGTTCTTCTGAATGCCCAAACAGAATTCCTGTATAATTCAGTAATCTGCCTGTGCTCATCAGAATGGAGCCAAACTGGCAGTGCAAAGGGAATGGTTTGACAATATACATCCACACTCAAGAAAACCCACCTTCAAAGGTTGTTGGTTGGCTGATTGCCCCGATGATTAGTCGCCAATGTATGACTATTTAACCCTTCTGTTTTGAGGGGCTGATCTTTTTTTTCAGTATCTGAAGTAGTTAAATTTTGTCAGAGCCATGGTCATTGCCTATCTCTGTACAGGCTTCCTCTTTTCTCTTGCAGTCCTTTCAGACATCTCATTTGCAAAGCTATCTAACTCTGGCTCTGATTACATCTTTGTCCTAATCTCTTCCTACATCCCGTCTTCCTCCATACGTTCTACCCACACCTCCCCCCCTCCTTACTTCACACATTTTTCATACTGCCTTTTATGCTTGGAACATCATCTCAGTTATATCATGTCTAGCTCTTTCCTTCTCCTATAAAATATCACACCTGTTCAATAAAGCATTAGAGCTATAATTGCCATGCACTATTCTGGTTTTGGAACCACTTTGCAACTTTAAACTTGAAGCTCCTCAGGTTTGGGATTTACCATATGGCTCAATTCATCTACTATCCGCACTTTCAGCATTACAGAAGTAAACAACAGTAATAATAAATTTACATCAACCATGTCCTTTTTAAGGAGGATAATCTTTAAAAATGTTTACTGAAAAGCTATGGTTAATGCCCTCAAGCAAACGGGAAGATAGAGTGGGCTTGTCACACTGAGGATCACGCAGTTGGGAATTTATTTAGCGAGATTACATTAAGATGAAAGACTTCCATGATGACTCTGGAATATCTTTCATATGATCCACTAGCATAGAAGCTGAACATTCACATGGTGACAGAGAAAATCCAGTGACTCCTATCTTCACAGACAGTTGGGACTCTAAGCACCAACTAATCCCCTGGGGAAAATGGAAGTTAAGAAAGCAGAAGTAAAACTGCTGTGATCTAAGACCACAAGCCTTCATCTGACTAAACCAAGACTATTTATGTACCCTGGGGAGAAGGTGAAGGAAGTAAAATACTTATCTGTTTTGAACAACCAGACAGAAGGCATCGATAAGCCGGTTTAAAATGCAGGGGGTCTGTTCTGCCATTGATGTTTAATGGGGCTCATACATGTTGCTCACATGAGTTTTAATGCAATATAAATTCACAAATGTAAGTTCACAAATGCTGATAAAAGAATAGATCCTCAGAGAGTCTTGATTTTAAGATACAGTATTTACAGATGATTCAGGAAAGTTACTTTTTTTTTAAGAGTACTCTTAATCCATTTTCGATAGTTGTCTAAAAGGTGATTTAATGTATACTTAGATTTCAACAGCAATTAGATTCTTCTGCATTATCAGTAGAGATCCGTGCTCTTGGAACCAAGGTCAGAGTTCTCTGGAAGCAGTGGCTATGTGTTTGTCCCCTCTCAGAATTGAACGTGTGGTGGAAGGTTATGTAAGGACATGTAACCTCGCCTCCAAACTAATTCCTTGACCTCTCTTTCAAGAGAATCCAGAACCCTCATGCTCCTTTTCCTTTACACCCATTTTACCTTCAATGTAGTTAGTTTATTGTACTTATTTTTTATTTGTTATTTCAGATAGATGGACTAGGCTTTTTGTACTATGTGGTGTATTAGTAAGACCCTCATAATTTGTGTGACTGAGCTACACTGAATTCTGTGATAATGTGGTTTCAGAGTAACAGCCGTGTTAGTCTGTATTCGCAAAAAGAAAAGGAGTACTTGTGGCACCTTAGAGACTAACGAATTTATTTGAGCATGAGCTTTCGTGAGCTACAGCTCACTTCATCAGATGCATACCGTGGAAACTGCAGCAGACTTTATATATACACAGAGAATATGAAACAATACCTCCTCCCACCCCACTGTCCTGCTGGTAATAGCTTATCTAAAAGCCATTTCCAGCACAAATCCAGGTTTTCTCACCCTCCACCCCCCCACACAAATTCACTCTCCTGCTGGTGATAGCCCATCCAAAGTGACAACTCTTTACACAATGTGCATGATAATGAAGTTAGGCCATTTCCTGCACAAATCCAGGTTCTCTCACTCCCTCACCCCCCTCCAAAAACCCACCCCCATACACACACAAACTCACTCTCCTGCTGGTAATAATAGCTCATCCAAACTGGCCACTCTCCAAGTTTAAATCCAAGTTAAACCAGAACATCGGGGGGGGGGGGGGGTAGGAAAAAACAAGAGGAAATAGGCTACCTTGCATAATGACTTAGCCACTCCCAGCCTCTATTTAAGCCTAAATTAATAGTATCCAATTTGCAAATGAATTCCAATTCAGCAGTTTCTCGCTGGAGTCTGGATTTGAAGTTTTTTTGTTTTAAGATAGCGACCTTCATGTCTGTGATTGCGTGACCAGAGAGATTGAAGTGTTCTCCGACTGGTTTATGAATGTTATAATTCTTGACATCTGATTTGTGTCCATTTATTCTTTTACGTAGAGACTGTCCAGTTTGACCAATGTACATGGCAGAGGGGCATTGCTGGCACATGATGGCATAAATCACATTGGTGGATGTGCAGGTGAACGAGCCTCTGATAGTGTGGCTGATGTTATTAGGCCCTGTGATGGTGTCCCCTGAATAGATATGTGGGCACAACTGGCAACGGGCTTTGTCGCAAGGATAAGTTCCTGGGTTAGTGGTTCTGTTGTGTGGTATGTGGTTGTTGGTGAGTATTTGCTTCAGGTTGCGGGGCTGTCTGTAGGCAAGGACTGGCCTGTCTCCCAAGATTTGTGAGAGTGTTGGGTCATCCTTTAGGATAGGTTGTAGATCCTTAATAATGCGTTGGAGGGGTTTTAGTTGGGGGCTGAAGGTGACGGCTAGTGGCGTTCTGTTATTTTCTTTGTTAGGCCTGTCCTGTAGTAGGTAACTTCTGGGAACTCTTCTGGCTCTATCAATCTGTTTCTTTACTTCCGCAGGTGGGTATTGTAGTTGTAAGAAAGCTTGACAGAGATCTTGTAGGTGTTTGTCTCTGTCTGAGGGGTTGGAGCAAATGCGGTTGTATCGCAGAGCTTGGCTGTAGACGATGGATCGTGTGGTGTGGTCAGGGTGAAAGCTGGAGGCATGCAGGTAGGAATAGCGGTCAGTAGGTTTCCGGTATAGGGTGGTGTTTATGTGACCATTGTTTATTAGCACTGTAGTGTCCAGGAAGTGGATCTCTTGTGTGGACTGGACCAGGCTGAGGTTGGTGGTGGGATGGAAATTGTTGAAATCATGGTGGAATTCCTCTAGGGCTTCTTTTCCATGGGTCCAGATGATGAAGATGTCATCAATATAGCGCAAGTAGAGTAGGGGCTTTAGGGGACGAGAGCTGAGGAAGCGTTGTTCTAAATCAGCCATAAAAATGTTGGCATACTGTGGGTCCATGCGGGTACCCATAGCAGTGCCGCTGATCTGAAGGTATACATTGTCCCCAAATGTGAAATAGATTCAGATCAGCGGCACTGCTATGGGTACCCGCATGGCCCCACAGTATGCCAACATTTTTATGGCTGATTTAGAACAACGCTTCCTCAGCTCTCGTCCCCTAAAGCCCCTACTCTACTTGCGCTATATTGATGACATCTTCATCATCTGGACCCATGGAAAAGAAGCCCTTGAGGAATTCCACCATGATTTCAACAATTTCCATCCCACCACCAACCTCAGCCTGGTCCAGTCCACACAAGAGATCCACTTCCTGGACACTACAGTGCTAATAAACAATGGTCACATAAACACCACCCTATACCGGAAACCTACTGACCGCTATTCCTACCTGCATGCCTCCAGCTTTCACCCTGACCACACCACACGATCCATCGTCTACAGCCAAGCTCTGCGATACAACCGCATTTGCTCCAACCCCTCAGACAGAGACAAACACCTACAAGATCTCTGTCAAGCTTTCTTACAACTACAATACCCACCTGCGGAAGTAAAGAAACAGATTGATAGAGCCAGAAGAGTTCCCAGAAGTTACCTACTACAGGACAGGCCTAACAAAGAAAATAACAGAACGCCACTAGCCGTCACCTTCAGCCCCCAACTAAAACCCCTCCAACGCATTATTAAGGATCTACAACCTATCCTAAAGGATGACCCAACACTCTCACAAATCTTGGGAGACAGGCCAGTCCTTGCCTACAGACAGCCCCGCAACCTGAAGCAAATACTCACCAACAACCACATACCACACAACAGAACCACTAACCCAGGAACTTATCCTTGCGACAAAGCCCGTTGCCAATTGTGCCCACATATCTATTCAGGGGACACCATCACAGGGCCTAATAACATCAGCCACACTATCAGAGGCTCGTTCACCTGCACATCCACCAATGTGATTTATGCCATCATGTGCCAGCAATGCCCCTCTGCCATGTACATTGGTCAAACTGGACAGTCTCTACGTAAAAGAATAAATGGACACAAATCAGATGTCAAGAATTATAACATTCATAAACCAGTCGGAGAACACTTCAATCTCTCTGGTCACGCAATCACAGACATGAAGGTCGCTATCTTAAAACAAAAAAACTTCAAATCCAGACTCCAGCGAGAAACTGCTGAATTGGAATTCATTTGCAAATTGGATACTATTAATTTAGGCTTAAATAGAGGCTGGGAGTGGCTAAGTCATTATGCAAGGTAGCCTATTTCCTCTTGTTTTTTCCTACCCCCCCCCCCCGACGTTCTGGTTTAACTTGGATTTAAACTTGGAGAGTGGCCAGTTTGGATGAGCTATTACCAGCAGGAGAGTGAGTTTGTGTGTGTATGGGGGTGGGTTTTTGGAGGGGGGTGAGGGAGTGAGAGAACCTGGATTTGTGCAGGAAATGGCCTAACTTCATTATCATGCACATTGTGTAAAGAGTTGTCACTTTGGATGGGCTATCACCAGCAGGAGAGTGAATTTGTGTGGGGGGGTGGAGGGTGAGAAAACCTGGATTTGTGCTGGAAATGGCTTTTAGATAAGCTATTACCAGCAGGACAGTGGGGTGGGAGGAGGTATTGTTTCATATTCTCTGTGTATATATAAAGTCTGCTGCAGTTTCCACGGTATGCATCTGATGAAGTGAGCTGTAGCTCACGAAAGCTCATGCTCAAATAAATTCGTTAGTCTCTAAGGTGCCACAAGTACTCCTTTTCTTTTTGTGATAATGTGAATTGATTTAAAAAAATCATTCAATAACCTGCAGTTTTACTGAAATATTTCTAACAATGCACAACAAACTGAAAATCTAATGTCTATTATTGTTTCCTTTGTAGCAGAACAGTGCCACCTGA
Source organism: Eretmochelys imbricata (assembly GCF_965152235.1). Classification (NCBI taxonomy): domain Eukaryota; kingdom Metazoa; phylum Chordata; order Testudines; family Cheloniidae; genus Eretmochelys; species Eretmochelys imbricata. The sequence continues at coordinate 154,168,012 of NC_135574.1, forward strand.
CATTTCTACAATGGGCCAACCCTTGAAAGACATGTTCAATGACAATTTTTTCTCCTATGGGTGTGAAGTAAATTAGAAATTGGATAGACTCTCTAACCAAAAGTTTTGGAGGAGTGAAGAGGTCCTCGTTAAATTCAGAAGTCAACACTTCATTGGGGTGAATGGAGTTTAGAGTTTGCACCTCATAGATTTATGGGGATTAGCTTCAGAAGTTCACACTTTTATGTGGTGATGGAGAGGTGGAAATTCATATTTTCTATTTTTATTGTTTGGCTTTCACCTTTAGGGTGTAGCCCATGATATATCTGCTTAAACTATCATTTCCCTCAAATAGCTGTGTCATAAGATACCCTCCACTAGTTCCTATTGTTGTACAGAAATAGTTAAAAAGGCAAAGAGATAGAGATGCAAGTTCTACCATGCAGGTGCTAACATATCCTTAACCTTGTGAGGTACTCTGGTACTGTTATTGGTGAGAACTATAGAAATACATATCAATAAATAAAATATAACTCAAAATATGGGTCAGCAAATGAAATATTTTAACAATAATTATTATATTGAGTATATTAACTTAGGTTATTAAGTTTCAGTTCGCTTTGTGTAAAAATAGCAGAGATGTTTCATGTCCCAAGTCTGAGTTTAAAGTAAAAATACTAACTGTAAAAGAGCTGGTATAATGTCACACTTGTATATTAAATGGATGTTCACATCTGTCATTCAGTGTGTGTTACGTTTCTCTTATGACCTTAGCACTTGATGAACTTTTTGTATTACATCATTGTTAAATTCAAAACTGTTTTTGTAGATCTTAGGGATACATAAGGAAGAGTATAATCACAGGTTACAGTTCTAGCAAATGCTGTTGCAAAATGTGACCTAAATAGAAATCCACTATAGGAATAAGTGGAATCATTTACTCTACAATTATAAATTCACATAGCTAATTTATATTAATTAAGTTGAATTGGATAGGGCCTGAAAGTTATTGAAATTGAGTTTAAGAAGAAACAGACGTGAAAGAATTATTAACATTTGTCTCTTTGGTTTTGTCCTGTTATGGAAAAATGGCCACTCCTATCTTTGAGAGGGTTATGATGTGTACCTTTTACACTTCTAAGGATTAGTTAGAGGGAGTTGCACGGAAAGAGACAGCGCTGATGTGGTCAGGAAAGGACAAGCCCTCTTGTCAAGTGCCCAAGAACAGATTGTTGTGGGTGTCAAGCATTTTCAAAACAAGTTTTCTTTGTTTCAGAACAAGTTGCAGCAGGAACAGAAAAATACAAAGGTGTCCTATAATCACCACTTTGCACTTCAAAAAGTGAATAGTCAGATTACTTTAATAGGTTTTGGAGATCCTCTCTTTTAAGTCTAACATGGCCAGGCTGTTGACACCGCTGATACATTATGATTTTATTAAGAAATGGCAGCATAATAATTCTAGTCTGGGAGGAATAGGTGAAAGATACTAGTAAGCCTCAGAGCTCTATTCTGCCCTGATCTATGCTCTGTTTAGATCTTGCCTTCACCTAATTTACTCGGAAGAGGGTGGAGTATGGCTCTCCCAGCTAATTTATGAAAGAATCTTCTCTGACTTGAATTGTTTCCACTCTCCCCAGTAACTGGGATATTTTGTTAAGGATCAGAAAAAAGTAGAATTTCTGACCTGAGTGCCTGCTACCAAGTATAGATATGTATACCAAGATTCTTAGATACTATGGCGATGGGGTGTTATAATAATCTGACTAGGAGAGAGTGACGAAATTACATTAATGCAGTGCTCGCGTTAAATTTACTGAAGTGTAGTTTATACTTCCCCACCACTTCCAGAGCACATAACTCAAGATCTAACTAACTTTGGTACTGTTACTAGTATAAGTTTTGTGTAAAAACAAACTTTGCCTGAATAATTTCTTAAGTATATTAAGTTCTGCTTTGGGTAAGCTCATCCCATCTGTTGCTGTGAATAGCATAGTGGGGAAAGGAGACAACTCAATCAACATTTACAGAGTCACCACTATGTCTTGTACATTCCATCAAAGTACTGAGAATAAAGTCCCTAGTGTCTTTCCTGTAGAGCTTCTTTTACAGCTTCCATGGATCTAGAGGAACTTGTGTGTGTTTTGCAACAGCAGTTCATTTGGGAAGGAGAGGTGCAAATTGATTTTCATCATTTGGCACGTGAAAATTTCAGATAGAGTGAAGTTATTTATAAGCAAATGGTGTTCTCTGAAGCATTATTGGAGCAAATTTGGAGGTAATGTCTATGAAGGTATCATTTAGTCTCTGTGGCTCTGATTCTCAGATGCATCCAATAATCACTAGCTGCAGCTGGGAGTGGGGGTGAGAGTGCATAGTCCCGGGCCAGGTCCTCACCATAATTTGCAGCAGCCTTAATGCTGCCTTAAAGGGCATTACCTGGTAACCCCAAGGGGCTATTCAGGCAGCTGGGGATTGCCAGAGCCCAAGGGTGCCACATTTCTTAGCATGATCCATGAGAAGATGACACAGAGCTCCCTGACTTTCCAGGGATCCCCATCATTAGAGGGGAGTACACCTTCCAGCCAGATACAGCAGGTTTCAATAAGATTTGCAACAGGGAGACCTCAGTTACTGGCCACCTTTCTCCTTTAAGCCCTATCTAGACTAGGAAAAAGGGTGTTTAAAAAACCCAACACATGAGCTAATATGATTTTAAATCCACTCAACATCTGTAAACAGGATTTAACTCTTTTGAATGTGATGGTCAATCCTTGGGGTAACATATTTTTAAAGGTGTTAAATCCTTTCACACTAGCTGCTGAAACATTTTTAAACAGCACTTAACTAAAATGCTTAAATGACAAATAGTATCTAAAGGATCAAGTTTGCCCACAAAACTGGCACGAGGGAGGAATCGAAGTGGGATTAGCTGATGCTGCCTCCAAGTGAAAAGGAACGTAAATCCAGACATTTAGGGATCTAGGAGAAGGTGCTGACATCTATATCTTTAGAAGATGGATCCAAATTTTTTGCTGTAGGGCTTTCATTTGCCATTGAAAACCAGTGCAAAGACAGACTATACCATATTGATGATGAGTTTTCTGCTCTGGGTGCTGAGTTTACAGTGGGTATGGAAGAGCCCTTGCAAGTGTGCTTTGACCATCAAGAATTTTTTTTTTCTTCCTGAAATAATCTCTTGACATGTAAGGCACTGGGACAACGATAGCCTGAGTTTTTGACACAGATGCAGGATGTCAGTGCAAACATGATTTTGAGGCTGTCCGTGTCAGAAAACTTGGCACCAAAACAATCCTGCACAAGCGGAGTTTGAAGTGCCTATCTTTCTCCAACTTGGCTTTTTGAGTGAATTGGAAAGATGACTGACAACCATCATGTCCCTGTCCCAGACATAGGAAGCATAATAAATGCTGGTTGGGAAGGCACTTTATGTGGCTTTTTCTCTCACAGCTTGAATCCTGATGGTTCTGGGGTCAGGATCTGACATTTTGGGAACATCAAGGTGGTGAAGAGAAACAGAAACCCTTAACAGTTCTCAACACTCTTACACACCAACCAGTAACACAAAAACTATTAAACAATTATCTATAAGAGCAAAAGGAATAAAGGAAAAAGAGAGAGAAAAGAGAGAGTGGATCACAATGGCAGGACTCTTTCAGCATAAGCTCCTGGGAAGCCTTGTGTAATGGGAAATTACTACAGCTAAACAATTTCAAATCTAGTTTGTGGAGAGGATTTTCCTTGTTGGAATCTAAAGGTCAAACAATAGCATTGCAAGTCAGTAGAAACCACCTCATAATGGCAAAGTACAATGTCAGTGCAGATTTGTTACCATTTAAACAATAAAATCCAACACTGCACTGCATTAAAATAACATTAAACGTAGGGTGAAATTTCACAAAAGCAAGTGAATTGTGAGTCAAGTATGTTTTCAGCACCTGGCTTCCAAGCCTCTTGGATTTAGACATATATTAGTAAATGTAGCCTTCTTGAGACCTTGCACCACTGTCAGGGTTTTAAATGACTGGAAGAACATGTAAACACTGAGTTGTCTGATTCTTCCTTTTCTCAGATATTTACCATGTGCAATAGCAAGACTTTCTTTTTAGTGGATAGTAAGGTCAAGGAAAGATAAGTGCTTTACTCTCAGTAGTGTCCTTGAGCATAGCTCTTGCAATTCAGTGTACGCTATTATCTACACATATTGGTTAAATACAGAGAATGTGTGTTGTTTTCTGAAGGGCTAAAGAAAAATTGCCATAGAAACCCAATGACTTACACCTTGAACTTGGAAAATGACCATTTGAAGAAACAAAAACAAAAGATTCTTGCAGCAAGATGCTTATCAAAGAGCTAGACATCTACCTGTGCGATGATTCACACCCATTGTGAGCAGCGAAGATAGCAAACCCCTTATACTCAGGGCATGTCTACACTGGCAGAGTTACAGCGCTGGCAGTTACAGCGCCCTCAGAGAGCGCTGAACGGAAACCACTGTTGTGTGTTCACACTGTCAGCTGCTTGCTCAATAGCGTGTTCACACGTGCGGCATTTGCAGTGGTATTTGGAGCGGTGTGCTCTGGGCAGCTATCCCACAGAGCATTTCTTCCTCTTTTGCTGCTAAGAGTTGTGGGAAGACAGAGGGGGTTGCAGGGCATCCTGGGTCCTGTCCCAATGCCCTGTGATGCATTGCTTTGCATTCCAGCAATCCCTGTGCTTACATCTGCATTTGGCACCATCTTTCAACTGTTTGTGTACTGCGCATCCTGCCTCTTTGGGCTGCAGAAATGGATCCCGAACTGTTGACCAGTATGTTGCTCGCTCTCACTAACACATCATGAATGGCAGTGGAGTTATTCCTTAAACTTCAACGGCAAGAGGAGTGTGACATTGATTTCGCCACATGTAGTAGCTATGACATGAGATTGCTTGTGGCATTCACAGAGGTGCTGACCACAGTGGAACGCTGCTTTTGGGCTTGGGAAACAAGCACTGAGTGGTGGGATCACATCATGATACACATCTGGGTTGATGAGCAGTGGCTGCAGAACTTTCAGATGAGGAAAGCCACATTCATGGGACTGTGTGATGAGCTCGCCCCAGCCCTGCAGCATGAGGACATGAGAATGAGAGCTGCCCTGCCATTGGAGAAGCATGTGGCAATTGCACTATGGAAGCTGGCTACTCCAGACTGCTACCGAACGGTCGCTAGCCAGTTCGGAGTGGGAAGGTCGACCATTGGACTCGTGTTGATGGAAGTGTGCAGGGCCATTAATTGCATCCTGCTCCGAAAGACTGTGACTCTGGGCAACGTGCGTGACATTGTAGATGGCTTTGCACGAATGGGCTTCCCTAACTGTGGAGGGGCGATAGATGGCACGCATATTCCAATTCTGACACTAGACCACCTAGCCACTGAGTACATTAATCAGAAGGGGTATTTCTCTATGATTCTCCAGGCAATTGTGGATCACTGTGGGCATTTCACATACATTAACACAGGCTGGTCTGGAAAGGTGCATGATGCACGCATCTTTCGGCACACTGGCCTATTCAGGAAGCTGCAAGCAGGGACTTTCTTCCCGAAATAGAAGATCACCGTAGGGGAAGTCGAAATGCCGATTGTGATCTTGGGAGACCTTGCCTACCCCTTATTGCTGTATCTTATGTAGCCATACACGGGGCAACTTAACAGCAGCAAGGAGAAGTTCAACAATAGGCTGAGCAAGTGCAGAATGACTGTTGAGTATGCTTTTGGCTGTTTAAAGGCCCGCTGGCGTTGCCTCTATGGGAAGCTGGACCTGGCCAATGACAGTATTCCTATGCTTATAGCCGTGTGCCTCACGGGGCTAATATTAGTGAAGGGAAGGGTGAAAGCTTCACTCAGGGCTGAACCGCAGAGACTCAGCACCTGGAGGCTGAGTTTGAACAGCCAGAAATCTGGGCTATTAGAGGGGCGCAGCGCGGGGCCATAAGGATCAGGGATGCCTTGAGGCAGCAATGTGAAGCTGAAAGCCACTAATATTTGTTGCTATGCTCAGGAATGCAGTGCTTGTAATGCTAGGAGGTGATTGTGATTGGTGCAGACAAAGCAATATGAAGATTTAACATAATTGTCTGTTGCTTTGCAGGGCTCTGTTTGCTTTCAGTTAATAGAATAAAGACTTCTTTCAAACCAACACAATTCTTTTATTAAAAAATAACAACCGCAGGAGAGAGTCAAACCAAAAAAACCATCAGCACTGAGAGGGATGGGGGAAGGGAAGGGTCCTGGGACGACTAAAGATTTGTGTACATCCAGGGATCATATCCAACCTTCTCCTTTGCAGTACAATGCAGAGGGTACTGTACTTCAGCAGGGCCAAACTGCAGAGGGATGGATGTTGAGTGCAGTGGGTAGTCTGAGTCCGCAGTGCTGGATTGTGACGGGGCAGAAATGGAATGCAGCGGGTACAGACTGGAGCCAGGAGGTTGATAAGACTGTGTTGCCGGTGCCTGGGAGGAGCTTGGGAAAGAGTTTTGTGACAGCGGCTGCAGGGGAGGGCGGGTGCGGAACTGCTCAGTTTGCAGTGTTAGTATCGCCTGGAGCATGTCTGCTTGGCGCTCTGTAACGTTTAAGAGCCGCTCCATGGCTTCATTCTGGTGTGCTGCATTCTCCTTTCGGTCCCTCTTCTCGCTGTCCCGCCACTCCTTCAGTTCCTGTTTCTTGGCAGCGGAGTGCATCATAACCTCACGCAGAAAGTCCTCCTTAGTTCCTCTTGGTCCCTTTCTAATTCTGCACAGCTGTTCAGCCGCCGATAACAAAGAGGGAGGCTGGGCTCCCAAGGTCATCTCTGTGAAGCCAAAATGCAGCATTTTACAGAAGCAGTATTGTTTGCAACACACAGAACACTGATTCAGTGATTTAAAACACGGCCAGTACTCACACAGCTGTCACTAACTGGCTGACCCCAGGCAAGCACACTTGAAGCACAAGACCCCCAAAATGGTGAGTAGCCACAGGGTTCCCGGACCCTGTTGTATACTGGGCATGTGGCTCTTGGAGAGAGCCAGCACTATAGGGGGTGCCTGATAATCATTCCTGTTTCCACAGGATATGATCATTATAGAAGATATCTCACTGCTGAGGGTGAGCAGGGAATCAAGGGAGGGTCTTCTCCAAGACTGCGGCTTCCGCCCTGGCCCCTATGCAGCTTGCCTGTGTACACCAGTGGTCCCCCACCCCCATCCCCGTCACGGCACATGGCGCGGGAAAGTTACCATTAATGGGGCAAGAAACAAAGCAGCTCTGCCAAAGAACCTGCAGCAGCAGATTGCCCAGTATCTCCATGAGAGTTTCCTGGAGATTTCTGAGGCAGATTCCTGTGAAGTGAGGGATTCAATCAACAGCCTGTTCCGCCAGTAAGACTAGGCATGTGATGGGAGACAAGCCTGCTTTCTGCAACCCTCCTGCCCCCAACAACTGGCTTCAGCGATTCCCAAAATCAAATCCACTTACCAGGGGCCTCCTCTCCTGTTTGCGCTTTACCAAGATCTGACAGCTGTGGCTACCTAGCCTCCTTTGGGATAGAGAAGAGCTCCTGGCTGCATGCATCTCTGGCCTCCAAGTCATCCTCTGATTCTGGGTACTCCTCCCCCTCCAAATCCTCGTCCAAGATTTCCTCCTCCTGGCTCTGTCCACTCTCGACTGACACGCCAGCCACCAAAGTATCCTCAGTGGTCTTCGCAGTGAAGGTGGGGTCGCCGCCAAGTATTGTATCCAGTTCTTTGTAGAACTGGCAGCTTGTGGGCGCAGCACCAGAATGGCGGTTTGCCTCCCATTCCTTGTGGTAGGCATTCCGCAGCTCCTTCACTTTGACCCTGCACTGCAGTGTGTCCTGGTCATGATCCCCTTCTGTCATGCGTCATGAAATCTGTCCGTAGGTATCATAATTCCTACGGCTGGAGCGCAGCTGGGACTGAACAACCTCCTCTCCCCAAATGGTGATGAGGTCCAGCAGCTCGGCATTGCTCCAAGCAGGGAATCGCCTGCTGGGTGGAGCAGGCATGGCCACCTGGAAAGATGTGCTGAGACCACTGCATGCATCACCGAGCAAACAGGAAGGGGACTTTCAAAATTCCAAAGGAATATATGGGGTGGGGATGACGGTTGGTCACCTGAGGGCAGGGCAGTAGAGTTCAAACCAATGACCAGAGAGGCAAGAACAGGAATTATGGGACACCACCTGGAGGCCAATTGCAGCACTGTAATCAACCAGGGTGCTGTACCCCCCAGCACAGAAATATGTGCACCTCTCGTTGGGGTGGTTTTTTTACAGCGCTGCAACTGGGCAGTTTCTGCACACTAAGTGTACACCATGGGAGTTACAACGCAGAGAGCTGCTTTACTGCACAGAAACTTGCCAGTGTAGACAGGGCCTCAGTGTAAGCTAAGACCTAAACAGTTGTAAGAGGTTTGCAAAGACATTGTATTCAGCACCTGGGTGAGAGGCTTTTGCACACAGGAGTTTTGCTGCACTCCAGGGAGTGTTGCAGCCAGTCCTCCTTAGCTTGTTGTGATATCATTGTGATATAGGGCCATTTGAGGGGGAGGAAGTAAAGCAGAGAATGAAGGGACCTCAGCGTTTCCCAAAAGGAAAAAAAAATCAACCAAAAACTGACCAAAAAAAAATCTCTCCACTCCCAAAGTGGTACAAGGCGGAGATGCCACAAACCAAGCAGCATCAGAGCAGGCTTCCCAATCCTCATTGTGTCTCAACAGTTACCTGGAAGACTGCATTGTTTTTAACACCCTCTTGTCTGGAATCGAAAGACTTGCATGGTGGGAGAAGGGATTTCAAAACACTTTTGAGATGTTTAGTTGTACCAGACGGTAAAGTATTGTAAAAATAAAAATGTGGTTTCTAATTGCTAAGAAATATTTTGCCCAGTGTTCTGTGGCATAGCACTATTCAAGTTTAAATTGCTAAGAGCATTAAGTCATTCAGTATGAATGCAGTTAAATGAATGGATATTGTGAGAAATTAAGCATTGCTTAAAGTTTTTGGTTACATACAGCGGGGGGGGGGTGTATAGGATGCAAGTATGTATGTGGTTGTATATCATTTTTAAACTCAGATCTAAGTAAAAGAAACTTTATTCAGTCTGATGAAAGCCATTTTCCATCTCTTCTGCAGACGAATGTAGACTAGCACAGCCTCTTTGTTTCTTTTTAGCATTACTTGGCTTTGTTTCTGTTGGAGTTATTCTTTCCCATAGTCATCCTCAGCCTGATGTAGGACATTGTCCTCTTCAGCTCTAGTCTTTTTTTGTTGTCACAAAAGGCTTGTGGAACCTCACCACACTGCACAGGTGCCAGCAGACAAATTCATGAAATGGCTTTGTCTTCTTAGCCAGTTAACAACTCCACAATTATGGTCCCTCCAATTAATAATCTCCAGAAATGAGCAAAAATCAAAATTTTCCATCTCATAGGAAACTTTTAATATTTTGACATTTGTTTTGGCCCAAATTGGGATGAAAACTTGATATGTTAAAAGTATTCATGGAACAAAAAGTGCTATAAATGTTTTGTTTTGAGCCAGTTCAATATTAAACTGCATCTGCTGGTGGTGCTGTACCGGTTCATGGAGTTGTAGTTTGAGTGCCTCAGGCAGTTATTCTTTCCTAAGGACAAGGGCCCTGACTGGATTACATCTCCCATGATGCACCACAGTCATGGGACTCCTGTAATCCATTTTGTAGCTCAGAGGGGAGACTGCAGTGCATTGTGGGAGCCTGGCCCATAATAGAGAATGGGACCATAAAACACCTGGACTACAACTCCCATAAGGCAATGTGGCACTTCAGGCAGATGAAGTTTACTGTCAAACTGACTTGAAACAAAACATTTTTCAGTGCAGTAAAACAAAATGTTTCCATTTGGGTCAAATTGAGCTGAAACAAAATATTTTGTTTTCATTTGCCACTGGGAAAAATAAAAAAAATTCAGCAAAATTAAAAATGTCAGTGTTACAGAAACTGCAAAAATAATTTTGACTGAAAATTCCCAACCAGCTCTAATAATCTGAGTCATTTGACTTCTTTCTATCCTCCTCTCCCCATATGGAGGCTCTAGACAATTCCTGTCACTTCTCGAACATTTCTGAAGTTTGGCATTTCCTCTCTGTCCCCACCATTAAAACACTGATTTACACCATGACACATTCGTTTCTGAATTGCCCCTTTTTCATCTCCCTGTCTGTCATCCCCAGTCTGTCCAACATGCTGCAGCTAAAAGAATTGTCTGAACATGTCACATGGCTGAAGTTCTTTGCATGTTCCCTGTTTCTTTCTGCAGCCAACTAGTAAGTGTGTTTAATTATTATTATCTTAAGTCTTCCATAATGTCTTGCATCTCAGGTACCAAGAGGGGAAAATACGTCCTGAGTAATTGCCTTTGATATTACCTGTACCTCATTCTGGGCAAGACAACAAATGACAAAGTAGAAAACTAAACATGTGGCTTAAGAGTTGGGAAGGAAGAATAGGCATTTAATTTTATAAAGTATGAAATTCATTTTTGGGTACATGGAACCCTTAGAAGAGCAATAAATTTAATCTGAACTTACAACAGAGTAATGTGTTTGCTGAAATAGTACTGTAGAATCAGACTGTATGGAAGAATTTAAAATTAGTATTGCAGCAGCACAGACAAGCACACAAGAGGAAACAGTGAAAAGAAAGGACATTGTAGATGTAGATAAAGATAGCATGGAAGTGTGTACTTAGTGTCAATAAGATTTAATTTGGGAATCATGCCACAGCAGAAAGCTGACTGAAAAGTGATAACGGTATTTGTGGTGTTAATACAAAAGGGAAGAGAAATATAGATGGATGTTTCAGAAATGGAACTAACTATAGAAATACTCTCTCACACATCCAGCTTAACAAAAATGAACTTTCTTGCCATTTAGGAAAATATATGTGGCTTTTTGAGAGACTACTGAAACTAGAAGTCAAGAGGAAAGGAGCAGGCATAAGAGGAGAGTCCAGAGAAGCTTTCAAAGGGGAAGAAAGCAAGCAATTTAAAATAAGCATGTAGAGGAAATATAATTAACATTAAGACAAATAATGCAAGGAGAAATGCTAAGAGAATAACAGAGATACTATGGTTGACAAAATATAAAGGAAATTCCCATATCTGGCAGAATGTTGCAAAGGTAGTCATGATATACTCAAGTAGGCCACGTTTTCAAATGTTTAGTACAAAAATGCAAGTGCAAACCACATATCTTCGTGTACAAATCAGATGATAACACACTTAGCTGGTATAGCCATACTGATGTTAAGGTTTCAGAGTAACAGCCGTGTTAGTCTGTATTTGCAAAAAGAAAAGGAGTACTTGTGGCACCTTAGAGACTAACCAATTTATTTGAACATAAGCTTTCGTGAGCTACAGCTCACTTCATCGGATGCATACTGTATTTCCACAGTATGCATCCGATGAAGTGAGCTGTAGCTCACGAAAGCTTATGTTCAAATAAATTGGTTAGTCTCTAAGGTGCCACAAGTACTCCTTTTCTTTATACTGATGTTAAGTCACTTTTTTGAGCACAGTTTCAGAGTCCATCTCTTCCAAAATTCAGTCCGCAAAATCAGGAGCTTTTGTGTATTCAGTAAAGGATATATACTGATTTACTGTTTCGTGTGCACGCTTTCTCTGTCTCTCTCTCTCTCTCTCCATTATCATTCTTAGGCTCAAGGTGTGATCTCAGATTCCCTAAGGCATCCTACAATATTCTTATCTTGCACTACTCATCTGGCCTTTGGCCAGTATTCTCATACAGCCTTAGAAATTTTATGCAAGTTGATTGTCATTGTCTTCTAATGAGCTTAGCAGGCATATTGCCACAAAGAGGAGAGGAGTGTTCCCTTTTTTGATTGTACAGTATTTTCAGTCTCGGTCGTGATCAGGAGTAATTGTTCAGTGGCAGCAAGAAATTTTATCCAGTTTATGAAATTAGATATCTCACTTGATTGATTGTGGAGATTCAGCATATCCACCTGTCTCATGCGATATCTGGAATTCTTTGAATGCATTATTACCATAGCATTAGATATAAGTAATACAGTGAACATAATTTACAGGTATCCTCATTTCAGAAATTAAAAAGAAATACTCTGTGAGAAAATATAAATATGGATTGTAAAGCAGATTTAAAACAAAAAATAGAAAAATGAAGAGTTCACAGTACAGAATGAAGAGTTCACAGGTGAAAGTTACAAGTGGCAGAATTAAGGTTTAATTGCCTTTGTTTCACCTGGCAAATAAAAGATCTTGAGGAGCCTCTAATTGCAGAAGTGGACATATTTTGCTATTAGTGCAGAGTTGAGGGGAGAAGCACAGTGAACCCAAAGGTACAGTATAAACCAACTTGCAGTGATCAGGATGGATTCATTCTATGGACTGATAAAGTGACTCACTAAGTTCATCAGAGAGAAGACAGTGACACTAAGGTCCAGAATACACGAAGTAGACCCCCATTTACAAAATGATTTGTCTTTATTCTAAACTTCTACTCAGAAAGTTTTTTTCTTTTATCAATTAGCAAGCAAGGAATTACTGCTCATCCATTTAATTTATTTACCACAGAGAATTAACTGATGCTTTATAAATTGCTCTACTCCTGTCAACACTGACTCTGTATTTCATAAATGTTCCTGGAAGAAGGCAAATCAAAAGCTTGTCCATTGCCAGTATTCTCACTTTCCCAGCTGATTGTGCAATTCCGTTGAGTGATTGTGGTGCTCTATTTGAAGCTTTTTCAAAAGTTGAATAAATCCAGTTATCCCAGAAGCATGGTGAGCATCAAGTATATAACAGATGCCAAATTTATAATGCTGTAGCAAGTGGTTTAACCTTTCCTTTCACTCTGTTTCTCACTGTTTCTCACTCAGAGAGCCCAACACTGTTTATCTCTGTACCTGATATACTGTTGTACCTAGACTAAAGGAATTAGAATACAAATCAAAGAAAGAAAAGAGAACAATTGCCAATGATTCACAAAATATTTTTTCCTGCAAAACATAGTCTTGGAATGTATAAAATATTAAATATGCATCAGACAAAGTTATGCTGACACTACAAGACGACATTGGTACTGATCACATTAGCAGTGCTGCATATGACTGGTCAGTTCATCAAAGGAAGTAACACCTATGGAAATTAAAAAGATTGAAGCACAAGGATCACCAAAAATACACTGTAGAATTTTGAGAATCAGCCCGCTTATTTATGTGGCTAAATATGGACATAGGCAGCTAACTTCAGGCTTGCATTTTTTAAAAATCTTGGCTGTAGATACCACGCACACATGATTGTTCTGAGTTTGTTCTTTGCTAACCACAGACTTTCTTTTTCCCCACTAGGGCTTATTTCAAAACGTTTGTCCCTCAGTTCCAAGAGGCAGCTTTTGCCAATGGAAAGCTGTAGAAAACACCAGGTCTGCAGAAGATGCCAGACAGATTCTTACATCCACATGCATGTCAGCTCCAAGACGACTTCCTGGAAGTGGGTTGGAACCTCTTTTTTTGATACTTTTTGCCTCTGGAATAGCTTTGATCACCACAGACTTCATTAACTCTATAAAACAAGGACCTCAGCTGGCTAATTCTAAACTGAATATTTGATACTCCTTATCCAATTCTCTCCTACCACCATCATTTCCTTTTATAGCCACTGGATTAGATTAAAACGTTAGTGTTTAGATGTGATACCATTTCCCTGTAACAACGTTATATGCGATGCCTTGTTTCCAAAATGCTTGTCTCTCAGGTGTTGTTAAGAAGTGATTGTTTTCATACCAGTATTCTGTTGTTCTGAACCTTTGTATATTTTCAGCATATCCTAATAATATATAAAGCTGCCATATTTACCAGAAATGCCTAATGGACTATATAATGCCATATTCTGCCTCTGACATTTGCCTACATTTATGGTTCTTATCAACACATGTATGAGTCACAATATTTAACTACTCAGTGCCTTTCAGATGCGTCTGATATTGACATGGCAGTATTTTTTTTAATAGCTCAATTGAAAACTCATATGTTGAATTCAGTGTCTTTATATTCTAGTTTATTTCAGGTAATACAACTTAAGGTGACTTTCTAATTGACATCAGTTGCTGTTACTGAGAACAGTCTATCACTTGAGTATCAACTCTTCAAGTAACCAATTGTGTAAATTAAGGAGACAAAATAGAGCTCCTGCATAGTCCCACAACTCTGTCAAGTAACGTAAATACCACTAATGAAACGGGCCTTTAACAAGGAGTTACTGGAGTCTTTGAAGACAACAAATACAATAATCTAGGGAAGCAGATTTATTTAACTGAGACTTGCAGTTATAGTCAGCACATATATTTAAAGAATTGATGAGAAGACATAATGGGATGCATCAGTTTTTCTAATGCTGTAATGGTAAATGAAGAATCCCAGCCACTCATCTTCCCCTTCTTGTGATTTGTTATAGCAGGCCATATATAGCTGACTCTTAGTGGTGTCACTTCCCAAATTAAGTTGTAGATAGACCAGGGTACTTTCCAGCATGGAATATGTTTATGTATTGTTATAAATGGCATACAGAAAAAGTACCTTCTGCTAAGTGTTAGGGAACTGGACTGATGAGCTGTGCTGAAGACATAATAGTGAAAAGTAATATATCACTATTTCTGCTAATGTTATGGTATCTGTATACAAATTTTAATTGGTTGGCAGAATTTCTCCAATCTTCATGTTACTTTGGATTTATAGAGAAAAGTATTATCTACTAGAAGAACTGTGTGTCCAAGGAACAAGTGTGATCTTTGTAAATTAAATTTTCTTAATTAATACATTCTGTTAGTCTAGTTTCCCTGAGAAACTACCAACCTTCAAGCAAATTCTGTTTTTTTTAAAATGGCCATATACTATCAAAAGTCAAAGTTAGTTAGGAGTTAAAGACCAAGTTGGAGTCAAATCGTAGACCTTGCTGTAAACAGCCTTCAAAGGGCTGAGGACAGATTCTCCCAGCACAGGTCCTACATTGCGCTGCTGTAAACAGAACTGAAGCCCTTTGCTGAGCTAAGCTAAGCAGGGTTGTAAGTAAATATGTCTTTGCTATTCCCGCATCATAACTGCATATGAACAAACTTTACATTAATCTATATGAGACAACCATCAACCTGTTCTTCCTGAGGTATAAATCGAAATGACCTATAAATACCCCAAGCATTTTCATATATTCTGTGGTTGGGAGGGGATATAGAAAGACAGTTATTCTCTTGCTGAAATCCAAGTTCCTGTGCTAGTTTTTTGCTTTATCTCTAAAAGGAAATATTTCAAATATTTCTTTTCTAGTGATGCACAGCTGAAACTAAGTAACAGTAGCTTGTAAACCATTATGTATCTACGTTGCATTTATTAACTTAGGAACTCTGTGATGGGACTGACTTCTTTAAGAAGATTTGGAAAGTTCACTCAAGAATATCTGCTTAGATTTTTGATTGCTCAAGTGGCAAGAGTAATAATCTCCATTTTTTATCTTATTTACATGTCAGAAATTGTCATGAAGCTACCAAAGGCTGGTAATGTTCCTCAAGCATTTCAATATGATAGTCACCTACACATGTTTAATCAAAATTCTATACTTAACATCAATACTATGTATTTTGGACATTGGACTACTCTAGCACTGTGGTCTCTGTGCTCCAAAAGTCTCCTAAGGCGACACTCCAACACTATAAAGAACTCCTAACCAATCATTTGATATGTTCAAATTCACTAATCTCTAATGGCTGTTCAGTGGCTTAGGTGAAATGAATTGATGGTTTCAGTCCAGTTCCTAACTGATCATATGTCCACATGACAAACCACAGTTGGCATTATTGTTTGCCATGTAGTCAGAGTCTCCATGGATTGAAAGGATGATGGCGATTGAGCTTTATTACCCTAATTTGTAGTCCCTCAAAATCACAATTGAGGTACGTTGTCCTCCATTGGGAGAAACTTGTACTGCTTGTAGCTTGGATAAATGGGTAATTTCAGTCTCCAGGTTTAATGTTTTGGAATTTTCCTTTTTTTTTTTAAAGTACAGTATTCTAATCCTAGATGGTATGAGCATTTGCTTTTCCCCATCTGTAAAATGGAAATAATTATATTAACCTCCTTTGTAAAGCACTGTGAGATCTACTGGTGAAAAGCGCTATAGAAGAGCTACATGGTGTAGTTATTTATCATTCCAGAGCAGTGCTTTTCAAGCGGTGATCCGTGAACCGCTGACAGTCCATAGAGCCCATCCTGATCATTCACAGAACGATATATTTTGAAAAATGGGCAGTGAGAGAATTGGTGTGTTGGGAGGAACATGAGAAAATTTCTCTCTTATAAATTGGTTTATAGAATGATAAAGTGGGAGACGCTTAAGAGAGAGTTTGTTTGACCAGTCTTACATTAATAAGTTACAGATATTTGTTGAGGCAAATGCAGTTATGCATGCGGTTATTATTACCTGTTTGCATAGAGTTGAGTGTGTATTCTAATTGTAACATTCCTTGCAACCAGTTTAATGGGAATGAGACCATCACTCTTTTTTTCTTCTTAATATATGCAGATTAAAAAAAATAAAATACAAAAGCTTGACTCAATTAACTGCAGAACATATGATAAATAACTAAACACCTTGAAATTGTTGTGAATATGTCTAAAGAATTTAAGTTCCACCCCAACACATGCTTCAACGAAGGGAATGCGTTTGCTCTTTATTCAATAAGCTTGTGAATTCAGGCTTTATCATGGAATTTCCTCAAAATATATTGAATTGTAACAACACACAATGAAGCCCTTTTTCTTTATACATCACCAACTCTGACATGAACTGTACCCACTTATTCAGATCCAAAGTTGGAGTAAACTCCTCTGGTAAAGTTATGAAGTGAGTGGTTGAAAGAAATGGTTATTCTGGAAGAATAATGAAAAAAAAACAGTCATCGACAAGTATATCTTGACGTTTGCTCTTGGAACTTCCTTCCATCCTGCTGGGGCACTGGTTTGGAGAGAGTAGCGTCTCACCCATTGAATCAACAACACAAGTTGCATCACCATCTGGGATTTATTTGGCAGTCATTCCATTCAAGTGTTGAGTGGGCCTGATGCATTCTAGTTTCTGAGAGCTGACAAGATCACTGCTGGAGGTAGCATGTATCTCCTACACATTATTAAAACCTTACTAGACATATTTTCCCATAGGTCTCTCTTGTCCATCCTATCTAGCAACAGCCTTGACTATCAGTGTTCTGGCCCTGTCAGTCAGGAAACAAGATCTGTCAATGAACCGCAGCACAAGTTGCTAGATCAGCCCCTGTCCCTCAGACCTCCAAAGCAGGAAAGAGTAGAATAAGAATAGGTAGCCTACTTCAAGCAGCACTCCCTGAGACAAGGCTGGAGGTATAGGAGAGGGCTACAAAAAACTGATGAATCATAGAATATCAGGGTTGGAAGGGACCTCAGTAACATTTCCTTCTTATGTGTGTCCCTCTTCTCCCATCTTATCTAACAATAGCCTTCACTAACAGCAGATGTAACAGGCAATAGAAACCTCATGATAAAGCACGGAATACCACCCTTCCAAATTTGGAATCCACTTCAGACATCAAGTCCAATCAATAATGGCAGATGAATATGAAAGAGGAGTGCCGGGTGGGCACCTTGCAGATATAGAAGATACCTCAGACTTCCAAGCCTATGAGGAAAGCATGCTGCAGGAAGTTGATAAAATTTGGACGCAGCCTCTGAGCCTGGTTGAAAATTGACAGGATGCAGTGCTTTACCCATTGGGCAAGAGAAGTCTATGAAAAAGCAGATGACCAATGAGCAATCAATCTTTCCTTAAATAGCTACTGTCTCTTTAATTAACACACAGTTGCTCCCATTAAATCTAAATGCTATATTATTTCAAGCTTTTTAAAATGCTAGTGAAAATTCCTTAATTCACCTACTTTTGAGCTTTAGTTTCTGTTCTCTGTAATATTCCAAGGCAGTCTGGATTTATCCCCACTCGCTAACCAAGCCAGATTAGGAACCAGGTTAGCTGAATCCATGTTTAAACATGTTTCCATAACTCTGTTTGAACCTCAGTGTGGACAAAGCCAATCAGATGTATTATCACTTTATACCACATATCTTTCTATGCACAAATGTGAACTCATATAATTTTGTGAGCACATCTCAGCGGTTCTCAAACTTCATGGCACTGCAATCCCCTTCTGACAACAAAAATTACTACACGACCCCAGGACAAGGGACTGAAATCTGAGCACACCCAAGCCCTGCTGCCCCAGGCAGGAGAGCCAAAGCCAAATCCCATGGGCTTCATCCCCATGGGAGGGTAGGACCTGTAACCTGAGCCCGCCACCCAGGGCTGAAGCTGAAGCTTGAGCCCCGCCTCCCAGGGCTGAAGCCTTCGCCCCCAGGCAGTGGAGCTTGGCCTTCGGCTTTGACCCCAGGCCCCAGCAAGTCTAACACCAGCCGTGGTGACCCCATTAAAACAGGGTCATGACTCACTTTGGGGTCCTGACCCACAGTTTGAGAACTGCTAAGCTATTGGTTTCTTGACAGTGAGTTAGAACAAATTTAAGCTCCTATGAGATGTGTTAACAAAGAGACAGCAGTTGTTTAAGTGAATGCAACTTTTTCATAGTCCTGTATTAAATATAGACTATTGTTCTGTAAAGATGACCAGTCTTTTGCTAGAAGCAGTTCTTACTTGTGAAGTTAAGTATGGTGTTTTGCAGGGAAGGATGCTGGTACAGGGAGGTTAACTCCATCATTAACCAGAAAGAGGATGGATAATCACCATCATGTCCGCATGTGATCCCACCAATTGTAAGCATGCAGAAATTACAGTCTTCACATGGGTATTCCAGTCACTGCTGCCTCTCTAGTTTTCATGCTCTTATTGTGTCCTGAAATCACCCCTATGTTTGAACTGATTTTTAAGGAAGTGTGGAGAGCAGTATTTGTTTTCAGACTGACATCAGATCAGTCTTGCACCAAAGCTTAATTTAAATGGCACCTTAGGATCAGTGGAGGAATGAAGTACGGTGTACTCTCTTGTTCTGAAGAAAGCCTGCACCTGAATAAAACTGCCACGTCTGTCAGTGGTATCATCTGCTGTTTGCTTCTTGAGAGAGTACATCAGGGTCTCCACAGGTAAGCCCAGTAAAATGGCTGCACTAAACACAGCAGTGAGTTTGAAATAAGTGAGATTTGTTTTCAGTTCTAGCAATAGAATATTTCCAAACCGTTGCCTCGTCAACTTCACAGTGTGTTTTCAGTGGCCACAGTGTTACTGATTTTAATGTTGCTTCCAAGAGGGTCACCTCTATTCGCCACTTTTGTGTAAAGGCTCAACTCTTGCTTCCAGGGCACTGTGCAAAATGCAGTTTCATTTGTGTGGTAATTATCTGCCAAAGAAGCATAAAAAAAAATCAAGATTAACTGTTGAAAATAATTCTTAAAGTATCAAGAAATCAACAAAGGAAACGATGTTTGGCAGCTGCCCTGCTGCTTGCTGAGACCACAATATGGGCCTTCAAATATATCCCATTGCAGCTTAAAAAAAAAACCCAGAAGAATACGAGAGGCTTTTCTTGCAGCAATAAAGAACAAATACAATATTAAACAACAGGAAATAAAGGAAGGATTAATTGCAGGTACAAACTACAAACCAGAAGTCTAATGTTATTCATGCCTGCAGCTCTCTTGACATCAGAAGAGGACATAGAATTAATGCCTAGTGTATAATACACTCTGCAACCTCCTACAGTGAAAATTGATCCTTGGGGTGCTACATATTTTCATCAAACTCTATTTAAACCCTAATGTTGCTTTTCCACCTGTGAGAATGGCAAAGCTGTGCCAATGAAAACTAAATCTTATGCTACCAGAGGAATCTATTCCAGCGTTGCTGAGTTCTAAAGTCCTTGATTTGGGGTGGAGTGAGTATTTTGTAAGTTACTAAGCCTGTCAGCACACTAGGTACCTTTACGTGTCTCAGTGTTTATTCAAAATGTCTTCTGCATTTAAAATATTTTAATACTTGCTTAATAAATAAGACACATTGGGGTTTTCACATCTTGGCACTGATGTCAAGAGTGACAGCTCTGGTCAGACGGGAATCTTCTGGTTAGCCCCAAAACAGCAGTCAGCCGCTTTCCCACCCTTTTCCAGCAGATGTAACTTTAACCTCCCCTGACGGGACTACTCCTAGGAGTGACAGAGCAATTTATGCTCCATAGCCCAGTCACTTTTTGGTCTTTTTGCTCAGAATGCCAGCAAGGGGCCAAGGAGTCTCAGTTATTATAGTGGTGCTGCAGTGCATATCCTTGTCCACTAGCAACTAAGCTAAGTCCCTACCAGCTTACTGCACATAGAACACTGAACAGCCTTCACAAGGTAACAAATTTTGGTCACTGGCAAATTGGGCCAGATTAATTCTTGAACTGGATGGAGCAGCTGTGCCTGCTGGCAGGACTCACCCCAACAGAGCAAGAGGTGGGGCACCTCTTCTGAGGTTCTGATTGGAAAGGGCAGCTGTAAAATCTAGCTGCCGCTCCATTAGAGCCCTGCCAGCTAATGCCAAAATGTTTGTATGTTTTGACCAGCCTGGGCTGAGTGACTATCCCCACTTGGATGACTGTGTCCACTGGCTCTGAGCCCACCAATAGAATAGAGGTTGCAGACAGCTTGCTCCCCTGTGCCCCCAACTCAAGGTGGACATAAAAGGCTCCATATCCCATAAACTATATCCTGAGCCATCCAGTCTTCCCAGTCATTCTTGCTTGTTTGGAGGGGAAGCAAATTTGAAAATGAAACCCCAGTTCATAGAAATAGTTCAATTTTTGCCTGGTGCTTTTTTCAGTGTCTGTTTTCCTTGTAATAAAATCATAATGCCTTTATTTCGATGGAGAAGATCCGTGAGCTTGCTGCATTTCAGTTACCAGTATAGATCCTCTGCATTGATATGTTTTCACCACATCCACCAGATGTTTTAGCATCTTCCACTTGCCTCAGGACTGCTGGTTCCAAGCTCAGGTAACCTGCTGATGAACCAGGAAACAGGTTGGCATTTTCTGGTTTCAGCAAGAAGGACATGAGTTTGGGTGAACGAGCATGTGCTGTATGAGTTGGACTCTTCCTATGAAGCGCTCTAACAGCGCTTGTAACCATGAAGCAATAACAGCTTCTTTCTAGTGGGGTCAGAAGGCTTAATGGAGCAGTTTCCGCACAGTCGTGGATTGTATAAATTATATACCGGGCCTTGGCGTGTCTGGCTGTAATAGTACCTTGGACTCTTATGAATGACTCAGCCTCTGCTTGGGGCTAATTATGGGCAGGTTGCATGAAAAACCCATGCAACTTAACCCTCCCTTGTAACTTCTAGTGAACTGGTATTCATCACCAACATGGATTGCTCACTGCAAAACTGTAACCACTCAGTTACGTGACAGAGGGAGGGGAAGAATTTTCAAAGGGGAGGCTTCAGCCAGCATAACAAAGATTGCTTGATTAGAAGCATAGGATTTTCTCAATAGAATGTCAGTCCACGTAATCTGATTTCCTGTCTCTGGCACTGGCCAATACTGTGGTACTTTTAAGGACAGTGACATTCCCACACCACTTCAGTAATCCAGCTAGTCAATTGTGCAATGACTGTACATGGGGGCTGAGGATCCTCTGATGCTCACTGACAATCAGTTTACACCCTCAAGCTGGGGGTTTGTTTACACATATCTTAGTTTGCATAACAGTGTTTATGAATGGGTCATAACGTTACTCAGCCCCTTTTAAAATTCCGTCCCTGTGTTCATCACTGTGACCGAGTTTGGCAGTAAGTTCCACATGGTAACTGCACAGTATTTCCTTTTGCCCGCTCTAAAAGCAATATTTCCTTTTGTCCGCTCTAAAGGTATCATGAAAGTGCCAGAGGCAGATTTTATGCTTGAAGGTAAGGTAGGCATCTGAAGATAACTCCTCTTGACACTGTAGAGCTTGCCAGCATCACATGGAGTAGAATTTTCCCAGAGATTAATTTTACTGAGAACAATTTCTCCTACCTCTTCTAGAACATAGTGTTATACTCAGGACAGGGATGGCAAAAGAATACTTGTGTATGAAGCACTGTCACTTGCATAGGATTGTGGGAGCTGTAAAATATATTTAGGAGAGTTCAAGGGAAGCTTCAGAATGTTGCCCTTAGCCCTTCATGGACTGGGTCTACACGAGACTTTTTTGCAAAATGTTCCTTCCACCCCAAGGCATCTCTAGTAGTGTGAGCTCTAGTGTGCATAAAGTTCCTGCAGCCACCAGTGAGTTTGCCACCATCTTGTCTGGCCCTGCCCTGAGCAGCTCTAAACAACATGTTGGTATGAAATGCCAGTGGCATTTGCTATGATGCCAGTTGGTATGAAATGCCAGTGTCTACACTAGCGCTCTCACTGTTGGTATCACAGATGGTCCTATTACTGACATTAGCAATGGTCAGAACATTTTGACATAAAAGCCTTCATGTAAGCCACCGGTGGGAGGGAAGGGGGAGGTGATGTCTTCCAACCCAGAAGGCCATGGAAAAATAACAGCATTGCTAACAAAGAATATTTTAAACATCTAAAATATTACTAGCCTTCAGCTCGGCCCTAGAATCATGGAGCCCAAGCTGTCGTCTCCACACCTTGCTTCTCTCCAGGTTACTGCTCTTTGCTATCTCTTTTCACCCGTTCATTCTGCTTTTCTCCCTCCCTTGCTCCCTCACGCTCTTCTCTGCTTTTCCTTGTCTTTGCCCTCCAATACACTCTTACTTACTCTATGCTGATTCTCCCTCCCATTCCTTTCTCTCCCTGTCCCCAGGGAGAGTCCTAGTGGTCCCTCAGTGCTGACAGGACAGGGGAACTCCACTACACCTGCACTTTGGAGCTCCAGTCTTGGACCCTGAATCTGAGGCAGCAGATGGGCACCCCAATCTTTCCTGCTCTCCCTATTCTGATTCCTCCCTGTAGTGGTGGGGGTGGGGCAGGGGGTTGGGGAGAAGCAGCCAGGGAGGCTGTGGAAACCTGCAGCTAATTAGGGCGAGGATTGTTAGGAGCCAGATAGGAGGCAACTGCTGGGGCAGCCCAGATATAAGGAGCTGCCCAGCAGAGCAGAGGGGGGTCTCTCCCTGACAAGCAAGGGAGGAGGACTGGCTCCCAGGGATAGCACCTGAGACAGAGCAGTGCTGGGTAGGTTCAGGGGAGTGGAAGGTGAGCTCTGGCCTATTATCTGCTAGGCTGCGGGCACCTGCCAGAAAGTGCCAAGAAGATGCAAGGGCTAAGGGGAAGTGGCCCAGGGATGATAGGCAGACAAGGGGAGAGAGGGAGGGCAGAGAGGCTGCCGCTAGAGGGTCCCTGCTTCGGGACCCAGAGTAACAGACGGTCCTGGGTCCCCCCACCTTCCGCCTTGCACTGCACCTAGCCACGGAGGAGCATGGCCAATACAGACTGCAACTTGCCGCTTGCCACATCCAGCGTACCCATTTTACACCCCCGCTCCCCACACATCTGTCATGTTTGTTTGGCCATCATTCCCCTCGCCTCAGTCACCCACCCAGCCCACACCTCCACCCAAGCAACAAACTGACTGGTCACACCCAAATATCTGTGTCCCTCTCACATTCATTGACATCTACCCAGCCATTCACTTTCTGTCCTGCCTGTTCACCTGCTTGTCATATCAATGTGTGTATCCATCACTTCAGCTCACTTGCATGCAAAACTCCATGTTGTCTAGTCATGGAGACAGAATTGCTGAAAACTCTGAAAATCCCAGAATCTGTGCTAGCTGTGACAAAAGTCGAAGCCTCACCCACTAGTTTGTTATGAAGACAAAGCACCTTTAAAGATAATTCGGAGGGAAATGAGAAATAGGAAGAAGAGAGGAAAATGAAAAGCAGAGAATGGTTAAAGACTTTAAAACTTCAATACATATAACCGGATTTTCAGATCTTCAAATCACAAATGCTGTTGTATTACAAAAATGTGACTGAGACCCTATTGTCAAATCAGTTCCCTCTTCCCCCACCCCACCTATCTGGGGTCTAAATTGACTAGCTCCATCAAGGAAAAACTGTAATATCTTGGCTTCACTAGGATTTCACAGCAAAATAGCTATCTCCAGTCACCTCTCTTGATTTACAAACACACCAGTGAAGGAAGCAGAAATTGGCCCAATATACTTTGAAATCTAATATATTTTAAAATAACTTGGTCTGAGATTGATTGGCAAACAGGAGTGAAAGATTTCAGAGTAGCAGCCGTGTTAGTCTGTATCGGCAAAAAGAAAAGGAGGACATGTGGCACCTTAGAGACTAACGAATTTATTTGAGCATAAGCTTTCGTGAGCTACAGCTCACTTCATCGGATGCATCCGATGAAGTGAGCTGTAGCTCACAAAAGCTTATGCTCAAATAAATTCGTTAGTCTCTGAGGAGTGAAAGAGTTAAACCTGAGGCTGTATGTAAACTACAGCTTTTGTCAGAATAACTTATGTCACTCAGGGAGTGAGAATACCGCCCCCCTCCAAGCGACATGTGTTACACCGACAAACGTCAGTGGGGACAGCACTATGTCGGGGAGAGAGCTTCTCCAGCCAACATAGCTACCGCCACTCGCCAACAGGAGTTGGTTGAGATCGGCTACATTGGAGAGCTTACAGCAATGCAGCTGTGCCACTGTAAGCTCTCTAATGTAGTCATAGCCCTAGTTCAGTGAAATACTGAGGGTGGTCCAAGGTGATATCTACAAGGAATTAATATCAGCACAAATACAGTCGCAAAAGTCAAGATACTTCTTATCCTGAGCAGTCCATTTGCAGGAGCTTCCTGCATACCGCCACCACGCTGTACAAAAATAAGAGTTGTTTTGAGGTTCGTCTAAATTGTCTTGCACCTGATCGTGCCACTCAGATTAAATCTCACAGACAAAACAAGCTGTTTGGGAGACAGACCAAAAAAGCCTTTATAGAAAAGAAAAATATAAACACTCGGCAAACTGTGATTAACTTCTGAAAGCAAAACACTCTCTGGCCTTATTGTTTGTTTGTAGCAATCTCTCAAGCGCCCACCAGACCCCCACTCGGGGTACAATCTCTTATGCCCCCATCACAACATTATTGCTGACAATGGCAAATTTGTGTTTTCTTTCCTTTTGTTGTGGCTTGCTTTTTACTTTTTATTTTTCTGTTTGTTTTAGTAAAGGCTGAGTCTGGCCCATTTCTTGTACCCAGCTTCCTTTCATTGTGCGTATTCCTGTATCCAGCTGCTTGCACCTGAACTTGGCTTCAGTTCTTGCCCCCTTTTTCCCTCTCCACCGACACACACACACACACACACACACACACACACACACAGACACACACACACACACACACACACACACACTGCTGCTGAAAGTGCCTGCCTCTGCTTCTAGCATTTCACTGCCGCCAGCAGCAGCAGCACCACATGAGGGCTGATGTTATCCTCTGAACGGTGTCCAGATGAGCGTGGGGAGAAGCCATAAAATAGTGCTTACTCAAGGGTTCTGGCTGCCAATTGTGCTGCTCTTTTCCATGGAGACCTGAGGGTAGATGCCAAGCCCTCCTTGTGCAGCACAGAGATTATCCTGTCTGGCACAAACTCCCCAAAGCACCAAGAGCACAAATACGTTTATTGCAGGAGTGCCTTAACTTTGTGATGCCAGCCACATGGGCAATACGGCAGGAGCCCAAGGCCCTGCACTTAACTTACATATCAATATATATTTATTTACTCATTTTATTAAAGGGATGGTGTCTGGAAGTTTAGAAACAAATTCAGATTTTTTTTAATAAAGAAAAAGAAAGGGTTGGGGCCAGATACTGATCTCAGTTATACCAATGTCAATCTGGAACAACCCACTGAATTCAGGTGAGTTACTGCACGCTGCCTTTGGTCTTACTAGCTGCAAAATTTGCCCCCTAAATAGAGAGGAACTGGTTATACAACTTTTTTTCTTTTTATAGTTTCTTCTATAGGTCTATAGTTTTTGTAGTTCTTTTATAGTTCAAGTGCAACATACATTTTGGCTAGGTTTACCCAATAGTAAACAAACAGCATTAAATGGGAAAAGAAAGTGAGAGTTTAAAAAATTCTTCCCGCATTAATTGTGTATGGTACACAGTAATGGAATTTGGATTTTTTTTTAAATTAACTTGATAATTTCCCTTTAGTTTAGACATAGTGTTCATTTCATGCATCTTAAGAATCTTAAGAATTTAAAACAGTGGGCCCAATTGTACTCTCTGTTACACCAGAAAATACAAATTCGGATTTACTGGATTCACTAGTGTAACCGACAGTAAAATTTTGTCCAATAGTTCAGAGTAGTTTTGTCCAGTAGTTAAAGAACAGTGGGGCAAATAGGTCAAGCAATCAGTTAATCTGGTGGAAACAAATCTAAGGTCTGATCCTGCAGTCAGGTCTGCCAGTGTATCTCAGCATGGAAATGGGAGTCCATTCTACTGGATCCAGTTATCGAGTTTGGGGCCATAATGGCAAAAGACATTAAATACCAAAAAGGAAGATGGTATTGACATGGGAGGAGAAGCCCCTAATCGGAAAAACATGGACATCAATGGTACTTAAGCATATTCTTAAAGTTAAGCACATACTTAAGTGCTTCCTGAATATGGATACTTTCCAGATTTAGGACCAGAAGACCTTGAAACTAAGTTACACAAGGGATGAATTAGGCCCACTGTATTCAATCATAATAGCTGCTTCTCCTTGTTTGTTTGTTTTTTAATTTATTTATGTATTTATTTATTTTTGGTAGAAGACAAAGTTGCTCGTTGGTGGATTTCACCAGCAATAGATCAGCATTGTTCTAGCTCTGCGGTTACAGGGAGTGGACAACTGTGGGCACCCCTTGTTTACTGGTTTGTAACTGTAATAGATGTTAATATTAAAAACAGAAACATGATCAAAGTCGTGCTGAGGCAACTGCTGTAAATGCAAACTGCAAACCTGATAGCATCTAATCATCCACTTTGACAGGTGAAGACATTGTGTGAAGTTTTTGATTTATAATATTAATAACACTTTGCAATTATAGATACCTTTCATCCAAGGACATCAAAGTACATTAGAAGCATGCATTAATTGAGCTTCACAACAACCCTGCAAAGTAGTAGTTATGTCCCTTTTATAGACGGGAACACAGGCACAGAGCGGTTAAGTGGCAGAGCAAGGAACAAAATGCAGGAGTGCTAATTCCCATGCACTTGCTCTAACCACTGCGACATACTACCTTCTTGCAGTAGAGGAAAACTCTTCCTGGTCTTAAAGAGACAATGGTTTTGTTCCCCCATATCATGGCATTTCCAAGTAATGTGTTCAACTGTGATTGGAGCTAAAAAGGAAGTCACTAGGGGAACATTTAGGTTTGCAGCTGATTGTCAGCATTCATCAATCATCTCAATGTTTGCAGCCAAGTATTATCACTCATGTCAAGAAGCAGCAGCTTCTACATTCAACCTACAGCATGGGTTCTTCTGCTGCAGTGGTTTTGACTCTAAGACTCCAAAGGGGTCTATGCCTCCATCTGAACATTTTTAGGGGTCCACAAATGAAAAATTTTTAAAAATTGCTGTTCTACTGCTTTCACTATAAGGAGAATTAGGTTGGGGGGGTCATTTGCATGCTATTACTTTTGCTTTTTGGTTGAGCTGTGACATTCTATTTGCTCACCACACTCCATTTTGCATGAAAAAATTTTGATTAGCAAAGGAAACAATGGAAAACTTGTATTTAATATAGGGCAAATTAACACAGATTCCATTGGGTTAGACAGTCAGAAAGTTTAAAATAACATGTTCCTTTAAAAAAAAATTAAAAAATCAGATTAAGAACGGATGAGCCATTTCCAAATAAAGAAGCAAAAGTTGTCCTTCCCAGACTGTTGTGTTTTGTTATAACCCTACATTCCACTGATATGCCTATATAATTGTATAAAGGGAGATTGGGTGTGGCATACAGTATAAAATACTAGACACATCTCCAGCTGCCATGAAGCAAATGACATTCATAGTTGTCCAGAACCTGAGGGCCTTTCTCAGTCTTTATGCTGGCAAAAATCTCCATTGCCCTCAGTGAAGAGTTTGCCCGAGGACCTTCAGGATTTGACTGTAAATTTTAGAGGATTGAAGGATCTTAAAAAAAACAAAAAAACTGTGTATGTCTCTATATTGTTCCATTCACTGTACTTGAATCTTTAATGCTTAATCTACCATCAGTAACTAGGGGGAAAACATAAGGAACAAAATGTGGGCCTTGACTACAGTCATTATTGCTCTTTCCAAAGCTTTTGATGCTTTCACCTGGTTCAAAATTTGGACACTCCTCTAAAAGTTTGTTCATATCATGCAGACAGCTGAGCTCCAGTTCAGCAAAGCACTTAAACACTTGCTTAACTTTTAATTCATTGAAGTCAATGGCACTTAAGTGCTTTTCTGAATCAGGGCCTCTGTGGACAGACAGCATTCCTGCCAATCCATTTGTAAAAGCAAATCAAGTCATGCCAGGTTTATTTTGGCTCACAGTTTCTTTGTGGTGGTGACTGACAAATCCACAGAGGTGAATTAATACCAGAGAGGTGATGAACACGAAAAGTAGTGATGCCAAAAAATGTTATTAAACTTTGAACTGGCAAGTTTTTAACTTTGGCAGACTAAAAACCTCCACAAAAAGAAATTAGGAGGTTTCACATGGGCTCCTTATGCAGATAAATGTTATTTTTCATGGAGGACCTTCAGTTCACCACCAACTAGTTTGCTGAGTAACTAAAAATGATACGGTAGACCATAGGCTGTTGTAAGAGGTGTAAATCCATTGAATTTCATGAAGCTATGCTGATTTTACATCACCTAACAATCTGGCCTCATTGTGAAGAAGTCCCAACTCCTACGGAAAGATACATAGGAACCTATCATCACAGTCAATGGTGAAGAGCTCAACATGGTCATGGATTTCACATTCCTTGGTGTAGTTTTGCCAAACAGCCTCCACTGACCAATGAATCACTACCCAAATGAAAGAACATGTACTGCCCAGAAGCAGATTGCCACACTGAATCTGGAACCTACACAGAAGAACAAAGTCCATGTTTACTACACTGTAGATAGCGTTTTCCACTTACTTGAAGGCTGAGAA
Source organism: Eretmochelys imbricata (assembly GCF_965152235.1). Classification (NCBI taxonomy): domain Eukaryota; kingdom Metazoa; phylum Chordata; order Testudines; family Cheloniidae; genus Eretmochelys; species Eretmochelys imbricata. The sequence goes on from NC_135574.1 coordinate 154,197,290, forward strand.
ACATGGACGTGTTATTGCCGGCATGTCAAAGAGCTGGAAAAATTTAATCAGCAGTACCTTCGAGCTATTAGGCATACCAAGTAGCATGATAAAATCACAAATAATGAAATTCTGCAAAGAGGTTGCACAACAAGTACTGAAGCAATGTTTATAAAACTCATCTTCACTGGGCTGGACATATCTTCTGCACGGAGGGCACAATTCTCCCAAGACAATATTTGTATAGTGAATTTGTAGGAGGCAAAAGATCAGGAGGCAGAGGAGATTCAAATATGTCCTGAAAAAGAACCTCGCCCAGCGTGACATCAGTATCAACACGTGGGAAGCTAAAGCAGCAAACAAATCAATCAGAAGAACATCTAGTGCAGAAAGTTGTGAAGGGAGATATTTTACTCCAAATAGGTTGAGTCCCTCCCTGACCTCATCAGAATACATGGGCCCTGAGTTTGTCCCAAACTCATTCCCTTCCTAGGATTTGGCTTTATTGGTAACTCAAAAACAATAACGCAATATAAAGATCAGACTAAGCTTCCTCTCCATGCTTGATTGTTCCTAGGGAGCTTCTGGAGGGAAACCCTAATTTATTCTGGCCCAAATTGATATTCCCATCCCCACTGTATCCTAGTTGGAGCTAAATGGACAAACCTGCCAGCATGACTCAGCAGTAATTATACTGACCCTTAATGCAAGTTCGTAGCACCTGAGCCTAGGATAAATCTACAGAAGACCCCTGCATTAGAGTCTGCAATCTTATCACAGTCAACAAGAGAGGGAAGGAATTTACAAATAAAGAGAGCAGGGAATAGAAACATAGGTAACAAACACCACAGCAGTCTCCTGCCGAACCTGTCCAAAGGCCTGTAAATCAAGAATTGGGCTCTTTAGCCACCTAAGAGTTCATAAAAGCTTTCGATAAACAGACCATCTTTGACATAGTGGCCAACAGGCAATGATATTTATTTCTCAAATGCTTGATCCAGTCCAGATTTAAATGACTCAAGTGATGGGGTTTCCAGAGTAGACTTAGAAGACTATACCACGGCCTAATTCATTGATAAGTACTATTTTTTAAAATTATGTAAATAGTTTATAAACACTCACAAAGAAAACAGTCCCTGCCCCAAGGAGCTTTCGCTCCAGCTCAACTATGATACAATCAATAAAATATTAGTTGCAGGACTGAGTGCAGATCGGGACAGATCAATCAATCTGTTTGTAACTGCTTCAGCAGAGCATCATTAATGCACAGCTGCAGGGTGTGTGCAAAGCTGCTCAGACTGTACACATTGCAATCACTGAATTGTATTTTTTTTAGTGCATTTTCTCATAAAACAACCGAGAACACTGTCTTTGGCAGCCTGCCTACATTGAGCACGTTCAGGAAAGCAAGGGAAGTCAAGGTACCTGAGTGCTTATTAAAGCCTCACAAAGTAGAATAGATGATCTGTTCAAGTCTTCACCAATCTGGTCGGCATTCCCGCCCCCAGGCCAGGCCGGAAGCTGAAGCAAGTCAGGGTACGAGCCACACAGGCAGCTGTGGGGAGCTGTGGACACTCCACCTGCCCAGGGCAGGGGACCCAGGGGACAGGAACAGTCTTGGGGCTGCTCTCGGGACCCCCACCCCGGCAGGCTTTGGCTTCCAGCTTGGCCAGGGGCGGGGCCTCCGGGGGAAGAGGAGGGGCAGTGGCAGGGCCACAGAGAGGGCAGGGTCTCGTGGTTGCCCCTACCACATAGGGATTTATAGTGGTATGACTATAGTGGTTTAACTATCCAGTATAATTATACTAGTATAACTGGTAAAACTTTCCCATATAAACAAGCCCTAACATGGTGTGGCTGGACAATGTGGAAAAGCACCAAACTGGAGCCTACTCCTGATCATGGCCCGTTAACGTATCTTTAAACATCACTGCCCTTGTCTCCATTGGTTGCTCAGTGACATTTAAAAATGTGTTATCTATTTAACACAGGTTCATTAACACATTTTAGAACACAAACCTATTTTCCTCATCTAGACGTGTCCATAATGTATCTGATTTATTATTTTTGTTGGGGGTATTTTACTTTTTTGACATTCTTCATTTACTTCCACACTGTAATTCTAGGCTGTAATTCTCTTCGGAACATCACCAGTGAAACTAAGAGGGCAGTAGTGCTTTTCTACTGGTGGATAAATAGAGAAACTATAAAGAAGGGCTGTGGAAATGATACAAGGACTGGAAGGGACAATGGTAGTGCAGGGGAGAAAAGAATCACAATGTGGATGAATGGGGGACATGTTCATTGTATCTGAATTTCTATATGGTAACCAGATTAAAAAAAGAACTATTTGGTTTCAGAAGGTGGTTGGACAAGGAGCAATGGCCTGAACTAGAGAAGTAGTGTAAGGTAGATATGAGAAAAGGTTCTTAATCCTAAGAATGAGAGGGCAATAAGATGGATTCCCAAAGGAGGTGGCCATACCACCCTAACTACAGAGATTGAAGGGCAAGATAGAGGGACTGATGTAGTAAGTGCTGCAAAGTGTATAGTGGGTGGTGTCAGGCTTAATGACCCATATGGTATTTTCTGGCCTCTGCTATTTATCTATGAAAGGTACTTATATGCTCCCCTTACCATAGTAAGCACCTCACAATCTTCAGTGTATTTATCCTCCCAACATTCCTGTTTGGTAGGGAATCTGCAGATTAAATGCCCAATTCTCCAGACTCTCCAGGCTATTTTGAATGGGAGTTCTGCAGGTGGAGCAGCTTCAGAATCCAGTCAATAGCTAATAGACGACATCAGTGAGAGCTAACTAAAGAATAGCTAAAGTTACCGGGCTCAACACAAGTTATTAAGCTCGCAACTGGATGAAATTCTATGGCCTGTGTTATGCAATTAAAACTAGAGGATCAAAGTGGTCCCTTCTGGCCTTTAAATCTAAGAGTCTATTGAGGTTAAATTATAAACAGTGTCAGTCCGGTACTGCTTAGTACAGACCTAACTGGGATATGGGACAGTCAAACAAAGCATTTGATAAAAATGAAATAACTTTAGGCCCTGAAATTTATAACATCAAATGAAATGAAAAAGCAAGATTGTTGGGCTGAAGATCTCTTATCTGTGTGCTTAGAGAATCTCTGTGCTCCATTCATACCTGAATTACAGCCCATTGCCTTTTAGAAACTAGCAATTTCACATAAAATAAAAAGGAATCTAGAGCAGAATCAGGGGTAATTAAAACAACTTTCCCTCTCAGCCAGAAAGCTTTTGTGTTTGTAGTGGGCATTTTAAAGGGGAGGGAGTCCTGTACATTCTCTCTCGCTCTCTTTTTTTTGTTTTTTTTTTTTGTCCAATTTTTCTGCAGGAGTGGAACTGATTATATCATTGTATTCTAAAATGCAAATGCTTCTTTTCTGCTGCCCTTTTACCCTACTGATTTCCTAAGGAAGATAATGTGTGAGTTGTGTGCAAACGCAGTTATTAACTCCTGGACTGATACTCTTTTCTATGGGAGAGAGTGTTGTCTGGAGGCAGGATTAGGAGCCTGGGAGGCAGGAATCATGAGTTATGTAGTGGACTCTGTCTCTGACTTGATGTCTTATCTTGGGTGAGCTGAGTCTCAGTTTCCACAGCTGGTAAATGAGGATTATAATATGTACCTACTTCCGAGGTGGGAGAGTGAATTAATAGTTGTGAAGCAGTTTGAGATCCTTGGATGGAAAGCTCTGTTGATAACATGCAAGTGTGACTGTCAAAGTAATGTGCTCTGGCTGTTCTCAGCTATTGAGGGGTTAATAAACCAGTCCATGAATCTACCCAGAGAATCAGAGAAGGGAGGAACTGGAATGAATATGCTGGGTCACAAAATCTATCCCTGCCCAGATTAGTGTGGAACTACAATCTATCCTGTTGTAATAACTGGGACTACAAATTTACCCTAATTGTGAGCTCAGCTGTGAAAAGTATATGCAAGTTCATAAGACATTACATAACCTAAAATAACAAGCGTTAGTAGAAAATAAGTCAAATTGCTTTCCATCGTGAATGTTATGAAGAGGTGCAAGAGAACCAGACAGAAAGACTAAATTAGTCCAAACAAAAAGGCTCAGTTGATATGATTCAAGGACTATGGTGAAATCATGCTTGGTAAAAACAGACAATGTGGAACCGGAAATTAATGAACCAAGATTGGTGTGGCAGACATTAGTCCTAACTGGTGGACAAAATAATGAGCCTTTTCCCCTCCCACCTTGCATCCCAGCTTGTATCATTTCATCTTCCCTGATTCTAAAATAGAAAGAGCAAACCAGACTGAAAGACTGTCCTCCTGAGAAGAAGGCCAACAGGCCCTGCTCTTGTTTGGGGAACTCTGTTTTTCACCCGTGTGTCCTGAAAACCATCACATCATCATGACCTCCAGTCCTGAGCCCATCAGTGCAGATACCTAATTGCCAGCATCGCAGAGGCATGTATACTCTTGTTCTGTGTTCCTTCCCTGTTATGTTACTTTCTGCCCCACTATTTCTTTCCTCCTAGCCTACATCTCACTCTCTCAGCTTTTCATAAGATCCTGACATCAACTGCATTGCCTCAGCACAGCGAGATAAAATGCCCATAATCTTGTTCCCTCTGAGGAGAAAGGAGCCAACCAGATGATGTCCCTGACTGGAATGTGAACCAGGATCCAAGCAACTGGTGCCATGTTCGACCTGCCAGCCAAAAGTATCCATTCATAACTGATTAGCTATCCAGTGTTCTAAAGACATCAACCAAAGCCATATTTCCCCCACCTTCTCTATCCAGTCTCTCCTCCACCTGGTGTCCATCTCTGTTAGAATCAGACGTGAATACTCTTCAAACACCAGAACAGAGAGTAAAATTAACCTTTTCCTTTTGATCAAAGAAAGGATCTTCTGAACATAAAAAACACTAATATTTTGCTTTCAAAAAGAGAGAGATTTCAAAGGCTTTAATTAAGTTTGTTTTGCGTAATCACTCAATTTAAGTTTCAATATAAATGCTTGTCTCCTATTAGCGGCCACATTTCCACTGTCATTGCATTTCTCTCCTCCCCCTTTTTGCAGTATCCGTGCTGACTGAGTAAGGAACGAGTGTGGCCTAGTGGATAGGGTATTGCAAAGGTTCTCAAACTGTGATCCATGGATAGTTCTCAAACTGTGAACTCCATTCAGGTGGTCCATGGATAGTTCCCTCTAAGGTGCGCGCCTGGGCAGCCACACACAAGAGAATGAAGGGCCACCCACCTAACTAGTGGAGCAGTGCAGGCGTGGCTCCACTAATTAGGTGCCTAGACCCTGGAGAAGACACACATGTAAGGTGAGGTGGTGGCCTTGGGGGGAACAGGGGGTAGGTCAGAGGGAGCAGTGGAGTTAGAAGAGGGGGTGGGGGGAATTTGGGACATGCAGGGCTGCAACAGCCAGAGAAAGAGGCGACTTACCCCAGCTCCAGGGCTGCAGCTGGTGGGGAAAGACGGACCTCCTTCCCAGACCTAGCTCTGTGGTTACTGTGGCAGGGTAGAGACCCCCGTCCTTCCTAGCCCCAGCTCAGGGGCTGCTGTGGTGGGGGAGAGAGGGAGAGACCCCCCACACCTTCCCAGCCCCAACATTAATACCCCCTCCTTCCTAGCCCCAGCATTAATCTATCATATTAGAAAGGTAAGACTACTGATATTAAAATATGAGTTGTGTGCTTTTATTTGTAGAACAAAAAACCGTTTATTATTAAGGTGTTTTTTTTTATATAGTGCTTTTATCCAAATCACTTTACAATAGTTAGCTAATGGTACAAACAACATTTGAAAAGATCTTTAAGTGATCCACCAAGACCCTGAGCAATTTTCAAGTGGCCTGCAAAAAAAAAAGTTTGAGAACCACTGGGGTATTGGACAGAGCCTCAGGAGGCCTGGCTTCTTTGCTGAGAGACAGTGGTCAAGTCATTTCCCTTCCCTGTGTATTCCTATCTGTAAAATGGGGATAATGATACTGATCTCCTTTGTAGAGAACTTTGAGATCTATAGATGAAAATGGCTACAAAAGAGCTAGGTATTACTACAGGGAGGCAGTCTGCAGGTGAGTAAGTGCTTTGCTTAACTAATTACCGATGATCTAACTGCTCTACAGGAAACCAGATGCATTTCCTAGGCAGGCCCAGAGCATGGTACTTCACACATAGAGGAAGATACCATGAGTTAACTCTGATATGTGGATGCAAAATCTTACCATAGATAAAAAGGGGTCTTCTAATTCTTCTAGCCACACCACCAACTTGCAGCTTTGTGATGTGTGCGGACTATGTCCTTTCCATGGAACCAAGTGTAGCAGCAGCTCTGGGATGCAGCCAGTCTATAATATAAAACTCCTTCTCACTAGGTGACCCTGTAATGTTGCATCCATGACAGAAGCTAGGGTTGATAATTCTGGCAAAAGGAAACTCACTTTTGATTTCAGATTGTTCAAATTTAACACACCACTGTTTACTTGGAAAACTCAGAACTGAAAAAACTGCACCGTGTAGCAGCTTCTGTGATGCATCCATTCCCATAACATAGACACCCTTGGCAGAGCAGAGTGGGAGCTGTCAGTGAACCAGGTACTGTACGTTGATTCTCTGCCCAGCACTCGGGCCCATGAGAACAGTCTTTGGAGATGCTCTAACCTGTGCCAGCCAGCCATGGTCCCCCAGGGACCATTCGCCAGCTGAGCATAGTCAAAACACTAGTACAAGAGGTAGGGCCAGGTATGCCTCTCATAAGTGACCCAAAGGGGAAGGAATTAAGCAGAAAATGGTCCTTGAAGTCCTTACTTGGTTTGTACCCAGGCTTTACTCAGGAAAAAAATCCTATCAAAGGCAATGGAAATTTTGCCTGGATAATGACTTCTTAAAAACTTGAGATTTGACCCCTGTGTTTTGTAACATACTTCATATGCATGTGTTTACAAAAAAGTTACATATGGAGCCTCAACTAAAGGCACCGTATCTCTTTAAAACAGGCTGGGGAGTGGGTGTGAGGGTTTCTTTGAACATTAAAATTAGTAGTGAAAGTCATAGGGCTTTTTTCCTTTATACAACTGAAGCTGAATTTGAGCAATAACCCTTCTGATTTCTGTGGAGGAGGAGACATGACGTCTTGAGGTAAACCACACATCCCGTAACCACCACTGTGTCGTTTGTACAAGCTGTTTCTCTGCAGAAGCGACCAAGTTGCTTTTCAGCAAAAGTCACACATTTGTAAGAGGGGAGCGATTCCAGTCAAACAGAGATTGGGCAGCAAAAAGGAAGAAAACTCAACCACAATAAAGCTGCCAATGAACCCGAAAGGAAAAAGACGTCAGCAGCTCAGGGCAGGAGCTCTCCTTTTCCTGGTATCTAGCTAACTATAATTATGTGGAAAGAAATTGTGGGTGGGACTGTTACTAACTATCTGAACTTTATAACCTAACTTATAAACCAGACTGAAGTACAGGGCTAGGGGCCCGTCCTGTGAGGTGCTGAGCTCATTGACTTCAATGGGAGCTGTGTTGCTGAGCACTTTTGACAACCAAGAAATTTATTTGGACGCTGTCACAGGGCAGGCTGACTTTAAAGGAGTTGGGCTCAACCCCATCTGCACCTAGTTATTAGTCTCCTTGGTGATGGGTTTGAGCCTAGGTCAGGGTCTGGGTCAAGTGACCAAGCATCAGCTGGCATTAGACCAGAGGCATTGCTTTCTATAAGAGTGAGTCTACTCGGGTGTGGGGAGGGGGGGCATGTACGGAAGTTCTCCAACAATAGAGCCAGATGGGTGGTAGGAATTGCTAGGAGGCCATGAGCTATGGAGATGACAGCTAGAAAGGAAAGAGGTGGGGGAGTCTCTCCAGAGAGCCCCAAGTCTGGAGTTGGCAGGCAGAGCTTCCCTGCTCAGAGGGATCTGGAGAGCTGACAGAAGCTGGGGCCAGAAGCCCTGATGCAAGGATGAATAGGAAGCCCTGAAGAAGGGGGATCAAATATGTGATACAAAGGTGACTGAGGAGTCCTCAAGGAGGGCCAAAAGGCTTGGGGGAACTGGAGCCAAGGGTGAAGACTTGAGGACTCTTGTTTTGTTTGGCTTTTTGTTTACCCCAGAAGAGAAGATAGACTCCATGATTTGGCCCGAGGGTTAAATCATTTTGAGACAGGAGAATTGGCACATCCAAGAGCAGGAGATGGAAGTGAGGGGAAATCAAGGCACAGAGCACCAGGTACTAGTTGATCTTGACACAAATGCCTAAATATAGATTTGGGTGCCTAACTAAACACCTAAGTTTAACCTATTTTAGTTATAAGATTGACTAGGCCCCAAGTCACTGAGAGAGCTGGGGAGAGATCCTACATCACCTGTGCCCAGTGCCCTGTCCTTAACCATTAGATCATACTCCATCCCTGGGTCTGTTTAAGCAAGCACTGACATAGAAGTGTGGGGGCCAAGGAGGTGCGATACATTGATGTTGGCAGATCCCATGATTAGAAAAACAGAGGGTCTACATATAGCTACAGATGAGAATTGGGAAGCACTGGCCAAGTTAAATGGGAATGTCTGGAACTGGAGTAGTTTGGGGAGCTGCTGGTCAGAGCTCAGTGCATTGGTAGAGTTGTGTTGCGGAAGCTATTGACTGTGCCATATGTGGCTTTGGGGAATGCCTGTGTATTTATTTTCATAAGTACTACGTTCCCTTTCCCAACACACAGTTCTGAGGATTCTAATCCCTTTACGATTAGTCTTAAAGGATGATGATTTAAAGTATGTGTGATGGGGTCCTCAGGGTGCAATCTGGACTGTAGGACTGCTGAGCCCTCTGTCCCCCCAACCTGGGGTATCCCTGTCACCCTGTGATTCTGTTGTTAAGCCACAAATCTCTGACAGGTGCTGCACTTACCCAGACATCCACAGGCAGGGACACACCCAACTGAGTTACAGGAATGCTTTGCCAGCCACTCATAAACCAACAATAGAGAGGCTCCAGCCAATTCCTCTGAGCTCTCCAGCCTTGCACCCCAGAACTGTGCTGTCTTGCTCTGGTCAGAAGCCTGACAAGTGTAAGTTCATTATCCAGTCCAACCCTCCCTTGAGGTGGAGAGGACACACATTAGCCTTTGTGAACTGAGCTGAAATTTCCCAAGCAATTCAACCCAAACACGCTGTTTTAGGTATAATATAATAAAACAGATTTATCAACTACAGAAAGATAGATTTTAAGTTATTATAAGTAGCAGGCAGAGAGATCAGAGTTGATTACTTAAAAAACAAAAATAAATTCACAGTCTGAGTTCTGCAAACTAAAGAGAATTTGAATCAAGCAGTGTTTCACCCTGATAGATGGTACAAGCAGGTTACAAATCCTCAATACGCAGACTGGTACTCTTCGAGCCTACTGTCATCCTCTCCAGTTCAAAGTCTTTGTCCTTCAGATGTTTCTTCCAGGGGTTGAGTAGGAGGGGAGGGGGGAGAAGAGATCAAGTGATGTCACTTCCCCTCATTTATAGTTTCTTGCAACGTGCTAGAAAGATCTATACTTGTGATGTGGGAGTCCACCCCCATTGGTCAAGCAGTCTCTCTTGTCTCTGTGTTCTCTCTGAGAAGTCTCCATTGTAGACAGTTCCTGGGATGGTGAATTCTTTCCTTGATGGGTGTGGATGAGCCTTTAACCCTTGTCGGGCTACTCCATTGTTGTACCTGAAAGACTGCTTGTGGGTGTTCCCACCCTCACAACATATTTCAAAAACACACACATAACAAAACTTCATAACTTCACATGCAATGGCAGCACATACAATCCAACAGGATATTAGTGTTCAACAGATCAAGACTTTTAAAATGGTATCTCACAAGGCATACTTCATACAAAACATCTCATAATTATATGACAGTGGTGAATATGGGGTTTCCAGGGTGCTGCTTTGAGGTACAGGATGACCTAAAGAACATGAGCATTCATCTTGTTGGCACAGAGCTAGCTCTCATCACCACTCACTCTGTGGTTGAGTGGTGTGAATACTATTAGTTAAGCAGGGGCAAAATCTAGGGTAACCTTATTTTTAATGTCAAGCCATCTAGATTGTAAAAAGAAAAGTACTTGTGGCACCTTAGAGACTAACAAATTTATTTGAACATAAGCTTTCATGAGCTACAGCTCACTTCAGCTTATGCTCAAATAAATTTGTTAGTCTCTAAGGTGCCACAAGTCCTCCTTTACTTTTTGCGGATACAGACTAACATGGCTGCTACTCTGAAACCTGTCATCTAGATTGTGTCGTTTGAAAGCAAAACCTATCACAGTCCAAAAAAGACTCAAAGGCCACAATGGTGCTGCTGTGGAAAGTTTTCTAATGTCTTTCATTACCATGAGAACCTTTAAACAAGAATGAACACAAGGAAGTAGAGGAATGATGGGTCAGTACCTCACTTTTCTCTCTACTCACTGAGCTCTTAAATGACACTGAATCCCAGGTCACCTCAACCTTCTAAAGCTGCCAAGGAGAAGACATGGTCTGTGCTTCCAGTTTTTCTGTTCTTTCTCACCATGGAAGCTTTAAACACCCTTGCAACAAGGACATCTGCACCACTGGCAAATGTGCTGATGGCGTCTGATATGCCAGTGTACATACTTATAGGCTGTCTTCTGTGTAAGGATGTTAGGTGGCTGAACCTAATTGTGTTGTCTTAAGGGCTCTGGCAAGCATTCAAGAACAAAAGTAAAGACAGCCAGTTCCCATTTGTGGGCATGTCCCTACACTTCAATGTGGCGAGCCCTGTGATTTAGCAAGTGCAAGCCTTGCTCCCCAGGGCTTTTAAAAACATTTTTTTAAAAAAAACCTGACAAGCCTTTGACCAAAATGAGAAAAACATAAATAGAAATGGGTTGTAAATTTCAATCTGGATTTTGAACACTGCAACATTTGGGGATATTAAGATCTGAGAACTTGGTTCGGGGCCATTTGAGAAAATTCAGAGCTGGATCTAGGCTTGAATTTAAAAAATCCCCCAAGGTTTGGGGGCATTGGCACCCATCTCTGATATTTCACATGAATAAGCCTTTCTTCTCAAGACAAGTGCATCCCTTTCTGAAATGAAGGGCAGCAGCCCATCATCTACTCATAGGCTCACAATGGAAGGGAGAGAAACATTGAACAAGTATACCAGGGCAAAACCCTAATCTTACTCTAAGTGCCATGGCATGTTTGCAGCCTGATTTTAAAAACTGGCCTTCAATTTTGTGCTTGGCTTAACTGGGCACAAAAAAATGTAGGCCCAGCTAAGTGAGAGTGCCAATGGTAAGACTTAGGCCTGGTCCATATTTCAGAGCTAGGTCAGCATAAGCTTATGCTGACCTAGCATCGACCTAGTTGTACATGTGCCTAACTTACATTTGTCTCCCACTGATGTAAGCGCCCCCTTATGGCAACGCAGTAACACCACCTCCCCAAACAGTGTAGAGCCGTGGTGGATGTACTGAGGTTAATACAGCATGAGTGTAGACACTGTGTTGCCTATGTCAACCCCAATAGTCCTCCAGAAGCTGTCCCACAATGCCCAACACTGACTGCTCTGGTCACTTTGTGAACTCCACTGCTCAGGGGTCATGGAGACCAAAAACCCTCTCTCCCCTCTTTAAAACCCTGCGCATTTTTGAAATGCCTTTTCCTGATTGCCCAGCTTGGCGGGGGCAATGTTGTGTGCAATTGCCTGGCTGATCCTGCTGACTACACACGCTGGACACACACCTGCCTGGAGCAGATAGGAGGTATTGGCTTTCCTGGGCCTGCGGGGAGAAGAGGCTGTGTAGCCACATCTATGGACCAGCCAGAGAGGGGATGCAGGAGAAGAGGTACGACAGGGATCAGCATCAGAGCTGTATTAAAGCGAAAGAACTAGCTGGCATACCTGAAGGCCATAGAGGCCAACAGTCAATCCAGTGCCAAGCTGAAGACTGGCCGCTTTTACAAAGAGCTGCATGCCACGCTTGGTGAAGACCCCATCACTGCCATGAACTGTGAGGAGGAGGAGGAGAAAGAGGATTGGGCACTTGTGACCAGGGGGGGTCCAGCTATGCCAAGAGTCAGGACCTGTTTGAGACTCCACTGCAGTCCAGTGAGTCCCAGCAGTGGAGCCTGGGAAGGAACCTTGGGTAAGTGTGTCGTTGTATTTCCTGTTACAATGATGCACACAGCTATCAACTTTTCATTCATTTACTCCTACAAGGAGAGGTCGCGGTACCATCAAAGAGGTAGAGATGTTATCTGCTTTTCATTACCCTGTGGAGCATTTGTTTCTCATCCCCTCCACCAACCTATGTATCTATGTATGCAGGGATGTTCCTTCAATCCTCCTGACAGTTCTTGATGTCTCTTTCATGGAGGTACACTGCAGTCCTCTCCTGAAGGTTTCTAGGGATGGCAGGCCAGGCTGACTTTCCAAAGTGCCAGGAGGTGCTTGACCCCTGCCTCTGACCCAGGCCTCGCCCCCACTCCACCCCTTTCCCCAAGGCCCCCCCCCCGCCTCTTCCCACCCATTTCCGCCCCCTCTCACGAGTGTGTCGCATCCTCGCTCCTCCCCCCTCCCTCCCAGTCTCCTGCACACCACGAAACAGCTGTTTGTGGCAGGCAGGAGGTGTGGGGAAGGAGGGGAGGCGATGATCCGCAGGCCCTGCCTGCGGGTGGGAGGCACTGGGGGGGCGGGAGCTGATGGAGGGCTGCTGGTGGGTGCTGAGCATCCACAGAGTCGGTGCCTGTGGATGGCAATATTATTTCTTCCTCCACAACGGGACACTTTCCCATACCAGTCCATGATAACTTTGGCAGGCACCACTGCAGTATACAGGCTAGCAGCATGTGGGCCCAGGCAGCTTCAGGACACCAGCAGCAGCTGTGCTGTCCATGCCTTTGTTACCCCCAGGAGCGAGAGATTAGCTAGAATCACCACTGCCTGTGGGAAACGGTGCCACTATTCAGTGCCATTGCTCTATACTCATAGTTTCATGCAACTGAGCAATTCCCTCTTCATTTCTCTTGCCACTGGTGAGCCATACTCCCCATGGCTGGTGCTGTGAGTGGCGAAGTGCAGGTGCACTCCAAAGCAGAAGTGTGAAGAAGCACATCTTGTTTAAAACTTTGAGGGAGCAAGCAAAGGGAGTTCTGAACCGTAACTTTCATTTTCCATTGTGACTATACTGACAATGGTACCTCTGTATGTTTTATCTGTAGCTGCTGCCCTCTATACCCGCAGAACGCCCGAGCCAGTTAAGGAGGAAAAAGAAAAGGACTTGGGCTGACATGTTCAGTGAGATCATGCAAGCCAGTGGTGCATCAGCCCATGAGCAGTGGGACTGGAGGGTGAATATTTCAGGCTGTATAGAGAAGGAAAGAACAGACAGAAGCAAGTGTAATACCGACAGACCCCGATCGTCAGCAGGACGAATCGAGCCTGGGACCTCTAAAGCTTAATGCATGAGCCTCTACTGCATGACCTAAAAGCCACATGGCCCTTAGCTAAGGCTGTAGCAGACTCATTAATGTCTATGGGTATGTCTACACTATGAAATTAGGTCGAATTTATAGAAGTCGATTTTTTAGAAAGCAATTTTATACAGTTGATTGTGTGTATCCCCACTTAAGACCATTAGGTCGGCGGAGTGCGTCCACAGTACCGAGGCTAGCGTCGATTTCTGGAGCATTGCACTGTGGGTAGCTATCCCACAGTTCCCGCAATCTCCGCTGCCCATTGGAATTCTGGGTTGAGATCCCAATGCCTGATGGGGCAAAAAACATTGTTGTGGGTGGCTCTGGGTACATGTCGTCAGGCCCCCCATCCCTCCATGAAAGCAACAGCAGACAGTCTTTTCGCGCCTTATTTCCTGAGTTACCTGTGCAGACGCCATACCACGGCAAGCTTGGAGCCTGCTCACCATCCCCGTACGTCTCCTGGGTGCTGGCAGAAGCGGGACTGCATTGCTACACAGCAGCAGCTCATTGCCTTGTGGCAGCAGACGGTGCAATATGACTGGTAGCCATGCTCGTCATCTCCTGGGTGGTCTTGGCTGGCCTCGGTGAGGTCTGTCAGGGGCGCCTGGACATAAATGGGAGTGACTCAGGTCATACTCTGCTTTAAGTTTTGCCTAATGGAGATTCAGTCCTGCCTGGAATATTAGCAGAGGGATAGCTCAGTGGTTTGAGCATTGGTCTGCTAAACCCAGGGTTGTGAGTTCAATCCTTGAGGTGGCCATTCTGCCTCAGGCTGCTCTCCCAGCCAGCAGTACCGTGAGCACCCAGGAGATGACGACCGGTAGCAGTTGTACGGCACCATCTGCTGCCAGCCTACCCCTTGCTCCTCCCCCCGTGAAAGCAACGGCCAACAATCATTTTGGGCCTTTTTCCATGAGGGTGCCATATTGCTGTCAGCATCGTCATCCACCCGCTGCTTCCGCTGCCACTCTGCTCTCCTGATCACGCTGTACCACGGCAAGCATGGAGCCCACTCAGATCACCGCGGCAGTTGTGACTGCTCTAAACACCACGCGCATTATCCAGCAGTATATGCAGAAGCTGCAAAAGCAGGCGAATAGGCGACGGCAGCGCGGTGAGGAGAGTGATGAGGACATGGACACAGACTTATCTCAAAATACGGGCCCCAACAATTTGGCCATTCTGGTGTCAATGGGGCAGGCTCATGCTATGGAATGCTGATTCTGGGCCCGGGAAACAAGCACAGACTGGTGGGACCACATAGTGTTGCAGGTCTGGGACGATTCCCAATAGCTGCGAAACTTTCGCATGCATAAGGGCACTTTCATGGAACTTTGTGACTTGCTTTCCCCTTCCCTGAAGTGCCAGAACACCAAGATGAGAGCAGCCCTCACAGTTCACAAGCGAGTGGCCATAGCCCTGTGGAAGCTTGCAATGCCAGACAGCTACCGGTCAGTCGGGAATCAATTTGGAGTGGGCAAATCTACTGTGGGGCTGCTGCGATCCAAGTAGCCAACGCAATCACTGAGCTGCTGGTATCAAGAGTAGTGACTCTGGAAATGTGCAGGTCATAGTGGATGACTTTGCTGCAGTGGGGTTCCCTAACTGTGGTGGGGCGATAGACGGAACGCAGATCCCTATCTTGGGACCAGACCACCTTGGCAGCCAGTACATAAATCAGAAGGGGTGCTTTTCAATGGTGCTGCAAGAACTGATGGATCACAAGGGACGTTTCACCAACATCAAAGTGGGATGGGCAGGAAAGGAACATGACGCTCACATCTTCAGGAACTCTGGTCTGTTTGAACAGCTACAGGAAGGGACTTACTTTCCAGACCAGAAAATAATCGTTGGGGATGATGAAATGCCAATAGTTATCCTTGGGGACCCAGCCTACCCCTTAATGCCATGGCTCATGAAGCCGTACACAGGCAGCCTGGACAGTAGTCAGGAGCTGTTCAACTACAGGCTGAGCAAGTGCAGAATGGTGGTAGAGTGTGCATTTGGAAGTTTAAAAGCTCGCTGGTGCAGTTTACTGACCAGTTAGACCTCCGCAAAACCAATATTCCCATTGTTATTGCTGCTTTCTGCGTGCTCCACAATATCTGTGAGAGTAAGGGGGAGACATTTACGGTGGGGTGGGAGGTTGAGGCAAATCACCTGGCCACTGATTACGTGCAGCCAGACACCAGGGCGGTTAGAAGAGCACAGCAGGGCACGGTGCGCATCAGAGAAGCTTTGAAAACCAGTTTTATGACTGGCCAGGCTACGGTGTGAAAGTTCTGTTTGTTTCTCCTTGATGAAAACCCACCCCCTTGGTTCACTCTACTTCCCTGTAAGCCAACCACCCTCCCCTCAAACCTTTGATCACCGCTTGCAGAGGCAATAAAGTCATTGTTGTTTCAAATTCATGCATTCTTTATTAATTCATCACACAAATGGGGGGAGAACTGCCAAGGTAGCCTGGGAGGGGTGGGGGAAGAGGGAAGCACCGGGTGGGGTGCTGGAGGGGGGGAGGAGGGAAGGACAAGGCCACACTGCACTCTAAAACTTATTGAATGCCAGCTTTCTGTTGCTTGGGCAGTCCTCTGGGGTGGAGTGGTTGGGTGCCCGGAGGCCCCCGCACTGCATTCTTGGGTGTCTGGGTGAGGAGGCTATGGAACTTGGGGAGGAGGGTGGTTGGTTACACAGGGGCTGCAGCAGCGGTCTGTGCTCCTGCTGCCTTTCCTGCACCTCAACCATACGCCGGAGCATATCAGTTTGATCCTCCAGTAGCCTCAGCATTGCATCCTGCCTCCTCTCCTCTCACTCGTCCCTCCTGTCCTCACGTTCATTTTGTGCTTTCCTGGACTCTGACGTTGTCACACTCCATGCATTGTGCTGGGCTCTTTCAGCGTGGGAGGACTGCATGAGTTCAGAGAACATTTCATCGCAAGTGTATTTTTTTCAGCTTCTAATCTTTGATAGCCTCTGGGACAGAGATGATATGTGGAGCGATGAAACTTTTGCAGCTGTGGGAGGGAAAAAAAGGGAGATTAGTCTTTAAAAAGAGACATTTTAGAGAACAATGGGTGAACCAAGCAGTTAACATTACATAGCACGTGTGCTTTCTTTACAAGGTCACATTTTGCCTCATATCGAGGGCCTGCCGGTATGGTGTGAGAGATCATACACGCAGGGCTGGCGGGCAATAGAATTTGGCTTGCAGGCAGACATGGTAAGCCACAGTCTTTTGGCTTCTTTAACCTTCTTAACATGTGGGAATGGTTTCAAACAGCAGCGCCCTCATTTCACATACCAAGCACCCATTGGGTTGGCCCTTTAAAATGGGTTGGCCATTTAAAAGGAGGGGCTGAGGTTTTCTGGTTAACATGCAGCACAAACCCAACTAACCACGCCCCCAACACACACACACACACACACACCCCCAGGGAGATAAAGAACGGATGTTGCTTGAATGCCAGCAAAAACCGGTACCATACGCTGTCATGCTTTGTTATGCAATGATTCCAGACTACTGCTGGCCTGGCATGGTGTAAAGTGTCCTACTATGGAGGATGGAATAAGGCTGCCCTCCCCAGAAACCTTTTGCAAAGGCTTTGGGAGTACATCCAGGAGAGCTTCATTGAGATGTCCCTGGAGGATTTCTGCTCCATCCCCAGACACGTTAACAGACTTTTCCAGTAGCTGTACTGGCTGCGAATGCATCCCAAGTCTTCAGGGCAAATTAATCATTAAACACGCTTGCTTTTAAATCGTGTATTATATTTACAAAGGTATACTCACCAGAGGTCCCTTCTCCACCATCTAGGTCTGGGAGCCCACCTTCGGTGGGTTGGGACGTTACTAGATCCAGAGTGAAAAACAGTTCCTGGCTGTCGGGGAAAACGGTTTCGCCGCTTGCTTGCTGTGCTTCAACCTCTTCCTTCTCATCATCTTCCTTGTCCCCAAAATCCGCATTCCTGTTGCATGAGAGTCCATTGACAGAGTCCACGCACAGGGCTGGGGTAGTTGTAGGGGCACCCCCATGAATGGCATGCAGCTCATCATAGAAGCGGCATGTCTGGGACTCTGACTTGGAGCGGCCGTTTGCCTCTCTGGTTCTTTGGTCAGCTTGCCTGAGCTCCTTAAGCTTCACGCAGCACTGCTGTGGGTCCCTGTTATAGCCTCTGTCCTTCATGCCCTTGGAGATTTTTTCAAATATTTTGGCATTTCATCTTTTCAAACAGAGTTCTGCTAGCACGGATTCATCTCCCCATACAGTGATCAGATCCAGTACCTCCTGTTCGGTCCATGCTGGAGCTCTTTTGCGATTCTGGGACTGCATGGTCTCCTCTGCTGATGAGCTCTGCATGGTCACCTGTGCTGAAGAGCTCACCACGCTGGCCAAACAGGAAATGAAATTCGAAAGTTCACGAGGCTTTTCCTGTCTACCTGGCAAGTGCATCTGAGTTGAGAGTGCTGTCCAGAGCGGTCACAATGGAGCACTCTGGGATAGCTCCTGGAGGCCAATATCGTCGAATTGCGTCCACACTACCCCAAATTGGACCCAGCAAGATCGACTTCAGCGCTAATCCACTCGTCAGGGAGGAGTACAGAAACCAGTTTTAAGAGCCCTTAAAGTCAGAAAAAATGACTTTGTAGTGTGGACGGGTGCAGGGCTAAACTGATCTAGCACTGCTAAATCCAACCTAAACTTGTAGTGTAGACCAGGGCTAAGTGGTCTCAGTGCCACTGGAGGGGACAGAACACCACACCCACGAGGTGTGTGGGTTACACAAGGTCCAGGAGTCCCAGCAAGAAAAGGAAAGTGAGATGCCCTAGGACAGTGGTTCTCAAACTTTTGTATTGGTGACCCCTTTCACATAGCAAGCCTCTGAGTGCGGTCCCCCTTATAAATTAAAAACACTCTTTATATATTTAACACCATTATAAATGCTGGAGGCAAAGCGGGGTTTGGGGTGGAGGCTGACAGCTCGCGACCCCCCCCCATAATAACCTCATGACCCCTTGAGGGGTCCCAACCCAGTTTGAGAACCCCTACCCTAGGACATAATGAGGCTTCTACAGCAGTACACACAGATGTTGCAGACTCTTGTGGACCTACAGGTTCAACAATCATGGGCTCACCTCCCTTTGCAGTCCCTGGATAACTCCATTGCACCCCTCCCTACACCCCCCTTTTAACATTCCACGCGTCATCAGGAGCCACATCCCTACCACTCCTGGGGGAAGGAAGGACAACCACGGCTTCACATACACTGACCTGTGAGAGCCATGGATGTTGTATATGTAGCCAAGATGGAAACGAATATTCTTTCCCCTTGTTAAGTTCTGTTTCGATAATTTATTACATTTTTAATGTATTTGCATTTAATTTGCCCAGATTTTTTTTTGCACTGGTTTTCTTATTCTATTCTTTGGAAAGTCATTTGTCTTTATTAGTTCACAACATATGCTGCAGAATGCCTAGCAGTACTGAAAGCCCCCACTTTACTTGTTATTATACAGTGGGTCAGGACTCAGGATCAGTGACAAACACAATGTATAAATGTTCAGAAAGCACCACACAATTAATAGATGCATCGACACTGGTATATTCATAGACGAACACCAAGCACCAATCAGTTCCTAACAGGCCCCCAAAACTGCAGGGCCTGATAGAGCACGGCCTGCCATCACACTTTACTGTGGCTCACTGTTAAAGTGCTCTTCCAAGGACTCCCTCAGCCATATAGCTCCGCGCAGAGCTCTGCTAATAGCCCTTGTGTCTGGCTGCTCAAACTCAGCCGACAGCTGCTCTCCCTCCACCCCGGCAGCAACTTTTCCTCATTTGCCTCACAGATCTGCAGGACACAACAGGCAGCTATAACCAGTGGGATATTTTTCTCACAGAGATAGAATCTCGTGAGTAAATAATGCCAGCAATCCCTCCAGTCTGCCGAAAGCACATTCTGTCGTCATTCTGCACCTGCTGAGTCAGCACTTGAATCTTTCCTTTTGGTGCTGCCAACGTGGCTGGTGTATGGCTTCAGGATCCAGGGGGAAAAGGGGCAGTCTGGGTGTCCCCCAGGATCACTAAGGGCATTTCGGCATCACCTATGGTAATCCTCCAGTCAGGAAAGAAAGTCCTTGCTTGCAGCTTTCCGAACAGTCCCATGTTCTTAAAGATATGAGCATCATGCCCCTTCCCTGACCATCCAGCACAGATGTCACGGAAGCATCCCTGATGATCAACTGATGCTTGCATAACCATAGAAAAGTAGCCCTTTCTGTGGATACACTCTAGGGCAAGGTGCCAAAAGGGGGAAACACATGCCTGTCTATTGCTCCACTGCAATTCGGGAACCCCACTGCTGTAAGTCACTATGGCCTGCATATTGCCAACACTCACAGTCCTGCGCAGCAGGAGACGATTAATGGCCCTGCACATTTGCATGACAGTGGCTCCCACAATGGATTTTCCAACTCCAAAATGATTTCCCACAGACCGGTAGCAATTTGGTGTTGCAAGATTCCACAGTGCAATCACCCCTCATTTCTCCAACCCCAGTGCAACTCTCACTCTGGTGTCCGTGCGGCAGACAGCTGGGGTGAGCTCAACACACAGATCCAGGAATGTGGCCTTTGCATCTGACAGTTCTGCAGCTGCTGCGTATCATCCCAATCCTACATTACAGTGCAAGCCCATAAATCAGTGCTTGTTTCTCGGGTCCAGAAGCGGTGCTCACTATCTGCAGCTGCTCCATGAACACCACCAACAACCTTGAATTGGTTTCTGCTATGTCCCATAGCAATATGTCCTCCATAAAATCATCATGTTCCCACTGATGCAGTTCTTCTTGAGGCACTGCAAATACCAGAGGATCATGCATCCTGTGCTTGCAACGCTCACTGCAGTAGTGCAGAGCTGTGCAGTTTCCATTTTTCTGTCAGAGATGGCAGACAGGGAGGAGGACCCCATGCGTTCATGGGATTTTTTAAAAAGGCATGAAAATTATGGGATATGGATGACATTATGGGATGGAGAAAATTGCATGCTAGAAACTTGACTCTTTGCTCCTAGTCATCTGCGCAACTTGTGTCTGGCCCACAATGCATAGCCAAATCTTCCCAAAAGACAGTGGGCTGGATGGTGGTGAGTTGCACACTGAGATACCTACCCATGGTGCACTGCACCGTGCATCAACACAAGCATTTCTGGTGAGTACATGCAGTGCCAACACAAGGAGTCGAGTATGCATGCACACAAGCAATATCCTAACTGGTGGTTTTATGCCAACATAACTTGTGTTGGTCCAAGTTTGTAGTGTAAACATGGCCTTAAGACCTCAAACTGCCTGCTTTGTGGGACTAGTTAGGTAGTTAAATGTTTGAATGCTCTGACTTACACCCACTAATTAATTGCATGTGCATTTTAGAGCTGGCTCTCTATTTTAGTGCAGACACATAAAGAAAGCTGAGGTGTTTAATACCTATTTTCCTTCATTCTTCACTAAAAAGGTTAATGGTGACCAGATACTCAACACAAGTAATATTAACAACGATGGGGAACAAATACAAGCCAAAATAGGGAAAGAATAGGTTAAAGAATATTGAGATAAGTTAGGTGTATTCAAGTTGGCAGGACCTGATAATATTCATCAGAGGATACGCGAAGAACTAGCTGAAGCAATATTGGGACTGTTAGCAATTGTCTTTGAGAACTCCTGGAGGACAGGAGAAGTCCCAAAAGACTGGAGAAGAGCAAACACCAAACAAAGTACCTATCTTTAAAAAAGGAAAAAGAGAGGACCTGAGGAATTATAGACCAGTCAGCCTAACTTTGATATCTGGAAAAATATGGGAACAAAGTATTCAACAATCAATTTATAAGAACCTGGAGGATAATAGATTATAAGGAATAGCCAGCATGGATTTGTCAAGCACAAATCATGCCAAACCAATCTAATTTCCTCTTTTGACAAGGTTACTGGCTTCATGGATGGGGGAAGCAGTAGATATGATATATCTTGATTTTAGTAAGTCTTTTGACACAGTCGAACATTATATTCTCATAAGCAAACTAGGGAAATGTGGTCTAGATTGAATTACTATACGGCAGGTGTGCAATTGGTTGAAAGAACGTAATCAAAGAGTAGTTAACAATGGTGAGCTGTCAAACTGGAAGGGTGTATCTACTGGGTCCTGCAGGAGTCAGTCCTGGGACTGGTATGATTCAGTATTTTCATTAATGAACCAGATAATAATGTGGAGAGTATGCTTATAAACTTTGAAGCTGACACTAAGATGGGAAGGGTTACAAGCACTTTGGAGGACAGGATTAGAATTCAGAACAACCTTGACAAATTAGAGAATTGGTCTGAATTTAACAGGATGAAATTCAATAAAGACAAGTGCAAAGTACTACACTTACTAAGGAAACATCAAACTCACAAATACAAAATGGAGAGTAACAGTCTGGCTAGGCCAGGGGTTGGCAACCTATGGCAAGCGTGCCAAACACGGCACGTGAGTCAACTTTTAATGGCACGCTGCTGTCTGCCAGACCTGGGCAGACAGCAGTGTGCTACTAAAAATCCTGCCCGGCCCGGCCCCTCTTTTCCGGCCCCCTGCCCACCACTCTCTCCTTGCAGGGCAGGCAAGCTTCCCCCTCCTGCCACCTCTTTCCCCAGTGTGCTGGGTTCCTGCCCCTCCTTCTCTCCCTCCCTGCGGCCAATCAGCTGACATCCCTTGCTACGGATGGGGAGAGGGAAAAGCGGAGCCGCAGTGCGCTCTCTGCTCCGGGGACCTTGGGGAAGGGGGTGGAATCAGGGCATATCTCCTCCAGCCCCCTGCCGTGAGCTGCTCAGGGCAGGGGGCTGGGAGCACCACCATGACCCCAGCCCACATCCCCAGCCCTCTGCCCTGACCCCTGCAACCTCCCACATACACCCCAGCCCTCTGCCCTGATCCCTGAACCCTCCTCACACACACCCAGCCCTCTGCCCTCACCCCTGCACCCCCCCACACCCCAGCCCCGTGCCCTGACCCCTGCACCCCCTCACAACCCCAGCCCTGGCTCCGGCACCCCCCACACATATCCAGCCCCCTGCCCTGACTCCTGCACCCCGCACACATACCCAGCCCCCCCACACCCTATGCTCTGACTCTTGCACCCCCCACATCCCCACTCCCACCCTGAGGACCAAATGGGAGCTCCTGCACACACACACCCCTCCCCCCACATTCCCACCTGCACCCCTCGCACCAAATGGGAGCTGCCCAGGTAAGCACTCCACACCCAAACCTCCTGTCCCAACCCTGAGCCCCCTCCCTCATTGAGCTCCCTCCTGGGCAGACCCTGCACCCCAACCCCCAGCCTGCTCCTTCACCCCCAGCCCTGTGCTCAGTGCACTCCCACCCTCAGCTCAGCTCAGTGCAGAGAGAGAGGAAGAGAATGGGCTAGAACCAGGGAGAAGGTAGGTACGTACCCACTCTATGTGGGCTGGGCTGGGATCCAGACTGGCAGTGGGCTGAGCGGGGCCGGCAGCCGGGATCCTGGCTGGCAGGAGCCGGCGGACGGAACCCCAGACCGGCAGCGGGCTGAGTGGCAGCAGGCTGAGCCGCTCAGCCCACTGCCAGTCTGGAGTCCCAGCCGCCGGCCCCGCTCAGCCCACTGCTGGTCTGGGGTTCTGACTGCCTGCCCCTTGTCAGCCGGGTCCCGGCCGCAGGCCCCGCTCAGCCTGCTGCCGGCCTAGGTGAACGGACCCCTAGGCCGGCAATGGGCTGAGCGGGCTGGCGGCGTAAGATCAGGATTTTAATTTAATTTTAAATGAAGCTTCTTAAACATTTTGAAAACCTTGTTTACATATAACAATAGTTTAGTTATATAATATATAGACTTAGAGAGAGACCTTCTAAAAAACTTTAAAATGTATTATTGGCATGCGAAACCTTAAATTAAAGTGAATAAATGAGGACTCGGAACACCATTTCTAAAAGGTTGCCCACCCCTGGGCTAGGCAGTAGTACTGCAGAAAGGGATCTGGGGATTATAGTGGACCACAAATATAAATATAAATATAATATATATATAAATATATATTAACAATGTGATATAGCTGAGAAAAAGGCTAATATCATTCAGGGGTGTATTAACAGGAATGTTGTATGTAAAACATGGAAAGAAATTGTCCTGCTCCACTTGGCACTGGTGAGGTCTCAGTTGGAGTGTTGTGTCCAGTTCTGGGCTCTACATTTTAGGAAGGATGTGGACAATCTGGAGAGAGTCCAGAGGAGAGCAACAAAAATGATAAAAGGTTTAAAAAACCTGACCTATGAGGAAAGGTTAAAAAAAACAGGCATGTTTTGTGATGACAAGAAAAGACAGAGGGTGGGGCTGATAACGGACTTCAGATATGCTTAGGTCTGTTATAAAGAGGATGGTAATCAATTGTTCTCCATGTGCACTGAAAGTAGGACAAGAAGTAAGAGGCTTAATCTGCAGTAAAAGAGATTTAGGTTAGATATTAGGAAAAGCTTTATAACTATAAGGGCAGTTAAATTCTGGACTAGGCTTCCAAGCAAGGTTGTGGAATCCCCATCACTGGAGGTTTTTAAAAACAGGTTGGACAAATACCTGTCAGGGATAGTCTAGATTTATGGGCTGGACTTGATGACTTCTCGAAGTCCCTTCCAGCCCTACATTTTTATGATTCTAAGTGCAGATGCAAAATTAGACATTTGTTTTCAGTTTCATGCCTGTTGCTCAGACCAATAAGCCACCCCTTCTGCCTTTAAGGCTTGGGTTACTTGATTCCACTACTCCTCCTGTTGGGGATCTTTTGTCTGAAGTGCTGATTGCTATTACATAGTCTGCATTTGTTTCACAGATGGCACATCCCTCTCTAACCACAATGGGAGTTATGGGTTCAGAATGAGCAAGAGAGACTTGTACTATGGGTAAGTTTTGAGCAGTGCCCAGTGAACAGGAGAATTTTTATTTATGAATGGTTATAATGACATAGTGAGACATAATTTAAAAGAAAACCATAATGGCTCTGACATCAGAAGATATGATCTACTGACCTGGTAGCATGTTTTGCAACTAGCAACCTAGGCCCTTACTCTAAAAAACGCCTAACAGATGATCAAAGAACCCTCTCTAGTTGAGAAACCAGAAGAGAATACAAAGGTTGCAAAGAGAGCTAACTATAAAAATGAGAACAAGCCACTTCCTATTCTCAACCCCATTTCCCTCTGACAGTGCATCAGCCACGAAAACAATATTCTGCATCCACTGAAACAAATCTAACAAGAACAGCAATATCCTCCGGATTGAAAGCCAGCAACAGAGAGAATCTTAGGGACCTTAAACCTCATTGAGCAGAAGACCATCAACTGACTGAAGCCCAGATGCTGCAGGCAAGTAAGATTATCCCCATTTTGAAGGACTAAAAACAAAATACAGATGTTTTCCCCCCAACTTCTAGGTCTTGTCTACATTAGCAGTTTTCCTACCAGCACTGCCTTTACCGCTCCATTGGTGGGAGCAATGGAGTAAAAGCACTCAGGTATATGAGGTGCAGGCATTTTTACTATCTTGTCTTATAACCTTGCTCAGAGCTGCAGTGGGCACTAGACGTGATGAAAAATTCACTTATAGATGTAGCCCTTGAGTAAAAATACTGCATTCTTCATCTGCCGTTCCACCTCCTCCCTTCTCCCACACCTTTCCGAATGGCTTCCTCTTTCCCCTGTGGAATTTAGCTAGCGTTCCTCAGAGTTATGGAAAAGCAGTCCTAAATTAGAATACTCCACTCCTATCTTGAAATAAAAATGTAACGTTCCTCACAAGGTCTAGAGGGGTTTAAAAGAAATCTGCTGAATTATAAAGTCCTACTGGCCAATGTGCCTGGTGCCTGGACTGGATCTTGCATGTAGCCTCCTTGCCCTGACGATGGTGACATGAAGCACCAGTAAGAATTACAATGGGGAAGACATTGTTTCCTGGCCATCTCTGCAACGTTGACAATGTTAGGGACTGAGTCATGTATCCTATTGGAACTTCCTATGTGGATTGATGGTAGTTATACTGAAATTGAGTTCTTTCTGCCAATCAGAGCTCAGGGACACACAAATATATGTTTGTTTCTTAACAACCTTACAGTATACAAACTCCTGCACTCTTATTGGCTGATGTTACAAGTAGCCAGTCAAAGCAGAGGGAGTTGCATAATGACTGTAAAATTATTTGATTGGCTACTGCAAATCCATTTGATCTGATTGGCTGCCCTCAGAACTCCCTATCCGTGGGCCAAATTCATCTTTAGTGTCAGTGGCTTCAACTACCATTGATTTTTATGGAAGCTGCAACTGCTTATACCAGGAATGTATTTGGTATTGTATGACCACAAACACATCTACCTTAGCTACTGACTCCTCCCTACTTACTGGTTTCAGAGTAACAGCCGTGTTAGTCGGTATTCACAAAAAGAAAAGGAGTACTTGTGGCACCTTAGAGACTAACCAATTTATTTGAGCATAAGCTTTCGTGAGCTACAGCTCACTTCATCCTACTTACTATAATTCCTGAAAATAAAAACAAGTGAATGAGTAAGTTGTCTTAGTGGTATGGGAGCAAACTTTCCCCAAGGGACAAGTAGTGTGGGGCTGGGGGATAGGTGAGGAATTGGGAAGAGGGGTTCGGTGCAGAAAGACAGGATGAGGAGGAAATCAAATGTTTTCTGTAGGCATAGAGATAGGGATGAATTCTGACCGCAGTAGCCTATTGGATCAGAAAGATTTATAGGAGCCAATCAGAACCCCTTTTAACCAGGGGTGGGGAACAATTTGTATAGTGGAGGTATGGAGAGCCATTGAGACAAACTGTAAACCATGTATATAATGGAAACCACTTCAAGCCAGGGGGTGCAGCAGCACCCCTAGTTCTAATACCTATGCCTTTAACTCAATTAACTGTATTCTGGGCCTTTCATCTTCAGAGTTGATTTCCAATGCACATCCCAACAGGGTCTCGTTCTTATCTAGTAACTTGAGGGTGTTTCCTTTTTGTCACTGGACTAACATTTAGGTCAACATGTTAAAAAGCAGTTGATTTTGAATGTCGCAAGCTTTTGGATGCCCATCTTGAGTCTGTTATTTGCAGTAGTGCTGAACGCCCATAGCTCCATCCAAAGTCAGTGGGATCTATGCAGGGGCGGTGAGTTGTATGGGGCCGTGGTGCCCAGGCTCCAGCAAATTCAGGGCCCGGGGGCCTGGTTCCACCAATGTTCAGGGCCGAGTCTCTCCCCTGGCCCCGCCTGCCACCCCCGCCTGCCTCCCCCAGCCCCGTCTGCTGCCCCTGCATGCCCCCTCCCCAGAGTGTCCCTGCCTGCCCTGGGCAGCAGGTGGCTTCCCCCTAGAGCTCTGCGCTGGCAGGCTGAGGCGGCTGCTGTGTTTGCACAGGGAGGAGGGGAAGAGGCACATGCCCCCCCTCCCCCTCCCAGCAGGTGACTTCAAGTCGACTCGGGTGGAGGGGAGCTTATCCTGGCCGGTCCTCCTGAGCAGCAGCCTGGGGGAGCTTGGGTGAACGTCATGCTGGGGAGGGGCCCCCCCACCTCTCCCCTGGAGCTCGCTGCTGTCGGCGGGGAGAGGGCGGGAGAAGTCCTCCTTTCTGGCCCCCCGCCCCAGCCGCAGGACAGCCTGCCTTCTGCACACCAAACTCCTCATCCCCGGCCCAGCCCCACCCCCCGCACCCCCTCCTGCACCCCAGCCCTCTGTCCCAGCCCAGAGCCCACACCCAGCACCCATACCTCCTCCTGCACCCAGCACATCAGACCCCCTCCCGTACCCCCTCCTCCACCCCACCCCCTGCCCCACCCCAGAGCCTGCACCCAGCACCCAAACTCTGTCCCAGAGCCTTAGGCAGGTGTGGGGGAGGGGTGGTACTTGGACCCATTCTGGGCACCACCAAAAATTATACAAACCTGCCACCCCTGGATCTATGTACACTCAGCACTTTTGAAAATCAGACAAAAGGTGTCTCAAGTTGGGCACCCAAAGTAAGACTCCACTTTAAAATGTTTTGCCTAAGTCTCCCCTTGATCCTTGAAATCGCAGTAGTGTCAGCAGGGTGAGATTTTCTCCCATGCTGCCTTTGCCCAGAGCTGAAGTCAGTGGGGTGAAGAAACCAGGAAGTCACTGAGCAACCTTCTCTTTTGTTTTACAAATGAGTTTAGCCTTTTCAAAGCAGGATCAGTCATAACATAGTTATTGGAAGAACAAGCGAGAGAGAGGGAGAACAGCAGTCTTTGCCAAGAGCAAGTAAAGTGGGCATGCATTTTAAGTAATTACCAACGGACTGATTACCTTTCCAAGTAATTAAACACTATGAAAGGTTATTAACACGCTGACAATAGACGGCTTTGACATCTGCCAGTGCAGCATGATGGAGCAGATGACTACCCACAAAAGAGAACAGGATTCCGTAGCCTGTACAATTCCACTATGTGCAGCTATGCTAGTGCCAGAAAGAAAGGTCAGCTGGGATCAGCCTGGTTTAGACCGGCGCATGTTTCAATACAAAAGCTTCCAGGCCTGAAGACCTACATGGTGCACTTAAATGAATGCAGTGGTGGCCAAAAAGACAAGATTCACTCTTGCTGGCACAGGGAGGTCAACATTACATCTCCCTGCACCAGGCTGGCCCGCTCTGCCTGAAGCAGACTCGTCCCAAGGCTGGGCAAGCCAGCCGGTGTCCTCCTGCAACGAGCAGCTTTCATTCTAGGGGAGCACTGCTGGTGAAGTCTGCTGCAAGCATGCCCAAAGTCAGCACAGCCCATGTGGGTTGGAAACCAGTGCCACCCACTTCTGGGATTGCCTGTCTCTCTGTGGGTCCTCCCCACTGCGCTGCTGATGTAGCCACTTAGCACCACTGTAAACTCTCCCATAGTGGACTGAAACATGGTGCACATTCAATCAGAAAATACCATTTCCCTACGCCTTCCCCAACACACACACACACATATTCTGTGCCCTTGATTTCTATGGAAATGCATCACATATTAAACACTGCACCATCTCCCCAGAAAATTTCATTTGAAAAAAAAAGATAACCCCTTTCCCAGCCACAGGGAGGCTGATTGTGGGAGAGAGACATTCACATTTCTAAAGAGCCATTAAAAGTAACCCCTCTCCCCTCCCTCCCCCTTCTCTCACATTTTGGCTATGGATTAATGAGGGCAGAGGTATGATGGAGTTTGTTCTTCTCTCACCCTTTGGGGGCAGATGGTGAATGTCTGTGTTGTCACAAGTCTGAATTGATCTATCTATCTAGGACTGACACAGCCCCATACAGGCATTAGCCGAGCACCTCTTGAATACTAACTGCTTTATCCTGTAGGTAATTGAAGTTTGTCTTTTGCCCTCCGAGGGCCTCCTGGACTGGATCACTTGCAAGAAATATCAGACAATTACATAGGAGTCTTTCATACACTGTTGGCCTGACTGTGATCTCATGGACACAGTGTAAATCAAGAATATTGCCATTGAAGTCAATTGAGTTACACTGGTATAAAATCACAGGAAGATCAGAGTCAGGTCCTACATGCAACAATAATCCCAAGCATTTATACAGCACTTTACATGTCAAAGAATTTACAAACATTCACTATTAATTCATACAATACGCCCTCTGCTAGGTGGACAAATGTTATCATCTTCCTCTGCAGATGGGGAAACTGAGACAGAAATTTGAAGTGACTAGCCCAAGATCACACTGGGAGTAGGTGGAAAAGCTAGGGTTAGGACTTTGGACTGACTCTCGAGGACTGTGCTCATTCCCCCGATCACACTGCCTGGTAACTTGGCTGCACATCCCTGTTACACCAAATATACACATGGACACCTGCTTTGATGAAATACTGACATAGACTACTCAGGAATATAGGAGTGGATTTTCAAAAGCTCCTAAGTGCCCTAGGGGCACAATTCCCACTGGCTTTCAAAGTTTATGGGTCAAATTCTGCTCTCAGTGACAGCCGTGTAAATCCAGAGTATAACGCCCTTAGAGTTACAGTGGTGTAAATGAGACTGCAAATGCGCCCCTTATGTCTACACAATGCCAAAGGCCCAACGGTATTTTTACCACATATATTAAAATACCAGGAAATAACCTTGGATATTAATGTATATCTAGCTAACCCCTGCTAAAATATTGCTGTATTAGCTAACTGATCATAGCTTTCAGGTGTGTGCTTTACTAAACTAAACAAAATTATTGTAGTTTCTTTCATTTATCTCATGAACGAAGGCCAATAACTCTAAAAGTTACAAGAAAGCTTTGAGTAAGCCCCTGACTTGCAACTTTCTATGGGCCAACATTTTCTCAGTCAGGATGTGCCCCAGATCAGTTTGCACAATATCACCCGTGTTCCATTTAAATTGTTGTCTTAAGTTTCTTTGTTTGTCACCCAAACCTTTGTGTTTAAAAACAACAATAACAAAACCTTTATTGTGTATGATCTTTGTTTCTAAACTCCCTCTCCTTTTGCATCCGCATGGTAACCTCTACATCTCTGGCTTAACCAGAGGTTAAAGGGGAAAATAAGTGGTGGTACTTGCCCATTCACATTGCAAACTGCTTGGTGCAGGGACTGAGTCATCTGTGTCTTGCACAGGGCTGATCATGCTGCTGGCATTTAACAAAGACTAAATTATAACAGTCTCTACCCAGAGACGCTCCATGCTTGCACTAGAAAGATCAGCTGCATTTAAACTGTAATCACTAGGCTTCAGAGAGAGCATCCATCTGAGACGAATTGGGATAGTTCACACCTTTCCTAGATCAATTGTTTCAGGCTGTCCCTGGGCTCAGGAAAACAGCATTGCATTTGATTACATTTGGAAGCGTTTCTTGACAAACATAAGAGCTAGTTTTTTACAGTGGTTCTCAAACTGTGGTCAGGACCGCAAAGTGGATTGCAACCTCATTTTAATGGGGTCTCCAGGGCTGGTGTTAGACTTGCTGCGGCCCGGGACTGAAACCAAAGCCCAGAGCCCCCCACCTGGGGCTGAAGCTGGAGGGGCTCAGGCTTCAGCCCCCCTACCCAGGGCTGAAGGTGGGGTTCAGGCTCGGACTCAAGCTTTGGTCTAGGCTCAGATGTAGTCATTTTTGTTGTCAGAAGTTTGAGAACAGCTGAGCTAGACATTTAGACCAAGATTTTCAAAAGTGGGTGGCTACTGAACAACTGGCCTGATTTTCAAATGTCCCGACCACTCTGTAGTCTAACTTTAGGCTGTTGCTCTTTAAAATCTTGATTATAACTTTTTAAAAATTGAAATCTTGCCTTCTCTGTTGGGGCCACCAGAGAAATCTGAGTGCAGTGGACCAGCTCAGCCTGACTCCTTACCTGTCACCTAGTGTGAGATCGTATAGCTGGCCAAGTCTGCTAATGTGGTGAGGCTGTTTGTTCCAGTGATAATACTTCACACTGACTTCTTACCCATAAGGACACTGATGTCAGTGGGGTTGCACTAAGAGAAGAATTTGGCCCAGTGTATGTGGGATTATACTGTTTCACAGGATGAGGCTGCAGGGAAATTCTTTTGTTCTGTGTTAACTCCTCTTTCCTTTTCCCCAGATGCACTCTCATTTCACTTAACACAGAAACTCACACATTCATATGGAGCTTTCATTTCCAGATCTCTTGCACAAATCCATCCCAGGTGGGTAATGACTAAACATTGTTACCTACCATCTGTCACTTGTTTGGTTCTCTAGGGCAAATGAGTTGATGGTCTCAATCCACTTTCCAGTTCTAGTTTTAGCTTAACAAAAAGAAAGTTTGGGGTGAATTGATTACAATCTATAAGTGTCTACATGGGGAACAAGTATTTGATCATGAGCTCTTCAATCTAGCAGAGAAAGGTATGACATGATTCAATGGCTGGAAGTTGAAACTAGACAAATTCAGACTGGAAATAAGGCTACGTTTTTGACAGTGAGGGTAATTAACCACTGGAACAAGTTAGCAAGAGTCATGGTGGATTCTCTATCACTGACCTCTTTTACATCAAGATGGGATGTTTTTTCTAAAAGCTCTGCTCTAGGAATTATTTTGGGGAAGCTCTATGGCCTGTGTTGCACAAGAGATCAGATGATCACAATAGTGTCTTCTGGCCTTGGAAGATTTCTGCAGTTGCCCAAATCTCTGAAACCATCATCACCACTGGCACTAGCTGATCCCCTTTTTGAAAGAGAAGCCAAAGAATGGATGAGCCAGAGAAACTGAATTAGCTACTCAATCACTGAGATGTCCCTTCCAGGTCAGGACTAAGTCTTGTTGATAGAGCACTACTCTATCAAACAGTAACTGTTTAACAAACAGAGGACTTCAGCCTTCAAGGCTTTCACCAGCTCAAAATTCACTGCAGTAAAATAAGGGACCTTTCACAGGCACCATCAAAAAGATTTTCTGTAGTTTTATGACTGCATTTAAAATGTCCCTTCTGATTGATCCCTAGGTTAGCTGTGCTGAAATCTTCTCTCGAGCCTCCTTTGCACATGGAGTCCTATGCAACTGATCGATATTCCTTCCCAGAGAAGGTACGTCTCAGTTATCAGTGACACATTCCCCTGAGTGCTAATGTCAAACTCTCTCACATCAAGGAAGGGGAAGGTAACCTGCAGAAAGGTCAGATTGCCTGCACTAGATCTCAGCATAGACATTAACTCTCAGCTGTCTAACCTCTGCTGTCAAGAGGAATAGCTGTGCTTATCCCTCTCTCAGCCCTTCTTCCTTTCTCTGTTCTTTTTCTCTGTGCTCTTCATTGAATACTTTGGAGAAGGGAGGAATAACATGGGAAAGGAACATAGGTATCACCAGCTTGGATCAGACCCCAGGTCCAGCTAATCTAGTATCCTGTCTTTGAGAGTGGCCACCACCAGATGTTTCAGAGGAAGGTGCAAGGACCCCAGAGTCGGCAGATGTGGGATAATCTGTCCCCTAATAGTTAAAGACTGGTTTAAGTCCTGAAGCCTGAGGTTTTATATCCCTTTTGTTGGAATATACGGGTTGGAGTCATTGTGGGCCTGATTCTGGGAGGTGCTGAGCACATCCAGTTCTATGGGAGTTGCTGGTGCTCAACATGTCTCAGGATCAGGCTCTTAGAATGGATATTGTGATACTGTATATACGAGTGTCACTTTCTGACCCAGGGCTTCTTTCTATAGTTCTCTACTTCTGAACATATGTCAGTCAATTTCTTCCACACAGATAAAAGAAATTTAAAAAAAATTAGTGTATAATAATGTATACATAATCTATGTATTTAATTAACCATTGGAACTCTCTGCCACATGACGGCACTGAGGGCAAGGGCTTACTTGTTAGGATTAGGGGCCTGATTCCTTATTGCCTTGTACCTTGTGCAGTCATTTACACATGGGCAAACTGATGCAAAACATCACCAAATCAAATTACTCCACTCCTTTGTAACAGAGATAGCATTCTATACCCACCTTGTGCTCACCCATCAGGGGAAAATCAGGCCCAAAGTCTGCAGTGTAGCCAAGTTCCACGCTATTAATTCCTTTATAAAGCCAGGCCTGATCCTGTCGTCATGGAAGACAAATGGGAGTTTTGCTTCTAACTTTAATGGGAGCGGGAGCAGGAGCAGGCCCCAACTTGGCCAGCTTAAGAAAGGATTCTTCTTTCAACAACACACGGCAAGAGGCAGTAGGAAGCCCTGGGAGCTGTAGCTAGCTCTGTAGTTGTGTTGGCTGCACTAGTTAGATGCAGGGACTATCTCAAGTGGCAGGTTAAGGAGTGTCTGTCACTTTCATACTGGAGAAGGACCCTGGGGAAATACGGCTTCTACAGCTGCAACTGTGGCTCCACTATCCTGGTTAACAGGAGCATCACATGAGCAAATCGGAGTCTTTTGGGTCTTCATAGCTTTGGGGGAAGGGAGGTGGGTGGGTTGGAATTTTTCTTCACTATCCAGAATGTGCTTTTGAAATTTTTTCCCCACCTGATGCTAGTGACCTAAGCACCCTGCTGATTGAGTGCATGCTAATACCTGCCTGCTCCACAAGACACAGTAGCAGCTCCCTCGGGCATAAAACAGCTCTCCTGAGCCAAGATGAATGTTTAACTGAGCACTAAACTCACACAGCAGTCTGAAGGAAAAGGAAAGGAATGTGGATCCCTTCCCTTACAGGAGACTTCCCCACTGAAAAACAGGACAAGTTGGGTGAATGGGGGAGATGAAAGTTTGTATCAAAGAATTTGTTCTCTGTATACTGAGAGAAACCTAGGCCCAAGTCTCTGTTTCTGTTCCTGTGCATAGGACAGTGATGGGAGAGGGGGCAGCAAAGGTGACTTTAAGCCACTTTTGTATAGCACCATATTCTGGGTTATGAGAGGGCCTGCCCAACTCCTGGTGTATGTTAGAGCAACCTTGGGGCTGCTCTAACTTATGCTCTGTTTTCCAAGGCTGCCTATGAGCCCTGGAAAGCAGAGGATAGCTGTAGTGGCCACAAGCTCTCATTCCACCCCTTACAATGGGGGCCAGGAGCAGGGCCATTATGCCAGTTCTGCATTGGCCAGGGGGTATTTTAAGGGGACAGTTTCCATTCCTTTTTGGAAACAGTGAGTTGGAGTATATTTGAGGACTGAAACTTTCTATGGCCTGGATCCTGCAAATATGACCAGCAGTGACTATTACAGAGATTGGTTCCACTGATGTGGATGGGCTGGATTGTGGAGCCCTAGCTCACCCTGGGTGGCACATTGGCCCTACTTCAGCAATGAACTTAAGCACATGAGTAGACTCATTGAAGTCAGCTGAGATCAGTTCAATGGAATTTCTTCTATCCTTAAAGTTAAGGTGCTTTGGGGGATTGGGGCCTGATGCATAGTTAGCTCCACTGAAGATAGTAGGATCGTCAGTGAAGAAGAGCTCCACAGTCTGACTACACACACTCAGAACAAGCTCTATGCCTGGTGATAAGTGTTTGCAAGATTGTGCCCATAAACTCTTTGGGGGTAGAGAATGTCTTTATTCTTTGTCTTGTACACATTGGGGGTGCTTAACAAAGAACTAAGAATCGGTGATGATGTGGTGGCTGAAAAATGCACTCCCAGAGGTTAACACCAAAATACTCACACTTTAATACTTAGAGAAACAACAGGAAAGCAAGCTTTTGGCGAGTGTAAAAATACTTTGTTTGGAGCATTTGAGAGTCCTGGTATGACAGCAGAAACCCAGTGAAAATTGTCTTAACCTCCCAAGAGAGCAGCAAATATTGGTCATGTAGCAGAGGTTTGACAAAAAGTCAAACATAGTTGTACTGGTTTCAGAGTAACAGCCGTGTTAGTCTGTATTCGCAAAAAGAAAAGGAGTACTTGTGGCACCTTAGAGACTAACCAATTTATTTGAGCATGAGCTTTCGTGAGCTACAGCTCACTTCATCTAGTGAGCTGTAGCTCACGAAAGCTCATGCTCAAATAAATTGGTTAGTCTCTAAGGTGCCACAAGTACTCCTTTTCTTTTTATAGTTGTACTGGGAGACCTTTAAATGGTTACTGAAAAGTGAAGTGTAAAGTGACAAAACCCCATATGGGCCTTTTCCTGAGCTCCTTTGGGAGGAATAAAGTCACAAATTTACCCAGCCTCCACCCCCCAATTCTTTTTTATCACTTCATTGTCACATCAGAAACGTAAGGAATATCCTGGCCTGATTTAGCTGCTCTTACTGGAGGCCTGTGATGTCACCATTTGCTGAAACCTGAGCTGCAGCTTTCCCAGCCTGTGGTTGAGATGGGTGGGAATGTTGTGTTTGCCTAACTTTGTTTCCCCTTTGTAGTTCATCTTTTAGACAAAGGGTTCTTTGTAGGTCATGTCTGAAGGGTTTTTTTCCAGCATGTCTAAAAAAATGACTGTAGCTGCCATTCCTCCTTGCTACAGGGAACTAAAATTGATTACTATGTCTTTAAAAGGGCAGCACGGTCTAATGCATAGAGCAGGAGGGGGCGAGTAGCAGTCAGGAAACATGAATTCAGTTCCAGACTTTGCCACTGACTTGCTGTGTTACTTTGGGTAAATTACACATGGCCCAATCTGGCCAGTTACTGAGAGCCTTCAATTCCCATTCCTTTAAGAAAATGTAAACAACTGCACTGAGTTCTTTGCTCCAGTTTCCAAGCTGCTGCAAAAGCCCTGGAACACAATGAACCAAGCCTCATTTGCCTTACAATGATCTTCTCCTGCCCTGGAACCTGGGCTGGTCTTAATTGGCCTAGTGCTCAGGCAAGAACAAACTAGGTAGGCATGCATGTTATCTCTTGTTTTTGTAGAGTTTATTGCACAATGCAGTGCGTGCAGTTAAGAATGTGTGTCTGGGGCACTGTCAGACAAGCTTGTTTGGAGTTACTTTGACCAAGCAATTTATTACGAAGAACTAATTGCCAGATAGAAAAAGCTACACAGGGCTGATTATTTTCTCTTAGGAAGGACCACTCACTAATTACTTTTGTACCTGTGATCTGACCCTGGTGAGAGCCTGATTCTGCTCTCAATGCCACCAGTATTAGCCAGGAATGACACCAGTGAATTCAATGTAAAACTGGTGTAAGCGTGAACAGATTGAGGCTGAGACTCCTGGTGGGCCAGATCCTCAGTGAATGTAAAGCGATGCAGCTCCATCCCTGGAGCTCTGCGTTTCTCACAGCACTTTTCACCCAAGGATTTACAAGTGTTAGCTAATTACATGCACGCTACCCAAATTTAAAACCTGTGTTTAAAGATGGGTTAAAGCAAGTTGTAGCCAGACTGGGTTCCAGCGCGAGTTTGGCTGGCCAAAGTAGATGTTCGCAAATCATGTCAGAACATTGCTCTAAAACAAAGTGTTTGTGTCTGGCGTAAAGTATAGCTTTAACGTAGACACACTGGAGTAATTAGAGCACAAGACTGGGAGTCAGGAGACCCAGGTTCTAAATGTATTTCTGAGACTGGCTCACCATTTAACCTTGGGCAAGTCACTTCACCACTTTTGCCTCAATTTCCCTGTCTGTGAAATAGAGCCAGGTGAATAACTGTTTCGTCTGCTGGCAGTTCTGAAAAAGAAAAAAAAACTGGTTGGGGTTGAACTGAAACAGAAATTTTTCAGAATTTTTAGCACATCAAAGCACTTGGAAACATTTCATTTTGACTCAAATGAAACCTTATGTTTTGGACATTTAAGCTATGGAAGCCAAGGAACTTAGGGGCTAGAGTCACAAAACTGAGGAGGAGGAGATGGTGCCCCTTTTATGCCCAATAGCTAGTGCTTAGAGCACTCACCTGGGATGTGGAAGATCTGAGTTGGATCCCAGTTCTGGAGCATGGACTTAAACCCAAGTCTTCCCCTGTCAGGTGAGTCCCGCTAACCACCAGGCTATGGGGTGTTTTGGGAGTGGCTGCTCTCTCCTGTTGCATGTTGAATAAATAATTCAATAGTCATTGGTACAGGTACTTGAATCTAGATGTCACTCCTTCCGGGGGGGCGCCATAACCACCCCACCATCAAGGCATTCTCATGTGCTCTCTGGCCCAATGCCTGCTCAAATACTTTCCACAAAATGGAACAGCTTCAGCAGGAGAGATTGAGACCCACTCCAGAAAAAACAATAGCCCAGTGATGAGCAGGGAGAGAGACCTAGGTTCACAGCCCCTGCTCCAGAACAAAGATTCAAATCTGCATCTCCCACGTGCGAGGTGAGTACTCTAACCCCAGAGTTAGTGGGTATGGTGGGAGGAGAAGGGGAGACAACCACCCCCCATTTTGTGAATGGGCCTAAATCCCCTTGTGAATCTAGCCTGAAAAATCAAAAATGTGTTGTTTTGATAGTGTTGAAACAATTCATTTTGACAATTCCAAGTTTTTGTTTTCACTCTGACCAAAACAATTTGCCAAAATCGACACTAATTTGCTAAATATTTCTGTTGACCCGAATCTGCATTTTTTGGTGGGGGGGAAAAAAAGTT
This sequence comes from Eretmochelys imbricata, assembly GCF_965152235.1. Classification (NCBI taxonomy): domain Eukaryota; kingdom Metazoa; phylum Chordata; order Testudines; family Cheloniidae; genus Eretmochelys; species Eretmochelys imbricata. The sequence goes on from NC_135574.1 coordinate 154,234,781, forward strand.
TTGGATGAAAAATTTCTCACAGCTCTACTGTAAAAGAATCTACTTACTTGTCTTGCAGGGCTGTTGTACGGCTAAGTCAATTAATGTTTGAGCTGCTCCACTGGAAGGCATGTATAGAAACCCCATTCCCCCTGCAAAGACAAGGGATGTTCCTGGGTTAAAGGAGTGGGGCCCCACAAATTTAAATGTATCATGTTTCCGCCTTCTTTCAAAGGACAGTATTTAAGGGGAACTCGGTGGCGGCTGGGGCTCCACAAACCTCTGCACCACTGTCTACCCCCTGCAACTCATGTGCAGTGTCACTCCTGGGGCAGCCATGCTGGTGTGGCTGGCTGTGAAACCGACCTTGGTGAGATAGCATGAGTTATTACAGGCTATATCTGCAATAAGTCGAACTGCCTTGCCCCCCTGGGTTTGAGGTGAGGAGAGAAACCAGTCGAGGCCTGAGAGCTGCCTGCTCAAATCCCCACCTGCAGATCTGGCACCCTGCAGGGCATTGTGCAGGATCTTCTGTGGGACCACCAATGTGTCATGCAGGTGGCATTCCTCCTCCTCACCAGTCAGGCTCCAAGAATGCAGGTTTCCCTCCTCACAGAAGTGGCGGGGAGCAGAAGAGCCAAAATAGATCCGGTATGTTGTTGTTATGATTTTAATTCTACTGTTTAATCAGTTACCATAATAATCTGTGACTTTAATGGTCCTGCTAAATGCTAAGGAGACCACCAGCTGGACTTTTGAAACATTCAGGGACGTGGGGTTTGTTATCCTAGATCAGAGCACTGATCCATGGAATCTGGGATCCTGTGTCCAGAAGTAGCCAGGACAGAGCCCAATGGGAGACAGTTCAGTAATCCAAGAGAGATGACCAAAGCAAAGGAACCTTTTGCAGAAGTTATTTTTATTTCAGTATTTCAATGCATCTCTCTCTGATCATCTCATAACAATTGCAGGCAAATTCCTCTCACATCTTGATCTAATTCTCTTTTTGCTGGTGGAGATCAAGCATGTGCAGCTCATCTATTTGACGTACAGTCAAAAGGAAAAGGACGTCACAGTCTCACAGTGCCTATTACAGCAACTCTCCCCCCACCCCTTTACTCCTAATGCAATGCAAATTGGAGGCACTGGTTTATTTTTATAGCAGTAGCCCCACCTCCTCTAAAGTTAGACACTGCATGAAACAGACTAACTAATTTGGACCAAGAATTTCAATTGCCTGGAAAATGAAGGTGCTGAAAACCAAACAGTATCAGCAGGAGTTTTTGCTTCTAAACATCTAATTTGTCAGGTACTAAAAACTATTTAATTGATGTGCTGTCTCCTTTCAGACTTCCAGAAATGAGGTGGAATTCTTTATTAGTGCATCCTTGTGAAAGTAAGGACAAAGTGAAGAAAAGCCCTCCACTCCCAGATGGATGTTTGTAGAAAAACATGTAATCTCCAAAGAGAGCATACTGGGATTTTATAGTTTGAATTTAGACGTCATCTTCCTTAGCAGCTAAGGAGATGTGCTAAGTGCTGGATGCATCCTCTAGAAGAGGACTAAGAAAACATACATATTTCATTTTGAACATCAACATTTTAATAACTACTAAACTAGTATGATTGTTGTATTTCCAGTTGCTTGAGTGGGGCATGTTATTTTTCTCTTTTAGATGACCTGCTTCATCTTTGATCCTACAATCCCCACAAGAGTCAGCATATCTATTCAGTAAAATGTCTGACATGCCTGGCCATAGTCTGATCTTGACATCTTCCATTCTAGGATGATCATTAATATAATAGCAATCTAGGGAATCGTATGGCATAATGAATTAGTAATGGGCTGGAGTCCTCTTCACCAGGCCTTGGTTGCCAATTTGACTCCAGGTTGATAGTGATTTACAGTTGCCATCTGATGGTTGTTCATGAAATGAATTGGTGATTCTCAGGCCAGTTCCTAATGGAATTTTGTCCACATCATAAAAATCATCACCACACCAATTTCTTTCAGTCAAACACTGAATGGGCCATGCAGACCAAACCTCTCTCTCCATTAGAGGCCATCCCACCCACTCCTGGGGGAGGGGGAAGGAGTATCTTTGAAGGAGTGTGCTCTTGTGTACTTGTCCTGTGGCTACATACAGAACCTTATTATTATTACAAATCACGTATATAGCTCCATAGCGTGTATGGGTCCCTAAAGAATCTTACAGTCTGGTTCAGGCAAATAGAATACAGACGATGGTGCCAAAAGTGCACAGGCAGACAAGCAGATTTAAAGGGTGAAGCAGAAAGGTTAAAGGAGACAGACGTAGCTCTATCTAAGTTTTCATACCATACATCATCACAGTATCACAGGATTAGTGAGAGGAAGGGGGAAAGTATGTTTTAAAGAGAGAGATTTGAAGAAGGAGACAGAAAGCTCTTGGCACAAAGAAGGAAGAGACTATTTCAAGAGCAGGGAGAAAAAAGACACAAAGCTGAGAGCAGGAGAAGGAAATAAAGGGAGCATTAAGGAGAGAGGTTTGGGCAGAGCATACAGCTTGGGAGGGCTGTGGGAGGAAAGCAGGATGAGCAAAGCTGTGCAGAGCTTGGAAAAGAAATTGAGGGTGACAAGGTTGGTGCAGCAGGAGATGACCACTTTAGCTGCAGCAATTTGGACAGAATGGAGTGAGGGGAGGAAAAGCTCCTTAGACTGTCAGTCCTGACACCTTTCACAGTCCTAGTCACTTGAAATTTTATTTTTTTCCATTTTCCACCCATTACCACTTCAAGGCTTTAGTGGCTATTTGTTTAGAAAGCTTTAGGAAAAAGTCCTTCCATTGCAGAAACCAAAGTACTTGATACAATATGTCACATGCAGGAAACTGTGGGATTTAGTCATATCTAAAGATAATAGGGTCACAAGTGTTTCTATATTTACTATCAAAGCTATGAAGGGAAATGCTGATTTGCAGGTTCCTATTTAGACACACCATTTTTCTGTGATGACCTGTACTTGCAGAGTCTGGCACACAACCAATGGCTGTTGTTCTACCTGGGGAAACACTGTAATTGCTGGTGTGCAATGTAGTTTATTCAAACAGTGATATTAACATATTTAGAAACAGAGATGTGTGATGCAGCTCCTTTTAGCTCAAAGCACGTTACAGAAATTAATTAAACTACACTCCACCTCTGTGCAATGGCATTGGAACATCCATTTCACATATGGGCAACCCGAAGCATAAAGTAAGTTAAGTGACTTGCCCAAAGTCATACACCAAGTAAGTGCCAGAATCCTAGTCATCTGCTCAAACCACTAGACCGGGGTGGGCAAACTACGGCCCGCGTGCCATTATAATCTGGCCCTTGAGCTCCGGCTGGGGAGTGGCGTCGGGAGCTTGCCCTGCTCCAGCGCTTCAGCCAGGAAGCAGGGTTGTGGGCCACTCCGTGTGGCTCCCATAAGCAGCGGCATGTGCCCTCTCCAGCTCCTACGCATGGGGCAGCCAGGGGGCTCCACTCCACACGCTGCCCCCACCCCAAGCATTGCCCCCACACCTTCCATTGGCTTGGAACTGCGGCTAATGAGGGCTGCAGGGGTGGTGCCTGAGGATGGGGCAACATGCAGAGCTACCTGGCCATGCCTCCACATAGGAGCCAGAAGGGGGACATGCTGCTGCGTCCAGGAGTTCCTTGAGGTAAGCGCCACCCAGAGCCTGCACCCCTGATCCCCCCTGCCAATGCCCCAATCCTCTGCCCCAGCCCTAATCCCCCTCCTGCCCTCTGAACCCCTTGGTCCCAGCCCGGAGCACCCTCCTACACCCCAAAACCCTCAGCCCCAGCCCAGAGCCTGCACCCCAGCCAGAGCCGTCACCTCCCACCCTGCCCCAGCCCTGATCCACCTCCTGCCCTCCGAACCCCTCGATCCCAGCTTGGAGCACCCTCCTACACCACAAACCCCTCATTCCCAGCCCCACCCAGAGCCTACACCCCCAGCTGGAGCCCTCACTCCCCCCTTCCCGCACCGCAGCCCTTCTGCCCCAGCCCCCTCCCACACCCTGGACTCCTCATTTCTGGCCCCACCCCAGAGCCTGCACCTCCAGCCAGAGCCCTCACCCCGTTCTGTACCCTAACCCCAACTTCATAAGCATTCATGACCTGCCATACAATTTCTATACCCAGATGTGGCCCTAGGGCCAAAAGGTTTGCCCACCCCTGCCCTAGACAACACTCTGTTCTCATCCATCAGAGCACAAAGTCACAGAATCTCCATTAAACTAAAGAGCTCTCAAAAGGCACTGACTGATGCAAGTGCTGGAGGAGTTCTGTCCTATTGTGGTATGTACTTATGGGATATTGCATAGTAGGGCTTGACCCTGGTCTGCCCTCCACTTCCTTGCCTCATCTCTGATACACAGTGAAGACCACTGGGATTCCATGCATTTGTTTCATCATCAGCTGCTGAAAAACAAGTGGCTGAAACTCATTGTGTGCTCATTATTAGACTTCTTAGATGTGCTCTCTCTCTTCTCAATTTAAAGGACAAGGAATACTGATTATGTATCTACATATTTTACTATGACTTGGGGTTATGTTGACCATCTTTCTTACATTTGAAGGGACATCTATCATTTCCTGTTAGTGTTCCACATCCTTTGTTTTGATAGAGATACTAAAAACATTTGATCAGAGAAAAAACAGAGTTACAAGGAAATCATGCAGAAGAGGATATAATAAATGTCTGATTTTTCTACCAGCAGTACAATGTTGCTGGGTGGTGTCCCTTAAATGTAACCTTTGTCCTGAGTTGTTCATACACTTGTGGTTTATTTCCTTGATGTGCTCAACCTCACTGGGTGTGTGCCTTGGCTTGCACGTTTAAGGAGCCTATGATCAATGTCTGAACTGAAGGGAGATATTTCCTTGGGGCTCAGTTTATGCAGGAAGGAGGCCCACAAAATGCCAAATGGATCCCCCTTTTCTGGATACTCCTCAATAATATCTCCCACTGGAGATCTTTTTTTCACCCTGGTTCATCAAGAGCCTCCCGAAGACCAAACATTTTGCCTTTGGAATTCTCCAGATGATCTGTCGGTTCAAAGACATTTCCTAGGGGAAAACTGCCCCCCTGCGCACGGACCCCCTACAAGGACTTCATCCCCCCACCCTGTAATTACTCAGCTGGAACACTGGAGTTGATCTTTGTTCACGTCTCTCTTGCCTGCAGCTCCCTCCCGGGGAGCTGTCATCACCACAGCTACGCTCCGTGCCGGGCTGCAGCTGCTAACGCAGAGGCTCGTACGTTGCATCAGCAAAGAGCACAGATTCCATGATGCTCTAGACAGAGGCTGGGGTTATCCAGCAGCCGCTTTACTGGAAGCCGCGGGAACAGAGGGAGTGATCGCTGCGTGCGGTGCGCAGCCCGGAGCAGGCGCCAGCCTCCCCTGCCTGGGCCCCTCCCAGGCATTACTGGAAGGGGTGGGCCCACTCGGCAGCAGGCTCTTGGGGGGAAGGGGGCTAGCGTTTTTGGCAGAGCTGCCACTTGGCGGGGAACAAAGAGAGAAACACCCTTTGATGCCCAGGTGCGACGGGCAGACGAGGCGGGGAGCGGCGCAGCCTGTTCTGCTGGGATCCCTCCTCCTGGGGTCGGGTCGCTCCTGCGGAGGGGGGCGGCTTTGCTGCAGCTCTGGGGGCCCGGCCGTCCGGCTCGCTGCTCAGGGCACGGGAGCCCGCGGTGATGAGGGCGGAGCTGGCAGCTGGCAAGGGTGACCCCTGCTCTGAGTTCTCGTCGCCCTCGCCCCCGCCGCACGATTGCTGCGGCCCTCCTGCCTCCCACCAGGCAGCTGCGTCGACTCGTCCTGCTGGGAAGGGCTTGTGTAAACAAAGCACGGAGCGCGCCTGTTTCCAGCGGAAAGGGCAGCGCCTCTCCGGAGTGTGCAGAGGAGTTTTACGCGTGGCCAGCCTCTGCCTTTGGGGGTGAAGCCCCGGGGCGTGGGGAGAGCAGTGTCAGGATCTGAGCCGTTAGAGGGCGGGGGGGGGGGGGAAATCCGCCTTTGGTAGGGTGGCCCCCTCTTGCAGCCAGCCCTCAACAAAACAATGTTCTCGGGAACGTTGGTGTTAAACCAGCGAGATCAAAGCCTTGCACGGGAATGAAGGCAACAAACACGAACTTTTCTCGCTGATCCTGCTCTAGGAAGAGTCTCTCAGAGTACAGCAGCGAGGGGAAACAGTGCCAATGAGCACTGCAGGCAGGGCTGCAAAGCCAGCCCCAGGATCCAGCTTCCCCTGCGGTGCAAAGCCGGCATCTGGATCCAGCTCTCCCCATTCCCCCGTTGCAAGGACAACTCTGGATCCAGTTGTACACTCACAGGCTCCCCCCCCCCCCTTGCAAGGATAACTCTGGCTCCAGCTGTACACACACACACCGTTGCAAGGACAACTCTGGATCCAATTGCACACTCCCCCCACCCCCCTCCCCGCACTGCAAAGCCAGCGCCGGGGTAATTGTGGATCCAGCCCCCGCCTTCCCCGGTATCACACAGCCAGGTGCGCGTTCAGGAGGAACTCGAATCTCCGCTTCTCTCTCTCCACTTTTCTGATCCGGTTGCCCTTTAAGCGGAGCCGATCTGGTGCGAGCGAGTAGGGAATCCCTCTCGGGCCGCGTCATCCTAACCAAGGAAACCCGGGCTGGCGTCGGATAACGCAAATGACCATCTTTGGCGACGTGCGCCAATGGAACAGACTAAAGGCCGCCAGTGAGTGGGGGGAAAGGGCGGGCTCTGCCAGTAACAAATCGGGCGCGCGGGGCCCCGGGCTGCTCCCCCGCCGCACGGGGGATTGTGCCGTCCCGCCCTGCGGGGCTCTGAGATTGGTTTGCAGGCGGCGGGCTGGGTTTGGCCAAATCGGATTAAGTGGGCGGGGTGAATTTCCCCCTCCCCCTGCCAGGTGGGAGGCTCCCCCTTGCAAAGTGGGGTTTGGCGAGCTGGGAGTTTGACGTGTGTGACTCCACATGGTACAGCTCTCAGAGGAGGGGATGGATAATAAGAGTGTGGAGTTGAACTAATGCCATTGCACTGACTCATCCAGGGAGAGCAAAGGAGCTCAGAGAACGAGATACCAGAGAGACTCACAGACAGTCAGACAGACAGACAGAAAGGGGGGCAGGCGACCCGGGGGGAGAAGAGAGAGACTCACGCGGGCAGAGGCTGGCAGGCAGCAAGTGTACAGATCGATAATTAAGGGAGTTTAAAAAAAATCAAGAGGCTAAAATCCTGGACTGAGTCACCCAGTTCAGTTAGAGCAGGGAACTGGCACTTTTATAAAGGACTTAATTAAATAGGAGGCAAAGAGCCTCTTGACTGAAAACTACAGAGCCAGAGGAGCGTTGAAACCAGAACAAATATTCACAGGAAGTCTGAAGAAGGGCAATAGACACACGCGTTTTGAGTGTGTGTGGTTAGGTCTTTTTTCCCTCCCCTTTCTCTTCTTCAGAGCAAATGTAACAGATTTTAAGACAGCAAGAGACTTTAAAACAAAGAGAGACGTCTCATTTACACTTTTTTTTGCGGCACATTTTAAATCCACATTTTTTTTTCCTGAGTGCACCAAAGACCTCTGGGATTAGAGAGAGTGGCTCTATTTTGTGAGGTGGGAAATATTATTTTCCCCCAGTCTTGAGTGGCGGAAAAAGTTGAGGAAAGGGCTTTATTTTTAACTCTTTATTTAAACAAACAAACAACCCCCAGATCTTTACGGAGTGCAGTTGGAAGGCTGAAAATAAAAATCAGGCGAGAGAGGCGGAGAAATAGAGCGTGTGTGTGTGTGAAGGAAAATACATTGTGTTCCTCTCCGGCTTCTACCTCGGATCATGTACCACGACTATCCCGGGAACTTTGATACCTCCTCCAGGGGCAGCAGCGGCTCTCCAGGCCACCCAGAGACTTACTCCAGCGGCACAGCACAACAGGTAGGGGCGGTCACAGGCACCTTGCCATGCAACTGACATGATCAAAGCTTCTCTCCCCCCCCCCCCTTCAGTGCATCTTTATTTTTGATCATCTGAGCACCCTCTGCTGTGGGACCCAAGGACAGTAGGTAACACAATTCTGTCTTCCACTTTGTACACCAAGAGCTTTACTTTGAGACCAGGTCTCCGCTTCAGACAGGATTAAATAATGTAGTGTGGCTGTGTATAACATCTCTGTGTCTGTAATATCCTTGTTATATTGTGCTTTTGTGGGCCATTTTCCTCTAAGATGCTTCAAAAGAAATCTGCTTAACCAAATAGTAAAATTCACTTGCCACACCCAGTCCACTTTCTGAGCGCCTTTATCAAACCTCTGCCTAGTTGGAGATTAGGGAAATAATAGGTGCTGCCTATCCTTTGGCGCTCCAAATCCATTTCGAGTCCACGCCTTAAAAGGAGGGGGGAAAGCAACTTTTGTCTTTGCAAGAGTTTGGGCGGTTTTGTGTGAGCGTAAATCATGAGGAATCTAATCTACGGATTTACAGGACGCCAGGTCAGGAGAGAAAGGCAACGTTTAATCGCCAGTGCAGCTAAGTGTTCAGTGTGTGAGTGTTTAAGTGTTGCTTTATATTTCCTCTTGAAGTTACCGTCTCCAGGATCCAGTTGCTGTCAGGGGGGCAGCGGGGTCTGTGCTGAAAACACACACCCTGGTGCTGCCGCCGCCGCGACATTAGTGGGTCAGTCACTCATCGTGGGTTCTGCTGTCCTCTGCTGGAGTTAATTTGGGCTGAAAGAAGCAACGTGTGTGTGTGAGAGAGAGAGAGGGAGACTGTAACGCATATACTTTCGTTTTATGCCAGTTTGGGGATTGGAGGCTGTGTGTGTGGATTCCTGGTGGATTTCCTAGTGGGAGTAATTACAAAAAAAAGAGAGCGTATTAAAATGACTTTCACCCAATTTGTCTCTGTGTATGGAAGTGTGTATGTGTTTATATATAAATACATGCAGTATGTTGTGCGTATACTGTCTGACTGCTGCTCTGCACCTTATGTGCATCTTTGAGTGTATGCAATGAATTTGCATTACTTCTTATAGGAAATGTTTCACAGTGCTAAAAATATCAGCTCTTACTCTGCTTTCCACTAACATAGTGTTCTTTTCTATACTTATCCCATGTGCTAGCTGAGCATACCTACAGACATGGCAGATGTCATCAAACAGGCACTGAACACTTGGAAGTCAGAATCCCTGACTTTTATTTATCCTTGGAAAGTGAAGGGAATGCAGTGTAACCTGAAATACTGCCAGCTCTGTAGGAATTCTACTAAACATTTAACCCAAGTGAAATGGTGCTAGTTACTACGGTTTATTTCAAAATGCCACCTATTATCAATGACATTTCAGAATCTCTATGGGAGACAGGACACCAGGAAATAGGGTCTGATCCTGACATCCCTAGGCAGCTTGCCCGAATAAAAAGTGCAGAGGTGGGTCTGTGATCTTTACACAAGAGTATCACACCTTAATCTCATCAGTCTGCTTTCAGATTGCTCCCAAAGCCTGTAGATAAAAGATGAATTTCTAAGTAGACCAATAGTTTTAAGACAAAGGTGGGAATGCTCCTCTGCTTCACAAACTTTCCTGGAAAAGAGGACTTTCTGTTTTCTGCTCAGATAACTCAGATTGTATCACTGAACACAAACCTGGTATTTAGCTCCAATTCCTATAGGTAGGTAAATACAATCCAGAGGCTAAGACTCATTATTATTATTATTATTATTATTACTACTATTATTTGTAAATAAAAATTTGTAAAGAACATTACATGGTCTTTGGGTCACAGTTCTATTTGGGGCTTTTCACCTACCTCACTGAAGTAGTTTTCCCGTTTTTTAGTGTAAAAAGCACTGAAAGGAAGAAAGAATGGTTTTAAAAAAAAATCCATCCACCCATAGGGAGAGGATAATCATTGGCTAAGCAGAAAACAAGTGTTGGCTAATTCACAGCCTGGTGTAATATGCACATAGATTTTACAATTAATAATAGTATGGAAATCTTACTTTATTTGGTACCTTTCAGCAATAATAGTTTACAGTTGCTTTTCATGCCAAGGAATCCTCAAGGTAACTTACTAAAAAATAATAATAATAATAATAATAAAAAAAAATCTATGAAGCTCTCTCCTGTCTTGTTTTAGTTAAAAGCTCTTCACTCTCCCACCATCTTCTCCCAAGTAGACAAGCTGTTTTGTGAGCTGAACCAAAACAGCATTACTTCCTTGACATCTATATGCTATTACCCTAATAGGTCCTGTGATACTCAGTCTCAAGGTCCTTTATTGCAAGGGAGTTAAAATATATGGAATCTTTTTAAGTAGACTTTATTTGATTTGGAAGGTGTTTAAAGAATTTCAGTAGAGCGCGCCCACTCCCCCTTTTTTAATAGTGTCTGTCTGTGAGGATGGAATGTGTTTTTGTATCGGCCAGGCTTTCTACGTACCTAGGGAGTGATATTTTTGCTCTCTTCTGGTATTCAGACATTCCTCAGCTTGCTGATTGCGGCTTGTTGGTATTTACTGTTCAGTTTTCCTGTTCTCTTGACCCTCAGGATGCAAGCTCTTACAGAGCTCATGGGATCTAGTTACATTTTTGAGATAACTTTTCTTGTTGTAAGCTTCTGGTCTCCCATAATATTGGAACTAGAAGAATGGAAGATATTTCCTGTTGAAGTTGCGTGACTACATGAACCTGAAGGCTGGTCGTTTTTTTTTGTTTGTTTGTTTTTTATAAAGGGGCCTTTTCCCTTTTAGTTTTCCTAGGAAAACACTTCAGAAAGGCTTATGTGCCTGCATAAACTAAATCCATGGCTTCTGTGGAAAGCATTACGCAATCGGGCCAGTTACACAAACCTATGTTATTTCATAACTTGTTTACATCAGCTGGCCTTCTCTCTCACTCTCTTCTTTCTCTCTCCCTTTTTTCCCCCCACCAGGGTTGCTTCATCTCCCCTCCTCCCCCCAGTTATTATTATTTCTTGCATAATTTGTGTAAATTAACTGGAAGCGTGGGAGACGCATCAAGAAGTCATAGGATCATTTTTTAAAAATCGCCCTATATTAAACTTTGCCAACAGTACCAGCCTGTGACATTCCTCACATCAAAGAACTTTTACCAGAAATGACTCAAAAGTTTCCCAGCTCGCTCCAAATATACCTCGTTGGTGCCCTCTGTAGGATAATCCCAGTAGGAATGCTTCCAGGGATTGTAGTTTGGAATCAGATGATTTACTCATTTTCAGTAAATGTGAGGAGGAGGGAGGAGAGAAGGGGGTTGAGAAATTGAACATGCTTGGATAGCTTGGCGCTCTTGGTTTGTTTTTGTTTTGTATCTTTCAAATTCAATACACACAGTAGATCAAGTGAATTTTGCAGAGGCTGTGACACATTGATTGGCTGTGTAGAATGTGTGAGTTAATGAAGTCTAAATAAAATGAGCTGGTTTTATTTTTTTCCCCTTGTTGTTTTTCTTTCAAACGGAGAGAGAGAGAGAGAGAGTGTGTGTGTGTTTGATATGGATGCCAGAATATAGTTTCTAAGGTTACTATCTTATTAGGTCTTAGATCAGGAAATTGGCTTAATAAGTACATAAGTGTTTTCTTTAAAAATCTGGGGCACGGCTCAAGAAGCTTGTGTGTCTTCTTTCCCCTTGATCCTTGCAGATTTTGTAGATTAGGATCAAACAGAAGCCTCACCTCTGTTTTAGGAATTGGTCGGTTCCACTGATTCTGTACTATGGAAATCAGCAGTTTTATTACCACATAAAATACACAACTTGCAAAGTTTTCTTTTGAATCTTTCTTCTTCAGAAGCAAGGAAGGCTGCATCAGTCACGTTTCAGTGGAAATCGTCTTTCTGAGCCAAAACTTTGATGCCTTTTAACTGTTCTATCCTTACAGTGCAGCGCTGTGATGTTTTTTAATGTTATGTAAAATATTCGATACCTAATAACAAACTTGCCTTGTGGTGAACGTAGAATTTAATGAGAATAATATATTTGCTCTTTCAGACTGGAAGATTTCCTCCTACGTATTATCCCACTGCAGTGTCTGACCTGCAAGGAAACTACTTGCATGAGAAAAGCTTGCAATATTGAGCCATTTATTTGTTATAGGATCATTTGGGTTGGAGGGGATCAACCTTTCTTGGGTTCATGGGCAGCAGTGACTCACTTGGAGCAGCACGGAAGCTCCCCATGAAGATGAGGAAGGGAAAGTGCAGTCCCATCAGCCTGAAATATCACACCGTTGCTGGTATATATACGGGTCTTTGTGACCCACTGCTCTAGCCCATCCCTTTGCATTTTGTGGCAAGATTTAATTCATTATCTTTGGAATGTCCCTGGGAGATGAAGCATGGGAGGCCTTTACCCAGTCCCATGTTTTAGATTATAATGGGAACAGACCTCAGCCCTTTTGGAAGCAATGGGAAAGCTAGAGGCGCGTTTGTCTTTTACCAGGGAATGTGATGGTATCTTGATCTGCACATTGCTTGGGGCTGTGCTAGGGCGATGGCTCTGCAGTGTTGCAGTGGTTGTACGTTCCAGAGCGGGGTGTGGAGATCTAAAGTGTGCAGCATTACCATTTTACTATTGCTAAACATTGTATATAGTGCCATGAATCTCCATGGCACTTCAGAAACATAGACACCAAAGGACTTGCAATCTAAATAAAACATAAAACAACCAATCAGGAGAGGGTGGGTGTGGGGATTACTGCTGAGGAGATGAATGCAGGAGGCTATAAAGTGGGATTTGAAGGAAGGGGGGGCTAAGGGAGGAGGGACTTGGTGGATGAGGGTCGGGAGAGTGTTCCAGGAATAAGGGCCAGCATGATGGAAGGTACAAAGCTGATTGTGGGGAAAGGAGAAATAGAGGTGGGAAGAACAGTAAAAGGACTACGGGGAATGAGCTGAGATACAGGTGAGGGCAAGATTATGCAGGCCTGCTAGGTGAGGGGAACAAATTGGCACCCAATGAACTTCAAAAGGAGGTGGAGCAGGTCAGAACCTGCCACTGAAAACTATGGTATCACAGTGGATTAGACCTGGAAGCATATTGGGAGCCTCATAGGTAACCACTGTGGCATTCCAGTGGCAAAGGGCTTGGGGCCTACTAGCATTTTTGTAAGGGAAAGTGAATGGCAGTGCAGTGTCTGAATTGTAAAGCAGGTGAGTTGATCGAGATGGGCAGGAGAGAGTTGCCACCATGGGGATCATGGCCCCTTGAGCACCAAGCAGAATGTGGAAATGACCACGGTTACATATAGTAGGTAATTGTGCATTCGGTTTAGAGACCTAACATGAGTCATAGTGGAGCGTCTTTTAAGACAGTCTTGTGATAAGTGACACATCCTGTAATTAGTTAGATGGCGAAAGGAGAATAATAACGGAGGATTTTTACTGACACCTTTCAGAGTTGCCTGTCTCAGCAGAAATTTTCTGAAGCCATTTTAAGGGATTAGGAAGGAAGCTAGAGCAAAGGAGGACACGAGTCCCGGCGGAAACTAGAGGTGTTTCCTTCTGCCTCTAAGCCTGTCATAGACAATTTTGTCTGGGCACAAAGGCTAATATCCTAGGTTTACAGATGGAATGTCCAAGGTTTTAGCACAATCCAGGGATGCAGTTAAAGCTCCATCTACAAGACAGAACTCCGCCTTAACCTTGTATAGATGCCTTTATCTTGTTACTGGCCCCCTGAGCTGGTTGCCTTTGCCACTGTTACCACTGCCAGGAATAGGTGTGTTGAGAAGAACTCATTCAATGTGATAGCAGGGTCCTAGATCAAATGGAAGACGTGATTGCAAAGCTAAGGGCAGTGACCTTTCCGTTGACATAGGGCCTGATCTTCATCTCTTAATGGATTGGGAGAAGTTAGTATCTGACCCTTCATCCAGATAATTTGGTGATTATTATAATTTTTATGACCTGTCAGATGTGAACTCCTTCCTGGTTATGAGGAGTTGAAGGTCAGGATGTATGTCACTGCAAGGGTCATTACCCTTAGGTTTGCAATAAACTCTCCTGAATGATAATTTTTCATATCTATAGTACTTTCCATACAGGGCTGTCAACACATTTTGCAATGGTTAATTTGGCCTCACAACACACAGGTGAAGACGGTAAGAATAATTATTCCCCTCTTTAAAGAGAGGGGGAACTGTAGCAGGGAAAGGCAAAGATCACACAGGAAATCAGTAGCAGAGTTTGAAGTGGAACCCAGATCTCCTGACTCTCACAGCTGTTCTTTAACCGCTACAGTAGCTCATGCTCCCTCTTTATGACCTTAATGTAATTTTTCCTCTATCTCATCCCAGCACTAGTTACACTATATAATGTGGAGACATGAAGACATCCTGTCCTGTACTACAAGCATAGCTTACCTTGTTGGAGAACAGGGAGAGAGAGGAGTGGCATGTAAAGCTATTTTCAGCAAACTCCTTTATAGGAGCCATGAAGAGGCAATATAGAAGGACCTACGGTTCTGGTGGGGCTTTTGCTGAAGGTTTGATATCAGGGGGCAGGTTCATTCTTACATTCCCTCCCTTAACCGATTCACTCATTTCTTCTCCTAACTTTCCTCCTTAGTTTGGGGCTGTCTGATGCTTTAAATTGGAATTTTTCTGTGTTTCAGGTAGTTCTTTTGGGCTCAGTTCTGGTTGCATTGAAGTCATCAGGAATTTGGGCCAATGTTACACACAGAGTCCAATGGCTAAAGTTCTGGTCCTGTAAAAATCTGGAAAATTATTTTTATAGACCTTGATTTAGGAAAACACTTAAGCACATGCTTAACTTCAAGATCATCCTTAATGCTTAAGTACTCTCTTGAATCGGGGTCATGGTGGTGGTGATTTCCCATTCCTCCAGTTTTCTGGCTCCTGTGATGTCATTTAATTGACCTAAGGATGTGCATTTGCACAGGATCATTTCAAGGGCCACAAACTGTTGTTGGCTGATAGTTTTCACCTCTGGTCCTAAAAGTCTGTTGTCACTTCTGTATGCAAAATTCAGAATGTTGATGGTGCAAGACATGTCTTTAAAACCTAATCTAACCTTTGAGTGTCTCCTGAAAGGATCTCTTTCTAGACAAAAGCATTCTTTCTCTCATGCTTCCCCCTCCTGGACACATCATTGTTTTCCTAGTTGTTTAGTGCCAGCATATTATCCAGGTGGATTTACTTAAGTCTGACTGAAACCAGGTGTACAAGTTTTATGGAGGAGATCATTACCTACTGTCTTGGTTTTACTGCTGCCTTGTTTTGTCTAGACAATGCCAAGAGCTGCAAGGAACTTGTCCAGTCTGAATCCTGAAACACATTTTATAGGCTGCATTTAAAATATGTAAACATGCACATAACTGTCCCAGAGCTGGGCATTTCACATTATACCCTAGAACCTGTTTGTGGTGAGCATGGTTCCACATAATGAAGCCCTGAATTGTTGTGTTGTCTCTCTCTGTTATCACTGCAATTCTCTATACAAACCTTTCATTCATAGAGCCATATCCTTTGGCCAAAGCTCCCGTGTTATAGGGGCAGAACAGATCCTCCATAAAAAGGTTCCAGTGAACTACGTGCTGGTGTTTATGGCTGAAATTTCTCTTCCTTTTTTCTGGATTGATGGGGAAGTATTTTTCTAGAAACTCCTCAATTCCCCTTTTAGACTTGGCCATGACTTGCTGTGTGGGGTGAATGTTCTATATAACATGCTTTGCACTGTTTGCAGGGAGGGCAAGTGTATTATGGGAAAGAGAGGAGTTTCTTTGGCAGGAGTGGGACTGGAGGGGAGAGGGAAGGAGTTGCTTTGGGATTGGGGGCGGGGAAGAAGAGGTTGCTTGGCAGTGAGTCTCATTCAGGAGTGAAGTAAAACCAAACTGCACCAGAGCGGAATGGCATCAAGAGGTACAAATAATCATTGTGACAAGCGAAAAGGCCCTTCACTTCACACATCAGAACAACATAGATCCTTCAACATGATAGGCTCCCACTGTGAGGCTTTTAGTTTTTGTTCAAGTACCAGAAGGTGCACAGGGTGTGTGCTGTCTGTGCAGGTGCTCTCCGTCCCATCCACTCCTCAGGAACAAGTGCAAACACAGACTATTCTGCATGGAAACTAAATGGCATGTATGGGGCAAGTGCCAGATGCTGAAGCCTGTTCTGCTGGTTGCCACACCAGGCTGTCTGCTTGTGGAAGGGCGTACCTTTCCATGCCATCTGTATATCGATGGGTCACTGAGTCCATCTGCTTCAGGTGTTTATGTCCTAATTCTGGTACCTGCTTAGATTCTCCCAGTGAATCTCCTTCTCCACTTGTTTCTGCTTAGACATCAATATTGTGCATGTACTGATCTCTCTCTCCCTTTTTTTTGTCTCCTTCTAGAAATTCCGGATAGATATGCCAGGATCAGGCAGTGCTTTTATCCCTACCATTAATGCCATAACAACCAGCCAAGACCTGCAGTGGATGGTCCAGCCCACAGTGATCACCTCCATGTCGAGTCCCTACTCTCGCTCACATCCCTACAGCCATCCTCTGCCCAACTTGTCTTCAGTTGGTGGACATACAGCCCTTCAGAGACCTGGTGTCATTAAAACTATTGGGACCACAGTGGGCAGGAGGAGAAGAGATGAGCAGGTAACCATAGTGGATAGAATGCCTCATCCTAACTTGCAAGCTAAGCAGTTTTGGGTATAGCTGGTGTTTGGGTATAGCTGCAACACAACCTTAGGTGCTGCAAGTAATAGGGCTGGTGATTCAGTTGGTAGTGCTGTTGGTCTGAAACTGACTGATACCCATCCCAGCTTGGTATTGTGTTGCTGGAAGGGCTTTCTTTTGGGTGATGCCTAAAAACCAAGGCCCTGACAACTTGGGGCTTTACAAGGATCCCATGGCACCTTTTGCAAGAGTAAGAGGGTTTTAATCCCTCTATGGCCGACTTAATTCTATTTGGTTAATTATTTTGTCTCCCTAAAATTCCCCCCTCGTTGCATTTTTCAATGAGTTCAGTATGCCTGAACGCTGCTTAGCATCCTCTGTTTGTGTGTGTGTGTGTGTGAGATGGGGAGATAGGTGGCTTTCAGTCACGTTTCCACTTCCTCCGTCCTAGGAGTACCAGTTAGAGCAGCCCTGTGGTTACAGTGACCCTTAAGGACTATTCAATCAGCTCCAGAGCACAGCACACTCTGATCACACTCCTTTCCACCCTGCCATCCAGGGCTGGCCCTTACTTTATAAAGGCCTTTCAGGTCCCTCAGAATATCACACGAAAGGAGGCAATTTTATTGCTGTGAGATCATTACAAGTTGTAATTCAGCCAAGCTCCCTCAAAGGCTTCCTCAAGTCTGGGCCGATCTGTGGCTTCACATCAAAACCAGGTGAAACTCTGTAGTCTAGACTGGGTTTCAGTTTGAGTTTATTTGGCTGGGGCCTCAAACAGAAGAAAATCTCGGAACCGCTGAGTTTTACACAATCTGCTTAAGAAAATACCCGGGGATTGGAGGAGGGAGGGCTGACCCTGCTGGAGTGCCACGCCATCCCTTCTCCTCTGGGCCAATTCCTTCCCTTTCCAGTGCGCTCCCCGGCTAGCTGGTCCCACTCTGATTCCAGTGTTGTGTGCTGGCATGAGCATGAAACTAACCAGAACTGGGATGTGGGAGGCTTTTACTGCACAAATATATGCTTATTAAAAAGAGCCGCCTGCATAGTGGGTGGCTGGAGATCTAAGTCTATTTACTAGTGGGTAGGTGTCCCCTTCGCAAACCCAACAATATCCAATCCCTTGGTGGCAGTCTGAGCAAGGACTGAATGATCTTGTAAACTGAGCTCATTTTGCCCAGGGCTTTGCTGCTCAGAGGGACATTAATATGGCTGTTGTGGGCAAGCTTGGACTTCCACTGTCCACACTGTACCTGTTATGTGGGTTAATAGTGGACTCCAGCCGCCAGGGCGGTCAAACCGGTGCCTTCCATTAGTGCAAAATTCACTTCTAAAGAAACTAGAAATAATCTGGATCACCCTGTGTGACTCTGAAACCACAGTTGTGCAGGCCTTTGCAGAGAAATGCAATGGGACACTGCACCTGGCCAGCAGATTAGATGGGTATTGCACAAGGTCTGTTTTTAATAAAACACTAAGCCTTGCTTTTACTTCCACATCATCCATTTTGATTTTCAGTCTGACTATTGTAGCCTGTCTGTTTTTTTGAGATCTCAAAGGCAGACAAGGGGTTAACATTGCTCATAGTGAATGAAAATCCCCTTGGTGCAGAGGGCTAACACAGTTCCATTTTTAAGCCCTATTTTTATAAGTGTGTGTTTGCTCAAGAAGAGCCCGATCCTCTGTTCAGAGTAAAGCGGTGCATAGGTTTTGTGCTGGCCCCCTGCACAAGGGTGGATTCCCCTCGCTTTCACTGGGTCCTATGCTCTGTTGTCTAAAGTGGAGTAAAGCTGGCACTGGAACCAGAGGAATAATTAGCAACAAATAATTTGTATGGCAAACGTTGCCTCTGTGTTCACAAATTGGCCGTGAAGAGATCCCAATGTCCTCCAATTTGATTGTTGTTTGACTTTATTTCCTGAAGAATGCCGGCCAGTAATTCCTGGCCTGTGGCTTGTTTGTGAGCGATTCATTGTGGGTCCTTCCGATTCAAGCTGTGCTGATTAGACGTATGCTGTGTTCAGTATCTGATGAGCTGAATGGGACTCCTAGGATCAGATTTCTGATGTGGGGGCTCATGAATCAAATTCAGAATTCATTTTCTGAGACTATTCTATAATATTTGCTGAAAATAGGCTGTTTTGGTGACTGTTTCTGCTGGCAAACCCATCTACTAGCCTATTCACGCAGAATTAATACGAAAGGGGTACGAACAATGAAGAACTGGACTCCTTTAAAAACACCAAGGACTGTTCCTCTTTTTAGGCCCCCAGTTAATGTTACACATATGCAAATATTCTGCGCCAGATTAGGGCCTGAGTTGTCACCAGTCGTGGTTGTTCATGGGACTTGTTAAAGTGGCAACCTGAGTCAGATCATTAAACAGAATTGAAGTTACTGGCAAGAAAATTTTGGTCTGAAACCTGTTTTAGTGGGACTTGTGCTGCTAAATCCCATTGGTGCTTTTGAGAATCCCATCCATAGGCCCCAGGTCAGCTAACAATTTAAGCATGTGCTTTAGGGCTCTGCTGAGCAGGGGCCATATAAACTGTATATATTGTATGCACACACATACATGCCCATTTTATACACAATAAAAATTCATGTATGTGCAATCAAAATAAAAATCACAGAAATGTATAAAGTTAATAAAAGAGCAAAAGCACAATGGGATCGGGGGCAGGGGGCAAATACGCAGATTAAAATGAATGTACTGAAACGGGAATGATTGCAACAAAATATATAAATAAATAAAACTCCAGAATGAAGTTAGGCAGAGTAAAAAACCATAAACAAGAACAGATAATGAAAGTGATGACTAGCTTGTTCACAGCCCTAAGGTATTAAAACTGAAAGCTTTTTTTTTTTTAATTGAACAAAATGCTTTCATTATTTGTTGGCAGTTTATTTTTTTGCATTAGATCATCTTGGACCTTAACACCACATTAGTCTGTTTCAGTTTTGTTTCTAATCAGTTGGACTAATCCTTACTGGTTTAAAATTGCAGAGCATGTCTGAAGTCAGTGGAGCTGTGTCGATGCACACCAGCTGAGGATCTGGCCCAATGTCACTCTTTGCTTCTCATGTTCTAGTTGTGAACCCTGCATGGGAGTGATAAAATCCAAACAAAAATCTAGTTTGCATTGGAATTTAAAAACGGTGGGCCGGATCATCAGTTGTTGTAAGTCTAGGTAGCCACATGGGGTTCATTCAGTGTGCTGGTTTACATCAGCTGAGGAGCTGGCCTGGTATCTATAGCGATGGAAGCATTTCTGTTACTGTGAGATTTTGCAAACGTTGTTCCAAAACCTAGACTTTTGAGCCTGACGTGACTGGACACTGCTGGTCATCTGCTGCCCTTGAGTACTCTGGATTTACAACAGTGTCACTCCATGGGCTTCTGAGAGAACATAATCTGCCCTGTGGGTCTTTTTATGTTGCTGGATGGTTGCCTGCAGATACAGGAAGTACAGTGTGTTATCTTGGCTAGTGCTTGGAAATCTGGGGCCAGATCCTCAGCTGGTGTAGATTAGCTTAGCTCCATCGACTTCAATAATGCTACTTTGATTTGCACCCACTGAGGATCTGGTCCCTGACCTTCAGGTTAATGACCGTGCTTGTGTGGAAGAAGCAGATATTTTGTTTCAAGCAAGAGGCGCTTACAACATTTTGCTCTGGTTTTGCTTTATGTGCCACCCATTGTCTGCTTGGCCTTGGCTGCAGATTCACTGTCCTCTTGCACAGTCCTGTCGCGCCCCTCTCTACTTCGACCCTCTTCATTATGGAGCCAATCCTAGGAGAGATGCTGAGCATCTTTGTCTTCCAGCAACCTCCATGGGAGTTGAGAGTGCGCAGCACCTTGCAGAATCAGGCCCTTTTTGCTCTGTGGTGAACTATTGTTCACAAAACGCAAGGAAGGATTTGCTCAGATCTTGTGGTTTGGTTTTGAGCTTTTTTGGTATGTGCCTACAGCTGTCACCTGAGGAAGAGGAGAAGCGAAGGATCCGAAGAGAGAGGAACAAGCTGGCAGCTGCTAAGTGCCGTAACAGGCGTCGAGAGCTAACAGAGAAACTCCAGGCGGTATGTACTCTGCACGCATCTCTCCGCTTCTGGTTCTATACCCCTCAGATCACTCTAAACCATGCCTCTCCTCCTGCTGGTGGGTGACACAAATATACTACAAAGTATGTAGCACATGCCCTTTCAGTGGCTGGTTCAAGTCAGGCTCAAAAATCACTGCTTCCTACTGCTATCAGCTAGTGAAGTCGTTTCTTTAGCTCATGTGGTAGTTATGTGCTCTGATGCTCAATATCCTGGGTTCAAAGCCTACTGACAACCTATGTGGGGAGTATTACACTTGCACCCATGTGCCCCTCCCCGCACAACTCTCTTGTTGTTTGCCCAAGTTATAAGCATATATAGTTGTTTCACTGTCACACCCTCCAAACCCCACCTCTTTTCAGTGCTTGATTGTCAGTATAGATTTTCCCTTTACATAATATGATTTGTTTGTGTTAATTCATGCTGAAGTAATTGAATAGGTTAAACCAATCACATTTCCCCTAATGCAACTCCCTGTATACTCAGATAGATCTTTCTACAGGTCCCCTGGAAAGGTAGGATGGTCCAGTGTTGTAAAATGGGATAACAGCTCTACCCTGCCTCAGAGGGGTGTTATGAGAATAAAAACATTAAAGATGGTGAGGTGTTCAGATACAATAATAATGGGGGCCATACAAGTGCCTAAGATACTTTGGTTTTCATATGAGGACCAATACATCACTTGTTCTGCCCCAGAATCTAGTTGCCTACTGCAGTGATTAGGAGCCAGCTGGAATTTCCACGAGGGTCTCTTCACTTCACAGGGTTATTGGTGCCTAGCTGGGATAGCACCTAAAGGGGACAGCTGGCTGGGGATGAGCATGGACCCAGGAATGGAAACTCAGTCCAGTGGAACCCCTTTAGATTAGGCTGAATGCCCAAGGCAGTTTTGAGTGTTTGAAACGTGCCAGGTGAAGTGGCTGTAAGTTTTCCTTAACATGCAATGTCGTTCATAACTTGTACTGCTGCACCCTGGACGCCATGCGTCATTGTTTGTGATTTCCCCTAATACCCATTCATTGCTGGTCCTTTCTGCAGTGGAGCACCCCAGCAGTCTCTGAGGTCCCAGGGGGACATTTTTTGTTTGACTGGCTCTGAAGGAGTGTGTTTGGTACTGCCTAAGTGGTAGATCCCAAAGAGTTGCCATGTTTCTTACTGCTCGTAGATGGTCTCTGAGAGGGCTATGCAGCATATCTGCTCAGCTTCTCTCTGTGCTTAGCACATTCTGATAAGGCTCTGACTTTGTCCACCGCTCTCTCCCCTAGCGTAGGCTGTCATATTTATTAATTTCTCCTCGGTCTGCAGGAAACGGAGGAGCTGGAGGAAGAGAAATCAGTGCTGCAGAAAGAGATTGCTGAACTCCAGAAAGAGAAGGATAAGCTGGAGTTCATGCTGGTGGCTCATGGCCCTGTGTGCAAAATCAGCCCCGAGGAGCGTCGCACCCCACCATCTCACAGCCTCCAGACGGTCCGGACTGGAGTGAGTGGAGCAGTAGTGGTGAAGCAGGAGCCGGTGGAAGAAGAGATCCCATCCTCCTCTTTGGGCCTCGACAAAGCTCAGAGGTCTGTCATTAAGCCCATCAGCATTGCAGGGGGGTTTTATGGGGAGGAGCCACTCAACACTCCCATTGTGGTGACCTCGACACCTGCCATCACTCCTGGCACCTCCAACCTGGTCTTTACGTACCCCAGCGTGCTGGATCAGGAGTCTCCTCTCTCCCCTTCGGAGTCATGCTCCAAAGCTCACCGGAGAAGTAGCAGCAGTGGTGACCAGTCCTCAGATTCCTTGAACTCTCCAACCCTGTTGGCCTTGTAACCCCCACCCCGTGTCCCTCATTTGCCAGTGTGTTACATTCCCACCCAGGACTGTGGGGGTGGGGGGAACCTCCTCCACAGGATTAAAGACTGGCACAAGGGCGTTCAAGCACAAGGGCAGCAAGAGCAAGAAAAGGGGAAATGTGGCTCCAGGAGCCTCCTTGAGCAGGAAGAACAAGAAGAAATGTAAACTCCATGGAAGCAGAAATGGTGATGGTGGAAATGACACGCCCAGTACATCTGGAGAGGGGAATCTCCCCTCTGGAGAAGCTGCCTATGTAAACCTCTTTGTGTGTTTTAATGGACTTGGGAAACACGCTTGGCCAGGACTGGAGGCGAGCTGCAGAAAATCACTAGTCACCCCTTTCCTTTGTGAACTGATCTGATTAGTTACATTCTGTGCTTAGTTCATTCTGGTTGGTTGATCTCTCCCTCTCTCTCTCTCACTGATACCATGACATTTCATCTAGTCGATATCCACTCTAAAGGCTTGTTATGATCTTTGTTTGCTGATGATGATGATGATGGCGGGAGGAGCTGTGGGAAATTCTTGCTGTTGTCAAGGTGGGGAGCATTGGGAGGAGTCACAAATGCTTGGTCACAGGGGTAGCACTTGTAAGTCAATAGCCCATGAGCTCAGTGGCAAGGGTGCCATGAACTGAGGGGAAGATTTGTTTGGAGGAGTTGGAGGATGTGAGATGGATATTTTGTCCCCCTCTCCCCATGCTGCAAAGGCCAGGTTAGCAAAATGCCTAGTAATGGGACCCAGAGTGATGCCCCGGTAGCTGATAGGATACCAGAGTCTGTTTCCACTAGCTGGTGTCTTTGGCAGCATTTCTCCTGTAATTAGTGTTTCTCAAATCTGCTGGTGGATCCTTTGTTTCCTTCACCCTGGCTACCTGCCATCTTGGGTGCAATGCATCCTGCTCCTCCTCTCAGTGTGCCTGACTCAGATGCTGATTCCACTCAATGCAGTTTGCATCTCTGCTGTCTTTCCTTGTCTGTGTCACTGTGCCTTGATTCCTGGCCCCTGTTGTATTTTGATACTTGCTGGATTGGGGGATTTTTAATTTTGGTGTTCAAGACAAGCAGAGCCTCTGCCCCTAACAGTGGGTCCTCTGTCTTCTCCTACACAGGGTCTCAGCTGACAGTGCAGAATGCACACAATGGGCATGGCCATTTAAAATTAATGTTCACTACTGAAAATGATATGTTTAACCTCAACTCCTCTGGAGCCAAGTCCAACTCCTACTGCAGGTCAATGGCAGTTAGAAACCTTGCTCAGGTGCATTGTAGGTTTTTCCAAGATCGAGTGCATGGGGGTTGGATCAGGCTCCTGTTGTAGTAGCTGAGAGCTCCTTTCAGTGCTTTCAAAGAGAATCTCCATTCGTTTAAGTCCGTTGAAGCTGCTGTGTCAGCATATCTAATTGTGTGGGGTATAATCTTCTTTGGTTTATCAACCGAAATCTGGGTATGTTCTGAATTAGGCTAGACTATGGAGAAATCTTTGGGGCAGTGTTCTATTTTAGGGCCCAATCCTGTGAGATGATGAGCACCCTCGGATCCTACGGCCTCTATTGGGATTTAACGGTACTCAGCACCTCAGAGGATTGGGCTTTTACGTAGCAATCATGGATTCTAACAAACCCTCACTGTTGCTTAGTTGCTTGTATCGGGTTTAAAGGGATACTGTCTGAATGTAGGTTTTCTTTCAAACCAAACCAAACCCACACAGACAAAACTTGCCAGGAACAGAAATGTTTTAGTGAATTGTTCACGAAACTGAAATTCATTGATCCTGTTCTTTCTTAATTGTTGGAACATTCCCTACTTTATGCTCGTGCCAGAGACCCAAACGTGAAACTAACCAGTTAGTTTAATTGTCCTTAGTTGAAGTGCAAAACTTAACTGATTAATAGAAATAAAGGTAAATGATTTTAAACATTTTTCAATAAGTTGCCCAGCGAAGATTGTTTTTAATATTTTTTTTAGCTAAAAAGTGTCACTTCAAGATAAACTGTGGCTTCTGTCCTTTTTCCCCCTCAGTTTACCAGATGCTCATTTTGGCTGATCTAAATCACAAATCTAGGGTCACTCAGTAAAATGTCTCCTGTCTTTCATTTCCACTCATGCAGGGCAGAAGATAATATTAACAAGCAGTGACTCCTAAAAGCATGTAATTTCTCCCTGGGCCAGTTGACCTGATCCACTGTTCTGCAGGAACCTCCCTAGAATTAATTCATGATTAGCATACCCATTAAGAACTGAGTAGGTACCTGTTTACCCAGATTTCTGAGGATTACGAAACTGGTAGCGTGCGAACAAAAGGCTCTTCTAAAGTCTCCTTAGTACCAAACTGAATTTGTGGTGTCTTGAAAAATAACTTGTCCCTTCTTCTAATGTAACTTCAGGTGAAGCTCACCATTCTATCAGCTATCTATTTGATTTGGGATCAGACAGTCCTTTTCATTACTGTGGAAGGGTGGTGAGAAATCTGTCCAAGAGTGGAAGACGTGGCCAGCTTTTGTGGGTAATTGGGGTAGCAAAATAGAATGTTTCTGAAAGAAATTTTCAAGTGTCCTTTCCGCTACCTATAAAACCCTCTTTTGCCAGCCAACAAGAGTTAGTCCCAGAAATGAGAAATTATTTTTTCACATCTGGTCTATCTGGATGGCTCAAGTATTTTCCCCCCTCCAGATATCAGATCCTCTTCTGCTTAATTGGGCAAGTTTGAGCCTAAACTTATTGGGCCTTCCTCTGCAGCGTGGGGCACAGGTCACTTGCAGGTTTAAACAAGTTTAAATGGTGAATTCTCTGTAACTTGAAGTCTTTAAACCGTGATTTGAGACTTCAGTAACTCAGCCAGAGGCTAGGGGTCTATTACAGGTGAGATTCTGTGGCCTGAAATGAGGAGGTCAGACTAGATGATCATGATGGTCCCTTCTGACCTGTCTCTGTCTCTCCTCCAAGCCATGGAACCCAACTCCTCATCTCTGTGACATGGGCATAGATCCAAGGGAGAACCAGGCTCCTCTTTAAGCCTAATTCATTGAGATGTTACCCAAAGGAGCCCAAGGCCTGGTCTACACTGGGGGAGAAGGGGGGAATCGACCTAAGATACGCAACTTCAGCTACGAGAATAGCGTAGCTGAAGTCGACGCATCTTAGGTCGACTTACCTTGCATTCTCACAGCAGGGGTCTACTGCTGCCGCTCCCCCATCAACTCTGCTTCCACCTCTCGCCGCGGTGGAGTACAAGAGTCGACGGCAGAGCGATTGGGGATTGATTTATCATGTCTACACTAGACACGATAAATCGATCCCTGATAGATCGATCACTACCCGCCGATCCGGCAGGTAGTGTAGACGTACCTCCAACCTCCTCGCTGGTGCTCACCTTCCTCTTGCCCTCACTGTTCCCTTTGTTTTGATCTTTCAGTGGGCACTTCAGAGCTGAGCCTGAGGCAGCGGCATCCCTGCTGAGTGGTGACCCCTTAGGCAGTGTGTTTGTGACCATCAGAAGTAGAGGAACCCTTTTCTAATAACTGAAAATACCTTGGACAACTTGTCAGTTTTGACAGACAGTTTTTATAGCTGTGTATCTTATAAATTCAAACAAACAAACAAAAAGCAAGAGGGGAAAACCCAGACGCTCTGCAGCCTTTTCCACCTGCTTGCTTTGCCGCCGAAACCCTTCAGGGAATCCCAGATTAAGAACCTCTGTTAGGCCACAGGGCTTGTGCATTCCATTTGAGTGGAATGGTAGGTAGCCTTAGCTTTGCTTACTCTCTTGCAAATCAGACACAGCATGACCTCTCTGCTGCTGTGAGCTGGCTCTGGATTCATCTTTTACCAGTGTCCGTTTCACCTGCCCTCTTTCAGATAGTGACATGCTGCACCATTTTGCAACCAGGAATCTCCATCGCACCTATGTCGTGGTGATTCCTAAATGTGCAATGTCTTCAAATGTTCTGTTTGTGGTTGGGGACATACTGCAACTCAGCTCTGATCCAAAGACTATGTAAATCCCTGGACATCCTTCCCTTGACTTCAGCAGGCTTTGGATCAGTCCTCTAGTGTTTGGCCCCAGCTCAGTAAAGCACCTGAGCACACGTTTAGGGTAAATCACTCCTGAACTGGAGGAGCAACAGCAGCTAAATCAAAGGAAACATTCTTTCAACCTCCATGTGCTTTTCTCATGCTGATTTCACCCCCATTTACCACCCCTCCCAGTTCTGGCATGGCCCCTATCTATTCCTTCCTCTTTGGTGAGGGGGCTGACTAGTCTGAAAACTGAGGAGTGGTAGGCCAGGGACCAACCTGCTGGGGGTCAATAGGTTTTTTTGTTTGTTTGTTTTAATATTATTTAAATGATCTATTAAGTTCATTTGAACCCTTAATTTTGCTGCTTTCTGTATGTATGATCTACCTGGCCTTCATCCTAAAAAAGCCTAGTATCTCATTATTTATTGGCAGGCACACATTTTGTGTCTGCTCCAACAGATCTGCCCACCATTAATTTAACATCCTCCCAACTCATGTTCCTGTTTTGGTTTGGTTTTTTCCAACTCTAAAGCAGAATTCTGAAATGTCTTAAAATAATAATTTCCACGACCATTACAAGATCATTCTCATCAGAAAGGCCAGATCAAACATTTTAAGAAAGGAGGGAACAATTTACATTTTATTTCTTATTTATTTATCATGTTTACATCTCTTTTTCTGTTCCAGACCTGGATATAATAATGAGAGCATTAAAATACTTCAATTGTCTGGTTTTGCTGGTTAATAATGCTTTTTTCTTTACTTAAAAAGGAAAAAAAAAGATTCCTGAATTTATTTTTTTCTTGTCTGTATAAAATGTATAAAGAGATATTTGTTTCTAAAGATGCATTATCACTCCTTTGTGAACAATAGCTGGGGCTGGGGACAAATCTGAGTACAAAATAATAATAAAATCCTGTCCTGTTCTACTTAAATTGTTCTCCTCCCACACTGTATGATTAAAGGGTTACTCCACTTTCTTGTTTGTGGTTACTTGATATTAAAAATGTGTAGAAAATAGGTATCTGATTGTTTTAGCTCAATGAGAGGATAAAATGTGTATATATTTAGATATACTGTGTAGTTCAAAGTAACATCAGTAAGGGATAGTGCATCTTTAGTAGAGCGATAAGTTACTAGTGTCAACTGAAGTCTACTTTAAGATCCTTGAAGAAAACAGCCTGATTCTGATTCCATTTGCATGTGTATAAATCAGGAGTAACTCCTCTGAAAAGGGAATAAGTGGAGTTATGCTCATGTAAAACTGGTGTGAGAGAAATTGGAATCAGGCCCCAAAGATTCATATAAATCTATGGAGATCTGTGTATGTTTGGGGCACCATCATCTCCCCCCCCCGCCGCCCTCAAAAATTTAGATAATGATTTTTTTTTCTTTTTGTCTGGGGTGAAATAATTCCTATCAAGAAGGTTCTTAAAGGTGACTGCTAAATGGGGACCCTTTGCTCATTTTGATCTTTGTATAGTTCTTGCGATCATGGAAAATCTTGGCTCTGAAGCAATCTCTCTGGTGTTGTCTCTTTTCTGTTCTTGTTATTTTACTGTAATACAGGCCTACAGTATTTGCACTAAAACAAAAAGCTTGTTAGAGAAAGCTTGCTGCTATGAAAGAAAGAACATATTAAAACAGTTTTGCTTTTACAATTTTAACTGAGTAGCATTTTGTAGAATAAAATCAATTTAGATTGGAAAAGAAGAATGAAGTTTCTTTTTTTTCCCCCCACCCTCTTCTTTTCATCCTCTTTTCTTTTCCTTCCATTCCTTCATGGTTTATTCCTCCTCTCCCTCGGTGCTCAGTTGTAATGATTGCCTGTGTTGTTGACTATGCTGCTGGGAGTTATGACACTTGTAAATCCTGTTTTAATGACGTTGTGGACACCTTTTGTATAACGAGAGCTAACTGGCGTTCTTCTTTCTGTTAATTGAAGTAATTAAAAGGCTGTCTTTGCCGTGAACAATTAAAAGCGTGCATGTTCCTTCAATCCAAACAAATGGCTACTGATGCCTGTCTGTAAAGCATTTGAGGGCTTCTTTCAACAAAGGGGATGTAATCCAGACAGCTGTTTAGCATGTTACAGACAATGGTAAATGGGGCAGACACTAACGGAATGAACCACGTGGGCTAAAAAGCAAATATTGCATTAATCCCTTTCTCTTGCCTTCAGAAAGAAGGGGATGTAACTAGAAAATGCAAGATGTGATGACTTGCTTTCCCATCTTTCAGACAGAAGGACTCAGAGCTTCCACTGTTACAACCTGGGGGCTAAAGTCTGTTCCTGGGTACCTAGCTAGTCTGTGGAAGCAGCCTGCATTTACCTGGGGAGTTATACAGGGATAACTTCACCCATCTATGAAAAGCAGCTGCCTCTGGGGTGGAAGGTGGCATCTGTTTACCCGCACACAGCAACACTATGCTACAGTTTAGGACAGGAACTAAAGGATCCTGTATCCAGTTGAAAATACAGGAGCAATTTTTGTTAGCTAATACATAATTAGCCATGTTGGCTTTGGCCCCAACTCCTACAAAGCAACTCTATTCCTACAGCATCACTGGATGTTTTATGAGTATGTGCAGTTAGTACTTTGGTTTTGCATCTCCTTTGAAAGACAGGCACCACCCCTTCTTCCATGAAGGAAGCTGTGTTCCTTGCCACACTGTGGAAATGAGTGTTAGGGAGGGATATGCTGATGTGCCGGAATGGCTTACATTAATAACATGGTATGACAAGCCTTCTGAAGTTTAGGGGAATGCTCAGGGCACTTTGTGTAACCGTGAGCCACCAGGCCCTGAGAATATGCCTGTATGAGTGAACTCAATGGCCAGTGATCTACATCACAATTACAACTGACACGAAGCAAACACAGAAGTTGAGGAGCAAACAGGCCATGGAGACTGAACTATCTTAGTGTTCGCCCCTCTTGGGCAGAGATAGTGTGATTGGTGAAGGACTCTGAGCACGTACATGCGATTGCCTTGCTTCAGCTGCTCCGTCTCTGTTCTCAAGGTGCACAGAGGTCTCCAAGGTATCAGACTGGTACTTTTCACCAGCATTAAATTCACCTTACCAAACAAAACAAAAAAATCAGCCATCAGAAGGCCATATTATTCCTATTCTCCTTAGAAACAGAGCACACCGTGATCCCCTGTTTGGTAACACGGTGCTATACCAGAAGAGTTAGGCTTGCTGTTCTGTAAAAGCTGGTTACAAACCTATGCCTCTCACTCTACTTTCTCCCAGCATGCACTGGCTAGAGTGGCCTTTTCCCATCATTAGCCCACAGCTAGTGGAATGTCCGCAGTTACTATAATTTGGTTCTAAAGGATGAAATTACACAGCAGAGCAAAGTCTTCCAGTAACCTTCCTTTCTGTGGTAGGCTAAGTCCAACCACATTTACATAGGAATCTTGGTTTCTGTAGTTCTTTTTTTAAACCCTTCACTTCATGTGGGAGAAGATTTTTCCTCTGTTATATAGGTTCATGGAGCTTACTACGGAACCATGGGACTTTGTGTTACCACAAAGCACATGTTATCCTGGAAGTCAGGAATGCCAGAAGCAGCTGTTGCCTTGGTCATTTTACAGGGACAGACTAACAGAAAGTTCTGACCTATTAACTCTTGTCTAGTAGGATCACTTTGACTTACTGGCCTCCCCACTGGGCGCAACAATTAGGGGAAGCCACCACTTTCATTTTGTCTGGTCTCCTATCATAAGAGAGAGCAGGTTCGCCTCTTTGAACTAGGGCCATATCACAGTCATTGCTAGCATGCAAGAAAGCACCTCCTTTCCCAACAGCCAGTGTACAATAGTGCAGCCAGTTCTTAGGAACCCAGAGGTCTCTTTTCTTAACTCTAAGCCACAGTTATCTTGCACTGTCGGCTGAGGTTTGACACCCATGGGACTTTACCTTGAGCAATGCTTTGGTGCTTGGAACGAGGCTGTAGCCTAAAGGGACGATGTGGCTATACTACACTGGAGATGGCAGCTTTGACAGCAGCGGCTCTTTGATTTTATCGCTCTAGGAGCAGATGGGGAGGCAAATACATTGCAATCAATGGAAAGTACGAGCTCCATGCTATACTTTGAGAATGCTAAGTGGCACGTAGAGTTGGGGGAGGATGTCATCCAGCATGCTGTTTTGCAGTGATGTTTCCACTGCCACATGCGAAGGATGTGACATGTGACATGAGTGTTGCATCAAATACACTGAAATGGAACAACTGACGCATTTTTGACGTTAACATCTTCTGGTCCTGCTCCTATTGAACTCAATGGCCCAATTCCAATTAGTTTTCATGTCAGCAGTAGCAAGCCCTTTGACTTTAATTGTGACAGTCAAATTGATTACCAAGTCCCCACGTCTCTATGTACGGTGACTCAATTGTTGGCCTCATTCAGCAACATACTTTGGCCTCCTTCAGTATTAGGGAGCAGGCTAGCTGGATCGTTGCTCTGAGTGGATATTCCTGGGTCCCTCTTCTAGGGCTGAGCTTTAGGAGTAAGATATCCAGGGGAATGCGCAGTGCAGTGAGCCCCAAAGCCTGTCGGGAAAGACTTTCCTTGATGAAGGCAGGACAGGGCCTTGAAATCCTTTTGAAACTATCCAAGCAGCATAGAAGTGGATTCGTTCCACCTTCCAGTACAATGTGCACACACTTCTTTCCACCCTCAAGCGTTAGCACATTTGAATGGTAGGAGTCTCCTTGGTCTGTAGGTTGAAATATTAGTTCTTCTGGGGCTGACTAACTGAGGCCAAGGAGGCAAGGACTAAGTCGGCAGGAGGACATAATGGTAGACAAGGAAATAAACTGTTCAGCATGTGGGAGGTTGAGCCTGAAGTTGGTCTTTCATTGGACGTGTTCCATTCCAAAGGTGAGCATTGTGTAGGGAGACAGGGCTTGTGTGGCTGAGCACTTCTGTGGTGTTGGTAACCAGTTCCAATTATAGACTGCCTCTGTCTTCTATTCAGAGTAGACTCCTTTATGTTCTTCTTTCTACTCTCCTTATTCTGTAGTCAGAGCTTGTCCTTCAGTTCCTGTGGAGAGGAAGATAAGGAGCTCCAGCCAGTGGTACTCTGGTCATGGTCCTTCAATATGTGTCTCTGAAGGATTACAGGCAGAATCCACCAAAGGACACTCCACCTCTCTACTCTCACCTCCGTATATAACACAAAACTGCTGCCCTCTGTCTTCTACATTCAGGTACATTCATTATTAATTCCCATTAATGACACTTGTGCTGGTGCTTAAAAAAATGAGAGAGCTTCCACAGCAAGAGATTTTGTTTGAATTTTGGGTAAAGGAAGGTCTGGATCAGTTCTTGTCTTTTGCGACACCCAACCCTCATGCCTGGGGTGTAGTGTGGACACTTTTGCAGGGCCAGGGAAGTGCTTTCACCTAATTCACATTTAGGAAGCTTAATGTAAGGGGACTGTTGCCCCCTTACTAACATTCAGTGGGGGTGTTTTGGTTGGCTAGCTCCCAGTATTAAAAAGGGGGAAGGACTGATGGGGAATCAGGACCTGAGACTGACAGCCCCCAGGAACAATGGGGAGAGGCCAATGCTCCAGGTCAGCCTGAATGACAGGGCAAGCAGGCTAATCAGGGAGTCAGGAGGCCAGGGAGGTCCTGTCCTCCAGTGTGAGCTGGATTTGCCTGGCTCAGACAGAGTGGGGCCGAGCTAAGGAGAAAGCAGGGGCCCAAGCTGAGCTGGGGAGCAGAGCTGCGCCAGATCCAGAGGGACCAGAAAAGCAGCCCAGAGAGAGCAGACCCTGTCCTGGGAGCAGAGCTGCAGCCTCAAAGCTAGAGGCACAGCCCAGAGAGAGCAGACCTGCCCTGGGAGCAGAGCTGCAGCAAACAGAGCCAGAGGGGCCAAAGAAACAGCCCAGGAAGCTGGAGGCAGAGCCAGCAGCAGCAGCAGTGCTGAGATAGCGTGGTGCAGCTGGGGCAGGAGCAGTCTGGAGCTGGGTGCGGTGAGCAGCTGGGGAGACCGAGGGGGACGCTGGGCAGCAGGCCCAGCACAGGGAGACTCCTCAGCCAAGGGGCTGTGCAGGCCAGGCTTGGATCATAACCCTGACAGGGCGGGGGCAACACTGGGAAGAAGGGTCCTACCACTTAGAGCTTGAGAGCGTGTGGCCACAACCAGAGCACGACAGCACCCCTGCAGCACAGCCAGGGCCTGAGCAGGAGGCCTGGGACTTACAAGGAGCAGACTGTGAACTGCCCGGACATGCCAGAGACACTGTTTGTGATGTTCCCTGCCACAGAGCGGGGTGATGTGTTTCCTTTAACCTTTCCCATTATTCCTTACTCTTTTTAAATTTAATTGTTGATTAAATAACTTGCATTTGCTTTAACTTGTATGTAATGGTCAGTGGGTCAGAGAAGTGCCCAGTGCAGAGAGAGTACCCCGGAGTGGGGACACCCTAGCCCCTGTTCTAGGTGACCACAGCGGGGTTGGGGGTCGAGCCCCCCAGGAATCCTGGGCCCAGCCTTGTTGGGGTTACGAGGACTCTGCCAGACAGGAGAGTGGAAGGGGAGTCCTCAAGGGCAGGGAGGCCTCTGGGTAAAGGAAGTGGGAGTGAGGACTCAGATCCTTTCGCTAGCCCACTTCACGGGGTTAGTGCAGGAGCCAGGAAAGTTCCCCACAAGAGTGGGACTATTCTCCCACTTACATTAAGCCTTGATACATTCGAGCAAATTTGAAAACTGCCTACCTTTGTTTTCATGCGGCCTAAGCAGCAGTGTGCTGGGAAGAACAGGTGCTAGCTTCTGCATGAGCACCAGCAATTAGCAATATCCGCCCCGGGAATAAGAGAAGCCAGCTCTCTTACGTCCTCATCCCAGGCTGTCTGACAAAGGGTTACATAGACGAAGATGGGAAAGACTAAAATCCACTATTGCCTGGCTCCGGCCCCTGCATTCACGGGGCAGTGATTGTGTGGAAGATGTCAGCTGCCCCTTATAGTTTGAAAGGCTTTCCTAATATCTAATCTGAATCTCTCTTGCTGCAGATTAAGCTCATTACTTCCTGTGTTACCTTCAGTGGACATGGAGAACAATTGGTCACTGTCCTCTTTATAACAGTCCTTAAGTTATTTTGAAGCCTATTGTATTGCTTCTTCCATCCTGAGGGGGTGCCTTTTGGACGTGGTGAGTGAAAAGGGCTGGTTGCTGCTCTGAAGGCAGAGTACAGCATTGCTCCCCGAGGACTGGCTGATGCTTATTAGACATGGGCCAACATAGGAAGTGATTTGTGCATGGTATTGGCCAGACCCGGTGAGAGGACCAGCCACACACAATGTCTCCCAGAGTTCCCTGGTGCATGGAGGAAAGCACGTCCTGTGTAATGCCTCTTAGTGCAGCATATGCTTCCCTTTGTGGCCAACCATTTCTGCTGGCAGTTGCAGGCAGGGGTGGTGCCTTTGCGCCCCCTTCCTCCTCACCCCTTTTGTGCTGGCTCACAGCAGGGGAGAGTTCCCTGTGATCGGGAAAATACAAGGGCTGCAACTGCGGGTGGCCACTGTGCATGGGTCTGAAAGGGGCAAAAGGCTCCTTGGTGCTCCCAGCCCCCAACCACAGCATGTTCACACGTGGACGGAGGGGCCTCAGCATTTAAAGGGGCACTGTCAATGTAAAACTTCTCTAATAATCACGTGTTTTCTCACCTCTACTACTGAATATTTAATGGCACTCGTTTAAGGTAGTCTTGGATTTTGTGAAAGTTGACTGGCCCAAAGCCACTGAATTTCCAACTGTACAGGGGACTGGTTCACTTCAAACCACCCCCACCCCCAAGCCTCCTGTTTTCATCCGATCATGAGAGGGAAGCTCCTAAAGGACAGATGATGCTGGGGTGCAGATATCCAACAGACTGCAGAAGGAACAGCTCTTGCGTATAGGCGGGTCCCTCTCCAGTAGGGGCATTACAAACCAACAGGGCCGGCTTAAATATATTGTTATTTCAACAGCCTATGGCAAGAGGTGGAAGGAGGCTTCACATTGGGTGTTGCAAGTCAGGACTTAGATGTATTGGCTGAGCTGTCCAGTGTTTATGAAGGTAAACAATTAATAACATCTGCAGTGCTCCTGTTGGTGTATCAGTCAGCTCATCGGGGGTGGGGGGTGTGCGTCTGTGTGTGTATATACACATACACTATGGATGGTTCAATCAGGATACCGTTCAGGCAAATAATTTTCCTGCCAGGCATCAGTCAATACTGGCAAATAGAGTGTTATGCCCCTCACTTTAAAAAGATTTTGCTGTCATGTTTTGCCCCCCTGGGAGAATCCAGGCAGGGACTATGTATTCCTCTGTGCTCTGAAAGGATTGAAACGCTGCAAATGACACTGCAGTCTAAATTCTAAATCCTTTCTCCTCACAGATCTTCCACAGCGTATGAGGCAGGGTCCTACAAACTACATCCTCCTTCATTACATAGCCCTGAGTCATGCATAGAGCATGGTGCGTGAATGAGGCAGGGGTCCTGTGCAAAAATAGTCTGTGCTCATGTAATTAAAGACTGGCTCATAATGCCTAATTAGGCTGACTGGGAGAACTTGGCTGAGAGACGCAGCGACAGACCTGAGTGTGTTTGCCAGTCCAAAGCTCCTCAACAGTAATTAATCCCTAAATGTCCAATTGTTCAGAGTTCAAGGAAACACCTCCTACTCCTGTACTTTGTGTTCCTGTTAAGCAATGAGAGACGGTAGGGCGTGTGCCCTCATTCTGTAAGAGCGACACGCCTGGGGTGTTGTTAGGAACTAGACCGAAGGTTGAGTATAATTATTAACCATCTAAGTGTCCCGGGGTTGCACAATAACCCATGTCTCAGAATGCTTTGTTGCAATTGTAGATTTGCTTTATGTTTTTAAAGATTAAATACAGAATCCTTTTAAATATATGCATTCAAGTAAAGGGCTGCTTGTTCCCCTGCGAAGCGAGCTCATGACATAAGGCTGAAAGCCATTAGTAAAAGGGGGAAGACATTAAATACTATAGAAACAGAGCCTTAGCTGGAGTTAACCAGTGTAGCGCCATTGAAGTCAACAGAGCTAGGCCTATTTACACTAGCTATGGAGCTGGCCCATGGCTTTTTCCTTTGTCCTGACGTTGATAAAAAATGACCGCTGTGTTAATTTAAAAGTCTTACTCGTTTACTGGTTATTTTCATTTGTTTGTATGTGTCTTGAAAAGTCACTGAGGGGAAAAAAATGGGTTTAGAATTTCAAATGGCTGTATGTGTTCTACCTGCTTTAGGTCATTTGCCACTGCAGTGCCTTTTGCTGTAAACCCTTCATTATTTACTTATTAGTTGCATTATAATTGCTCCTAGATGCCCCAGCTAAGCTCAGGACCTCACTGTGCTAGGCACTGTACAGCTACATAGTGAGAGCCAGCCCCTGCCCTAAAGGGCTTACAATTTAAATACACAAGACAGATGAACCGTGTGAAGGGAAAGTCAAGAGGAAGGAATTTGCCCAAGGTCACACAGCAGACAGGAATAGAACGCAAATCTCCTTAGTCCCACCCTAGGTCCCCACCCACTAGACCCCACTCAGTAGTTTCCGTGAGTAACTGAACTGCCTTCCCTACATACAATGAAGAAGGACCAGAGACCCAATATTGTGATGGATTCTCTGGGTTTGCCCCTATTCCCAGTCCCCGAGACCCACAGCTCACTGGCATACAGTGTGCCTCTGCCAATATCTAAATCTGGGGCCAAATTTGAGCTGCTGATCTGGTTCATAATTAACAACTACTGTGTAATTCCTAAAAATGTTTATTGGGGCATGCGAACCCTTCATGGCCTGCCAGATGAATCCCGGCTTTCTGGCCAGAAGCACCTCACCCCACTTTCTACAGGAAGGCTAGTCCCCACAAGCCAGACTGAAGGTTTTGGTATATATGCAGGAAACTGACCTACATGACTTTAGAGACTTCCAGTTATCCTGCTCTAGATCCTAGACGGGCCTGTGGGACTCCTGGCCAGGCTGGAATCTACCCTCTCATGATTATATTGGAGGTGAGGGAAGGCAGTGGAGTCCATTAAGTGGCTCAGCAACAAGACTGGCCCATTTGGGTTATATAATGGCAGCTCTCATGCCAGGTGGTGGTAGCTAGGAGAAGCTCTTCTGAGAGGGCCCTCAAAGAGACTAAGCTGCCCCTCAGCCTAAGGGTAAAGAGAGAGGTGGATGTCTGTTTTTCTAGGCCACATGCTCCTTTGCTTGCATGCTGGAGTGAGGCAAAGTGTGTGGGTGTGGTACATCTAAAAGCCCATGTGCTGGCAAGAAGAGTGCCTGTTAGAAAGGAACACCTCCCCCTAAGAACACCAACCACTGTCCCAGGCAAAACTTCTGTGACAATCCAGAACACACTAATTAGGGATAGGATGGGGTACAGGGAGTTGAGAGAAGTTGATGTATGATATGCTGAGCATGCAATGTAACCTACTATAAAAAGCTTATCACCATTTCAGTTCGTGTAGGACTCCTAACAGACCTTGGCAGCTGGATAAAACTGCTGATGATCTAGAGGGGTTTCTCTTATATTTCTTCCTAAAAGCAAGTTAGTGTGTCTTTGAAAATGTAAGTCAAGTTGAAGAGGTCTGTATGCTGGATAGGAGCCTGGAACACCTGTTCTAGGGTTCTAACCCTAAACTCTGCTATTGACTCACTGTGCTACCACGGACAAGTCACTTAACTTTCTGTGACTCAGTTTCTCCATCTATAAATTGGGGAGTTATGAGGTTTAATTACTGTCTGTCAAATGCTTTGAGATCCTTGCCTAAAAGATGCTGCAAATGCACCAGGTAGTAATTATTAAAATGACAAAAGAATTTTAAAAACTCTGGGGCAAAGAGAAAGTCAGAGGAGAGGTTACATTTCCCACTGCTTGGTCTCACATATGCATGCCCCTCATTTTGATGGCAAACCTGATGTTATCTGTAGACAAGCAAACTCATTCACCCCTTCTTGTAGCAGACTGGCTATGACACGCAGCTTACTCATTAGTTGGCCAGGTCCACCCGTCATCTTTCCAGAAGTATGAGCAATAAGGGGGTAAAAAATTCCACAGAAAGGAGAAGTGTCAGCAAGCTGGGATGTGCAGGCCTTTATCACTGCTTCTGAACTTCAGTTCTGCCTAACTAACAGGAACATATCAAATCTGACCCTAGAGATACGTGCCCTAGGGCAGGGAAGAGCTGCTGAGTTACTGTAGGAGAGGAAGCGGGAGGGTTTTCTGATGTAAGGAGTTTCAGTGTAAGCACTTGTAGGTTTCAGCTAATGGAATCAGGGAGAAGTGTTTGACTTGGGCTGGGGGAGGGGAAGACAGTTTTTTGTTTTTAAAAAACATCAGGGCCCTGTGCAGCAAAGCACTTAAGTATATAAGCCTATGCTGAAAGTTAAGCATGTGCTTAAGTGCTTTGCTGAATAAGCATGTGCCTAAACACACATTGAAATGCTTTGATGAATTAGGGCCTAAGTGAATTTAGTGCTAGAGGAAGTTACAAAATTGACAGGACTGAAGACCCTTGAGTATGCTGGAAAAAACCCCACATGAACAGCAGCAACATGGCTCAATGCTGACAGGGTGGGATTGATTTTTGGGTTAAAAGGAAGTTCAGTGCCCATGATTTATTCAGTTCTTAGTTCATGCGATGGGAAACTCTTTTGAATCTAGCTCACGTATGTGGGTTGTGGGTGAATGCGTGGGTGTACCATGTTGTTGCATCTGGATGACCGTTCATGATCTGAAATCACAGTGTCAAGCTGTCATTGTGAGTCACACCAAAACTATCAGAGAGCCCATACCACTTAGCCAGTCATGCTTTCTCTCCCATTAAAAGAAACATGGAGGATCCACTCAGATGGAACCCAAATCCAAATCAACGCTGGTTTTGGCGCCCCAATCCAGTTGTAATAGAATAATAGAATCATAGAAGATGAGAGTTGGAAGAGACCTCAGGAGGTCATCTAGTCCAACCCCTGCTGAAAGCAGGACCAGCACCAACTAAATCATCCCAGCCAGGGCTTTGTCAAGCTGGGCCTTATAAACCTCTAAGGATGGAGATTTCATCACCTCCCTAGGTAACCCATTCCAGTGCTTCACCACCCTCCTCGTGAAATAGTGTTTCCTGATATCCAACCTAGACCTCCCCCACTGCAACTTGAGACCATTACTCCTTGTTCTATCATCTGCCACCACTAAGAACAGCCAAGCTCCATCCTCTTTGGAATCCCCCTTCAGGTAGTTGAAGGCTCGCTATCAAATCCCCCCTCACTCTTCTCTTCTGCAGACTAAACAAGTCCAGTTCCCTCAGCCTCTCCTTGTAAGTCATGTGCCCCAGACACCCTTGATCATTTTCGTTGACCTCCGCTGGACTCTCTTCAATTTGTCTACATCCTTTCTGTAGTGGGGGCCCAAAACTGGACACAATACTCCAGATGTGGCCTCACCAGTGCCGAAGAGAGGGGAATAATCACTTCCCTTGATCTGCTGGCAATGTTCCTACTAATGCAGCCCAATATGCCATTAGCCTTCTTGGCAACAAGGACACGCTGCTGACTCATATCTAGCTTCTCATCCAATGTAATCCCCAGGTCCTTTTCTGCAGATCTGCTGCTTAGCCAGGTGGTCCCCAGCCTATAGTGGTGCATGAGATTCTTCCTTCCTAAGTGCAGGACTCTGCACTTATCCTTGTTGAACCTCATCAGATTTCTTTTGGCCCAATCCTCTAATTTGTCTAGGTCACTCTGGACTCTATCCCTACCCTCCAGCATATCTACCTCTCCCCCACAGCTTAGTGTCCTCTGCAAACTTGCTGAGGGTGCAATCCATCCCATCATCTAGATCATTAATAAAGATGTTGAACAAAACTAGCCCCAGGCTTGACCCCTGGGGTACTCTGCTTGATACCAGCTCCCAATGCGGCATCAAGCCATTGATCACTACCTATTGAGCCCGACAATCTAGCCAGCTTTCTAGCCACTTTATAGTCCATTCAGCCAATCCATACTTTTTTAACTTGCTGGCAGGAATACTGTGGGAGACCGTATCGAAAGCTTTGCTAAAGTCAAGATATATCACGTCCATTGCTTTCCCCATATCCATAGAGCCAGTTATTTCATCAGAGAAGGCAATCAAGTTGGTTAGGCATGACTTGCCCTTGGTGAATCGATGTTGACTGTTCCTGATCACCTTACTCTCCTCCAAGTGCTTCAAAATGGTTTCCTTGAGGACCTGCTCCATGATGAGACAGTCTCACACACAGTCTCATGCACTGTCCCTGGAAACAGGTCACCATGAATGGTTATCTCACTCTATTGCTGGAGGCATAGAGAGGTGTGGAGTGCAGAATGAGGAAATTCTGGAAAATGTAAACTTCCTTGGGTAATAAATCCATAACATACAAGGAAATTGCTACAAAAATCACATGCACAGGCACATAAATGCACAGAGAGCTGGGACTAGGTCCGTGGTTCTTCCACCCCAAAACCAACTTGATCTAAAAGAGGACTTACTCAGGTAGAGGGCATAGGTCCCTTATCCTCCTGCTGAGCCAGACACTAGAGTTCAATGTCACACAGTCACCCAGAGCCAGTACATTCCTAGCCAGTTGGAGCTTTGTATGAGATTTTTCTAAAAGCTTGTATTTTCTGTTTGCAGGCCCAGCTTCCCTTTTGAGTGGCACTGCATGTCTTGAAATGGGCTCCAGTAGACAGATAACTTGTATTGATGTTTCTCATTGGTGTTTTCCATTCTTGGCTTTGGCCTATCCATACTCTGCTGTTTTACTACTGAGGACTCTGCTTGACAACTTACTTGACCGTTGCCAATGCATGTGACCTTCCAATGGAGCTGCTTAGCTTTCATTCTGTTACAATATCTTTACCACTGTTCATGATGCCTGGTAATTGCTGTGTGACAGACATCATGAACTGATCGCTCATGGACCTCCCCCACTTTGCTTTATTTAAAATAAAGCCTGGCAGCTATTTTTATTTTTAAGTAAATTTCATGCTAGTGAAAGGAGCTTGCTTGGCAACCCGAGACTGAAGCCCTCAGGTTCTTTGACTGTGAGCTCTTTGGATAGTACTGTCTCTTTCTTCTATGTTTGGAACGTGCCTAGCACACCATCTGTATGGTGAGAGAGGTCGTCAGTCTCCATGCCTCATTTAGTCCTAGGTGTATCTGCTAAGGCTGCCAACAAAACAAAGGAGTGGCACAGTACCAACTTTGATTCTTCTTGTGTAACAAAGACATCTTTCCATGAGTTCATTTAATCGGCCACTGAACTGGTGCCAGTTAGCCACACTAAAAGTTAGCTTTCAATCTCTGCTAACCCAAGATGGAGCTGAACTGGTGGCATGCTGTGTATTTCACTACTAGCCTCTGTATTCACAGATCTGGAGACTTTAAATAGGCTTCAGATTGTGAAGGGGAATACTGGATTAGGATCTCTAGATAAACCCAGTGTGGGTTCTCATGGATTTTGAAAACACAAACCAGTCGATTAGATTCACCAAGCTCTCGCTCCCTGAGCTGAAGTCTTAGGCTATGTCTACACTACTGCAATGAGTCAACCTAAGCTACGCTACTTCAGCTACGCGAATAACATAGCTGGAGTCGAGGTACCTTAGGTCAAGTTACTGCAGGGTCTACACCGTGGGGGGTTGATGGGAGAAACTCCTCCATCGACTTACCTTACTCTTCTCATCGGGAGTAGAGTACAAGGGTCAATTGGAGAGTGTTCTGCTGTCGATTTGGCGGGTCTTCACTAGACCTGCTAAATCGACCACCGGTGGATCGATCTCTGAGCACCATTCCCAGCTGTAGTGTAGACATAGCCTGAGACTTTATCTAGACTAGAAGGGGTTTGCCAGTATAATTATATTGGTATAGCAGTACAGGCAAAAGTCCTAGTAGAGATGTAGGTTCTATCTGAAAAAGGCATTCTTTTGCCGGGTCAACATATACCCTGAACAAAATAAACTATACCAGCAAAACAACTTTTTTTGCTGGTACAACTGTGTCTACACTAGGGCTTTTTGTCAGCATACAAATGCCGTGAAGAATCACAACCCTAACCAACATTATTACACCAGCAAAACTTTCTAGTGTATACCTAGTCTTGTTTTCACATCCTAAGGGTGGTTTTGGTTGCAGTCCTCTTGTTA
Organism: Eretmochelys imbricata; assembly: GCF_965152235.1. Lineage (NCBI taxonomy): Eukaryota > Metazoa > Chordata > Testudines > Cheloniidae > Eretmochelys > Eretmochelys imbricata. The sequence continues at coordinate 154,276,574 of NC_135574.1, forward strand.
TGAAAGTTTCCCCCCTTTCCAGCAGAACTGCTGTCCAATTATACTAGATGTTCTGGGTGAAATAATGATGCTGCAATAATCTGGTGCCCTCTAGTGGCAAACCTGAAAGTCACAATAGTCAGAGCAATTTAGGTAACTATCAAGGAGACTTTCACAAACAATCCAGTAATAATTACTAAGGGCGAAATCATCTCAGGTAGAATTGAGAAAAACAGCAGACATTACTAGTGGCTGTGTGCTTAAAGTAGGATCAAACTGATTGCTCCTTCCAAACCCTGCATTCTAAAAGCTACCATTCAAACTTGGGCCTTCATGTTTTTGCAATTTCACCACCACTCTCCTCTCCGCTGTGATTGTATCCCACTTCTGGTGACTTTCATCCCTCTATCTGGTGATTATGAGGCCTCACACTTTTGGCTGATTGGCCACATTTACTCTTAGTAATCCTGATGATTAACCTGGCTTGCAGGATGGAAATGTAGCTTCAGTAAGCATTTTCATGCTCCCAATAAAGGCCAGCCTTTGCACTTGAGTTGTCCCCATTCATCCCAGGGAGTGAAGTCTGACTCCAAAGAGAAGCTTTTAGCCCATTGCTCCACCAACATGGATGCTATCACCCTCAGGTTTGTTGAAATGAAAGCCCTGTTGATGGTTCCATCCCATAGATGAAGAAACTGATGAGTTAGAAGATACGAGGCATCTGGATAGACAGATGTTTGGCTCTGCTAAGTCACAAAGCCAAGGAAGCAGGCCAGAGATTCATGTTAGTTAGACCTGGGAGAATATGTTTAAGACCTGCAGTTCATGAAAGAGGTAAAGATAGTGGTGCTCCTGTGTTGTGAGGAGTCAGCCGTGCACCTGAGCTTTGTCTTTGATTTTGGGCACTGAGACTTCCATGTACTGCATTCATTTTTAGCCAAGGTTTTTGTTTTATATCTTTTTACTCAGTCTAGTACCCCACTATTCCACTTCCCTGAAATTCTCAATAGTCCTGTGATGGGTTGGACCCCTTGGGAAGCCGCCTGCTGTGCTGAGATACCACTGAGTCTTCCTGTTCTGCCAGCATGGGCCCCCTTTAACCTGTCTTTTTGAGCCAGGCTCTTAAAAGCTCCTCTAACACACACACAGGCAGGGCAACACCCAGCTGCAGATCAGCTCTGGGAAGACTCAGCTTAAGGGACTTGCTCCAGCACTCAGATGTCCACTTCCTTTGGAGCCCAGACCCAAAGATATATTATGAAATTCGCCCCCTCCCTCAACGTGGAGAAAGGTGTGCACACTTCTTCCCTCTCTCCCCCTGCAATTAGAAATTACAGAAACTGGGTTTAATAATAAACAAAACTAATTTTATTAACTACAAAAGGCAGATTTTAAATTGTAAAAGGGGTAACAAACAGAACAAAGCAAATTACTAAGCAAATGAAACCAAACATGCAAAGTAAGCTAGTTTCACTAAAGAAATTGGTTACGAATAGTATTTCTCACCCTAGATATTGTTGCAGGCAGTTTGCAAAGTTTCTGTGCTTCAGAGTTCCAGTTATATTCCTTTTCAGACTGGACCCCTGTCTCAGTCTGGACTCCCCCCTTGTCTTCCCTTTTGTAGTTAGTCTTCTTGGGCAGACAGGCCAGGGAGAGGAGGAGTCTTGTTTGCCTTCCTACCCACCCTTAAATAGGATTTACATAAGGCGGGAATCCTTTGTTTCCCAAACTTGACCCTTCCCATTTCCTTTGCAGTGGAAAGTTACAAGAAGTCCCAGGTAATGTTTTAGTATCAGGTGACAAGACTACCTGAGTCTGTAGGAACACAGAGTCCAGGAGTCCAAAGTCCATGAGTGGCAGTATGGAGTGGCCACAGGAAGGCCAAGCTTTTCACAGTCTATTGTCCTCGCCGATGGGCCATCCGCCCTGTCTGCTTTTCCATTGTTGTACCTGAAGTGTTAGCAGTGGGTGTCACCCAAAGTTGAAATAGGTACATAGTCAATATTCCTAACTTCAGATACAGAAATGATACAGGCATACAAATTGGATAATCACATTCAGTAAATAATAACCTTTCTATTGATATCTCACATGAGCCATCTGACATACAATACATCTCAGTTATGTCATATTCATATCATAAACATATTTTCTTAAGGAATATGGAATGCAATGTCACAAGTCCCTTTAGGGAAAAATATTTGATTTCAAGCCAACTCCATTTTTCAACTTTCTTTCCACAGAATATTACCCACAATGCCATAGAACATGATCAACAGCTTCTTTGGTTTTGCACATTACGCAGCCAGTCTTTATGTCTTTTTAATAAGTTTTACTTATCATTTAAGGCAAAATGACCATTAGCACTCGAAAAATGACTTTCCTTTTTACTATCATGACTGTGGACTATAGTATTAGCTTTGATTTTTGAGCATACCTCATAAAATCTGTGTCCTGTTGTTTCCTGAGTCCATAGTTTTTGCCATTCTTTCACAAGTTCCTTCATGACCACACTTTTAAATTCTTATCTACTTAAGGGTGTCTTAATATCTACCTTCTCATTTTTTTAGAGCACGTTTTGCTGCTTTGTCATTCTTCTCATTTCCAGGTATTCTGATCTGTGCTGGAATCGGAGCTATTGTTACACAGGTACCTGCTTGCATTATTTCGATCGTTAGGAGCATCATTTTACTTTATGATGTCATTTCTGCTTTCCAAAGTCCCTGTTCTGATTGTTATTACGCCTGACAAAGAATCAGATAAAATTACAGTGGCAGCTGGTCACACATCTCTTATCCAGGTTAGGGCCAACATTATCCCCATTAGGTCAGCCTCCAGACTGGTCACATCATTTAATAGCCTTTTATATTGCTGGATTCCAAGACTAGGAGAACAGAAGGCAGTTCCTGCTCTAACCGTGCTGTTATCTTTTGATCCATCTGTATAAACTTGGCAAATCCGGCCACATTTTTTCATAAATAAATTCAGAAATTTCAGTGATCATAATGTGTGGATTTTTTCTTACCCTCTTTTTTTTGTCATGCAGTGCCAAAGCCACAAAGGGGAAATAAATGTCCAGCCGTTATGTGATTTCCAAAACTAAAAAAATTTAGTTCTCTCAATTTTTCTTTTTAATATATCACCTTTGTCCATTTTTTGAACCTGATGGTATGAGGACGTCCGTGGCAAGCCATATCATTTTGTCTAGTACGGTCCCAGCAAGCCTCATAAATCTTTTGCGCACTTCTGTATTCATGTTTCCCTTCTACCTTTGCCTAAAAGGTTAGATCTGATAGCTTCATCCTTATATTTATAGGTGCTTCTCCTGTGGCTATTTGCAAGACACACTGGTGTTGTTATCATTGTACCATATGCCAATCACAGAGCTTGGGCTTGAAGCAGTTCAAAGTTTCTAAGAGGTGTTTTTGAGGCTGAACCAAAAGCTTTGAATCTATAGTCTAAAACTGGTCTTATCAATGCTCTATACATCGTCATTAATACCTTCTTATCTGCACCCCAGTTTGTTTCCAGCTACACTTTTACGAAAGTTCATTCTACTTTTACACTTTTGTAGGATATTATCTGTGTGACTTTTCCAAGTTAATTTATTATCAAATACCAAGAACATAAACTTTTGAAAAGGAGTACTTGTGGCACCTTAGAGACTAACAAATTTATTTGAGCATGAGCTTTCGTGAGCTACAGCTCACTTCATCGGATGCATTCAGTCCACAGTATGCATCCGATGAAGTGAGAGTAGCTCACGAAAGCTCATGCTCAAATAAATTTGTTAGTCTCTAAGGTGCCACAAGTACTCCTGTTCTTTTTGCGAATACAGACTAACATGGCTGCTACTCTGAAACCTGTCATAAACTTTTGAACGATCTGAATTTTGTCACCATAAAGAAATAAGTCCCATTCTGCCCTAATTTTCTTCCTCGTTAAAAGCATTCCCTTTGTTTTTACAAGTGAGAATTTCAATTCCAAATCATTTCCCCACTTGGAAATTCTCTGGAGTATCTCATTTGTCTTGTCCATGGCTATTCAAAATCTTTTATGCTTATTCCAAATAGCACAGTCATCTGTAAAAAGGGAAATACCTATTCCTGTCTGCACCCTTTCCAGGAGGTCAATTGTCATAATGGAAAACAAAGCAGGACTCATAATATTTCCTTGTGGTGTTCCATTTGTAAGCGTGTAGGATTTTGATAACATGGTTGTCACTTAAAAAGTCCCTTATCCACTAAAACATTCTCCCTTTTATTGCAGTTTTGGCTAGTTTATATGGGAGGCCTTTCCCCCATAGCATGTCATATACTTTTTCAGTATCCAGAAGGCCTACCATAAAGTTATTAGCCCTTATGCTTTTTTGTATCTTCGTTTCTAGTCTCAGTATATGATCAACTGTGCATCTGCCTTTTCTAAAACCATTTTGTACCTCAGTTGTAATATCACTTTTCTCCAAGTATTCCATTCATCTTACATTTATAATTTTTTTCATGATTTTCTCCACACATGATGTGAAGGAATAGGGCCATAAGCATTAGCTTGTGTATGTACCTTGTTAATTGGTATCACCTATGTCTGTTTCTGTTCTATTGGCAGCAGTCCTTTTTCCCATATATTATTATATTACTGCAACAGAATCTTTCAAATCTCTTCTGACAAGTATTGAAGCATTTTGTTACTTATATTAGTGGTTCTCAACCAGGGGTATGCATACCTCTGGGGGTACGCAGAGGTCTTCCAGGAGTACATCAACTCGTCTAGGTATTTGCCTAGTTTTACAACAGGGCTCATAAAAAGCAGTAGCGAAGTCGGTACAAACTCAAATTTCATACAATGACTTGTTTATACTGATCTATGTACCATACACTGAAATGTAAGTACAATATTTATCATTCCAATTAATTTATTTTATAGTTATATGGTAAAAATGAGAAAGTAAGCAATTTTTCAGTATTAATGTGCTGTAACACTTTTGTATTTTTATGTCTGATTTTGTAAGCAAGTAGTTTTTAAGTGAAGTGAAACTTGGGGCATTCAAGACAAATCAGACTCCTGAAAGGGGTACAGTAGTCTGGAAAGGTTGAGAACCACTGACTTATATTATCTTCATCTGGAGTTGTATTTTTCCTTTTCCTAATAGTTGCATTAAGCTCCCGTGTACCACAATTTTTGTTTAACACACCATCAGTATATTCTCTCCAGTCATTTAATAATTCCATTATCTTCAATAAAAATCCTTCCCCCCACATTACATTCATTGTTTTGATTCACACCACTACTAACTTTTGGAATTCTTTTTCTAAAATGTCTGCCTTTTCTAAGTTGGAGACCTCAATTTAATTGATTACAATATGACCTAATATATATTTACTTTTACTCTGAATTCCATTCATTCTTTGAATTACTTCTGAATTTCTGTATTTTTGTAAAATTTTTCATAGACATTTCTCCAACTATTTTTTGGGTCTTTTTCCTAATCTTTTGTGCCACCACTTTACATCTTTTATAATTCATTGTGTGTTTTGTTTGCTTATATGCCTTATTTTTTCCCTTGATTGCTAATTTGCAATCCTCATTCCCCCAGGGAACTGGATTTTTAAGTTGGAAGCAATTTGACGTTTTGTAGACAGTCAGATCAGTTGCTGCTATAATTCCTTTTATTACATTATTATAGAATTTTCCTAGCTTGTCAGTTGCACAGCTACTGCATAAATATTCATCACTTTTAATCTTGAAAAGGTCCCAATCACTTTCTTGAAAATTCCAGCAAAGAACTCTTTTAGTATTTTTTTTTATTTTTTTCAGTGTTGGTACTTAGTAAGCATAGGGAAGTGATCATTTGCCATTCTGTCTCTTACTAGCTATATTAATCGCTGCAATTCCCAGATCCAGAACAGAAAAGGATTCATCTACTTAATTAAATCTAGTAGGTTCTCCTGTATTCAATATTACTAGGTTATCCATATCAGTACATTGTTCTGAGCATTTATCATTTAGGGCAGTTGTCTTACTTCCCCTCATTATGACTATTAAAGTCTCTGGAAATTATGAATGGGTTTTTGAAATTATTAATTAATTTGTCTAGTTCTAAAATAACTCATTTTAACATTATAAATCTGTACATGTGTTTTTATTCTACATGGGAATCTCAAGAGCATTATATTCAAAACTTAGTTTCTGTGCATCCATTTTGATGTACCTAAATCCCTTATATATACACACACACACAGAGACCCCTGCCCCTCCTTCTCTGGTGTTCTCTCAATCCCCCCAGAATATACCATATCCTGGTAGATTGAACAAAAGTTTACTTATTAGCCATGTTTCTTGTACACTGTAGTGGGGCAGATTGGCCATCCAAAACCCAGAGCGGGAATAGCACCTCATTGAACCCTGGTGGGCAGAGCCATGCCACGCTCAACCCTCCCAGCGGAAGTCAGTGGTCAGGACCAGAAGTATAAAAGGTGGGCTGGAGAACTCAGTTGGGAGGCAGCCGTCGGAGAAGCCAGACACCTGCAGTGAGTTCCCGAGCTGGGAGGCCACTGCAGACCCCGAGGGAACCGAGGACTGTCAAGGGCCATTTATGGACCCGAGCACAGAGGAGCTGCAAGCCCTGACAGACCCTCTACAGAGCTAGGTACCTGCTGAGGGGGAGTTGGGAAGTGGCCCAGGGGTAGCCAACCCCTGTCTGGCTGCAACGCTGACAGCAAGCGAGGCAGCGTGCCGCGGTCAGGATCCCTGCTGACCCCATGGCAGACCGCTCTGCCACTGCTAGGGCCCTGGGCTGGGACGCAGTGGAGTGGGTGGGCCTGCGTCCTCCCTGCCATGCCAACCTGTGGGTGGCAGTCTCCCCCACTCTCAGGCACGAAGCCTGCACTTGTCGGCCCTCCGCCAGAGCTAGGAGGCCCGACTGTTTGCTGCCCGGCCTGAGTACAGGCCTGAGCGTGAGATTGTTTGCTGCCCCGCCCCGACCAGAGACTGGGGCTCCGTAACTGTGTTTGTTGTTTGGCCCTGATTACAGGCCGAACAACGTCTTCCATCGCCCCACTGATTCCCCATGTCAGGCGACCCCCAGAGATGTAGTGGGGGGGATTGGCTGCCCACAGACCCAGAGAGGGAGGAGCCACTCCCCCCAATGGACTACACACACATATAACTTTACTTTTTCCCCATTTCAAAGATGGATTTCTTAAATTCCTGTCCATGCATTATTAAACAATGTGCTTTCCAGCTAAGGATTGTTAAAACAATGCTATTTAAGATGTATGATCACCTTCATTTAAAATTGCATGAATGCAGTCTATGGAGAGATTATCTACCTTTAGATATTTTTCCGCTGCTTTTGCTATGGTTTAATCTTTTCAGTTTTTTCATCTGTCTGCAAGGTGCAGTGAATTACTTTATAATGAATGCTATTAACTTCTCTGTACCTAAAAGCAGTACATCATCTCCCATTCCTCTCATATTCTTCTCCCTGACCAGAGATGTGGGCTGCTGCCCCCGTACATCTTATCTTTTACTTTTGTCCCTATTTTTTCTTTTTTTTTTGCAGTGGGTACCTCCAGTGATGAGCTGCCAAAATCTTAACAACGGGTTCCCTCCTCATCCCACGAGGGGGTCACTGCCCACCCCCGCCCCCCGGGATTCCTGCCCCATCCAACCCCCCTGCGTTCCTTGACGCCCCCCCCAGGACCCCTGCCCCATCCACCCCCGTCCCCTGACTGCCCCCAGAACTGGGCAGGAGGGTCTTGTGTGCCACTGTAGTGGGTGCCCACTCCACCCCTAAGAACCAGAGGCACCTGCTGGGAGGCGAGGTGGGGACTCCCGGCAGTGCTTACCTGGGGCAGCTCCCAGGAAGCACCCGGCAGGTTCCTCTGGCTCCTAGGGGCGGGGGAGCGTAGCTGGGAGGAACTATTCCCCCACTGATCACATCAAAAGTGATGCCTTAGGCGCCAACTCCCTGGGTGCTCCGGGGCTGGAGCACCCACAGGGAAAATTGGTGGGTACAGAGCACCCACCGGCAGCTCCCTGCCCCGCGCCCGGCTCCAGCTCACCTCCACTCCACCTCCTCCCCTGAATGCACCGCCCCGCTCTGCTTCTCCGCCCCCTCCCCCGGCTTCCCGCGAATCAGCTGTTCAACGGGAAGCCGGGGAGGGCTGAGAAGCAGGCGGTGGCTTCCCACTCAGGCCGAGGGTGGTGGAGGTCATCTGGGGCGGGGAGCGGTTCCCCTGCATGCCCCCCCACCCTGGGTTACCTGCTGCGGCACGGGCGGCCCTCCTTGCGCCCCCCCCCCGCCCGAGCTCACTTCCGCCTCCCTGGGCCTGAGTGGGAAGCCGCCGCTTGCTTCTCAGCCTGCCCCGGCTTCCCGCGCGAACAGCTGATTTGCAGGAAGCCTGGGGGGCGGAGAAGCAGAGCGGGGTGGCACGTTCAGGGGAGGAGGCGGAGCGGAGGTGAGCTGAGGCCGGGGGGGTGGGGGAGATGCCGGTGGGTGCTCTGCACCCACCAGATTTTCCCCTTGGGTGCTCCAGGGCTGGAGCACCCATGGAGTTGGCGCCTAAGGCGCCACTTTTGGCCGGTTACATTTAGAAGCCCTTTTAGAACCGGTTGTCCCTCGTGGAACAACCAGTTCTAAAAGGGCTTCTAAATTTAACAACCGGTTCTAGTGAACTGGTGCGAACTGGCTCCAGCTCACCACTGGGTACCTCCACATATGATACTTTTTGAATAATTTTATGTTTTTGTATTTCTCTAGCTCGTTCTGCTACTGCACATCCTTTATATGCTGCACTATGCTTTCCCACACAATTGCGGCATTTAGGTTCTATTTCTTCTACGCAGTTCTCATACGAGCAATTCCCTCCACATGTACTGCACCTCACTGTTCCCTTCCAGATAGCTGCCTCATGTCCAAGCCTTTGACAATTTTAGCATCTCATAGGGAGTGGGGACTATAAAGGTTTAACCCAGAAAGATTGATACGCCATTTGGATCCTTTTCTTCTTTTTCCTGACTCAAGACCATTCCTTATACCAGAAGTGGCAGAAAGTCCCTAAAAGTGGAGGGGCCCCTGATGCCCAAACCATGGCCCTTTCCCCCGAGGCCCTGCTCCTGCAGTGCTCCCACTCCCTGAGCTCCTCTCCGCCCCATCACTCACCCTTATGGCCGGTAAATGGGGGGCCATGGCCCCCCTGTTCTGGCACCCCTGCCTTATACCCTACTTCTTCTCCTCCAAAGTCCAAGGTAACTTCCTTTCCCCCACTCCTCCATGTTCAGTTTCAATGTTCAGCCTCATTTCAGCCAGGGGCCGCTGCAGTCCACAGCCCAGCCTCACCCTCTTCAGCCAGACACCAGCTGGCCCTGAACTGGTGAGTCATCTGAGATAATTGTGCTAGGCCTGTGCCAATCAACTAGGGCCCAACCAATCCGCAAGCAAGGGCCTAACCAGGTGACTCCAAGGCAGGTATATAGGCTCATTATGGAAGCAGCCACTTCAGTCTGCATAATGTTGCTACCTTGGTGGGAGAACTCCCATCTGCTTGGTAATTTTGACAGACTGCTCCAGCCTGTGCCTGCTCCAGCTCCCAGCTATCCTGACACATGTCTCACACTGAGCCGTAGGAAACTGAACCCACGTTCCAGACTCAGAAATGATTAGAAACTCACTTGTCAGCATTGAGATCCTCAGAACAAAAGGCTTGCAGTTCTTCAGTGGGGAGTTCAGGAAGGTCAGCCGGCCCCTGTGCGGCACCATTTGTGAGGGAGCATTTCCTCACCCAGCATTCTGTCCACAGCCTGGCGCCCAGGGGCCACGTGTTTCTCATGAGTGAGGTGAAAGGAATGTGACACTGCTGTGGGTGTAGCTTGACCAGATAGCAAGTGTGAAAAATCGGGACGGGGGGTGGGGGGTAATAGGCACCTATATAAGGAAAAGCCCTGAATATCGGAACTGTCCCTATAAAATCAGGACAGCTAGTCACCCTATGTGGGTGGCCCATGTAACCTAGGCCGACAGGGTTGGAGACTGCTGTTTTTGCCCAGCACTGAGGGGAACTATGGTGACCCAGGAGGTTCCTGAAGTGTGGCTAGCTGTTCTAGCCAGTCTCGGAGAAGACAGCATCCAGACAGGCTGAACCCATGGAGTTACTAAGTAATTGCCTTCTCAGGGGGGAGGGGCTTTAGGGGCCTTTCAACCCATTACTGCTGTCACACCAGTGCCCAGGGGCTCTGAGGGAGAACAGGTCCCCGTTGTGTTAAGCACTGCATATACACAGAGTAAGAAACAGACCCTACTCTGCAAGGCCGGCCTTAGGGAAAATGGTGCTCTGGGCAAACTTGTATTTTGGTGCCTCTAGCCCCCATGGGTGTGGTCCCCCCCCATTGCTCCTGCCCCTGTGGGCGCTCCCCATTTCCTGGGCCCCCATGGGCTCCTCAGGCTCCCCACCCCCTTTTGCCCATAACCCATGCACTGTGCCCCCACGCCTGCACTCCCCTCCTGCACCCACATTGGGAAACTGGATGCACAGAGCAGCTGGCATTGATGCTTGCTCCCCTCCTCGAATGCTGCTTCTTCGTACACCCCTAGATGCTGTGGGGGGGGGGGAGCAAGGGGAATGACATCAGGGCTTCCTGCCTCCAGGTCACTTTCCCCACCAGGGCTGTGTAAGGGGAGGATAGGAGAGTAGCCACCCAAGTGGAGAAAGTGACCTGGATGCATGGTGCACTTGGTGTTGCTCCTTGCTCCTGCCTCCGCCCCCCTCTGCCACAGCTCCCAGAACGTTGTGGTGGGGAGCAGTCACTGCTTGCCTCCCTCCCACCCATGGTCCTCTGCCCCCAGTGCGGGACTCCCCTTCCAGCTGGTAGCAACTTCTGACTCTACACCAGCAGTGCACACCTGTTGATCAAGATGCCCCGGGTGGCTCACCCCTAAGGCTGGCCCTGCTCTGAAGAGCTTGCAATCTAAACAGTCAAGGCAGACAAAGCGTGGGAGAAAGGAAGTACTATCCCCGTTTTATAGATCGGGAACTGAAGCACATAGAGAGCAAGTAACATGCTCAAGGTCACACGGGAAGTCTGAGCGCAGACAAGAAGGGACCCTAGATCTCCTGTGCCCTCTCCGGTGCCATAACTATAAGATCATCAGAGGCAGAAAGACTGGCTCCTTGTGCTATGCCATTGGTCTCCTTCCTGTCTGCCAACATGGTTCTCTCAAAAGCTTTATTACCAGAGGCTGAGTCCTCCGAGGCTGCAGAGAGGACTCAGAAAGAAGTAATGATGCTTGAAGTATCATTAATAGTATTGTCATTAATGGCCAATTAGATATCTGAGAGGCCAGTGGGGGATGATGCCGTGGAAACTGCTTGGTCCCTGCCTTTTCCCTGCCCACAAACCCTCAAATAACCAGCTTCTCAGAATGCACCCACAGTCAGACTGCTGCCTGGGATCCCTGGGTTCTGCTACTTCCTGGGCCTTCACACAGAGTAGTCTGTGCATGTCATAAGGTGACTGGCCCCTTTAAGAGGTTATGGGTGCAGCCCCACCTGTGCCTCACTCAGCTCTACTCCCCAGGTGGGGAACGGTATCACTGTCTCATGACAGGTAGGTCATAGAGCTTCTCTTTTACCAGACCCCGTGGTAAAAGAGAAGCTTCCAAAAGGCTAAAGAATGAGAGAGAGGGTAGCCAGCTTGGAGGAGGCCTGCTGACCTCCTCCAGCGCAGGGGGGATCAGAGAGAGTAGAAAGGGGCCACCTTGCTGACGGAGCACTATAACTGGCTTGAGTTATCAGTCCAGAGCCTGGGAAGGCGAGCCGTGGGACTCCTGCGTGCGTTATCCCTACTGACTCCAGAAGGAAGAGAACAAAGGTTGGACTTGACTAATGTGACATACGAGACTTAACAAATGAGATCCCTCACAGGGGAAATCTCAGTTTAAAGTATTCTGGCCTGGGAGTGGCTTCTTACAAGAGGCGGACAAGGGACACGGAGGGCAGTGCACCTGCAGGCCCACGCTGTGCTACGGGGGGTGTCGGAGAGATGGCTGTCTGTCACAGCACCCGTAGCTGAGCATCTGCTGGATCCCAGGGAAGAGCGAACAATATTGCCGAGGCAGCACTCCCCTGTCCCACACCCCCAGGGGGAGTTCCAGACAAACTGGGCTCCTTCTGTTCCCATAAGTGGAGGGGACAATTTCAGCCCTTGAGATTTTCTGTACTTGTGTGACTCTGAAAGGGTCTCTGAGCCCCACTGAAATAGACTCTCTGTGTGCATGGTGTGGCAGGGGACATGTCTCATTGCACAAGGTTTGACCTACAATTCCATCTGGGCTCAGGCTCCTGAAACCCCTGCCTTTGCATCACATGATGAATTATGAACAGCTCCACAAAGGGAAAAGGAGAAGTGGAGAGAGGGGAATTAATTAACTTTTCCCATCGACTGAAATCTCTGTGACCCCCTTATTTCCCTATTGGAGCACGTTGGGCGTGCTGCTTCAGGCTCCTCACACAAGGGACAGCTCCCAGTGGCAGGGGAGAGAGTGGAGGCTCCTGACACAGGATGTCTCCTCATGCCGAATGCCCCATCGGAGCCTTCCAAGAGTCAGATTTGTTCTTGTTGGCAAGTTTTTCCTCTGGGACAAATATATCAGGCTTAGAAGCAGCTCAAAAAGGCAATTAGGAGAGGCTCCAGCTTTGAATGCTGAGGTACTCCTGGCTCTCCCATGACTGCAGAAGCTGCAGTCGCTGAAGGGAGCGTGTAAAGGGTCTCTTGACTAGTAGCAGTTCCTACAGAGGGCAGATGAGCATCCAGTGGGTGAAGGAGGAAGCTTGCTCTGAGACAGCACCTGGTACATGACAAAAGGCTGCACTATGCATTCCTCCAGGACTAGCCTCACCCCTTAAATCAGTGTCTAAATGGTGTGAGGCCCTAGCCAAAGCAGCCGGTTTCTACACCTGTGGGTTTTTCTGTTTAGTTTCACTTGCTCATTAAAACTGGCGCTGAGGGTTGAGCTTAACTGTTCCAGGCCAATGATGGGGAGCTGTGGAGGTCTTGGGAGGAGGAGGAGGGCGTGAGTCCCCTATAAATAATGGTAGGGGTGGCTTTTTTTCCGTGGCGCCCAGTAACTGTTGCGATATTGCCAACCCTGAGTGTTCAAAAGTCATGAGCCAAGCCCTCAGAAACCATGAGACTTGAAAAAGAATAAAGTTGGATTCTTTTTATTTGCCTTCTGATTTTTGAGCCCTTTCAAGCTTTTTCTCTGCAGCCATGAGCTTTAGAAACTTTTTCTTTTCAGTGGTCACTGGGATTCTCCTATAGTCCTTTAACCACCAAATTTTTCAAGACTCATGATAAAATCATGAGAGTTGGCAACTCTGCCGAGTGGTTCTATTCTACACCATTTTGTAATGGCTGGACAATTCTTGACTCCTTCAGTTCCCATAGAGCATTCCTATTACCTCCAGCAGATGGTAGCAGTGTCCTTTCAAATGTCTCTTCACCTAAGTAAATTATTAGCCCCTCCTGGTTGCTGCTGACGGTTCATGCATGAGGTTGAATACCCCCCCGTCTTTCCTTGGATCAAAGTGCATCGCTTTTCACTTGCATGGGATCTCTCAATCCTGGGTTCTGCTGTTTACAAATCATCCAGGGACACATTGTGGTCACTGGATTTACCCCCAGTATGTGGCATCACATTGTCAGGCACTGACACAATGTTGTGGTGCAAAGATTAAAACTGTTGCTATGTTGAGATAGGGTGATTTTGTCCTGTGAGTGGCTCACAGTGTTACAGCACTTAGCCCATTGTATGTGTTAGTGCAACAGACAGAATGATGATAAAGGAAAAGGTTTTCATAACAAAGAGGTATAAAATACCCAATCAGGAGTAGACTGTAGGCTTTGAAGCAGCTGAGGCACACACCCAGACCAGTTGTGTCTGCAAAACAGGTGCAAAACAAGCCTACCCTCTGCTTCTGCAATAACTCTCCTGTTGTGCTGATATAATACACTGGCTTAATGTACACAGTTATGTTGCCTCCTAGTCAGTGAGCCCAACAAGGATCCCAGGAAGCCTCTTACTCACAGCGCGAGCTGGTTGAAACTTGGAATTTCCATTTAGCCAGGACTAGGAGTGCCACCATTTCAGTTTTTTTGCTTTTGTTCCGAATCAGAATGAAAGCAGATATTTTTGAAATTTCCTGTGAAATGGAATGTCTGAAAATGTTTGGTTTTAGACCATTTTTGTTCTGGAATTTAAATAATTTTGTTTTGAATTTTTGTTATGGCTTTTTTCCTTGTTACATATTTACACTATTTCATGACCTGTCAGTAGTAGTAGTGTATAATAGGATATAATAGTTGAAATAGTCTAGTTTTATTTTATTTTTAGTACTTTTTATTTTGATGCTTTTTGCAGTGTCAGACCACTTCATTACAACACAAACAGGAGACTGCTCTGGAGCGGGGAGGACGATATGTCAATCACTACTAAGTAGCAGCTGCTTTTAATGATTTTACAAATAAAATAAAAATAAAATAGGTCAACGATTATGTCGTATTATGACCTGTCAGTAGTAGTAATGAATATTCTTTTGTTTCAAAATTAGGGCCCTGCACACAGGCACTACTGTCATACAAATCATAATAGCATGCCCAAAACTAACGTTCTGCATGCAAGATGTGCATTCTATGTAAGCACCCAAAAGTGAGGGGAGGGTGTTATCAGCAAGGTAGTGGGGACCCGTGAAATACATGGTAGAGGTAAAAGGGAAAAACATATTGACTTTCTATTACAAGAGGGGGAAAAGGCACTGAAACTGGTGAGCATGCAATTAATCTATCTATCTCAGTACTTATATGGCCCCATGACCTAAGCACCTCACAGTCTTTAATGGATTTATCGTCCCATTCCCATTCTGAGGTAGGGCAGTGCTGTTGTCCCCACAGCTGGGGAACCAAGGTACAGATGATAACATGTTTCAAAAGCACTTCAGTGACTTAGGGACTGGGCACTACCAGGGAGACGGTTTTGGGAAGATGCGACTGGTGGGGAGTTGGTGTCACGCTGCAAGGAGTAACCAGGCTAGTGGACGCCAGGGGGAGGCCATTGTGCTGTGAGCGTGCTACAGATGGCAGGGCTCTGAGCCAAAGCTGCACAGCACAGAAGTAGCCATGGTTACAGGGCAGGTGCTGAGGTACACCCTGATTCCACCATTTGATGGAAACAACAAGCTGTACATATTTTTCTTCCCTCCCACAACTGTCTAAAGAACGTTTAGCTTTTGCAGATGACTTGTTAACCTTGTGGTGGCGTTTTTTGTAAAATCCATGAATGCCCTCCCTGCCTTTCAACTGCTGGCACTTTGTGTGCAATGGTGGTCCCTTTCTGATGGGATTTTAAGTACACACAGCTCATGAAGGGAACTAATAATGAGACCTATTTGGCGTTGGCCTACTTCCTAGTGACACATGGACCCATTCAAAGAACACACTTGGCCTGAGTCTCATTTACACTTAGCACTCTCTTTGCGCTACTCTGGCAGTGAAAAGGGGCCTTTAAGGGGAATAGGTTATAGTTAAATGTTTTGTAACAGAGCAAGATATGTCTATCAAACTGAACTGCATCTTGGATTGTAACCTTCATTTTGAAGTGTAACCTCAATTTTGGATTAGAATATCTGTTTTGTATTAAGGGTTTGGCTCCTAGTTGATTGACTGGCTGAGAAGCCATCACAGAGCAATCTCAGCTTGGATTGTCTCTCAACCACTGGCCCATTGCCGTGGGATAATGGACTCTCTCCACAGAAGCCTGTCTGGAGGAAAGGGCTGGAATTTCTCAGCAGGAGCACATAGGCCAAAAGGGACAGAGATTGTATTTAAGTGGTAGTGAGGAGTGAATATGAGCAAGAGGACCAGATGACCACCAAACACAAGAAGAAGTCAGGAAGGACTGCTTAACCTATGGACACTGACCAAACCAGGACTTACTGAAGGGGTTAGCTCAGACTCAGGGGGTTGTGTTCATGGTTTTGTTATTCTTCACAGGTCTAGAACTCTCTAGGGGTTTCAGGAATAAAGTAAGATAGTCCGTTACTAATCTGTGTTCCTGCCATGTTGTCCCTGAAGAGTTTAACTAGAAAACAGAGCTCCCGTAGCCAGACAGACTCTGGTAAAAATATATCTAAGCAACTGGGAGTTTGGGAGGGCAGAAGCAGTGGCTTAAGGTGGCTGGACTGTGGGATCCCATGGCCCAAGAAGGGTGTCGGACACAGGGTCTGCACTGGGAATGTGCCTGAGAGACCCAGAGCTAGGAACAGTGATCAGCCACTTCCCAGACCCAGCAGGCTTAGCAGCATAGCGGACCCAGCAGCTGGGTTCACTTACAACACACTGGAGCCCTTCCAGGGGTGGACTGGGTCGGGAAGACCTTTGTACTGCTAGAATGGCGTAAAAGGGACCTTAGTGTAAATGGGAACGAGGTCTAACATGTGTGGCAGTCTCTGAGACACCGCCGCCCCCCCCAGACTGAGTGGGAGCATGTGGACTGAAGTGAGAGGAAGAGGTCCAGTGGTTAGGGTATTGGCCTAGAAGTTGGGAGACCTGGGTTAAAGTTCCTGTTCCACCATAGATGTCCAGAGTGACCTTGGGGAAAGTCACTTAGCCTCTCTGTGCCTCAGTTCCCCATCTGGGGATAATAACACTGCCCTGCCTCGCATGGGTGTTCTGAGGATAGATATATTGAAGACTGGGAGGCACTCAGATATTATGGCAATGCGGGGGCATGTAAGTAGCTAAGATATCTGGGAGTGAGAACTCCCCTCTCACAACCAGAAATGGCCCTGTGAGCTGGGTGGAAGCTCTTTGGCTTGCCCAGAGATGGAAGCAGTGTATGTCTCCACTGCAATCAGAAGAGTGACTGCAGAATGTGTAGACATATACAGCCTAGCTTCAATCTGTATAGCCTAAAAAATGATAGCAGTGAAGCTGTGGCAGCATAGGCTAACTGCTTGAGTACTTACAGAGGATCCCAGATAGTACAGTGCGTGCTGCTATGGCTTTACTGTTGTTATTATTGGAGCTAGCTAGAGCAAAGCTAGCTTGCTTATATCTACATGTGCGGCAGTCACACCTCTGATTGCAGTGGAGACATAACCTGCATTGTACCTCTTCTAGGGTACGCTTCGTTCTCCAAGGCGTACCTTTCACTATAATTTCCACAAACAATCTAAATAAAGTAAGGCCAAGATGAGGCTGCAAAACTTACTTGCTAAACTTGGAAATAATCTGACCAGAATAGACAGCAATGTTTAAATGATAGGCTGTTTAGGATAACTGACATCATTTACTGTGGTTCACACACCAAGGCAACTATATTTAGTTTACCTCTTAGAAACTTGACATTTTAACAAATTGCCAACCAAACCAACTTTTAAGAGGAGGTTTGTACAGCTATCCTTGGCATACAATGGGTTAATCATTCATAGACATTTTTATGGTCTTGTATTTCATTGCTATGAACATTGATGATACCCTGTATTACTGCGGAAGTTAATCTATAAAATGTAATTACATGATATACTATGAACAAAGGACACCATAAATTCTAATGCCATGCACTGTCACTCTGAAAATGACATAGCAAAAATAAGTGTGATTCCCTATTGCAGTAAAACAGGTCTCAAAACAACTTGATCTGAAGAAGGAAAGAATTTGTAAAAGATCAAACAAATCTTTCTTGGCTCCTCATTCTCCTACCTTTCCCCATGCTGCCTTTTATGCTTGGGATAGTCTTCCATTGCCCACGTACCCATCAACCACCCTCTCTTGGTTCAAATCCCTCTCATCAATCACCATTCTTCTCAGAGGCATTTCAACAATACAAAATAATGTGAGCTTCTTTTTTGGTGGGTTAAACAGTTGTGCTGTTTCTTCCCCACACAATAAGACCAACAACGTTCTTCCAACTGAACGTGACTTGTTTTAGACTGAGGACAACAGCAATATGAAAGTACAAAAGTAAAGTTTCTAGGAGAGAGCACAGTTTGTCTTATCTGTAACAATTCTGAGAACAAAATGGCTGCTGGTTCTGCACATAGGCTAAGGGGATCCGCAAAGGGAGTCAGGTGCCTAAGTCCAACATTTAAACACCACTGAGATCCTCAACTCTCCTGCTCAGCTGCTTCCTAACTCAGTGGGCACCTAAATTCCACAGTTGCAGATGCGCCAAACTGTCCTGATTCTGCTGATCAGCTCAGCATCCTATCTCACATCTAAGCCCCGCCATGGCATTCACAAACTAGGTGTGGACCTGGGTCTGGTAGGTGTACCCAGTCCCTGTGCTCTGCAAAAAAATACAACTGGGAGCAAATGTATATTTCCTAATATAGCCAATAGCCCGGTGGTTAGCGCACCACCCTGGGATGTGGGACACCCAGGTGTGACTCCTCACTTTGCCTAATTTGGAGCAGGGACTTAAACCCAAGTTTCCCACTTTTCAGGAGAGTGCCCTCACCATTAGGCTATTGACTGTAATGGAATGGGGAGGCAACCACTCTCATAACAGGCCTAGCTTAGGTGCTACTCAACAGTGGAATGTCTAAGTCTTCTTTAAAAACAACGGGGAGTCCGGTGGCACCTTAAAGATGAACCAATTTATTTGGGCATAAGCTTTCGTGGGTAAAAAACCCCACTTCTTCAGATGCCTGGAGACATCCATGCATCTTTAAGATGCCACCGGACTCCTTGTTGTTTTTGTGGATACGGACTAATACGGCGACCCCCTCTGATACTTGGTACCACGTAAGTCGTCTTAGTGGATCTAGCCCCAAGTTCTTAGCAGATTGTACAATGCTGTTGTCTTACCAACATTACTGTGTGCCTCGGCAACGTGGGAGGTAGTGGCATGCACAGCAAGATGCCGAGGGCTCTTCACCGGTGTTATTTGAGAAGGATCTTGGGAATTCATTGGAGAGATCATGTCACCAATGTGGCAGTGTTGTGTGCACAGGTCAACAGGCTGTGGACTCAGTCATCAGACAGAGATAGCTATGAAGGTTTGGTCCTGTCATCAGGCTATCCCGTGGTGGAAGTGCTAGGTATGTCTTAGTTTGGATTCCGCCTGGAGGGAAGATAGGCTGTGAAGGAGACAGAGTGACCTGCTGCAGGATAATTGAAAGGATGCTGTCCTTACGGAGACAAACATCTTGCTCTGTGCAGTCAGCAGCGGGGGGAAAATGGGTGGCCTCATGTGCCACTAGGCCCAGGAGATTTTAAGTCTTAGCAGAGACGTGGACTTCTTTATTTGCCTGTAAAGTGCTTCACACATCTACCATTATGGTGTATTATAATAATGTTACCTCTTTTGGGTCGAGCGGTTAGCCAAAAATTCTGAGTCTAGGAGATTGTTCCGGTTGGGAGTGGAAATTGGTGGTGGTGCAGTATTGCTTTGAAGCAATTTTGTTTGCACTCAGAACTCTGTACATTCTTTGTGTGTCTGAATGTGGAAGAAACCAAGACCAAAGGAGTTTTTTTTAGCTTACAGCCAGGGCCGGCCTTTGACCAAGGCAAACAGGGCAGTTTGCCCAGTGTGATGAACTGATGGGGGTGCATTTGATACCTCCCACATGACGTGACCTGCGGACCGAGAGCCAGCTGGGCTTAAGGAAGCAGTCAGCCAGCCAGCCTGGCCAGCACCAGGGAGATAAAAACACACATAGCTGGAGAGGGAGGCCTCAATCCGCAGCTTGACTAGGCACTCAGGTAACTCCTCCAGGTAGGAGCAGCAGCAGGTGCCCAGGGCTCCCCACTCTCCTGGGACAGAGGGCCCCCTGCGTTAGAAGCCATGGGGAGTGGGCAGAGCTGTGCTGAAAGGCTCCTGATCTGATGTCTGGGATGGGTGGCTGACTGAGGAGGAGAAGGGATGTGTGCGCCAGCAGCTTATCTCTATATGTCCCGGATGGGGGCTTGGAGCAGCCTTCCTGCTATCTAGTTTGTGTGTTAGTGTAGCAGGCCCACCCCCATCTTCCCTTAAGAGCCCCACTTGTCCAGGAAAGGGCTTGCTCTTTCCCCTGGCACTGCCGGAAGGAGCGCACACTTAGCTCTGCACAGGTGAGCACCACGCGAACCGGGGGTGCTGCTGCAGCCTGCTCCCATCCATCCCTTCCTTACAGAGAAGGGACACATGGAGGGCCATGCAGGGTCACATCCTCCCCCCCAGTTTTCTGCCAGGGTTTCCCTGCTGAGCCCTCGCCCTCCCTCTCCTGCTTGCTGAAGCCCGGGACCGGGAGAGGTGAACCAACAGCACGTGCACCAAATGGCTGAGAGCAGTAGGGAAGAGCTGCTGCTTCAGCGCGGCAGGGAGAGGTAGGGTTGGAACAGCTGCTTTCCCATAGGGCAACTGAGGGTAAGGGGGAGGGCTGCCTGGGGGCGGAGGGCATGACTCGAGCTGTTGGGGGAAAACCTTCAAATTGCACCTCCCACCCCGCGCATCAGCAGGTGAGGGTCCTCCCTGCTCCCCTGGCTCAGTAGCTTCACTCCCTTGGTCCCAGGGGCTGCCTCCCCAAAGTCAGGCAGGTGGGTGCACAGGAGAGATGAGCATGAGATCAGCTCCCCCATGTGCCTCCCCCGCATCTGAACAGGAGTGGGAGTGGGGACCACAGTGGGTAAGGGAGTAGCATGCTGGCTCACTGCGCTGTGTCCTGTCCCAGGGATGTTCCCAACACAGTGATTCTGTAGTTTAGTTTTAATGGCAGATTAACCAAGGAGTTTCCTTATTCTTGATGCAATATAGAAATGTGCATAGCACTTTGCCCAACAGCTTAAGCAAGGCCCTGCCCCAGGGAATTTCAGTATACTGCTAAGTACAAGTAGTGGAAACAGTAACAGTTAAAAAAAAAAGAACCTGAGGGTGTGGATAAGCAATCAGGGATTGAATGAAAGGTAAGTGGGTTTCAAGGAGGTCATAGCAGGTAGGCTGACACCACTTACTTCATTTCTTTACTCCCATCTCTGACTTAATCCCATATTCTGCAACCTCATTCATCCCCTGGAAGTCCCTGGGGTTCCTGCTGTTAGTGTGAGGAAAATGTGTGGATTGGCTCTGCCACATCTCCTCTCCTTATCCCTCCCCCCACTTCAACCCTGCTGCTCTGGTGGCTTATAAATAGACTTGCTATAAGGCAATTTTTATTTTTTATAACTTTGATATGTAATATCAATTGTTTATTTTTAAGCTTTTTAGTATTTTTATAATTTTTAATTTTCAGTTGTGGGAAATTATGGGGGAGGCCAGATAATTTTTTAATGACAATAGAAGTTGACAGGTTTCAGAGTAACAGCCGTGGTAGTCTGTATTCGCAAAAAGAAAAGGAGTACTTGTGGCACCTTAGAGACTAACCAATTTATTTGAGCATGAGCTTTCGTGAGCTACAACTCACTTCATCGGATGCATCCGATGAAGTGAGCTGTAGCTCACGAAAGCTCATGCTCAAATAGAAGTTGAGAGTCAAAGAGTTCAAGCTTTAAAGCTGTTAAAACACAAACAGAGAGACAAGGGGGGCTGAGGTAATAGCTTTCTTTTGACCAACTTTGGTTGGTGAAAGAGAGAAGCCCTTTTGAGCTCCACAGACCAGGAGAAGAGCTCTGTGGGGTTCGCAAGCTTGTCTCTTTCACCAACCAAAGTTGGTCCAATTAAAGATATTACCTCACCCACCTTGTGGCTCTCATATCCTGATATCAACATGGTTACAACAATACTGCAAAAACCACTAAGTGTCAATATCGCACGTCAAAGACATACAAAATGAATATCCTAGAACCAGAAATGATTAGTTGATTTAACAATTCATTCACTAGTCCATTTGTAACAAGCCCAATTCAGAAGTATATTTCACTGAATGTTGACTCTAACAAGTTCTCAAGCCGCATTTTTCTTGCTTTCCCTATCTGCAAATATTAATTATTACTGATGGAAATATGTTTGTGGATTTGTGTGTGTATGGTGAAAGCAATAGCTAATTTCTAAGTTATCTGCAAAAAAAAAAAAAAAACCCCTAGAGTTTTTGGGTGCCTCAGTATCCCCTGGAATCACGGTAAAAGTTTGCCTCCTCCCTCCCCCACCAAAATCTGAAGAGGCATCCCTGGCAAGCTAGGAGTGGCCAGAGGGCTGAGCCACATGCTAAGCACCGGGCACCACAAGCCACTACAGAAGCGCAGAAGTAAGGGTGGCAATACACCATATACCATGCCACCCTTACTTCTGCACTGCTGGGGGTGGTGACGTTGCCTTCAGAGCTGGGCCCCCCTCCAGCACCCACCAGTATCATGTTGCCTTGCCAGTGCTTAATTTGTGCCAGGGCTGAGCTCTGGCATCTCTTTCAATACAATTAAACACTAGGGGAGGCAGCAGGGCCCAAAGGTGGTGGTGGGGGGAGAAGCCCAGGGGGCCTGGGGTGATGGGGGGGGGAAGGAGGGGGCATCAAAATATAAGTTCGACCAGGGTGCCATTTTCCTTAAGGTTGGGCCTGCTTGCAGCCCACAAGTCTCTATAGACAACACCAAACCTGTCTCTTTCTCTCTCTAGGTCTTTACAGGATCACACTATACTTACAGGTTCCTGCTTGGGTTGCTTGCCTCTCCCTTCTTCTCTGTTCTTCTGTGCGTTCTCTCTCATGCTGGTCACAACAGTTAGTGAAACCCCCTCAGCCCAAACTCCTGGGAAGGTTCACAACTCCCTTTTGGCTTAGGGGTGAGTGTTTGGCAGGGGCAACAGGGGCTCCTTATTAATTCATCCTGACAGATATGTTATGAAGGATGTGTTCACACCCGATCTCCAAGAGATTTGTGATTTATGCAGTACCTTTAAGCATAACAATATTCATGCATTGGGCGAGTGATAGAACTATAAAGATTTATATATGGTTTTAACTGTGTGCCATGAATGTGCTTTTAACATGTAGGAGTAAGCGGTATTGTTATTTGGTATGGTATTTGTTATTTAACAAATGTTAGTTCCAACCATAGTACCCACATATTGGATTCAATGACTAAAACATACCCAAGCTGTACATATTATGATCCCTTGCTTTTGGTGGTACATGCAGCATTCTTATGGTTTTATATTGTCACCAGGAACCTTTCAGGGTAACACAGATAAGAGTATAGTTTATTTCTTGTATCTGCAGACTGAGAGAGTGAGCTACTTGATTCAGTGACACAGGTGGGGTATCAACTACTGCACTTGCCTGGGAGGGGGTGAACTGAGGATGAGCGCTGCGTCAAGAGACTGGGCAACTCTCCCTGGGCTTTTAGTAGAGGAGGAGTAGCAGTACTCCTCTCGCCTTGCTCCCCCTTACTTTAACTCCCAGATGCAATCATGTATAACATACAGCACACGTCTTTATTTTTTTGAAGTACAGCACTGAAATATTATCGTTATCACTTTAATTCAAAGGCTGGGTTTACAAAAGTGAGGAAGCCAATAAAGTTTATGGCTGCTAAGTTAGCAGTTTGCTGAAGTATAAAAGCAGGAGGAAGGAAAGACATTTTCATTGCTGACAACCCCTCCACCTCCCCATAAAGCCTAAGTGACATCTCTCCTAGAATATTCATTTCTCAAATAGCTAACCATGAAGCTTCTATCAGAGCTGTTCTTTCTTTGGCTGCTATCTTTGAAAGGTAAGGTCTTTGGACATTGAAAAGTCTTGTTAGAAAATGTGTGGAAGCTGATATTTTTCTAATGGTTGAAGTGCAAAGTTCAAGTGAAAAGCAGACGCTTTCAAAGCAGAAAGATGAATGGTACAATCTGCATGTATGACTCTGGATGGCACACATGGCATGGTTATTGTTGATCATCTTAGGTAAATGTGATGGTGATGATAGTGTATGGTGTGTTTGTATCTTTCTGGAAACTGACCTCCCAGGTCTCATTCAGTTGGTGTACTGAAGTTTCCTGGAGGGAAGAAAAGCACCAAAAGGTCAGACTATACATAATCCTTGTACCTTTGTGAATGTAGGCCTTAACGTCTCTGTGTTTTGGTTCCTCATCTGCAAAATGGGCAGAAGAATAATTCCTTTGTCATATCTACTTAAACTGTAAGCTGCTCAGGGCAGAGACTGTATCTCACTGTGTGTGCACACAACACCTAGAGTGTCCTCATCTTGGTTAGGGCCCCTAGGCAAAAAGAAGCGTGTGCATCACACTTGTTAGAAAAAAAGTTATCTCCCAACATTCTAGAAAGTATGGCAAAAATGTGTGTACGGAACCAAAAATAGGTAAAACACATGAAAACTGCACAAAGATTGGTCAGTCATATAAAACAATTCATGCTTTTACATGTAATGCCCTTATATTTGTCTAAGAACACGGATGGATAGCTAGACAAACACAAGTATTCAGAGGAAATTCTTGAGTTTCCTCTCTCTGTTGGACTCTAAAATGCTATTGTGCCAAACACAAGAAGACTCTAAAAACAGGCACCAACATCCAGGGGCTTGGAAGTTCAGACACCTGACTTCTATTCCCTAATCTCTTGGGCAAATCAGTTCACTGCTGTGTACTTCTGTTTCCCCGTTTGTAAAATGGAACCCTCCTGGGTAAAGCAGCTTAAGATATATGCATGAAAAGCATTATATGAGAGCTAAGTATTATCATGAGATTGACTCTACACTAGTGCTTCATAAGGAGAGGTGGTTCTGAACGCCCTTGAGTGGTTGGGAAGTGTAGATGTGGATCTAGATTCAAACTTTGCATCTAACCCCTATCTCATTAGAGCAAACCAAACCCAGGTATCCCATTCAATCCCTTGCCACATGAATTTTGAGAAATTCTGAATATAAACTGTTCTTTATTAAGAAAAGAGATTAATTTAAATGGAAATGAATGTAGATGCAGTCAGGAGAGGGAGGACTGCAGTACTCTCTGGCTCCACAGAAACTCCATCCATTGAAGCTCTCCAGTGGCAGATGAAGTTTCAAGTATTACATCACCAGAGCAAACTTTCATTGGCTAACCATAACCTCATGGGATGACACTGTTGCTTGCTGACTGTGAAAGGAGTAGCCTTATGTAAATTACTCCTTTCTTGGGAGTTATACCATGTACCTGTTTGAAATATTAATCTAACTATTCTAAATGTGTGTGGAATAAACAACCAAAGGCATCTCATGATGTCATATAAATTAAAGGCTGACTCAGACATTGAAATGTATTCTGGGTCGCAAATCTCATTTATGTTCTTATGAGAGAATTATTTATTTATACAGTGCCCTAGGTGCTCATTGCACTTTACAAATCAAATAAAAAAAGTCCCTGGCCTGAGGAACTTATAATTAAATTCAAGCATAACACAGCAGGGATCTCAATAAGTAATGTGTGGTGGCTATGGGGAGGACAAAGGGTACAGAAGCTAATGAGATCTGTTATATACACAGATCATAAAGTTAAGAGATGAGATTCACAGCTGGTGTAAACGGCTTTCCAGCATTTATTTTAATAGTTATGCAGATTACATCCACAGAAGCTATGGCCCAATATGTTTAAAAACAGAGGACATACATTTGGAGCAGAGTGACAGGCACTGGAGTGGAGATCAGCTTTGGAAACTGTGAGAGAGAGAAGAGGTGAAACTCTCTCCCTTTCAGAAATAGACACATTTAATTGTATCACTATCTATTGAGGAGTTTATGCATGTTAGCAAAGAGTGAGTGAAATTCATTCCTAATGGATTGTTGGATTTTTCTCCACCCCCACCCCCTTCCCAAGGCACTGCAGCTCATCCCATGATGGAAAGTAACTACCTCAAGAAACAAAAGAAACTGGAGGTAAGTCCCTGGCATGAAGAAAGCTTTAGTTTTTTCCATTCTTAATACCATACCTGCCACCACCTGATGTCCTGCTACATTGTTGTGATGTAACCCCTCAATGAGAGAGAGAGAGAGAGAACAGAACCCTGTGGTCTGGATTATTAGTAACTGTGCACAGGGCTGGCCTTACCATGAGGTGAACTGAGGCGGTTGCCTCAGGTGCCAGACTGTGGCGGGGGCACCACTAGGACCCAGAGTTTCAAAGTTTGGGCCCAAGCGAGTGGGCATGGGAGCATAATTTGAGCTCCCCCACTCAGGTGCCAAAATGTTGTGGGCCGAACCTGACTGTGCAGAATTAAATGCAACATAAATAAATACTCTTAATGTTACGTTAATGCTAGATCAGGCCCTGCAAAGTCAAGAAGTTCCAAGATAGCTTGGGCAGGGCTAGCAGCACCACCAATTTATTAAGGTTGCCCTACACTTCCCATTGTAAGACCCTGTTTGTAATTGCTTACAGCTGCCAATCTTGATTCGTTTGGACTGAGATTTTAAATGCGGCATATCTGCCCTAGGCTAAATTTGTCTGCAAGATTTCAGCCAAAATAGTTCAGCCATTTCCGGGAACAAGGTTTAATGTTGTTTTATCGTCTTAAAAAATGGAGACCTTTACTTTGAAATGCTGCAGCACCCCCATGCTTTTGGAGCAGGGCCTTGAAATTTGGCAGGTGGGGTGGCCTTTGTGTCAGGGATGTGCCCTTTTGCCATCCCCTTGCAAATCCACCCAAATTTACCCAAGACATTAAGTCTTTTTTAAAAAAAATGCAGTTTGCACATGCTCTTACTAGATCTTAACAACTAAAATCTGAGACGGTTCCATCCTCACTGAGCACAGTCTAACCTCTCTCAGCTCCTATGTCTGACTGAACTGTGCATGTGACCACCCTCCTACACACACAGTGATTGAGCATGCTTCTGCCCAGGGCTTTGGGGGCTCAAAGGGACTTTCCTTGTGGGGTGCAGCCTGGTAGGAGAACTAGGAGCAGGGAGCCTGTCTCTCCTGTGTTCTCAGTGACCCGCCCTCTGCTGGTACTCAGGCAGCATGGCGGAGGAAGCCATCTAACTCAAATGCAGAGGGGACAAAAGCTGGACCTGGGGAGAGGGAAAGGAGTAAGTGGGACAAGGAGTGTGATGGGACAGGGACTAGAAGTTGGAAGGAGAGAGAGAGACTGGGACTGGTTGCAATATTGCTAACCCCAAAGTTTCCAAAATCACAAGTCAGACCCCAAAAATCAAGAGATTTTTTTTTAAAAGTTTGTATTGTGTTTTTGGTCTGCCACAACCATAAGATCATCGGAAGCAGAAAGTCTGGCTCCCTGTGCTATGCCAGTGTTCTCCTGTGTGCCTGCCAGCAGAGCTCTCTCGGGAGCTGCATTACCATGGGCTGAGCTCTCCAAGGCTGCAGACTAGTGGCTGTAGAGAGGGCTCAGCAGGAGGTAATGCTAACTGAAGTATCATTAACAGTATTGCCCACCTCAAGAGATCAAAACTCATGCGTCAGACTCCATAAAATCCATGAGATTATTATTTTAAAAAGATTATATTGTGTTTTGTTCTGCCTTTTGATTTTTGAACTCCCCCTGCCCACCCACAGGGCATGTGTGAGACAATTAATGTTGCCCACTCTTCCAAATGTATTGGGTAAGGTGATGTTGGCCCTCGGAGCTCTCACCCTCACATTTGCCTGTCCTCTGCCAAGCAATTAATTCTGCCCCAATCCAAATCAGGTCTGCCACCCAGCCTCACCTCTGCTACTTCTGCAGGTACAGGGCTTTTCTACCTCTTGCCAGGCCTGGGTGAGGCAGTTTCAGGGGATCTTCACCCCCTCTCAACTCTTTCTTAGGCTTGGTGTTGCAGGCAATGGGGAAGAGCAAAGGAGCCATCCCTGTTGCTCACAGGGGAAGGAGAGAACAGAACTGCAGGGCTCCCTCCTCTCCCTCCCTTTCTGTGAGACTGATGTTGGTTCTTGAAGGGAGGGGAAAGTGCTGCCTGCTTCCTGAAGCAGCTTTTACTGGCTGCTCTTCCCCCTCTGACTAGCTGTTTTCCCCCTTGCCCCACCTCCTGGGATTTCCCCCAGACAGGGATGAAATTTGCAAGAGGGCTGGAGCTTCTCCTGTCATTGGGCGACTGGCTCAATCACACCAATGTGCAACACTGTGGTTGGGCAGAGAGACTGGGATTAGAAACCAGAGCTGGGGAGACGGGGCCTGGAAGCTGGGGAAGGAAACAGGAGGACTGGGAGCCAGTTAGCTTTGGGGGCGGAACACTGAGATCAGACGAGGAGCTGGGGGAAAAACTGCACTGGCTGGATGAGGAGACTGGGACTAGGAACCAGTGTGGGGAGGGAATAGAGGTAGTACAGAGAAGAGCCTCATCTAACAGGGAGCAGGGAGGAGAATTGGGACAAGAAGCCAGGAAGAATTTGGGGGTGGGGAAACTAAGTCTGGATGAGGAGTTTGGGGAGTGAGGTTAGGAGTGGGAGCCGTGTAGGGTGAGACAGATTGCTCAGGCAACCTTAAATCTGCTATTTCCTAACTTTTGAATACTGGACTTTGCTATCTTAATAATATTCTTATAATTTAGTTTTTTGTGCATAAGAGATTTATGCTATGTGAAACAGCTTTCGATGGATCCTTGATTTATAGCTTGGTATTATGTTTCTGAAAGTCTGTAGAATATCTATAGATGAAACTCGCCTTTGTCCAGAGAGTGGGACAAAGTCTGTGCACCACCTAAGTCCTCAGACATGGCTTAGGTGTTGCACAGGTCTTGTGCTGGCCCTTTACACAGTGGTAAGCACACCTTATAGGAATAACCTATAATCCTGCTCTAGACCCACCAGCTCACTAACCATGCCAGGGGGCTGGGGAAATCCCTGCAAAAATGAACTGGGATCACATCTGTGCAGACTTTATGGTCGTCAACAAAAAATGAATCTGAGGACCTACCACTCCCAATGTACAGCTTACTCCAAAGGATGAAACTAATATGGTTCTTGAAATTTCTCTAAAAAGCTATAGAATTTAATAGAGAGGGATCTCATTTCTATAGATTTATTTTGGAACCATCCTACAGAATTCTGTAGCAGGGTGTAATTTTCCCCTTAAAATCCCTTGTTGTCAGAGGGTATGTCTACACTGCAATTAAAAACCCATGGCTAGCCCAGGCCAGCTGACTGGGGCTTGTGGGACTCAGGCTAAGGTACAGTTTAATTGTGGTGTCGCTGTTTAGGCTTGGGCTGTAGCCCAGGCTCTAGGAATCTACAAGGTGGGAGGGTCCCAGAGCTCAGGCTGCAGCCTGAATGTCTACACCACAATTAAACAACCCCTTAGTCTGAGCCCCAGTCAGCTGGCATGGCCCAGACGCAAGTGTCTAATTGCAGTGTAGACATTCCCAGAGAGACGTTGGACTGAATGGGCCATGAATTCTGTACTAGTTTCATCCCTGTGCCTCTAAGGGTGGTGAATATTGGTGGGACAGTATGAGGGGAATCTGATCCTGTCACTAGCCATGATTAAGGCTGCAAGTCTGTCACGGAAGGCAGGGAAATAATGGATTCCGTGACTTTCTGGGACCTCCAGGACTTCTGCAGCGGCTGGTGCTGACCCCAGGGCCACCTGAGTAGCTGGGGCGGCCCTGGAGCCAGCTGCACTGGCCACTGCTCCGGTGGCCCCAGGCACTGGGAGCAGCAGCGGGGCCCCGGGCCACCCCCCCACCCATAGGAGCGGTGACGGCAGGGCCCCAAGCCGCTCCCCACCCCTCAGCACGCAAGATTTATTTAGGGGTATTTTTAGTAGAAGTCATGTGCAGGTCACTGGCTGTGACTTTTTTTGGTTATTGCCCGTGACCTGTCTGTGACTTCTCCTAAAAATACCTCTGACTAAATCATAGTCTAAGTCACATGCTGTAACCATTTGGTGAATAGAGATCTTTAGGCCTCTTGATCCAACATTTTACCTTAGCCTAAATTCCCTTGTTAAAAAGAAAAGAACCCATCTGTTTGCTGTTACAGCCTCTGAGAAGATTCCAGTTTCCATGTGAGCTAGAGGAGCTGTCTCATTCTCCTGCATCTTCAGGTTTGTGTTTAAAAATCATCCTCTTGGAGGCTTTTCCTCCTCTAAGCTTGTAGAGAGACATTGACTCCACACTACAAGGTTAGGTCGACGTAAGCTGCTTTGCGTCAGCGTAGCTGTGGGAGTGTCTTCATGTAAATTTGGCTCCCCCCAGTATAAGTGCCTCTCTATGCTGATTTAGTAACACCACCTCCCTGAGCGCTGTACAGTCACAGTCAATGTAATAAAGTCGATGCAGTGTCAGTACAGACACTGAGTTGCTTAAGATGACTGTTACTGGCTTCCAGGAGCCATACCACAATGCCCCATGCTGGCAATACAATTGGTAGAAGCGCTCCTGGTGAGGACGCACACCGCCGACACAAGCAGCCAAGTGTGTGCACACAAATGATTTAATAACTGTGGTGGCTGTATGCTGACGTAGGTTAGGTTGACATAATTTTGTAGTGTAGACATGGCTACGGACTGAGTTTGAGTCTGGGAGCTAGGAATTCCTGAGTTCTAATCCAGACGTAATAATAGGGCAAGTGACTTTACAAGTCTGCCTGAGTTTCTCCATCCCTGTATTGGGGATAATGATACCTATGTCAACAGCTCACAGGACTGTTGTGTGATCTTTTGTTATTTGCAAAGTGTTTTGAGGATGAAGGCTGAAATTTCCGAAGGAAGCTAAGAGAGTCAGGCACCCAAATCTCATTGAAATTCAATGAGTATCGGACTTTGGCTGCTTTAAAACTCCCAGCTGAAAAGCCCAATATAAATGCCAATAATGATTATAATTTACTCTGCTGTGTTTTCACATCGAAGAATGTAATTATTTTTTCAAAGCCACTGATCTTTCTAACATGAAGACCTTGATTTATCTCTGCAGTTCATACTCTGAGGCCATCTGACATTAAAGCAATTGCTGCCATAGGAATTTTGCAAACTGTAAGTATAACAGCAAGGTGTGTTGACTATAATACTTCACCGTTAAGAGCTCAGTCCCGTTTCTGTTGAAATCAGTAACAAAACTCCTGCTGAGTTGAATGGTGCAGAATGTGGGCCCTAAAGGTCTGTACTTGCTGGTGGTGTGATCAAGACTCAAAACTTTTCACATGTTTTTAAAGGTTTCGAGTGAATGGAGACAAGAGGTAGCTGATATTAACCACTTACCATAGAATAGCTCTGATTCTATCAGTACCCAACTGACTTCATGCAGGAGGAAATGCAATCAGGGTCTATAAACACTTGCACAGTGAGAAGATATTTGATAAGAGGACTCTTTGCAAATATAGGCATAACAAAATCCAATAGCTGGAAGATGAAGCTAGAAAAATTCAAACTGGAAATGAAGTGCAATTTTTATCAGTAAATAACTATTGGAACAGGTTACCAAGAGATGTGGTGGATTTTCCATCATGTGAATTCTTTAAATTGAGATCGGATGCCTATCTAAAAGGGATGCTCTAGTTCAACCACAGAACTGTGGGCTTTTCCTGGGTGAAATTCTCTGGCCTGTTCTATGCAGGCATTTAGACTAGTTGATCATAATTTTCCCTTCTGGCCTTAAGAATTTGAGTATTAATCTATGGAAGAGAGTTGGACCTAAACAGGAATGTTTGATCAGAACTCCCTTGAGTGCTAGGGAAGCTTGGATACATATCTGGATCAGAATTTTGTAGCCCAGGCCCATAACTACAAAATAACAAAGTTGTTTGTCACAACTACCATATATTTCCTACTCTGTATTCCTAAATACTTCAGAATCAACAGCGAAGGATCTTGTGGAGGTGGTGAGTTTTTTTTGTTTTGCTTCAAAACAAGATTGAAATCCCAGTTGCTGAAATATGAGGGAGTCCATTTGGGTAACTATCCTTCCTGTTGAATCTGAGATGCAGAATACAATATTGCTGCAGCACTAGGAACTGGAAATCCCTTAATTTCTTTGTTGTGCCCTAATCAGCCTGAAATTTATATTGAATGTGTGTTGTGGGATAACTGGAGATGCACAGAGAGGGGAAAACGGGGATAGGAGAAACCAGAAAGATTTGGGGGAATCTCAAACTTGTAGAAGTTTCACAAACAATTTAACATTTTAGGGTCTAATCCTGTGAGGTGATGTGCATCCTCAACTCCCTTTGCGGCTGGCTGTGCTTAGCATCTTGTAGGAAATACTTAGAACCTCACAGAGTTGAGATACGTATTTGTAAAACATCTCAGCATTACCCATCTATCTGCCATAACTTCCTATAAGGTTTTGGGTTGCAGAACTCATGAATTTCTAACAGTCAGAATTACTGTATTCCTCCTGATTTCTCCCCTTTTGAGAAGAAATTATGACACTTGGTCTGCCCTAACTCTTGAGTTTCCTTTACCAGAACTAAGAATCCTTCTGTCTTCCCTTGTATCTCTGCACATGGTCTTCCATATTAAAAAGACTCTTCTTATGTTAATACCTTGAATGGCATGGGTGAGAGACGCTATAGAAAGAAATGTATGAATGGTTTGCATTTAAGGCATACAGCCTTTGGAAAAGGGGACATCTCTAGGTCTGTGTCGGTTCAACCAAAAGCCCACTGAAATCAGTGGGCATCTATCTATTTTAGGATTGTACACAGCCTCCCATAACTGTAGAAGCTGGGCACCTTCCATATAAAATCAATACTAATAGCTAAGTCCCTAGTGGACTTCACAGAGTCTTGATGACTTAAATGGACTTTGGATCATGTCCCCTGTTGGAAAGAGATTGGGCGAACAGAAACTTCAGTATAGTTTAAAAAGCAGTTCATTCAGCTATACAAAAGTGTGGTATTTCATCTTTTAAAACTCTTTTGATACATAGAATGCACCGTTAGAATGTACCAAAGAAATGGTCTCCAAACTGTAAGCGAACTGCAATAAGGAAACCTTAATTATGTGTTGTAATTTAAAATGCAATGGAGAAAAATGCTATTTACCACAGTGAATATCTGAAATACAAAACTGGACTATGACAGAGGTAGTCTACTATTTGCTTTATTAATCGCATTTTTCTTGTTCCATGCTTATTTACAGACCCCAGATTCTAGGATGGATCATGAAGATTTACTCGAAAGGTAACAGTGAACTTTCATTGGTTAGCATTGGCTACTGCTATGATGTCAATTTACACAGCTGCACATGACAGGGATGAAGACCAGATTCTAGGGAGTACCCAATTTTCATCCCATCCACAAAATTGTTCTTGTGCCTGGGTGTGCAAGAGCAGGGTAGCGGACTTCTTTGAAAAATTAGAATCTGAGCCATTATGTCCCTACTCATTCTTAGTCAATATAGTTTTTGCTTAAAGAGCACCTTTTACCCCAGGATGTCAGATGTTTTATAAATGTTGAGTAAGCCTCATAAAAACTATGATGAAGCCTGTATAGTTAGTGGTATCGCCTCCTGCTTACAGATGGGGAAACAGGGAAGGGACTTGCCCAAAGGCATGCGGGGAGCCATTAGCAGAGTGAAGAATAGAATCCATGAGTCCTGATGGCTAGTCCCCTGCACTAACCTTGAGACCACATTCCACGGATGCTGGAATGATCCCCCGTGCTCCTTGGCCATGTTTTATACAGTTTTCCCACTCATCAGGGTTGTTGTTACATTTGAAGTAAAATAAGAGTCTGACCCTCATTTGGTGCAAATATATTTAGCTCCATTGCAGTCACTAGAGCTGTGCCAGTTTACACCAGCTAAAATTCTAGACTAAAATTTAAAAATAATACTTCTAACCGTGCATGTACAAACATACATGCTCACTCACTGGTGTGTGCCATTGCAGGGCCAAATGCATCAACTGGGCACTGAAATTGTTTATTTGCATGCATAAATGCAGCTACTTGCACGCACGCTATTTATGTAAATGTTTAGCAGAGGGGTTTAGGTTAGATGGGAATAAGGTTGATAAGTTACAAACAAATACTGTTGGTAAAGAGTTGACAATTATTACTTCCTTTACCTTTATGTTAAGCCCTGAAATCAGTGTTCTGTTGTGACTCAGCAACAGCGGGTGGCATTACTAAAATCTAGGGAAAGTGGGGGAGACAGATCCCATTCCGATGGGGGAGCAGGTGTAGTGATTTCATCAGCTGTTAGAAGAAACACAGAGCTCTTGAGAAGAAATCAGCACTGTGCTGTAACATGATTTTGATTTTTGAGAAATGTGACAAAAATCAACTCAGGTTTTTCTTCTATTTATAGCCCAGAAAGGACCCTCCTTCAGGCAAGCATGGGAACACTATCAGGTGTGTCTTGCTGTGTTGTTCTCAACACTGAACTCTAAGCAAATCCATTGCCAGGTATCGTTAAATGTGTGGTTGGTCCTGCAGCTTTGCTAGGCTCTTTAGAGAGGGTGCAGCATCAGTGCGTAGTGCAGCCATAAGTGGGGTGTCAGAGTGAGCTAAGGGAGGGCCACTCTGGAGGCAGAATGCAAATCCCCTGGAGTGCAAGGGAATTTCACAGAAT
Organism: Eretmochelys imbricata; assembly: GCF_965152235.1. Lineage (NCBI taxonomy): Eukaryota > Metazoa > Chordata > Testudines > Cheloniidae > Eretmochelys > Eretmochelys imbricata. Next base: position 154,310,956 of record NC_135574.1, read on the forward strand.
AGCTCTCCAGTGACCTCTCCAGCTGACATTTTGGATAGCACTGATTTGCTGTGGAGAGCATTGTAGCCACCTCTCCTCGGGTGCAGAGAGGATCACCACAACACTGGGATTAGGGAAGGTACTCTTTCCATCTCCCCAAAATCTTCACCCTAACAAGTTAATGTCTTCTTCATTTTCCATGGGCACAAATGGGGCTCTTTTTAATCTTGGAAATCCCTTCAGTGCTGGGGGAAGTTGGTTGTTCGTACTCCCTGTAAATATCCTCTCTTCCATATAATGCCCCATGGCGGCCTAAATCCAGCTCTGTGCACAGCTCCTGTTGCTACAATTGGGAGATACCCAATACCCAGGCGGCACCAGGGCTAGAACAGATAATTCCAACTTCATGCCACTGTTTCAAAACTCATAACACAGAGGAACAACATCACTGATAAGAGCGGAGGGTCCCTGATGCCCACCAAGAAGCCTGAGATCCTAGCAGTTTGTGGCTGATTTGATTCTGTTACGGGTGAAGAGGCAGAGTGGTAGTTCCCAGGATCTGGGAATGTGCTGACTGTGTGTGTGTTGTTCAGCTCTTGTTAGCAGGTTTAACCCCTCTGTACTGCATCAGCCACTTCCTCCCAAAACTAGCGGAACAGCGTCCGGAGCCAAAGCTATGTAAGTTCTTTTTTTAGCTGAATAATGAATTTAGTGTTGGTGAAAGGTACAGGGCTGAAAGCCCCATGAGAATGAAGTCCTTTAACTGTACTCAGAACATGCAGAGCAGGGACAGGACAAGCTTTCCTAACACCAAACCCCGCCAATGTGACTCAACTTTCTCGTATCCGGAACAGGAGTGACAAGTGACTCTGTGGCCCAGGGCTGGATTAACTCTCCTGTGGGCTCAGGGCTATTAGATTTTGTGGGGCTCCTGTATACAAGTCTTTTTCCTAATTTAAAACAAAATTATCACAATTATGGCATGGAGGCTATTAACGCTATACTAAACTTGCCTTTTAATTAACATAAAGCCGTTCTGTGGTTACATTTCAGTCTTAAAACATGTAGAATATAGTTACATTAGTTCAAAATAGCCTACTTCTTACCTTAGAACAGCTGTTACATTAGTTTCTTTCTGGGAGGGAGTTTGGGTGCAGGAGGGGGCTCCAGGCTGGAGCAGAGTGTTGGGGTGCAGGAGAGGGTGAGGGGTGCGGGCTCTGGGAGGGAGTTTGGTGCAGGAGGGGGCTCCAGGCTGGGGCAGAGTGTTGGGGTGCAGGAGAGGGTGAGGGGTGCGGGCTCTGGGAGGGAGTTTGGGTGCAGGAGGGGGCTCCAGACTGGGGCAGAGTGTTGGGGTGCAGGAGAGGGTGAGGGATGCGGGCTCTGGGAGGGAGTTTGGTGCAGGAGGGGATTTTGACATGGGGTAGGGGGTTTGGATGCAGGAGGGAGTGCAAGGCCACAGGCGGCTCCCCACTGGCGGGGCAGCAGAGCTCAGCCTGCTTGCCTGCCTGCCATAGCCCCACGCCGCTCCCGGAAGTGGCCGGCTGCTGGCACGTCTCTGCGCGCCCCTGGGGGAGAGGGGGACAGCGTGTCTCCATGTGCTGCCCGTGCCCACAGGTGCCACCCCAGCAGCTCCTGCAGGGATGGAGCTGGGGGCAGGGGCAGCGTGTGGAGCCGCTCTCCCCCCACAGGGGCTGCAGAGACGTGCCAGCAGCCGGTCACTTCCAGGAGCGGAGTCGGGCCATGGTGTGCAGGTAGCCTGCCTGAGCCCTGCTGCGTTCCTGGATTTTTAGCGGCCCGGAGATCGCGATCAAGTGGCAGAGGCTCCAGGATCAACCAGTCGATCGTGATTGACAAGTTGGTGACCACTGAATTGTATATAATTATGGATTTATTTTTTCGGGGCTCGCCTTAGCTCAAGGCCCTGGGCTGCAGCCCGTGAAGCCCCTGCGTTAATCCGGCCCTGCTGTGGCCCATTTAACACACCAGATCTTTTGATTTCAGATGAGCCCTTCCTTTTTGCATCAGCTAAACAATTTAGTGGGTTGAATGGGGGTAAACAGATGCCTAGCAACCTGACTGTGTCTTCGGATTTGTACCTAAGTCCCATGCTGTTCTTTTCAATGATTAAATCTGCCAAAGTGTTCTTTAAAAATGACTTGACAATTTCTGCTTTCCTTTTGTGCAACAGAAGCATACTGGATCAAGCTAAAAAAATGGTGAAATGCATGAAAGAGAACCAGGTATGTTTAAAACACTCAGCATAACAATGAACACCAGCACTTGGGGGGAGGGGGTGGAAAGGGGAGGAAAGAAATGAGAAAAAATAACCAAATTTCAAAACATTTTGAACTTCAAAATGTTGATGAAATTTTGAAGTTCAAGATATTTTTGACCAGTTCTATTGAACACAAAACAAAGGGTCTGTTAGATATGGAAAATGCTGCCTTAAAAAAACAAAACAAAAAAACAGTTACTGAATTCCGGTGTTTTTATTAAAAACAAAATTAGTCTTGCCATCCCAAAGAACCTACTGTTTGCTTCTGAAGACGTTTCTCCCTATTTGTCGTGGTGTTCAAAATATTTGGTTAAAGTTAATCCTAGTTTGCCTCCTGCTAATCAAGGATGCTTGATCCCTATGATGGCATTTGGCCTGCTTAGGAATCCTGCTGGAATATAATAGAATTCAGTAAGTCTCTCCCATTTCCTCATTTCACCTTAGGGTGGAATTATCACAAACGCCCACTGAGTCTGCTCTCACTAACATCAATGGTTGACTTCAATGAGTGCAGAGTTCAGCCAATGCTGGGTGCTCTGAAAATCCTATCCTGAAACTTCATGCACTAATTTCCTTGTATCCTGCCCCATTGTTTGGGTCTAAACAGTTGGAGACCTGTGACTTGGTAAAAGGGTCTTGGCCTAACTGGCAAATGTGGATGTTCAACTGACTCTGTGGCTCACTTACTATTTTCTGTGCTGGGAGCCCATGGCACTACATGGTCCTTGACGTTATGGGAGCATGGCCCACAGGTGTTTGGGATTAGACTTAGCATAAAATTTGGTGAATTCAAATCTCCTGTCCAACTGCTCTTCGGTATGTCTTGTGCAGCACAAGGCTAATGTGGGTCAACAGGCCCCATACACCCATGTTCTCATGTCTCATGGCATCTGCATCACTCACAAGTGTTCAGCTGACTTGAACTCAGCTGATTCTGGTGGTTTCGAGTTTCTGCTAGAGGCTTCACCTAAACCCACAGGAAAGAGGGCTAATGGTTGGTGGGTGGGGAATGCAAGTGATGAGCAGGGCTCTTATCTTCTCCCTAGTGCCATTGGTACACAATGCACCAACTGCTTTCTCTTGTGCTCTTTCCTTTCAGATGATAGATTTCCAAAATGATTGGAAGCTAATCACAGTTTTTTTTAGTGCTGAAAACCTGTGTTCTTCCTGTGCCTCTACCCACCAGGTAAGCTGCCCAGAGTGTGGTCTAAATCTGAGCAAGGAATCCCAGCTCTGACTATGGGACCTTGGGATTATTATGAGCACTGACCTAAAACCTCAGCCATACTAGAACCTGGAACCTGAATCTAAGAGTTACTCATCCAGTCAGGAAACAAACATACCATAAGACTCAAAACAACTTGAATTAAGAATATCATACCAGCTGCAGAGCAAGACTTACCTGCAGATGCTACTGGTGAATAATTTCAATAATGAATGAGAAGAGCATGATCTCTTTACACAGATATTAGAGTGATGTGAACTATGTAAGTACCAAATACATTCTGTGAGCAGAAGAGGCATAAATTAATTCAGTACGTTATTCATTATGAATTTCTTGTCCACCTCAACCCAGTACTCACGGAAGGAAAAATGCTACTCACTAAATCTCCAACAGCACCTCCGACAGCATGGCTGTTTTCCTTAGGGATTTCCCATCTCGTCCAACTCAACCTAGGCTGTGAGAGCTGACAAAATTGAAGACCTAGATGGTATGGCTGAAGGTGGTTGGTATATCCAATCGTTTGCTTTGAGCAGCCAGTGTCCCAAGTCAGATTCTGATGTGAAAGCTAAAAAAAATGAGATGTCTTGTGTGACTTAGGGTATGCCTACACTGCAGCGGGGAGAGGGTCTCCCAACCCAGGTAGACAGAAGTGCACTAGCTCTGCTTGAGCTAGCATGCTAAAAATAACCATGTGATCTTTGTGGCACAGGCTAACCACGTGAGTATGTACCCCTGTTGGCCTTGTGGGATAAGGGTTAAGGTTTGGTCTCAGGTGGACAGCAGAAAAGGAACAAAAAAACCCAAGCTAACAAAAAAGTCTCTTTAAAAGTGTAAATATTTTTCTTTGCCCCTCATTTTTCATTAGGCTACAATGTTACCTTCTTGCTTCTCTTTTTGATGTCTTTATTCTATGTGGGTTCTGGTACCACTCTCATGTCCATAGTATCTGAGCACCATTTAGTAGCACATGTGACAGTTCACTGCATCTTCATCATCCTTCCGAGGAGTTTCACCATTTTGGGGCACTCTGTCCACTGCAGTTTTACATTTGAGCATTTATATTTTGAACTCACCACTAAGCACCTTCCCGCTTGCCCAGCAAATTCAGCTGAAAGGGGTCAAATTCAAACTGGAGAGATGAGTGAGTGGCAGATTCTCCCTCTTCTGGTGTCACTTGTCTCCTTGCTGAACCACCCCGGCTATTGAGTACTTTTGTTTCTGGCTCATAAAGATCCTTTGAAAAAGCAATTTCTCGGTGCCTTTGGTGTGCATCAGGTTGTATTAAATTGTCTGTTTTTTGTTTTTTAAAAAAAATCCCATGAAATGATAAAGCCTGAACCATCTTCTCTCCCCCAGGGCTTTAATCAATCCTCTGAAAATTACTCTATTCAAGGAGTGGAGATGAGATAACAATCTATAAATTCTTGAGAGGCAGTAACACAAAAAGAAAGAAGGAATCATTGAAGAGGGTTAAGGGGGCATAATAAGGAGTGAGCTGAAAAGGGGAAATTTAACTAAGAGGTCAGTTAGACTTAATGGAACATGTACTAAGGAAAGTCACACAAGCACTTTTGCCAGAGGTGGCCAAGAGTGAATTGGATGAGGCATTTACAAGGTTAAAATAGAGGCATGTTACACAAGGAGTGGATGATCTGTGACCTGAGTGTGTCTTCCCGCAAGGAAGGTAATATCTGTATGAAGATCATTTTCTGTTAGTAATGGCTTTATTGAGGTAATCTGCTCCAAGGATGGCATAATAGGTCTCTTCCATTTCAGAGTCTTTAGATGAAAAAACTCTCTCTTTGAGTCTGTGATTTTATGTTTAAATTGTCTAATCATACCCAGTTAAATCATATTATTGGATCCTAGATTCCTCTTGCCTTAGGTGCTGGATAAAGCTGAATTTACAATGTGACTATTACCAGTAGTATCTCTGGTACATTAACTACATGAATGGAGCCCATCAGTTCTGAGAAACATGTGACTTTTTTGCTTTTTCTGATGGTCTTGATGATGGCTTGAATGGTCTTTTCCAGCTCTGTGCCATGAGCACATGAATATTTCCACACACCCTATTCTAAATTATTTCTCTCTTAACAGGATAATCGCTCACTGGACAGCATAGAAAGACTTACCGGAGTCTTGGACTTCTTGTATCAAGAAGTAAGATCTCTTCACCAGGTTTAAGCCTGTACTGTACCTGATTCATTTGCCAGGTTCCCCCAGATTCCCTTACTGAGCTACATGTACAGCTGCAAAGCTACTGGGTTGGATTTTCAAAAGTGGCTAAGTCACTTAAGAGCACATATCTCCTTGAATTTAATGGGATTTGTGCTTCTAAGTCAGTCACTTTTGAAAATCCCACCTATTGTCAACAAATGTTTTATTCACATACACTTTATAGATGAAAAGACATTTAAAAATGGTGATATATACAAAGAGATAACTAGATGTTTGGGTGTCCAGCTAAGGCCTATGCACCACTTAAGCCCTGTTTTGACATCTTAATTGGTGCATTAACCTTGTGACCCCTCTGCACAGGAGTAAATTTCACTCCTGTTGAGCCAGGCAGTCCACGAAAATATCACCATGTTTATTCATTGATGTATATAATACAGGGTTATTGGGGACTAGTCAAACAATCAGACTAGCTAACCCACACAAGATGTCAATCCTCTAGTAATGACTGGTGCAGACCAAAGATGGGCGTCACCCATTTAAAAAGATCATGTTGAGTTTTTTTCCCTTTTCCATTTTCATCTGAAGACCACAGTGCAAGTCATTTCCTGCTTGTCCATCCACTGCTCCAGGCAAATCATTATTTCAGTGAAATATGCTGAACCTAGACCATACTGCTTTATTAATACAACTAGCATTTATGAGTACATCTCAATGGTAAATAGAACCTTTCTGTGTTTACTGTGAATCCTAGCTAAGGTATTTGTATAGCACCCATCAAGAATTTTGTTTTTTCTCTAAGGTCTAATACATATGCAAAAACTATTACTCTTTGAATGTATTGGGCCAAACCCTGAAGCCTTTTCATCATTTTTCACTCAAATCTCACTCCACAGCTCAGCTGTCACCAGGTTCAGTGAGAGTTTTGCCTAAGTCCCATTGGCTCATTATCATCAGAATCTCTTCCCTTCCCTTCTTATGTTTCTGTTCATGTCACTCACGCTCATAACAATGAGATATCTTTATGCACGTCCTTTAGGAAAGCTACGTCTTGATTTGGGAGAAAGGAGGTATGAGAGATTAGTACTCCAGTGTAACAAGGAACATTTCACCTCTAGGCCTTGCATACTTCACTATCTAAATGGTAATTCACCTGGTCAATTGCAATGTAGGTCAGTAATAAATGACAGCTGTCATCACCTGGTGGTCTTTCAGTGATGTATGTAAAATGAGTTGATTGGCCGCAGTTCACAACCACATCACAACCCATCTTCTCAAATTAATGTTACCCGGGCTGGCAGTCACAGGAGGAGGGCCATGGACTGAATCAGCCATGACTGAGATCACTGATTCTTTGAGAGGGTCCCTCCTGGTCAAGGGTAATGCACATTGATGAGTTTGAAGGAAGCTGTACCAGTTCTGTGAATAAGTAGAAATCTTCACAGGCAATAAGAGAGTACTATTTTAAAAATGAATAAAAAGCTCTAATTGCAAATACTGCAAGTTAATTTTCTACCTTTGTTGCTGTAGGTCCCCAAAGCCTTTGTAAACCTGGTGGATTCCACTGAGCTCAGAATCTTCTCTCTTTCACACAGTGATCAGAATAAAATCAGGTAAAGAGATGTTCTTTGAACTACGTAAGGGCCATGATCTCCGTTTAGTGTTCCTGATTGCATATTGCATTTCCACACACCCCAGAGACATGGCAACAATGCCTACATATTGACTGCCCTGGATGTACTAAGGTCTTGTGAGCAGTGCATTTTAAGTTTTTTCAGATGCCTTTAGAACCTAGCAAAATGAAATTCAGCACATTAACACTCGGAATGTTTTCCCTGCAGAAAATTTCTGATTAATGGCAAATAAATTCTAGATCCCAGAAGCCATGAATCTCTGAAAGACTCTGGGATTCTAGAGGCCACAATGTTCAAAAAGGAATATTCTTTGGATTAAAATATTTTATAAACAGCCATAACTACTTATATAGCCATCTTGAAGCACTTCACAAGCTTGCATAGGTGACATTCCACCCATCAGTGAAATGCTCCATGCCAAAGGAGCGCTGGCAATTACATAACAGCTTAGCAATGCTACACTGAAGTTTGGGTCAAGAGCAAAGCTATTTAAGTCAAGAAGAGAAAGATCCCTTCTCCAGTAGAGATTGCAAGTGGAAATTAAGAAGGCAAAATCTAATGACCAACATTTGAATTTGGCCAGTCTACCCCTCTACCCCTCTACTCTTGTAAAAAGTGCCATGTGATCTTTAATAACTACAGCTATTCAGGACATCAGTTTTACATTTCACTCAAAAAATGGAGTAAATAGCCATTGCATAGAACTAGGCAGGTAGAGAGGCCAGATGTGCCTGCTTTAGCCACCAATGAGACTTCATTGAGTTATGGGTTGAATTTGGCACAGTGTTTACTAGCAGTTCACAAATGATAATCAGTGTAGTATAACATATGGTGTGAGAATAATTGCACAGCTTGAGGGCTGCTACCACAATATTAAGGCAATAGTTCCTGTGCAAAGTATTGCAAGAGAGTTCAGTTTGGTAATGCGACAGAAAATGGAAATGATTGAAAGCTAATGCTAAATTATCTGCGGCAGCTAATTCAAGGAGGAGTGTTGCCAACTTGACAGACCCTGAACTAAACCAAGCCTGGTGTATTTGCCAGCTGAATAGGTTCAGAAGCCAAGAAGCTGTCCAAAGCATTGGACATGGAAACCAATAAAATTCTGGCATGAAGTGGAAGAGCAAGGTGTCCCATATGGTTTCTGGTCTTTGTCAATATTCAGCCTTCTGCACTGATGCTTACTGGCCTTCAAAATGTTCTGACACATGACTGTCAGTGGCATATTAGAGTTCCAGTCTTGTCCTCATCAAGCGAAAATTGTTACCTGAAAGCTTGGGTTTTTTTTGTTTTGTTTTGGTTTTTTCCCTCATTCTGCAGTAATGCATCCAGGAAGCCATGTAACTGTGTTGACGAAGACTCCAAACTTGATGACATCATATTGAGATGGTCCTACCAGGTATGGCTTTTTCCATGTTTCTTGTTTTTTGTTCTAGGGTGGTAAAGGTAGACTGCTATACTCATGTTCAAGGTGAGGGAGGTGAGGGGTTATTTGTCTAATACAAATTACCCCATAATCACAGCTCTGCTGACATCTATTCTGGCTCAGTAGCATGGGAGAGTAATATAACATTAGTATCATTAAGCAATCTCAGCACCTTTTGTAGATGCGAATTATTTTATAGCTCATAGTAACACAGGATTTGCCATATCTAATTAGAGCAGTGGTCCTGCTAGTTCAGTATCTTATTTCTAGTACTGACAAATGTCAGATGATTTAGAGGAAGCTGGAAACTGTCTATAATACAAGTGGCTGAATGTGCTGCTGTCTCGTGTTTCTCATTCCTTCTACAAGCTGCAGGGAACCAGTTTTTGTCCTTAAGCGTGAGATTTGATTACCTTCCTTAGCTGCTACTCTTTCTAAGAAAATGGTGTTAATCCAATGCAATTCTCTCAGAGCCACAGGGAGATTTCTAATTGTTGCATAACATGTTTTAATTGAATTACTCCTTTTGTCTTTGGCTACATCATTTGATTATTGTGGTTTATTAGGGATGGAGATGACCTTAAATTCATTTAAGCCATGGATAAACTGTACTGTGGTCTCTCCAGCCAAATGCTGGTGCTGATCCTGTGAAATCATTGTTATCTATCATTTAGAATGACTTGGAAAAGCTGCTGAAATCTGGGAGGTATGATTTGAGGGATGACTTCACCATTATTCTGCAGCCTTTCCTCCAAGAAATAAATCTGCCTCATAGAACGGTGAGTGAACATCAACCATTCCTTCCTTTCTGGGTCACCTTTGGTGACAAAGACAGGAATATTCAGCTGGTCCTTTCCTTTCCTTAAAGGCCTGATCCTGAGATGTGTAACTCTGGTTAAAGTCAATGAAGGTCAGGCATATAGAACACACCTCAGGATTAGCCACTAAGGGCCTGAGTGTTAATCTCACTTACAACAATGTCAACCAGAAGTCACTCTGATTTAAGTCACTTGTGTAAAACAGGTGGAAGTGATCACAGAATGCACCTAGAGGCCTGATTTTCAGAGGTGATAAACCACCCTCCACTCCACATGTTTCACTGGGCACTCTTCCTCCAGGACTTACTGTCTACATTGCTGCCTCACAGTCACGGAGTGGGGAGGAAACCAGGCCAAGCCAGTGCATAGTTGTGGTAACTCTGAATGAGCCAGAGAGTAGCTTGTTGAGCCTGGTCCATGATCTGCAATCAAGTAGACAAGGAGGCGGGTGCAGTGATGGACTCCTGAATTTTCTTAATGTGTTAGACTCTCTGAGCAATGAGACTTCCACTTTGTAAGGACATCGTTTTCAGCTCCCTGGCAGTGCTGATCATCCATACAGGGTAAAGGGCCACCAACGCTCTTGTCCAAGAATATATGAGCTGCTGTAGCAAAGGGATGTCCAGAGACCAGCTACGGTGCATCACCCCAGTCTGCAGGGATGGGATTTCTCCCCTGGATAAGAGCTGACATTAGAGGTGGCACTGCATATTGTTCCCTGTCTGAAAATGGGGCATCAGTTGCAGGTGTAATAGGTTGGTTTTGTTTGTCACAGCTCTCCTGGCGGACTTAATGGCCATGGCATCTTACCAAAGGTCTGGGGGAGTTATGTGTTATTGTACGGATATTCATCTCAAAGGCTCAAAGAGTTAAAGGTGTCTTTAGCCTCTCTCACTGTCCAGCATTACAAACTGATAGATAGGTTCCAGGTTGTTTTTAAACAGAAGCCTTGGTTTTACTCAGTTACATGGCCAACCCCCAAAAGCATCCATTCAAACTGAAAGTTTATTGATTAAACACAAAGAACAAGAAATTAAAACAAGCATTTATACTGAAAATGTGATTAAGTGTTTATGCAAAGCAGCTTAGTCAGACCTTATCAAAATCTTTCTCCTTTTTGGAGTAAAAGTATTGAGTCTCTTATTTTCAAAGCAACCTTTATTTGAAGAAAAGGAGCAGGTTAATTTTACCTTCAGTCCTGATGTGAAAGGCATTCACTCATCCTGTTTGTAACAGACAGACAGGATAGAAAAGATGGGTGAAACATGGCTTTTGTTGATTTTTTTTTTTGGCACCCTGACCCACTGGTTAGTTATGAGTGGATGCTTGGCTGGCAAGTAGACCACAACATCTACTGCTTGAACCCTGATTAGTTACAATCTGGTCAGGGACATCATCCGGTTGGACCTTTTGTACTTCGACAAGGCAGGTTTGGATGGATGCAATATGATTTGACTTCAGGATTCAATGAAAAGCCAAGAGAATGAGAAAGAATAGGAAGAAAGAAACAGTGGGGCAGAAAATAACCCAAAAAGGGAAGGGAATACAATACAAGATCATACATGCCTTCAAGGTGCTGAAAATTAGGTATCCCCCTGGATGGGATGAGGACTGGATGTCATGATAATGTGACGGCTTTTAGCACTCTCAGGTGAAAACAAAGTTCCTTAAACAAGAGGTAAGACAGCTAGCCTTCCTCTAAGGAAGAAAGTCTTTTAGATGAATCAAAACGAGTTGGCAGGTTGAAGGATGAGCTGGGATGCAAGGTGGGACAGGAGATGAGAGGGAGAGCTGAATTGCACTGATAATGTTTCTTTCAAAGACTCTTTTTTTAAGAAATCCAAAAAGGGGAAAAGTGGGTGGCATAGTTCATCCCCCTCATTATTTTGTCCACTGATTAGGCCTAATATCTGTCACACTAATTTTGGTCTGTTAACTTCTGACTCCACATCTTCAGTTTTTACCAAGCATGATTTCAGCAGTCCTGGGATTATATCAAAGTGGCCTTTTTGCTTTAGACTAATCCAGCCTCTTTGTCTGGTTCTCTTGCACTTGTTAAACATTCAGTGTCGTAAACAAGTTGACCTAGTTTTCATGGTTATTTTAACATCTGATGAACTTCCACATACTTTTTACATTTGAGTTCACAATGCGGGTACACTTTGCAACCCCAAAAGTCACAACAGTGTGTCACCGTATGCAGACTGGGGGCTGGTGTATAATTCAAGCAGCCACTAATAATATGCGTGGCTGAACTCGGCTCCGTGTTGACAAGCTCAGCATGGCAGCTGCTCCAGCTGAATACTGCTCTGTGGTCTGAGGGTGCAAACAGCAGGGTTAATGCAGATGTATGAAGGATTGAAGGGTCTGCTCCCCAGGAAGCTCCCCAATAGTTTTTGTATCAAGGCAGTGTCGGAAGAGAGCTTCGCATTCAGGTGTTCCAGGTGAGGTTGGTATATCAGGCTACAACTGAGTTTTACTCCCAAGTATGTGACAACTGATTGAAATGGCTGTGGCTGCCCTTGGACGCTGATGGAGATGGGTTGATTGGCAAGATGATTGTTGAGATGGAAAGTAGTTGCCACAGTCTTGGTTTCACTGAGATTTCTGGAAGAAAATGGACAAAGTATCTGTGTCTTGACTGCGATTCCCTTCAGTTCTGTGGAAGTTGTACCCAGCGTTGGAAATAAGGCTGTCACCAACATACACATTGTTCTCTGCTTGTGTATTGGGAAGGTCGTATGTGTGTATTATTGAACAAAATGGGAGCCAAAACTGATCCCCATGGAAGATCATTGTAGAGACGCTTAATGGGACTGATTTTCTGCTCGACTTGCAGGATGCATTGTCAGTTACTAATAATCTCTTAGATGAACCAGAGCATAGGCCTACAAGGAATCACTTGCAACACTTTAGCAATCAGGCTGATATGCCACATGGTGTCATAGGCTGCCATCAGATCAAAAAGGCCTGCACCAACTTTCTTTCCTGACTCAAATGCATGTTCCACATCTTGAGTCAAAGAACCTGATCTTGGGTGCACCATCCCCTCCTGAATCCAGCCTGAATGCGAGGCAGCTGGGGATAGATGACCTCATTAATCTACATCAGAATTAGTTTCTCCAGGACTTTGTAGGTATCACGTAGCAGAGACAGTGGTTGGTAGCTCTTGGGGTCTATCAGTGATTTACCTGGCTTGGGAACAGCTAGGATCTTTGCTCTGCACTGAACTTTTGGGGAGTCTGCAATCCTGAGTCCAATGATCAGAAACTGAAGCAGCCAACTTTTGATGATTTGGCCCGAGGTGAGAGACAAACTCATTGTGGATATTATCTGGACCGGGAGTTGATGTACAGCCCTGTCATGCTCTTGACTGGTAAAAGGAGCCATCGGGTTCATGTCCACTCCCAGAGACTGCCATCTCTCAGCAACCAACCGTCATTTTAACTGCACAGCTGAAGGCTTTATCTCAGTTAGGAGTTTTGCCATTGGCCACTAGCTGGGATGCAATGGAGTTTTCGGTGATTGGCAATTCTCTTTTGTCCAGACTAGAATCTCTGTTCAGTCTCTTAATAATTTGCCAGGCTTTTGACCACAATGCATGAAGTTCAGTTTGGAAACAGTTTCTTTCTATTGCTATTGCCTGCTTTGATCTAGAAGATGAAAAAGGTCTCTACTTTTATAACCTTGTGTTCATTCTTGGGGGATTTAAATTCCTGATATAGTCTGGCTGCATCAGATGACCATCTAGGAATAACTTCTTGATGGAATCCCTGAAGTATAAATGTCATTCATAGAAGATTAGGGTTGGAAGTAGGGTGACGAGATGAAACGGACAAAATATTGGGACACATGGGGGAAGCCAAAAAAACCCCCCCAAAAACAAAAAAACACCAGAGTGGCCAAAGCTGCAATATCGGGGCAAATGGTGTCCCGACCGTGCATTGGTTGGGACACGAGACAAAGAACTAAAACTCGGGACAGTCCCGATTTTATTGGCACGTCTGGTCACCCTAGTTGGAAGAGACCTCAGGAGGTCATCTAGTCATTGCAGCAGCTAGAACTTTATCACAGAAAGGTTAGGAATAGGGAGGCTGTGGAATCCCTGTCATAGGTTTTTAAGAATAGATTAAATAAATGGCTATCAGGGATGGCCTAGATATATTTGGATCTGCCTCCGTGTGGGAAGGATGGACTTAGTAGATGACCTCTTAAGGTCCCTTCCAACTCTAAATTTTTATGATTCTACCACTGGAATTTGTGGTCTGTTGCTGTCTAGTTTTTAAATTTTCAGCCCTTTTCAGTTCTTTGACACACATGATTTTAAGAATTACACTGTGACAGCACAGGCTTTCCGATACTAGCTGTTTTTAAATGTAAAGCTATATTGCACTTGTTTTCTTCATTTGCTTTGATATATGACAGAGCTGCCTAGACCCACAGGATGTTGTGCATGAGCTACTAAAGTCTGTCAAACACTGTGGCTTTTACTTGAAAAATATTGCACAATATGTGCTATCAAAGGGTCAAGATCAAGTTCTTTAGGCCAATGCTTTAAAATACCTTTAAACATCAGCTTAGAGAAATAGCTCTTTATTCCAAAGCGGGCTCTGTTAATCCTATTAGCATATTCTTCTTCAACCTGCACATGTGACTCTCATTATCACTACCTGCTTTGCAGTTACTCTGATCTTCCTGCTATATCATAGAATGTATTGCCCTTTCAGAGCTGCCTCCTAGTACCAAGTACATCAGTCATGTCTCTGAACAGTGTCCTGTTCTGTCTCTCTACTCAGAAGCTGCAGTGGAGGTCGGCTTCTGGTGCATGTTTACTTGTTCAGATTATTTTATAACTGGGTTTTTCCAGTGCTGAGTATCATTTCATCCTCCAAGCATTGATTCCAGGCCTAATGCATAAATGAGGTAGCGCTGTTCCATCATGTCTTATTCTAAAATGCTTTCTCTTCCAGGGCTGGCAGGTTAATGGCAATTCCGTACCAAAGACACCAGAGGAAATCATTGAAGAGGAGTGCTCTGCCTTGGGCGTGGGTCTCTGGAACAACATGGTAAGAAGTGTTGAAGATGTTAGGGCTGAATAGGCTTAGCACAAATGCCTGGAACCAAGAAGCCAGCCAGTCCTTAAGTAGGGAGGGTTCTGCCCTTAGCAGTACTGCGAGGAATGGGGGAAGCTGATGAAAGCTCCCTCATAGCTACCACCCTCAGACAGGTAGGGAGACTACTCTATATTTAAAGGTGTCCAGAATGACGCAGTCCAGAATGACCTCTCCTGTCAGTTACAAAGCTATGTACACTGCAGTAAGCATTCTGAAAATTCCCTGAGATGTCCTCCTTTCAACATCAGAGTCTCCTAAATATGGGGCAGGCACAAACACGCATCAGGGTACAGAAAAGTAAAGAAAAATCCCTTCTGTCGGTGAGCCTGACTTCTCTCACAGGGTCACAGATCAGCTACACAGAACCCCATTCAAGAGAATGCATCCGGGTCTTGGCCTGGCCTTCCAGTTCCTAAACGGATGTTAGAACAGTTATAACACTACAGCGCTGAGCATAATGGAGTCCTAATCCGTGACTGGGGCTCCTAGGTACCACAGCAGTACAAATAATAATAAACCCTTTTATAAAGTTTTGCCAAAATGTTCCTATTTTGAAGGGGATGGTTGGTCTGGAGGCGCCTCCATTTCTGCCTCAAGGCTTGCATTGGATCCAGGATAGACAGACTCCTTACAGCTGCAGAAGGCTGAAAATGTCTCTTTCTGGGGACTGGTGCTTCAAAGAAATCCGGACTTTCCTAACCCCAGAGCATAAGCACCAAAAGGCAATTCACATTCTCAACATTTGTGCATGTAATTGAATTTGGGCAGAGCTCTAGGTACTTCCACCTCCAACTAGCTGATGGTGACTGCAGATCAATGAGTGCGAAGGACAGAGCACTCTGATTTGTGACTGCAGTTAATTTAATTGGGGGCAAAAATTCAGACACATTTTTTGCACCTGTCTAAAGTGAAGTCTGGTCCCAGTGCTTTGAAAATGCTCCCTTTAGTGTATTTGCTGTTTAGATGTATCTGATCTGATACCAGAATTTCAGTTTAAGGCATTTCCCCCCTTTTTATTTAGAAATTTGCCTCTTCCTTCAAAATTTTCCAGCCTTCTTGTTTGTTTCCCTAGTCATGCCAGCAGCCACATTTCAACACACACACATATTTTTAAAAAGGATTAAATTAAAGCGAATAAATAAATGGTGGTTAGCAGAGCTATGTTAAAGAAAACCACAGGGATTTGTTTTGTTTTGTTTTCTGAGGAGCAGATATTAATGAATGAACCAGATGCTGGCATGTAAAATTAAATGTTGTAGAAGCTTTTTTTAAAACAAAGGGCTGGGGGAAAGCCAACAGGTGCGGAGGAGCACACAGTTCAGGTGGAGACATCCCCTAGGGATGAATTTATTAAAGGGGAAGCTCTATAGCTTAGTAAAAAGGATAGGAAAGAAGTTGGTAAAATACAGGTGGGAACTAGTGAAGAAGAGTCAAACATAAGAGTCCTATTTAAATATAACACATGAAGGCAAAGAACTGAATATTGACAAAATGTACTCGTGCTTATATACAAATGTTAGAAGTCTAAATACTAGGATGGGTGAACTAGCGTGCCCGGCATTAAAGAACGATATTGATATAACAGGCATTTTGAAAACTTGGTGGAATGAGGATAATCAATGGGACATGGTACTACCAGGGTTCAATATATATGGGAATGACAGAGTAGGTTGGGCTGGTGGGGGAGTGGCACTATATGTGAAACAAAGCATAAGTAAAAATCTTAAATAAATCAAGCTGTACCATAGAATGTCTATGGATAGAAATTTGATGCTGGAACAATAAGAGTATAGAAGTAGGAATTTATACTGACCACCTGCTCAGCATGGTGACTGTAAAATGCTCAGGGAGATCAGAGAGGGTACAAAGGCAGAAAATGCAATAATAATGGGGGGTTTCAATTATCTGCATACTGACGGGGTATGTATAACCTAAGGAAGAGATGCAGAGATAAAATGTCTAGACACTATAAATGATCACCTCTTGAGCAGCTTATCATGGAACCAACAAGGGGAGAGGCAATATCTTAACAGAGGCTCAAATTAAATGTATACCGCAAATAAAAAAATAAACAAAACAGTAAGAGAACAAAAAAAAAAAAAAAATCTGAGGAACTGTCCCAGATTGAGGTGTGAATAGAGGAGGTTTTTGAACAAATTCATAAATTAAACAGTAATAAATAATGAGGTCCAGATGGTATTCATCTAAGAGTTCTGAAGGAACTCAAATATGAAATTGCAGATCTAACTGTGGTATGTAACCTATTGCTTAAATCTGCTTCTGTACCAAATTACACCATTTTTTTAAATGCTCTAGAGGTGATCCTGGCAATTACAGCCAATAAGTCTAATTTCAGTACCAGGCTAATTGGTTGGAACTATAGTAAAGAACAGAATTATCAGACACATAGATGAACATATGTTGGTGAACAGTCAAAATGGCATTTGTAAAGGGAAATCATGCCTCGTCAGTCTACTAGAATTTTTTGAGGTAGCCAACAACTATGTATACAAGGGTGTCCAGTGGATACAATGTACTTGGACTTTCAGAAAGCCTTTAACAAGGTCCCTCACCAAAGACTCTGAAGCAAAATAAGAAGTCATGGGATAAGAGGGAAGGTCCTCTCATGGATTAGTAACTGGCTAAAAGACAGGAAACAAATGGTAGGAATATATGGTCAGTTTTCACAATGGAGAGTGGTAAATAGCAGGGTCCCCCAAGGTTCTGTACTGAGACCTATGTTGTTCAAAATACTCATAAAATGATCTGGAAAAGGGGGTGAACAGTGAGGTGGCAAAATGTGCAGATAGTTAAGTCCAAAGCTGACTGCAAAGAGTTACAAAGGGATCTCATTAAACTGGATGACTGAACAACAAAAAACCGATGAAATTCAATGTTGATAAATGCAAAGTAATGCACTTTCAAAAAATAATACCACGTACACATACAAAGTAATGGGGGCTAAATTAGCTGTTTCCACTCATGATAGTGCTCTGAAAACATCCACTCAATATGCAGCAGCTGTCATCAAAGTGAACAGAATTTTAGGAACCATTAGCAAAGGGATAGATAAAAAAACAGAAATATCATAATGCCACTATATAAATCCATGTGTGCAGTTCTGGTCAGCCCATCTCAAAAACAATATATTCGAATTGGCAGAGGTTCAGAGAAGGGCAACAAAAATTATTAGGGCAGTTGGGCAGCTGCAGGGGGTCCCCCATCCACCCACTGCAGCTCGGTCCCCCTGCCTGCCACGGCTGGAGAGCTGTGGGGTCCCTCCACCAGGGCAGTGGCTGGGAGCTGTGGGGTGTGGGGGCTGGCTGGGAGCTCCAGTCCCGGAGCAGAAAATATCACGGAAGGCAATGGAAGTCACAGATTCCGTGACTTCCATGACCTCCTTGACATAATCATAGCCTTAATCGTAATCAGGGTTGTAACCTTGGAACAAAGGGGCTGCATCTCTGTTATCCATGAATGCTCATAAGGATAATGTCAAAGTTCATATCTCAACTCTTCTTTTACTGCAAGGCAGATGCCATGATAAGATGTGTTGTGCTCCGGTGTCATTGTGTTTGGCTCAGTTCCACTAGCTAAATTAATAGGAGGACTGAAAGCCAATTTAAGCACTGTCACATAGTCTGCCTCAGGTTCCTCAGGTTCCCCACCTATAAACCAGGGCTGATGATACTTGCCTAGCTCGCACAAATATTACCAGCACTAATTAAATGATTTGTAAAACATCTGAAGACAGAAAACACTTCCTAAACTAAATATTATTTTTGAATGGGTTTAAGTGCAAAACTACTGAGGTTATTCACACAAATATGAAAGAGTTAGGGCAAAAATCTGCCTTTCCATCTGCTAAGCACAATTTTTTCCCTGTGAAATGTCTATGAAAGAGCTTTCTTCCCACTGGGTGCAAATAATGAGTTTACTTGAAGGGGAGGGAGCTAATTTTGCCAATTTTTGCCACCAAAAATTGCACTTTGCTAACAGAAGGTGGAAACATTTTGTCTGGGATTGGCTCGGCCAATGTTTTAAGAATCCTGGATTTCATTGGCAAACGGCATCAGGTAGGGAAGCCATAGGAGATTCTTATTAAAGCCTTAAACTAGAATCCACCTTCATACCTCTCATCCCCACACCACATCTTTACTGGATTATGCAATTAGCATCTCAGCAGCTAAAATTAGAGAATGTATTAGAACTTTGTCATTCCTGGGTTCATGTGCTCATTGCATCTAGACTATTAAGCCTCCCTTCCCTCTAGTCTTTCCAAATCCCAACTCTCCAGATTCCAGTGTGTGCAGAATGCCACACGCTGCTGTCTTTCTCACACGTATTGTACAAAGAAGTGTGACCTCCCCATCCCCATCCTGAAACAACTCTATTGCCCCCCCCCATTCATTGCAGGGTCCAGTACAAAACTGCACTCCAGGGGCAAAATCCTGGCTCCACTGAAGTCAATTTATCTCCGTATGTTCAAAGCTCTCCATGGATGTGTACACAGCTCCCAGACAAATCACTGCCCTCACCTAGCATCAAACTCCCCTGTCTGCCTTCACACAGTAATCTGGTACCTGTTGGTGGGAGAGCCTTCTTCTCTGCAGTTCGGGCCATTGGAACAGCCTCTCTGTATCACTCTGCTTCACTGACTCTCCATATAAATTCACATCTCTACCGAATAAATATCCTTTATTTGGCCCCCTTGACTACACCTCTTAACACTCCCCTCTTCTGTAATTTATTCTTGTCACTTTAATTCTGGAGACATTTCGGGAAACTCATGTGTGTGTGGCAGACGTTAAGCAAAATGAAGTTGTACTGTCAAAGATGGGCCTTTCCAGGATTTGCTGTCAGCTTCTTATATTTTTGGAGATGCCATTTGAGTCGATGAACTGACCCAAGGCTGTTCATCTCCATGCCTCTACTCTGTCAACACTGAAATCTCTTAGTAAAGCTGGAGATTCTCAGAAAGGCATCTTTCTGAGTAGACTTTCTTATCTGCAATCCCTTTATGGTTGCCTACAATTGCATAAGACTATATGACAGGTAAGAATCTCTGGAGTTCAAAAGGCACAGAAGATTTCTTTATCTGATCAGCATCTCTGACAAGGGGAAGCTCTTACTATCATCAGAATAACATCCAGTGATATCTGCTAAAAAACAAACCCACTGCAGCAGGAGCTGATACGAGATATAAATCATGGCCAGTGTGGCAGTAAATACTCAGCAGAGTAGGAAGGAGCCGATTTTTTTGTCTCCAAAATGCTCTGCTCCTTCCACTTGATGTGTGAATTCCAGGTGCCCTGTAGATGTTTTTACAAAATGCTTAATTGCTGGTCGGGAGCAAGGTTCCAACAAACTTTATATATTTAAGAAAGTGGTTTGTTAAAAATTGGCAGGTGGTTGAGAAAAGCTGTGAGTAATTATTTGTATATTTAGTCCACCACCACATTACCATGCCGATATCTACAATGGACAGTTTGATTAATTTGGGTAAATGCTTTGTAACATTATCTCTGGAAATATATCTAGGTGCTAAGTGCCCTTCATTTGTATTAAAGAATTTAGACAAGAAGCTTTTGCTCTTGTCCTCACTTATGATTCATGTAACAAAATAGACCATGAAAAGTCCAGCCCTACAAGATAGGGAAAAACAAGTCAGTAAGACAAGAACCCTAACTGGGTAGCGACCACAGAGGGATTTGTACTATCCATCATCCTCTATATGCTCATTAAACATTTTACTTCTATTTTGGGAACATAGGAATTGCCCAACTGGATTGGACCAGTGGTCCATTTAGTCCAGTATCCTGTCTTTGACATTGCCAGTAATAGAAAATTCAGGGGAAGATGAAAAATTCTGTGGTGGACCAAATAGAATAACCTGCCCATGGGATAAATACCTTTCTATCTCCCATCAGTTAGGGATTAGTTTATGTCCTAAAGTGTGAAGGTTTATATCCTTTCTAATATTTTTTAAATCTTGTCTAATGTAACTGTGGTTCTTCTCATTATCCATACAAATGTCTCATCCTTTCTTGAAATCTACTAACCTCTTGGCCATAAGCCTGTGACCACGTGTGCCACAGGCTATGGTGTGTAAAAATAACATTTCTTTTTATCAGTTTAATTAAATGGCTCCTCATTCTTGCTTATGAGAGAGTAAGGTGGGAGCTCCCAAATTATTTTTACTCTGCATTCATTGTATTCTATATTTCAGTCATGTTCCTTCCTATTCCTCTCCTCTCTAAACTACACAGTCCTAACCTTTCCAAATGCTTCTCCAACAGAAGTCTTTAAGCATTTGTAACCCTGTCTCTGAACCCTTTGTCTTATTTCCTTTTAGATGGAATGACCAAAACTGAACATTCCAGGCGAGAATGTAACAATGACATATAATAGTATTATAATATTTTCAGTGTTTTCTGTCCCATTCCTTATGCACCCTTGCTTTTCTGACCATGGCTGCACATTGAGCAAAGACTTTCCTTGAGTGATCTACAACAGTGCCCAAGTTTATTTATTGAGTGTTTACAGTGAATTTACAACCCAGCAAGGAGTAAGAGTAGTCCAGTTATTTCTTCCAATATTCGTCTTGCATCTGTCAATATTCAGTTTCATCAGCTGCCATAATGATGCATTAATAGTTGTCCCATCTTGTGGGAAGAGAAACAAGGGGTAGTAAAAAAAACAGTCCTGTATCCAGCCTTGAGGTGCAACACATAGTGCTTTTGTAACAAGCAGTGGCTGCGTGTATTAAAAAAATGGGAGTAAAAAGCAGTACCATCAAAAGCACAAGCCCCGCTCACCTAAGATAAAAGAGCAAATCTATTAGCTGTGATAATAGCAAGCTTGTAATTCTGTGGGCTCTGTTCCCCAGAAGGATGGTGCACATGCAGTAAGGGCATTGTATTATACTTCTGTGACTCTTTATCACAAAGTCGGATCACAGGGAGTGATTAAAAATAGCACCCAAACAAAAATGAAAGAATCAGGGTGGTGCCATTGCTCCGTCAGAGTTAAGATTGTGTTCCATTTTGTACTTAAATGGAAAGTTCAAGCCCCCCCCTTTTTTACATTAAAAACAGTGTATCTGCCCAAATTTTCAGCATATAATCTCTCAGTAAAGCTTGAATTTTCTGAGCAGTTTCAAGAAAATCAGTTAATTAGTCTGAGCTCTAATCATCTAAAAATTGGCCCCTAAAAAAGGTTCACATTTTGAGTCTTGTGATTTTTCTGGGCTTGTGACAGGGGGTACCAGGCTTTCTCTGCCCCTTGCTGGAGGCGTTGCCTCCCTGACACAAAGGTGTCACTGGGGAAAAAGAGACCGTGAGTTTGCACCTCTGGGCACTGCTTAGAGAAGCCACTCAGGCTCTTGTACTGGTTGAGTCAACAGACTTGGTTCTCCAGGGGCTAAAAGGGTAGAGAGGAGGCAGTAGCCAACCAGGGCCTACTAGATGAAATAAGAAGGATTGCCTGCTTCTTCTGAGGGTGAATTCTGGTTGATGCTGGGACAAGAGAAGAGCTCCCTTAACCTAACCCAAAGAACCCCGGCCTGCATCAGGGCCGAATAATCCAGCTGATTTGCCGTTAAAGCAGGCAATAAACTGGTGGTGGTGGTGGTGGAGTTTGAAAACCCTAGGGGCCCTTTTGAGTTGAATTTCAATCAATTGATAAATGACTAGCAAGGGGTGCTGGCACAAAAGGCTTTGCTCCTGGTGAACTTTGACAAGGCCCCTTAAAAACTATTCACTGTAGAAAGCCATCCTCCCTAAACGAATGAAGTGTGATTTTTCCAGAATACAAGGTAGATGGGGGAGGGAGGGAATTCTTGGGGAAGTGTGACTGTTAATGGTAGTGGGGAGACTGGGGAATGGGGTTGGAAGGCTGGCATCCCTACTGGGGCAGAGTTAAGGAGGTGGTGTTAGCTCTAGTGCAGAAATAGGTCATCTCCAGGTGGAGGAGTACGAAGCTGGTTATGTGAGATGCCTTAACTTTTCATTTCCTTGCTTTTGTGGTTTGATGTTATGCATAGAGCCACCTTAAGTCATACACATCACAGTGTTTTTGTGTATTGGTATGTGACAGAGATGGGTCTGCAGTTAAACTCTAGATCCTAACACACTTGATTTACGGCTGCATACCCTTGAGTATAAGACACTTGTGTTCTGTCCTCTTCTAGATGGAACCAGTTGGGAAGAAAGAGCATTATCATTATACAGAGATGCTTCGGGCCCAGTGCCCATCTCAGGTAACAGGACTTTCTTTTTAATGTGGGATTTTAACTGCCTCTTACAGAATTTCCAAGTTATCTAATTGTTTATACAGATGGGTGCCTTTTTTAAGAGACTACGGCTCAGTCCTAAATGTGTGGGGACACAGTTCCTGAGTCTGCTCACAAAGCTTTAGGTTACAAATGGCCCCTAAGCCTCTTTAACTATTTTGTATTGTTAAAATGTTGAACCAAGGATGTTTGCCTGAAAACTGGACTTCATGGCAATGTGTAGTTAAACCACCTTGCCACACTGGATCTTTCATAGTGGTTCAGATGCTGGGTGCATCTCGTCTGAAATGAATAAAGTGAATTATTCTTTAAAGGGAGAGAAGTGTCTGTATTTGGATCAATTTCAGCAGTAAAACGGAGTCCCACACAAAGTGAAGCACTTGGACGAGCGGTGACTTGAATCAATTTTTTGTCTGATCTGAAAGTGGCCAATTGTCTTCAACAGCAGCTGATTGTCTTTCTGTTATGGCCATTAAATGTATCTTCTCTCTGCAGGAGTATCCATATTTGTTCACATACAGAAATAGTAACTACTCGTCTTCCCCTCGGACATCGCAGCCTGAAGCCCTGTCTCAGGTACAAAAAGCCGTGGCGTAGCGTATAAATTAATACGTGACTCCACTGGGTGGGTGGGGTTGGTACAAGAGTGTTGTTGTCTCATGAACATTATTACATGGGGACACTTGTGAATCCAAAGCCTGAGACTCTTTGCTTCCATGCTGTGAATGGCTGAGGACTAAAAGACTTATACTATTGCCACATCCTTACCTAGTTGGATTTTTGTCGCATGGGCCAAATTGTCTTTAGTCAGCCTGAGGCCTTGTCTTGGCTGCTAAAAAGGGTGTGTTTTTTATCTCAAGGTAACTAACACAGATGAGCTATCTTGAAGTAAAAACACAGGGAAGGCAAGACAAGTTAGGTTTACTGCAAGATGAAGTAGGCAAGGTCAGCCTCAGGCTAACTGTTTTTGAGCTTAAATCAGGGGTAGGCAAACTATGGCCCGCACGCCGGATCCGTCCCATCAGAGCTTTGGATTCGGCCCGCAGGACTGCCGCCCCTGTGGCACTATGGGCCCCATGCCACTCCCAGAAGCAGCTGGCACCACATCACCCCTAGCGGACAGCGGGCAGAGGGCTCTGTGCACTGCTGGAACCCCACCCAATGGGAGCTGCTTGGGGTGGTGCCTGCAGGCAACGGCAGCTCATGGAGCCCCCTTCCTCCCCTGCACCCCAACCCCTTGCCCTGAGCCCCTTCCTGCACACCGCAACCCCTCCCACATGCAGCACTCCCTTCTGCACCCCAACCCCCTGCCCCAGCCCTACATTCATGGCCCTGCATGCAATTTCCCCACCCAAATGTGGCCCTTGGCCAAAAAGTTTGCCCACCTCTGGTTTAAATTGTGGTCCAACTGAGTTGCCTTGTTATCACTGTGGTTTTACCTTGGGATAGTTCACTCATCTTAGTTATCATGAGGTTAAAAAAAAAAAAGAACCTTTCTGGCCACAAAGACAAGGCCGAAGTGCAGAGATCCTGGGCAATGTTACTACAGTGCTGAACATTGCAAAGGTGATATTATCCATTGTCACGAGCAAGAGTTCAGTGTGCATCATGGACCAGCACCCCTAGGAACCCACGTGAGATGTGGGCTGGTACTGCATGTCCTAGGTCTGATTCTCATCTCACTTGCTTTAGTGTAATGCCACAGATTTCATTAGTTACTCCTGACTTACACCTGCATAAGGAGCAACAGTAACGGGCCAGTCACTTTTCAGGGTGTGCAGAGATGAGAAGGAACAGTATGGCATGATGAAAAGCAGACCTAGAAGAGAAGGATTGGGCAAGTCATAAGGCCAAAGCACTCTCACTCAAACCAGATAACTCCCCACTTGGTCACTGTACTGGAGAGATATAGGACACACCCATGCTGGAGTCTTGTCCCAAGGAAATACTCACACCTAGATGCCAAGGGTCAATCTAGAAGTTACACCCTGCTGAGTGGGTGGCGGGATCCCAGGCCTGTCCATCAAAACCTTTAAGGAGATTGAAACTAAAGGAGGTAACCGGATGGATAGGGGGCACTACACAAGTTAAGCTATATAATTGTCTAAATAAATGTTAATCAATTTATTTTATCCTCCTAGTTAGCAAAAAGAAGCACAAAATTCACAATAAAGGATATATTTAGTTTCAAATCAACATGTTTTAATGGTTATCAATCAATGAGGATCCATCTTTCTTTAAGAAAATAGCTAAAAAGTACAAATGCAAAACATGATTAGAAATCAGTGATTTAAATCAAGTTTTCCTGCTTGTTGATTTGAATCATTATTAAAATTGGTGATATAGAAAAGCTAGGATAAAAAACCAAGGGGGATTAACTTTAGGACTCTCACTATCAAAAGCACAAGCCCCTACCATTTGAGATGAAGGAGCAATTCCGTTAGCCAGGGGCGGCTCTAGCAAGTTTGCCACCCCACGCAGTCGCCGCCGAATTGCCGCCGCCACCACAGCCGCGGAGCTCCGCCCAGAAGCCTGCCGTTAGCTATGATTGAGTAGCAGGCTTTTAATTTTATGGGCACTATCCGCCAGAAAGGTGGTGCACACACCCTAAGGCATCCTATAACACTTCTGTGACTTTGCCCTTAACTAGGGTTACAGTGCAGGAGTGAATACACAAAACAAACAAGACAAAATGAAAAAATCATGGTGGTATTGCTCCAGCAAAGTTAAGGTTGCTTTTGGTTTTGCACTTGCAGGGGGAGTTCTAGCACGTGACTATGGGTGTTGATTATCCATGTTGGATGAAGGTTTCTGATACCCTGAGAGAGGGATTGGTGGTAAATGACCTGGTAGGAAGGCCGAGCCTTCACAAGAAGAAGGGGACCCCTGGACATCCAGAGGAAGCACTAGAGAGGTGGAAATTTAGCTTAGTCATGCCCAGGAGTTAGGGGATGCTCAAAACAGTGGGTCATCCCCTAACAGAAGCAAATCAGTTTTGAAGAGAGCCCAATATATAACTTGCCAAAAGCATAAGCCACCAGGTGTGCCTATTTATGTGCAATAATTAAATGGTGTGGAATTCAGTTTCACTCAAGGAAATTCAGGAAGATCTCAGTTTGTTTTTATATATAAATCCCTTGGGACACCAAACATTTATCACCATCTGTCCATAAAAAGCATCATGTAATGTCTCATACTGTGTGTACTTCCAGGAAAGGAGTTATGGGACAAGCATTCCCTGTTTTGATCGAAATCCCTCTAATACAGTTCCTGTTTCAGGTACAGATTTTTTTAAAACCTTTATTGAAGAGCTGTTTCAATTGATCTTAAAGGGACACTGTCAACTAGTTTTATGCACAAAATGTAACTTTTTTTGAAGTATTAAATGATTTCATTAATGTAAAAAATACTTCAGTAATAAAAGACGCAGCTTTAGGTAAGCTATTTAAAATTTCCCCTGTGGTGTTTATAAAGCCACATACACAGAATTGGCCTTAAGTATAGGTGAACTACAAAGTGAAACTGGCAAAAGGCAGAAAATTAATCTAACCAGTCTGCCCAAGTAGTAGCATATGCAGTTATAATAAATCTGTACATCTTTAGCCCCATACAGTCAATGATCTCAAAGCATTCTCTGAACAGTAATGATTTAAGCCTCCGAGCGTTCCAATGAGTCAGTGAACTCTGATTATCCCCACTGGACAGATGGGGAAACTGAGGCACAGATAGCAGGCATAATGTCGCACAGGATAAGGAAGTAAAGGAACACCTAGGTATC
This sequence comes from Eretmochelys imbricata, assembly GCF_965152235.1. NCBI lineage: Eukaryota > Metazoa > Chordata > Testudines > Cheloniidae > Eretmochelys > Eretmochelys imbricata. The sequence continues at coordinate 154,337,676 of NC_135574.1, forward strand.
TAACAACCCAGCTTACCTGCAAATGCCACCACCTTCTCCAAAAAATTAAAAATAAAACAGTAAAAATGATGAAAAAAATTAGATATTTAGCGTTATTTCAGTTTAAACAGCCTAAGCTCAAGGAAACATATTTGAAACATTTTGGTTTTTGTAGTCCTTATCCCTTTACTTACAGGTAGTTTTCTCAGAGGTAGATGTGAATTACTGACAGATGCTTCCGGTATCACAGGTTTCTCTGACCTTAACCTTTAATGTGTTCTTGAGAGCTCCCCTGCAGACACAGAAGAGAAATGGATCATTGCAGACTCCTAGTATGGTTCCTGCTTTGCCACAGAGGGAGTTCTTTAGATAAGATTGAAAGACTCTTCAGTCAAATTCTGGTTAAATTATCTGGTTGGCTTAATATCAGTCAGGTTTGTATCTAATTTGGATGTACTCTTCCCAGCTAAGTCACAGTTCACTAATCACATTGAATGGTCCACTCTGTAAAATACCTTGGAGTCATCAGCCTGCCTATAATTGCGGATGGTAGTGCTATCTAACAGTTAGTTCTGCTGACCATGGGCAAGAGAAATGGTAGTTTAATTTCCCCTATGTTCAGAACCGAAAGCGCTTTCAGGAGCCTGTAATGTTGTTCTGCAATTCAGAATTTACTGCTGTGATCTATTTTGTTCCTTTGGCAATTACAATTTTATGTGTTCTTTTTTCAGTATAGTATATTTTAATGGATAACTTTTCTATGTAAAGGTTCATTATGAAAGAAATAAATTAAAAAAGAGGCCAGTTATAGACCCAGGATATATATACACATTCTTAAGAAGTCAAGAAATAACTCAGATGAAGGGAAAACAAATGCTGTGCATATAGAAGATTTTTAATGTATCAAGGTCAATATATGCATATTGGTGCATTGCCTTATATTAAAATGAGAATCTTCTTTCAGTTTTATTTGTCTCACATCACAAATTGAAATATAGGTAGGCATGGCAAAATTTGACTTTTATTTTATTATTTAGACAGATATCTTTATTTTAAAGCATTTTCTATTTTTATTAATTTTAAATGTTCACAGTTGTGCAAAATTATGGGTTTTAAGCAATTCACCCCCTATTTTTATCCATTTAAATTTTCACAGTTGTAGGAAACCACAGCAGGGGGAATCAGACAATGGGGATGGGGATCAGACAATTATTTTATAGTAGATGGTGAGATTTAAAGCTTTATAACTGTTAAAACGCATATCAAGATGTACCAAGTAAATATCCTTAACTCAAACTCTTAAGTTCTCAAGCTCCTTTTTTCCTTTGCCTATTGGTAAATTTCAACTATTGATGAAAATATTTTCTTTTGTCAGTTTCTGTGTACAGTGAAATTGACGTTTACCAACACTTACCAATAAAGATCTAATCCTTCCAAGCCTAAATGTAGGCCAGATTTTTCAAAAGAGCTCAGGGTTGAATTTTCAAGTGCTCAGAACTCACAACGGGGGTCAGATTTGCAAGAGAGCTCCGCTCTCATTCAGGCACCTAAATGTGGGTCATATTTTCAAAAGTGCTTAACTCAGCACTCACCATGCTGAACTCTTGAAAATTATTATTTTGTTGCCTAAATGGAAGAATGGCTTGCTTGAAAACCTGGCTTATAACGATAAGTTAAATGACAACCAGACAATAGGAGAAAATATGTGATACTTTTTCAGATCCAGCCTGGAATCTTAAGACTTCTGTGTGTTTCTCCCCCAGATGGATTTTGGTTTCCTTTTAAAAGCTGTAGCAATACCAAGCACCATTGCTGTCAGTGGAGCTGTGCCTGTCATCAGTCCATTTCTTGGGGCTTAATAAAAACCTTACTTTGGATAGATGTGGAGGGAAATCCCTTGGCCTTCTCACTGTAATTGGTTTGCAGCAGTGGGATCAAGACTTGGTCCAATGACTGCCCTCCTAACTGCTGAGTATTCTGATCAATGCCAGTATTTGTCAATTTATCATTCGAAGCATCTAGGGTCATGATGACCTGGCATGATGACCTGGCTTAACATGACTATTGAACTGGAGTCTCTAGAATGCTTCATACTTATCCCAAAGAAAAGTTCTTCCACTACAGTGTGATTTGACACTTCCCTTCTCCTCCCAATCTTTTTTTCCTTAGTTCACCGTTTGAGGCCGGCGGACATCAAAGTGATTAGTGCGCTGGGAGACTCGCTCACAGTAAGTGCAGATCACTGGATAACCATAGCTGAACTGAATGATATGTTGGGGGATATATGGGGGGAGGGATAGCTCAATGGTTTGAGCATTGGCCTGCTAAACCCAGGGTTGTGAGTTCAATCCTTGAGGAGGCCATTTAGGGAACTGGGGCAAAAATTGGGGATTGGTCCTGCTTTGAGCAGGGGGTTGGACTAGATGACCTCCTGAGGTCCCTTCCAACCCTGATATTCTATGATTCTATGATATGAGGACAGATGTGAATTCTAATGAAAGAGAATAGTACAAACACTGTTTTGCTCTGTTTGGCTACTCGTGTTCTCCATGCTGTCTTGTACCATGGTCCAACTATAACTGATAATCATCTTACAGGTCTAATCTTTCTATGTGCAGAACTCCAATTTAAGTCAACAGGAATGCTGCACACAGAGAACTGGTGGATTATGCTGCACATCACATAAAAATGGTCAGGGTGAATTTGCTATAATTGCATACGTTTTTACAGCTCATAGCTAAAATCCCTAGATACTTACCTTCCTAACAAATAATAAGCAGCATAAACAAAATGTGCCAGTTCTCCAGATGGTATAAATTGGCATCGTTCCATTGGAGTCTATGAAGCTACTCCCATTTGTACCATCTCAGTGTTTGACCCAATGACTGAAGAGCCAAAGTAACATAGATCAGGTGTTGTGTATACTGCACCTCCGTGGAACAATAAGCAGGACTTCTTGTTCAGGCAGATTGTGACTGTCACAGTTCAGGGCAACTGTATTTCCCCATCCGTGGTCTAGCAAGGGCACCCACTCTAGGCTCCCAGTTCATCAGCTGTCACCTCTCTTGGAAGAAGACCCGTTATTCTCTTCCTCTTGACTGGGGTTGTTCCAGGCTGCATGGTTCACTGCCTACACTGTGAGTTTCCCAAAAAGCCAGACTGCCTAAGCAGGCCTGCTTTGCTTTCTCCTCAGAGGCTATAAACAGTGTAATTGCCCACAGTTATAAGGTACCACACAGCCCTTTCTAAGCAAGCACGTTCATTATTAATCAATACAGAGAAAACATATTACAAACAATACAAGGACATGCACTCATGCTAATAGACTTACTAGTGATCACTCCCAACTCAACAAGGACTCTGGCAGGTGATCTGTCTTTCAAACCCCACCAAGAGGTGTTTCTGTGGTTACAAGTTCATAACAGCTGTTACTCAGAACAAGCACACAAGAAGTAATTCTTCTGCTCTACTCCATGCTGATAAGGTCTCAACTGGAAAACTGTGTCCAGTTCTGGGTGCCACATTTCAGGAAAGATGGGACAAATTGAAGAAAGTCTGGAGGAGAACAACAAAAATGATTAAAGGTCTAAAAAACACAAGGAAAGATTGAAAAAAATGGGGTTGTTTAGTCTGGAGAAGAGACGACTGTGGGGTGGGGGACATAAATTTTCAAGTATATAAAAGGTTGTTACAAGGAAGAAGGAGAAAAATGTTCTTGTTAACCTCTGAGCACAGGACAAGAAGCAATGGGCTTAAATTGCAGCAAGGCCGGTTTAGGTTGGACATTAGGAAAAACTTCCTAACTGTCAAGGTAGTTAAGCACTGGAACAAATTACCTAGAGAGGCTGTGGAATCTCCGTTATTGGAGGTTTTTAAGACAAACACCTGTCAGGGACGGTCTAGATAATACTTAATCCTACCTTAAGTGCAGGGGACTGGACTAGAAGACCTCTCAAGGTCCCTTATAGTCCTATGATTCTATGCATAGGTTAGCATTTTCCTTATACAGCTGGTGTCTTTGATATTCAGAGACTGCAAATAAGCAATCAGCAGCCAGTGCTTTTCTCCTCAGAGTGTAGCATCCATAGCTTGGGTCTGGAGGTGGGAATTTGCACTTGTTTCCCTTGAGTATTTCCTAGGAAATCCACTCAACTTTGTTTGCCCCAAAAGTTCCTTCTTGTCTGGCACGTTGTGTAAAATGGTCTTTTAACACTCATAACTAAGGCTGCGTGTCTGTCACAGAGGTCATCGGAGTCACGGGAGAGGTCTCAGGGCTGGGGCAGGGGGTTGGGGTGCAGGGTGGCACTTACCTTGGCGGGGAGGCTCCCCGAAAGTGGCTAGCATGTCATTGCAGATCCTAGCTGGAGGGACCAGGGGCTCTGCGCTCTGCCGCCTACAGGCACCGCCCCCACAGCTCCCATTGGCTGCGGTTCCCAGACAATGGGAGCTGTGGAGCCGGAGCTTGTGGCGGGGGCAGCACCTGGAGCCTCCCTAGCCTTCCCTCCCACTAGAAGCTGCAGGGACACGTGGAGCTGGGTAGGGAGCCTCCCAGCCCCACCAACTCTCTCCCCCCAGCACCACCAGGGGTCCCAGGCCGTGCACCACCACCTGGCTCCCTCCCAGCACCAGCAGGGGTCCCGGGCTGCATGCTGCCGCCTACCCCACCCCACCAGCAGGAGTCCCGGGCCATGTGCTGCCAGTGTATTTATTCCTTTTATCTTAAATGAACTTAGAGCTGTTTTGGAAAGTTTCAAAAAACAGGGACAAATTGTCCTTGAAAAAGTTCCCATTTTTGACAAGCTCTAAATTAACTTCCCTTAGAAGTCAATCATGTCTAATGTGGGTTACACCTCTGCGTCATCCCATCAAGAATAGACAGGCTAGGTATGAGTCAGTGGTGTGGAACTGAAATACCCTCAATCCTTTTAAGAACAAATACTGAATCTGGAGGGTAGCGTGGCTCATTAACCCCCCTTCTAATTGCTTTCATTATGATCAGATAGAGTGGATGGCTTTATCTGGAAGGTCTGTTCACTCTCTCCCTTTCCCTTGGTATCAGGCAGGTAATGGGGCAGGGTCCAAACCAAACAATGTTCTCGATGTTCTGACACAATACCGAGGTCTCTCTTGGAGGTGAGTGCCCTAAAATTCTGTCCCATCTAAATGTTTGTTTTTGTGCTTGGGGAAACTGTCATGGTGTCTGAACTCTGGGCCCTATGGCTGCTGAGATACACTTCTTGTCTGGCATAAGAATCTCCCTAGACTACTACTGAAAACACTGGAGAGAGCTTGTTGTGACAGGCTGACAATGTCTTCCTGAAATATCCTATTCAGTTAGTAGGTGTTGATCTTATTAGGAAATAGTTAAGTGGGTTTTCGTGACTTGGGTCAGGTGATAGTCACCTGCCTCTGAATATAAAGGAAGTGCTCTCCTGAGAGGATCTAAGGTGTGGGCTGAGCACTCCCAAGGAGCATCCCAGCTTGGGGAGGAGCCCTGAGCTAAACTTTGTTCTTATTCATTTCTTTGTTGATAAAGCCAAAGCCAAATCCAAAGAGGGGAGTGAGTTTGGCTTCACTCTCTGTGTGGACTTTGTTTTAAAGCAGGCTGGGAGTGGCACCTGTTCACGTCTGTATTCTTGTTAGGGAATAAGATTTTTCATTCATTTGAACAAACTTCAGCCCTCGTTCCAAAGCTCCAGCCTTGCATATGCACACCTCCCATCCGAAGTCAACAGGAGTTCTACCTGCAAATGGACTGCAGAATTGGGTCCCCATTGCTTCTCTCACTCCACAAAAGGTCAATATTTCTCCTGACCCTTTCCCCACTCTAGCTACATTATACAATCCGTACAGGCCTGGACTTTTACATCTGGCACTGGTATTTACTACACAGTTCAAAAGCGCCATATTGAGAATAACAATATTCTCTATTTTTTGTAACTATGAAAACTTTTATGTTTTAACTGTAATCTCAGCCTGTTTTTCCCTCATTTTCATTCGTGCATTTGTAATTAGAAATATCAACTAGTGTAGTGTATTAAAATACCCTCATTCCAGATTAAAGGAACACTGTACAAGTAATATAGGCCCAACTTTTTAGGCTTTATTTTTTAAGGAGGAATTTGAAAAGGACATCTTTATAAAAATCTAATAACAGATGGATCTCCCTAATTTTTTTTTAGTACAAACACTTTTTAATAATGTAACATTCCACATTATTAGAAGCAGAATTACAGAAGAATTACTAGTGCAGGAGAAAGTGTAAATGTGTAGAAACAGAAAGTGAAACTGACAAGTCTAGTTTCTTTCTTCAAACTGAGTGAAATAGAAAAATATATGTATATAGTGATCACTCTTTAATCCAGTAGACCCTCAAAGTTACAAACACCTTGGGAATGGAGGTTGTTTGTAACTCTGAACAAAACGTTACAGTTGCTCTTTCAAAAGTTTACAACTGAACATTGAGTTAATACAGCTTTGAAACTTTACTATGCAGAAGAAAAATGCTGCTTTTAGCCATCTTAATTTTAAATGAACAAGCACAGAAATGGACCTTGTCAAATCTTTTTTTTAAAACTTTCCCTTTTTTTTTTTTTTTTTTTTTTTAGTAGCTTACATTTAACATGTACGGCACTGTATTTGCCTTTCTTTAATTTTTTTAAATTTTTTTTGGCGGGGGGTCTCTGCAGCTGTCTGATTGCATACTTCCGCTTCCAAATGAGGTGTGTGGTTGACTGGTCAGTTCATAACTATGGTGTTGGTAACTCTGAGGTTTTACTGTCTTTACAGTGTTACCTATTTACTAACATTACCAGTATACAGGCATAGTATGAATACTATAGTCATGATAATAACTCACAAAGGATAATTGTATAGATTTTAAAGGGGAACACTATAGCAGAAATGGTGGAAACTACATTCAGTGTTTAAAATTCTCTCATTTCTTTCACTTAAAAGACTTTGACATTCTGTTTACATGACACCTTTGATTTTCTTGTGGCAAACGTACAATGTGAGGCATGCACAGAGAGTCCGTCTTCAACAAATTTTATAACCAACAATAAGGATCGCAGCCTGTAATTTTCTTTGTCTGTGTATATGTATATACGCATAGAAACACCGTTAGGGGAACACTCTATTACTTATTCCAATACCTTAGAAAGTATATACTGTTGACTAAAATTTTTGAACTATTTTTGCTTGTTTATTTCCATATAACAGTATTGGAGGAGATGAAAACATCACCACAGTCACGACACTAACAAGTAAGTACCTGTTTCCCTAACGTTGGTGTATTTTTTGAGCTGTTTAATAATTTAAAGAACAGACATGAAGAAAGGTTTGCAATTTTGCAGCACGGCACACTCAATCACTTTGCATTCACTATCCAGTGGTGAATAAACTTTGCTTAACAGCCACAGTAATTTGCTGTGCATGACATAACAGTATGTTTTGTAATTCCCTGGGATTTTGGATGGTTCAATATTATTCTCGGTATATTATTCTGTCTGAGGTACTTTTGGAACGGATGAATCAAATTGTCTCAGTCCTTAGACTATAGAGACTACTTACTTAACTTTTCTCCTTTGCCCATTAAAAAAAAATATCTTAAATAGAGCCATGCTGCAAGATTTGGAGTTCATATGCCTGAATGTTCAAGGGTGATTGGATTTGGAAGGTTTTCAGTTCACTATAAAAGATAAAATCCATTTACAAAATTCAGATCCAGATTAGCACTTTGGTTTTTAACAACTCTGAAGATCTGGGAAGTTTGGACAGATCCAAACCCATCTCTAAATTTACAGTGAGTATGTAAGAGTTTGTAACTTGATTAATATTACGTAGTCTTGTATTACTCAGCAAACTGATCAAAATGACATTGCCGGGCATACTGCCCATGTTGTGCAACCAGTTGAAATAGACATCTGAATTCATTAAACTGAGTAATCTGGAGGTGAAACAATAATTGAGTGGTGAGATTTTTGCACCCACAATATATTAACGACTACCTTCAAGTTATTAACTGGGATCTGCTAAAGTCCTTCTGGGGCAAGTTCTGGTTTTGGCTCCATCTCATTACCCACTGAATTAAGTTGCATTTCATGGGTCTCTTCTTTTCCAGATATTCTTCGTGAGTTTAATCCTTCCCTTCAAGGCTACTCCATTGGCACAGGGAAGGAGAACTCACATAATGCCTTCCTGAATCAGGCCGTGTCAGGAGCTCGCTCTGAGTAAGTGAGGACAGATAAATACTTTTTTTTTTTTTAATGGGGAGTAGATTTTTTTTTTAAGTTCCAATTAGAGAAGTGCCAAACCTGGAATGTTCTTACAGGTCTGTGAATGCTCCAAATGTCAGTAGGTTTAGACATAAAATGGAATGTAGACACTCCTAATGTTTGATTTTGCAAACATGGCTAATAAAGATGTGTAGAACCCAAACTTGTCCTCCATACTTCATCTCTAGTCTGACAGCTAAGAAATTTGCCAAGGGCCAGTGTGGCTTTCCTAATCATAGTAAAGGAAATCTTAGCAGTAACAATATAATATTTTGCCCTTCTCTAGCACTTTCATCCAAGGAGCTCAAAGTGCTTTACAAACATTGACTAATGAAGCCTCATAGCCCTATGGTGAAATAAATTGTTATTCCCACTTGACAGAGGAATGTGTGGAAGGAGGGGGTGGAAGAAATCCTGGTCCCATTGAAATCAGTGGGAGCTTTGCCATGACTTCACTGATTTCACCCAGGGATGCTAAGGGACAGAGAGGGTGTTGAGCTGCCGAAGGTCAGGCCATGGCAGAGTTTGGAATAGAACCCAGTTAGACTATGTTCAGTCTTCAATGAAATTCATGTCAACCCTTTCTCATCTTATTGTAAAGGTTCTTTGTTTGTATTAATACATCCAAAGGGCTCGTAGTTCCTTTATTCTGCCCAGAGGCGGATTTTGAAATTTATTTTTATGTCAGTGTGTACCGCGCAGGTTGATGCCATATAACTTCTTATAACAGTAATCTCACAGAGGTAGATAACTCCCAGTAAGTGAGAGATCTCTATGGCTGCTATCACTCAAAGAGATTATCCTGGTCGGCTGTATCCTTCCAGTTGGCTGTAGGTTGAAACAAAATAAAATCAAAGTATAAAGAGGGGATTTTTTAAAAAACGGTGTAACTACAAGAAATGAAAGACTGTTTCTGGATGCAATTCACTGGGAGGCCATTTTTTAAGTTCCCTTAAACCTGCACTGCTCGCAGTGACCCATCGTCCCATTGAAAGGGGCTGGATTTCTCTCTATCTCTGTCACAGCTCATTGTCATTTTTCTAACAGCACTGGTCATCGGCAGGGATGATGCAAGGCAATCTCACAGTGGCACTTCCAGCCACCAATAGTCCAGGGAGGATATGACTCAACTCTAGTCTTAAACTTACACACACTGCTATTTGAGGTCCTTTGGCATGGGTAACCTTCTGCCTGACCAGGAACCATCCTCTTAAAGCTAAAACCTTCAAATATGCTGAATTACAATAGGCCAGTCCCACCCCAAAATCGATTCTAATGTATTTCTCTCTTCCATCGGGGATGGTGCACTATGTAGCCTTCACACAGCACCCACAGTGCCAGATGCCTGATGGATGCTAAATGTTTCTTCACTGTTTCTCCAACTCCAGATGTGGCTTATTTCTGTAACTATATTTAGTCCAATAAAAGCTGCAACTGGAGTCTTCAGTTCAATACCACGTTGTTTGAATGGGTTTTCATGAACTCTGCTCATTCATCTGCTTTTCTCAATGCCCTATTTATCATGAAGTGTTCATCAGTCGACTTCTTCTTTTTTAATATTTAGGAATGTCCCTTCGCAGGTGAGGAGACTGGTGGACCTGATGAAGAATGATACTGTGAGTTTTGGCTGGCATGAATATCTTTAAGTATAATGCAGCTGTCTTGGGTCATTAGTCTCTAACAGCACAACAGATCAACAGTAGATGTCAGGCAGAAATCTATGGGTAGGGCAGTGATAAAGTGAATAGAATGCAACATCCCTCTGTGCAGTGTATGTTTCAGCATACCATCAAGTTGGGCTTTTTGTCTTCTTTACATAAAGGGGTTTTTTACAGTGAGATAACTAATGCACGCTACTTACCTTGCTGTAAAATCCTAGTGGAGACAAGTTTTTACCATTAAGAAGTTAGGCAACTTGGTCTACGCGATACCCCAGCTGGTGGTTGACTTTGTAGAGCTTAATTCACAATACAGCTATAGCATCTTGTCTCCACTGGAATTTTACAGCAGGATAGCCAACATGTTAGTTATCCTGTGGTTTAAAAAAAAACCCAACTTCTTTGCAGTGAAGACATAGTCTGAGTTCCCACAGCAGTTGCCTCCAGCCATCACTTTCTTGGAGTGTTGTCCTGTTCTTCCCTCCTGCCAGACCGGGACCTTACATTGCAGACCTTTTCAATTGACTGTGATCACCTCAGCAGACCTGACCTGCAGCTGTGTCCCCTGAGAGAATGACAGGGTTAGCCAGTGACCAGCCAGTTATCACAAAGTTTGTTTTATTCAGAACAAAAACAAGTCAGACAAAAGGAGTTCTTGTGGCACCTTAGAGACTAACAAATTTATTTGAGCATAAGCTTTCGTGAGCCGATGAAGTGAGCTGTAGCTCATGAAAGCTTATGCTCAAATAAATTTGTTAGTCTCTAAGGTGCCACAAGTACTCCTTTTCTTTTTGGGAATACAGACTAACACGGCTGCAATTCAGAGAAAGCATATCTTAAAAACAATAAACAGCTTCTACACATGCCTAGCTTAGTAGGTGGTCACCCATCTTCCACATGGAGACCTGGAAGATCTAAAAATACTTCAGGTCTTCTGCAGGGCCTGTGTCTGTGGTCACAGTCTTATGCCTGTCAGTTCTTGATAGTGTCTGACTCTCCCCAGGTCAGGGCTGCCATTCTATACAGATTCAAGCCCTTTGTGTGTTTTGAACCAGGTCATACCAGTGGTGTCTCTTCCTCAGGGTAAACTTAACTGACTTTTTATCTGTATTGTTTCTAATGGAGATTGGCATTAATTACCCTCCATTGCTTTTAGTTCCTGCAGGAAATTTACTTATCCATTTAGCCAGGAATACAATCACTAACAAGCTCATAAAGATACATAAAATAAAATTGAACAGTAGACTTTGAATATTCCATGATTCCATCGCATCACATCTGTCACCATAGTGCTCAAAGCCCCTCAGCCATGACCAGAACTCCATTGTGCTAGATGCTGCACAGACACACAGAAAGACATAGTCCATGCCCCAAAGATAAACATAATTCTCTTTTAACTTGTTGCAGAGCAATTTTTTTCTTATCTATCTTATCTTATCTTTTTTATTTTATTTTATTTTATTTTTTCCCCTGAATACAGAAAATAAATTTCCAGGAAGACTGGAAGCTCATAACACTCTTGATAGGAGGAAATGACCTGTGCAAATTCTGCAACGATCCAGTAAGTCACTAGGGATCTTAGATCTGTCTCTTATGTGAACTTGAAATGTCATTGTTATTTGGTACATTTTGGAGAGTGGAATAGTGGAGCTCAGCTAGGTAGATTTAATGGACCAAACTGGCTAGGCCGCATATGGACAGCTCTCAGCATTCTTTTGAGACTTGACGGTCATTCAACCTGAGATTGAGATAAAGTAATGTAATACTGTTAAGAACGGCTACTGATTGTTTTATTGTAACTACTTTATTTTGCTACAAACTAAGATAACTTTCTGTTGATCAAGTTAGTTCTTTCCATACGTAGATAAGATAATAAACTGTCAAGAATATTCCCCATTTCATCTTACCAGCTATATCTTTTTTCCCACCCTCATGCTGCCAGAGTCCAACATGATGTGTATACTATGAGATACATGGACATGAGAGAGGTTCTATCCACAGTTCATGGCAAACTCCTGATTAATGTCCAGCCTCCTCTATGCACCTCTCACACAGTGGTGGTACCTTGTTGTTTTCCCTGTACACTAAGAGCACAATGTGTGCTTTCCATTCTAGATGACTGATTTCAGATAAAGGAAAATAAAGACTGTAAAGTCTCCATGAAAGAAAGAGAGCAAACACAATGACTTACTAACATTCTGCATCTGAACTGAAACACAAGGTGGCAGGGGTCTATGCAGGAGGGTGGGAGCCTCCTCTTCCATTCAGAGGAGCATGATGTTTCCTTTATGTTACAAACTAGAATGTGGCTTGGTGAGCAGAGAAACAGGAAATACATAAGGGAAATGAGTGTGTTGTCTGGGTTTATAGAGTGGACTAAGGGGGTGTCATTAGGAACAATGGGATGAAATTGAGCCAAGCAGAATTAAGGGTGAATATCATGTGATGGGGGTGGGAAACACTTTTAACAATAAGGTCTTATTAGACTATTCCATAATCTCATAAAAGAAGTGGTAAAGGCCCAATTACTTGATACAATTAACAGAGCTATTCAAGTATATTGTAGAGGGAAATCTTGCCCTGGCAGAGGGAAATGGACAAGGTGACCTAACAGACTTTATCTCACACTAATTTCTCTGTTTGTCCGGTACACTTTTCTGCATGGGATGTACTTGCAACTGAGATTTCATGGAACTCAAGGACTAAATGGGAGTCAAGTTGCTAATAGCCCACACGCCTGACTTAGAAAATACTTTAATATTTTACATTATATGAGAAGAATGTTTCTTCAGACTGACCTCCATTGATGAAAGTCTTAGTGATGGGACAGCTGTGCTTCTGATACTACCTGATAGTGAATGTGGAGGAAGTTGTGACATCTTATCAGTAAGCCCAGCGGAACTGGCTCAGTGAATGGCCTCTGATGGTGGCCAAATCCTTCTTTCCTATGATGATACCCAAGAAGGGAACTAGGGAAGCAGAGATGCTCCAGAGCTACATGTTGTGCCAATGTACCCTGAACCAAGAGTCCAATCACTGTAGTCTAAGAGTCAGCTAGTAGCTTCTGTATCTGCCTGAGGAAACAATGCCCAGAACTAAATTCAACCCTTTGTTTCAACAGGTGCATTTTTCTCCTGATAACTTCATCAACTATATAAAAATAGCTTTGGACATACTTCACAGAGAGGTAAAAAGAAATCTTTACTGCTAGCCTAGGGAGAGGGGTCCAATAGGAAAGACTTATTTCTTGAGCTTCAGTGGTTAGTTCTGCATGTGTAGATGTTTCATAGAGTAATCTCTAATCCAGGGGTTCTCAAATTTCATTGTGCCGTGACCCCCTTCTGACAACAAAAATTACTACACGACACCAGGACGGGGGACTGAAGCCTGAGCCCGGCCAAGCCCCGCGACCCCAGATCGGGGGGCTAAAGCCAAAGCACAAGGGCTTCAGTCCTGGGGAGGAAGGGCTGTAACCTGAGCCCTGCTGCCCAGCGCTGAAGCCCTTGGATTTTGACCCCGGGCAGTGGGGCTTAGTCTTCGGCCCCAGGCTCCAGCAAGTCTAACACCAGTCCTGGCAATCCCATTAAAATGGGGTCGTGACCCACAGTTTGAGAACCGCTGCTCTAATCTGTAGGAAGAATTTAAGGAATTATTTTACAGAAAGAATGGTGATTGCGGGGACTGGAATTCCACCCGATGTGTTGGGCGTCAAGTAATGTAAATATATTGACAAATATATGGTATTTCATGACAATCATGTAACTATGCCTAGCAGTAGCATATCTGCCCACTCCCTGTACAGCACAGCCCCTATTATTTTTATTAAGGGACATATTCTGATATCCTTTTCCTAGTTGAAGCTAATGGGACTATTCATGGAGTACGGGGCTCCTCAGCATGAGTGAGGGTATCAGACGCTTGCCTCAAGAGAGCAGCCGTTTTGGGATCTGGCCTTGTTAGAATCATGCGTCTCAGTGGCTGCAGCTCTGTATTTAAGGTAGAACAAACCCAATTTAGGATTTTCTGTTGAGATTAATACTCAGCCAGCCCACTGGAAACCTCTAGTGGAAATAGTAAAGGTTGTTTGGATCAGCAGATTAAGGTACATGTTATATTAGCAACAAAAAATCTGACCAGCCCCTGACCTGCTTGCCTGTGCTCGGAAGAGCAGGGGTGGCACTACTGTTCTCTGTGAGCTTGCTTTGACTTTGTTTATTCTCTTGGCAGGTTCCTCGGGCATTTGTCAATCTGGTGACAGTATTTCATATAGTAACCCTCCGGGATTTGTACCAGGAGAAGACCATTAACTGCCCAAGGCTAATCATGAGGTTTGACAGACTTATGTTCCAGCTCTCACCCGTATTCAGGAAAAGCTGTAAGATCTTCAGTGGAAACCTTCCCCTTGAAGGAAAAGGATTACAATATTTCAGATAACTAAGTACTATTTTCCTGTGTGAATATAAAATACATACACAGTATAGATTATATTTTCAAAGCAGTGTTTAAAAATACCTGTCTCTCTTTCACTGTCTCCAGCTTGCACTACTGCTGATGGAACTGCCTTTTTAATTATACAACAGCAAATTAGACTTCCAACTGCAAAATTGATTAAGAGCTAGCACACACAGATCAGCATTACATTGTTTGACAAAGGCAGCTAATTTTCAAAATTATTAAAATGAGGGTTTTAAAAAGCTGATTACGTTAATCCAGTTTTATTTAAATTGCAGAATTTACCTTTCAAAGTCTTCTGCTTTCACATATGTTCCAGTGGTGAGCTACATTCTTTGAGCCCTAACCTACATTAGCTGTCTCTCACCAACTGGTGGTTGTTAGCTGGATTGTTAATTAGTCTTTCAATTACATTTGTGGGATGTTTAGTTACTCATTATGTTGCTTCCAGCAGTGGGGAGAGTAGGAAATCTTTCTCTCCCTGTATGCATATACTGAGTAACCAGGAGATGTGGGGAAAGAAAGGAGGTTCCTTCTCTGTAGTGAAGTTAGTAGCCATTTCCATTAGTGGCCAGGCCAGGATTTAGGGAGGCCCTGTGTGTTGAAACTATGCAGCACAAGCCGTGACAGCCCGAGAGCTGGAGAACCACAAGATTGGTCTGTGCTCAGCACCCTCAGTAGCAATCCCTGTTCTATTCATTTCAGCTGCGTCCCTGAGGACATCACTCTGACACGATAAGGTGGTGGGAAAGATCGGAAGGGCCCTGTTGTTCACTGAGTGGAGTTTCACAGAAGGAACATGATGACACAGCATTTTGCTGTGATTTAGCGGCTCTCTGACTGTTAGTGACAAAGCAGCTCTTACAGACTGAGTGCTGTTGGCTTAGAATATCGTCTCTATTTTGCTGCAGTTTCCCTTTAACAAAGTACAAGCTTATCACAAGATCCTAATCACTAGGACAAGGCCAGGATGAGAGCTTGTGAGATTAGAGCTGAGTTTCTCTGATCCCTCAGAAATATATCTTTTACCTTCCCATCCTAACCAAATGTCCTGCTGTAGTACATTTGGGTCTCTCTGGCAGCAAGGGGATTTAGAGGTCTGGCAGTGAGCCAGGTGTACAGAGGTTTAAATAGGCACAGTGTAGAAGGCTCATGAATGGCATGTTACTGACCTACATTTCAAAATACAACTTTGTACTATGTCTTTCGAACTGTATCCCAGAATGCCCTGTAGAGGTAAATAATTTATCTCTGTCTTGGCTCCTCTTTATTAGGACATATAGGCTAAGTGAGCATACATGTGCTGTTTCTTTAAATCTGTAGCAGGAGACCAGGAGAAGGGCTTGGGCAAGGTTCTAGGTAGACACTATAGTGAAGCATTATTTATTTGTTTATAATTATAAATAGAGAGAGGGGGAGAGATTAGCTTTAGGGATTGTATCTTTTTCCTTTTTCTGCCAAAGTTCTTTTTCCAGTGTTAGAGTAAGCTACTCTTTCTGATGTTCTTCACTGTAGTGACATGATAGAGGGAGAAAAGAGATGTTTTCTGCGGAGATTTGTAATGAAACGGGGAGTAGAGGTGTTGCCAGGTGATAGGAGCAGCAGGGGTGAGATTGCAAGGAGTTACTGACAGGGCCAGCAATGGATGAGGGGAGATAGATACAGGTGAGGGGGAAACTGGAGCAAGTCTATAGAAATTTTGCTCTTAATTATATCTGTGCAATCCCTCTGAAGTGAATGGGGCTGCGCAGAATTTGGCCCACAGTGGCATATCTGGCACAGTAACAATCTCCTCACCTTACATGAATGCATCTATCCCTAATAAATGTGCTTAAACTTCAGTGTGTCCATATTTATTGGGAAGACCTAGATATTGGAATCAATGTTATCATGGATGAGCCTTTCACAACAATTCACCTTTGGAGGAGTCCGTTACCCTTTGGGTTCTTGTACCTGTTTTCAGGGGAAAAAACCCAGTAGATTGCAGCACAAAAATAAAATATCACTTTCTTCCTGCAGGAATCTGTGTCCTTGTGTATTGAACTATGATGACAATTCCACTGAAACTAAGATGCTAGAGTCTTTTAATAGAAGGTATCAGGTAAGGCAGAGGAAAGTATTAAGAGATTTA
This sequence comes from Eretmochelys imbricata, assembly GCF_965152235.1. Classification (NCBI taxonomy): domain Eukaryota; kingdom Metazoa; phylum Chordata; order Testudines; family Cheloniidae; genus Eretmochelys; species Eretmochelys imbricata. The sequence goes on from NC_135574.1 coordinate 154,354,172, forward strand.
GCAGAGAATTGCTTAATAATCCTTTTGTTCTTCTTTTTTAGCAGCAGTCTCCCTTTGTTCTTCTGGGAATAATAAACAAATTTTTCTAGCAGTGATAATGCTTGAAGTGACTGACCCAGGGACCTGTCAAAGTCTAGAATCTACTATATATGGGGCACAAATTGTGCTCACATTAGTCAGCTGCAGATTCATAGAAGTCACTCTGAATTGAGTTGGAGGGGGCACGTGAGGATCAGGCAAGGAATAGGGGCAGATCTGCTGCTCAAGATCTTTAAAATGTGATTCAGAAAGGTGCTAAAACAGAGTGGCTCTTTCAGACGGATCAGAGATTCCGTTGAAGCAGCAGTTCTGGATACTCCTCTTGCTGGGAAATTGGATTAAATTGCGGAGCACTGGTAGTTCAAGAAAGAACTCTTGTGATGGAGGTCAGCTGAACTGGAAGCATTTCAGTGGTTCAAGAAAAATCCCTGGTACCCCATGATGGGAAATCCTATTAAAGTGGGGGCTCTCCCTAGGTCAGTCAGCTGGCTTTTGAGCAGTAGGTCATCTGCAGCCTCTATGGTGCCTTTCTGATAAGGAAAATCAAATGAGTAGTTTTCTAATTTGGGTTTTTGCAAGCCAATGTTTCAAGAAGCTCATGACTCACTAACTTGTACAAGAAGGGAGTCGCCCTTAGTTTCAGGTTTTGCATGTTCGGATGATGAGACTTCTGCAGGAGGGTCAGCCTGGGGCCTAATAAGCAGAATGGAAGAAAAGGAGCAGTGAGTGATTGTTCTGCCTTCTTTAGGAGGAAACCCACCGATTAGTTGAAAGTGGAAGGTATGACACCAAGGAAGATTTCACAGTGGTCGTGCAGCCATTTCTGCAGGAAGTGACCATTCCAAAGACTGAGGTAAAAAACCGTGAGCCAGATCCAGACCTGGTGCAACTCCTCTGGATCATTAAACTTGCACCCCTTATACCAACTCTAAATTTGGCCCTCGGTATTCTGCTTTGTTAGTTTGTCCAGTTCAAGTGAGCCATGATCCAAAGCAGGGGGAGATGTTTTTGGAGGGGATAAAGATTGTTGGTAATACTGCTGAGTGCCCATGTAACCTTGGCCTCAGACATGGCAAATTGTATTAGTTGTAAGTTTTAATCATATTTGTAAAAGTGCTACAGTACTCTTTAGTTCTAAGTCAATGGCTTGGTCTGGCCCAGGATGGTAACTGTCTTGTTCTCAGAGGCCCTCAAGACTATTTTCAAGGTCTGGGGTAACGGAGTTTTTGTTGGAAGAAGAATGTGATAATACATCATATGCTGGCATTTTTGGTCATATACTTACCCCCCAGTGGTGAGCTGGAGCCGATTCACACTGTTTCGCTGGGACCGATTGTTAAATTTAGAAGCCCTTTTCGAACCGGTTGTTCCGTGAGGGTTCTAAAAGGGCTTCTAAATTTAACCACCGGCCAAAAGAGGCGCCTAAGGCACTGACTCCACGGGTGCTCCAGCCCTGGAGCACCCAAGGGGAAAATTTGCCCACCGGCAACTCCCCGCCCCACCCCTAGCCCCAGCTCACCTCCGCTCCGCCTCCTCCCCTGAACGTGCCTCCCCACTCTGCTTCTCTGCCCCCCCAGGCTTCCTGCGAATCAGCTGTTTGCTCAGGAAGCCGGGACAGGCTAAGAAGCAAGCGGCGGCTTCCCGCTCAGGCCCAGGAAGGCGGAGGTGAGCTCAGGCTGGGGGGGAGGGGAGGCGCAGGGGAACCTCCCCACCCCAGCTCACCTCCGCCACCCTCGGCCTGAGCGTGAAGCCGCCGCCTGCTTCTCAGCCCTCCCAGGTTTCCCGCCGAACAGCTGATTCACGGGAAGCTGGGGGAGGGGACGGAGAAGCAGGTGGTGGCTTCACACTCAGGCCAAGGGTGGCAGAGGTGAGTTGGGGTGGGGAGGTTCCCCGGCGCCCCCCCCCCCCCTGCCTGAGCTCACCTCCACCTCCCTGGGCCTGAGCGGGAAGCCGCCGCTTGCTTCCAAGGTGGCCGCTCCCCCCCAGCTATGCTGCCCCGCCCCTAGGAGCCAGAGGGACGTGCCGGATGCTTCCTGGGAGCTGCCCCAGGTAAGCACCGCCAGAACTCCCCACCTCGCCCCCCGGCAGGTGCCTCTGGCTCTTAGGGATGGGGTGGGCACCCACTACGGTGGCCCACGAGAACCTCCTGCCCGGTTCTGGGGGCAGTACGGGACAGGGGAGGGGGTGGATGGGGTAGGGGTCCTGGGGGGGGCATCAAGGAATGCGGGGGGGTTGGATGGGGCAGGAGTCCCGGGGGGCGGGGGTGGGCAACGACCCCCTCGTGGGGTGAGGAGGGAACCCATTGTTAAGATTTTGGCAGCTCATCACTGCTTACCGCTCTTATAACAGTACCTGTCTCTTTGCCCAGGAGGGGTTGCCCGACAGCTCATATTTTGCCCCAGACTGTTTCCACTTTCACCAGAAGGCTCATTCCCTGGCTGCTCGTGCCTTGTGGAACAACATGGTAAGACTGCAGAAGATATCAGTCTCTGTCTCTGTCTTCTCCACCCTGTCCTTTTGCAGCAAAGAACAATGACCCACTGTGTAGCTGCTGAACCACCCTACTTCTGTTGAGAACAGAATTGTGTTTACTACAGGTGGGCAGTATTTCCCTTTGTAATGTAAAGTCACCTGGACACAAACTGGCTGTGTCAAAGAATATATCCTGGGGTATAGTCTCGTAAGCACCTAAGACCCTGCACCAAGAGATAATCAAAATGTGGGATATTACATCATGCATGCTACATACGTAATATGGAAAGTAGCCAATTTAATATGTTTTAAATATGATAAAATCCTGGGACCCTGAGTTTTGTGGGTTGAGCTGCTATTTCAATATAGAGAGATACAGTACATAGCAATTTTCTTGCTGTTCTACTTGTTTCCATAGGCTGATAATATTCAGCTGTTCATGATCTTCCCTTCTCAATCTCATTTTATTTCTTCTCTCCCATGTTTTCTTTCTGCCGTGCAGTTGGAACCCCTTGGGAACAAGACAGACGCACATTTTCTTGAAACGGTGATCACTCTCAAATGTCCAAGTCAGGTAGGTTGAAAAATATTCATGCATGTGCCACATGCCTCATTGCTCATTTGTGAAGCAGGCAGAGCTTTTTGCGGGGGATCTTGTGCAGTGCGTTCCAGAGCAGTAGTTCCACTACCTGGGAGAGGGTGCTGGATGCTCCCTGTCCTCTCTCTCCCTTCCTCCTTTTGGGTAGTTAGCACCTGGGACATATATGCTTCCCAATGAGAGTGGACTGCAAGAGGGAGGAAAACTCCTGGCACCCGTGCCCTCACAGGCTGGCACAAAGACAGCAGCTTTATGTTAGTGCATAAAAGCTGGAAATCAAACCTGCTTAAACAGGCCAGTCTAAGATTTCAGAGCAGTAGCCGTGTTAGTCTGTATCAGCAAAAATAATGAGGAGTCCTTGTGGCACCTTAGAGACTAACAAATTTATTTGGGCATGAGCTTTCGTGGGTTAGAACCCCCTTCATCAGATGCATGGAGTGAAAATGCAGGAGCAGGTATAAATACATGAAAGGATGGGGGTTGCTTTACCAAGTGTGAGGTCAGTCTAACGAGATAAATCAATTAACAGCAGGATACCAAGGGAGGAAAAATAACTTTTTGAAGTGATAACAGAGTTGCCCGTTATAGACAGTTGACAAGAAGGTATGAGTAACAGTAGGCAGAAATTAGTATTGGGGAAATTAAGTTTAGGTTTTGTAATGACCCAGCTGCTCCCAGTCTCTATTCAGGCCTCCAGTTTGCAAATTAATTCCAGTTCTGCAGCTTCACGTTGGAGTCTGGTTTTAAAGTTTCTTTTGTTGAAGAATTGCCACTTTTAGGTCTGTTATTGAGTGACCAGAAAGATTGAAGTGTTCTCCTACTGGTTTCTGAATGTTATGATTCCTGATGTCAGATTTGTGTCCAGTCTAACTTCACCATCCAAGCTGAGTATTTATTTTTCACACTTCAAACAGCATCAATGGGGAAAGTGAAGGGTCGGATTCTCGGCTGGTGTCAGTCCGCATAGCCCCACTGAAATCAGTACTGCTACCCTGACACCAGCTGGTCCAGAACGTTTAACAGCCTTTGCTATAATAATCAGATGTTGTTAGTCAAACTGGTAAAGGGCGCTGAGAGTGTCCAAGAGCATGTGTGTGTAGTTATCATAACATTACCCATATATTTCAGATGTTTCCTTATTTCTATGGCTCATAAATATGTCTGCAAAACCAGTTAGAGAAGGGCAGGGCCCTTTTTAATTCCTGAGAATAAGAATATGCAGTAATTTTAATGGTCTATAGGCATATTTGAATTGGTGGCTGGGGAACAGATATCTCCATATATTCTTCTGCAGCTTCATGTTGACTCACATTTCCTTATTTCATAGGCTGAGTCATTCCTTAGGACGTACAGGAACAGCAATTATACGTATCCCAACCAAACTACGCCAGACATAACAACACCGCTACCATCATCTCCTAAGCCGACCCCAGCACAGGAACCAGATCAGGTAGAGTCTGCACAATCATTGATCACTGGAGGCATTTAGGAGGCTAAGGGTACAAAAAAAGGAAGGTAGCTCTAGGGCTGTGGAAAAGGCTTGCATCACCAACCACAGCTGCATGTATTCAGATACCACATTAATCAGCCAGGATTGCTTTTCCAATCTGAATAAAACTAAAGGCTCCTCTACATTTCAAATGTATTGTTTGACTTGTGTTATCTCACATTAAAAAGTGCCTTGCATCCACACACACGCTATTTTGTTGTGAATCATCTGGCCTTTTTAACATACATTAATAAGCACACTTTAGAAGTGGGTTTGCTGAGATGCAGGATGAGTTTACCCACAACCGAGTAGGTGCGGATACATCTCCATCCCGAAACAACTGGTGCACATCTACCATGTCTACCTACTAGAATCCCACACTGCTTTGCCAGCTACCTGTGTTGGTCTGTCTAGTCACCCTGAACATTCCTGTTTCAATCCTGGCATGCAGCCAGGTGCTGTCCTTGGCAATTCCAGCTCCAGTGGAGTTCACATATCCGTGGCATGCTCCGGATTATTCAGCAGTCATGCTTCATGCTTCACTGTGGATCAATACTAAAACCCTGGACTGCATTGCCTTCTTGGGAGATGAATATGATAAGGCCCATCTGAAAGGCTGTCAGACAGCATAGGTCTACAAGCAGGAAGCAAGCAGGGGCGGCTCTACCAATTTTGCCGCCCCAAGCAGTTGCCAGCAAGACAAATGTAAAAGAGGGGGGCTCTCCAGGACCGCAGTAAGGCAGATGAGCTGTGGCTGGACTATAGGAATGCTACGTGTAACAGAACCCCAGGGAGAGCTAGCACAGTCTGCTGGATCCATGAGGAGCTGGACCACATGCTGGAGATACTGCCACCCAACCTCTGCATTGTGTGGACTCCCTGGTTGACCCATGAACCCCAAGTAGACAGTCACGGATATCCAGGTTACCTCTTCCCATGAATCACAGCCAGAGGATCAGCCTGAACCCTAAACTGGGGAGGGGCCCATTTCCAGTAAGTACTGAATGATATATTAAAATACAGCTGTACAGAGAGGGAGTTAAACAACTTAGCTGAGGGTCCTGTAAGGGCACTGCCATGTTGACCTACCTTCTCTCTGCCTCTTGGGTTTTTAATCCCCTCCCCATATCCACCACTCAAAATGGTAGCCCTGCCAGCGACAGTAGAAACTCTCCCCGCCTTTTTTCCTATGACTATGCAAACGCGCACACACATCACTTAGTCTTGTCTCCCACGGCACCCCCTCCCTGTCAAACACACTGCTTGTTGGCCTCTTCCTCCTGCCCCACTCCCCCAGTGGTTAATCCATGCAGTGCCTCCATGAGGCTCTCTGAAGGACAAGCTCTTTTATTGTAGCAGCACATAACAGAAAATCAGAAGTTATGTGTCTGGCTCACAATGTCACTAATGCCTTCAGCCTTGAGCCCGCATGAGGTAGAAGGTAAATAGCCTAAATCACACTACAAACGTTTTCAAAAAAGCAAGACTGTAAGGCACTTGCTGTAAATCACCCTCCCTCCCCCCACTGTTAAGGTAGAACTCTATGAATTTTGCGGAGTACTGTATGCTCAACTGTAGGTGTTAAAAACAAGACATTTAAAAATAGAGCACTCTTTGGCTTGGCATGGAGATTGCACAGCAGAGCAGCTCTCTGGGAACTGTCCATATAACTCGTGGTTTCCTTCCACTCCTGCGCCAGTTTTGGGGCACGATCCCGGCAAACAGCCGCCTGGCATATCTTCCTTGGTTTCTGTTCAAAAAGACAATGGGCAAACTTCTCTGCCTTTTGGGAACATGCTCAGGGTAGCATCCTCCAAAGTGTGGATAGCCTGCAGATGTGCACATGCAATTATTCGCTTAACTCTACTGCGCCCTGTTTTAGCTAGCCATCCCACACAACCCACCTGACATTTATTAACCCTTCCCCAAAGTTTCCTCTCCCCTCCCTCGTCCCCACCTACCCCCACACATAGCCACCTTCTCCCACTATATGCCTACACAAACCTGGAAGATTGCAAACTTCTAATGATTGCCAAGCTCAGCCAAGACTGGAAAGAGCCTGTGGGAATAAAATTCCAAAATCAAGGAAAAAGCAACATTTTATCACTGTCACAATGGAGACTACAATTTGGATAAATGTTCGTTTTTTCCTCTTTCCATTAACGTGAGGAAGGGGGAAAAGAGAGGACAGGCAAATGGCCAGCACAGCAGACACATCTGCTGTGGATGAAGAGGCAATCAAACCTCTGAAGCACATGGCCCTGAAAGTGTCTAATTTTGCACAGCTTTATGAATGTTCAATCAAGTTCAACTTGGTGTATTGATTAAATAGAATTGAAAATGTCTTTATGGTCATAGTTGAGTCTTGAATTATTCACTGAAATGTCCAGCATCAGTGTCATAAAATCCACATGAACAATAACATCAAAACAAGCCCTATTTTACAAGGCACACATAAAATGTACTCAAAATGCCCATAAACTGCTGTACGCACTTCAAGTATAATTAAATCCTTCTACCAGTACACATACAGAAGACATGAACAGTAATCCTGATAAATGCCTTATACAAAAGCATGTACATTCTTCACAAGTGGCCCCTCGACTCAGAGTATGAGCACAGTGTGTCCTCCACTCTGTGCCCATGAGTAGCTGCGTCATTTTGTAGAGACCTCTTATCTGACCAAAATTTTTGTTTTGTAAGTCTGCCCACCTCCAGCTCCTATCCATGTACAAGGCTCTCTTCCTTGCTGTCACAAAGGTTGTGCAAAACACAGCAAGCAGCTATTGTACCAGGATGTTTCTCCTCAGTCTCAGTGTCAGAATCTTCCATCTACCTTTCAGGCTTCCAAATGCACATTCCATTATCATTCTGAAGCTGCCCAGGGTATAGTTACAATTTCTTTTGCTTAACCACGTGTCAAGTAAAAAGCTTCATAAGCCAGGGAAGCAGTGGGTAAGATGGGTCTCCCTGCATGAGTAGAAAAATGGCAACACCATCAGTGTCCATAGAGTTCATGGAGCAGAAGTTCTATTTCTCATTGCAGAAAATAGGCTAGAGTTTCTAAAGGTCCTGGCATCATGAACCTTTCCAGACCACTCTACATTTGTATTCGTGACCCTTTCATGGTGACCAAACAGGTTTGTAGCACCATGGAGAAATATCCCTTTCAGTTGATGAACGCTGAAGCCTGATATGGAGGACAGGAGCAGCACATGGATCCCATCAAAAGTCCCAGTAGAGTTCAAAACCCCAACTGTGCAAACCCATTAATAACCTCCTCTGCATTGCCCAGTCTTGTGACCTGGGAGGCAGAATCTTCTTGATAGCAGGTGACACCTCTATGACAAAAGCCCCAACAGCTGATTTACCTGCATCAAACTGGTTAGCTACTGACTGGTAGCAATTGGGGTGGCAAGCTTCCAGATGGCAATAGCCTCATACATTTTCATACTAAGCTCTCATGTAGGTGTTTTGCTGCCTCGACAATGTTTCTCTATGCTGCCTGGCAGTGCTTTGAAAAGGGGAATGGCTGGCTCTCAAAAAAACAGTTGGATCATGGGCATAAACAGGCAGGAATTATGAGAATTATGCAGTTTGACCTCAAGCCCCAGAATTCTATTGTCTGCCAGTAGGCATTGCACAAAGCACGGCCCAAAAAAATGCTAGAATGCATACAGCACAGCAGCAGAGCAGTGCACTGTGGGATGGCTGACCATAACACTGAGCACTTATTTTCTAACACTGCTGTGCTGTGCAGCTGCAATAATACCAGAGAAAGCTACCTTAATCGTGGCTTAACAAAGTGGTAGGCACTGCTCCCACTAGAGTTATTGCCAGTCACTTAACAGACACACATAACCACAACAAGTTTCAAGTGTAGACATGCCCTGAGTGTGACCGATTGAATTCAGTGACCAACGTCTGCCTGATTAATTACAGACAAACAGGGATATGATTTATTACGTTGGCTGATACTATGTTTCCTGGTCTAACATTATTCTGTTCCTTTTGCCTGTCTTCTCTTCCTTTAGAATCATGGGAGCCAGCTTCTGTGTGAGGACAGGGCTCCATCCAGCTCTTCTCCAACTTCAGGTAACCTGACCTGCTTGGGGTAGGAGACTGTTTCTTTCTTTCTTTCTTTCTTTCTTTCTTTCTTTCTTTCAACAGCATCTCAAGGAATGTTTCGTTCAATTGTGCTTAAATAATTATTGGACTGTGGAAAAATTACGCCAAGCAAGGACATTACTTTCTATAGCTAGTTAAGAGTTATGATGCCAAATCATCCTTGTAGGGACTATTCAGACAAAGTGATTGCAGTTAACTTATTTACAGCAGATAACTCCTGCACTGTGCAAAATTTAAGGGCTGACACATCCTATAAATCGAGTGGTCTAGTGCTTAGGGCAGTGGATTTGGAGGCAGGACTCCATAGTTTGTGGTCCGATACCTGGTAGTATTCAGCTTTTTTTGAGCATTGTGCCTTTTTTCATACTCTGCTCTGCCTTGTTGCAGCAGTTACTGTCAATGCCCCTGCTCTGTAATACTGAATCACCCTATTCTCATTCTGGTCTCCATAACACTGGAGGTTGGTCACTGGCCTCCAGCAATGTGGCGTGACTCGCTCCTTGCTCTCCCCAATTTTGTCAGTGGTCTTAAGCAGTAAGAACTTGTTGCTAACTCCATGTGACTGCTCAACCCTGGCAAGATGAGCTGGAGAAATCTCCTGTTTCATTATCTGGGCATTGCAAAAATAAAAATACAAAAAATGCGGGTAAATACACAAATACATAGTGGAATAATTTATATTTAGCAGTGACGGGAAAGCATGGTTCTGTTCCCTGTCCAGGTTTAACTGCATCTCTTTGCCTTACAGTGCATGCCCTCAAACCAGCTGACGTGCAAGTGATAGCAGCCCTGGGGGATTCTTTGACTGTAAGGAGCTTTGTGCTTTTTCTGTCTTGTTTTTTTTGTTTTTTTGTTTTGCTGGTGGAACAACAAAATGTTTTGCCTGCTCAGACTGGGGTGGGGGGAGGAGTTGAGCTCTTGTTCTGGGGTAGTGAAATACTCGTTCATAGGCAGAAGACAGAGATCTAGAGCAGGGGACAAGGTGTCAGATCTCCTGGATTCTAATCCTAACATTTCAACTGAATTGTATTAATTTAGGCAGGTCATTTAAGCACCTGTTAAAATCCTTTGCTGGACCTGGGGCCAGAGGGTAAGTCCCATTGAAATCAGTGGGGCTTAAGCACATGCTCTAAGTTAACCACAAGGTTAAGTGCTCTGCTGAATAGGATGGACTGCTGAATCTGTGTCTCAGTTCATTCTGCCTGATAATTATATATTGCCTTCTCTTATGGTGTAGGGTTTTTTTTCTAGTTAAGTAAAATGGCTTTTGCCTGTTTGGAGATGAGTGTGAAAGAAAAGAGAGCCAAAATATTCAGACTCTTCATTGTGCTTGATTAACTGATAACCAGTTTCTTTATCAAACTCACCATGGACTTAGTGCTCAGTGAGGATGATCTCCTTTCACGTGTGTAGTAGGCATTTCACTTCCAAATAATGGAGTCCTAAGAATATTTGTGCACGCACACCTCACAACTTTCTGGCAGGTATGACGTTGCAGATTTCTGCATCCATGAGCCCACTGAAATCAGCACAAACATTTGAATAAATACATACCATGTTTATCCCTACAGTCAGCATTCAACTACAGTTGCCATGTGATAGTATCAGATACTACCTGATAGTATGAGATACAGCAGTTGTTGCTGCTATTTTGGTATCTGATACCCTTGTGTAGAATCTCTGGGTACATTTAGTCCTTGGAGAAATAGCAGTTACACATACATATCTGAGGGCAGAGTTTGGCCCATTGCATGGCTGTTTTAATGTTCAGTTTCCTGTCATGTGGCAAAACTTACATTCAGGGGAAATATGTGATGGTGTGATACAGCCGCCCCGAAGGTTTTATTGGCTGGAGCTTGAGATGGCTTCATTACTTGTGAGTAGTGAAACCCTGAATTAATTATACAGCTCATCCAAACTTGTGCCAATACAACCTTTATATACTACGTCATGCACTCATATATTTTGTTTATGCCATGTGTACAGCAATACTATGTAAAGAATTTATTGATGAATTGGTGCTATTTTTCATAACACTGTTCCTGAAAAGCCAGGTGCCAAAATATCACAAGCCCAAATGTAACAGACTTTTAAGGAGAGACCTGTTTATGAAATAAAAAATTAAGATCACCAGAATATATGAATGCCCAAAATGTTAATAATTCAGTCTTTGTCTTGGTTAATTTTTTTTTAGGCTGGTAATGGAATTGGTGCTGATGCAAACAATATCTTGGATATGAACACACAGTATCGGGGGCTGGCTTGGAGGTAAGTCATTAATAAAGGAAGTGAAGAAATATATTTTGTTTCTCATGAAAAAGGTTGTTTTTTTTCCCAATTGTCAAAAACTGGAAAAAAATATTCATTTGTCGGGTTTGGCATTTCTTTTGAAAATTTGTTTTTTGTCATAAATGCAATTTTTGTTTTTAAAAAAAATTCAGCAATACATTTTCAACCAACTCCAGTCACTAGCTTTTTGACTTCTATACACAGAGGGTTTCACACACTGGATGAATAGGTAGGTAAATAGATATCTCTCGCCAAAGCCAGTGAAAAATCACCAAGGCAAACGAATCACAGCTGCTGTCATTCGAGAGGGCTGCTCAAGGTTTGCTCTTTTTAAGCTTCTGTTAACAAAGAAAAGAAAAGGTTCTGTATAAAAACCACCTATTTGCTGCTGCTGTTTGGCTGGAGATCTTCCTTCCACTCCTCACCACCCTCATAGAGATAAAGGGCCAGATTTCCTGGTACAACTCAGCTGTGCTCAGTGCAAGACCAGAGAAGGGGCCAAGGAAGCTTTGTACTGTGCTGCCCCCCTATTACAAGTTAGAGCAGTCAAGTGCCCCCAGGCACAAGGAGTCATTCTGGCAGCTGAGAACCACCGGGGCATAAGAATGTTCCAGCCATTCTTCTCCCTGGACACGCTTCTGCTATGTAGAGATGAATAAGAGCCACTATAGCAGCTATCTGTCACTCAAGGAGTTCTCAACACAGGTAGAATCCATAGGGGGCTGGTTGAATTGGCTTTGGTGTTGCTTTGTACTGCTGGAATTGAGATTGATCCTTCCACCATGTAAGATTGTAACTCTTGCTACCATGAATAGTCCCATTGTCCTGTAGTGTTTGCAGGATCAGGCTTCTAGGTAGAACCACTCAATGGAAAACAGTCCAGATATAAATATTATATATGTATACCAAACTCTTTCCTTTCCTGTGTCCCTATAGACTCCTTAGATTATTACACCCAAATGAATGTTAACAGTCACGTTTACTTTTCACTATTTAAATTGTGTTTCACTCAGCAGCTTGGACAGAGATACTAGTCTGGCCAATTTCACATTAACATGTTCTTGTGTACCAGCCCAAAAATTCATAGCTCAGGTCATAAACACTGCAGGGGATGTTTAAATCCCTTTGACTTCTGCAGACCTGGGATGTTTAAATCCACCTGCAGTTTCTCCCCTCCCTAAAAAAGTGACTTAATTCCAACCACCCTCCCAGCAGCCAGGTGCTCCTGCATTCCCACAACTAATGACCTGACGTCACATTCTTAGCTGCAAAACACACACATGAACCCTTCTGACAGCATCAGTGCTACCAAAAATCTCACTAAAGCCCTTAAACAAGCACTTAGACCCTGATCCCTCCACCCAGTTGTGAAACACCTCTAGTTTCCAAGTGTCATGGATCCTTCATATCCTCCAGGCAAGGACAGGAAATCTGTCTTCGGTACTTGTCATCTATTGCCTTATTGTCTGAGCAGCGCTAAAAGATTAGTGACTTAGCCTTTGCTTCTCTTTCCAATTGCAGTATTGGAGGGGATGCTTCTTTAAAGAATGTAACAACCCTGCCTAGTAAGTAGAAGCTTTGCTGTTGTCAAGATTCAAGGGAGAGAATGGACTGATTGGTACACCATGACTATGATGTGGACAGCAATTTACCATGAACTTCTCTTAACCTTTTAAAATCTATGTTGGGGTAATTCACAAGACTGGACATTCATGGAAATCCCCTGAGCTGATCCCCTGGGCTGCCTCATCAGTGAAGCTGCGAGGAGGCTGCAAAAAAGCCTCAGTGAATATTAATTTGAATTTTTAAATAAGGTTGCTGTGACTGTTTTTGTGCCCTGTTTGTGTTAGCTTTCTGCAAATGCTCTTGCAAGTCCCTTTCCAGACAGGGATGTTTGCCAAGATCAGATATTTTAAGTCAGAGGTGGGCAAAGTACGGCCCATGGGCCACATCCGGCCCACGGGCCCGTTCTACCCGGCCCCTGAGCTCCTGGCCTGGGAGGCTAGCCCCCGTCCCATCCCCTGCAGCCTCACCTCACTGCACCACCGGCACAATGTTCTGGCAGGCAGTCAGGAAGGAGGGGGGCATTGGATGGGGTGGTGGGGGGCAGTTAGGGGCGGGGGGTCTGTGGGATGTCAGGGAGAAGGGGTAGTTGGATGGGGCAGGGGTCTGAGGGGGGCAGTCAGGAAGGAGGGGGGAGTGGAGGGGGCAGCAGGGGGCAATTAGGGGCGGGGGGTCCAGGGGCAGTCAGGGGAAAGAGAGCAGGGGGAGCGGATGGGGCAGGGGTCCCGGGGGGGCCATCAGGGAACAGGGGGGTTGGATGGGACAGGAGTCCCGGGGGTCCATCAGGGGTGAGAAGCAGGGGGGCTTGGATAGGGGGCGTGGGCCAGGCCATGCCTGGCTGTTTGGGGAGACACAGCCTCCCCTAACCGGCCCTCCATACAATTTCTGAAACCAGATGCAGCCCTCAGGCCAAAAAGTTTGCCCGCCCCTGTTTTGAGTGAATATTGCTGAATATTTGCATGTCTGCACTGCTGGGAATTGTGGAACTTTCCTGTCCATCAACTTCACAACTATTCTCAAAACTCAGATTGGTGGTTTGGCACCTGCTACATCTGGCTGTGAAGTTTCAGCACATTTTTTGAATGACACTTTATATTAAGTTTTCATTTATAAAGGGCTAATCCATGTTATAAGCATATTACAGACCTTTGTAGTAAGTGTATAACAGATGGCTAAAAGCACATCAGTAGAAGGAGTTCTAGAAGGTTATAAACCATGGTTGTAAACCATCTATTGATTTATGGCACACTAAAATTGATTAATCATTTATTAAAACTTTTTATTAATCCCTTTAAAATGATATATTTAAAATGAAGCCATTTATTAATCCTTTATAAACAGTTTTTAAATGGAACCCTTAATATAATTGTGGCTTTCTTTGTTTCGACTTGCAACACATTCTTTGCCCCCACAGACACAAAGGTGTTGGGGGCGGGTATTTTTGAGCAACAGTATTAGGATAATGAACAGAGAGGGGTGTGAATAATTCACTGCCTTGCATGTAAGCATTTAATACACAGGTCTGCGATCAGAGCGTGATGTTGCATAGCTGTAAAGATATGCACAATAGAACTTCCAGCTAAGATAAGCTTCTCACGGCTCCTTCCAGATCAGCCAGGCCAAGGGCCCTTCTGGCTCCCTGACAGAATGGCTGCCTGCTGACCAGGGGGTTTCTCATTCAAGCTTTAACCATGGTAATGTGCAGGATGGTCACATACAATGGGCCAGCACATACTCTGTCCACCTCTCCTCTTCGCCCCCCATGATTGCACTTGATGTTAGTGGGATTGCACCAGGTCTGAGTCAGGAGGCAACTTGATCCAGTGCTGTCTGACAATCTACACTAAGTGGTTAAGCCTCTGGCATCACTTGACTGAAACAGCAGGGCCCAATATTCTGCTTCCCCTGGGTGGGCACAGCAAGGTAAGTGGAGAACAAGCAGCAGCCTTCCCCTAACACAAACCAAGAATCTAGGGGGGCATGGTGAATGCTAGTCTTCTCCCCTGTGTGATGAGCAAATGGGCTCACTCCCTTCTCATTATCCTCTTCCTCCTTCAGATATCCTTTGGGAGTTCAACCGTAACCTCACGGGTTACTCGATTGGCACAGGGGGAGCCAGTGAGCCGAATGCCTTTCTCAATCAGGCAGTTCCTGGAGCAGTGGCTGAGTATGCTGATTTTTCCCCCCTTTGGGGTGCTGGGATGTGGCTACTTCATATAACTTCCTTTGATGTGTCTCATGTGCTGTTATAACTTGCACTTAATAGCGAGCAAAACCAGTCTAGTGGGTACTTCAAGTTGGTGCCTGGCTCATGCTCCAGAGCTTCTGCTGTATTGAACATAAACTGAATGGCTCACTTGATTTTCATAAGATAGCCATATGATATAATGAAGCATGTGCCAGGACCCCTTGGATCACAACAATGGTAAGCACACCAGTGGAAATACCTTGTCCCAAAGGAGAGCTTTATTGTACGATGAAAGAAGCAGTACAGCTGGGAATACAGATTGGAGGGAACAGTGGGTTAGTGCATTAGCCTTTGACTTCTCAAGACCTGGGATCACCACTCACTAGCAAAAGTGAGTGTGGTGACCTTACCTTAGTCCACAGGAGGCGTTGCACAGTTCAGCACATTGTCCATTAAAAGCAAGTGAGGGCAGCAGCCCACCCTGGGACACAGCTTTGCTGGAAAAACCATTACAGGAACTGAACTGTTGTCTAGTCTTCATACGTGCCCCAGGAGCAAGAAAGTGAAGAAATTGTTTGGTCTCTTATAAGCTAAACGTTAGGGCACGAAGGGCTTTTAGGAAATGGTCTGCGTGTGGTAGAAAGTGAAAGTGTGTTGAATTTGCAATGAGCAGCTGGGGGAGAGACTGCATGAAATCTTCCATGATTAAGGCCTCAAATATTTGGAAGGGTCGGGAGGAGTGGTTGAGAGAGACAGCAAAAAAACAAAGCAACCAATCAGGCTGCTAGAATCTTATGAAGAGATGAGGACAGGTGACAGCCAGGCATAGGCTTTAGGCCAGTTTTAGACCTGGTGTAAGTGGCTGCAGTTCCTTTGATTTCAATGTGGTAGCAGCCTCATGCAGTTTGAATATGTCCTGGGAGAAGCAGCCTCATGGAAGGCGGCTGCATACTTAATCCCCGGTGTTATACTTTCTAGGAAGAGAATCCAAGTTTTCATCTTAGAAGTCTCAGCTTCTGATGTGGAGATGATGGGGCAGGATGGGAGGCTTAATACTGTATTTAAATAATTAAGCAGCTGGCCGCTGAGTTGGGCACAGCCACTGACCGTTTGGGCAGGATTTCTAGTTGATTGTGCTTGTATTTGACATTGGTAATTGGTTGTGCTAAAAAGACTCTTGTTTCAATCTTTCTCTTTTTTTTTTTTTTTAAAAAATCCTCCATTTCCCCAGCAGCTCCACTTGGCAGCTGAATCGGGAAGCCAAGAAAGCTCCTGCATTTGCTCTCCCTAAGTGATGACTGTTAAGGTTTTATCAGTGATCAAGATCTTGTTTTAATGTTTCATGAGTGATTTCTCCTGCAGGTTGCAAGAATGATTTCTGACTCACCCTAATATTCACTGACAAAATGGGAGTCATTGGCTAGATGCTATGAAATATCTCCCTCTGCCTACTACCCCTGCAAAAGGAGGGATTTTCATTCTATAATGAATTCATTTTTATTTCCAAATGAAGTGACTCCCTATGTGAACAGGAAACTCCTGCAGGGTTTAGGGATCTAATATCCTGGGCTGATCTTACAGCATAAAAATCAGATAGCAATTAAACCAGCTGTCCCTACCTTATTTGGTGTAAAAGGCACATCAGGTTGGCTGATTACCATAGGGGATTGGAAACAGGATAACAGAGTCTTTCAGTTCTAGGTCACCAGTGTGAATACAGCTCAGGTCAGCAGCAATCATGTCTTTTCCATCAGGTGTCTGTCTGGTAGCCCATCTGAATTGAGCTGATATGTGTCAGTCTAGTCCCTAGGGGACAGTTGTCCACATGACGACAAAGGCCATCAGTACAGCTGGCGCAATTGGACCCTTGTGAGTAGTCTCAACTGGGATGCCAAGAGTGCCAGAGGCATAGAATCTGAGCTACCTTCTCTCTGGATGTTCAGTCCCTACTGTTCATGGCTGGGACCAAACTGTCGAAGCCTGCACTGCCAGAGAAGTATCTGCGGGGTGGATGAATAAAGAACTTCATTTTCCAGGGCTCTCAAGCCAGAACCTTTCAGGGAACATACTCTGGACCCTTAGATAAGTGAAAAACTCTTTGCAACTGATGTTAATGACCATCTCTAGCTTCCTGTGAAATTCAAGATGGCGGCAAATCTAAGTCAGTTACAGACACTGCTTCATTTGGAAGTTGAATTTGCAGCTAAGTATCTGATCCAAATTCAGATCTGGTACAAGAGGGTGCAACTTAATACTCACTGAAGATGAGATGATCACGATGGTCCCTTCTGACCTTAAAGTCTATGAAGACAGTTGAGCTGCATCCTCTTACACGAGGTGTGAGTTAGGTCCATAGTGTAAAATCAGAAACTTAAAAGGTACTAAGTACTTCCCAGGTAATTTAAACTCTTGTACAAATCTCGAGAAACAAGTGAGTTCTTGTACACTTGCTGGGTCACCGGTGTGAGGAAGTGAATTTCTCCTCTCTCCACCTGCCACACCAGAGGACCTGGATTGGGCAGAGACAGGAAGTGGAGCTGCTCAGCTTTCCCTGCAATATTTTTACTTTTATAAATGTACTTTTGTACTTTGTCCTTTTATAAAGGGGGTGAAGAAAACAACACTCACAGACTCCTTCTGGTTCTCCCACTGCCCAGCCGCGCCACGCCCACCAGTCCTTGCCCTTTCCCACCATCTCCTCATGTGGAAGGCCTATGACAGTGAAGGAAAGCAGCACATGAGTTTGTTTTCTGTATAAACAGACACTATGGTAATGTCCCTGAACTCTCAGAGGCACCCATCTTAGAGTTCATTTCTATCACACTTTATTTATAGCCTTATCGAAGGAGATAAGTTTATCTCCATGTAGTTTGCTGATATCACGGCATTGGACATAAAGAGGAAAGAATGGTTTCTCCTGGTTCAAATATGTGGCTCTATTTTTGTAATGCTCCTAAGGGTTCATTCTCAGAGCCAAAGAGATTCCTCTTCCTGTCATCCAGAGGTAAAAAGATGGGCTGTAAATGAAAGCTAAGGCCAAGAATTTCAAAATTGAATTATTTGGTGTGCCTCAGGTTTTTGTGCTAAGCCACCTGCTGATATCAAGTGCAGTGGTGGGCGCTCATCAGTTCTGAGAATCAGGCTCAAAGTTTTCTCAGGCTGAGGGGCTAAAAATCAGTGGCTGCTTCTGAAAAGGCTGGTTTTAATGAACGTGTTGGGTATGTGCAGGCTTGGAAGGAATAGATTTTTATCAGTAAATGCCAGCACACACTGATTTCACCGCACAAGCACAAACCAATGAAAAAATTTCTATCGATAATTGAAATTCCAGTTAGATAAAGTAAAAAAAAAAATGTTGCTTGATAACTTATTAGTGTTTGATTTGAGGGCATTTACTTCGTACATTTTGATGGGATGGTGACAGTTTGCATTTTAAAATTTATAAAGCTTTAATTTTTAATCATCATCTACTGTCTTTAATTATGAAGTTTGTCCCCCCATAATCTCCTGCAGCCATGAAAATTTAAATAGATAAACATAAAAAATGCTTAAACCCCATAATTTTGCACAACCGTTAAAATTGAAATGGATAAAAATAGAAAAAATGCTTAAAAATAAAAGTTGATATTGTCTGTTGGAATTATAGAAAAAATAAAAATTGAATGCTGCCAAGCCTAGATATGTGGAAAGGGAGATACCTTCTTAGGTCCTGATCAGGCAAAAGCAATTAAGCATGTGCTTGACTGTAAGCTGTAAGCACATACTTAAGTCCATCCCTATTCAGCCACAACACTTAAGCATGTCTCTTATGTTGAGTAACAGAGGGATAGCCGTGTTAGTCTGGATCTGTAAAAGCGGCAAAGAGTCCTGTGGCACCTTACAGACTAACAGACGTATTGGAGTATAAGCTTTCGTGGGTGAATACCCACTTCGTTGGATGCATCCGACGAAGTGGGTATTCACCCATGGAAGCTTATGCTCCAATATGTCTGTTAGTCTATAAGGTGCCGTAGGACTCTTTGCCACTCTTTTATGTTAAGTGTACGCCTAAGTGCTTTGCTGAATTGAAGCCTTAGAGGACATCTCAAATTTTACTTGAAAAATGAAACTAAAAAGTGGTTCTGACTCCTGACCACATGTGGTTTGTTGATGGGACTATGGCAAGCGCACGCTATGGAACGTTTAGTCTGCAGTAGCAGTGTCCACATGTTCAGAAAGTGCATGGCAAGCTAGTGCACTGCAGATTTACCCCATGGCTAGCCATGCACTAACTTGCTGTGTAGACAAACCCTTAGTGAGAGCTGTGTGTCAGATTGGGGGAAGAGGGGAAATACCTTTTGCTCCTGTGATATATGCTGTACAGCAAAGGAAAACACTAAACTGGGAGGAGAGGTAGATACGCTGGAGGGTAGGGATAGGATACAGAGGGACCTAGACAAATTAGAGGATTGGGCCAAAAGAAATCTGATGAGGTTCAACAAGGACAAGTGCAGAGTCCTGCACTTAGGACGGAAGAATCCCATGCACCGCTACAGACTAGGGACCGAATGGCTCGGCAGCAGTTCTGCAGAAAAGGACCTAGGGATTACAGTGGACGAGGAGCTGGATATGAGTCAACAGTGTGCCGTTGTTGCCAAGAAGACCAATAGCATTTTGGGATGTATAAGTAAGGGCATTGCCAGCAGATCGAGGGATGTGATCGTTCCCCTCTATTCGACATTGGTGAGGCCTCATCTGGACTACTGTGTCCAGTTTTGGGCCCCACACTACAAGAAGGATGTGGAAAAATTGGAAAATGTCCAGCGGAGGGCAACAAAAATGATTAGGAGACTGGAACACACGACTTATGAGAAAAGGCTGAGGGAACTGGGATTGTTTAGTCTGCGGAAGAGAAGAATGAGGGGGGATTTGATAGCTCCTTTCAACTACCTGAAAGGGGGTTCCAAAGAGGATGGATCTAGACTGTTCTCAGTGGTAGCAGATGACAGAACAAGGAGTAATGATCTCAAGTTGCAGTGGGGGAGGCTTAGGTTGGATATTAGGAAAAACTTTTTCACTAAGAGGGTGATAAAACACTGGAATGCATTACCTAGGGAGGTGGTGGAACCTCCTTCCTTAGAAGTTTTTAAGGTCAGGTTTGACAAAGCCCTGGCTGGGATGATTTAGTTGGGGATTGGTCCTGCTTTGAGCAGGGGGTTGGACTAAATGACCTCCTGAGGTCCCTTCCAACCCTGATATTCTATGATTCTATGAAAACAAAGTTCCGATTACCATGTAAATCATATGCATGTGAGGTTCATTAGTATCAGCAGATGTATGTCATGAAATGATGTACAGTAGTGAAGTATTTCTAGCAAGGGCCCAGAGGGAGGTGCAGCTCATTCCAAAACCATGGAGCTGCCTGCAAGGCCAAAGCTTTCCATTCAGATTCTGAGCATATTAGAGGATCAACGTAATGATAGAGCAGCTAAATGAGGTCCAGCAGTTTAGTGTAGGTAACCTAGAATCCACGGCAAAGCTTTTTATAGATCTAGCATGGTTATTAAAAGGCTGTCTTGTTAGCCCCCTCCTGAGTGTCCTGGATACTTGCTTCAGTTTTCATCAGGGCCGAAAAACCTTTGGAAACATTATTTTGCACAATATAGAGTGTGAAGTGCTGACTCTGAGCTGTGATCCTGGGAATGTCCGAGGTTTATTTCAATAGTTATTGTGCACATTTCCTTAGAATCAGTGTAGGTTTGGAAATATTCAGTGCACACAAATGTTAATGCAGGGGATTGTACAGAGCTCTGGGCTTGGCGCTCCCTTGCTGTTTTAGTCGATAAGAAATAAACTGACCCAACAATTCTAATGATGCTGTCAGCTGACTAGCGGTTTGCTGCACCTGGCATCCAAAAAGCTGGGGAGGTGGGGGGTTTCTCAGCTGCTCTCTAGGGAGTCAAACAAGGTGAAGGAAGGATGGTCTTGAGGTTAAAACACTGGACAGGATGAGATCTGGATTCAATTCTTTTCTGACACAAACTTCCCATGTGAACCTGGACAAGTCATTTAGTCTCTGTGTCTCAGTTCCCCATCTATAAAATGGAGAGAATGCTACCTCACAAGAATAGTGTGAGGATACATTCACTCATGAGTTTGAGGTGCCCCGGGGCCATATCGATATCTAGATAAATATTCTTCCGATGGATGCTGGTCTCTCCTAAGACTCACTAATTGTCCTTTTCCACAGGGAATTACCGGACCAAGTAAGAGCCCTGGTGAGACTAATG
Source organism: Eretmochelys imbricata (assembly GCF_965152235.1). Taxonomy (NCBI): domain Eukaryota; kingdom Metazoa; phylum Chordata; order Testudines; family Cheloniidae; genus Eretmochelys; species Eretmochelys imbricata. The sequence continues at coordinate 154,375,207 of NC_135574.1, forward strand.
AAAAGTGATCCGGTGAGTTGACTGGAACGCAGCATGTTTAATCTCACAGCATGAAAAGGAACAGATATTGCTTCATGGAACAGATCTGCCTCCAAAGATACCCAGTGTGCACATCAGTTGGGAACATAATGAACTTACACTTTTTCTTTCTTTATGTAGAGAATCGATTTCAACACTGACTGGAAGATCATCACTGTGTTAATTGGAGCCAATGATCTGTGCAACTACTGCAAAGACCCTGTAAGTAGCAGGATTGAGGAGCTGGCATGGCAGCAAGGCTGACTGTTGATGTAAAAACACCAGTGTAAGGAGAGCCAGCCTCTGCGTCCCATGAAATCCAAGGTTGCGGGTAGGGGAAAGGAAGTCCCTGAGTTCTGAGGGTCACCCAATATGCCAGACAAAGCTGAATTTTGTGGAGTACTGTGGGGTCTGTGTGGAGTGATAGATACTCTTCTGGCAGTGCCTAGTTTTAAACAGTTAGCAGTAGCAGACTAAGATTGTTGTGGTCTCTGCTTGCTTGCTGTGGGGTAGGAACCAGCCATTATGTGGAAGTGAGAGAGAGAGAGAGAGAAGAGCCTGCCTTTCTTGACCATGTCTGGGGCATGAGGTGAGGGAGAGAGGGCGGGATTCTTTCCTCTCGGCTTTGGTGGTATACAGGGGCTGGAAAAGCCCCCCAGCTAACCAGGGAAGAATTGTCCTGGTTCAGCAGTGTGTTAGGCCACCACAAGTAGTCCAATACCGCCCACCTCCCCTCGCCTCTCCTCCCCGCACAAGTCCTGGCACAGGGTGGTGTTGGAGGCAGGACGGAGCACGTTGGAAGTCTCTGTAATGGTCAGTGCTACAGAGATTTTTATGCTGCTTCAGACTGTGGCTGCCAGAAGGAGAGCGTGGGACCTCTCATGCCCCTCACCCCCAGTTCTAAACCTGGCTCTGAATCTCGGGTGTTGTCTCTTTTGTATACAATCCTTTTCACTACCACTAGCACACTGAGGTCCTCTGCCCCCCCAGGGTGCAACAGAGTGGGGGGATCCTTGTGGCTAAACAGATGTTTATGGCTGGTGTGTCCTTGCCTGCTAATGATGTCAATGGATAGCAGTAGAATGACACACCCCGGAAACATTTGTGCCTTTGTTTTCATCATATTTTGGCTGACCCCATTCGAACACACTTACCACTTGGTTCTTTCCCTCAGCCAGAGATGAGGGGCCCATTGGACATTGACTCAGTCTGCTACAGCTCAACAGGGAGCTCTAGAAAAGCCAAGGTTGTACTCCGCCTATCTACATTTGAGGGCGGAGTAATGGTATAATTGAGCCACTTGGTTTCTGGAAGAGAGCAAGAACATTCCACTGACCACAGCCTAGCATGGCGGAAATAAGGGGATGGGAATGAATGCCCAGTGCAATATCTTTTTGTTGTCTCAAGCCATTTGTGAGACGTCATTGGCAGTAACTCCTGCTTCTCTTCTTTTTCTGTGAGGATTACTATTCAGCTGTAAATTTCACCAGCCGCATTCAAGAAGCCCTCGATATTCTGCATGCAGAAGTAAGTGGTTTTAGTAACTCATTGGTCAGCATTGCTTCTTCCTCCCCCAGTTCTAGTAGCTGTGGGGTAGCCCAGGGGTGGCCCCTTGAACCAAATGTATCCCAATGAGTTCCATAATGCAGCCTACACTGCCTTCATCTCTAATGCTGAGAGAGAGCCTGACAAATAAGACACCAACATACAACCAGGGGCAGGAGGAGGGCGAGTTCAGTCAAGTGAGGTGGAGAGGAAAGATCAACAATTGGGAAGGACTGGTTGAGTAGTTAACCAGGGCAGAAAGGGGGAGCTGCACTTGTGCTCTGCACTTTAAAATAAAGGCATTGCAATTTGCATGACCAGCTCCTGCCAAGCAAAGCTCTGACTTTCCTTTCAGGTTCCCAGGGCTCTGGTCAATCTGGTTGAAGTAATGGACCTCCTCCCCTTGAGGCAGATGTTTCTGGATAACCAAGTACAGTGCACCACACATCTCACTGGGTAAGGCAGCTTTCGCCTACTCTGGCGTCCGCACTGGCTCTCGGTGGGAGAAAAGACAAAATTTGGTTCCATGCTTCCTTATGGAGGAAACCTGGGAGTCCTAGGGAGTCCTATCCTCTTGAACCCTAGCTGTAGACAGGGGAATCCTAATCATTAATACCCTAACCATCGCTAAGGGAGCTCTACCCATTATTATTCCAACCCTTGCCCAAGGAGCCCTACCCGCTGTCACCCTAACCCTTGTCCAGGGAGGCATATCTGTTATTACCCAAACTCTCCCCAGGGCAGCCCTACAGGTTCCTATCTACATTTGAGGGTTCCCGTAGGGCTGCCCTGGGGAGAGTTTGGGTAATAATAGATATGCCTCCCTGGACAAGGGTTAGGGTGACAAAGGGTAGGGCTCCTTGGGCAAGGGTTGGAATAATAATGGGTAGAGCTCCCTTAGCGACGGTTAGGGTATTAATGGGTAGGGTTCCCCTGTCTACAGCTAGGGTTCAAGAGGATAGGACTCCCTGTGCTAATGTTAAGGTTCCAGAGGGTGAGGCTCCCAGGTCTAGGGTTAGCATTCCATAAAGGAGGGTGAGGGCTAGGGTAATAATTGGAAGAGCTTTTCAGGCTAGGATTAGGGTTCCAGATGGCAGCACTCCCCAGTTTAGGGTTAGGATTACAGAGAGTAAGGCTCTTCCTGTGAAGGTTAGGCTTGGGGCTAGTAGGGCTCTCCCAGCAGGGATCAGGGTTGGGGCTGGAAGGGTTCCCTGGATTTGATATGGGTTTTGGCATTGGGGTTCTTTGTCTGGTGGTGTCATTGGAGTCTGTTGGGCTCCCTGGGGTAAGCCTAGAGTTATAGAGGATTGGACTCCACTGGCTATGGTTATGGGATACCAAGAGCTAGCACACATACATCTACCCAACTTGGAATTGCATGTCCCAGCTGCAGTGTAGACAATACCTTTAGGTGCCCCAAAATAATGGGACATAGGGTGACATAAGTGCAGTTCATATCACCTTGATATGCTTAGCAGTTGCCAAACTGATATGTGAGCTGCACTACTCATGTAGGGCAACGGGGCAGGTAAAACTGTGGCTTGAGATTGTGCAAGATGGCAAAGGCCATTTGGCACTCTTATAGAAAGGGTAATATATAGACATCCAGCTCAGCTCCCAGGTGGCGTGGATGCTGAATGGCAATGGGTGAGTGTCTCTTGAATCTACACTCTTTGTTCTAATGCTGTATGTTTCTGTCACTTCTGTAACCTCTTCTGCAGAGATCTGTGTAGTTGTGTTTTCCCAGTGACAGAAGGGTCACAAGAGCTAGCGATGGTGATGGAAGCTACCAGAGCTTACCAGGTACATCTGCCAGGATGAGTGCAGTTGCTTTGCCTACAACTGAGGCAGGGCAGAGGGTTTGCCAGCAATCTGTCTGTTGCAATTTATAACAACATATACAAAAAGTGCCCATCTACTACTCTGGGTACCTTTGTTATTATTTAAAATATCAGTGTGGCAAAATCAGCAGGAAAACTCTATCCCTAACACAAACCCATAAGTGGGACTTTCCTCACCCAGCCACCATCCCTCACAAACAATCACTCCCATCATGCTCAAACCTCTTCAGCCACTAGGGCAAAAAGATGGGTTTTGCCATGTGCCCTGAAGGTCTGTGATCCCTGATTGTGTCGGCCCAAGGGTGGAAGTGCAGCTACATGCCCTACACACCACTTAAGGATGACAAAGTGGTTGGTGGGTTGATGATGGTCTTTTTTGTCTCTTACAGAACAGCACTTGGAAGCTAGTGGAGTCCGGCAGGTATGACACCCAGGAGAATTTCACGGTCGTACTGCAGCCTTTCTTCCGAAATATCAAGATTCCTCTTCTTCAGGTATGGCTATAGGTCACTCTCAGTAGTTAGGTTAGACACATGCACTCACCCACCCATCTAGAGTATCTGAAAGTATCAGGGTTTGCCAGGTGCTCTTGAAGTTCCCATATGAATATAATTTAGTTTGGGTATATTATGCTGTTGGAATTCCTTGAACAGTTACCAATACTTGGATTTACATAATTTGTTTTTATACCGATTACTGCTTTAACTTTTGAGAAATTATTTAAAGATTACATTTAAGATATATCTATACACACTTGTTCAGCAAGGGCAGGTGTTAGCTAAAAGGTGTTATTGTTATACTCTTATATAGTGCTTTTAATCCGTAGATTTCAAAGCACTTTGCAAAGGACACCAGTATCATCATCCCCATTTAATGATGGGGAAACTGATTAATCAAGCAGCATATGCAAATACACAGAGAGCCCTGGCCATAACGTTAGAGCTCTTAAAGCTGTCTGGCAATAACCCTCACTGTTAACTAACAGCGTCGTCATCTCTTTCTGACCCATGATCTTACTCTTCTATGCCTGTGCAGAGAGAGAGATCTACATAGTAATCAGTCCAAAATGTAGTCTTAGGCAATCAGCCCTTCCCCCATCTTTGGCAGTAGGATGGGGCTCCAGTGCCTGAATAGTGACTGAAGCAAGCTAGTAAATCTAAGAACTGACACAAATCTTTTTTGAAACTTGAAAACCATTCACTGATTTTTTTCACACATCTGTGCTTCCTGATTTCAGCTGGAACTGGAAACAGATGTAGTCAAATTCCAAACAGGAGGAGCTGTGGTATTATAGGGCCAGAGGGAACCAGAAAATGCCAGAAATAACTGGTGACAAGTTGCAGACGTTCAGCTTCTTCTTCTAACAAACCTTTTCTGAGACTGCAAAAATTGGGCTGAAAAATCTCACAAAATCATAGGCTTTGATTTCTGCTCAGATCAGCCTTTGTTAAAAGCCCTTCCTGTGGGTTTTGACCCTGGCTAGAAACTTGTAAATGAAAAATAATAGATGCAATTTGTTTCTGAAAAATGTTTAGACCTCAAAAATGATTTTCTTCCAGTTTTGCAAAAAAAAAAAAAAATCAGATATTTTTCCATATTATATCCAAACTTGAAATGGGCCTGACCCAAAATCCTGGCTACAAACTTGGTGGAAGATCGCATACAGATCCAAAACTTGGCAGCGGCTCCTTACTTGTCTAATGAGCCAACTCAAAACACTTAATCAAAACATCCTCAAACCTTGAGGAAGTTCAGTTCTGGATCTAAACTCTGTGGCCTTAATCCATCTAATCCAAACTCTTTTATCCACCCCTAAAATCTCATGAGAAAACCAATCTCTTAAAACTTCCAAACCCAAACTGTTTCAGATATTACAAAATCAGTAATAAACTGGAGTTCCGCTCTGAAAGGTGACTGTGTGGGTATACTCAGTTATGTCTGCTAACGTCAGTGACAAACAAATCTTACTGCTTTTTACTCCTGTTAGCCCTGCAGAACTGATGCTGCTGAAAAAGAGGGAGCTACAAGAGAAGGAGTTTCTTCTTCTGTTGCTTCTTGTGTATCAACCGTAGACTTGTGTACTAACTTCCACCAAGCTATACCTGAGCAAACCCACTGAGGAGCATTGTGTGGTTTGCAGCACCCTTATTCCTGGTGGTGATGCATGAGAAGGAAAAGGCCCACCTTAACTGTCATATCCAAGCTGAGTTTGTGGCTGTGGCACTGGAGATCCTAGAGAGAAAGACAAAACACAGAACCCAACAATGCCATTTTTAGAGCCAGGATAGAACAGCACATTAAACATCTGAACTTTAGGGTGTTTATCCTTTTGGGGTTGGCCCATTGCTCGTACTTGGTGATCCTTCCTGGTAGTACCCCACTTCATCTCCCCAGATGGCCAGTAGGCCTTCCACATGGGAGTGTATAATGAGAATGCCAATGGGAATGCCAGTTACTACCAATAGCCTCTGCTCCAACTTCAGTGAACCAAAGTAATAAAGTATAAACGAACTTCTTGCACTCAGATGTCCTTTGCACTTTCCTTTTCAGGATGGGCGTGCAGATATCTCCTTCCTTGCACCAGACTGTTTCCATCTGAATCAGAAATCCCAGTCTCAGCTCTCCAGGGCTCTCTGGAACACCATGGTAGGGATGGCATGAACTTGTATATCTGGCTCATCAACCAGAACTGATTCAAAGTATCTTTAAAATCATCTCCTTTGTGTAATAATTGCGGGACTGGGTGGCTCAGGCCACTGTTGAGGGGACCGAGACCATTCGTCTTGAGGTCACCTATTCAAATCCATCCCAGGTCAGTGTTGATTAAAGGTCTCTTCCATCTGTTGGCTAGGTGGTGAACTGAATTTGATGCATCTCAGTTCACATCCTATTGGACAGGTGTCCACATCAACAAGAATGAAACCCATGGAATGCACTAGCTAACAGTCTCCATGAAAGAGACATTGAACACTGCATGGGCCATGGAGACTGACTGACCTTCCTTCTCACCTTCCAGGTTGGGGCTGAGGCACATTTGTATGGCAGTGTAAGTGATGCTTGTACTGCTGTAGCCTTTGCTGTACCTGTTCTGTGGAGAAGCAGAGGACTGTAGTCTCCATGGCTGTCAGCCCAGAACCTTTCACCTACTCTAAATTCACTTTTTAAAAGGAGTGTAGTCAGGGAGGATCCCGAATTTTTATTGAGGAACCCCTGCAGTGATGCTTATCTTTCCTTTTACTCACTGGTGCTATGACAAAAAATGGAAGATTTATCCTCACTGCCTGTTGCACTTTGTGGTTGATGCCATGTTTCAACGGAGACATAAAGTTAGACAAGGCCTTAGCCCTGGTATTCTGGTCAAATTCCAGTACAGCTACTTCTGCCTCCCTAAATTCCCCCAGCAATACAGTATGCTCCTTTACTTCCTGTTCTAAACTACTGCCTAGTGTTACTGTGCTCTGTGACACAGCTGCCATGTTCCTCCCAAGAAATGGCTGCATTTCAATCACATGCAGATCAAGAGCTATGCAATTACTGAATTTAATTAAATTTGTGAAGCACCTTTCAATTCTTTGGGTTTAAAATTGCTACAGAAATGTAAGATGAGAGGACACAGCTACAAAACTAATCCTCCCCCTTTTTTTCCCCAGCTTCAACCTCTAGGGGAGAAAACTGACTTCTTTGACCTCAAGGCTAACATTACCCTGAGTTGCCCAACTCCGGTAAATTCTGTACCATTATGGAAGCAAGGGGTTGGGATGGGTGGGTTCTTGGAAAAGATTCAGTATTTTTGGAACAAGTCTGCTAAAATTCTGCTTCTATGTTAACTGTATGTGAATATTTTCTTGCATAATAGCTCTTCAGTGTTTCTGAGTCTTATACCGTCTTACAAAAACTGACTGATAACATGGCTGAAGCGGTGTTTAGATCTTTGGCCAGATTTTTAAAGATGCCTAAAGATACAGATAGGTACCTAGTGGAATTTTCAAAGGGATTCAGAATGGATTTTCCCTTTGAACTCATTGGCAATTAGGTGCCTAGATGTTTTTGGAAATCCCACGAGGCACCTATTGGTGTCTTTAAATGCCTTTAAAAATCTGGCCCCTAGTGACTAATACTGAAGAGCTTGTATGTATGCTTTACATGTGTATGTAGCTTTCCCGCATTGGGTGTATGGATCTAGGGAGTTTCATGTTTCCTTCAACCTCCAATACATGCATTTGTCATTGCACACCAGCTCAGCAGTTTCTTCTTTCGACAATTGAACAGCTGCTTCTCTCCCTTTCCCCCAGCCCTTTTTCTAACTTCTTCTTAAAAATTTGTGATGTATAAACTCTACTCTGTCGTGAGTTTCAGAACATCAGTGCATTCATGGACTTTTGAGCTGCTATATGACAATAGGGGGAGATGCTACTAGTTTCTTTCCTCCTTGCCCTGTACAGCAATTACCCATCTATGAATTTTTCATGTGTCTATCACCATCATCTGTGTTTCTGTCTTTCTTACCCACCTTCATTACATGAGTTTGAGCCTCCAGCCACTATTTAGTAGTAAAATCCCTACAGAGAAATCACTAACATAGCTGATTGTCTGGAACATAACAGGAACTGCTGTAACAGATCAGACCATCTGTCCACCTGATCCAGTATCACACTTTGGGACATGACCTATAGCTGATGCTTTAGGTGAAGGTGAAAATAACAAATTTGGCCAGTTGTGCAGTGAGTGAGGATTTGGGAAATTCTTTCCTGACCTCTGAAGAGATGAATTTATGCCCTGGAGCATTGAAGTTGGTGATTACCTTTATCTTACCAAGGATAACTATAAATGCTGTGAGTCAAAACTTATCCATTCCTTTTTTAAAGCCACTTCCGCTTTTTGTCTTCACCCCCTGTGACACTTTCTCAGGATATCCAGGATTATGAGTCACCTTGTGACACCCATGCCTCAGTGAGAGAGACACTTGCTGGTGCTTACCTGGGTGTCAGCTCTTTGACACCACCACCTTGAGACTCTGCCAGCCCTTACTTTGCCTGGCAGGTTAAACATAGGTGCACCTCAATCCCTGAGCCCCCTCGAAGCAGTACCCTGCAGTGCCAGCCACTGGACATGTGCAGAAATTACCAGGTAAGCTGCCCCCAAAGGAACAGTGCATGCACCAGCTTGTTTGATTCAAGTGAGGATCAGCTCCAATATAGCAGCACAGCACTGAGATATGTTTATAGTGAAAATAATCCTATGTTTATTATCCAAGGCTAAGATTTAAGGGATAGCGAATAAGGATAACAATGGAAACAGAAACAGTTACCTATCAAACAAAAGTAAGTACCTTTAGACTCTAAGAAGTGTGTTATAAACAGGCTTAACCCCTCATCATCTAAAGTTGCTTTAGGTGAGAGAAACAATTTCCCAGCATCTCCAGCCAACATGTCTGGGATCCCTCTTTCATGATTGCAAAAAGCGCTGTCCTGTTTTCTTCCTCTCTGAAAGATAACAAAATATCTCCTTGCATTTTTTTTTTATATTCTTCAAAGCTCATTTCTGGGCCCCAGAGACAGGACAACCCTTGTTGGTTTAGTCTCCAGTGTCTTCTCATCCCCTTGTTGACCTCATATGTAAATTGAGCTCATATTATGTTGGCTTACAATGCTTAATTTACAGAGATAGACAGGTGAAAACACATCCTAACTTCTCTCTGGAAAAAACTTGTTTTTCTCTTTGGTTGGTGACAGACTTTAAAACATATGTTCAGTACATATACACAATTACTTAAATATTCTCTCTACATACATGATGCAATGATTGAGGATCAGTATGACATATGCTTTTATTAGAGACTTCACATGATATTCTATATGGATAAATACTATGAAAGCAGTGTGCTAGGGTGGTGAGTGTCAGGCCTGCTAACAGTTGTTGTTACAGAACAAGAAACCCTTGGCCAGTTGGCATCAATGGGCTTCTGTGTCACACCCCTGAGACAGTGGGTTCCACAGATTCACTATAGACTGTGGGAGGAATTTCCTTTTTATCAGGTCCAAGTTTACTTGGTATTAATTTAATAAGGCGACCAGTTACTCTCCTTTTGCAGAAGAGTGAAAATGAATGTTGGATTTGTTTTTCCCTACATCCCTTACAATCTGATATTCAAAACGCCCTGGAAACTGTTGCCTTGCACTGTTGCTGTCTATTCTGGACCTATTCTGTGGACAAACAGGGTTTTGAAATGAGTCTTTAACGTGGCAAGCCCATAGCACTTTGTGGAAGCCGTGGGTACATGCTCATAGTGGCACTTTCCCTACTGAGACAGCTCTGATGTGAAGTCTTCATAATTGCAGTACAGTAGCTAAGTTACACGAGAGGCTGTTTCCGGGGAGTTCCATCTGTCAGTTAGCATATCTGTTATTACAGAAAATGACTTCAGATTCTGATGTTCATGGGCTCCATCTGTTCCGTCCCTTTGCTTCTCTAACTCAGCACAGCAGATGTTGTGTATGTGTGACTGTCATATTTGCCAGGCTATAGAGACGAAAGGTCTATAGCAAACCATTTATAAGCATAATGGGTTAATTTAAAGGATGAAAGTCTGCAAGTGAGAGGGGGGTGGATTTCTGATTTAAACCATTTGGAATAACTCTGCTCTTCCAGTAGGAAAGTCTCTTTGACCCTGCGCCTTCAGATTCTGGGTTCTGTATTACTAGTTTATTAACAATCGTGCAATTCTCATTAGGGAGAAGCAAGCCTCCTGGTAGGGGTGTTTAATCTATGAGAGTCCATGTTTCCTGAGGTAGATGCTGGGTACCAAGACCACCATCCAAATTATACAGCCACTGTGGGAAAAGGGTGAGCCGTGCATGCCAGGCTCCTCCCCGCTGAGGCAGACAGAGCTTCCCAAACTTCTCCACTCCCTAGACTGGAGTGGATAACAGATCCAAACAGCCCTGCACTCTTTGAAGGGATCTGATGTGTGCGGGTGGGCTGGACCAAAGCCCCCAGATCTGAATACCCCTAAATTTTAGGGGAGGGAGTTTGTTTCAAAATCCAGATCCACGCTTTGTAGCTCAGGCCATCTCTAGTTATATTATCTTTTGGCAGCAGAAATCCTGATCTATTTGCTGTCTTCTATGTCCTTGTTTGCTGCCTGATCTGTATTTCTCTCCTCACCCATCAGCACAAACCCTTCCTGGGAACATACAGGAACAGCAACTACACATACCCACCTCTGGAACCTACTAACAAGCCAATTCAGGTAATTGCCTGTATTGCTTACTGTACATTACACATACACACATGGATGCAAAATTGCTCCTGTCTAGTGGGTGTTTTCACGTCATTTGGAATTTGTAAATGGTAATTTCTTACTAGGCTTTGAACATACAAATCTCCTCCTATGTCAACAGGTATTTAAACACTTCGTTTTCAAGTGTTTTTTTGCTAACACAATTGTACCAGCCAGTGCGGACTGGGAATAACTGTATTAAAACTGTTCTCAACACTAAGTCATGACAGTAACAAATCCAGTCAAGGGACACTACTGTAAGTCAGCTGCTCCAAATATACACAGTATTGGCAAGAGAACTTAGGACCTGTCAGCCCCAAAAATGCAGGCTTAGGTCACTTGTTTTAAAGGAGGGTTTATAGCCTCATCAGGCATCCAGCCACTAGAGGCAATGTAGACGGAAGTGGTGATAACAGTATGTTACATAAACTTGCAATATGTCTCCAGTTAAGATCTACTGCCTCTTAAATGAAGGCTTTACATTGCCCCATAGCAGAGAAACTACAGCAGAGGAGTTAGCGTAACCAGTACACAGCTAATTCCGGGTAGGAACTGAAGAAATGTGGTGGGAACCTGCGCTTGCCACATGGCTGGAGGAGGTGTGGAGGCCTCCTAAGATAACTGAGCAGTTCTGTTGGTGTGAGTATGGCTGGGGAAGATGATTGTCCAAAGCAGTGGTCTGAGTGGCTAAGTTAGGCCTTCTTAATGAGGTCACTGCTGTTGTATAGCTCCAAGTAATGCCCAGCTGGGACTTAATTTCCAAACAAAATAGAGTGAATCCCTGCATCCATTATGGATTATAAATAAGGCTAAAATTTTGTCACAAGTATTTTTAATAAAAGTCATGGACAGGTCACGGGGCAATAAACAAAAATTAACGGCCCCTGATCCCTTCTTGACTTTTACTATAAATACCCATGATTAAATCTGCTTTGGGGGCCCCAGGGGCTGATGGCTGTCCTGTGCTCCAGTGGCAGGGGCTGATGGCCACCAGCCCCCGCTGCCCTGAGGCTCCTGACCCCTGCTGCTCCGACAGCCTCTGGAGCGGCCCCCGGGACCATTGGTGCTCTGAGGCCGCTGCTCTGGGGCTGCCCCTAGGATCCCTGCTGCTCTGGCGGCCCGCAGGGCCACTGCACTGGGCTTCCCCAGCAGCAGCCGGTGTGGCTGGCCCCGGAGCCAACTGCTTGGGTGGCCCTGGGGTCAGCCGCACTGGCTGCTGCAGCTGTAGAAATCATGGAGGTCCTGGAAAATCACAGAAGCCATGACTTCTATGACCAGACTCGCAATCTTAGTTATAAAGAACAACAGGTGATACTAGCAAGTACTGCTTCAGACTGCAACTGAAAAGGAAACCACCATTCCCCCTCCCGGCTACAGTTCACAGCAGCACCCGGGTTGCTTCTAGAAAGCTAAACAGAGAACTGGAGAAAGCCTTCAAGTTCATGATTCTTACACTTCAGTGGCCAAGTTGGAAGGATACCATGGAAGAGGGCAAGAGAGCGGCAGTAGAAGGAAAAGGAGAGAGTGGAAACTGCTTCTCCCCCCGACCCCAAAAAAATTAAACCAGCTGACCTGTCCTGGGCCTTTATAACACCCTCTAACTGGATTGTAGTCTCTCTGAGCCACACCACTGTGTTAAAGATGAGGGCAGCTACATTTGACTTGAATTTTTTTTCTGCAAATCAGGTGATACCCTCAAACTCTCACACAGCCACTGGTCAACATGGCCTTTGTCTGGGCAAGGAGTGGACACCCTTGCCCCTTATGGGACTTGCCCACTGTATCAATTTCTTTTCCTCACTGGCACATCTCTGCTTCTCAGAACACACTGTTGCTGACGTTGAGAGGCAGTGTGGGTAGAGAAGTGGGCACAGGACCATGACTCAGGCATTTCTAAGTTCAGTTCCAGGCTCTGCTACTGAATTGGCACACTATGTGACCTCTGGCTGACTACCCATCTGTGACATTTCAGAGGATAACACCTATTCTGCGTCACATGAGTACTGTAAGCATTAATTAATTGGGTTGACCGGACAATGACAATTCCATTTCATAGCAACTTTTAAGGTTTTTGAATTTGGTTTCATTCTGCATTGGAGTGAAAACAAACCATTTCAAGCATTTTGCAAAAATGATAGGGCACTGGTTTGGGAGACCCAGGTTCAATTCCCTGCTCTGCCTGATTCAGGCCAGAATTTTTCATCCTAGACCACTCTCAGTCAGGCAGAGCAAGGACTCAACCCCTAGGTCTCCCACTTTCTGCGTCATTGCCCTAACCACAAGGCTAAAGAGTGTGGGAAGTTTTCTTTTCTCCTCTGCCCTCCCTTCCTAAAATAAACTATGTTGAAATCAGTACATCTCTTGACAAAACAGTATGTTTGGGTGAAATTTCATTTCACCAAAAATATTCCGACCAGCTGAATTAATCAGTATTTGGACAGCATTTCAGGATGAAAGGCAAGAACTGCCGAGCTCTCACGTAACTAGTTTGGAACACACTGAACGAATATTACAACCAAATCAAAATCCAATAAAAAATAGTTCCTAAGTATACTAATATCTCCTAACCATATGGCTGTTTGTTTTGTTGTTTAAGAATTGGGGCAGTGACCTGTCATGTCCTGCACAGAATCCATCTGAAAGTGTCCCAACATCAGGTGAGAGAGAACTTGCTTTGGGCTGAACCACTGAGAGGAGTGGTTCCTAAACTCTGTGCTTTTTAAAAGCAAAATCTTAAAACTGTATTACCGCACATGTTCAGTGAAAGGAAAACAACCAGGTTAGGCATTGTGTATCCAGCAGATAGCAAGGGCATTCTACTTTGTCAAACCCCGGCATCTTCACCAGCACAGCGGCTGCATTCTAATGGACAGACAACAGCTTGGCTGGCTTGATCTAGCCAGATGTGCCTGGTACGTTTGCAGCAAAGCAGCTTTGACCAACCTGGGTGTACCTGCTTGATGAGCAGAACAGGTGTATTTTGTCCGGACATAGCCAGAATGCTTTACATCTGAGCAGTTAATAGGAAACCTATATCTAGACTTAAAGCCAATTGAAAACTGAACAGAATGAATATATGCAATTTTAAATCTATCTAATCTATTTTGGGTTTTTCTAAGGTGACATGTGAAAGGCAGTGTTAAGCTCTGTTTACTTCCCTATTACTCAAGCACATGATTTGGAGCAAGCCAGGAGGCAGAAGTGAATTGCAAGAGTTTATTCCTCAGGCTAGTTGATGACTAAGTTTGTGTAGAACCCTGGGCCCACTCCTCCTGAAGTCAGTAAAGTTTTTGCCATTGTCTGCAATGGAAGCAAGATCACCAGGCCCTTCATCCAGGATAAGATTTTCCAATGATCACTGGTAACCCTGCTTTTTTTTTCTTCTCCTGTCTAGTACATAAGCTACGGCCAACAGACATCAAAGTCGTAGCAGCGCTGGGAGATTCCTTGACTGTGAGTAGTAGTGCTTCCCCTGAGCCTAGAATGGGATGGGCAATTCTAGTCTCCCTGGATGTTATGGTGTCAGACACCATCTGATGGAGAGCAAATTGTTGTGACTTGCCTAGCTGTGTCCATTTGCAGCAACAATATCTATGAGTGAATCTGGCAATTGCGAAACTGAGTAATAAATAGCCCGGACTAAAGCCAGAGGTGAGACCCAATCCTGCCAAGGTGCAGAGCTGCCTCAACTCCCATTGGCTTCAGTAGGAGTTGAGGGGACAGAGTAACTCAAAGGATCAGGCTCATATTGCAGATGAGGGTTCTACATGCTTCACTCTTTTGAGAGCTCTGTCAATCCATTTCAGTCTTGACCTACAGTAACCTTGGCTACTCCCACACTGAGCCTTGAGCTTTTCTTGGAGGACCTCAGTCCTGATCTACAGCACTCCCTGCTTTTCCAGCCCCACGCCCCTGAACAGGTCACTGCTTGAATTTTCCCAGGAAATCTTCTTTTTGTTACTTTTATTCTCTTGATTCATGAAACGTTTCAGAGAGAATGGAAAACCTACCCTATGAGGTGAGACTCAAAGAGCGTGGCTTGTTTAACCTAACAAAACAAAGGTTATGGGGAGATAGGATTGCTCTCTATAAATACATCCGAGGGAGGGAGAGGAGTTATTTAAGTTAAGCTCCAATGTGGACACAAGAACAAATGGATATAAATGCCATCAACAAGTGTAGGCTTGAAATTAGGCGAAGTTTTCTAACCATCAGAGGAGTGACGTTCTGGAACAACCTTTCAAGGGGAGCAGTGGGGGCAAAAAACCTAACTGACTTCAAGACTGAGCTTGATAAATTTATCGAGGGGCTGGCATGATGGGACTGCCTACAATGGCACATAGCCAATCTGCCGCTGCTAGCAGCAAATATCTCTAACGGCCGGTGATGGGACACTAGATGGGGAGGGCGCTGAGTTACTACAGAGAATTCTCTCCCAGGTGCAGTGTCCCTGGAACCATTTTAACAGTTGGGGTGCTGAAAGCCAGCCCCTTGCCCCTGTTAACCCCTCTCCCCCAGCTGGGGCCAGGAGCAGTGCCGTGTCTCTAGGAGGGGGAACCCGGACAGGGGTAAGGGGACAATAGTTGGGGGCAGGCATTAGGCCCGCAGCCAGGACCCTGCGTGCGGAGCCAGTATAAGAGCTCTGGCCACAGGGCCGGCAGCCGGGACCTTGGGAGCAGGGGGGTGAGTGCGGGGCCCCAGGCACATGGGGCCAGGGATCGGGGCTAGTGCCCCAAGAGTAGAGCCCTGGGCACAGGGCTCCGGGCACAGGGCCAGCGGCTGGGAAGAGGGCCGGCAGCTGGGACCCGAGCCCCGGGCGTGGGGCTAGTGGATGGGGAGCATGGTTGTTGGCCTGGACCCAAGCCGTGGAGTGGGGAGTGGAGGCCTGGGCATGGGGCCAATGGCCCCGCGTAAAACCTGGGGGTGCTGCAGCACCCTGCGTACCCCTACTTCCCGTGCCTATGTCCAGGTGTCTGGCTGGCAGGTCTTACCCACATGCTCAGGGTCTCACTGATGGCCATATTTGGGATCGGGAAGGAATATTTCTCAGGTCAGAGATCCTGGGATTTTTCCACCTTCCTCCACAGCATGGGGCACGGGTCACTTGAAAGTTTAAACTAGTATAAATGGTGGATTCTCCGTAACTTGCAGTCTTTAAACCATGATTTGAGGATTTCAGTAATTCAGCCAGAGGTTAGGGGTCTATTACAGGACATGCTTCCATCCCTGCTCCGCCCCCAGAACAGCTCTGCCTCCAATCCCCTTCAGCCTCCAGTCCTGCTCTGCTCCAGGCCCAGCTCTGCCCTCATTCCCTCTCTGCCCCTACTGCACCTCCATTCCTCCCCCTGCTCCAGCCCCAGCCCAGCTCTGCCCTCAGCATTCCTGCTCCACTCCCAGACCAGCACTGCCTCTAGCCCCAGCTTCTTCCCTATCCCCACTTCTGCCCCAGCCCTGCCTTCAGCCCAAACTCCACTGCTGAGTAAGCCTTGGCTGTGTAGTAATGGAGGGGGAGCATGGACAGATTCCACTACTAGTAAGGGAGGGCACAACTGAAAATGTTTGAGCACCACCAGCCTTGAAGACCCAGCTAAAACACTGGGTCAGGCAGTGTCCTAGGTGTCAAGTGGATAGTGAACCAGAGTTTAGTTTTCTTGGCTGATTAAAAATAGTGTGAATTAGTAATGGGGATGTCTTGTCTCTTACTCCTCTGTTGACTTATTCAAAACTAGAGCATGGTGGGAATTTTTTCCATCAAAAAAAATTTTTGATTGGAAAATGTGATTTCACCCACCCCTCAGGAAAATGACAATTTTGCTGAAGTTTTTTTTATTTATTTCCATCAGGAAAATCAAAATGTTCGTTTAAAATCTGATCAACATTAACCTACACCCCTCTGAGCTGCCACAGTGCCTCATGGAGTTGTAGTTCTGGAGCTTTGTGTCCCTATTCTCCCCTATGGGCTGACTCCTCGACTGGACTACATCTCCCATGGTACACCACAGTCTCCTTCTGGCTCAGCTACCATGGTACATCATGGGAGTCTCATGACCACAGTGCATAATGGGAAATACAGTCCTGCCAGGGAATCTGGTGCTTAGGGGACAATGGGGGCATAAGGCATCCAAACTACAATTCCAATGAGCCACTGCAGTGGCTTAGGAGAATGCAGAATAATATGGAACTGAGCCAAAACAAAATGTTTTAACATTTCAAAATGAATTTTTCTAGTTTTCATTGCACAAAAATATTAGCTATTTTGACTTTTCTTTCTGATTCAGGACTAAACCAAATGTCAAAATATTGGAATTTCCTGTGGGACAGAAATTCTGGTCTTTCAGCCAATTCTATTCAGTGCATTTCAACTAACCCTTTAAATGACCCATTCAGTAGCAACAGCGTGGGCCAGTAGAGCTCAGCCCACGGGAGGACAAAGCCATTCCTGCTTCGCGCAACTTCCTCTGCTTGTCATCTTGCCATTTCATAAATGATTCTCACTGTCCTTCCAGACTGCTGTAGGAGCCAAAGCAACCAGCCTGAATGACCTGCAAACAGCCTGGAGAGGACTTTCCTGGAGGTGAAACACACAGCAGCTCTGGGTGGAAGTGCGTGTATGTGAGAGAACGGGAGTTTGCCTGGAATGTGCGTGCGCTGCCGTGGGTGGCTGCTTCTGGATGAGTGTGACTGTGCCCGTAAACATGTTGGGAATGACAGATTTAGAGGCATTATTCTACAGTCCATATAGCAGAATCCCAGATAGCTGGTTGGCAGGCATCAGTGCAATCTGTGCACCTTGAACAGCTGCTCACAAATACAGTAGGTACCAGTGAGGTTAGACTGCACAGCTCTGATGGGGCAGTGTGCGACTTGCCTCTTTATGATGGGCAGCATCAGAATAAGTGGAAAATAAGTGCTCTGTTGGCAGTCTATAAGGCTGTCTACACTACAACCTGTGTCGGCTAACTTATGTTGCTCAGGGGTGTGAATAAACCACCCCCAAGATTGACATAAGTTACACTGACATATGTGCTCATGTGCACAGCGCTGTGTTGGCAGGAGAGCTTCTCCCACCGACATAGCTCCTGCTGTTCAGAGGTGGGTTTTTTATGCCAACGGGAGAGCTCTCTCCCGTTGGCATAGAGCGTCTTCACCAGACACACTGCAATGGTGCAGCTGCATCAGTACAGCGGTGCAGATGCAGCGCTACCCATTTAGACATGGCCTAAGGCTGTGTGCACTGCCTCAGCTGCAGCCCTGTTTGACTTGATCTGAAATCTCCCTTTCAATACTTTCCCTGAATTCACACTTGACCTGTGGTTTATCCCCTTATTCCTGGTTGAGTCTTTTCTTTTTTTTTTCTCCCTGAGCTGATACAGCAGCAACTTATGGTGACCAGACAACAGATGGTATGTGCTTACAGTATTAACCCCGCTGACTGTTTGATTCTGTTCTTTCCTCCCACCGCTCCGTAGCATTGGAGGTGATGGAACCCTGGAGGCTCACACGACTTTACCCAGTGAGTATTTTGAAAATCCCCAAAGTTGGGAAGGGGAAAGGCACTCTTTGCTCCAAGACTGGGCCAGGCAAATGCTGGAAAGTTTGTGCTGGCTTCCCACCTTCCTTAGACAGGACACAGGATGCACATCTGTTGTGGATCTGAGGAATTTATTCATACCCCAGGTCAACATTGGGGAGAACTCCTCTGCTAAAAGTTTGAGTCAGTTCCTCCGTTTGACGGTTCTGGATGGGGCTGTAACATCAGCTCTGCTGAACAGATGAGGGACAGATTACAGGAGGAAATGACTGAAATGACACAAATCCAAAGCAGATGCTCTTCCTTTATTTCTATCTGTTGCCTCCAGTGACAAAGTGGAAACCTTGCAGGAGCTGTGGGCTACTGATGCACTACAGAGCAATTGATGGTCCATGGAATGCTGGTCACATGGTGATGGCTCATCCTTATTTCCAGCTTCTAAACTGGTCTAAAAGAAGCTAATAATAATTTAAATATTTACCTAGCACTAGTATTATTCTATGTAAGCAATTGTTGTAGTTGCCATGGAGATTACAAAAGGGAGGGGAAGTGGTCCTTGTGACCATGAATTGGAGGGAGCTTGGTCCATGACAGTTCTTCTATTAATATGCGATCCATGCTCTGGAACAGTCTGACAATGCCTGAGAGTGTGTAGGGATTTTATTTCAATCATTATCTTATATCCATGTGCCATGGGCATCACTCAGTTTTAAAGAAAAATTGGAGTCTGTTTATACTGTGTGAAGTATTGTAAATGTACTGCTAACTACAAAGAGGCTTTGAACTCCACCTACTGCATTATAGACACAGTAACAATAATAATAATTTGCATATATAATACCTTCCAGCTGAGGATCTGAATCAATTCTACAAACATTAATTAAAGTCTTGTTTCACCTTTGTGAGATAGGTGTCATTACTTCCAACGTGTATATGGAGAAACCGATGCACAGATAGGTTAAGTGCCCAAAGTCGCAGTGAACATGTCTTGACTTTTAGCGCCATGCCTCAACCACAAGACTGGCATGTGGGTTCTGTAGGAGGGGATGCTGATCCTTGCTCGCAGTGCAAAGGATAACCAGCATGTCTTCTCCTGTCTTTAAGATATTTTGAAAAAGTTTAATTCAGAACTCTTCGGCTTCTCCACTGGCACTGAAAAGGAAACAGCCGGGTTCAACTCAGCCGTGGGAGGAGCCAAAGCAAAGTAAGCATAATCACACCCTAGTCAGGGAGATAGTGGGATGAGGAGCTGGTGGACTGGCAGCATCCCAAGCCTGTGGTCACTCTTGAGTTAATACTAATTATCAAACTTTAATGGCTAATCCTATCTATACTGTACATAAATCTCTATGGTATAATATTCTTTCTTCTGAATATTTGAGGAGTGTGTGTTTGTTTATGACTTTTTCTACATGGGAGAGATGTCATCTTTTGACTAGAACTTCCTATCCCATATCTTCCGAGTCCAATACCGGTGCTTTAACCACAAGACACTCCTTATTCCCACAGTGAAATTTCCCATAAGTCTTTTACATGTAGGTCACTGGCTCAGTGTCAGACCAGGGCGGTAAAGACCCGAAAGCCACTGCCATCTCCCAGCTGTTGAATGACTTCTGGGTAACGAGATGGAATGTCACAGCCCAGTGCCTAATGAATAGGAGCCCATTATCAGCATTAAAAGCTATCCTGGCTAGCAGCACCAGCAGAGCAGCAGAGGATTGAATGAGCTATGGAGACTGAACTCCCCTAACCCTGGAGAATGACTCCTTCAGAGCCACTGATAGGTAAAATGTGCAGGCAGCCTCTATTGCCACTGCACCCAATCTATGGCTACACAGAGGACTTCAGTCTCCAGGACTGTCGATCCAGTGTCTTTCACCAGCACTCCATTTACTTGAAAGCAAGTTAGCCAGCAAAGCTCGTATGGATGTGAAATACCTTGTCTCCAAGAGCAGGTTTGGGAATTGAATGTTTTCTTCCAAACACAATCCATTTGAGCCAGTCCTTCAAGAAGAATAACTCCTGGCTGGAGCCCTTGCAGCTCAGATTATTCTATAATTGTTCTCTCATGTACGCCATCACTTTCCCTGCGTGGCCCTGGTGGTCCTGAAGTTCCATAAAATGGGGCCAGGAGGAGAAATCGAAGCCTTCCCAAGTTGTGTTCATTCTGCTCATCATTTCAGAACAAGGATCTGAATGCTCTTCTTTCCTGTCTCCATAGCAGTATGTCAACCCAGGCGCGTGAACTGGTGGAGCTAATGAGAGGCAGCTCAGTAAGTGCATAGCTTCTATAACCTGTGTAACATGTTTGGGTGGTGGGGAGAGGGGGGTTTCACAGCTGGAGAAAGGATAAAGGCATTTCTCACTGGTGTCAAGGTGTGTGTGCAGTGGGTGGATCACAGCAGCCAGGAAATTGTTACTCCGTTCTCTATATTAACCCTGATCAGGCCTGGGTTCCCATTGCATCAGCTGCTGAACAACCACATAGGAAGATGCAGTCCCTGCCCTGTAGAACTAAAAATGTCATTTAAGACAAGGTGCAACAAATGAGTGTAACAAAGAATAGGAGAGAGATGGGTACAGGACCCAGAGTTACAGAGGTGAGCAATGGCCTAACTTAATGGTTCTGAGCCATTCAAAAGTTGGAGCAAGGAAGATGGGAGGGTACACAGGTAGGTTGGAGAAAAGGGAAGGGACTGGGATACCAGTATGAATGGTGGCCAGGGGACTGGAATGGGGAGGAGAGAGTTAAGAGCAGGGGCAAAGATGAAAGCAGGTGGCCTGGTGAGGATGTGGAGTCAAAAACCTGTGAATTAAAACAGGCAGAAGCAGTGAGCCACGTGTCTGGTGTAGAGGAACTGCCCCTCACCCCTGGAGTCCCTGCCCCGAGGAGGTTGGCGATGCTGGTATACTGTGCTGGTGAGGGGATGGCTGTAGCCTGGCCAATAGGTCAGGCCACCTGAAGCTATGGTCCTGGCCAGCTGAGTGACACAATACTGTGCAATGTGTTGGGGGAGGGGGAATCCTGAGGATGTCACAGGTTTTCTGGAGGCATGAGGTGGCCAGCTGCTCGCTCCAGAGTGGCTACTGTTCCTGGTCCAATGGGAGCTGGGAAGGGGATTGAAGGGCTTCCTGGCTTTTATTAAAGTCATAAGTGCTGCTCTTTCTGGGGTGTGTGAAAGACAGGAGACACCTGTTGGTGGGGCCTACGTGGGATGCTGGGTGCTGGGAAGAGACTTGTTGGTCCAGGAAGATCACCATGAGAGAATGGGAGTGCCCAGTGCTCCCTGGCTCCTGCTGGATGGTGGGTCAGAGTATTGAAAAGGCAGGGCTCTCCAAAGCATGTGTCCCTGTGTAGCCACACAGATGCCTTGGGCCAACGTTACTGTCTGTTATTCTTCATTATTAATTTTTCATCAGGGTGTCTCCCTCTCTGAGAAGAGCTGAGTGGAAAAACTGGCATTTGAGCAAAAGACTAAATTGTTCTCAGATTTAGCAGGGTGTGTTTCCAATCATTCACCCCTTTAAAAGCAGGGGGCAGGACTTTGTCCTGCCTGGCACCCCACTGGAGGGCAAAGGGGCGGGAATGAGATGAGAATTTAGCCCTTCGGTGATTCCCAGGCCCTTCCTCTATTTGTGGGATAGATTCACAGCCGTTAGTTATGTAAACTCTCTGCTCTAAAAATAGATGCCTTCCATTCCTTTCTTTGTACTGCATGTTACAGAACGTTTTCCACTGAGTTCCAGCTCTCAGCAGCCCCTATTGTTGGCTGGTGGTGACGTGGATTTAGCAGCTGCCCTTATGAGCCCAGTAAAGTCACCAGCCTCCTGGACTCTTCTGTTTTAATCCAAATGTCTATCCCCACAGAGCTTGCCTCTCTCCTTTTCGGCATTCCTGGTAGTACTCACTCAGCTGGCAGGGATTTCCAGTGACTCATGTTCCACTGAAGCAGCTTTAGTGCATCATCGCCTAATCCTTTTTCCCTCCCCTGCTTACTGCTACACTGCACCCAGCATTTGGCACTAACTGGTAGATCTCCCCATCCCGACCCCTGCTGCCAAAATCCATTTAGAACTGTGGTCTCTGACTCCCAGTAAACAGAACTTTGTACAGCAGCTACCCTGACAACCTACCAGGCAGCTGCTAATTCCCCTTTCTGTTGGGAATTTCATAACAAAAGCCAAGATGTATTGCACCCACCACATTTTCCCTCGGAGACACACACACACACACACAGTTTCCTGACTTCACTTTTCCCATTGTTAATTCCGAGTGGCTCATTTTCATTGTTTTGACACTCTTGATATATACCCCATTTAACTGTATTTGTAAATGTTGCCTCCGCATCCCTAAGCAATTTCGAGCTGTTAGAACATTGCACTCTATTCTTTTTTATGTGTCACTAGAAAATTAACTTCAAGGAGGACTGGAAACTGATCACTCTCTTCATTGGAGCCAATGACCTGTGTCAATACTGCTTGGACAGGGTATGTGTTTAGAAACTGGGCACATAGTTCTGGGTTCTTGGCGGATGAACAAGGTGAGCAGTCCGTTCATTTCCCCTTTGTCAGACAGTCAATGCCCTTGTACCTCTAAAAAGCAACAGGAACTTGTGTTCATTTAATATCTCCCTTATCTGAAATGAGTGTGCTGTTTTTACAGTGGGAGATTGGCGCTCCAGACCAGGGCTTCATTAGTAGTAGTCATTATTTAAGAGCTAAAGATCTATCCAGCACCGTATAGTGCAGGAGAAGAAGAGACAGTCCCTGCTTTGAGGAGATTGCAATCTAAATAGACCAAACAATCCGAATGTGAAAGGCCACATGTGTATTCTTACTGGGACATTGAAATGCCATTGTGTTCCGGAAAGCGACGCCATAAAAATGCCATAGGGGGATTCCATGTTTCTGGTCTGTCTTAGTTATACTTGCCAACCCTCCAGGATTGTCTTGGAGTCTCCAGGAATTAAAGATTAATCTTTAATTAAAGATTATGCCATGTGATGAAACCTCCAGGAATACATCCAACCAAAATTGGCAACCCTACAATGGCACCAGAGCAGGGGTGGACAAACTTTTGGCCCAAGGGCCACATTGGGGATTAGAAATTGTATGGCAGGCCATGAATGCTCACAAAATTGGGGTTGGGGGCGGGGGCGTGGGCTCTGGGGTGGGGCTGGGGATGAGGCGTTTGGGGTGTAGGAGGGTGCTCTGGGCTTGGACCGAGGGGTTCAGAGGGTGGGAGGGGGATCAGGGCTGGGGCAGGGGTGCAGGAAAGGATGCAGGTTCCAGCTGGGGGTGTGGGCTCTGGGGTGGGGCTGGGGATGAGAGGTTTGGGGTATGGGGTACAGGAGGGTGCTCTAGGCTGGGATCGAGGGGTTTGGAGAGCAGAAGGGGGATCAGGGCTGGGGCAGGGGGTTGGGGCATGGGGAGAGGCTCAGGGGGTGCATGCTCCGAGCAGCGCTTACCTCAAGCAGCTCCCGAAAGCAGGGGCATGTCCCTTCTCCAGCTGCTACATGGAGGTGCGGCCAGACAGCTCTGCAGGCTGCCCCATCCGCGGGAACCCCTCTGCAGCTCCCACTGGAGTGCGTAGGAGCCGGAGCAGGGCCATGCCACAGCTTCTAGGAGCTGTGTGGTGCAGCCCCCGATCCAGCACCCCGGCCGGAATGCCAGAGCGGGGCCTAGCCGTGTGGGCCGGCTTAAAATGGTTTGTGAGCCGTAGTTTGCCCACCCCTGCTCCAGAGCAAATATGATCATGTTACAAGCAGAAATGTCTTTTCCTAACTACCAGCCATACAAGCTTACCATGCTGATCTGAGAGTCAGCCTGGGTTCTTTCCTTCTCACATATCATCCCCAGTAGTAAAGGTTCTGTAGGACAAACTATCGGCCTGAACCAACACTCACTCATATAAATTGAAGTCTTTCCATTGACTTTCAGTGAGGCCTCAGTCTAGCACCATGTGTCCAATAACACCCTTACAACTCCACGTGCAAAGTGGGGTTGCATAGGTATCACTCAGTGCCTAATTTAGCTTGCAGAAACATTTATTACTGGAGATTATGTACTGGAGGAAAGAACCCAGCTTGATTCTGAGATCCCAGTTTTAATTTCCAGGGCGGGCAGTTAGGAAAACAAAACCTTTTGTAAATGGAGCAAACTTGATCTGCAGTCAGTGAAACACATTAAACATGATTTATTCATTCATTCTTCAGAGTAAAAATGCACCTTAAAAGAACGCTGACAAGAATAGTTATAAAACAAGATTGGATTTGGATTAAGGGGTCAATCTTGTCACATGGAAATGCCACAATTACTAGACAAGCTGCACATGTGTCACAATAGGAACAGAACTCAGTAGCTATCTGCTCAAAAAATACAGGCCTCTGCTATTGGAGATAAAAAGGAGCATTTGGTCAATAGTATAGAATCTAGCCTCTTGCAGTCTTTGCTAGGGACTAGAGGTCATAGAATGGACCCATTGGTTTTTTTTTCCAGCTATAGTTTCTTGCACACTGGAAAAATGACTGATCTAATTTTCCTTTTATACAGGAGACCTATTCAGTAGAAAATTACGTAAAACACCTTCAGGACACTCTTGATATTCTATACCGGGAGGTAAGGTTTTAAGATACTCTAGCAGGCTGAATTCTTGGCAATCACACTCAGATATTTCTCACCTCTGACAGAGTATCTCTGATTATGTTTCATTCAAGGCCTTTCTCCAGATAGCTAGAGTAGCAAGGTTAACACTGATTAATAGTCCAATGACCTTGCTAGCTAATGGGCAGTAAAGTGGTGGGCTGCTGCTTTGGGGAAAACTACAGCATAGGGCTCCTTTTGGTACCAGGAGTAATTCCCACATGTGATTGGCATGAGCTGGGGAAAGAAAATAAAAAAAGAGAATGAGCAAAAATGTCATCAGATCGTGGACTACCTAGCTCAGTTGAATTTAGGAGATGTTTCCTGAGGAATCAGACTTCCCTGTATATGTCAGATAGTGCCTCCTGCACCTCTACAAAGAGAAAGCACAGGAGCAGAGGAAGAACTGACTGTTCTTGATTTTCACATTTCAGTGGGGGGAGGGAGGGAAAAGGCTACACAAACACTGCAGAAGCTGAACAGTAAAATTATGGGCCCTATACATGATTCAATCATGCAACCGCAGGACTTCTACAGAATCCTTCTCTTGCCTACTCTTCGCCTTGGCATTTTGCTCCAGAATCTAAACCATTCTTTTAGGGTTTGTTTGTTTTTTTAAATTGCATTTCTAGCCCTTGTGATTGTGAAAATAACCATGAGAGGACAAAAGAAGAGGCACTAGCCTAGGACTTGGGAGAGATGGGTTCAATTTCTTACTCCATCCCAGACTTCCTGTGTGAACTCGGGCAAGTCACCTAGTCTCATGCCTCAGTTTCCCATCTGTAAAAAGGGGATAATAGCATGGCCCTGCCTCATAGTGGAGGGGGGAGTTGTGAGGATGCTTTAAAGAGTGTGAAGTGCTCAGCTACTATGGTCATGGGACCATCCAAGAACTGAAGAAAGATATATAATTGTTTGTTTGTGAGTATATACGTTCCCTGAAGAATATTTTGACTTAAAGGCAAGGCACTCATACACAAGCATATAATACATTCACAGACCTCTGCACACTGATCCCTACACACTCCACTACATATGAACCAATAACCCCATATTCTCACACACGTACCCACACATAATGTTGCAGTGTCTAATAGATAGCATCGGAGCCGACTGTAACACAATGGCACCTGATCTCTGCTACAAAGAGCAAGAGGTGACCATATGGCCCATCTGTACCATTCCTGGGTTTTTTTAGTCCAAGAAAACACACTAAATTAGCTACTTAATATTTTGGCTAAGCCATGAGGGTGGAGTCAAGTTGCTGCAGCTAATCATGGGACACTATCCATATTCTCCATCATCAACATGAGGAAGAAACTTTCCCTTCTGACTCTGCCCTGGGCTTAATGCTTCAGAGTCAGAGGGTCTGGACTGGAATGCCTATTGCTAGTAATGATGCAGAATGCTGTGTGGGCAAGTCACACAGACAAATTCTGAATACCACAGTCAAAGGGTTAATAACATCAATGAACCATATATAGGGCCAGATTGTGGTCCTTTTACATGGGTGTAATTTCTTGGACTTCAGCAGAGTGACTCCTAATTTACAGTGATGTAACAGAGAGCAGGATCTGGTTTGTTGCTTTGTCCCTCAACACCAGCACTGGCCAGGCAGGTGAAGAGAGATGGTTTTAATCCTACTATGCCTAGGGCACAGAGGTGTGTGGGACCTTGGTTGAAATGCAGGTCAGTGCACCAAGCATTTCTTCTCTGGGCTGACTCCAACTTAACTTACAAATTATGTTTAAATGGTTTTCTCCATCAAGCCCCCAAGAGAGATTTATTCACATCAAAAATCTGGCACAGCTGGTGGTATCCACTCAATGATAGTTCAGGATTAGCACAGGAGATGGTGTTGCTGGTCAGGTTGGAGATCCCTGGCAAAACCATGTCGTGGCACAGGGCAGGAGTGCTGCAAGTCAAGACTGAGCTGCAAGACTGAGCCTTACATAGATTCAGCACATACAGCACAGCCCTACGTACCATTCTGACTGCTAAACAAAGTGTGCAAGCCTCTATTTACTGTAGAGCAACAGAAATGCATATACAGCACAGCCCTACGTACCATTTTGACTGCTAAACAAAGTGTGCAAGCCTCTATTTACTGGTTTCAGAGTAACAGCCGTGTTAGTCTGTATTCGCAAAAAGAAAAGGAGTACTTGTGGCACCTTAGAGACTAACCAATTTATTTGAGCATGAGCTTTCGTGAGCTACAGCTCACTTCATCGGATGCATACCGTGGAAACTGCAGCAGATATTATATACACACAGAGATCATGAAACAATACCTCCTCCCACCCCACTGTCCTGCTGGTAATAGCTTATCTAAAGTGATCATCAAGTTGGGCCATTTCCAGCACAAATCCAGGTTTTCTCACCCTCCACCCCCCTACACACAAACTCACTCTCCTGCTGGTAATAGCCCATCCAAAGTGACAACTCTCTTCACAATGTGCATGATAATCAAGGTGGGCCATCTCCTGCACAAATCCAGGTTCTCTCACCCCCTCATCCCCCTCCAAAAACCACACACACAAACTCACTCTCCTGCAGTTTCCACGGTATGCATCCGATGAAGTGAGCTGTAGCTCACGAAAGCTCATGCTCAAATAAATTGGTTAGTCTCTAAGGTGCCACAAGTACTCCTTTCCTCTCTTTACTGTAGAGCAACAGAAATGCTCCAGTGAGTTAGGCTGCAGTGGCAGCCAGTGAGTTTGTTGATTCATACCCACTGTACATCTTCCTCACTCCCCTACACTGCCCTTGTATGTTACTAATCTCTCTCAGTGCAGCCTGTACTCACTCTTTCCTACAAGTAGCCTCCCTGCCTTGTTATGTAACTGTATTGTGCTCTGTGCATTAACACGCCTGATTTTTTTGAACTCTGCAGCTCCCTCGAGCCTTTGTCAACCTGGTGGAGATAATGGAGATCGCTGGACTGCGTCAGATAGAAAAGGAAACTTCGGGGTGTGTCGTTCCAGGGACGTAAGTGCGCAAATCAAATATCTATTTCTACTGGATGCTATTTTTAGGCATAATCAATATCACTGGTATTAGTAAGGCAACCATACAGGGCTTAAAAGCCTCTACCTTGTTGGATTTTATTGAACCTGGGAATGATGATACTACAGATACTATACATCATAATGATGATATTGAGTCCAATTCTTCCCTCTCCCATTGACTTCAACAAAAGTAGCACACACTTAAATGAGGGCAGCATCGCAGTTACCGAATTCCTGTTTATTCAACTATAAAGTTAGCTTTGGGCTGAAGCCACAGAGGATGAAACTGGATCTGAACATCATCAACATCCAGGAACATTTGGAACTGGAGTTCTGGCTCTGATCCATCTCTATATAACATTTTATTTTGGCAGAAACTAGATCCTCAATCCAGCAAAGCACAAACACTTTATCTTGTTGACTCAAGATCACTGAACTAGTCAGCATGGGAACACTAAAGGCTAAAGTAAGTCTAGGCCTACAGAAACCTACCTCACTGTTAAAAAGCTTCTGCACTCTAGTGAACATCAGCCAAACATCACCACCTCTCTCCCCGGTACTCAATGAAGCTGGGCAACATGCCACAAACACAGTATAATTTTCATATTGCTAAACTTCAAAGCCCTTTTGCACCTGCCCCAATTCCAGATCAGGGTCCTACAACAGTCAGTGGAATCCCCAATGCCTGAATCTACACTCAGCTTCATTCCTTACCCTGCTGGTAGGACCAACAATTGTAGTGCAAAACCCTGCACTCAGTTCTTTGCAGGCAAGTAAATAAGGAACTGGCTTTCAAATCAAAAAGAGTTTATCAAAAAAGATTGAGAGGTGACTTGATATATGTGTATCAAATATAGAAGTATAAGTAACTTCACGGGGAGAAAATACCTGGTACTGAGATGCTCTTTAATCATATGGAGAAAGGCATAACAAGGACCAATGGCTGGAAGCTGAAGCCAGACAGATTCAGATTAGGAATTCGGCACAAATTAACAGTGAGGGTGATTAACTTCAGGGGAAAAAACCGCAAGGTAAGTGGTATATTCTTCATTACTTGACGTCATCAAATCAAGACTGGGTGCTTTTCTGGAAGGTGTGTTTTAGTCAAACACAAGTTACTGGGTTCAATACAGGGATAACTTGGTGAAATTTACTGGCCTGTGATATACAGGAGGTCAGATTAGATGATCTAATGGTCCCTTCTCACCTTAAACTCTATGAATCTATGAAATGCTGCTTTAACACGTATTTGTAGATTTTTAAAGTCTAACACATGTTGTCTGCTACTGCTATGTCATGTTAAACAGTTTGGATCTGATTTTCAAAAGAGTTGAGCACCTGCAACTCCTGTTGACTGCAAGTGGAAGTTGTGGGTGTCCAAAGCTCTTCTATCTACCTTGAAACTAGTCTAGTGATTTAATTTCTGCATTTAATAACTTAATCCATCTTGAGCTTCTTGGAACTACACCATGTTATTAATGAATACACAGGCTGTCTAGGGTTGGTGTTGATTTTGTTTTTTTTTTTCTTTCAAGGACTGTTTGCCCATGTTTCTTAACCCCCCAGGAAAGCTCTCCTGAACTACAAAAAATGAAAATAATTAACAAAGATTTTCAGGTATCACCTGGATTCTATTTCCTTAATTGTTCATCTCTGCCCTGCCCCGCCACATCTCCCCTTTTTGTCATGTGTCTCGTCTTCCACATAGAACTGTAGCATATTTTCAGATGTGGTTGGTGATGGCGAAAGACCCCATTTTGATGTATGTGTAGACTGAAGACCCAGCTACTGTCTGGGCAGTGGTGATGCAAGTCTCCTCATGCTTCCCTACCATTGTATTTCAATGGGGGAAAGAACTGGCCTATTTAGACTTTGGCTCTTTTGTTTGGACTGCCAAACAAGGGCTAATTATTGCCAATGTAGTGGTGTTTATTTTGGGTTATGTTCATTTGTCTAGTATTAACTTAACTAAGATCTAGTCAGATTTCACACAGGCCACCCAATAGCTATTAGATGAGAAGAATTGTCAGTCATTATTATGAAAATAGGAATTACCATATCAGATCAGACCCAGGCTCCAACTAGTTCAGTATCATGTCTCCAAGAGTGAACAGTATCAGATGCTTCTGAGGAAGATGAATGAATCCCTGTACCGGACGATTATTAAATAATCCACCCATAAGGGAAAATTCTCCCTAACCTCAGGAGAGGGGGAAGGTACAGGTGATCTGTGAGTGGAAGCATCAGGATTTATAATCATAAACTATTGTCCTATCTAACATAATAATGGATATTCTCACTTTCCATATAAGCATCTATGGCCAAAATTTTCATAAGTGACTACTAATTTTGGGTGCCCCAATTTTTGGGTGCCAAAATTGACACCGTTATGGGACCTGATTTAAAAAAAATAACAACTGAGCATCGACCCTTTGAGAACCAGGTCTCTTTAGATGTGTCAGTTGTGTCAGTTGAGGCACTCAGACTTACTAGTCACTTTTGAAAATGTTGGCCCTAACCCTTTTTTAGAATCCTAGAATATCAGGGTTGGAAGGGACCTCAGGAGGTCACCTAGTCCAACCCCCTACTCCAAGCAGGACCAATCCCCAACTTTTACAGACCAACCCCCCGGCCCCAGCCCTTTCCGCCCTCCCCTCGCAGAGCGTGGGGTGGAAGTCCGGGTGGAGGGGGCAGAGGCAAGACGGGCCCCGGCCTTTCAGCCCCAACGCAGATGACTGATGTCATTTAGCGCTAAGTTGCACAAGTTAATTTATGCATTGTGTTTATTAATAGATATAAAATTTCTTTTTATCCACTTCAGAATCATTTATCTTTGCACATTTAATCTATTCACATTCTCCTTCTATGAAAGTCTCTCCACATGTTCAATAGTTTTCTTTGCTATCTAGGCTGGATTTATACTAATGATCTAGAGAGGTGAAAGGCTCATATTTTATAACCCTTGTTTGATGGGGGAGATAAATCTTGTAAATGACCTTTTTGTTTTGCATCTTGCAAACCCACATAGATCAAAAGCATGCTGACGGCTAACAGCGGTCGCTATGCACAGCGTGAGGATTTTACTGTTGTGGTGCAGCCTTTTTTCCGAAATACCATCATCCCCCTAGACAGCGTGAGTCCTGTTTCATTACCTACCTTTTTTGAGGCCAACGTGAAGATTTATTTTGGATTGTAATATCTGTGGGGCAGGGACCATGTCTTCTTTTATGTTTGCACAGACTCTAGCATATTATGGGCACTGCAGAAATATAATAATGAAAAGATGAAAGTAGGAAAGAGTGTATTGCTTGTGAATCTGCTGGAGACATCAAGTGACTTCAGGAAATATGTGAGCTGGGAATGCACTGATTGACGCCTCTCTAAAAAGCCATCGACCAGCTCTCTTTCCATTCTTTAACCTTGTATCTTGCATGCAGTGGTAGTTAGGAATGCAAAAACTCAGCGTGAAACTCGGCACAAACCAACCAGTTTTGCATAATATCTACCCTTTTGCCTTATCCCCAAAGAACTCCAGCACATTTTAAGAAGTGATCTTAGGTTCTACTGAAAGGTGCAATATTGACATCTGGAGACCAAAGAATAGCTACCATGTTGGCAGTAGTAGGGCAAGCTTGCCCCACAAAACCTTTGTGCTTCCACTGTATCGATCCACAGTCTTGGGTGTTCACTTGAAAAGCAGCCCAAATTTGCCTGAAAGATTTAAGAAACTGAAGCCGAGCTTCAAGAATTCAACAAACAATAATTAATAATTGCAATCTTTCGAACTTGAATGAGATTCAGCATTTGGGTCGATACTGCAGTGATTGGTGCCCCTATGATATCCTCGATAGTTAGATAGTTCAACCACAAGTTCTTGGGTTTTATGCAGAAATTACTGGATGAAATTCCATGGGCTGTGTTATGCAGGAGATCAAACTAGATCTTTGGTTCCTGAGATGCAATCCATGAGCTGCGATGAGATGCTACTTAGGTTGGTTTACAGCATCAGAATAAGAATGCATTATCTCCACACTGATTAGAATGACTAAATTGGTTTGCCAAGTATTTCTGGCTTTTAAGTGTGATATGCTGGGTCTCAAAGTCTGAGGAACCGCTCGGGTCAGTTATCATGATGAGCCCTTCTGGCTTTAAATATCTATGGATGTTACGCAAACAAGCACTGCCTTTTGATTGGTTGAAATTGTAGGTTCTGCTTTATATGGACTAATCATGTGGACTGTGGCCCCCTGGAGGCGGAATCAAGATGTGTGTTTGCCCCCAGCTGCAGGAAGAAAGGAGCCCAATGAGGCTGAAATAACAGTCTCATTTACCAGGTGGAAAGGATCCTTTGGCGCTGGGGTGAATTATTACATTTTTTTGAATTGCAGAATGAGAAGCCAGACCTGAGTTTCTTTTCCATGGATTGCTTTCATTTAACTGAGAGAGGCCATGCTGAGATGGCCATAGCGCTCTGGAATAATATGGTAAGAGGTCGTAGAACAGATCCATATATATATATTTTACAGAGGAGCCCAGAAGGTGCATGTGAGAAAATGCTCAGATACAACGAGGATAAATGAGGTATAATTGGATAGATCAATAAGTGTTTAACTTCGTTAATGACCAGGACTCTCTTCTGCCTTTCTTGGCCTGCAATCCTTGGCAATTGCCTGAGATAAAGCAACCTCATCCTAGCAGATGATCCTTCTTCTTTCTTCCAGAGGAAAATGAGAAATCCTTATAGTCCTGTTAATATGCCCCGCAGGAAAACGTCTTCCCAATTGGGCAACCAAGGTTCATTAAAGCAACATTGGTAAACATTTGGTTCTGTATATCTGCTAAGATTCTGTTTCTCTTTAATGGGTATTCCCTTCTTTCAGAGAATGGGATTGCCTAATGAATCTGTACAAAACCTCTTTAGCTCCCCAGCAGCCGGAGTCCTGCTTTCTGTAATAATAAGAATGTGTTCCACCTCACATTGCAGAGCTTATGCCCCAGCATCCTAGATACTGCTGCTATCCTGCTAGTCATGACAGCTACTACTTTGGAAGTTCGGATTTTACTTCCCTGCACTGCAGGGGCATTCACCCCTAGGGGACGCGCAGGAGATATTTATTCTTCTACCCTCCATCAGCCTAGTTTTGCTGGGGGAATGGCAGGTTTAGAATTCTGCGGGAGTCCCGTCAGCAGACGCTGCAGAAGGAATGTGCTGAACGAGCCAGCGCATTCCCCGTTGCCCAGAAGGTTTGGGGAAGGGCTGTTCCCCAGGGGCCCTGGGCTGTGAAGAAAGCTGCGGACATTTTGTTCCACCGCCACATCCCCCCGAGAAGACTTTATGCCTGCAGGGGTCCTGCACCCTTGTTTATGCCTGCAGAAGCTGGGATAAATCAGGGATGAATCTAGGCCATTCTAAAATGAAGTTAGACTTGGGTTACATAATAAGTAACTGTGCAGGATCCTCTAGCATTGAAAGTAATAAATTGATTCTGGATGTTTGCTGCAACATGGAAAACCCCTCTTTAGGGGCATTCATAAGTTCCCACTGCCCCTTATTCATTACCCAGACATGATTGCCCTTTACTCCACACTACCAGGGTTTCTCATTCTGTCAAGGCTGCTACTCATCTCCTACACAAATTAGAACAAACCCTTCCACGTGGGACAATGAGCTCTTATTCTTTTTTAAAAAAACTGATCTGGGGGCTAGATCCTCAGCTATTGTGAATCAGTTCCCCTGATATCAACAGAGCTTTGTTGATTTATGCCAGCTGAGGATCTAGCCCTTTGTTGTTTAATATTAGTGGTGTTCTTGTAACCCCTCGTCCCTGCACTCCAGTGCGTGTCTGTGTACGGACTGGCTGTGTGTGATTCTTGTAAGAGAGTATTGTTTTTCTGTTCTGCTTTGCTCAGCAGCCCTGTCTTGTTCCCTGAAAGAGCTCAGCACGCTGCTGGCCAAATGAGAGGAGTTCTCCTCAATACACATAAATGGCCAGATTGTCTCTAGCCCCACGTGTGAGTATGCAGGGATGGGGCAGGCACAAGAAGCCCTCCGCATCCCTTGTGTTCTGTCTCTCCTGCTCTGTGCAAGGGCTAAACTCGGTCCCAGTCCCTGTGGTTGCAGGGGAAATGTACAGGGGACTGCTCCTCCTTCACAGGGAGATGTAGGAGCCATAGTCCTAGGACTATTTCCCAGTGCCCATCCCCAGACTATAAGACTTTATACAGCTTTGGGATTTGTGAAAGTAGAATGAATTATATTGAAATTATAATTCATTAAAGAAATGCTACTTGAAGGGTTTGTTGAAATATAGTTGTCAGGAAGAGAAACATTAAGGCGTGTGAGACAGTGGGTCCTCAAACTAATTAACTTAGAGCTCCTTCTGAGCTAGGAGATTGGTAAACATTAGTATGCAAATAAGATATGTATGTATATTTGTCAGTTTTTGCTTCCTTTTGTCTCTTATGTTAAATTGGCTTTGGCTTAGCTGTATAAATAAGTTATCTTTAGCCTCAGAGAGGGGCTCACATCTGGGTGCATTGGCAAAGCGCTTTGCTAATAAACAGAGTGGTCTGACAAATTATGTGAGTCCTGAATCTGACTTTGACAGATATTTGTAACCATTTTGGAGGGGGTTGTATATTTTTCTTTTTATTCTCTCTCCTGATTAAATAAAGTACCTCAATTCTGTTACGGAGAGGTCAGTCCTAGAGCTGACAGGTTAGTTCAATTCAACCTTGGCTTGTACACTGCCAACGAAAGGAAACTAGTTAGTAGAAATAGCTTTGGTGATGCTGGTAGTCTTCAATGGATACACAGATACTTTGGGTGTGTCAGTGAAGGCAGAATGTACCCTTTCATTTGGAACTTTGTTTTACAAATCTGTGGCTAAAGCCACTTTTGAACCATATGTACTGTCCATATGTACTTATATGGCCTCCAGTGAAGTCAATGAGCTATACTTGTTTACATCAGCTGGGGAGCTGGTACTGTTAATCATATGGACAGGACAAATCCTGTGTGAATAGTAGGTGGCTGCATTTTGGTTTATAAATCAGGCTCTTAGTTACTGTGAACATGTTCGTTATATAATTGGCCTGCGTAAATAAAACTCAACCCCTATAGTCTCCAGCCCCAGAGGATTATGGGATAATGAAAAACTAAACTAAACCAATCAACTGAAGACTTGGGGGAGGGAGAAAATGTAGTTCTGGGTTGGGTTTAAAAATAGTTGAGTACTAGTTTATGAGAACACAAACAGACTATGCTCTCTTCAGTCTTTCCATCAGGAAAATGAACTTTGGAACTACTTTAGAAATGGAAAACATGGTATTGACGTTGAAACAACAATAAGCAGCTGTTGCCTCTCTCCTGCACCTGCCTGTTACTCATAGAGAGTAACATCTTAGAAGGGCCGGCTGACAGCTGATAGAAGGTCAAGAAGGAAGGGGGACAAGGGTAACCCTTATGGAAAAGTCCGATGGGGATGAGGGCTATATAAGAAGCAGACAGATCTCATCATAATCTATTACACCTTACACATTAACTCCTTTTCTTAAATTGCATGCCAGCTGTGCTTTAATCTACATCACTCAATAACTTAATAGTACACAGAGCTGGAAAGAGTAAAACTTTGATGGTTATAGTTTACTAGATAATATTGCGCCATAGCTAGTGTGTTCTAATTGATTTTATCACCATGTGACAAATCTTGCACAAACAGTTTCAGGCAGTACATAATAAAGCAAGCAAATGGTCCCAAATGTAGCTGCCATCCCACAGTGTACAAGAAGACTGGCCTTATCCTCAAATATTATGATGCCCTTGGAACGGTTTTTGGAAGACACAACATAGTTTTTTCTCCAAGTGGCTGAAGTTGCTGGCTGTGGCAGTGCACTAGATCATGTCCCACAGGGAAATCATTCTGCTTCCTGACATTGGTGTCTTTCTCCAGCTAAAGAAGGGCCAAAACAAGTGGGAAAATGTCAGGAGCATTCAATCTATCGCTTTATTATCTGTCCTTTTTTTCTATTTGCAAAATATAGCAAAGTTAATATACTATATGTAAGGGGTGAGACAATAACTAACTTTTCACTGCTAATGGTACTGATTTGACTGTGTCTCACTAATGTAGAAGTTACCATGCCATTGCCAATCATTGATCTATCAGGTCTACAACCTCGCTCACCTCACCTCCACAAGCACACTGAGATGGCCAGTGGCATGGCAGAGAGCAGGCTGCTATCCAGAGGATTTGTTCAGCATGTGCACTCTCTCTGCATGCTGAGGAACTCAATGGGAATTGTGCCTCTCCCACCCAGAGCACACCTGTAACATAGGCTGGGCCGTGGGGGTGCTATCAGGCCCCAGGTTAGCAGGCTGGAGCTCCAATTTCACACTGAGTGACAAATGTGATATGGATCTGCTTGCTGAAAATCTCCACACGTGATCAGCCCTTGTTCTTGACTCCATGCCAGATTCTTTCCCACCCTGGCACAGGAAGTACCAGGTGTACAGATAGCCAGGGGACCGCAGACAGAACACCCACCATGTAGGTTACAGGGAACTCCCCTCGGGATGCTTGCTGCCCTCCCCCAAGGCACAGAAAAAATAACCTATGCTCCAAAGCATGCACCAGTAGGCAAGCCAGAGGGTTTAGACTCCTGTGTGATGCTGGCCTTTACCAGGCAGCAGAATTCCATGATAGTCAGCAAATCTTTGAATTCATTGGTTCGCTTCACATCGTCTCTGCAGGGTTTTTGTCCATGTAGCTTTCTCCTCTGCTGTTGTTATCAACACATAAGGCACTATCTCCTGCACCTCACATGTTCCTTGGCTCACCTCTCTCATCTTGCCTTCAGTTTCTACTTTTACTTTTTCACAATACCATAGAGCCAGGAAGCACTCCCAGTATTAACATGTCTGAATCTTATTACTGGAGTCCCTTTCCCTGTCTCCTCTCTGGGGCTATAATGATGTTATGCCTCTCTAGCATGCAATTGGCACTTTCTTCCCTCCCGCCTCTCTCATCACTTGAGGTCAATAGATGCAATACTAGGTGGTTTAAGGGAGTGGCACATTCACCCTGTGCTGGTTTTTATTCTCTCCAGAAACTGCTGCAAGAGAAAGTTCTGCCTCTCTTTATGGACCAAAGCCTGCAGTCATTACGTAAACAAAATTCCCAGTGAATTCCTTGTCTGAGTAAGGGCTGCAGAGATTGATCTATTCTATTCTATACCACTACTATCCCCTTGATATCTGAGCACCTTCCAGTAGTGCATTGAATGAGGTAACTAACATCTGCCACAGATAGGACAGTAGTTAATTCTTTTGGTCCCGGACTTGAAAAATGGCAGAAAAATTGTCCTGTGACCCATCATATTCTAGAACCCCTTGAGGGTGCAAAGGAGTGTGTGATTTGATAGAACAGTATAACCCACCAAAATCAGGAGAGTTTTGGAGGAAAACATCACTTTTAGGTTTGCTATCCCTCTTCTCTCCCTCAGCTGGAGCCAGTTGGTCAAAAGCAGAGCTACAATAACTTCTCCCATGACAGATTCAAACTCAAGTGTCCAACCTCAGTAAGTAAACACCACACTATAGCCTCACCCATGTGGCCCTTTTGTTTTCCCTTTCCTTCTTGCCAGCAATATAATTCAAGCATATTAAAGATTGCATTTTGCGGGGGGAGGGGTTTAAATAGCACAAAAACATCTCTGGTTTTCTGACAAAAACAGGTTTTCAGGAAGGTCTGCTCATTGGGATTTAGTGAAAAACTGCATCATTGCCCCAGTGAGAACCTCTCATTTCAACCAGTTTTATTTTTTGCATTTGGTTATCTACAATAAATGGGTTCAGAAGCAATGCCAAAGCTGCAGTGATCTGAAATGTATAAAAAGGAACACTTGGGGGCGGGGGGAATATAAATCTGTTCAGGGAGGGGAGCTTTCACAACAGACAGAATGTAGAAATGGTCAATTTTTATTGCTAAAGAAATAAGGACTGTCCCGTCTCAATAGGGGATGGGTGACATATAGACTGAATGCTGCTCAGAAGTGTTTTGTGGCCAGTAAAATCCTCTCTCCTTCCTTTGTAGGAGAATCCATTTCTTTTCACATCCAGAAACAGTGGATTGCAAAATACAGCTCCAGTACTGGGAGCAGGTGACCCATCGGTACCTTACTGGGCTGTGATTTTGGCAGCAGTAGGTGGAGTCCTGGCAGGTTCTGTACTCATTGGGGTTTTGATGTCAAGAAGACTCAAGAAACACCAGCCTGGGAGAGAGAAAGCAACAGAAGTGAATTTAACAGCTCTGTAAACCAGATGTATATAGAGAACTTACATCTTCCTCCACTGGGACTGAGGTGATGGGGAGAACAGGGGGAAGAGCAGCTTTTGAGATCTAACTTTTTTTTTTTAAGCTAATCAAACTTGCCAATTTAAAAATGGAGGTACAGGTATTGGCCAATGATTCTCTACCCAGTCACCATGATGACAGAGGACAGTACAAGATTTGCTTTATCTGGCAGTGTCTGCTGCACATTGGCCATGTCTAGGAAGGAAACAAACATTTCTTAATGCATGAAGTCTTCCTCCTTCGAGATGCACTAATTCTCTGTATGACTGAAATTGCTTGGGATGCCAGTTCCCTGCATGGAGTGAGAAAACTATTCATGTATGCTTTAGCCTTATGAAGTTCATGCTCCCCACCTGTTTTGTGAGGGACACTGGGTTGAATATAATGGTTGGGCATCATTGTTAGGGACTGTTAACCATTCCCCCCAGTAGGGTAATACATTCAAAAAGAAAGGCAGCAACATCTTTCGTTGGAGTCAAGTGAGACCCCTGTGTTAATACAATAAGACTCGGTGTTAAGAAAAAGGAAGCTTTATTCAATCATTTTAACCTGGCTAAAGGTCCAAATAGAACTGACTAAACCTTTCTCAAAGGACCTGTTTCAACATGCGCAAACCCCAACCCGGAATCTTTGCAGTCTGTTCTTTATTGAAGTTGTCCGGAGATTCAGATCAGGAACATGGAGGAGATCTTCGGTGGACATTACAAAGATCACCTGTTTCACTGTCTTGTACTTTTCTGACATAAGGGAGATGACTGAGACAGACTGTCTGGGACCTTGTTTTCTGACATCCCTGTAATTTCCTGTTATCCGTTTTAATTAAGAAATTATAATTTTATGGAAGCCAAAGAGCACTTTAATTTGCTGTGTTTTTGCAAGGGATGTATTGTTCCCATGCTAGGAATCATGAATACTGGGGGTGAGGTGTAACTGGAATGGTTCCCAGTGCAAAAGCTGTGCAGCTTTGGACACTCAGGCTGTTCATCATTCACCCAAAAGATACTTTTCCAGACACACACAGATGCCCTGATTTTCCCATCTCATCCCTGTGTGATCTTTGCAGGGATGGAGATAGGACATGAAACACACTGGGATAATCAGGTTTGCAGAATCACAGCTCCACTAACGCCTTCTTTTAGTCTGCTCTCAAAGCTCCTTATTGTGAATAAGATTTGTGTGTTTGTGAGTCTCCTTGCTAGGAATTTCATCTTCTTTGACAACCGTTTATGCAGCTTCGCAGCAGGAAGCATCAATGCATTTGAGATATAGACTAGAAGTAGTTGTGCACTTGCACGAAACACAGAAACATTGTAAGTGATCAACCAGTGCTATGCAACATCACCCCTACCCTCTTGCTTGGTCACCAGTAGTCTGTCGAGTCCATTATCAGGGCTAGATCAGGGAACAAAATGGGGCCCTTAGTTTCTCTTTGGTGGAAATACCTTCTTGCAGATTTCCCATGTGGACTGAAGTAAATGAAGAGCTCTACTGACAGTTAAAAAATCCCAAAGCTCATACAGTTTGCAGCTGTTTCGTGTGCAAAACTGTTTCGTTGCAAATATGAACGCAGAGCATTCTCTCTGTGCTTGTTAAGCGGAGGTAACAGTCAGCTGCAATGAATGACAAATTGTTCATGTTTGGCTCTTAGTCTGACTGCACTTAGGGCAGGGGTGGGCAAACTTTTTGGCCCAAGGGCCACATTGGGGAATAGAAATTGTATGGTGGGTCATGAAGGCTCACAAAATTGGGGTTGGGGTGCGGGAGGGGGTGAGGGCTCTGTTTGGGGTGCAGGCTCTGGGGTGGGGCTGGAGATGAGGAGTTTGGGGTGTAGGGGGGTGCTCTGGGCTGGGACCAAGGGGATCAGAGGGCTGGAGGGGGATCAGGGCTGGGGCAGGGCGTTGGAGAGAGGCTCAGGGGTGCAGGAATCGAGCGGTGCTTACCTCAAGTGGCTCCCGGAAGCAATGGCATGTCCCCTCTCCAGCTCCTACATGGAGGCGCGGCCAAGTGGCTCTGCACGCCTCCCCGTCCGCAGGCACCATCCCTGCAGCTCCCACTGGAGCACTGGAGGAGGCCATTGGAGCATGTAGGAGCCAGAGCAGGGCCATGCCGCGGCTTCCAGGAACTGTGTGGTGCAGCCCTGACCCTGCACCCCTACTGGAGCACCAGAGCGGGGCCGAGCCGCATGGTGTGGCCCCAACCCAGCATCCTTGCTGGAGTGGGGCCGAACCGCGTGGTCTGGCCCCTGACCCAGCGCTCTGGCTGGAGCGCTGGAGCAGGGCCAAGCCGGCCCGAGCACCGGAGAGGGGCTGAGCTGCATGGTATGGCTCCCGACCCTGTTCCCCAGGGAGCTCATGGGCTGGCTTAAAACACTGGCCTGCGGGCCGTAGTTTACCCTCAGTGACTTAGGGTATAATCTCTGCTTGTGACATTTCTCCATTTACCACATCTCCTTCATTTTTCCTTTAATAGTGGTCCATGTGTTTAGATTACCCTTTAGCATTTTACCTCATTGGATCAGCTAAGTAGACAGACTGGCCTAGTGAAGCAAAGTAGGATGAGAGACTTTGGACAGACGTCTGAGTTTCTAAACGGACCCTCCAGAAATGAATGAAATTTTAGTTAATTCTGACCCATCAAGCCACTGAAATGTATTTCCTCATTTACAGTGCATTTTGAATTGTAATCTTATGAAGGACAAATTTTACAGATTCATTCCCTTTGGAGGGCCCTTAACATCCCGGTGCTGACTGCTTGTGTGTAGTAAAGATCCCAGGACGCTTTTTAGGGGCATGAACTTTGCTGTCTATATCAAATTCCATTGTGGGTAATTATTATTTTCTGCTAATTTAAACTGTCTGTGCAGTTCAATTGGATATAGTATTTGTCATTTCCTGTCCTGAACTTTTGTGTAGGGTTGTTGAGTGCTGTTGACTTCTAGGATGCTGGCTAGCCTTGAGGAGTAGTCCCATCTCCAAAATGGAGATAATACTATTTATAAAGAAAAGTTGTGAGGCCTAATTAATATTTATAACATAGCTATGGGTAGTCAATGGCAGAGGTGGGAATGGAACTTAGGGATTCTAGACTCTGAGGTCTGTCTGTTCTGCTATAATAGCCGACATTTTGCTATATATGATCAGATGGTTCAGTGGAGTAACATTAGGGATAAATTTGGCCCAGAGTCCAAAGCAGGTGCTCATTTAAGTTGGGCAAAACACAAAAGGAAGGGAGAAGATTTAAAATAGCTGAATTTATAAGGGCACCGGGATTGGTAGTGGATGTGGCCCTCTCACTTCCAGATCACTGGATCCGTGTAGATAGTGACTAAAAGTTACCACCTTCTAATGGCTGATAAATGGCCTACGTGAAATATATAAAGGGTTGTGAGAAGCACATTGTTGTAGACTGGGAAATCTGAGAGGGTTTTGTGCAACTTTTGGGGAAAAGTTTGGCCAGAGGCCTGAGGTGAAACAGGACTCCTTTGG
This sequence comes from Eretmochelys imbricata, assembly GCF_965152235.1. Taxonomy (NCBI): domain Eukaryota; kingdom Metazoa; phylum Chordata; order Testudines; family Cheloniidae; genus Eretmochelys; species Eretmochelys imbricata. The sequence goes on from NC_135574.1 coordinate 154,416,911, forward strand.
CGATAGGGGGCTTGGGAATCACATCATTCAGACATGGATGATATATAGATTTTCACAGCTGTGTAATCAGGATTTAAAAGCCTTTGTAGGCTAGCACATTTTCAGCAGTTGCTCGTTTTCAGCCTTTCCTGCGTTGAGTCTGTTCCTGCCTACGCTCATTGAAGCCAAAGCGAGTTTTGGGTTTTAGCAGCAGCCGAGCCTGGATGAAACCCTTTCCAGAGGGTGATTTGTAGGTTACCTAAGGGAAATAGTGAGTTCTTGGGACAAGGTGATAAAAGTACAAGCACCATCCCACATTAAAACCACTCCTGTCACAAGTATGAATTGTGATGATCCAAAGAACTGAGAGGAGCTTCAAAGGGCTGCAAAAGATAAGGCTGTGTCAGCCCTGCACGTGAAAGGAAGGTGCACAGCAATGTCAGCAACTAAGCCTTCATCACCGCTTAATTTTCATGGGTACCAGATGTCATGCCATCTTTTCTCTGTGTAATGCATATCTTGATTCACTAGGCATCTGACACACTTTTTCCTCTAGTGCTTTTTATTTGAGGATCTCACAGCACTTTATAAATGTTAACAATACACTGATGCACAAACTATATATAGGGACTGCTGAAATGATCGTACATCATTGAAATGCAGCTATCTTGGCACTAGAATATGGCAGCTGTTTAACATCTCACAGACAAAAGACACCACAGTGCAGGATAAGAAGCAAAGGAAAAATCTATCTACCTGAAACTTCAGGGGGATTTTAAATCAGCAGAATTTTAGCCCTAGTTCCCCCTGAATCCACCAAGAGGCACAATGGAGACCCTAAAACAGGGTGGGAGGGAAAAATCGGGAATGAGCAAGAGGGCAAACAGCCATCAGCAAGGATCAAACCCATAAGCCCCTAACACTTGAGCAAAAAGAGTAACTATTAGGTGTGAACAATGAGCTGGCTTTTTCTTTCCTGGAACGAGCCACTAGAGGAAGAAATGCTCACACACTGAGCCGCTGAATTCGATATGGACACACCTAGATGGATTACATGGCCATGGCCAAGTTCTGAGGCAAACGAGGCAAGTGTCTATTTGGGGCTTTGCACTTGGAGGTGTAGTGGGCCAGAGCAAATAACTGCAGCAATTCACGGTTCAGCACTCTGTTTGCCTCCCAACCTGCTGCTGGAGAGGGAGAAACTGCCACCAGACTCCCTCCCACATGGAGATAAGAGACCCCCCTTGTTTGAGGGTCCTATGGTAGCTTGAAGACCTGGAACGCTCAAGGTTGGCCCTGTACGTGGTCTCCTTAATCCTACTCAAAATGTTACCAAACACATTAAGCCGATTTTACCTCCTCCCTCCTGTCCCCAGGAGAGCAGCTGCCATGTCCTTCCAGGTGGAAGGCATGGGATTAGCATGATTGGGCCAAAGGCTTAAAAGCCTAGGAACCGTCTCACTTTCACATGCACACATGAGTGCTATGAATAGGCTATGATTTTGTCATGGAAGTCACGCTTCCAGAGACCTCCGTGACTTGAGCCCCCAGCACCTGAGAGATGCAGGGTCCCCCACCTCCCCTGGCAGCTGGAAACTGCAGGGGCCTGAGCTTCCCGCCTCAGAGGGAGGCAGGGTTGACCCGCAGGCAGCTCCCAGCCAGGGCAGAGGGAGTGGTGCCTGGAGCTCGGAGCCGCCACAGGCATCTGAGGTGCCCTGGGGCTTGGAGCCTCTGCGAGCACCCCAGAGCACAGAGCCTGCGTGGGCAGCACGGAGCTTGGAGCTGCCGGTGGCAGCCAGGGTGCCCCAGAGCTCAGAGCCCTGAGCTTGGAGCCATTGCGGCTGGTGGGGGAACCCTGCACCTCCAAGCCAGTCCCCCCTGGGTGATGTACAGAGCCTGCAGCTCCCCATTCTGTCACACATATTTTTAGTACAAGTCACAGACAGGTCACGGGCTTCCATGAATGTTTCTTTATTGCCTGTAGGGTAATATCGGGACATATGGGGGGGCAGCCACAGGCTCTAGGTTTTTGCCGCTCCAAGCAAAAAAAAAAAAAAAAAGCCAGAGTCCCGGTGAAGCAAAATATTGGGACAAATGCCATCCCAACCATACATTGGTCGGGACACAGGACAAACAACTAAATATCGGGACATCTGGTCACCCTAATTGCCCGTAACCTGCCCGTGATTTTTAATAAAATATGCGTGACAGAATCTTAGCCTTAGCTATGAACCATGGCTATCTGTCTGTCTGTCTCTCTCTCAGACACACGCACAAGTGCATGTCTCCTCACACTTTCCCTATGGCATGGGCTGAACGGTTTCTGCTGCTCTTGCTGCACCAATTGAACAACCTGTTCACCTCTTCGCCAGCTTAAGCTGCTTCCTCTGTGTAGCTGCCAATAATCTGTCTTGCAAAGTACATAAATACAGCAGTCTGCTAATTAGAACACGTAGCCAAGTCGCATTCCCAGAGCTGCCACTTGTTTATGCTCAACAATGACATACTCAGCTTTTCAATAACGCCGTTGTCTGAGGATCCCAAAGCACTTTGCAAATGCTAATGATTGTAATTATGCATCCCAACACCCCTCTGAGTTAGTATTTTGACATTCATTTTCCCGGTGATGAAATGTAAGCGCAGAGAGGTGAAGTGACTTGCCCAAGATTACACAGTGAGTCAATGGCAGAGCAGAAACTAGACCCCCCCAGCAGGCCTGGTTCCACATGTGCACACAGCCCAACTTCCTGCTGAGTAACTACTGCACAACTTGCGTGACTAAACCAGGCAAGATACCAGTTTTAAGCATGTTTTTCTCTTAGCTGGTTAATGTAAATACAACAGAACATCCTTAGTCAGCAGCAGTAGAGAAGAAAGCAGGAAGCTGCACTCTATGAAGCTTGCACATGGCTGAGAATCAGGGCAGTGCTGATGTCACATTCCCTGGGAGGGAGCATTCAGCACTCAGCAATGCTTTGGAAGAGGTCCAGCCTAATTACAATTATTGCAGGGTGGAGAGGAGAGACGCAGAGACATTCAGTGGCTGCTTGTCATGCTCCCACTTGCTTTACCCACACCCCAGCAGTTACTTAGCCAGCATCAGCCTCCTGTCAGCCAGAAGGCAAAGCTGCAAATGGCATCCTCATGGGGCTTACTCAGTGCTGGAGGGAGTGTGGACTGGTGTTTAGATCAAAGAACTGGGGACCAGGCACTAGTAGGGTCTGCACCTAGGTCTCACTGTGAGGCTAGAGTGGGATGAAAATGTTACAGGAAAAAACGTTGCTGGTGGAAAATGTGGTTTTGTTGAAATTTCCTATTGGAAAATGTCACTTTGTATTTTTTTTTCCAGTTTTCCAGTAGGGAGAGTCAAAATAAACCAAGTCATTTCAAAATGTCACTTCAAAAATTATCTTTGGAACAAAACTTGTTTAGATGTGCAAAATGTCCTGATGTGCTGACTCGCTTTGTTTTGACTGAAAATACGTTTTTAAAAGGTTTTGATATTGCCAAGTTGACACTGATCTTTTGACTTTCTGTGCTGCTTTGAAATGGAAAATTATTTTGAATTGTTAACATTTCCCCTCAGATGAAAATTCCATTTTCAGAACAGCTTTTAATTTCATTCCAGTGTGCAAAGCGCTTTGGGTGCATCCTCACTGCAGAGTTAACTTGAGTGATTTATAGTTGGGTGACTTTGTTTGTGTTGGCAACTCTCGCTCATGCTAGGCTGCAATGACTTGTATCCACATTGGTGTTGCACTCCTTTGTGGGGTGCACAAAGACTTCTGAGGGGCATATTGCATGGTTCTTAGTGCTGCGCTTAGCTGAGCCACTCTAGTCATTATTTCCCAGTATTGTGGGAGCACTTGTCTTTCCTTTTTGAGTGTGTGGATGGAAGTGGTGTTAGCTTAATTCATTAAAGTCAACCAATTCCACCTCTGAATGCTCCAAATTTCTGTCCAGGGCCTTCGTTTTAATCAGTGGTAAAGCAGGGATCCTAGTCTGAGCAATGACCTGTGCCAAATGTTGGCATTCATGTCAATCTAATTTTGGAAAGAGGAGGCAGATTCAGGGCTCTGAGGTATGAAAGACACATGGATTAGCTGTGGTAGGGGTATTGCCCTTTCACAGAACCAATTTCCCTACTTCCACCCAGGTTCCTGTTGCTGCTTCGGGTGCATAGAATGGAACATATAGTAAGAAGCTATATATACATACAGAGAACGTGGAAGTTGCCATACAAAATGTAAGAATAGAGACTAGGAGTGGCTGGGTCATTATGCAAATTGAATCTATTTCCCCATGTTAAGTATCCTCACACCTTCTTGTCAACTGTCTAAATGGGCCATCTTGACTAGCACTACAAAAGTTTTTTTCTCCCGCTGATAATCGCTCATCTTAATTAATTAGCCTCTTACGGTTTGTATGGTAACTTCTACCTTCTCTGTATGTATATATATATATATTCTTACTATATGTTCCATTCTATGCATCCGATGCAGTGGGCTGTAGCCCACGAAAGCTTATACTCTAATAAATGAGTTAGTCTCTAAGGTGCCACAAGTACTCCTGTTCTTTTTGCGGCTACAGACCAACATGGCTGCTACTCTGAAACCTTACAGTATGTGGGTGTGTGAAACGGTGTTACTGGCCAAACATTTCACAGTGTGTCTCAGCTGCAGCCCAGAACAAATAAAGATGCCTTTCCATATAAGGCTGAGTCCCAGCTGCCTGTCTCATCAGGGAGCATCTAATCTCAGGGCTCCCATCTTCCGACAAGCCACCCCACGTGACCTAGTTAGCAGGGCCATCCTCAGCCCATAATCCTGCATTATGGAAGTAGGAAAGTATGAGGCATTCTGGTTGCTGGTGTGTTCAGAGGAAGGGAGATCTGCTTTAATGGTTACCATAATGCTCGTCCTGCCTAGCCTTTGACCTGAGAACGGAGGCTCAGTCAGGGAATTACTCCTGTGTTTTCTATAACCCCCCTGCTGCAGTGTGTTTGGTGGAAACCTGATACATCAAAGGCTTTTATTATGTTAGATCAGACTTTAAAGGAAAGCACTCCTGAGATGGAGGGGATCCAGGCAAGGGCCCTGGAACAATTTTTACAGTGGGGATGCTGATGATAGAAACCACGTATTTGGTGTTTGTTAGCACTACTTCAAGCCGGGGGTGCAGCAGGACCCCTAGTTCCAGCACCATTGGATCTGAGTGACTGGAGTTATGCCTGCATCTATCAATTATTCAGTCCTAAGCTTGCGTTATGCACCAGTGTCCTTTCATGCAATCATCTTTGGAGCCTTACCACACTCCCCTTCATTATTACATTCTAATTATAGTTTAGCTTGGCTGCTAGCAGAAGCGGCCTTTGGTTTCTTTTTTTAATTGAACTGGGTAATTGAAAGTTAGGTCACTCTGGAATCTTTCCCTGTATAAAGCCAGAGGAGTCCAGAAACCTATTCGAAATGCATTAGCTTCCTCCCCCTTCCCCCCACCCCTTGGAGCCCATCCAGATGGAACACAAACAAGGAGAGGACAAATGAGCAGCTCTCTCTGCCTCTCTGAAATGGCTGATGTCAGCTCCCATGAAGTGGCACTTTAATCAGCACACGAGGAATGGTTCTCCCGCTCTAGCCTTCCCCAGCAATTCTTGGTACAGAAAGGCTGGGAGGGAGGGTTTGTTTTTTTAATTGCTTTAAAAACAACAACAAAGTTGCGACTTTGTTAGTGCTTTTGTGAGGTGCTAACCTGGCAGCCCTGGAGACTGAAATCCTCTTTTTTTATGCACAGAGCTGGTACAGCATGGGCAGCAGTAGGGCAAGCGCCTACCACATAGGCTCTGCCAATACATCCTCAGCCTGATCTGAGAGACCAACCTCAGAGGTGAGCTGCTGGATCAGTCACTTTAGTGTCTGGACAAACGAAAAGCGCTAAATAATACAGTGCAGGGTACACTCCTGTGTTGGCCAGGGGATGGATGGACTAGATGGCTTAATAAAGCTTAATGAGACATGAAGGTAGCAGGAGGACTGAGCGTCATTGGACCTGAGTTCTCGTCCTAAGTAACGTAACAACTCTCTGCCTCAGTTTCCCCATCTGTGAAATTGGGCTAAATCACTTATATACTTCATGGTGCTGGGGTGAAAAGGCTTAATTCATTCATGTTTGTAAAGCAGTCTGAGATCCTTGCATGAAGTCTGCAGTAGAAGAACTTGCAATGCTGTTGTTATATAGTTTTCTATTTAGATTTAGTCCAGACTCTTTCCTTTACAACATTTCAAAATGTTTTTAGTTTTTAAATTTTCCCAGTGCAGTGAGAGAGCGCCTGGGAAGCAGGTGTATGATGCATCCAGCATCTCGTGGCTGTCTGCCCAGAGGTGTGCCTGGAGGTAAACTGCCCTACTGTTTGCTAGCTTAATGGCTGTGGTACTGGACAAGCTGGGGCAGATCTCAATGGTGCAATTTAAAGGCAAATTTTCAGTCTCCATGGTGCTGGTGGATTACCTCACCCCAGACATTCAGAAGCACCCCAGAAAAAAAAAAAAAAAGATCAATAATACTAGCAGGCTAGTGTCTGTGTAAAGGCAGTCAGCTGGCCTCATCAGCTGCTTTTAATGGGCAGCCTGCTTCACAGTTAAGTGGTTTCCTAATTACAGTCTACACTGTATATTCCCCATACTGCACAGCTATGCATCATCCGTTGCTGCTGCCGCCTTTATGGCTGCTGTGGCCCACTTCAGCATGGCACTGCCTCAGCTTTAATGCTTTGCTCACCAGTGCAATTAAAGGAGGATTAGAAGTGGATTTGTGGCAGCTACCTTCCTAACTTCCTCAGGCCCTCTGCATCTGGCTGCTCATACGTCTCTTCTCACGAGGCCTGGAAGTGGCTATGAGCCTTGTGAGACTTTTTAAAAATAGCTCAGCGAGCGATGCGCTTCACAAATGCCTGCAGACGACGCCGGGGCATGTGTGAGAGAGCTCACAAAGCCTCAGGGGGATTTAAGGCTCAGGTAGGATCCACCCCACTCTTCCCCCTCTCACCCCAAAAATGAAAAACGTTGGGATCCCTCAAACAGATTGTTTTGCACAGCTCAGTCACCACCTCCTCTTCCCTTCACTTCTTGCCAGCACAGACTTCCTTCTCAGCCCCCTCAGTCTCATTCCCAAATGAAGAAATCTAGCCCAGGGAAGCTGCCAGCAGCAATCAGCTGCAGTATTGCGAAAATCAGGTATCCAAAAATCCTGAGTCAGGCCCCCCCAGAATCATGAGATTTAAAATTAATAATAAAACTGTTCAGATTTTTCTTATTTACCTTCTGGTGTTGGAGCCTTTGGTGTTCACATGTTCAAGCTTTTCTCCACAGTAATGAGGGGCAGAAACATTTTTATTTGGGAAGGGGGCACCGGTCTGTGATTGGTTCTCCTTCCCAAAGCTCCCAACTCATTGAAATCCACAATTTGGGGTATTTCTCTCGTGCGCCCTTCCCTCCAAATTTCTTTGATCATCAAGGAAGGAAGTCAGTGACCAGAAGTTGAAGGTGAGCAGTTGAAATGTCTTATTCAGGCAAGATTCCCCACCTCAGTCAGCTCCCACTTCCCTGAACTTCTGGGGAAATGAATGAACAGGCAACAGGGCTAGAGCAGTGCAAGGGAAAATTACCTATGCTGTACCTGTTCTGTGGATACAGCTGGCTTCACTCTTTCCTGCACCTCTTCTTCTGTGTATTCCCTATCCATGGCCTCAGAAAGTACTGAGATCTCATCAACCACCTCCTGGCACTGGTCAAGGTGGCCATCCATCTGTTCAGGAGGAGGAAGTTGGATGTGGGGGAAGGGTTTCTTCGCAACTCTGGGGCCTTTTGCCAATCCCTCGTTTGTGCACATATTGGGGCAAAGTTCCTCTGGGCAGCATCCACTGACTCCTTAGATTACTTCTCAGGGCAGTAGGTGTTGTCCAGGGTTCTCTGCTCAAGTCCCCGTCTGGATCCCTTGTTTTGACACAGTGACCTACACTCCTGTCTCTGTTTTTCATTTTTGTTCCCTGCAATCATTTATCTGCTGGATCCTTTGGCCCCTTCCAATGGGCCTTTTGTTGCTGATGTTCCAGTGGGCTCTGCCCATCATCCCCGAATTTAAATAGGCTGTTATTCTTCTTTATTAAACAAAGATGAGGAGAAACCAGAACTGAAGCTAATGTCCATCTAGGCATCTCTACAGAGCCTGAAAGTCTTAATCCTTCCACAACCTTTTCTAATTGGAACGGTATGTAAAGGGCAGCTGAGTGAGACTTGACTTTCTGTAGAGGATCCCACCACAAAAAGCATGTCACAGACACTCTGGTGTGTTATTTTATTCTACCGTTGTAAGGTAGCTGTGCTGGAAATAAGCAGCAGCATTTCTATGCCCTGTTGTACAGTCCCATAGCTATACCCTGCTATCCAATGCCACTGCTATAATAAAACGTAGCCCATAAAGTGCTTCTCATCTTCAAAATGCCTTACAAGCCCTTACAACCCTCACTCATGCATGGGGAAGCCCTATTTCACAGATTGGGCCCGGGGTCTGAGTTTCCCAATCTCTTTTTGCATTATTGACATGGTCCTCGGGCCTGTTGCTGTATAAGGTCATACCACCGGTAGCCTACATTATATATGCAGAGACTACTTCTTGTCTGAATGGCTAAGAGCGAACGATGAAGCTGCACTTCTCCAACCACTCTGCTGCTGCACAAAAAGCCACCATGTCAGAAATTGAAAAACAACCCTCTGACTGTGGCTGCTTAGCAAGAGCTGTAGTTCACATATGTTTTGCGTTACAGACTGTAGACTTTCTTCTAGCTGAAGCCGAACAAAGGGATCCCAGCTGTGACCAATTATGGTCAGAGAGGCATTTAGGTTAGAGTTTAAAACTGGTGTAAGATTTCAGGCTCTCACTCTAGCTCAGAGAAGTAGCTAAATCCCTGTTTGGGTTATACCAGGTTTGAAGACTTGGGGCCTGATTCTGATCTCACTTTCATTGGCTTTACCCTGTTGTCACTCCATTGACTTTAGTAGATCTACTCCTGATTTACATGGGTGAAGTCATTATCAGGCCCATTCAGTACAATATACCAAGGTAATCTGGAGGGATTGGAGCTCCCTTAACATTGCCCCTGTCTCGTGGCAGATACGAGTGGTAAGGCTTGAATCTGGATCCAGATCCAGCCTTTCTGAACTGTGGGGAAGTATTCACATCCAAGGACTTGAGTCAGAGTCCATCTCACCATCATTTTTCTGAGCCCTTTTGAGAGGCTTGAGGGAACACCTGCCCTTTGATCATCAAATCTCTCTTTCATGTACCTGAGGAGCTGTAGAAATAATGGTTCTGAAAATGTATTTTAATTGCACAATAGACTGTTTAACATGCCATTTTCAAAGGGGCTTTGATCCAGCCTCTATATCTAGGCCCTGATCCTGCAAATACTTACTACCCAGCAGAATTCTTACAGTCATGAATTGCCCCACTGAAGTGAGTTGAATGCACCCCACAGCAGAGACCACAAATTCCATTTGCAAAGGGTCTGCAAAGTACCCGCATAGATTCCCCCAGGGAATATCCAAGAGGCCTTCTGTGAGAGTTACTGAACTGGCTTTGTCCCCTTCCACCTTGGAGAAAGCCTTGGCACAGGAGCCAGTCTGGGACAGGCAGGAGAGTGTGTCGGGGAGGTGGGAGAGGGATTGGCTGGGGCATTCTTATGCTCAGGAAATTCTGTGCTGCTGCCATGGCCCCTGGGGCAGCAGGGTTGCAAGGTAAGGCAGCCCTAAAGGCTACTTTAGTCTACACTGGAGGACTGAGCCTGTCCCTGGCAGTCCCAAACCAAGGGCGACACAAGCTGCCTCCCCTCTATCTCTCTTTCTGCCCGAGACTTAGCACTGGTGCAGGGATGAATTTTGTCCCACATCACTTTCTAAAACTGCACCCCCATGTTGCTGCAGAAAATGCACAGCCAACTGTGACTTTCAAAAGGGACACAATCAACTTGCATTTATTGAAATGGACTAATTTTTAAAAATTCTAGTTTCTTATCAATCACCCTTTAAATAACCTGTTCTGATACTTTTTAAAGTTATATTTTAAACAGATGGTATAGGTTTACCTTTCCCCCTGTTGATGTTCATAATAGTATTTTCAAAAATGAAGCAAATTAGTAATGATGTGATGATGCAAGGGGAGCAGTGAAAGTGACTATAAATGCTCTCAAAGTGTAAAAAATAAAGGACCCAAAAATAGAAACAAATCCTTTTGTACATACACACCTTTTTTTCCAGTCCAAAATGTGAGTTTTCCAAGCTGACTGTGTCTCCAAGAGTTTGTTCTGGTGTATTTCTTGAATACAATGCAAACACTGAAAAGCAAGGAAATTATAAGTTAGAGTGACATTCACACACAACACAATAGAAATCTCTAAGCATTAGCTCACTACCATCACAATACTCAACCACGTCAGCTCGCTGGGGACGCTGAACTTATCAAGCAAAGTACCTTAAGCACGAGAGTAGTCATAGATTCCTAGAGTTTAAAACCAGAAGATGTCCTTTTGATCATGTAGTCTGACTTCCTTCATAAGGCAGGCCCCTGAACAGTATTGAAGTCAGTGAGACTACTCATGCATAAGAGCTTTGTTGGATCAGGGCCATGTTGCAAAATCAAGCCCCAATACCCCCTGTAATATACTCACTTTCAGTTCAACAAGGCTGTTACTTACCCCCATGGCACGTATTAATGAACTGGCTGGGGGGCTAGTGGCCAAGGGAGCTTTCCAAGCTGTTCAGCAGGGTCAGTGGAGGAGCTTTCCTCCCATGGACTTCCCAAGTTACAGGAGACAGATTTGGGGAACAGGTCTCTGCTTATAGTCTCAGAGCTTGTTGCCTTCTCCCTCAGCTTTCCCTGGCATATGCAAAAACAGCTGTGTTGAGTAACAGGAATAACTCTTTCCTTTTTTTGATGGTAGATTTTTTTTTTAATTACCCGGGGGGGGGGGATCTCATGAAAAGTGGTAATAAATGTTGAAAATCTGAAGTCTGCATTGTGTTTCTTATGCTATAGGACTCTGAAAACATGTCAGAAAAGGAGTGATTTTTACAAGTGTGTAGAATAGGAAAAACATTGATTCATTTAATATAATTGTATAGGTAATTGAGTGTGGCTCTGCTGAGTAACTGTTGTATTTGGTGATTAAATGTGTTACAGTGAGATCTAAATTCCTTCATTTTTCATTAAAATTAAGAGAAAAAGTCTGTATAACAAGTGATGCGTCCATAATACATTTGTAGCTACAACTGTACTGACAGTTATATGACATCAGTGAGGGCAAGATCAGACTCTTTTTATTTGTTACATGTTGCACACACTCAAACACCCCGGTCCTGAACCTGTAACTCTTACTCGCGTGAGTTGGTGTCATGTGAATGGTTTCCTTGAAGAGAATGGAATCAATCATGTGAGTATGGACAGCTCGAATAAGGACTGTAAGATTGGGCCACATTTAATGATTTTGTTTGCTGCGTATTTGGGCACATTAATTGATGGGATTACACTGGGGACAAATTGGGTCCTTTATGAGTTTATCTGAATTTATTGCAGGAATGTAAAACAGATTTGCCTGGTATATTCCTAAAGCATGCGCTCTCACGGCAGCATAACGTTTGTACTATTTTGCCAGTTAACCTTTGAATACTATGTTCTTGTTTTTTCTTCTGGAAGAAGCCTTTAGCCGCTGCCTGCAGTGTTTTTTAACGAACGACTTATCATTTGAAACACGCACCGTTTAACTTATGTGCTTCTGTCCCTGAAAGCATGGAATATTGATGTCCTGCTCTGCTTGTACATTGCAGACAAAACCAAAGTCATTATGGCTAAAGAGATATTAAATAAATATTTAGAAAGCAAACAAACCAACCTTGCATGCTACCCATGTTACATCATGTTGCTAAGAAATGTGTTGTATTCATATTTGCCTATATGAAGTCATTCTATTGGGCCATATTATGCAAGAGAAGCACAGCCAACATACTAATCAAGAGACAATGGCGTTGAATGGACTAATGAGAAGGCAGGAATAATAATGCTTGGCCTTTCTATAGCACTCTTCAGCCCTAGATCTCAAAGGAAGGTTAGCTGTCATATCCCCATTTTACAGATGGGGAAACTGAAGCACACAGAGGTGAAGTGATTTGCCAAAGCTCAGACAGCAGGTCAGTGGCAGAGCTAGGAATAGCATTTAGGTCTCTTGAGTCCCAGCCCAGTGCTCTATGCACTGAGCCATACTGACTCCTGCTCAGTTGTTGTCCCAGCTCTGACCCTGGCTTCTTCTGTGTCTTCTTCCTGCATCTGCAAAATAGGGATAATATTTACTGTACTTGCCTCCCTCCCTCCTTCTCAGGGATGCTGTGGGGATGAACTCATCAGTGTCCAAAATGTTGTATGGATCTAAAGCCCAGTATAAGTGCTGAGTGTTATTAAATATGTTGATAATACATTTGTAAGTCTTACGTATATTTGGTATGTATAATTAATGACAGGTTGGAAATATAAAGGAGAATTTGCTTTTCTACAGCAATTTTCTTCGTCAGGGTCGTTCAGTTTACATTTAGGGAGTTAGTACCAGATTCTTTAGTTTGCTAAGGTCACTTTGCAATACCTAAGTAACCCAAACTGACCTAAAAGATCTGGGGTGGTGATTAGGGGAGAATTTCCCCTGTGCTAGGTAACTCCACCCACAGAAAATCGGTGGAAACGGTTCTCTCCTCTGGTATGTCAGCCACCTCATCATCTTGATGTAAGCAAAGGGAGAAGGTGTGTGAGATTGTTCCTGGGGTACCCAGGACGGTGAGTCACCTTGTGACCATCTGCCTCTAGCAGGAGGGAATCTTGCTTTTGGTAACTGGGTATTAGCTCCCTAACACCACCAGACCTTCAGTCACTCAAACACTCTCTTCTGGGCTAAGCCAGCCTTGTCTTTGCTTTGCAGGTTAACAAGAAGTGCACCCTAGTTACCAAGTCCTTTTGAAGCATTCCCCTGTGATATTCAGCACCTCACACTGGCTACTCACAGAAATCCCAGATCCTGTGCCCCCAAAGTAACAGGGTGCCCCAGTTTACCAATTTTACTATGAACAATCATTTCTTATAACATACAGCACTTGTAATGAAACAAAAGAAGGTTTATTTAAGAAAGCATAGTGATTCCCCTAGAAACAAGAGAGAGTGATGGAAACAAATGGTTACAATGGAAAACAAAATCAGAAAACAAGAATTAGGGCCTACACTTATTAATAGTTACCATTCCTATCTAATACACTAGGCTTTCCCCTCAAAGTTCAGTCTGTTGCAGAGCTGGCTGGTTTCACAGGAACTAAGATGCAAACTTTCATGATGTCTCCTTGGTGAATGGATCCAGAGTACCTCTCCCCATTCTGTATTCTACGGAAACACTTGTTTGTCTCTATTCATAGGCAGGGCAATCCCCTGTCTATTGTAATGGTCCATTTTTACCTCCAAGTGGCTTGGACTGTTTGCAGGTGTCTTTGATGGTTTGTCATTGACTCTTCTGGGATGAGGCAATGGAAGACAACTGAGCCTGGCATTACCTCACCAGCTAACCAGGGAGGAGTGGCAACTCACTCCTGAATGAACAAGCTGTCACCGAGTAATATCGCTCTCTGGTGATGCCATTTAACCTTAAGACCATAAGGGCATAAACCTCAATATAATTACATTATTCCTTACATACCACCTGTACCTACATCACACCATGATAGTGAACATCGATAAGTTGCAAGCTTTCAACAGAGACCTTTCATGTTATTCTTTGTGGATAAATACCCTGTAAGCAATGTATTTGATGTAGTGAGTTTGTCAGGTCCGAGACAAGAGTTGTTTGCAAAGAACAGGGGACCCTTCCCCTGGGGGCCTGTGTCACAGCATGGCAAAGGCCAAATCATTGGTCAAAGAGAGAAAGGTGGGGAGAGGAGGTGGGAGTGGCTTGGAGCTTTGCTGCGCTTGATTCCTCACAGCTGCAACCAATGATTCTCAAATCTACTTCTCTGTTCCACATCTGTCTCCCTCTGTCCAAATTAAAATCTTGGCCTCTTTTTCCGACAGCTCCTTGTGGAAGTCCAGCTACCAACCTAAGCTCAATAGGGCCAATACTAAGCTCTTGATTTTCCCCCACAATCCCTCTCTTCCCCCCTTTCTTTGTCACTATGGTCTACACTTCCACTCACCCAGGACTCTAATCTACTCAAAATGCTACTGCCATAATAATTGTCCTGTATTGTCACTTTGACCACCCATCTCCTCATGCCTCCGCTGGCTACCCCTGCACCATTATCAAACACAAGCTTCGTACCGTCACACTTACAGCCCTTCAAAATTTAGCTCTACCTAACTTAGTTGTTCTATTAATCATCATGATTCAAACACCACTCTCTCTCTCTGCCAGTGCTGCCAGGCTTCAGTGCCCACAAACACCTCCATGTTTTCTTCCAGACCTCGCTATATGCATCAGAAAAACTGTTACAAAATCCATCTAGCCACCACTGAATCTGACTTCAAATCCTTCCATAAAACACCTCTCCCATGATGGCCACAAGACTTCGCCCGCTGACAATGGTGAGCGCTGACTAACGCTCATTTAGTTCAAGTTATGCTTGATTTTACTGTTACCTCATCCTCAACCTTTCCTCCCACCCTGCCCCACATGCGTCTGTATTTGTTCATGTCATCCACTTGTTGTATTCTGTTGTAACCTAGTTCGTGATATGTTTGGGGCAGGGATTGTCTTTTTAATGTGTGTGTACAGTTTCTTGCACAACGGAGCACTAATTCATGGCAGAGGTTGCTAGGTGTGTTACCATGTACACATAAATTATTAATAATAATAATAATAATTAATAATTAATATATACAAGCATATTAACCAAAATTGGCAAATGAAGGTTCAATTAACTCCATCCAGGGGCTGTTTTCAGGGCAATGCCCTTTCTGTAATCTTGTTGGGTCTGGCATTGCCCCATAAATTACTCTGGCACTTCCCTGTCAAAATCTGACTCAGTCCCAGTGCTCTAAGTTTGACCAGGGGCTGGATCCAGTGGTCCAGCCAAGCTGGCTCAGCATCGGATGAGGGACAGAGGAAAAGGTGGCTTTATGTTACCTTTCTACCTCCCTGATCTTGGGGCCTCAAGGCTGCCCTAAATTGTACCTGGTTGCCCACAGGCCCCATGGGCCATCCCAGCAGCCAGGGACAGCTGCAATGCAGTAGCCATGCACTCTTTTCCACAGCCTTGCACCTTATGCCACCCAGGGTTCCCCCTCCTCTGGATGAAAATTTAGGGGTCGCTAGGCCAGGTTTATGGCTCCTTTGTGCTACCAAAGTGGTGTAAAAGAGCAGCAATAGGACCAGGGATCTGGCCCCACATATAAGTAGGAGTAATTCCACTGAAGCCAACTGAGCGGCACCTGCTGACACCTGGTCTGAGCTTGGCCCAAAGCTTCTGATTCCAAGTCATGCACAGATGAAGGGAGCAAAATATCCTACAGCAAAAGGGTTTTACATGAGGACACAAGTGGGATGCTGTATGGAATCGGGGGGGACACTTTAGGATATTATGAATACCGATATTGTAAAATTGCAATGAGTTATGTCAGATATGCCGTGTAAGGTATCTGCAAAAATGTTATAAATTGCCAGGTATTATAATCTCGTTTATATCACCTTTGTATTGTAAGTAGTATGTATGGTATGTCTGGAGTTCCAAACTTGTCCTGTGCATTTGGGTGACCCCTCAGACAGATTGCCATTAGCTCTGCCTAGCCTGCTTGACGGCGCATCAAGGGACATCAGCTACACAACTGACCCATTGAGAGAAGGCAAGGGATACACCTTATGACTCAGCAAGGTATGCAGGGACATGCCTATGGACAGAACTCTGAGACTTCCAGGCCATGGGCTGGGCAGCTTGTGTCTGGAACAAAGAAAATACAAGCTGCATGGAAAAAGAATATAAAAGGCAGCTGCATGTTCTCCATTTTGTCTTTAGTCCTGCTTCTTACCTCTGGACTAACCTTTCTACAAACAAAGCTCTGAACAAAGGACTGAATGACCTTTCCAAGCTGTGGATGTCTTCTAAGGGGACTTTCAAGCCAGCAAACTCACCAATATTGCTAAGAACCTGATATATGGACTTTGAAGTCTTTGTATGTATGTGACTGCTTTACCATCTAACAGCTGTTTTCTTGTTCTTTCTTTTTTCTTTATAATAAACTTTTCATTTTAGATTATAAAGGTTTGTCTGGCCATATGGTATTTTGGGTACGATCCAACCTAATATTGACCTGGCAATGTGGCTGGCCGTTTGGGGTAAGACGAACATTTTGTATATGTGAGAAGAGTTTTTTAAATAACTTCTCACTGTACTGAACCTAGGTGCTGACTGGCAGCCAGAGAACTGGAATGCAATTAAGGGGGCTGTGTGATTTCCTTTTTGCATCTTGATAACCAGTGTGGGGATCAGAGGCACAGTTTGTAACTGGTTGGGGAATTTAACTTCAGAGTTACCCATTAGTCTTGGGAGGATTTGCTCTCCCTTTTGCAGCCTGCCCTGACCTTGGTATTTCCAGTGAGGGCTGCCCTAGGCACACCGGGTCACAACAAACTCATGCTATTTGACCCACAGGCAGGTGCTGCTCCATCACTGAAGGTTCATGGCTCTCCATTCCAAGGTGAGTCACAGAGAAATTAGGCTGTTGTATATGATAGACACTTAGAGCACTTAAGTGCTTAGTTTACTTATTGTCTCTACAGCTGGGAGACTATTGTAGAGACAAATTAAATAATTAATTGCTAATTGCCTCAGACAATGCGCCCTAGTTATCTCAAGGAGCTCACTGCATCCTGGGCACCGCAAGGAGTGGTTGAGACCTAAAAGCATAGCAGTAGAAGGTAGGAAAGACCAAGATCTACCGACTCCACTCCCACTGTAATTGCTCATATCAGGAGGAATTGGGTATGGTGTATGACAGGAGTGTGGGGGGAGGGGAAGGGTGTGTGCTGGGGGAGGGTGGAGAGAAAGAGGCACGGGGGGCGGGGGGGGATGGCATGTGCATATGGAAAGTGGAGGAAGGAGAGGTAAAGAGAAGAGAGTTTAGGGTAGGAAAATAGGGGTGTGTCATGGGAGGAGGAAGGACTTGTGTCTACACCGGGGATAGAAGAGGGCTGTGATGGCTAGTGAGGGAAAGGATGAAGGGCATTTGTGTAGTAGGTTGGGGGAGTGATGAGCATGTTCACCTACGTATACTGGGCAAGGGTTAATATGGGCTTGAGAGGCCAATTTACCTGCCTGCTTGCACCTGGAGGGTGGGCCAGGCCTATATAGAAGTAAAGCCCAGCTGGGGGAAGAATAGAGCTTGGTTCCATAAAGAGCTGGGTGAGGTAGCTCGGGGGAAGGAGACCTAGTGGAGAGTTTCCTCTCTTTAATAAAGAGCTGAAAGAAGGCTGAGAAGGACCGCACAATAGCCAGGCTAATCTGGGGGAAAGTAGAAGTCTGAGTGGAGGCAGGGGCCCTGAGGAGCTGTCGCCTGCCTGGTCATTGGGACAGGTGTGCCAGCCTTAGGGTGTGGGGTTGAGGAGTAGAAGCCTGGGGTTAGACAGAAGGACATCCCACAGCAACAGAGGTATGCCTAGGGGGAGATGGTTGCTAGTTGGGCTGAAGGTTTGGTTTGCAGGCAGTTCTGTTGGGCTTTGGGTAAAGGATTTGGGGGGGCAGGACGCCCAGGCCCTCTTGCCCAAGCTCTGATGGCTGCAGTAGGTCATAGGACAGTGGGGGAAACTGTGGCAAAAGTTGCTGGAATACTACTGGCAGCCAGGGGCCTTGAGGTAGTAACTTGTTCACAGGGAGACACCTCTTCATCGCAGCTGCTTCTGTCTCTACCTAGTGCTTACTGTGTGCCTTCCAAAATCACTTCAAGCATATGAGTGATCTTAGCCCTATGCATTTTACTGTTCTTCATTTGCCCAATGACAGCCTTCAAAAATAATTTTAATAAAAGGCAGGGTAGTAGGCAAGTGTTGCTGGTAGAAGCTGCACAGGTGGGTAGGTATATCAGTTGGGGAGAAAGAGAGAGAAGCATCCCAAGAAGTCTATAAACAGACTTGATCAGGCTGGTTTGCAGACTATAGTAATGATAATTAAGTCCTGATCCTGCAGACCTTTAATCACATGTGTAAACTTACTCATGTGAGTAGTCTGACTTCAAGAGGACTAATCACATGAGTAGCATTATGAACACATTTACAGTATCAGGGCCCTAATAAATAATTTTCTGTACATGATCGGCATTTATTTCTCCCTGGCTCTGAGATTATTACTCTTCTGGGTAAATTGCAAAATATATCTGTTTAACATTGCTTTTTACTGTGGTGAGGGCTAAATGGGGAGAATCTTAATTTTTGTGACTGGGAGAATTTTTAGTGGACATCATGTCACTCAGATGTATTTGTAAAATGTTTCCTTAGGAACTGTAGATGGGCCTAGTGCATCTTTGACAGGTGCATTATACAAACTGAAATAACAACCAGGGATCTAGGCAGTTGATTTGCTTTTATAGACAGATGTGATGCTGTCAGGTGGGTTACCAAAGAGGTAGTGCAAAAGGAAGGGGCTCTTGATCTGGAATGGGAAGTGGGGGGACAATGGAAGTTCCCTTGGGTTGGATTGGTCTCTATAAGAGATGTAGATCATCAGGAGAAGCAAGAACTCATGTTTTCCAAGTTTCCTAAGACTTTGTGGGTCCTTGTGTAAATGGTCATAGTTCAGCTGAAATCAAGGGCTCTGACACTTTACACCGGCTGATGATCTGGACCAGTATTTATTACTTCTTGTTGGTGTGCAACTCTTAGTGTCATCAGAAACCAGTCTAGTCTGAAGCACAATGCTTAGCAAACAGGTCTGTAAGTCTTGTCTCTGCTGTAATCAGTGAATCTTCCACTGCAAGCCCCTGGGGCTGCATTTTCTTGCTGCCAGATACTGTAACTATGGAGATCTTTGGTACACAGTTTGATATTTAAAAATATGACCTGGGAGACACTTCTTTCAATTCTGAAAATGAGCATATGCCTTCTGTAGATTGGTGTGAGTCCACAATGTCTGAATTTCTTGATAATCCCAGGAGATGCATGTGTGATGTCCTATTTGGCTAGTAAACACTGGAGCTATTGGAGTGTCCCACCTGCAAAATCCTGAGAAACATTATTTTAATTCTCCCTGCATCACACAAGGAGGTAAGTAGTTAGTATTACCCTGTTTCCCACTGTCTCCCACCTGTAAAGTGAATGGCCTGAGGTCATGCAGCAATTCAGTGGCAGAACCAGGACTGGGGCTCAAAGGCTCCTGTGACGGATTCAGTCACAGAGATCCCCTTGGGACTGTCACCTGATGTGCTGAAATTACCTCTGAGCCCGTTTTCTTTGCCAGCTTGGGACTTCCAGAACCCTGTCTTGTTGTGCCAGACACACTAGCCTGCTGCAACACAGACCAGGGTCTGAACCACACCCCCAAAGCTGCAGAGTTAACTGAAAACAGCTCAGCAAGTACTCGTCTCCAGCACCCAGACACCCAGCTCCCAATGGGATCCAAACCCCAAATAAATCTGTTTTACCCTGTATAAAGCTTATACAGGGTAAACTCAAAAATTGTCTGCCGTCTATAACACTGAAAGAGAGAGATGCACAGCTGTTTGCTCCCCCAGGTATTAATCACTTACTCTGGGTTAAATAATAAACAAAAGTGATTTTATTAAGTATATGAAGTAGAATTTAAGTGGTTTCAAGAAATAACAGACAGAACAAAGAAAGTTACCAAGCAAAATAAAACAAAACACGCAAGTCTTAGCCTAATACATTAAGAAACTGAATACAGGTAAATCTCACGCTCAGGGATGTTCCAATAAGCTTCTTTCACAGTCCTTAATATATTAGGCTTAGTCTGGGCCCAATCCTTTTCCCTGGTACTCTCCTTGTTAGTTCCAGGTCATGTGGTAACTAGGAGATTTCTCATGACTGGCAGCCCCCTTTGTTCTGTTCCGCCCCCTTTGATCGCTTTGGCACAAGGCGGGAATCTTTTGTCTCTCTGGGTCCCCACCCCTCCTTCTAAATGGGAAAGCACCACAAACCTGGATTTGTGCTGGAAATGGCCCACCTTGATTATCATACACATTGTAAGGAGAGTGATCTCTTTAGATAAGCTATTACCAGCAGGAGAGTGGGGTGGGGGGATAGAAAACCTTTTGAAGTGATAAACACCCATTTTTTCATGGTCTGTGTGTATAAAAAATATCCTCACTGCATTTTCCACTTTTATGCATCCGATGAAGTGAGCTGTAGCTCACGAAAGCTTATGCTCAAATAAATTGGTTAGTCTCTAAGGTGCCACAAGTACTCCTTTTCTTTTTGCGAATACAGACTAACACGGCTGCTACTCTGAAACCAGGTTTAAGATGGATTCCAGTACCTAGGTGACGTGGTCACATGTCCTGTGAGACCCCAAGCCTCCATTCTTCCCAGCCTGACTCACAGGATTGCAGGAAGGCTTGATGGAGCCATTTACAACCAACTCTGCTAGTCAATGGGAGCCATCAAGATTCCAAGCCATCATTAATGGCCCACACTTTGCATAATTACGTTAGGACTTCAGAGTTATACTTCGTATTTCTAATTTTAGATACAAGAATGATACATACATACAAATAGGATGACCACACTCAGTAGATTATAAGCTTTGTAATGATACCTTACAAGAGACCTTTTCCATAAAGCATATTCCAGTTACACCATATTCACATTTATAAACGTATTTTTATAAAGCATATGGAGTACACCGTTCACAGCTCCTGAATGGACTTCTCAGGAAATAGTCTCTTGAAAAGACCATCCCCTTTCTCACATAAATGACCTCACTTGACGCATGGATGTGAAAAGCAGTGGGACTGCAAATCACTGGCTGTATTTTTAGTTCCAGTGACCCTCTCCCTCCACCCCCCAGACCACTGGCGTTCATATTAAAGCCTTGGAGGATTTTAAAGCCATTGACTCTGTGTGTGTGTTTCCTCTTCCTTAAAATGGAATAGTATGTCCCTGTCTCACAGGGAGTTCTGAGGCTTCATTCATCAATGTCTGCCAAGCCACTGAGCTCCTTGGATGAAAAGTGTTATAGGAGCGTGATGTCTTGCCATTAAACAAACAGTGACAGCTGAACAGTGGGGCAGCTGCTGCTTTAGGTGTTGTCAGAATTAATTAATGCTTGCAAAGAACTCTGAAGTTTGAAGCATTGTATAAAAGCTGCATGTTATCAGGTGCCAGTCATGAGTCTCAGACTGAATAAAACAGGCCTGGATGGTGAGGTGGAGGCAGTAACATACTCGCCCGTTCTGCAAGCGGTAGGCACAGCTGGCACTAGGCACTTGCAGTGCTAGTCACCAGTGTGAGACCTCCCCAACAATCGGAGTGGGATTGTCAACTAACTTGAAATTTGGCTTCTTCATGGCTCTGCCCTCCAAATCTAGGATTACATGTTGCAACTCCTAGTTCCGCTGATTTCATTGTTACTGCTCATGGAGTAAGATACAATGAGTAGCAGTGGCAGAATCTGCCCCTTCATTTATTCTGCAAACTAGATCCTAAATCTATTGTGGGTTTCAGCACATTGCATACGGGGATATGACCCCATCATGTAAACTTCCTGGTATATAACAATGGGGCTGAGTTAGAGGGGGCCCCAAAATCTTAAAGCCAGTGCTGCTGAGGGGTACACTGCCACCCATCCCCCCCATGCACTTAGAAGCACCGGAACATTTCCAAACCAACGTAGCTGTCTCCAATTGCTCATCTTAATGTTTTCAGTGAAATGTGAACTTTTCAAAGTCGATGGTAATTCCAAGGTCACTTGTCTTTTGCATCTAACCCTGTGTGATGACTCACTTTCTACTCCATTTACCACTGATGAATATGTCATTGTTAGGATTTTATTCTCCCTGGAGCTTTCTGGAAGCTGGGCCCCAGGTAATTAATTTTTATTAGGACAATAAATTAAAAAAGATGGACCATGTCATTCTTTTTTGGCAGTATTTTTTCCAGAGATGACAGAGCCATCACTTACAGGCATATGGAAAATTCGTAAACGTAATCAGTGGACTTGCTGTGCTGGGCGGACGGAACAATAATAGTGGTGCTAATAGATTTAATCAGTGGAGTAGCAAGCAAGCTTTAACAAGCCCTTAAGTCAACATTAGGGGCTGTACTGTATATTGGATAGCCATTTGGACCTCGGAGCTCACACTGAAACCATAAGAGACTTTTAAAAGGGCTAGCTGCTCTGTGCACCATTGTAAAGGATCTCTCTTCATCTATTAACATATTTAAGGAAGATATGACTTGCCCTACTGGGTGGGACCTTTAGTCTGTCTAGTAACTGGACTTGAATACTGGTCAATTATGATAGATGAAACAACAACAAGCAAACAAAAAACCTCACCAACAATCTATAATTCCCCTAACAATTGTGGCTTGCTGTACGTGGGCAGGAAAAAATCCTTCCTGATCTCTCTGGTGATCAGTTTCCACCCTGAAGAATGAGATCTGATTACCCTTACTTTAGCTTATACAACAGCAGATGGCTCTGGTAATATTATCTAGCCTCTCTTTTTTTCCCCCTCTGTCTGTCTAGAAAGCTCTAATCACCCACCCCAATGTATGGAAATAGCATCATTTCTATAGTATCTTCCATCAGAGATGCGCAAGGAGTTAGAGACATTCACAAACATGGCCTCGTAACATTCAACTGCTTCACAGAAGTGTTACTTATTTCCTCATTTTTGCAGACTTTGAAACTGAGAGAAATAAATCAAATATTTGAATGTGTGTTTATTTTTTAAGACCAAAAGGGACCATGAGAGTCCTCTAGTCCGATTCATGCATAGCATAGGCCAGAAGATTTCACGTGGTAAGTGCTACATCAAGCCCAACAGCTTGAGGCTAAATAACAGCATATGTATTTAAGACATCCAATCTTAATGTAACCATTTCAGGGAATGGAGAATCCCCTCCCCCCCAAAAAAACACTGGTAAACTGTTCCAGTGGTTAATTACCCTCACTATTAGAAATTTGGGAGAAATGAAGTGGTTTGCTTGAGGCCACAGGGTGAGTCATTAGCAGAACTAGGATCTGAACCCACATATTGTGATTCCAGTCCCATTCCTTATGTACACGAATATCCTTCCCCTTGAGACTCAACCATAGTATTCACTGAAGGTATGTCTATGCTGTAATTAAAAACCCACAGCTGTTCCATGCCAGCTGATGCGGACTCACAGGGCTCCGGCTAAGGGGCTGGTTAATTGAGGTGTAGATATTTGGGCTTGGGCTGCAGACTAAGCCCTGGGATTCTCCCTCCTTGCAGGGTCCTGGAGCCAGGCTCCAGCCTTAGCCCAAATGTCTACGCCTCAATTAAACAGCCCCTTGGCTAGAGCCCCGTGAGCATGAGGTCAGCCGGCATGGGCCAACAGCAGATTTTTAATGGCAATGTAGACATACCCTCAGTCACAGTGAACTCCAAAGGTTCTTTTTGTTTGTTCTAAGAAACCTATTAATTTCATCCAGAGCTGCCTTTCTCCTCCGATTATGTGGCATTTGCATTGTGATATTTTGAAGCACGATGACTACATCACACTCGATCATATTGCTGTCACAAATAGACATGTGGTGATGTTGCTTTTAACCAACAGATGGTTCTTGTAAGACTTTTAAAGCGACAAGCCACTTAGTGTTGGGAACAGGAGAGCACCTTGTCCAAGATGAAGATTGTCCTTGCAAAATAGTAGAGGGCGAGGGGTACTGTGCTGCTCTTGTTAGCCTGGACTGAAGTCTAGTAGGCATGGCTACACTCCGGAAAACCAATGTCCACTAGCAGGGGCACAAGATAGAAGTTGTTCCCCTATTTTGTCTTCCTACAGTGCAGAGGCTGATTCACAGGCCTCCATGAGAGGAGGCATTCTGGAACATTGGGGCTGTGATTTGTCTGTTTATATGTGTGCCGCCCCTAATGTGGCCTCTAAGCACACACCCCCATATAGACAATTTGTGCTCCTGGCACTGATAGCCACATGGAGGGTGCTGTATGCATGGCACTGCTGGCCAGAAAACAGGAAAGCATTGGGTTCCATCCTGATCCTTTCATTCTTACTCAGGCAAAACTCCCACTGATTCAGGATTTAGCCTGTTAACACTGCTCTTGGTGCACATGTATTGTACCTACCCATTTTAAGGGACAATATGTGGTGTTCCAGAATTCGGGCCATAGGCTTTCAGGAGAAAAGCTGCTTAGTGGTTAAATTATTTCTAAAACTGCTAGTAAATGTATAGAGACAAAGTATGACAGATGCACACATGTGCCATTGAGTGAATCATTACACACACAGAAGAATCATCCATCACAGTCACATGTTCTCCAGTTCACATGACTCACTTGTGGCTTTTTTGGCACTGTCCTTGAGACATCTACCTTCAGTGTTTTCCTACTGCGATGCTCCTAGTTCTAATCTTTTCCCTGGCTGGTGTTGCAGTCTTCCTTTTACTGGTGCTGTGTTTAAATATCTGCTGCATGACCATGGTAAGGAACCACAGAAAGAGTCACTTTCTTCTAACAAAGAACTCGGATAGAATCAGGAAAACAACATATTCCCTAAAGATGTGCTCATGCTTGCTCTCTCTCTGCTTTGCTACAAAGCTTCTAGAACAGTGGTTCTCAAACTTCCATGCCCAGATCTCCCTTTCAAAGGGGTGGATTCCTCCCCCCTGCCGCATACCAGAGCTCTAGCTGGGACCTTCACCTTCCCACTTACTTATATGGGTAGGGTAGACACAACCCCCTGACAGCTGGTTGTGACCTTCCAAAGGGGTTGCCACCCCCTGCTTGAGAGCCCATGACCTAGACTCTTCCCAGGCCCACTACAGCCTGGCTTCCTGCTACAGAGTTAAAGAAACAGCATACATATCATTGGAATTGTGGATGCTCCAGATGTCTAAGTTGGGCGCCCAAAATTAGATGCAACTTTCAGAAATGTTGGCCTCAGCATTTAGACCCAAGGAGCAGAAATTCTGCTCTCAGCTACACGGAGGCTGGAGCCAGCACCTGTTTGGACCTGAGCAATCTGGACAGAGCTGAGATATCACTTACTTTCTGACTGTACTTTTTGCTGTAAGCGCCAGATGTTCCAACTTGGCACAACAGGTGCTGTACCAATGAGGGGCTTTTGTGGGCCCTCATTTTCAACCTGAGGTAGAATAATTGTTCTCAGAAGTTAACTTATGGTACCAAATCCTGCACTCGTGCACCTAAAAGGAATCTGAGATTGGGCCTGCTGGAATATTACAGACAGACACTGCAGGGTGGGCTAAGCGTTATTATATAGCCTTAGCTTTCTCCAATAGGAAAACAGTGTCACCGTTAGAGAGCAAGCTGCACCTCTGTCCCCTTTATGGGCTCCCTCAGTTGTGCCCCTTCAGGTATCAGGTCTTGTGCCTTTACTTACCCCAGGGTGGAATTCCACCATTCCTCCACTCTTAGTCCAACCCTGGGTTACAGTACCCTGCATATCAACCATGCTTCCCCAGCATGTCTGAGTTCACGTACGCACAGTTCTTCCCTTCGGGAGTCTGTGACGAGTGATTATAGAATGATCAGTCAGCCTGTATAAACCAAAGCACTGTTGATTTTGCAGTAGGGACAAAGCATGTAGAGAATGCCACAGGCTGATCTCTCTTACCCAAAAGTATACCATCTCCTTATGGCAATCTAGGCAGCCCTAACTCCTTCCAACACCTCAGTGGGTGTTTCCTCCTAGTTCCCCTAAACAGCTGCCTTCTCTCTTGAGCGCGTGTTCCTTCTTAAAACTGCCGCAGTTCTTTGGATCTCGTGTGTGTGTGGACCTCTTCAAACTGTTTAGTAGGTTAGCTAGAAAGAAGGGAAACTCTTCAAAATTAATACTCCTGGAACTGTCCCCTAAATACCCTCTGAAGGGATGCTTACCCTGAGCCATTCTTTCTCCCTTCCACTTATTCCCTCCACCCCCTCCCCCACCAACACATACACACACAACATCCCCTATTAAACTAAACCAATATATTCATATGGTAAACATCCCAGTAACCAGGTCAGCATGCAGTGTTCACAAATGAATGCACAGCAGCTCCAAATCCATCATAGCAAGGTATGTATAACTTCCCCCACAGAGGCAGCCTCCCCAGAGACAGTAAGGAATTCAATGTACTTTCTGAGCTCACCAGTCCCTCTAGGAACACACAATTAATTGTACTCCCTGGTATGGCCGGCTGACAACCATAGAAAATAGTGCTCAGAGGAAACTGGCACTCTGAAAAGCTGAGCTCTGGTGCTTTTTCCTGGCAGGGATGGAACATCAGTCCTTCTCCCTGTTCTTGTTTCACTTGACCAAGAAAAATAGGGGATCATGATTGTGGAGGAAGTAAATGAGAAAGTTTGAAGAAATACAGTTAGAGCTTGAGCCACATCCCTATGAATTCAATGGGAAGATGCGCTGATTTCAAGAGTTTGGATATAAGAAGGCAAGGCAGGAAGGGAAGAGACCAAGTTGGGGGCTGATCAGACTCTCTTCACTTCTCACTCCTCCTTTACTCTATCTATTCCCCCTTATTAGAATTATTTGTATTGAAGTAGCACTTCGGAGCCACGCTCCCATTATGCTAGGGACTGTACAAATTTTGAACAAATGAGATGGTCCTTCCCCTAATGGTTTACAATCTAAGGGCCTGTCTACACTTACATTTTATAGCGCTCTAACTTGGTGGCTCAGGGGTTTGAAAAATTACCCCCCTGAGCACAGCAAGGTTGAGCACTTTAAAGCTCTACTGTGGACAGACTCCGAGAGCCGCGCTCCCAGTGCTCGGAGCTATTCCCCTCGTGGAGGTGTATAGCATTCATGCAAGGTTCATGCACTTGGCAACATTCAGGGCACACCCGGAGTGTTGTGTAGGAGCAGTGCACACACGGCTCCTCTCAAGGGCATGAACCTTGGAATCTCGCCCAGATGACATGAACCGTGGGAAGCCTCCCAGGACTGGGCTCAAGGCCCGAGAGCAAGGAATACGGTAGATAGAAATTGGTAAATAAGAATGTTAAACAAAGCCAGTGTATTCCTTTTATCTGTTGGAGAATGTAATGAGCGGGGAGAGAGAAAGAATAAAGGAGAGGGTGGAAAGCTGACAGGCGGAGCAGCCCGTCGGCAGACCAGCCCGTCGGCAGACCAGCCTGCTTGCTTGCTTAAAGCTTGTCCTGTCTTGTATTTGAACCGCCACAACTGGCGCCCAAACGTGGGGCCCTCAGCACTCACCTCGCCCGGCAAGGGTTTCAGACGCGTCACTCATCCGCTTCGCGGATCCCGGTGAGTATTTTTCGTTGTGGTAAGTATGGGAAGCTCCCTCTCTGCTTTGCAAGTGCAACACCGCAATGAGCTACAGTATTTGCTGCGTAAGGCTCAGCATGATTGCCCCACTCGAGAACTCACTCTCCTGCTACAGGAGGTGAGTGCCCAATGCCCGTGGTACCCTGAAGCCGGAACCCTTAAGCTAGCGGACTGGGAGCGGTTGGGCCAGACATTGCACAAAGAGCCTCGGGCGCCCGTGCAGGCTTTACATGCCTGGCACCTCTGCCGCGACGCGATACAGCGTGTCACCTCGGAAAGGCCCTCCCTCGCGCCAATAGAGAGGCTGGTGATCTCGCCACTCCCGTCCACTCCTGCAGCCATCCCCCTCCTGGCGATGCGACACAGTGTGTCGCCTCGGAAAGACCCTCTCCTGCGCCAATAGAGGGGCTGCCGACCTTGCCACCCCCATCCGCTCCTGCAGCCATCCCTCCCCCTGCTTCGCCCCCAGTGCCTCAATTACTGCTGCCTCCTTTGTCTTCCCCTCTGGAGCCAGTGAGTGGTCACCGTCCCCCCGTGGGGTCCCATGCTCCGGGGCCCCCCGGGGGGTCGTCCGCGTCTGCTCAGGGACTTTCGCTGGTGCAACAAATGGTTCACGCAGCGAAGACTCGCCCAGATCTTAGAGCAGAGGAATTAGGTGATCTGGTCTCAGTTTGCCCGGTGACCTGGCAGGATGATGGCCAGGGCAACCAGGTTGCAAACTGGGTCAGTTTGCCTTCTCGGTGATCAGAGAGGTAAAGAAAGCGATTCGTGAGTTCGGCCTCACTAGCACGTATGTACGTCGTCTCCTTGAAGGGCTAGGTACTGGGTACACCCTGGTCCCTGAAGATTGGAAGGCGCTGTTGCGCATGATGCTGACACCCAGTCAGTATGTTATTTGGCTTAGTGAGTATCGGCAGATGGCGGAACGCCAAGCCCAGGTATATATAGCGCAAGGTGTCACTTATGAGCAGCCAGCAGGGGAGGGCCAGTTTGCTACTGTTCAGATGCAGTCTCAACTCCCTCAGGCCGTCTTCCCCATTATTTCCGCCTGCGCCCAGCATGCTTTCCGGAAGGTCCCGGATTCAGGCAAGCCTACCAAAAGTTTTGCCAGTATCCGTCAGGGTGCATCAGAGTCCTTTATGGATTTTACCAACAGATTGCAGGAGGCTATCCTCCGACAGGTGGATAACCCTGCGGCAGCTCAGGAGATTCTGTTAAAAATGGCGGTTGAAAATGCGAACGAGGATTGCCGCCGTGCTCTCCAGGCGGCACAAGCCGCTGGCATTCTAGAGCTGTCGGACATGCTGCGGGCGTGCCAAAATATCGGCACACAAGCACATAAAGCTGGGGTTCTGGCCGCCAGCCTGCGGAAAAGCGGGAAGGAGGGGAAGCATTGTTATTGCTGTGGTAAGGGGGGTCACTTTCAGCGGGAGTGCCGCTCATCGACGGCACCCACCCGCCGCTCAAAGAAGTGCCCCAAGTGTCGGAAGGGCTATCACTGGGCTAATCAGTGTCGTAGCGGGTCGGGAAACCGCATGACAGGTCTCCCCTGAACCCAGGGCCAAACGGGGGTGTTTCCCACTCAGACAACTGTTCCTCTGCCTTAAAATCCATAGATTCCATGAGGGCGGTGACTGCCGGAAGTGCAGGGCTTGATTTGATTATGCAGGAGGACGCTGATTTTCAGTTGCCGGGGGAGGTTTGTGCCATACCTACACAGGTGACGGGACCTCTCCCTGCCGGATTTGTGGGTCTGGTTCTCCCTCGCTCACACGCTGGGAAACAGGGATTTTTGTCATCCCAGGGGTCATTGACGCCGATTACACCGGTGTTATTAAGGTTCAGGTGTGGACCCATCTTCCGCAGTCCCTCCCGCGTGGACGGTCAATTGCACAATTGATTTTAGTCCCCTATCAGGTGCCAGCCGCAGAGGATCGAGCCCTGGGTGGAGGCGGCTTTGGATCGACGCTGTCTCAGTTGCCGCCTCACGACATGTCCTCTCAATTTGTTGCTCTAACAATGTTGCTCCGCCCCTCGAAACCTCAGTTAACACTTCTCTTAAATAATTTTCCTTTTACAGGGCTGGTGGACACTGGAGCTGACGTTACGGTGATTCGTGATCAGGACTGGCCGGTCAGTTGGCCAACAGTTCCTTCTAAAGAGTTGTGGGGGATCGGGGGTAGCAAACCCGGGCGCCAAAGTTTGTCTTGGGTCACGGTCTCTAAACCAGGAGGCCGTGCCCTTGCTACGATCCGCCCTTTTGTGCTCCCTGTCCACCTCAATATTTGGGGCCGTGACTTATTTGTAAAGCTGGACACCACCCTCGATATTAATATATAATGGCCCAAAACCCTCCCCCACCCACTTTGCCCTCCGCATTACCATTGGTATGGCAATCCTTAGAGCCCGTATGGATTGACCAGTGGCCCCTCCCCCTAGAAAAGCTGAAAGCGCTTCATTCGCTTGTGCAACAACATTTGCATGCGCAGCGCTTGGAGAGCTCCACTAGTCCTTGGAACACCCCGGTGTTCGTTATTAAGAAAAAATCTGGTGCATGGAGGCTGTTACATGATTTAAGGGAAATCAATAAACGCATCCAACCCATGGGCCCCTTGCAGTTTGGGTTGCCAAACCCGAATTTAATTCCTCAAACCGATCAGCTTTGTGTGTTAGATTTAAAAAACTGTTTTTTCACAATCCCCCTTTGCCCACAAGATCGTGAAAAATTTGCGTTTACAGTGCCAGAATATAATAATCAGCGACCCTCTC
The DNA here is from genome assembly GCF_965152235.1 of Eretmochelys imbricata. Classification (NCBI taxonomy): domain Eukaryota; kingdom Metazoa; phylum Chordata; order Testudines; family Cheloniidae; genus Eretmochelys; species Eretmochelys imbricata. The sequence continues at coordinate 154,447,191 of NC_135574.1, forward strand.
AAAGGTATCAGTGGAAGATCTTGCCCCAGGGAATGCAAAATAGTCCAACCTTGTGTCAATTTTTTGTGGATCGGGCCCCCGCCCCTTTTCGTGCCCGATACCCCACACTAAAGGTCTATCATTATATGGATGATATTTTGCGTAGCGGTCCCCAGGTCACAGCACAACAGCTTGAATATTTGTCTCAGATTCTTGGCCAAAATGGCCTGTTAGTGGCACCAGAAAAAATTCAACGCTCTTATCCCTACCAATATCTCGGGCATAAGGTTTTACAAACCTATGCTGCCCCTGTTCACCCGGAAGTGGTCCTACCCCAACCCCTAACCCTTGTTAAATTACAGCAAATTTTGGGTCATTTAAATTGGATTCAACCCTATTTCCGTCTCCCCACATTGATGCTACAGCCGTTGTTCGAGCTCCTACGTGGAGGTCGGGCACCGGGCGCAGTTATTGCCATCACTGAGGAGCACATTACCTGCATTTGACAGATCAATGCAGTGTTGAGTCAGCAGTTTGTGGATAGACTCACTGAGGTTCGTCCCCTGCGGTTAGTTCTCCTTGCCACCCCTCATACGCCTACTGCGGCTCTGTTTGTACCTCGTACAGACACAGCCATCTCTATTATAGAGTGGCTATATTTGTCTTCCACTCCTCCTCGGAATATTTATCCTCATTTAGATGCCCTCTCCAACCTTGTTCGTAAAGCCCGCCACCGTGCAGCGCAACTCACGGGCACTGATTTAGTTGCCATTGCGTTCCCCTTGTCACGTAGTGAATTTGATTCCTTGTACCACACCGCCTTGGCCTGGCAGGTTGCTCTTTGTGATTATGTGGGAGAGATTTCTTATAATCCCCCAAAAGATCCTCAGTTGGTGATCACACAAAAGGTGCCACTAATCGTACATCGTCTTAGCCGCTCTCGACCTATTGTTTCAGCTATCACCTTTTTTACTGATGGCTCTTCACATCGCGGTGTTGTCATCTATCAATTAGGTGACCTCCCTCGCTGGCATTCTCGTTTTACGCTGCCTCAGCGTTCCGTGCAGCACTCAGAACTGGCTGCTGTTATTTTGGCCTTTCAATTTTTTGCTGATTGTCCCTTTAATTTAATTGTGGACACCCATTATGTTTATCAGGTAAGTGATCATTTACCCCTTGCCCTCATTACCCCTCAGGTCGATGCGGACCTTCTTCGCCTGTTTTTGTCCTTACAGTATCTCATCACCACTCGTAATTTCCCTTATTTTGTTGCTCATATTCGCAGTCATACCCCTCTGCCTGGGCTGCTCACTGAGGGCAATGCGCGCGCTGATCACACGTTACATGGTCAGGTAAATTCCCTTTTTTCTGACCCCATCGAAAGCCATTCCTTTTTTCATCAGTCTGCCTCTGTTTTGGCCTGACAATTTCAAATTCCTGCTGATCATGCACGTTCTATTGTTCGTTCCTGCCCCCACTGTGCCGCTGCTGCCCCTACCTTTTCTTATGCCGTTAACCCCAGAGGTACCGCAGCGAATCAGCTGTGGCAAATTCCACAATTCCGCCCCTGTTCGTTTTTACGTGTTTCCATTGATACCTATTCGGGATTCCTCTGGGCGACCCCACAGCGTGGGGAAGCCACTCCCAAAGTTATTCACCATTTGCTAGCCTGTTTTGCTGTTATGGGTCACCCGAGCCAGATAAAAACGGATAATGCCCCAGCCTATTGCGCCACAGCCCTCTCCACCTTTTGTGCCCAATGGGATGTCTGTCTCAAACACAGGATCCCTTATAATTCCACAGGCCAAGCTATTGTTGAATGTGCAAATCGCACGCTAAAAACCTTGCTCGACAAACAATTAAAACAAGGGGAGCTGCGTCTCCGAAACTTAGGAGACATTCAGCAACAATTGTATGTCCTTTTGTTTACTTTAAATAATTTAACACTGAATACAGATCAGCAGACCCCCGCGGATTGGCATTTTCGTAAGTCCGAGGTACTGGAAAGACCGCGTGTCTATTACCATCAGCTGCCCGATCCGCAATGGTTGGGCCCAGTACCTTTAATTACTTGGGGTCGGGGATATGCTGCTGTGTCTCTCCCTGCAGAACCATTGTGGGTTCCGGCCCAGTGTGTGCGACCGGCACTGAAACAGCATGGCGTGGCACCGGGGGCTATTGAACCCCATACCGGAGCTTCAGCTGACCTTGGAGGAGAACGCGGTGCCTCCCGGGTCGACAATGGCGGGACGGAGACGGAGGAGACGTAGCATCCCAAGCCAGCCCGTGACATGGGGAGCCGTGAAAGCATTGGTTGCCGCGGCTCAACGAAGACTGGCAGCAAACCAACAGCCAGAGACTCCTGAGACTCTGTTTGTGGCCATTCTCGCCCAAATCGCTGCTAATTCTGTATTGATTGTGTGCCCTATGTGCCTGCTATTTCCTGTAGGGGTTGACTCGGGAGCGCCTCCTCCGTTACGGGCCCGAATGACATATAACCTATGGGAAAGATTGGCTGTAATAGCAAATGTTACCCACTTTTGTTTATTTGATTTTGTAGCAGCTGAAGAATTGTTAGGTACGTGCCTTATTCCAGTATGTCATCACCCTGAGGAAATAGGGAATGAGAGGATGCTCGCTGCTTACGCGAACCTCTCTTCCCAGTACTCTAGCATGGCTAATTGGGGCCCGGCCAATTACACTTTACCTTCTTGGGCTTATTTTTTGCTGTTGCTGTGTGCAATGTATTTCCTTTTTGTTAAGGCTTTGTCGAGACCCACCCTGGCAGGCTCCACGAGTTATGACCTTGTCTTTCCGGGAGTTAATTGGCTTACAAAAGCAAATTGTTGGCTACCATGAGATGGCCGAGCACAAATAAACAAAAAAGGAGGGGATGTAGCATTCATGCAAGGTTCATGCACTTGGCAACATTCAGGGCACACCTGGCGTGTTGTGTAGGAGCAGTGCACACACGGCTCCTCTCAAGGGCATGAACCTTGGAATCTCGCCCAGATGACATGAACCGTGGGAAACCTCCCAGGACTGGGCTCAAGGCCCGAGAGCAAGGAATGCGGTAGATAGAAATTGGTAAATAAGAATGTTAAACAAAGCCAGTGTATTCCTTTTATCTGTTGGAGAACGTAATGCGCGGAGGGAGAGAAAGAATAAAGGAGAGGGTGGAAAGCTGACAGGCGGAGCAGCCCGTCGGCAGACCAGCCTGCTTGCTTGCTTAAAGTTTGTCCTGTCTTGTATTTGAACCGCAACAGAGGTGGGTTACCAGGAGCGCGTGACCACATTCACTCTTCGAAGCCCTGCCACGGGAGCACTCCTGCCGCAGCACTTTGAAGTGTCTAGTGTAGATGTGCCTCAGTGTTGCGCTCTCCTGTTCACACGTGTGGCATAGGGTTGCCAACTTTCTGACCGAACAAAACCAAACACCCTTGCCCCACCCCTTCTCCGAGGCCCCGCCCTGCTCACTCTCCCCCACCCTAACTCACTCTCTCGTTTTCACCGGGCCCTTTGCGACTGGCTGTTTGGTTGAAAACTGGACATTGTGGCTCCTCACAAGAGGTGAGATGAAATCTCCCTCTCTCAGATCTCCCCTGCAACATTACAGGTAGTTGTCTAGGGCTTTGCCCTTTATCTCAGACCTTCTGGGCAGCATTACAGGAGCTACTCAGACCTGTGCTGCTGTGTTACAGTTGTTCCCTCATGCCTTTCTTCCCATTATGGACACCATAGTTCCTCAGTAACACAGCCAGCCAACAGCAGTGCCTTTCCCTGAAGATTCAGGACAAATTGGGACATAATCTGTTTGTATAAACAAATGAATTTCTTTTGGCTGAGATTGGATAAAAGTCTCCTTTGTTTTCTTATTCATGCAAACACTTTATCTGCTGGAGCAGCTTTCTTTGCCACAGAATAAGAAGTTTATCTTCAAGCCTATGAATACTTCACATTTTCCTTACTCCAAACTGAAATTTAGTCTAGGTGAAAATGTGTCCTGCTCTGTGTTATGATCACCAAGTTTTTCAGTTGCATGAGCTGAACTGTTTTCTTTCTTGAGGCCAAAGACCATTCTGTGTTTCACCCGATTTCCTCCATGGGAGCACTGAAGTTTGGAGCATGGGTTTTGGGAGCACTGAAGCTTGCTAAAGCGTATAATTGCATAGCACTGCTGCCCGTGTGGCTAGTAAGCGTGGAGTCTCTAATCATAAAGATGGGTATTTACAGAAGAAAATGCTGCTTGAAAGCCCTGCACTTTACTTCAGTAAATCAGTCACTGGGAGCCATAGTTGCTAAGCTACAGGGAAAGTAGGGCCGTCCGCGATAAAGAAGCGTTTTAGGGTGATCAGTCAGATTACTTGACATTAAAGTCAGTAGATCAGTGGGTGCTCCCCCCAGAGAGAAGCATTTCTTTGCTGAAGAAAGGCCTGTAAGTGACGTTAAACCATTTAACACTGTGGATCAGATGAGCTGCTTTGGGTTTTTTACGTCTTGTGTGTTAAAGACTCTTAGGAGATAAAAAGCTACCTGGCACCACATTAATATTAATGGCAGTTGCAGAAATGTGAAAGGGAGCCTGAAGCTTCTTGCTCAAGGATGCAAAAAGGCACATCTGGTTACTATTTACTACTCTGATTTTGGTTGTTGTTTGTTTAAAACACTAACAGTGGAAACTAGCCAGTTATCCTGGGACTGTGGAATATTAGTTCTTTTGTTGTTCTGTTTTTCTTCCTGTGAGGAGGAGGGACCTTCCCTTTACTGACATTGTCTCTCCTCACCCTTCCTCAAATATCCTGCTGCACTGGAAGCTCCTATTCACTTCTTCCATTTGGCTTCAGTGGCATTATGCAGGCACATAATTTTGTCCATAATGCCTCCAACACGGTCAGAAATAGGTTTCGTTCCTGCTTCCCTCGCCCACAACTCAAGCTATTGGAGGATTGTGCCCTGTCTCAGGCTGGGGAGATCTAGCACCCTAAAGGGAGGGGGAGATTAGGGAAACACTGAGTAATATTCAAGTTTAGATCAGTTTTTTAACCCCAGAAAATCTGTCTCCAAACTATGTATAAACCCAGACCCTACTAATTATGTATTATAACTTTAAATTACAGGTCAGTAGTTACAATACTCTGTTGCTTTGTAGTATTAAAAAAACCCTGCTGTGACTAACTGAATGATGAAGCAGGGCCTGAGAAGATTTTATTCGTTCATTTCATTAATCAAAAAAGCTATTTATTATGTGTGCCAAACAATAGAGATTATTGTTTTTCAACAAGACTACAATACCTTTCCTTTCCTTGAGAAGGTTAGAAAATTATCTTCTCCATATATCTCATAATGTATAGTGGCATATATGGCTTTTCTTTAGGCTTTTGGCTGACAATGAAGTGTAGTATAATATTGTTTAATACCGAGCAGTTATCTCATAGGGGACTATAACCTATGTGTCCAGTAGAATGGACTGCATGATCTTTCTAATAGGTCTCCTTCATCTATATATGGGAAATCCATAGAGTTTTAATTTAACTGTAAGATCGTGAATAGTGTGATAAATTCTTTTCATAGCTACCAAAGGGTGAAAAGTACAAAAGTAAAAGGACTTGTCCATGGATTTATGGAGACATACACACCCAGAAACTTTAAAAGCATTAGTCAAGCAAAACTGACACAAAATCTAAAATACAAAACAAATTACTAAATCCATATGCATTGTTCAAACACATGGAAACCTGAACAAATGTCTGAATTTGCGATATGGCATATCATCCGGGTGGAAAAAGACATTACATTCAGTCATTGTGGGGGGGGAGGGGGAGTTTTAAACTATTTTATATAAATAGATCCACTTTTTTTAAAAAAGTTATATTTAAGAAATATATGTAGCACTCATGAAAGTCCTCAAATTGACAGCTTGACACACCGGCATTGTGTGGCAGACTCCCTAGCTAATGCAAATGGTCATTGCTTCATTGAAGTCAGTGAAGTTATGACAATTTACGCCTGCTGAAGATCGGTCCCTGTCTTTTTATCCATAAAACAGGCAGTGGCAGAGCAAGCTTGCCCCACATTGCCATTACCTCTCAACCCTTATTGAAAGTCATTACCTCTAGGACAGGGTTGCAAGAGGTGTTCACTCTCCATGGCTCATTCAGTTCTTGCTTGGTGCCTCTGCTGAGACTGACAAACGGTGTCCCTTAATGCTGACTACAGTGGCAATTTTCGTAGGTTGTCACCTGCCCACTAGAAACTGGACTGAGAAGCACCAATTCTCTACCTAGGCCGTCTATCAGTCATCAGCTAACCTTCCGCCATTGCTGACCTGCCCTGGATTCAAACATTACTGACTGGAGAGCAGAACTTTGGAATCTCATGACTAAGCAAAATGAGTCACCCCATCCCCCTGAAAATATGTTGCTTAAAAATATTCACAAAAATTACAGTGTTCTTTTAATATAAGGTTTCTGCCTGTTCACATTCTTCATTCTTATTATGTCCCCTTTTAGAAAACATTTCATCATTACTATGATTATTATTTATTATCTCTACTGGGAAATCAATTTGTGCTGCAGTTGAAGATGCTCACATGAAAACTTACAGCAAAAGAGAAGGTTCCTCCCCTATGGTGATATAGGCTGGCACTGATAAGTGGTAAGTACATGGTCAGAGACATCCCCACAGTTAGCCTTTCAGGAATGACAGTAAGCAACTGTGCAGCTCTTTATATTATTTTCACTTCAGTCTGCCACCAAAGCAGAAGCAGCTGGGTGCTGGAGACGTGTAGGGGGTTAGATGCATTAACACCACTCCTGTTTGTTTTCATTAAAATGCTCTTGGGTCTGCTTGCTCAAGTAGTGAGGTAAGAATTTCATTGTTTAGTGTAAGACCCTTGGATTGAAGAAAGATACTAATACCAGTAACTCCTGTATTGTTCCCTGTGGTAGAAAGGAACTGTGACGGGATCCCCGGGGCGCAGCCTGGGAGTGTGGGACCGCTGTGCCCCCCTGAACTCTCTCCAGCCTGGGCTGTCTCTCACAATGCCTTGCTAGTGACCAGCAGCAAACCCCTCCGGGCGCTGTGATCGCTCAGTACAACAGCATATGGAGCCCCACAGACCCAGCTAGATTGCATGAATGCTCCCAGAGCCATTCATGAATCTCACAGAGAAAGGCACCAGAGCCAAATCCCCCCAGCTCCCAGCACTGTACCTCAGGAATATACTGTCTTGCACTGCTCAAGATGAGCAGTGCAAATTTATTAATTGGTTCACCACTTCATCAATGGAAAATGGATATACACTAGCCTTTGCAAACCTGAGCACATTTGCTATACACTTCAGGCAAATTCACTGGTAAAGATAAACAATAAAAGAAGTTTTTGACTACAAAATATAGATTTTAAGTGATATTAAGTGATAGGCAAAAAGTCAGAGTTAGTTACCAAAAGGAATAAAATATAAGCATGCAGGCTAAACTCTCAATCCTAATAGATTGGGCTACACTTATATTAAGCAGTTTTCCTCAGCCCACTGGATGTTGCAGTCCTTAATATACAGATTTGTCCCTTAAATCTGGGTCAGTCTCCTCTGTTGGAGTTTTCTGATCAGCATAGGTGGAGGCAGGAGAAAGGCCCTGCATGTGGCCTCTTTGTCTGTTTTATAACCTTAGTCCCATGTGCTTGGGGAACACAAGTCCAGGAATATCTGGGGGCAATGCTGAGTCTCCAGGCAAGGTTGAGCAATTCCCCTGGTGTGGCCTCAGGTCTCAGGCAGCTCCCTTGCTGGACAATGGTTGTTGATGGGTTGATTGACACCCTGCCCAGGTGGCTACTTTCCTTGCTGTTGCCTCTGGGAAGGTAATATCTGGCTGATTCCTCAACTTACAGCGTGTTTCAGTGACAACTATACAACACAATTCTCATAACTTCATATGCATTAATGATACACATATATAGATAAATGACTTTCAGCAGATCATAACCTTTCCCCTGATACCTTACAAGGCATGCTTTATATGTAAGATCGTGATTACATAAAAATGAGAAATATGGAGGTTCCAGGATGCTCCCCCAAGGTATAGAATGTCACAGGAATAATACTAGCATATGTAAGGCCCTACTTGAATTGCAGGATGATTGTCAAAACCTTGTGGCTGAGTTGCGAACAAGCCATGGAAAATTGCAGAAAAGAAATAACAAACCTTATTATTTATGATACTTCTCTCCGATTTTCCGCTGTTGACTGCCTGGGACTGAGAGTGAGGGCTCCTGCTGTCAAAACTTCAGTGGAAGCCTAATATTGCAGAATCTGCAATTTCCACAATATTGCAAGTTAAGTAGGGCCTTAAAAATATACCAGTCTGTCTGCACTCCCCATTCCTGGCAGGCCCATCTACTGTGTCTAGCATATATCCCATAATTTATGGTGACGTGCTAATGTTCCATCACAAGTCTGGTCAGTACTTGGACTTCAGACCTCCAAGGAAAACTTAAGTTGGTGCAAGAAATGGGACTGATGATTCAGGAAATGGCACTCTTCCCTCTGAATGATTCTGAATTCATGTCCTCACTGTGACAATTATGGTAATATCCTCAATTAAGTATTTTAGGAGTCCATTGTATTAAAAATGCAAATATTTATATATTGTGGGATTGCATGGGACTTCTTTAGGAGGACAACAGGTTGAATGCATTGTCTGGGAAGCATTGTGGGCTTCCAAAGACTATGATGAACAATGTAACCAACATGAATGACCTTTTGGGACTCTACATGGGAAGTGGAATTCCTGGGAAGTACTTGGGAGGAAGAGATTGCAAACTGCTGCCTGCAGACTCTGCCTTTGGAGCTTCACCCTGAGGGGGAATCTTTTGTCTGCTTATCGCTTGCTCCAGGAGGACAGTTCAAAGACAACCGGTATAAAGGCATAACTGACTTACTCATGAGTGTGCAGATTCTGAGCTGATGCTGTGAGGAACTTGTGACCACGGGGAAAGCCCTGTATGGGGTTTAAAGGACTGTTCACCAGCCAGAGTCCTTGTTGGAATTGGGGGTGATCGTTGGTAAGCCTATTAGCATGTATGTAGGTTATTTTATTGTTTTTAATATGTTTTCTCTGTAATCGTTTTACCTTAAGAATACATGTGCTTGCTTAGGAAGAGCTGTGTGGTAGCTGAGCTGTGGCAATTGCTCTGTTTACCATCCCTGAGAAGAAAAATAAATCAGGCTGGCGTAGGCTGCCTAACTTTACTGCAGAGGTCACAGTATAGGCAGGGAGTTGTACAGTCTGGAAATACCTGATCAGGAGGGAGAGAGACGTGGGTCTCTGCCCAAGAGACTGACTGCTGCGAAGCCTAGAGGAGGGAAGACAGGTGCAGTTGCCCTGAACTGTGACACAGGCATTGTTTGGAAGACTTCCATGCTGCTGGAGGTGCCCACTTTCAGGTAATTATTTTCTTTATTATTTGTACTGAGGTAGAACACAGAGGTCACAATCAGGGCCTGATTGTGCTAGGTGCTGTACAAACTCATAGTGCCCTCAAATGAGCCATAGAACCAAGAAACTGACCAGTGTGTGGGTCAGATCCCATAACACACTTCTACAATAATAGATATGGGATTCTCTGTCCTGTCTTAATTCAAGTTTGAATAGTTACATTTTGCACATCCAAATTTTCCAGTAGTTTTAACTGGATGCATTATTCTTCTCTTACTGGTGCTGTACAACTGTTAAACGGTGCTTAAATACTCTGTGACACCTATTATAGAAATAGCTAACACAGGTAGATTTGATTAAACAGCTGCCACCTTCCACCCAGAATTCAATACAATTCAGTGATAGATAATTGCTTATTTATATTTAGAAATCCTGATTCTACTCCCTTTGAAGTGAATGACAAACTCCTGGAAGCAGGTGCTAGCCCATAGTTATTAAAGAAGAGTGTTGTTCTCCTTGTGGATGAAAGGTGGGGGTTTTTTAATGCAATATAAAATAACAATATTCTATGACTGCTTCAAGTCCTACCCCTGGCAAGTATAAGTCTTCTGTCCTTCATTTTCTAATGAACAAACAGTTGCATCCTGGAAGGGAACCTAGCAACAATCACGAAAGATAATATATGTTTCTACATCTCAGCATGCCCTGCAAAGAGGTATTGTTGACTTGGCTTCAAAGCAGAGGTGGTTAGTTCTAACAAACTTTACTGAGATGGCAGCAAAAATTAGATACAATGGGGACAAGTTTGGAGTGAATCCAAGGCCTGGTCTAAACCTAAAACTTAAGCTGACCTACTAACTTGGATCTTCTGGTACTCTGCATATGGTATATTTTATACCAACTTGACTTCTCTGTCTAGACTACAAAATTTGACCGTTTAAATATGACTATGAAAAATCAAGTTAGATGACCGTGATTATATGAATAGGTAACATGATGCTGAACATGACTTTCCTGGCCTTTCATTGTTCCCTCCCACCTAGGGTGACCAGATGGCCTGATTTTATAGGGACAGTCCTGATTTTGGGGGCTTTTTCTTATATAGGCACCTATTACCCCCTACCCCCTGTCCTGATTGTTTACACTTGCTATCTAGCCACCCTAATCCCACCCCCCACCCAGCCCAAGCCAGTGGCTCACCAGGCTGACACAAGGGAGTGATTGTAGCCAGCATGACATCCAACTGCTTTTGACTCCCCTCAACCTTATATATGCCCTCTGAGTTTGGCCCACAGTATCTTGTGTTGAGATATTAATATTGCCATATACAGACTTTAAAGCAACTGCTAATATTGTGGTGGGGCTCCTCCACGGGAAAGCCACTCATGGTGTTACATTTGATAGGCTACTGTTTTCTAAATAAGTTTGTCTTCCTCAAAAAAAGTAATCCCCAATCTCTTTAACGTTCGAACAAATTCAGATCAATTCCATAGCTACGTACTTGCGCTGGAGCGAGAAGGGAAACGTCAAATTTTGGAGACCAAGTTGTGACAGAGGAAAAAGAAATGCTTGTGAATGCAGTGAAAGCACAGACAGGCATGTGTGTGCAAGCAAATCAGGTAATGACATGACATGGAAATGGCACTTAGGCCTGGTCTACGCTAGAAAACGAGATCAGTTTAACTACATCGGGCAGGGGTGTGAAAAATCCACACCCCGGAGAGTCTCCATGGTGACAGCGCTAGATCAGCAGAAGAATTCTTCCATCAAACCTATACAGGGCCTCAGGGAGGTGGACTACCTACAACCACAGGAGAATCCCTCCCCTCGACAGTCTACGCTGAAGTGCTCCAGGGGTGCAGCTGTGCTGCTGTAGCTTTCTAATAGTGGACTCTCCCTGACCTCAGTGGCAGATGGACTGTTCACCTAGCTGGGGGATGTAGCCTTGGATGGTGTATGTGATAGACTGCGTCAGCCTCTGTAAGGCAGGGATGGTGGGAGACAAATGAAAATCTAATGTAAAAAAGTGTGCTCATTATCCATTGGAAAATTCTAATTATCTTAGCAAAACTTGATTCAAAAATCTTCTGGATCTCTGTGAAGACATAAGGCTTAACTAAACACAGAAGTTACACTAGTTTGTTTAACTACAGGAGTGATGTTGCACCAGTTTAGTTAAACCAGTGCAACTCTGTGTCTGGGTGGACACTATTACGCTGGGTTAACTTGCCTCTGTTAAATAAGGGCTTTGGGTGCAGTGGGTTAGTATGAGCCTCTTCTCTTCTGGAGCCTGAGGTCAAATCCTGACAAGCAGCAATGGGTTGGATGGTCTCCTCCTCGTCCCCATCTGTGCACTTCACTCAAGTCAATTTCATTGACAAGTCTCTTATTCCTGAGAGCCACAGGGTAACTAAGGTCAGGTTTAAAGCCCATTAGCAGAGCTGTGCAGTGGAGCTTGCACACTGTCTGCCTGCACTCTTCTTGGCTTTAGCCCCTGCTATGGCATGAGCTTTAAATTCATTCACACAAGTGTGTGTGTGTTTGTGTGTGGTGCGGGGGGGGGAATATCTATTTTTGTGCTTCTTCCATACTACCACATAGACGTTTGGACTAAAGCAGGGAAGAAAAACAAAATACATCTTTGAGCCTAGATGCTATGGTGATTGGCATCATAGAAATCTACAGATTAAATGAGGGAGAAGATTGTTTTGATCAGTAGTAGGAGCCTGCGAAGAACGTGAAGGGAAAGTCCTTTATAAAGTTTCAAGTAAAGATAAACAATAAACAAAATTTGAGGCAGAAAATTAACAAGGGAAAAATAAGTCTCTGTTCTTCTGACTAACACGAAGCAAATGTATCCAGTTGCTTCCAGAGTGGGCAAGGGAATTCTAAATTTCTTAAACATGGGACTGCTTTGGAAAGAGATGGGTAATGGTGTATTGATGGGCATGCGCAAGGATAGAAAGTGTGCAAACTTTTTATTAAGGGGTAAGATCAGAGGTGCAAGTAGGGTGGTCTGGTCCGGTACACTGTACCAGCAAGATATTTATAGCTGGTACGGTGTACCGGAAAGACACAGGAGGAGCAGAACGTGGGGCTGCTAGCTGGCCCCATGCCGGCAACTCCTCTGGTGCAGCTGTACTGCCCTCAACCCTTCCACACAGGGTCTCCTCCGTCTATACAGCAGCCAGCCCTGCTGGAGGACAGGGCTGTGTGGGGTGGTGTTGCGGGGTGGTACAGCCGTGCTGGAAGAGCTGCTGGCATTCTGCCCCTTTCCCCGCTGCGGTTCCCGGAAGAGCCCTGGGAGGAAAGGAGCAGAACGTGGGGCGGCCCCACACACTTGCACCACTGGTATGCCCACTGTTTGCCAGCTCTGACTAAAAGCTTTACATAGCAAAGCTGAATCTCCCAGGTGAGAAAGAGCGCTGATTGTGATCTGAGGATATCTTTTTTCTCCCCCTTGCACTTGTATTTTGTTCTTTAAATCTGTGTACAGCAAAAAATAAGGCATTAGTAGCTTAATCGTCTTCTGTTTGTCTTCAGTAAAATCCAGGCTCTGCAACAAGCTTTTCTCTGAAAGCTGTGACTAAGCTTGAAACAATTTTGCATTTCTTTATTTTTAATAGCATATTCCAATGTAGTGCTTGACCCCCTCCTTCTGCCTTATCTGTTGCCAGTCTGAATCAGACAATAAAATCTGCTGGCAAGGAGCTTTCTCACTGCCCAAGGCTTTCCTATAGAACCACCCAGCAATATTAGCAATTGTTTTTTTAATTGCATATATGATGCTAATATACAAACACCAAATGCAGTGCATTTCTTTAACAAGCTCAGTGATGTTTATTTAAATGTCCCTTATTGGATTTTTGTATATCCCAAGGGACATTTTCTCAAACTACACCTCTTCTCAGGGCAAGCCGAAACAAAGAAATTTCTCACAGCCACACTGCTGATCATAATGTGCGAATGGAGACTCTTACTCACTGGTACTAAGTTTTAAAGCACCATCTCCCTAGATGTGTTTTGAAAGGTGTTTGCTCCAGCTGGTAGCCCTTGTGTAACAGTGTGATGCTGACCTTAGGCAGAGTGAGCTGAGTGCCTATCACAAAAGTCAGAACAGCTGAGCAAATGTACATAGGTGCTGGAACTAGGGGAGCAGGGGGTGCTGCAGGACCCCCTGGCTTGAAGTGGTTTCCATTATATACAGGGTTTACAGTTTGGTTCAATGGCTCTCAGCACCCCCATGGTATATATTGTTCCAGCATCCCTGCAAATGTATGGACTTCTGCCATGAAAGAGCCTCTGGGAACATCTCTCTGGGAGAGAGAAGAGATTGTCCCTCCCACTCTGGCATACAGAGAGTCAGCTGATCTCTCTGCCTCCCAGTGGCAAAAGACAATGCTAGGCCTTGCCACTGATGCTGCAGTGGTGAATACGGCACTCATGAAAGAATTAATCAGATCACTAATTGCAACCTAACAGTGTCTTGCCCTCGGGATCACTGTTAGCCAATGGCAGTTTTTTTCTGATGATGTAATGCTTGTATTTTGCCTTTCAATGGATGAATGGTATGGGGGGACAGGTAGGGAGAGTTTTGGTGGATATATCTAACTGGACAAAACTGTCACTAGCGGTCTCTCCTGTTTATGTAGTTTGAAGTAAGTTACTTAATAAAGCAGTCAATTTTTTAGATTCTTAGCTCTATACCAAAAACAACTTCCCCCTCTATTTCAACCCCTATGAAAATCCTGAAAATGTGTTACAATCAAATTTCAGAGTCTCTGTTAATTAGCTGTATGCTCTAGATTCACAAGCTCTATCCCACTAGAGATGTGTTCCTAAATGTTAAATTTAGGCTAACTGGAGGCACTCTCCTTTAATTTAGGAAATTGAAGTTACTAATACAGATGGAAAAATAAAAATTAGCAGTGGAGATGAATACTGAGCCCTAAGTGATAGCGTAACCTATAATTACTCAAATTCTACTAATAGTGAATAATTCAAGTTTTAAGAGATTTCAATAGTCTTAGGGACTGTAGTTATTTCCAATTTATATTACCGTTGCTAGGTTTCGTCAAGAAACCAGCTGTATAATGTAGCAGCAGAAAACTAGTGTTTTTAAGTTGTCAACTGGGATTCAAAATATAAAATTTAAATTAGAAAGCATCCAACACAACGATACCAAAGCTAACTGAATACTAATATTTGTGTCTCTTAAATACTACACAGATCCTATCATACGATGATTCAGAATACTTTGCAAACACTAATTAAAGCTCCCAACATTCCTCTGAAGTTTCTAACTATTATCTCCAATTTCTAGGTGGGGGAAGGGGGACTGAGACACAGATACGATAAGTGGCTTCCTTGAGGTCATACACTGAGTCTGTGAAACTCAGGAGTCCTGCCCTAGCCACTAGACCATACTCATCCACATCCTTATGGGGAGTTAGGCACCTAAATAACTTTGAGGATCTACATCTCGGTTACTGAAGATAGGCCTAACTATAGCAAAGCACTTACGCTCATGCTCAGTTTTAAGTTCTGATGAGTCAGAGGATCTACTCACATGCCTGAAGTTGAGTACATGCTTAGGTGCTTTGTTGATGTGTGGCTTGTTTCAGTATGAGAGGTATCAATCTTTAACAGTCAAAGGAATATGGTATATCCCAACTTCTGCTCTATTGTCCCCTGCAGCTTTATACTACAGAAAAATCCCCTGTTTTAGATGCATCTAGCATAAATTATATTAACTGATAATGAAATCAGTGGGTAAATACATGGGAATGATCTGTTACAGCTCTACAAATACCAAGTTATGTGATACATTGTGACTTTTAAAATTGGATGTTAATTTCTTGTGATTCTTCTCGTGTGCTTAGAATATACATGGAAACATCGCTTCTCATGAGCAGGTTTAAAGACTAAAACGTTCTTTATCTAAAAAAAAACAAAACAGATAATCTTCTCTGCTCCAGTGATTAATTTTACTCCTCATATCATTTCAACTTTTGAATCTAAAGGGGATTTTTTTCTAAACAGGCTAAAAATATTGTGATCTCTAGATTTCAATAGCTAAAAGCATTGCAGCCTGCATATTAATAAACCAAAGCAGGATCAAGAGATATAGGTAAACATTTCTTTTTTATATATATATTTTTTCTAAACATTATATAAGTGTCTGCTTTCTCCCCACTTCCTTTTTATGTGAAATAACATATTACCTTTGACACTGAAATACATCAATATTGTAAATAAACATCTGCTGGTTAACCAATAGCAATACTCCATGCAAACATTGTACATGTTCCCCCAGATTATCATTATATAACTGTATACAATAGAAAGACGTAATTCAGACTTTTAAAATGCAGAACATGAAGAAGCTAGACCATTTCAGTAAAAGTGCCTTAAAGTTTTGTATGATTCATAATAGTTCAGATACCCCCATCCGTCTTCCAAACTTTTATATAAATCTTGTATTCTTTACAGTATACCTAACTTTTCTCTACAGACTGAAAATGTATTTCTAATGGTTGCTGCCCTGGTTTGCTCCTGGATTATTATTGTTCATTACAACACCTAAAAGTATGCTGGGCAGACTTTTGAATAGAGGCTTTCACTGAAAAGAGAGGAAATAGAAATTCCTCCCTCAAACCCCATTTGTATCCAGCAAAGAGGACTGTGATTCAGTATTCTTAGATTTGATACCCAACTCTGATGATTTGCACTGTGTGACCCTGCCAAGTCACATTACTCTCTGATATTTTTTCAGGAAAATATATATAGTTTATGTACCTCTCAGGGTTGTAAAGTTTAATTATCTACTATTTGTGAAGCCGTGTGAGAATTGCTATATTGGTAAAGAGTAAGTTTTTGTCAAGCATGAAAACATAAGTCACTAGGTATATAGACTCCTTCATGCACCTAGCACCTTTCACAACTGCCACTGGTGATTGGGTTTGAGGATTGCTTGCAAATCTCTTTAGTGCAGTATAAAACCTCTGAAAGGGAACTCAAATTGCCCAACTATGTTACCATGCTATTAAAAATAATGGCTTCACTTTCCAAAGTAATGGCCTGGGCACACAGATGAGGACAGGGCACACAAGGGATTAAGTAGCAAAGAATGGTTTAAAACAATACTAAAGAAAATTGCCTAGGGGTTAGTGCTGAGGACTCAGAATTGTGACACACTGTATAATGGTAGGTAACTCCCTTAACCTATCTGTGCTGCCTTATATCTTTCTTACAGCTGGATAAACTAATAGTTAACTACTGTTAACTAATACTTAACTATTGGGCTGTTGGAAAGTTTGATTAATAATGTATATGAAGCACTGTGAGATCAAAGGATAAACGTCGCTCACATCGCTGGAGCTTAGTCCCCAAATTTAAAGGATTTCTTTCAGAAGATCACCGTACATTTAATTTTTGTGAAACTATAGCTGCTAGTGTCAAATGCCAGCAAATTTGCAGGGCATAAACCATCTGTTTTCCCTGAAATTGACTATTCTTACATTTACATAGGAAAATGAATGCAGACACTTTTTCAGTTCCCACAGCTGTTTGTTCCTAGGAGATACAGCAAGAACACTTTTCTCTGATGCAAAGGAGTGGTATATTTGAGTGTCATGTCATGCCAGAGACTTGGTCTGAGGCCAGAATCATCTGTCATGTTTTGCTTCAAGAGCCCATCCCCCAGCCTGGGTTGTGGAATAATGCAGCAGCAGGTGTCCTTTATTTATGACAACCGGTGGGCAATAGGACAAGTTGGCAGAGGAACTGAGAGTGTATCATAGTCTAATAAAAACCCTCATCACACTTTTAAATAGTTCTGACACTGACAGCTGAAGTAGTCTGACACACATGCGGTTGTGTATGCCTTACATATGAGTTTTTCACTGTTTTTGTAGGGGACTCCTGAGAGGCTTTATGATCTCTTCAGGGCTGTGAGAGCCCTGCCCAATCTCTATGGGTATATTGGAAATACTGGGATATAAGGCTGCAGCAGATGCATGATTCAGTCATTGGCTTTTTCAAAGCGAGACTTACTGATGTGTTGCTTAGGGGAGCTCCCCACTACCTTTTTTACTCTTTCATCATTGGTCCTTCGTGGCTACTGTCATTCTGCGAATGTTCCATAGCAATTAATGGAATGTTTAGACATACCTGATATGATTGACAGCAAAGTACGTGGCGCATGCAGTAGGAGTAAAGGGGCGATGATACACGCCTCTACGACAGATAATGTCGTAACTCATGTTGTGGGGATAATAAATACTTGCCTTGTGTTTGAGGATGTCTGTTTTAAACACAACAGGAGATGCCAATGATAGAGGTGTATCTGAAGCACTGGCCTTCTCAGCCTAAAGCTGAACTGCAGGGAGGCACCTCTGCTAGCAATCCACAACTAGGAATCCTCTCCTGGAGTCCGGTCAGGAGGCTTATGTGCCTGAGGCCATGTCTACACTAGATAGCTTACAGAGGCACAGCTGTACCGATGCAGCTGCACTGCTGTAAGATCCTGTGGAGCCGCTCTATGCCAATGGCAGAGATATCCCATGTTGACGTAATTAAACCCCTGCCAATGAGCGGTGGTAGGGTGGTCGGTGGGAGAGCATCACCCATCATAGCGCTGTGCACACAAGCGCTTATGCTGGTAAAACTTTTGTCACTTAGGGGAGTGTATTTTTCACACCATTGAGTGACATAAGTTTTGCCGACATAAGTAGTAGTGTAGACATGGCCTGAGTCAGACACCTGTTTCACTCCACTCAAAATGGCCAGAGGAGGAGGAGGTGGTGGTGCTGCTCCCACCACGCTTATAACTTTTATCATAGTGATTAGAGCATGAATGAGGGATGTGGGAAACTCAGGTCCATTTCTCCCTTTGTCTGATGGGGAGCAAGGGTCTTCTACCTCTCAGGAGAGCACTCTAACTACTGAATGATGGGATAGTCAGATGTGGGACTTGCTCAGTCTAGCCTGTTGACGCCGTTCCACTGAATATTTAAAAATCCTTTGGAGCAGGGGCATTGTACTCTGGGGGTGGGGTATGTCTATACAGCAAAAAAATACCTGCAGCAGCAAGTCTCAGAGCCTGAGTCAGTTATCCTAGGCTTGCACCAGAGGGCTGAAAGTAGCAGTGCAGATGTTTAGGCTCAGGCTGGGAGCCAGACTCTGAAACACAGGGAGGGTCTCTGGGCTTGAGCCTGAAAGGCTGCACTGCTATCTTTAGCCCTGGTGCATGAGCCAGGGGCGACGGAGCCTTCCCAAAAGTGGGTGTGGGGGCCCCCATACTTTCTGTGGCCCCGCCCCTGCCCTGCCTCTTCCCCCAAGACCATGCCCCTGGCCAAGACAGAAGCTGGAGCTGGAGCAGGGCTAGGGAGTCTGGCCCCCAAACCCAGGGCACATGGGTCCAAGGCTCCCCACAGGTGCCTGCACAGCTCTTACCCCGACCTGGCTCCAGCTGGGGAGGCGGGGCCTCGGAGCCACAACCCAGGCATGGTAAGAACCATGCGGGCAGCTGTGGGGAGCTGAGGACCACCTGCCTTGGGCAGGAGGCCAGGGGGCAGGCACCTGGGCTGGGGGCTACTCTCAGGCCCCCTCACCCCAGGCACGTGGACGGTCTGTGGCTCCCCACAGCTCCAGCTGCCAGCCTGGCTGGGCGGGGGGGCCGGGGGAGGGAAGAGGAGGGGCTGGGACGGAGCCCGTGACAAAAAGTGGATGGGCTGGGCCTGTCCACTTTCAAAAAGTGGGAGGGCCATGGCCTCCTGGTCCCCCCCTGTTTCGGTGCCGGTGGCGTGAGCCCTGTAGTCCTGAGTCAGCCCTGGCCCAAATTTACTTCTGTGTAACGACATCGCTCGGGGGGTGAATAATCAACTCCCTGACCGACATAGTTATACCAGCTTAGCCCCCCGTGTAGACAGTGCTATGTCAGCGGGAGAGCTTCTTCTGCTGACACAGCTACCACCTCTCAGGAAGGTGGATTAACTAGGCTGACGGAAGAGCGCTCTTCCGTTGGCTTAGAGTGTCTGCATGAAAGGGCTACAGCGGCGCAGCTTTGCTGATACAGCTTTGTTAAGCGTAGACCTGCCCTCACTTGACACGGGCTCTGAGACTTGAGGAGGTGGCACCAGCGTGCGTGGGGTGTTGTGTGCTGTGTAGACATACTCTGAGTCTCCCATGAGGCTACAGAGTCATTCTCCTTCTCAGGCCCGTTCACTCTAAGTCTTTCTCCAAAGTGGAACAGATTTAACAGGAGAGATGGCGGGATATCCCATGGTTCAGTGGTTAATGCACTCTCCTGAGAGGTGGCAGAACCCTGTTCAAATCCTTTGTCCCCATCAGACAAAGGGAGGAATTGAACCTGGATGTCCCAGGTAAGTGCTCTAACCACCAGGCTAAAAGTTACAATGGAGACAGCACCACTACTTCCTCCTCCAGCCTGATTTTGAACAGGACCTGATCCAACATGTCTACTGGATTGGGCCCCATGGTAGTGGTGCTGAAACAATTTTTTAGTGGGGATGCTGAAGGCGGAAACCATGTATTTTGCGTTATTACTACTTCAAGCCAGGGAGAGTGGCAACGCCCCAGCACCCCTAGTTCCAGCACCTCTGCCCCATAAGTAAAATAAACTTCCCCAGTTTGAATTATGGATTGCACTGGGGTTTAGGCAGGAGATATCTATGAACAAAATCCGGAAAGTCTCAATCCCAATCATCTGCTGTAACCACTACACTGCCTCTTTAGCTCTTTGATGTGGATAACAGAAGTGTAAAATGTAGGTAGAATATTTACGGTTTATTCTCCTACAGTAGTTTAATAGACTGCCACTAAATTCTTGAAAAAATCCTGACTTTAGCTGGGCATCTATAATCTCATGTAAGGTGTGCTTTCAGAATGAGATAGTGATGTAATGTATTCTGCAGTGCATCAGAACAATTCCAGAACAGCTCTCTGCTAATAAAAGCAGACTGAGGAGGAAAGGGAGGAGGGGGAGAGAGATGGGAATGGGAATACAGCTTGGTAGCTGGAGGGGGGGAAGAGCAATGCTTTACAGAAAGTCAAGGTTTAGGTGTTGTTTAGTTTAAAATAAAATACTACTGTAGCAAAAGGTGCTAATGGTCACTGATATTTGAGCACCACCCAGGATGAAATGCTCCATAAAGGGAGTTAAGGATGTCATGTAGTAAATGCAGTCAAAGAGTCTTTAAGGGTAATATATAGCTTTAAAGGAATCCTCTTTGCCTCAGTCTTTAGCTTCTGAGCTTCCTTTCTGTTGCAGAACAGATATCCAGAAGATTAAAAGCCAGGGCACCTTTCCACACCATTTGGCCTGAGCGGGAGCCTTGGACTAGGCATTTCCCAGTCCATATATAAAGTACAGGGGCTGAGGGAGGAAAAGGACAGAGTGGGTGGGTGGCTGTTCAGGTAAGCAGTTAGATCTGTTTTGAGTTTTGTATTAACCCTGGACAGAGCTAGAAGCACAAAACAGGTGTTTCATTCTTGGACAGGGGAATGGTGCCATATCTGAGGTTTCTGCAAAAGGCATTGCCTGTTTGCAGTTTGTTACCACCTCTGTTCAAAGAAACAGGGCTTGTATACATAGTTTTATTTATTTACAAAAAGAAAGCAACTAACTCTGCATCACTGATTTGTGTTCCAAACAGGAAACTGACATACAAGGGCCCCAAAATCTCCTTTTGCTCAGCAAAGGGGAAACAATAGAGATAATCTGTAGAGTTTTGAACCAGCTAGTAGAATGCTGCTGTATATCCTTATAAGGCAGACAATAACAGATAGGGTTAAGGGAACAATGCTGCTGGGGCTGCTGCCTTTCAAGTAGCAACTGAGAGCCTGAGTAAATACAGTACCCTTAGAGAACTTGATCTTGGGGTGATTAATAACTGCTATGTCAATAAGATAGTGACTGACTGGATGGGCCAGTGTAGTGTTGTTCCGAATGACTAGAAGTAGTTTGAGAGTTTGAAATAATGCTGTGAAGGTGGGAATGGGGTCAGTCTCATGCTATTTACAATAACATGGAAGCTTGAGTGTGTTGAGGACAATATTACTAAGACCCTGTCTACACTGACAAGTTTCTGCACAGTAAAGCAGCTTTCTGCATTTTAACTCCCAAGGTGTACACATTGCCAAGCCACTTAGTGCGCAGAAACTGTAAAAAAAAGCCATCCGGACAAGAGGCATACAGCTTTCTGTGCAGGGGGTACAGCACCCTGGTCGATTACAGCACTGTGATTAGCCTGCGGGAGGTGTCCCCAATGCCTGTTCTTGACTCTCTGGTCATCGGTTTGAACTCTACTGCCCTGCCCTCAGGTGACCAATCGTCATCCCCACCCTGTAAATTCCTTTGGAATTTTGAAAGTCCCCTTCCTGTTTGCTCGGCGATGTGTGCACTGGTCTCAGCACATCTTTCCAGGTGGCCATGACTGCTCCATGCACCAGGTGATCCCCCGCTTGGAGCAATACAGTCTTTGAGAAGACCCTCCCTTGATTCCCTGTTCACCCTCAGAAGTGAGATATCTTCCATAATGAACACAGCTTGTGGAAAATGTGGGGACAGGAATGATTATCAGCCCCTCCTACAATGCTGGCTCTACCCAAGAGCCACGTGCCCAGTGTACAGTAGGGTCCAGGAACATTGATTTACTCTGCCCCTGCGGCTACTCACCATTTTGGGGGTCTTGTGGCTCATGTGTGCTGGCCTAGGGTCAGCCAGTTAGTGACAGGTATGTGAATACTGGCTATGTTTTAAATCACTGAATCAGTGTTCTGTGCGTTGCAAACAATACTGCTTCTGTAAAATGTTGCATTTTGGCTTCACAGAGATGACCTTGGGAGCCCAGCCTCCCTCTTTGTTATTGCTGGCTGAACAGCTGCACAGAATTAGAAAGTGGCCAAGAAGAACTAAGGAGGACTTTCTGCGTGAGGTTATGATGCACTCTGTGGCCAAAAAACAGGAATTGAAAGAGTGGTGGGACAACGGGGAGAGGGACCGAAAAGAGAACATGGCACGCCAGAATGAAGTCATGGAGCGGCTCTTAAACGTTATGGAGAGCCAAGTGGACATGCTCCAGGTGATACTAACACTGCAAACCAAGCAGCTCCGTGCCCGCACTCCGCTGCAGCCGTTGTCACAAAACTCTTTCCCATGATCCCGTCCAGGCACTGCCAACACACTCTTATCAACCTCCTGGCTCCAGTCTGTATCCGCTGCATTCCACTCCTGCCCCATCACAGTCCAGCACTGCGGACTCCCAGTACCCACTGCACTCAACACCCGTCCCTCTGCAGTTTAGCCCTGTTGGAAGTACAGTACCCGCTGCACTGTACTCCAAAGCAGAAGGTTGGATATGATCCCTGGACATACACAAATCTTCAACCATCCAGGACCCCATCTCCTCCTGGGACCTTCCCTTCCCCCAATCCCCCGCAGTGTTGATGTGTTTTTTTTGTTTGTCTCTCTCCTCCAGTTGTTGTTTTTTAATAAAAGAATTGTGTTCATTTGAAAGCAATCTGTATTCTATTAATTGAAAGCAAACAGAGCCCTGGAAAGCAACAGGCAATTTTCTTAAAGCTTCATATTGCATCATCTGCACCAATCACAATCACCTCCTAACATTACAAGCACTGCACTCCTGAGCATAGCAACAAATATTAGTGGCTTTCAGTTTCAAATTGCTGCCTCAAGGCATCCCTGATCCTTATGGCCCCTCTAATAGCCCTGGTCTCTGGATGTTCAAATTCAGCCTCCAGGCACTGAGTCTCAGCATTCCAGCCCTGAGTGAAGCTTTCACCCTTCCCTTCACAAATATTATGGAGCGTACAGCACGCAGCTATAAGCATAGGAATATTGTCATCGGTCAGGTCCAGCTTCCCATATAGGCAGCGCCAATGGGCCTTTATATGGCCAAAAGCACACTCAACAGTCATTCTGCACTTGCTCAGCCTGTTGTTGAACTGCTCCTTGCTGCTGTCAAGGTACCCCGTGTATGGCTTCATAAGCCACAGCATTAAGGATTACAATGGGCATTTCGACTTCCCCTACGGTGATCTTCTGCTCTGGGAAGAAAGTCCCTGCTTGCAGCTTCCTGAACAGGCCAGTGTTCCAAAAGATGCATGCGTCATGCACCTTTCCAAACCAGCCTGCGTTAATGTCCGTGAAATGCCCACGATGATCCACAAGTGCCTGGACAGCCATAGAGAAATACCCCTTCCAATTAATGTACTTGGTGGCTAGGTGGTCTGGTGCCAGAATTGGAATATGCGTGCCATCTATCACCCCTCCACAGTTAGGGAAGTCCATTTGTTCAAAGCCATCCACAATGTCACGCACATTGCCCAGAGTCACGGTCTTTTGGAGCAGGATGTGATTAATGGCCCTGCACATGTCTGTCAACACGAGTCCAACTGTGGAGTTTCCCACTCCGAACTGGTTAGCAATCGATCGGTAGCAGTCTGGAGTAGCCAGCTTCCACAGTGCAATCGCCACATGCTTCTCCAATGGCAGGGAAGCTCTCATTCTCATGGCCTTGTGCCGCAGGGCTGGGGAGAGCTCCTCACACCGTCCCATGAATGTGACTTTCCTCATCCGAAAGTTCTGCAGCCACTGCTTGTCATCCCAGACGTGCATGATGATGTGATCCCACCACTCAGGCCTTGTTTCCCAAGGCAAAAAGTGGCGTTCCACTGTGGTCAGCACCTCCGTGAATGCCACAAGCAGTCTTGTGTCGTAGGTACTACACATGGCGAGATCAATATCTCACTCCTCTTGCTTTTGTAGCTTAAGGAATAATTCCACTGCCATTCATGATATGTTGGTCAGCGCGAGCAGCATACTGGTCAACAGTTCAGGATCCATTCCTGCAGACCGAAGAGGCAGAGTGCGCAGTGCAAAAACCATTGAAAGATCCCACCAAATGCAGACAGAAGCACAGGGATTGTTGGAATGCGAAGCAATGCATCACAGGGCATTAGGACAGGAACCAGGATGCCCCATGTCCCCCTTCCCCCCCCGCCTTCCCACAACTCTTAGCAGCAGAAGAGGAAGAGATGCTCCATGGGATAGCTGCCCAGAGTGCACCGCTCCAAATACCGCTGCAAGTGCTGCAAGTGTGAACATGCTATTGTGCAGGCAGCTGTCAGTGTGAACACACAACAGCAATTTCCTTAAGCGCTCTCTGAATGGTGCTGTAACTGCCGGCACCATAACTCTGCCAGTGTAGACATACCCTTTGGAACACCATTTCCCCCTGCACCCTCTTTTGTCCATCTCCTTTAAAATATGAGTCTTTCGTAAGCTTATAAAGTCCCAAGTGCACCATGGCAAAACTATATGATACTACGGGGAAGTTTGCTGACTAGAAAGGAGAAGCAGGGGGAAAAATAGACTGTTTAGGGTCAGTGGTAATGAAGCTGAGAAGGGGAGAGTAAGGAACAAAGAGAAGTGTGGGATCAGTGCAGGCAATTTCAAAATAATAGGAAATTAACAAAGGGGAGAAAGATTAATGGGAATTTACATCAGTATATACTCAGCTCCTCCTTCCACACGAAAGACCAGTAAAATATCTCTGCTCTGCATCCTTGCTTGGCAGAAGTGGCTAAGCACATCTCCTTGATCAATGAGAGTTAGAATTGCATAAACTGCACCTATGGGCTTTTTTTTTTTTATTGTTTAACCAAAATTAATAAACTTAATAGTATGCAAAGTGAACTCTGTGATTCACAAGATTTTTTGGCATATTACTGTTTAATTTTAAATGGTACGTCACAGTTACAAAGTTAGAGTTAAATAACTTTATTCTCTGAAATTAAAAAAATCTCAGTTTCATTGTACTGTGTAATAAATGCATAGAATTCTAACTTTCTCCCCTGTAAATTTAATTTCCTTAATTGAGCCATAATACCACCAGACAATTATTTTCTTTCAACAAGCAGATTGAATTTGTTTCCCTTTTAAGACCAAGCACTTTTTTTATGGAGTCCTTAATGAACCATGTCGCAAAATGCTTCCTGTATTGCAAAATGCTTCAAATTATTTCATGTTACTATATAATATACCATGATCTGTGCTGTGTTTGATATAACTTGAATTGTGGTTGCCAAGATTATGGTTTGTACAGTATGGATTTTTAATGTCCCTTGTACACACAGCTACCACACAGTTTTGCCCGGAGCAACAATCGTTTGCCATCTTTTGGAGTTTGTGATGCAAAACGATTTGTATCAGTGTCACAATGCAATATCACTACGCACCTCCATCCTGTCGTCGTGCAACATTCTATCACTGTGCAACATCATCATGCCACTGCACAATGTTGTGATCACTTTCAGGGCAGTTCAATAATGTGGGACTGATCCACTGAAACTGGGATAATGCTTTAAAATTCAGGATGGGTAGCACATCTACTACATTGGGCAGCGCTGAAAGTCCTATTTTTAAAAGCTGAATAGTTACTTTTTCTAACTTGACAAAAAAAAACTAATGTCCAACTGTCGTTTAGCTTTTCACTGTTTATGGAAAAGACTGATAATGAAGAGAGTTTGTATATGCATATAAACTTTTAGCAGATGAGTTGGAATTACATTTTGGTGTCTATCTCCAACTGGGAATATAAAGTCAAATTTTGAGCCTTTTTATGGGCTCTTCTTTTCTTTTAGTACAGCCAAGTGAAACTTTATCATCACCCCACACATTTTGAAAGAGCTCTTTCTCACTTTAGTTGCCAGGCCCCTTAACATAGATTCCCACATATTCATTGAATCATTCAAGAACTTTTAAAGCTTTGTTCATACTAGTTTTTCCTTGATCGTGACATGAAAATGAGTTCTTGAAAATCATGTAAGATTACATGGGCTGTGTGGACCTAGGCAAAAATTCAGACTTGGGCTCCTAGAGCTAGGAATCTAAATCTGCATCTATATTTAGGTATTTATGTGGCCTGATTTTTCTAGAGCAGCTGCAGTTTGCACAGCACCAGTGACAATCAGCTACATTTTAGCATCCTACATACAATTGAACATATTGGCCCTACTCTTGAGAATTTTTAACTGTTGCTTTCAAAAGTATTTTATGTCCATTCAGGTAAAGCACCAGTTGGCAAAAGCACATAAATTGAAATGGTCAGGAAGTAATGCTGAAAAATATTTCAGGAATGAGAAAAATAATAGTGTTAAAGATCCCATCCACACTGGAGCATAGACTAGCTGAGCTAGAAAATCATTCCTGACACCTGCATTAGAACATGGGTGTAGTGAACACAACTTGGTATTTCAGTGTGGACAGTTTGTTTAAATAAATTGGGACCTAAGACCGGTGTGGTTTCAGCAGGTGGATGCAGTGGTGAGCTGGGTCCAGTTTGCACCGGTTCACTAGAACCAGTTGTTAAATTTAGAAGCTCTTTTAGAACCGGTTGTTCCGCGAGGGACAACTGGTTCTAAAAGGGCTTCTAAATTTAACCGGCCCAAAGTGGCGCCTTAGGCGCCGACTCCATGGGTGCTCCAGCCCTGGAGCACCCAAGAGGAAAACCAGCAGCTCCCCGCCCCACGCCCAGCCCCAGCTCACCTCCGCTCCGCCTCCTCCCCTGAACGCACTGCCCCACTCTGCTTCTCTGCCCCCCACCCCAGCTTCCCGCGAATCAGCTGTTCACGCGGGAAGCCAGAGCAGGCTGAGACACAAGCGGCGGCTTCCTGCTCAGGCCCAGGGAGGCAGAGCGGAGGTGAGCTCGGGCAGGTGGGGGGCACGAGGAGGGCTGCCCGCGCTGCAGCAGGTAACCCGGGGGCGGGGGGGTGCAGGGGAATCGCTCCCCGCCCCAGCTCACTTCCGCCACCCTCGGCCTGAGCGGGAAGCCACCGCCTGCTTCTCAGCCCTCCCTGGCTTCCCGCCAAACAGCTGATTCGCGGGAAGCGGGGTTGGGGGCGGAAAAGCAGAGCGGGGCGGTCCGTTCAGGGGAGGAGGCGGAGGCGGAGAGGAGGTGAGCTGGGGCCGGGTGTGGGGCAGGGAGCTGCTGGTGGGTGCTCTGCACCCACCAATTTCCCCATGGGTGCTCCAGCCCCAGAGCACCCACAGAGTCGGCGCCTAAGGTGCCACTTTTGATGTGATCAGTGGGAGAGCGGCCGCTCCCCCTGCTTCCCCCCCAGTTACGCCCCCCCCGCCCCTAGGAGCCAGAGGGACCTGCTGGATGCTTCCTGGGAGCTGCCCCAGGTAAGCACCGCTGGGACTCCCCACCTTGCCCCCTGGCAGGTGCCTCTGGCTCTTAGGGGTGGGGTGGGCACTCACTACGGTGGCCCACGAGACCCTCCTGCCCGGTTCTGGGGGCAGTCAGGGGACAGGGGAGGGGCATGGATGGGGCAGGGGTTCTGGGGGGGGCATCAAGGAATGCAGGGGGGTTGGATGGGGCAGGAGTCCCAGGGGGTGGGGGTGGGCAACGACCCCCTCGTGGGTTGAGGAGGGAACCCGTTGTTAAGATTTTGGCAGCTCATCACTGGGTGGATGTCTGGTGGGAGGCTGGGTCAGCCTATTTGAAACATACTTCTAATGAAAACTGAGCTTCTCAAACGTGGTCCCAGGAGCTGGGCCTTTCAGACAAGCATAAACGAGTGTGATGCCAGATCAGATCACAAGAGCTGCTAAGGGCAGGTGTGAGCACGTGAGTTACAGCTGGGAAAGCCTGGGGATGCCTGACAGATTCCCTGCCCGGGACCTGACTGCCGGTAGGTGCCTCTCTGACTACATGACACTCAATATTCTGGATTCAGAGTAGCAGCCGTATTAGTCTGTGTCCACAAAAAGAAAAGGAGTACTTATGGCACCTTAGAGACTAAAAAATTTATTTGATCATAAGTTTTCGTGAGCTACAGCTCACTTCATCGGATGCATGTAGTGGAAAATACA
This sequence comes from Eretmochelys imbricata, assembly GCF_965152235.1. Lineage (NCBI taxonomy): Eukaryota > Metazoa > Chordata > Testudines > Cheloniidae > Eretmochelys > Eretmochelys imbricata. The sequence continues at coordinate 154,475,526 of NC_135574.1, forward strand.
GTAGGGCGATTTCATATACACAAAGAACGTGAAACAATGGGTGTTACCATACACACTGTAAGGAGAGTGATCAGGTAAGGTGAGCTATTACCAGCAGGAGAGAAAAAAAGTCTTTTGTAGTGATACTCAAGGTGGGCCATTTCCAGCAGTTGACAAGAACATGTGAGGAACAGCAGAGGGGGAAATAAACAAGAGGAAATAGTTTTACTTTGTGTAATGACCCATCCATTCCCAGTCTTTATTCAAGCCTAGTGTAATGGTGTCCAGTTTGCAAATTAATTCCAATTCAGCAGTCTCTCCTTGAAGTCTGTTTTTGAAGTATTTTTGTTGTAATATTGCGACTTTTAGGTCTGTAATCAAGGTGACTAGAGAGACTGACGTGTTCTCCAACTGGTTTTTGAATGTTATAATTTTTGAAGTCTGATTTGTGTCCATTTAGTCTTTTACATAAAGACTGTCCGGTTTGGCCAATGTACATGGCAGAGGGAGAACCCGTCCCTGCCCCCACCGGACTCCAGCTCGGCCCGGCCCCGCTTCCAGCACTGGGAGGCCCAGTTGGTTACTAGACCCGGGGCGGGAGTGTTGGGGGGGAAGGAAGATCATCTCAAACCTATGCCCACCTAGGGGAGGGCCTGAAGTGCAGCAAGACCACCCCGTTGCGCCTGCGCAGTAATATTGGCCTAGAGGAGTCCTTTGCGCCTGCGCAGTTGCTGAAGTTCCGAAGCGAAGCAGCCACGGCCGGGGGAGCGGGGTTGGCGCATGCGCAGTGGGGGTAGCCTGATCTCTGAGGCGGGGAGGAGGCGCGGGGGTTGATCTCCCCCATTTAACGGAGCGGGACCGAGGCCGGCGCTTTTGGGTGCCAGCGCTGGAGAAGCGAAGCGCCCGGCGGGTTTCTTGGGGCGAGTCGCCACCTCCTCTAGTCCGTGAAGCCCTCTCCACCCCGCCTATCCCCGCCCGGGACTACTGAGTCCGGTGCACACAAAATGGCGGACGGGGAGCTGAATGTGGATAGCCTCATCACCCGGCTGCTGGAAGGTGAGCGAGCCCCACCCTCCAGCACGTACACACGGCGGGGGGGGGGACGAGGCAGGAGATTCCCCCCCCCCACAGGCGAGCACACACACACCGGGGGCCGGCATCCTTCCCAACCCCACACCCGGAGGGGGGGCAGAAGAAGGGGGTTAGGGGGCAAGGCGGGGCCCTTCCCAACCACACGAGGGGGAGGGGGGCGCAAGGCGGGACCCTTCTCAACCCTATGCGCGCGCAGCGGGAGATGGGGCTGAGGCTCTTGGCCCCGTGGGGGAAGGGAGAGCAGCGGCGAAGGAAGGATGGGGAGGGGGGGTCACTCCCGCGGTGCTAGGTACGCTAAGCTATTTCAGTGATGGGCTGAGGGGACACCTCGTACTGCTACATACTTCGCTGCTGAGACTGAGAGGGGTGGGGGAGGTAGGTAGGTAGGTGATGTCCTGCGTGCACTGGCCCCTTCGCCATCAGCGTGTGCTGTTCTGTTAGAGGGGCCATCAAGGGCTAGTGCTTTGAAACATTATATTTGCACCAATATGCAGGAGGGGGGTGTGTGTGTGTGCGCGTGTGTGTACACGCACCCTCTTGGCGGGGTCTCTGTAATGCGAATGCCTGGCTCGTATCAGTGTTTAAACCCCAGGATTGTTCTGTTAAAGCTGCCAGGGTGATGGGTGAGATAGAAAAGCCTAGCTAGTGGGAGGTCTCTCCCTCTTTCCTATCAGGTTAGTAGCACTTTTTCATGGCTTACAAAAATTGACAAATGTTAGGGATGGGTTTTTGGGGGGTGTGTGTGTGTAAGGGGAGGCAGAAGGAATTTTGTCTAATGCAGTTCCTCTGCCCAGCTCTGGGGCTATTTCTAATGTGGCTATAGTGTGAGAATAATCGGTGAAGGGGTCAATATGCCTTTTTTCGGTATTACCAAATATATTTTTTGTTAAGGTAAGGGAAAATAGTTGACTAACTTCCCATTTGCCAAGGAGCAGGATACTACTTCTGTCCTTAGCATCATCATTTGATGTTCTTGGATTGGGACTATCCAGTCTTCCCAGCTTCCTTCCCTTGCCCCCGACAAATATCTGGTCAGGGAAGAGAACGGGTGCGGATGTGTGTGGTTCCTTTTTAAAATGGATGTAACTTCTGGATTTGGAAGGCTACCAATGTGACATTCATACAGGTTTTGTTTTGGAGTGGGGATTCTTGGCCTGGAAGAGAGAAACAGAAGTTTAATAAATCTGTTTGAATTTTGTATATCCTCTAATTTTTGGGTGGTATCTTGTTTAACTACATTGGTAATGTAATGTAATATATAGGTTTGTGAATATCCTATTGTAGTCATTCTTCCATCCTTCTGAGGGTGAAATGGAGTGGTAATGCATTACTAGGATGTTATCGAGTGTATAATGAGAACTTGCAGGCACCTGTATTTATAATGAAATGTAGGTAGATATTGTTGTCTATTCGGCATTAGGCAAGAGTTCATTTCTGTGAGTGACTTGAAGCTTGAAACACTGCTAACAAGTTTTAACAAGTCACTTTTACCAGTGAAGGCCGTATTCTGTTTTGTTTTTACTCCTATAATTACAGATAGGCCCATTTGTGACCTAGTCAGCATTCACTTCCTACCATAAGCTCAATTGTGAGGGTGGGGTGTGTGGGGAAAATGCTCTGGCTCAGATCTTTGTCTGGGATAGCACTTTCTAATATGTTTTAATTGTTTTCACTTTATTCATCTATAAATTATAGACTTGTGTTTTTAAAAAGTTGCTGTTAGTGTCTAAGCCTGCCTGTTACCATTTATCTTAAAATATTAGCCTATTAAGACAATAAAGCTAAAATCTTGTGTATATGTCCAGTAATTGTTTTGTTTTTTATCTGAAGTTCATATCCATATTAAAGTAGTTTATAAAATAATACGAAGTGTTTCAAGGGTGTATGTGACTGTTAGTCACAGGTCACAGCCACCTTGTAGGTTACTTAGATTCACAGTCAAGACTGTATTGGGGAAATTCGTGCTTAAATCTTTTCACAATATTAAAATGTGTATGATAAAGGCAAATTTTAGACTTAACTGTTCAAATTTGTGCAAGTCTTTGTACAGACAACTTTTTCTAAACCATCTTTAAAATCTAAGATTTGGTTTACTTTTTGTTTGACTTGAGTGTAAACAAAACAGATTTTCCTTAACTTTGAACCAGAAAGATTTTTTTTCTTCACTTACCTCCCACTAAGTTTAACCGAGAGTTTGTATAACTTCTCTCTGCATCAGAGGGAAAATAGATCCCTCTATCACTGCATTGTTCTTGTGTGTGTGTTTGTAAGTGTCTCCAAACAGGTGTGGGGTTTTTTGCTTTGATTTAAATTTTTGCTTATATTTCACATCTTCCAGTTTCTGCACTATGAATGTACCATAGGATGAATAAAAGCTTGAGTACTCCAGTTTTAACTTTAAAGTTTCTTATATGTAATCAGATACTTAGCAATTTATAATTTGTTATGGCATTGCTTCTGCTTTGGTAAAGTTGCAGTGTAGAATGTGTTTCAAGCAAAAAGTAAGCCTGTTAATTCTCAATCTAGGAGCAGTATGTTACATATTGTCAATTGTCTTTGCCATTTCCACTTAGATGGCCAGAAATAGTAGTTTTATAGTGTAAAAATGTTATTAAAAGCTTTAAGAGAATCTTATTGCAGTGTGTTGGTCCATAGCATGTTCTAGGGCCTTCTGCTCCCTTTAAATGAAATGGATGGTTTTAACTCTGAACAGCAGTTACAGTAGTCTTTCAATAGCTGCTGCTTACAGCTCATTTTGCAATGTACTAACTCAGGGTTTCTCAAGTATCAGGGGGTAGCCGTGTTAGTCTGTTTTCAAAAAAACAACAGAGTCCAGTGGCACCTTAAAGACTAACAGATTTATATGAGCATAAGCTTTTGTGGGTAAAAACCCCACTTATTCAGATGCATGGAGTGAAAATTACAGATGTAGACATAAATATACTGACACATGAAGAGAAGGGAGTTTTTACCCACAAAATCTTATGCTCATATACATCTTAGTCTTTAAGGTGCCACCGGACTCCTTGTTGTTTTTTTTCAGGGTTTCTTAAACTTCATTGCATTGCGTCCCCCTTCTGACAACAAAAATTACTACATGATACTAGGAAGAGGGACTGAGCTCGCCCAAGCCCTGTTGCCCTGGGGTGAGGGGGCCAAAGCCTGAGCCCTACTGCCACGGGAAGGGGGGGAGGGGCAAAGCTGAAACCCAAAGGCTTCAGCCCCAGGCAGGGGCCATGTAACCTGAATCCCGCTGCCCAGGGCTAAAGTCGTTGGGCGTCGGCTTTGGCCCTGGACAGTTTGGCTCAGGCTTCAGATTTGTCCCTGGGCAGTGGGGCTCGGGCTTTGGCCCCAGGCCTCAGCAAATCTAAGCCAGCCCTGGTGACCCCATTAAAACGGGGCCGTGACCCACAGTTTGAGAACTACTGTACTAACTACCGGTACTTATAAAAATAGCAGCAGTAGCAAGAAACTTCTGCCCTCTTTAGGTTGCTGGATGACTACACCTGTTTTTGAACATTAACCTAGCAGTGATGATCCATGCACTTTAAGACTGGATTACAGTACTATAATTGCCTGTGCCTTAGTCAATCAAGGCCAATTAAACTCTGTCTTGTACAACACAGAGCAACCTGTCTCTCTTGATCAGAACTAGCTGCTGAGAGCACATCAGTTGATTCCACCCTCCACTTGCCTCCCTTTTGTTGCTAGGTCCTAGTTCTCAAAGATCAGAAGCATACTACCTCTGAGAATGCCTTACCATCTGAAGCTCATGGACACCTGCACTCATGACCACACACACACTCATTTCAGAGAATGGAAACTCTTGAGATCTGGAAGGCAAGCTTCTTAATGCTGGATTCTAGACTAAACACTCCTCTTGAAGAGATCAGAGCAATTCTTAGATTGGCTTGTCAGCGACCATTGCAAAACCCACCTTTTCATAGCATTAGATTCCCATACATGCTAGAGAACTTAGATTCTTCCCTCCCCTTTTAAGTGGTGAACTCCAGGATGCAAAGAAGAGCCTATTTTGAATTCACTTTCTTTATTTGTAACTTGTCCAGAATATAAATGCTACGGTTGTTGGTGCCTTAAAACGGTGGTTCTCAACCAGGGGTATGTGTACCACTGGGGCTATGCAGAGGTCGTCTTGAAGGTATATCAACTCATCTAGATATTTGCCTAGTTTTACAACAGGTTCATAAAAAGCACTAGTGAAGTCAGTACGAACTAAAATTTCATACAGACGACTTTATACTGCTCTATACGCTGAAATGTAAGTACAATATTTGTTACAATTGATTTATTTTATAATTGTATGGTAAAAATGAGAAAGTAAGCAATTTTTCAGCAGTAGTGTGCTCTGATACTTTTTCCATTTTTGTCTTTTTTTATAAGCAAGTAGTTTGTAAGTGACATGTAACTTGGGCTATGCAAGACCAATCAGACCCCTGAAAGGGGTACAATAGTCTAGAAAAGTTGAGAACCACTGCCTTAGAAGTACCTATTATATAAAGAAAACAAGGAGAATGAATTCTGCATCCGATGAAGTGAGCTGTAGCTCACGAAAGCTTATGCTCAAATAAACTTGTTAGTCTCTAAGGTGCCACAAGTACTCCTTTTTTTTTTTTTTTTTGCGAATACAGACTAACACGGCTGCTACTCTGAAACGTGCATGCTATGAGTAAACTGACTGGCTTACAAATTATGCTGCTAGCACAGAACATAGCAGGCACGCCTTGTCCTTTGTCTTGTTTCCCTGCCCTCCAGCTCCTAAGAGCTGGCAGACATACACCCCTATTCTTCTTGCACTGAGATGGGGAGAGAGACCCTCTGCTTTTTCACTTAATGCTTGCAGACATGTGCCATAAGCCTGGTCTTTGAACCTGGTGGCTGATATTGAGTTACAGCAACTAGATACAGGTTGTGTGTTGATTAGGGGGCTGCTGAGAATCAGGGCTGGTCTAGACACAGAAGTTGTGTTGGTCTAACTTAAAGCAGTTTAAAACTTAAGCCAGTACAAACCTCTCTGTGGACACACCTGTTTGAAATTGATTGTTTGTATTGTAGTAGCAGCCCCCATCATAGAACAGATCCCCTTTGTGTTAGATACTGTACAAACACAAAATAAAGACTGTTCCCTGCTTCACAGAGCTCTGTTTAGCTTCAGCAGGTAAATTTATTGAAGTAAACTAAACATAAGAGTTTCATAGATTATAAAGCCAGAAGAACATTGTAATCACATTGTCTGCCATCCTGTGTAACACAGAGTATAGGACTTCCCTAGATTAATTTCTGTTCAAACTGGAGCATTGAGTATATCACTAAGGTATGCTTTCCAATCCTTTAATCCATTGGTTCTCAGAGTGTGGGTCGGGACCCCATTTTAATGGGGTTACCAAGGCTAGCGTTAGACTTGCTGGGTCCTGAGGCTGAAGCAGATGCGTGAGCCCCACCGCCCAGGGCTGAAGCCCTTAGGCTTCAGCTTTCTCTCCCACATCCCTTCAGGAGTGGCAGAGCTTGGGCAGGCCGAGGCTTCAGTCCCTCCTCCTGACAACAAAAATTACAATACGACTGGAAGGGGGTCGTGGTGCAGTAAAGTTTGAGAACCGCTGCTTTAATCATTCTTATGGCTCTCTTCTAGACCCTCTTCAATTTTCAACATCCTTCTTGAATTGGTGGACACAAGTACTGGGCATAGTACTACAGCAGCGGTTGCCTCGGTGCCAAATACAGATGAATTGTAACTTCCTACTCCTGTTCGATATTTCCCTGTTTATGTATCCAAGGATTGCGTTAGGCCTTTTGGACAGAGCATCACCAAACAGGCTTAAATCAATATAAGGCCTGATCTACACTTAGGTTTGCTGGAATAGCTATATTGGTCGGGGTGTGAAAAATTACACCCTTGAGCTCTGTAGTGAAGCTGACCGAACCCTGGTCTAGACACGGCTAGGTCAATGGAAGAATTCCTCTGTTGATCTAGCTAATGTTGCTCAGGAAGGCAGATTAACTACAGCGGTGGAAGAAAACCCTTTGTTGCTGTAGAAAGCATCTACAGTGTGGCATTTACAGTGACACAGCTGCAGTGCTGTAGCTGTGAAACTGTAGAACCCATAATGTAGATCATAGGTAATCAAGAGGCGGATTGCAGGCCAAATCCAAACTGCCAGGTGCTTTTGCGTGGACCATGAAGTCTTTTTGTATACTTATTATTACCATTATTGATACTGTGGTGTGAAAAATGTTTTTTTGGAGTCTGGACCTTAACTATAACTTGACCAAGAAATTTGGACCTTGACCGAAAAAATAAGACTGTTCCCTGGTATAGACATACTCTGTGTGACAATTTTTCTTTCTAAACTCTGATTTTTAGACTAGGCATAAGAAAGCTTACTAGTTCTGTTAATACTAATTCATCAAACTGTCGGTCACCTGATAAGTTGTGAAACCTTATTCCGTAAAGTCTGAGTGTCTCTTAACTTATTACCTTTGTTCAAAATTTATGTAACATTTCAGAAGCTTACAGTTTAAAGAAAGGTAATGGTCTCAGCTGGTTCCCTCTCTGGTAAAATCTGAGACGTTTGCTGATTTAAGACTTGTTTCCATATTCAAGAAAAACTGCAAGTGCCCAATCAAGTGAAGAGAACTTACTTTAGCCTCCTATTTTAAAAATTGATTTTTTGGGAATTTGACTTCATTGGACAGTTGTAGCTACTTGAATGTAGAAGCAAGAAAGTCTGCCAGTAACATGAAACTCAAACAGCCTCTCATATAGTTCTGAGAGAGAATTGCAGCCAAGGTACATTCTTTAGAAACAGTGTCCTTTTCAGCAAAAAATTACAATTGTCTGTTTATCTAAAGGTTACTATAAGATTGGTGGTCGAAGGTTTCTTCGGCTTTACTTGGTGCATTTGCAATGCTCCAAGCATAGCCAGCTTCCAGAGCAGCAATGGAAAGAAACATTTTTTTAAAATAATAAATTGCATGTAAAAGCACTTACCTCCCAACCCCTTATGCCATGTAGCAGTAGTTTCAAATTCTTTGAAATAGGTGAAAATCTAGTTAGTGATGTCCATTTGTTTTGTGGAACTGTTAACATTTTGTGTAATTAAGGTTCAATAACAAATATTGAAAAAACAAACTAGGTTACACATGGCTTTAAAATCATGTCATTTAGACTACTCCGTCCTTTAACTACAGTTTCATCAAGACTCTAGGAGTTCATGAAGACACAAGAATAGAGAGAGACACAAATGTTTCACTATTGACAGAATACAAGTTTTTATACACTATACAACATTGGTTCTAGCTCAAACAATTTTTGAGGTAGAGGTCACTAAAATCAGTTAGGAATTGTAAATATGTAAGGGAGAGATTTTTAAGCTGTACATTACAAACCCCCATAGCTGAAACTAATCCTTGGAAAGATGCAACTCCAAACTTTCTAATTGCTGCTGTTAGTTTCCATCCCTGGTGGCGTGAGGTAATTTACTTAAAATCACTGGTTCCTCTGACTAGATTTAAAAAAAGAAATACAGGCAGTCTTCAGATTCTTAGTCATTCTTGTCTAGTCAGCCCTTGCTACACAGTACCATAACTTGAAAAAAAAAAACCTCTTGCTTGTCTAGATTTACACCTAAGCTGTCATACTCTGAAGTTGTTACATTTTTGTCTTTTATATTTGTCATAGTAAAATAGTGTGCATTGTGCAATATTTGTACTATGCAATGTTGGGACCTAACCCTACAAGGTACTAAACATCTTTAATTCTTGTTGATTTCAATAGGAGGTAGACACCTGGCACCTTGCAGGGTCAGGTCTTCGTGCAAAACTCAAACTAAAGGCTGAGATTGGAATAGTTCCAAAATGAAAACTAAGCTAAATTCAAACCATTCAGTATTATGGAAGAAAATGACAAACTGTTTTGGTGGTTTTGAAAGATCACTTTTCTTCCTTTTCACAAGGCACTTAAGCATAAAGGAGCCACCATGCTTTTTCACTCTCTTCTCTCATACATTATTGCTCCAAAAATGTTTTATACTTGGCTTGTGGGGAAAATAATTTGGCAGTCTGGGATAATGCTGTTGTATGCCGTATCACAGAATGGATCGTCATAGATGTGGGAAATGAGGGATGTTCTCAGAAAAGAAAAATAGAACTAGAAAAGTTCTATCACAAGGATACACAAACAAATTATGAAAAATAGACTGCAAGGAACAAATAGACTGCAAGGAACAAACTGTCATTTTTGATTCAGACATAAAGTATCATAGATACAGCCGAGGGAGGGAGGGAGAGTATAACAAGTTAAAAAGAAGCAAGATACCAGTTTGCTTTATCTTCTCCCCCTGAAAAAAAAACTTCAGACACAATTGTAATAGTGTATTCAGTTTCAACTGATAATATTGGGAGGGCAGGTGTATCTTGAAATTAATATTGGGTGTGGAGGGTAACAAAAAGGTGGGAATCATATTGCATTTTAAACTTCAGTCCCGAAGGGCATTAAAATCATAAACTAGCCTATTTTTAGCAGTCTGTAAATCCTGGAAACGTTGAATTGGGGGAGAGAGAGCATGCTAAAAAGCTTGTCCATTTGGATGACCTCATTATTGTAAAATTAAGGAAAATTTCAGTTTGCTGGTTTTGTATCTCATTAAGGTTGTAACAAAGTATTGATCATTTAACATATCTTTCTGTTTATATATTCTATGGCATGTAAATAAGTTTTAGCCTGAATCCCTCAACTTTCTTGCATTCAGAGTATAGCTACATTTTAATAGAGGTGAGGAAAAAGTAATTATTTAATTTTAATAGAATGTGCTTTTTAAGTGGACAATTGAGCTGAATTTTTTTATTTAAGTCAGTGACCTGGGATGTGGTTGTGGATTTTAGAAAAATTCAATCAATGCAGTTAGTACTGTGTGTTCTATCTAATGTGAAGCATACTATATTTGGCAATTAGGGAGGTCAAGTTTCATATGAAACTGACCTCATGGAAGAACATCAGATCTTACTGATTAATAATGTAATGTGTAACATGTTCCTTCAGAATTTTTAGGGTGTTTGAAAAACTTCATCTTAAGCTTGTCTCCAAAGCATAGGGGATTTTTTTTGTGTTTTTTACTTTTGTAGTACAATTTCATGCTTTCCTAATGTAGACTAGTTCCTTTTAGTATTTCACAACTCCTAAAAATAAATAAATAGCAAGTTAAAGAAGTATGGGCTGGATGAATGGACTACAAGGTGGACAGAAAGCTGGCTAGATCATTGGGTTCTACAGGTAGTGATCAATGGCTCCATGTCTAGTTGGTAGCTGGTATCAAGTGGAGTGCCGCAAGGGTCAGTCCTGGGGCCGGTTTTGTTCAATATCTATCTTCATTAATGATCTGGAGGATGGTGTGGATTGCACCCTCAGCAAGTTTGCAGATGACACTAATCTGGCAGTAGTGGTAGATGTGCTGGAGGGTAGGGGCAGGATACAGAGGGACCTAGACAAATTGGAGGATTGGGCCAAAAGAAATCTGATGAGGTTCAACAAGGACAAGTGCAGAGTCCTGCACTTAGGATGGAAGAATCCCATGCATTGCTACAGACTAGGGCAGGGGATCTCAAACTCAAATGACCACAAGGGCCACATGAGGACTAGTACATTGGCTCGAGGGCCGCACCACTGACACCCACCCCCCTGCTGCCCCAGGCCCAGCCCCCACTCCACTCCTTCCATGAGGCCCCACCTCTTCCAACCCCTTCCCCGAAATCCCCACCCCCAACCCCTCCCCCTCCCTGCCCCCAGGGGGTGCAGGAGGTGTGCAGGGTGTGGCAGGGGGCTCAGGACAGGGTGCGGGGTGCGGCAGGGGGCTCAGGGCAGGGGGTTGGGAGTGCAGGAAGGGTGCGGGGGGCGGGCTCCGGCCCGGCACACACTGGGGGCAGGGCAGGTTCCCTGCCCCTGGGCCACTTCGGGAAGTGGCTGGAACCTGGGGGAGGGAGGGCAGAGGGCTATCTGTGTTGCCCTGGCTGCTCCTCCCAGTTACCTCCCCTGAAGCTCCCAATGGCCATGGTTCCCTGTTCCCGGCCAATGGGAGCTGCAGGGGATGGTGTCTGGAAGCAAGGCGCCGCCAGTGAGTGCCAGGCTGAAACCACTCTAGGTAAGCGCGGGGGGAGGGGGGGGGAGCTGGCAGGCCTCAGAAAATAATCCCGTGGGCCATGTGTTTGAGACCCCTGGACTAGGGACTGAGTGGTTAGACAGCAGTTCTACAGAAAAGGACCTAGGGGTTACCATGGAAGAGAAGTTGGACATGCGTCAACAATGTGCCATTGTTGCCAAGAAGGCTAACAGCATTTTAGTCTGTACAAGTAGGAGCATTGTCAGCAGATCAAGGGACGTGATCATTCCCCTCTATTCGGCATTGGTGAGGCCTCATCTGGAGTACTGTGTCCAGTTTTGGGCCCCACGCTACAAGAAGGATGTGGAAAAATTGGAAGGAGTTCAGTGGAGGGCAACAAAAATGTTTAGGGGGCTGGAGCAAATGACTTATGAGTAGAGGCTGAGGGAACTGGGATTGTTTGTCTGCAGAAGAGAAGAATGAGGGGGGTTTTGATAGCTGGTTTCAACTGTCTGAAAGGGGGTTCCAAAGAGGATGGATCTACACTGTTCTCTGTGGTAGCAGATGACAGAACAAGGAGTAATGGTCTCAAGTTGCAGTGGCGGAGGTTTAGGTTGGATATTAGGAAAAACTTTTTCACTAGAAGGGTGGTAAAGCACTGGAATGGGTTACTAGGGAGGTGGTGGAATCTCCTTCCTTTGAGGTTTTTAAGGTCAGGCTTGACAAAGCCCTGTCTGGGATGATTTAGTTGGGGATTAGTCCTGCTTTGAGCAGGGGGTTGGACCTCCTGAGGTCCCTTCCAACCTGACATTCTATGATTCCATGCAATCTTAACATTAAATAGTTAGCTCTGCACATAGTATGTATGCTTAGCTGACTTGCAAGCTACATATCAAACTAGCAGGTTACAGACAACTAAGTCAAAGAGCCACAGGAGAAAGTTTAACTAACAAACCTTAGCTTGTATTTAAAAGGTGTCAAGAATTTTTTCCCTTACTTTCTACCTTCTAAAAGATTAATAACTTTCATTGCTGTCTTTCTGTTTTGTAGGCATTGTACTCTCACCATTCTCTAAAAATGGAGCTGCAATTATTTTTTTTTTAAGCTTTGAATTTACATATTGGTGAGCTTTTCATGCAGTAAGGTAATGAGGAGGGAAGTAAGCCAAAGCCAATAGTAATACAATTAAGAAAATAGAGTAAATGCAATCATAGAGCAAGCACTAGATTAGAAAGTTAGACTTCATAATTGAGTTTGTGTGGGGTTGGCCTTGAATGTGATGAACTTCTCCCATCTGGTGAATTAAGATTTTTGTTTTGATCACTAAAATCTTGATTATTGCATACCTGTCTCCAGTTTAGTTTTAGAAACTGTCAAACTATAGACTGCAGAATTGGGAGTGGCACATCATTGCTTTTACGCTAAAAGGCTGTGGTGTGTGTATATATAAGGGCCAGGGTCCATTTGCAGTATAACTGCATTAGCTTGACTCCAAAGTTGGAGATATAGTTATAAAAATGTTTTGATGCAGATGTATTCTAACAGGTTAAGTGGACTTGGGGCATGGGTGAGAATTTTTGATGCAGTGTTTACTAGCCAGTAATCCTAGAAAAGAAATGGTCAAAATCAGTCTTCAGAGCTTTGCCTGATGTCTCCAGAATTTGTATCCCCTTGCACTAAAATGGTAGCACCCATCAGAAGTCCCACAGATAACATTCTTGTTGAACTATAGAACCCACCCCCCCTTTTTTTTAAACCAAAAAAAAAAAATTATAATACTCCTTCCCTTTAAGAATTTCTTCTTTTTTGAAAACTAAAATGCCAAAACAGATCCCCCACTCCTCAGCATGTTGGCATAGAGTCACAAAGAGTACTCCTCCTTTCCATAGGATAAGAATACTTAGTATACTCATGCTATCTAACACATGTATGTTGCTGAGGTTGGGGTTAAAATTGTTGTGTAATTGTGAAGAATTTAGTGTATGTTTTGACTGTCCATGTTGGTGTACAGGATTTGTATAAGGACAGAGTCAGTCAAAGTGGTTAATATGGTGTGGAGGGGTTGCGGTATGTTAAAGGATATCTAACTGGACATTTCTCTGCTTTTATGGGTTTGCTTGGGTGTGTGATTCCTTAAGCATCCTAAATTGGCTTTAAATGATTGTTCTTTGTAGGAATAAATGCGTTCTGACAGACAGATCCATTTTCTTAAAATTACAGACTTAAATTCTACTCATAAAGAACATTTTGCATTCTTTCAGTAAAACAATCTTGCTCTGAATGCCTTCCTTTTCTTTTTGATTGTGAGTTTACTGTAGGCTTGGATTCCATCCCTACCTCTGCCACAAATCTATTTAAATCACCTTTGTCCAACAGTGGCCACTTGGTTTTTCAGTAAAATGGGGATAATGCTATCACCTCACAAATCTCTTGTAAAGATTGATGTTTAGAGTACTTGGATACTATATTGTGGTGTTTCATAAATAAAGCCATAAGAACATTAATCTGCATTCAGTGTAGGGTATGGATGGTGTGCAGTAAATAAGGCATGGGGTCACATGGTATATAAACAAATGCTGGTTGACAGTTGTCAGTCCTGTGCTCTGAATGAGCCAAGAATTTTGTGAGAGGTGAGGTGGAGGGAAGAGAAAGTGGTATGTGATCATGTAATTAAAGACTCTGTCATGCCTACGTGAAAGAGGGCCAAGTTAAGGTTGCTCAGGTCACCATATTTCTGGCAATCCTAATTTTTAACTGCTTGACTTTGCAGCTTTGACCCGTTATTAAAAGTTACATTAATATAGGCCGAGGACACTTAGGATGACAATTGTACAATTTGTTAAAATAACATAAAAATACTGATGTTTGGAGGAGAAGCTGTCATGCAGTAGGGAAAAACTCATGTTCTCAAGTGTCAAGTCCTGAGTAGTGAGGTGTAAAGCCACTGTAGATGCTGAAACGAATCTAGTGTTGGTCTCCATCCCAAGCCTGATTTCCCAACACTGCACCACTTTATATTCTTCTAAAACTAGAGGATGCAAGCATAATATAATCCGTTTTAACCCTCCTCCCAGTGACCTTTGTTTACTGTAGTTTTTTGCTGTTTAATGCAGATGAATCTCCTTGGGGGCAGGGATCTATTCTTAGTTGTCTAAACACCATGCACATGCATAGCATTACATAAATAGTAATCTGAGTCCCTATCCTTACCTAGGAACTTCTGAAATATAATCAGTGCCTTGATACTGCACTGGTCATTATGTATAAAATAACACCTTTTTCTGATTCAAAACCATGTTGAAAAATGTTTGCTTAATCCTAAAGCTTTGTATTACAGTACACCTGGGAAAATGGCAATGGTGGATTACTGTTGTGGATTACTTTCCTAGTGTAGTTGGAGGTTTCTTGTGTTTATTTTTTTTTTTAAATTTAGAAGGCCTCTTCAAGATTTATAGTATGTAGAGCAATTCTAGTTTTGTATGGCTCTTTGAGAATGATTACATAGTTAACTATTTTTTGAATAAGTTTGAAACTTGTGTTTAAGTATAATGAAGCTTATACTCTTGATTTGGTTGTTTTGGGGCACTTTTTGAGGTTAGCAAAAAAAAACAAACAAACATTAAAACTGGATAAAAGCTTTTGTGGTCATATCTGGAATTCTTGAATTTCCTTGAATCCTGTCAGTGTGATATTGAATTGAAATTGCACTAGTACAGGGGTTCTCAAACTGGGGGTCAGGATCCCTCAAGAGGTCACAAGGCTATTACATGGGGGGTTGTGAGCTGTCAGCCTCCACCCCAAAGCCCGCTTTGCCTCAAACATTTATAAAGGTGTTAAATATATAAAAACGTTTTTAATTTATAAGGGGGGGGTCACACTCAGAGGTTTGCTGTGTGAAAGGGGTCACCAGTAAAAAAGTTTGAGAACCACTGCACTAGTCACATAGTTCCATTTCCTAGTGAAAGATGAGGCTAGTGTCCCTGTCCTGATAGACGAAGGGTAGGCCTTCACTGCCGAGTTAACTGTGGTAATCAGTACGCTGGGGCTTACCCTGCATTGGCCTAACTTGGGTGTGAGTGGCTGCTTCCACAGTGGTGCTGTACTTGTGTGAGGTGCTAGGACTTCTGGGGTCCTATTCATGATTCTTAGTTCTGCAGTGAGCTGTGCCACTTTGATTTTTTTTTTCCCTCGGTGAATTGTGGGAGAGCTTGTCAGTCTTTCCAGGCACATGAGGGGAATTGTGGGATGGCATTGGAGTACTATCAGCAGGGCCATCCTTAGGCATACACAGAATACGCAGCTGTGTAGGGCACCATGAAATTTGGGGCACCAAATTGCCCCAAATTTCATGGTGCCCTACACAGCTGCGTATTCTGTGTATGCGGCAGCGCCGGCAACCTCCCCATCCCCCAGCTGACCCACCTATGTGTTCCTACGGGAGTGTGGGCCCAGGGACAACTCCCTCCGCCCCTGCCCCTCCTCTTCTCTCTCCCCCACCTCTTCTCTCCCTCCCCTGCCCATTTTCTACCCCTTCTCCTAAGCCCCCTCCCCCAGCGCTGGCCTGGCACTGGCAGCTGGGGTCATGGCTACCCACACACTCACTGGCGGTGGCGGGAAGCAGAGAAACCCAGCTCGCTCTGCTGGTTCCCCGCGCTCCACTCTGCTGGCTCCCCACTGTGTCGTTCCGCTTCCCACCGCTGGTGAGTGCGGCAGGAGGCGGACCTCTTCCCCCCGAGCAACACGGCTGGGGCAGGGCGAGCGTAGCAGTCTGGGCTCGGGTAGTTCTGCTTCCTGCTGCTGGTTCCAGGATCCCTGCTAATCCTCTGGCCTCTGGGCCCCAAAGTGACCCCCCCACAGCTTCTGCCTCTGCGGCCCTGCAGGCCTTGAGCACAGCCCAGACCCCCTGCAGGGGAGGGAAGGGGGGAGAGAAGAGCAGGTGTTTGGGCTGCATAGGGCACCATAATAGTTAGGGCTGTCCTTACCAGTCAGCATTTGAGTGGTTTAGGCTATGCTCACAGTGTAAAAGAAGGAGGTTACCAGCCTGAGTATAAGTAGTGCTCAAGCTTTAGCCTGTATTCCAGGATTGGCCAGCTACTTTGACTATACAGCACCACAGTCTTGGGTGAGGTTTTGTGTGTGGATGACTGTAGCAATTGTACTGTAGATACAGCCGGAGTTAACTCTGCAGTGAAGACCACTCTTGGATGTGTCATCTGCTTTAAATTCCACTGCTTATGAGGTGTTGATGCAATTGTGGTCCTGGGTAGATTGGTCTCTGAAAAAGTCTCATCCTTTATTCTCTGAGTCCTACTTCTTCCAAAGAAAGAACAGTGATAAGTCTGTCCGAGAGCCCTTGTGCAGAGTTTCAGTCTATCCTCTAGCACTAGAAGCTGCTCTGAAGTAAGGCTACAATTATGTCATGGAAATTTTAGTAAATTTCACAGCAGGAGTGCAAGATAAAAAGATAAGTAATTGAAAGGTCACCAAATGATGTAGCTTCACAACATTAGCTTACACGAGATTGTAGTGGGAGTGCTGAAAGGTGAGGCCAGGGGAAGGCAGGCGGGCAGAGTTTTGGAGAACAAGCCTATCCCCCACACGTCTTGCAGTGGCAGCTCCTGTCTTTTAAGGCTGGGTACAGATCACCATTCCAGACGTTGACCCTGTGCTTCAGGTTGCAGTGCCACTCAGTTTGGGGCCTAATCAAAAGTGTTTTACAGATGTCACCAGACTTTATTCAAATTAATGATTTCTGTGACAAAACTAGCCTAGGTAAGGAGATAAAAGGAGGAGTCTTCAGTGTGCTGAAGATGCTCAGCTCCGTCTCCCCCTCATGTCTGACTCTGCATCTATACAGTGAAACAGATAGTGCAGTGCCCATATGAGGTCTGTATGTTTGGAAGGTTGCCAGATGGTTGAAGCCCAATCCTGCTACAAACTGTTAATATTGGTAGGCTCTGAGAAGCAACAAGAAATGGTGAGAGTCATGCTGGTACCCAGTTGGATAGATTAGTGTGTCATTTATAACTGTCTAAATGGGCCATCTTGATTATCACTACAAAAGTTTTTTTTTCTCTTGCTGATAATAGCTCATCTTAATTAATTAGCCTTACAGCTTTTATGGCAACTTCTGCCTTCTCTGTATCTATCGATCCATTCCATTTTATGCATCCGATGAAGTGCGCTATAGCCCACGAAAACTTATGCTCTAATAAATGTGTTAGTCTCTAAGGTGCCACAAGTACTCCTGTTCTTTTTGCGGATACAGACTACTGCGGGTGTTACTCTAAACCAACCATTTATAACAGATGTACAGTTTAGGGGTATTAGATCCAAGATTGCTGTTAGATGTTAAGGTAACATGGATGGCAGTACCCCTTTTCATCTGCATCTGGTAAGGCAAATGCAACCACTTTTTTGGGAGTGGACTTTGCTTCCGATATCTGTGTCTTTGAGCTTGTATGTAGGGAAGTTTTATACTGGTATAAGGTATGAATTCAAACTGTTATACCAGTATAACTCTCCATGTGGGGACACACTGCAGTATAAGAGTGCCTTTTTCCCAGTTAGCTTTTATCACTGGTGGAAGGTAGTTTACTTCAACCTGCTAACTTGAGTTGAACCTCCAAAGCTGCCTTATCTTCACTAGGATTTAATTTCAGTTAATTAACTAGTTTGCTAACTTAAGTTAAGAATGCATCTTTTTTTTTGTAGAGCCAATGCCTGAGTGATTTGGTACCAGATGACCTCAGATTACATCTATCCATGCTTGTATTGCCTCACTTGGTCTCAAACTAAAGTTTTTCTCAACTGTAAATCCATGGAGGCTGCTGGCAGCATATTCTTCATGAAAAACCCTGTGGTTCTGAAGTTTGCTTTTTCCCCTTTCCAGTCTTCAAGAAGCCCAGACCTTGTAAAACTGATAGGCATTGGTCTGCTGGGCAGGTAATTAATGAGTTAAGAAGTTTGACATTGTATCTGGTTTGATACTGTGAATTACATAAAGGCTTACTGTGTTTACATATTTAAAAAACTCCTTTTTGTGGATGTAATAAGTGCCCAAAGAAATGGGCGGTAGATGTGCTTAATCTACAGAGGAGCATATTTTTCTGGTTAGGATATAGTCTCATGTGTTTTTGCTACATATCTGCTCTTTCAGTGTTATCTGTAGGATCATCAGCATCATCAGTAGATGAAGCAGTATACATTGAAAATGAGATAAGAACATGCCAAAACTCATTTTACTCCCAAACTAGAAAAGGAAGGGAAAATTAGACTTTAACATTCTTGACCAGGCAAATTAAATCAAGAGAAACAACAGTTTGTTGAAGGAAAGTGCAGTTCAAGCTGTATGCAGCCTATGACTCAAACTATAGTCATTGATCTCATTCTTGGACAAGAGCCTTGTAGGTAGAGCTTCAAAATTAATTCTTAATAGCTTTTCTATTTAAAGCCAACCATAACTTTATTGAAGCTTTATAACTTTGTAAATTCTTCAGGACAGGAACTCTTTTTGCTGTGTTTATACAGTAATTCCTTAGTACAGGTCAATACTGGCCCATGACTTGGGGTCCTATGTGCTACCACATAATACAAACTACTAAAACTACTTGAAAACTGAGCAAGCAACACAAGTGCAAGGGCTATTAACTGCGAGACCTTTACCATTATTCATCACTTCCTTTGGCGGGAATACTTGCAGAATGTGTGTTTACATAAAATGCTAAAGGCAAACATACCAAAGAATACTATTCAGCAAGCATTCTTAATATGTTCAGAACTGGAAGCCCATACACCCCTGTGGCTCTTGACCCACCTCTTGTGTTTTGCCTCTGGCCTTGTCGTTACTAGGAAAAGGTGGTGTTAGCACATAAACTAACGGATTGGGTCATGTGCTAAAACACTTATTCCTAGTGAATGCAAGATCTGAGTTGCCTGTTTATATTTTATTTCTAATCTTAGTATGGTTATGTGACTAAAAATTCTAACTAACAAGATGTGTGACATGTTGGCATTGTTCTTGTCGATTAGTATAACAGCTGTCGTGCGTCAATAGAACAAAGCAATTTCTAGCTTGTGTTTGGGCCATAGCATATTTAATCAGGTTATTCAGCAGTTTTTTTTGACCCAGGAGCCTATTGTTGTAAACTTAACAGTCCAGTTGTCCTACTCCCAATCCTGAGGTCTGAACTATCAGCAGTATAATAGTATGGTTACATCTACACAGCTCCAATACCCAACCACCCCCATGGCAGTGACACTCAGAACCTGGCTCAAGTGTCTGGGCCTTGCATTACAAGACTGAATAGCAGTGTAGACATTCCTGCTCGGGCTGGAGCCCGGCTCTGAAATCCACCAAGAGGAGTGAGGTTCTTAGAGCCTGGGCTCCAGGCCAAGTGGGAATGTCTACTCTGCTATTTTTAGCCTTGTAGCTGAGTCCATGTCAGCTGATCTGGGCTCTGAGATTTGCTTCCTGGGATTTCTTTCTGTTGTATAGACATACCTTTTGATGATTTTCAAAACAGCAGCCAAATAGGAAAAATCTGTTCTTTTTAACCAAGTATTATATACTTAAATATTGCAACTTAAAAATATGCGTATGTCTATTATAGGAACATAATAGAAAACAAGTGCAGTGAAAATTAGTGTTTTGGTGTTCACGGAAGCACTGGACTTCACTAAATGTACAACATAGGAATACTGTTCTCCCAACTATACTTCAGGAAATTTTTGAAATCAAACTAAAAACCTGTTTTGAAAAGAATGAATTCCTTTTGGTACTTACTTGAAGAATAACAGCCTTGGTTTAACACTGGCCTAACTAATCTTATAAGACTTGGTGAATTGGTATTCTTTAATAGCTTGCTTCTGTATCTGTATTCTTATGTGTAAGTTTATATACATATAGCTCTGTGTAACATAAAAGGACAGTGAGTCATTTATGGCCTGAAGTCTTTAGGTGTGATCCTGTAAGGGAAGGGCTCTCAGCAAATCAGAAAATTAAGTCCCATTAAAGAATGCCAAGACTGTAGCTTCAGTGGGGCAAAGGTATGGTTTTTAGCTAAATGTTAGCTAAAGTGTAAAATGCTAGTGGAAACAAGGTACAGACTAGTTTTACCTTGATGAAACTAGTAGAAGTGAAAACTGATATTTGGAGTGTGTGTGTGTGTGTGTGTGTATGTTGGGGGCAAGGGGTGTCTAGGATTCACCTCATCTAGCTACATCAAAGTAAAACTACCAGTGTCTTGTTTCCACTAGCATTTTGCTATAAATTAACTTTTTTTTTTTAAAGCACGTTATTTTCTAGTGTAGACCATTCCTGAGGAGGGAACACTTGTGAAGGTTAATGTAGACTGTCTCCCAAACACTTATTTCTGGCTACTTTAACTTGGGAATCCATTAACTAGACAGTCATGCCTGACCTTATTACACAGAGGACCACACAAACCTCAGCATGACCTTGTTCGATCCAGACAGATTCTACATATTTTAATAAGATTTAAAGTTAACTATTGATATTTTATATTCATCTTGTTTCATATGTATTAGGTTATTTCTATATGCAGTATTATCTATACACGTGTAAACTAAAATGATATAACATGACAACAAAACTCTAATTAGTGTATTGTGCTGAAGCAAGTCATGGGCCTTATGAAATGCTCTGACAGGCCGTAGGTTAGGCACCTCTGAAACGTAGACATATGCTAGTAAAACTGTTAGAGTAGAACCTCAGTTATGAACAACTCGGGAATGGAGGTTGTTCATAACTCTGAACAGAACGTCATGGTGGTTCTTTCTAAAGTTTATAACCATTGAAATAATACAGCTTTGAAACTTTACTATGCAGAAGAAGAAGAATGCTGCTTTTAACCATCATAATTTAAATGAAACAATCACAGAAACAGGGCTTTGGAGGACTTTTGGCATTCAGGGTTTGTTTTGTTTTGTGTGGGGTGTTTTGTTTTTGTTTTTTGGGCCTATGGCTTCACTGCAAAGTGGGTGCATTCCAGCCCTAGTTTAAACTGGAGGTGGGCTCTAATCTATACCCTCATCTTAAAGCACCTCTGAACCTGGGGCAGAGGCTAACCCTGGGCAAACTTCAGTGAAGACATACCCTCAGAAAGCCGGTGTTGCTCTTCCACTATCCCTTCCAGCAAGTGATAGTCTTTTGTCACCTTCCTCCCTGAGCTGTTAGAGAAAGAGGCCTTCAACTTTGTCCCTTCCAGCCCCTTTGATTCCACTTAAAAATAACCCCATCAGTATTGACCACCAGATATTAAGGGGCTTTCAGCCCCTATCTTTGTATTCTTCATGTTCTTCATCAACTATAGGAATATCCTTTAGCCTTGTTTGCATCCACTTTTGATCTACCATTGAGTACTCTCTTACCCTACCTTACTAGAACAGCTATCAGTTTCCTCTGGTTTCTGGATCCTGCCCTTGAAGACAGGGTGAAATATTCCTTGTTCTAAACTACATATGGAACGCTCTGTAACCTGTCTGGTTAGTTGGTTGAACTTGCGAGGCCATAATGTCTTGATATTTTTCTGGCTAATATGATAACTCTTAATTGGGCATGTGATCAATCCCAAAATGTATGGAATGTTCTAGGCATCAGTAGATAGAACCCTATTGATTTCTGGGGAAATCAAAACCCCAAAAGAGGGGAAGTAGGGGACATGAGTGCCTTTTCTCTGTTTAGTAAAGCCACAGCTTCAAGCTCCTCTGCAATTGTCTGCAGATCAAAGAACTGGTTGATAGCAGAAGGCAATAAGGAGTTCTATCTCACCTCTGCCCATTCTCCCAAGAGCTGACTATATAGGGAAGGGGCAATGGTGCTGCACACCCAATTGCTGGCATGGGTATTGAGAATTGGGGGGGGTGGGGGGTGTTGGTGGGCACAACACATGGTGAGGGGAGAATGGGGTTCACAATAGTTCCCAGGCATCAGGGAGAGAACATGGGAGTTGCAGGGACTTGTGCGATAGAGAGAAATGGGAGGATGGCACTCCAAGGAGGATGGCGGGATGCAAGGAGCCCTGATGTGTACAGGAAAGAAGTTAAGTGTTAAACTTCTCCCCAGTAGATATTATTTCATAATAGCAGGAAATAAGCCAGCTCTTCAATAGGAAGTGGAGACTAGTCAGACATGTTTGTGTGGTACACTTACATTTTTTTTTTAAAGGTGAGTCTTGGCCTCTTTATAGAAGTTCCTCCAATTAATCTTTCTAATGTTGCTTTAACACAAACCATGCTAGAACATAATTTGTTTCAGATCAAGGTTAAAATGAAAACTAAATTGTTAAAGTTCTTGATACAGTAAGGATGTGTGTACTCTAAATACTCATGTCCCCCCCCCCACCACAATAGTCTAAACATATAATACATTTTATTCCTGTAATACACTGTAGTGATGAAAGTAGTATAAATGTGTGGATAAAAGGCCAGTCATATGGCAGCTAGGCGTTCACTGTGCAATCCTCCTAAACAAAAGTGTGTTTTGGTGATATTTACATGCAAAAATTGTTTTGTTTCAGTGCGAGGATGTCGTCCTGGCAAGATCGTGCAGATGACAGAAGCAGAAGTTCGGGGCTTGTGCATAAAATCGCGAGAAATCTTTCTTAGCCAGCCTATTCTCCTGGAACTGGAGGCACCCCTGAAAATTTGTGGTATGTAAATTAGGTATATCTTGTCTTATATCTCTAGTTGTATACTTCAAAATTGGCATTTTATTGGGGATGGTGGAAACATAATAAATTGAAGATGGTTTTGTGGTGGTTTTGCATCTTTGTCTGAGTGACATGCCAAATGGCCTTGGGTAATATGGATAGCAAAAACGGCTGTCTTCACTAGCTAGATAAGAAATTACGTTGATTGAATACTGAAGAGCTTATTGACAGTTGGTAGAGCATTTACTCTGAAAGACTGTCAGCATTTAGGGTGGAGTGTGGTTAAATCTAACCTTCTGTAGTGAAAATTGTGTGGCTCCACACCTAGAGGAGGAGAGCCACTAGGCTGGGGTGTTGATCTAATTTCAAGGGTACTTCTGTAAATTGTGAGTCACATTAAAACACAGAATAAACACTTATATCATAATACTAGAACATGTTCGTTTCAAAATATATGCAAAATGCAAAGTCTTTTAACCAACATTCATTGCCACATTTAATTAATTCAGTTGTATTCTCAGAATGGATTCCCATTCACTTCAAGCAATTTAAATGAAATTTTAAAATTCCCTGTCTTATGTAATTACACTGGATGTGTGTTTTTAAACCAGTTTGATTTTGTTCTACGTAATGAACTCTTCAAGCTTTGTAGAAGACTTTGACAGGTCCTTTCAGATAAATGTTGGTAAACCTAGAATCCACGTAATTCCTTATTTAACTCTTTATAAAATTAATGCTGGATATTTTCAAAAACAATACTTCAGTAATTATTTTTTTAAATGGGAGTCTTGCAGTAATTGTTGTACAAGCACAATATCGTTCCCAATGCTGGTTAGTAAACACTCCACAGTTTTTGTCAGCCTTTTACATAGGACGGAAGCATTGCATGTAATGAAAAGGCAGCATCATAGTATTGTTCAAATCCTGAATTTCTTGAATTAGGTATTCAATACTGAAGTGTCATGGTTCAAACTTGCTCATGTGTGTGCCCAAAGACTTTCATGGGCCATCCCATCCCTTAGATTAGACCAGTCATGCAGAAACCATCAACTTTCGTAATTTGTGCTATATGATTACAGGGGTTTCTCTAATTACCAATATCCTAATATTAATGGCAAACTCTTCTTAAATGGCTAGGTTTTTTCAAAGCATTTCCTGTTATACAGATCTTAAAACTGAAGCTTAATCTAGTTTTGCTGTTAAACCCTGTACTTCACTTGGTATGAACAATAAACTGAGTTTAAAAAAAAGCCAATGTGAAACTAATGAAATTATGTACGGGAATATTTTAAATCCAAACTGATTTTAATTGAAACAGAAGACACATTATGCTAGGCAAATCTGCACCCATGCCCCTTTAAACTAAATTTTGGATCTGATTCATCAGAGGATGTTCTATGTAGAAAATGATGAGGCAACAAATCTGAAGCTAAACTTTAGTAGTAACTTGCAGGAGAACATGAAATAAGCATTAGGATGTTTCTGATGTTTAGGGAGCTTGAGCCCTATGTATGGGGACTAAGAGAAGCTCTTGTACAGGTAGAAATAATTTTTAAACTAGTCTTAAATAAAACAATGTGCAGCTACACTAATGATCTGGCCTAGTAATTTAATTTTATCTCAAGACAAATCAAAGGAGCTACTATGGGATGAGATTTTATACTGTCAAATCAGATTAAAATGTAGAGCTAAATTAACTCATACGTTTGGGATTTATGTGGGTTACATAAGCCAATACCTTTCATATAACACACTTTCATTTTATGCCAGTTTTCTCTTTAAAAACAATGTAGTTCTTGTTCTGGCAGGCTTCAGATCTGACTTGCAGTTTAGCTCAAAACTTGTATCTATCAAGCATCTTGAACAGATTACTAAATGTGGAGTCATGGCCTACTTACAAAATGGTTTCTGCAAAATATTGTCCAGTTAGCCTCTTTCAACACTTGACTGTGGGTCTAATCAGTGATGAGCTGCCAACAGCTGAAGAACCGGTTCCTTCAGTCACTCTGGGTCTTCAGTGGCACTGAAGGACATGCTGCTGAAGACCCAGAGCGAGTGAAGGACCCGCCGCTGAAGTGTTGCCGAAGACCCAGAGCGCCGCCAGCGGAGTAAAAATTAAAAAGGGATTCTCAGGGGAGCCTCGCCAGCCGAGAGCTCAGGTGGGCTGGACAGGATGGTCCCGTGGGCCGGAATTTGCCCACACCTTTAACAACCGGTTCTAAACCGGCTTCAAAATTTAACAACCGGTTCACACAAACCAGTGCGAACCGGCTCCAGCTCACCACTGGGTCTAATTCCAAACAAAATATAATGAAACGTTATGCAAATATTTTATTGATTATCCATGTAATATGCTTAGTTGGTGACTGACAGTTAAGTTCCATATCCTTAGTTACGTTGTTAAATTAGGCTTATTGAAAGTATGGATAGAATATGTATACCCATTCACCTAATACTACTCTGCCCTAAATATTGGTCTTAAGGAGCGTTCTGCTCCAGTTTATGCCCTAGTGGCCTACAAACGTTGTCATCTTTGCAGCATCTTTGTGATCTTTGTCAGATGGTAGTTCTAGTTCAATATGCATCTAGGTATTTGTCTACAAGGTACCAGGCTGTAAAGGAAAACTTAAACAAACAAAATCCCTCTCTTCTTCTGTGACCATTGCCTTGTATATCTAAGGGAAAGACTAACTGTATCAGTATGCACTGTAGGAATTTGCTTACTTGGGCTTAACCATCTTTCTCTTTAAAGGAATCAGTAACTAAACTAGACACAAAGTCAAATAATAGAGTTTGTCTAGTATTATGACAGATCCAGGATAGCAAGTGTCCTCAAACACGAAATTGGCTTCTGAGCCCCTCTTCATACAAGCTACGTTACTTTCTCTGGAATAAACAGCATAACTGTTTAACCTAGTGAATTGTGTACAGCAATAGCTTTAACTCCATACGCTAGTTGTTTTAAACCAGTGGTCCACGGACTCCGCAGGGTCCACAGACTAAGATTTCCTCCATTTGAATTTTTTTAGGTATCCGCAAATGAAAAAAGGTTGAAAACCACTGCCATACACCAAGCTAATAAGCTTGTATTCTATTACATTTTTTTTCTTCAGTGGACCAGGGACATGGCATGAAATAAAAAATATAAATGACTATCTTTCTTGTAGTGCTTCTTGAACACTTTAAGAGGAATAGCCAGACTGGAACTCATTTGAGGTCCATCTAGCCTGTCTGACAATGACCAGTACCAGATTCTACATTTCACAAAAATCTCTGAAGGTGTGGGATAATCTGCCTCCTGCATTAGGTCTCATCCTTATCTGTTGTTGTTAGAGACTGGCTTAAACCCTGAAGCATAAGGTTTAATGTCCCTTTAAAGAAAAATTATAATTCTGGGACAATGTTCCCTTTTTTAATATCCATGTGCAGAATGAATTTTATTATGTGCATCACTATGGAGGTGATGTGTGGTGGGGGTAGGTCAGAGGGGTTTGGAGTGTACGAGGGGGCTCGGGGCTAGGGGAACAGGAATGAAGGTTTTGGGGTGCAGGAGGTGGCTCTTGGGTGTGTGGGGGTGGACCCAAGGGGTTTGGAGTATGAGAGGCGGCTCAGGGTGGGGATGCAGGTTCCGGGGTGGAGCCAGATATGAGGGGTTCAGGGTACAGGAGAGAGCTCTGGGCAGGGGTAGAGAGTTTGGATCGGGAGGGGGTGGGTGGGCTGTGGGAGGGAGTTTGGGTGTGGGAGGGGGCTCAGGGCTGGGATAGGGCATTGGGGTGCAGTCTCTGTGGTGGGGATAAGGGGTTTGGGGTGCAGGCAGGCCCTAGGTTGTGGCGGGAAGAGAGGACTCCCCCCAGCTCTCTCACTGCAGCAGTGAGATATCCCATCATGATTCCCATACCTATCTGATCATGTTGTGGATCACTCCATAAAATATTATATTCTCTACCTCTTACATTATCCACCTTCTCTGTTGCAATTAGTGTTCTGATGCATGAAAAAGGAAGATTCTAAAGAGATCGGTGTGGTTCTGAAGTCCTGTTAGCTTCTGCACTTTTTGGGGGAGGGATAGCTCAGTGGTTTGAGCATTGGCCTGCTAAATCCAGGGTTGTGAGTTCAATCCTTGAGGGGGCCATTTAGGAATCGGGGGCAAAAATTGGGGATTGGTCCTGCTTTGAGCAGGGGGTTGGACTAGATGACCTCCTGAGGTCCCTTCCAACCCTGATATTCTATGATTCTATAACTTAAAACAGAGAAGGCAAAAAGACATGGACCTAAGCATGTAGAGTATGGAGAGGAGCTTGGGCTTGTTTGTTCAAAAAGCCTCTGGAAACTGAGACTGGATTGCAGTTAGCAAGAAGCATCTTCGCTTGACCTCTGTAGGAGGTACTTCACCATTTTGCCAGCAGTCAAACTAGATCACATCGAAGTGTTCTACAAATCAGTTAAAACATAAATGGATCAAGAAGTGTAAACTAACACTCTTTAAATCAGTCCGTAGTATGCTTATGTGATGAATGCTGCAAATAGCAAGGGTACATAGCTATTTTAACAGTAGGTCTCAAAGGACTTTACAATGGGAGTATCATATTCCCATTTTACAGATGGGAAACTGAAGCATAGCAAGATGAAGAGACTTACCCAAGGTCACCCAGTAGACCAGTGGCAAAGCCAGGAATAGAACCACGGTCCAGTGATCTATCTTGTAAGCCACACTGCCTTCCTATACACAAGTTATTTTAGAGAATTCTTTAGTGTTTAAGTTTCTATTCTTCTTCCATCACACCCATCTACACAGTTATAGTTAGCCTGCCTCTGTGTGATATAGTATTCTGTGCCAACTAGTAACCAGAGAACTGTTGCACCATGCAGCCCGCCTATTTTTTTTGGAAGTGGCCCGTTGTGGACTATATGGTAAGTGGTATGTGAATCTGGCTGAATAATTTGTCAAATAATACTTATTGTAGCAGTTTTTAATTAACTACTTGCAAGTTTGCTGGATATCTTTTGTATAGGATATGATTTTCAAGAGTTCTGCACCATGTGGTATAGCAAATTACACGCGCGCACACAATTCCATGAAAGAAGGCACTTAGCCAAGCTACCTTGTCCAATGACATTGTATAATAGCTGTAATATTGCCGGGGTGACCAGCAGGTCAACTGTTATGACTTTGTAGGGTATAAAACAAATTTAGAATAGCTTAATGCAGCACCTGCCTCTATTGATTTGTCCAGTTTCTTTACTGATTGCTTTTGGGAGGAGAGCAGAGTGTGTGGTAGTTGGCATACAAACCTACAAGTTGGTTTGCTTTTTAAAAATAGTTAGACTTGCCACCTTCTACTGTGTATTAGTTGCATCAAGCCAGCTTTCTTCTGAATTTAAGTTTTTAAATTTGTACAAATAAACTAGAATTTCCCATCTTTTCTGGGGACTACTTAGGTAAATTGAAAGGAAGATTCTGTACCCTTCAGAATGTTTCCAGAACTGACGCTGCAATTCTCTGTAAATCTTGTGGGCAATTTCCATAGATTGAGTGCTTCCATTTTGGCTTTCTTTATCCTTTCTCAACAGACCATCTGAAAGATCTTGCCAGAATATCAGTCCGTCAACTGCCTCTCAATTCTTAACTGACCCTCTAAAATGAGTACTAATTCAATGTCTTGGTTTCAGTAAGATATTTATAATATTGTACTAATCTTTATTTCTTTGAATTTACCTTACTCAGGTGACATTCATGGGCAATATACAGATTTACTTCGATTGTTTGAGTATGGAGGATTCCCACCAGAAGCCAACTATCTTTTCCTGGGAGATTACGTAGACAGAGGCAAGCAGTCTCTGGAAACCATCTGCTTATTACTGGCATACAAAATCAAGTATCCAGAAAACTTCTTTCTCCTAAGAGGAAACCATGAGTGTGCTAGCATTAATCGTATCTATGGATTCTATGATGAATGTAAGAAAACCTTCTAGTTCTCAAAAGTTGCTTCTATTTAACAATATATTGTAGGAGGAGAAAGTAGATTATTTTTAACCAAATAATGACTGTTTTTCCTTGCAAGAATTTATCAAAGCAGTCTGTAGGAAAAGCTTTCCATAAATTATTTTGAAACATACCTTATGTCTCTTAATACTTAGTTTTACATGTGTGTTTTTACTTGAAGTAAACTTACTGTGAAATGCCTTAACAGGTGATCATCTTCACAGGTTTTGTGAAACTTGAATAGTTCAGCTTTCAGACTTTACCTACATCTTTGTGCAGGGTATAATACACATTGTAGGTTGGCTGTATAATTCCTTTCCTAATAGACTATTCTGTTCCTGCAGGCAAACGGCGATTTAATATTAAACTTTGGAAGACATTCACAGACTGCTTTAACTGTCTGCCTATTGCAGCCATTGTGGATGAGAAGATCTTCTGCTGTCATGGAGGTAAGATAATTACTTCAATCTGACGGTGAATGTAGTTATATTTTTCCTATCCATTGCATAATTAGCATAAATTTCCAGCCCAGGATCAGACTAAAACATTGTCCTATGTTTCATACAATAGCAATTAAATTATTATTGAGAGTAACTTTAATGGCACCATTAAGATAACTGTGGCTTATTCCTGTTTGGATCTTATCATCCTCACTCTGTGTTCTCCCTTATTGTTGTGCTCAGGAACAGGATCTTTGCATTTATCTTCCAATATGCCTAAGTCCTTGTGCAAAATAACAGAAAAGACAGACCAAAAATTGCACGTTTCTTCTTCAGAATCAGTCTGAAATTTAATGTGAGGTCAGCTTTAAAGAATACTTACATGCTGATTCCCTCCTCCCACCCCCAAAGAATTGCATAATAAATAGTCCAATTGTGGGATAAGCAACTTGTTTGCCTCTGTATTTGACAAGTTTGTACAGTTTTTTGTTTTCCCCCCCTGCTCCTGTGTCCAGTCGTATGGACCAGTGTATTTTTCTCACCTATGTGAACATTCAATGGCTTACAAGGCTTTTTCTCCCTGCTTATATCCATTCCCTCCACAGCTAGCTTCTTTGCTTTCTTCACTTTTTCTCACTGGATCCTAGGCAGAATGTAACATATTTACCTCCTTGTAGAATGATCAGCCATCCAAATGAGCACAGCCACGCCTGTAGTGTTTTGTGCCCAAACTGCTCCAGCTATGGGCGTCATGGTGCTGCAGTTATGCCTCCTGTACCTCCCTCAAGACTGACTGGAGCAGGCCCAGGCTCTAAATTTCCTTCTGCTTTCTTGGTGAACAGGAATGCTTCTTACAGCAAGGCAGTGATAACAAAGTAGGAGGCTTTGGCTCAGTTTTGCCTCAAGATTCAGGGAGTGAGCGTAGCCCCTGTTTTGTCCAACAACTGGAGGCTGCCTAAATTGGAGCTCAGACTTCCATTTTCCCAATCCAATGTGGGGCATGGGACCCGCAGCCTTTTGCAAGAGCTGCTGAGCAGTTGTCCAATCCTGTTTCTTAAGCACTTCCCCCCCCTTCTTGGGTCAGTAGCATCTCAAAAGAGCCGTCGCTCTACTCCCACCTGGCTTTTAATGCCTTTGCTTACTTCAAGTCTCTACCCTTCTTCCCCCGATGGTGCAGAATAATAAAATGCTGCTGGACTGCAGCCATGGCACATCACAGCTGTTGGTGCTCCAGCCCTCTTCTAATAAGGATTAATTTCTCTTTGCAGAAGCTGAAGACTCTGGCAACCTCCATAACTTTTGTTTCCCCTCACAAGAGCAGTAGGGGGATATTACTTATAGACCCTAACTCAAAAATATGGGTCTGTCATAAATATAAAGGGAAGGGTAAACCCCTTTAAAATCCCTCCTGGCCAGAGGAAAAATCCTCTCACCTGTAAAGGGTTAAGAAGCTAAAGGTAACCTCGCTGACACCTGACCAAAATGACCAATGAGGAGACAAGATACTTACTTTCAAAAGCTGGGAGGAGGGAGAAAAACAAAGGGTCTGCGTCTGTCTGTGTGATGCTTTTGCTGGGGACAGAACAGGAATGGAGTCTTAGAATTTAGTAAGTAATCTAGCTAGGTATGTGTTAGATTATGATTTCTTTAAATGGCTGAGAAAATAGCTGTGCTGAATAGAATGAATATTCCTGTCTGTGTCTTTTTTTTGTAACTTAAGGTTTTGCCTAGAGGGATTCTCTGTTTTGAATCTAATAACCCTGTAAGGTATTTACCATCCTGATTTTACAGGTGATTCTTTTTTACTTCTATTAAAAGTCGTCATCTTCAAAAAAAAAAAAAAAAAAAAATCAAAATCCTAAAAAACCCAAAAACTAACACTTTTTTGTCTTCATGCAGCTAGGTAGAAATCTCCTCTAGTTGCTCTTCAGTCTGTGAAGACTTGTGAATTTCCCTGCAGGAGGTTAACTACTCTGCCTTTAGGAAGAGAAACTGCAGCTCCCAAAGACAATTCCCTTTTGTCTCTGCTCTGGCCCCAAAGCAAAGCAAAATAAAAAAAACTTCCAACTATTGCCAGTTGGAGACCTGCTTTCTAGCAGCACAAAGGATTTTAAAAATTTCCTTTTAAAATCTGTTTTTCTGGATCAAAAAATCTCAGATTGATCTCAATGATTTCAAGTTAATCCCACCGCTCTGCCACCATGTCAAGGTTCCTTCCCCACTCTGAACTCTAGGGTACAGATGTGGGGACCTGCCTGAAAACCTCCTAAGCTTACTTTTACCAGCTTAGGTTAAAACTTTCCCAAGGTACAAACTATTTTACCCTTTGCCCTTGGACTTCCACTGCCACCACCAAATTTTATCTGGGTTCCTGAGAAACCGTTGTTTGGAAACATCTTTCCCCCCAAAATCCTCCCAACCCTTGCACCCCACTTCCTGGGGAAGGTTTGGTAAAAATCCTCACCAATTTGCATAGGTGACCACAGACCGAAACCCTTGGATCTTAGAACAATGAAAAAGCATTCAGTTTCCTTACAAGAAGACTTTTAATAGAAGTAAAAAAGAATCACCTCTGTAAAATCAGGATGGTAAATATCTTACAGGGTAATTAGATTCAAAACATAGAGAATCCCTCTAGGCAAAACCTTAAGTTACAAAAAAGACACACAGACAGGAATATTCATTCTATTCAGCACAGCTATTTTCTCAGCCATTTAAAGAAATCATAATCTAACACATACCTAGCTAGATTACTTACTAAGTTCTAAGACTCCATTCCTGTTCTGTCCCCAGCAAAAGCATCACACAGCCAGATGCAGACCCTTTGTTTTTCTCCCTCCTCCCAGCTTTTGAAAGTAAGTATCTTGTCTCCTCATTGGTCATTTTGGTCAGGTGCCAGCGAGGTTACTTTTAGCTTCTTAACCCTTTACAGGTGAGAGGATTTTTCCTCTGGCCAGGAGGGATTTTAAAGGGATTTACCCTTCCCTTTATATTTATGACAGGGCCCTAACTCAAAAATATGCCAAAAGGGTAGTAAGGAATGCTTTCTGTGGGAGTTCACTCTAACTACTGTCCTTAGTGGATCAGCTCCATATGCTTTACCTTCCCTCTGCTGCTCCCCTCCTTCGTCCTGTGATTATTCTTTCCAGAACCAGACAGTAAATGTAAATCAGGGTTGAAAAGGCAAAAACTCTGAAAGGTCCAGGGTCTGCCCCTAAGAGAAAGCCAAAGGCATTTGATAAGGAAAAGAACGTGGATTTTTTTTTTTAATTCTGATGACCTGATTAATAAGCAAATTAGTAGAGTCCAATGCCTTAGTATGATTTGCCCTTGAAGGGGATTGTCAGGACAAAGATTCCAAGGGGTTTGAAAGGATGTGGCTTTGTCTCCATTGGGGATTTCAGCCAGCAGGGTAACTGCACTAGTGTAAATATCTGGTATAGACAGGCAAGCAGCACTCATAAGTTGCAGTTTTGCTTCTACTTGAAACTGAGGTAAATAGTGCTATTTGTCTCTACACTTGGAGTTTATACTAAGTATAGGGACAAATCCCCCATATAGACAAGTCCTGCAAACATTTCCCTTCTCCAAGAAGTTGGCCAAGATATACTTGGAGAAATCCAGAATTGTCTGTTCTCCACAACTCCAGGCTGTACATTTCCACAGTCTCCCACTGGTACTGCAGAAAAGTGATGGTCCTCACAAAGATTGGCCAAGTGGTCACAGAGTCTGTGGAGAGTCTTCCATCCCATTAGCCTTTTAACTTACCCCTATCATGGATATGGAAGACAGAATCTGGACTCCATCTTGAGGAAATATCATGAATTAGGACATCTATAAGTCCAGAAGGGACTATTAAATCATCTGTCTTACCTTTATAACACAGACTACAGTACTTGACCCAGTATACAGCCTGATAACTTGTTTGACTAAGGTATTCCTTTCTAAAAGATGCTTAAAGACTCAATGGGGATTCCACCACTCGGTAGTTTGTTTCAATGGCTAGTCACCCTCATTGTTAGAAACGAGACAAAATTTTTAACTTGATTTTGTCTGACTTCAGCTTCCAGACATTGGTTCCTCTTATGCCTTTTTCTGTTAGCTCAAAGATCCCAGTAGTATAGAATCATAGAATATCAGGGTTGGAAGGGACCACAGGAGGTCATCTAGTCCAACCCCCTGCTCAAAGCAGGACTGATCCCCAATTAAATCATCCCAGCCAGGGCTTTGTCAAACCTGACCTTAAAAACTTCTAAGGAAGGAGATTCCACCAGCTCCCTAGGTACCGCATTCCAGTGTTTCTCCACCCTCCTAGTGAAAATTTTTTTCCTAATATCCAACCTAAACCTCCCCCACTGCAACTTGAGACCATTACTCCTTGTCCTGTCATCAGCTACCACTGAGAACAGTCTAGAGCCATCCTCTTTGAAACCCCCTTTAAACAGTTGAAAGCAGCTATCAAATCCCCCCTCATTCTTCTCTTCTGCAGACTAAACAATCCCAGTTCCCTCAGCCTCTCCTCATAACTCGTGTTCCAGTCCCCTAATCATTTTTGTTGCCCTCTGCTGGACGTTTTCCAATTTTTCCACATCTTTCTAGTGTGGGGCCCAAAACTGGACACGGTACTCCGGATGAGGCCTCACCAGTGTTGAATAGAGGGGAACGATCACGTCCCTCGATCTGCTGGCAATGCCCCTACTTATACATCCCAAAATGCCATTGGTCTTCTTAGCAACAAGGGCACACTGTTGACTCATATCCAGCTTCTCGTCCACTGTAACCCCTGTGTCCTTTTCTGCAGAACTGCTGCCGAGCCATTCGGTCCCTAGTCTATAGCGGTGCACTGGATTCTTCCGTCCTAAGTGCAGGACTCTGCACTTGTCCTTGTTGAACCTCATCAGATTTCTTTTAGCCCAATCCTCCAATTTGTCTAGGGCCCTCTGTATCCTATCCCTACCCTCCAGCGTATCTACCTCTCCTCCCAGTTTAGTGTCACATCTGCAAACTTGCTGAGGGTGCAATCAACACCGTCCTCCAGATCATTTATGAAGATATTGAACAAAACTGGCCCCAGGACCGACCCTTGGCATGCTCCACTTGAAACCGGTTGCCAACTAGACATGGAGCCATTGATCACTACCTGTTGAGCCCAACAATCTAACCAGCTTTCTATCCACCTTATAGTCCATTCATCCAGCCCATACTTCTTTAACTTGCTGGCAAGAATGCTGTGGGAAACAGTGTCAAAAGCTTTGCTAAAGTCAAGGAACAACACGTCCACTGCTTTCCCTTCATCCACAGAGCCAGTTATCTCGTCATAGAAGGCAATTAGATGAGTCAAGCATGACTTGCCCTTGGTGAATCCATGCTGACTGTTCCTGATCAGGTTTCAGAGTAACAGCCGTGTTAGTCTGTATTCGCAAAAAGAAAAGGAGTACTTGTGGCACCTTAGAGACTAACCAATTTATTTGAGCATGAGCTTTCGTGAGCTACTCCTCTCCTCTAAGTGCTTCAGAATTGATTCCTTGAGGACCTGCTCCATGATTTTTCCAGGGACTGAGGTGAGGCTGACTGGCCTGTAGTTCCCAGGATCCTCCTCCTTCCCTTTTTTAAAGATGGGCACTACATTAGCCTTTTTCCAGTCGTCCGGGACTTCCCCCGATCGCCATGAGTTTTCAAAGATAATGGCCAATGGCTCTGCAACCACATCCACCAACTCCTTTAGCACTCTCGGATGCAACGCATCTGGCCCCATGGACTTGTGCACGTCCAGCTTTTCTAAATAGTCCTGAACCACTTCTTTCTCCACAGAGGGCTGGTCACCTCCTCCACATGCTGTGCTGCCCAGTGTAGCAGTCTGGGAGCTGACCTTGTTCGTGAAGACAGAGGCAAAAAAAGCATTGAGTACGTTAGCTTTTTCCACATCCTCTGTCACTAGGTTGCCTCCCCCATTCAGTAAGGGGCCCACACTTTCCTTGACTTTCTTCTTGTTGCTAACATACCTGAAGAAACCCTTCTTGTTACTCTTAACATCTCTTGCTAGCTGCAACTCCAGGTGTGATTTGGCCTTCCTGATTTCACTCCTGCAAGCCCGAGCAATATTTTTATACTCATCCCTGGTCATTTGTCCAATCTTCCACTTCTTGTAAGCTTCTTTTTTGTGTTTAAGATCAGCAAGGATTTCACTGTTAAGCCAAGCTGATCGCCTACCATATTTACTATTCTTTCTATACGTTGGGATGGCTTGTCCCTGTAACCTCAATAAGGATTCTTTAAAATAGTAACTGGTGTTTTTTTCCCCCATAAAGGTACTTAATACCATAAACAAGTCACCTCTTGATCTTTTTGATAAGTTTAATAGACTTGAGCGCCTTAAGGCTCACTGTAAGGCCATTTTCCCAGTCTTCTAATAATTTTGTTGTGGTGCTTCTCTGTACCCCATCCAGTTAAACATCTTTTTTTTTTAAAGTGGATACCAGAACTGTACACAGTAATCCAGGATGTCTCCTCAGTGCCATGTGGAGGTGAAATCACCTCACTGTTTCTACTCAGTACTGATAATACATCCAAGGATCACATTAGCCCTTGCCATAGCATCATACTGGGAGATCATGTGGTCTTGTGCCTGTCTTTTGAGTCCCCATAATCTTCTTCAGATTCACTGCCTTCCTGAATACAGTTCTCCATTCTGTAGGTATAACGTGAATTCCTTGTTCCTAGATGTATGGCCTTGTAGTTGGCTCTAATAAATCTTAGTGTTTCTGTGTGTTCCTCACTGCTGATTATCTGTTGTCGTATAAGACTCTTAGAAGCTCATTTTTTGCCTGCCTAGAAAGTTAAATTAGACCTCTTTCTCCTTGCGAACCAACTTGGGATACGTGTCCTGGTAATGACAAGGCAACACTGACTGTTACCCATGGCCTTAGCCAGAGGAACGTGACTTATGACCCTATCCTGGTAGGGGCATCACCTCTTCAGAAAAAGTGTGGACCAAACCTTGAAAGTCCTGGCTGATTTCCAGATGTTGCTTCCTCGAGACTAGCCCCGAAAGCCTGACAGCACCTTACCGAAATCTGCTAGGAATGGAGTGTCCTCTTGAAGGTCCCCTGAAGGATTTCATTCAGGTTTCAATATTCCAGATGCCCCATATTAACTTTTAAGCTAATAGGATCCACAGATCTCAAAGGGCTGCTGAGCCAGTACCTATCTTGCTCTAGAGGCTCCTTTGTTAGAGGGAATGAGAGGAAAGTGCTTCAGTCTGCAGTGGGTCCTGTCCATAATAGCTATATATTAATTTTCTCCACTTCATCTGGCTCAGTCCCTTCTTATCTTCACATTCTCCTGTCAATCTCCCAATAAAAAGCCACCAGAAGCATACTTTCTCTGATTGCCGTTAAGGCCGCGTGCATAGCTTTTCAACAAAAAACAAGAAGAGAATTCTGTAGTTATGGCCTAAAAGGTTCTCAAAAGTTCATTTCCAGATCATCCTAGCTAGATGGATAAAGGCCCCCTCAACCTCACAGTAGCCATTGGGAATTACCTGCATGCACTCCAGCTGCATTCAGTGTTTGCTATAGCTGTGCGGAATGGTGGGGGCATTAGTTGGAACAGCTTGGTAGAGGGATGATTATGATATGAGATCTGAATTCCCCCTCTCCCCCCCCCCCCCCCGCACGTATGTGAAAAAGATCAAATGAAAGAGATGCATGTGTACCTTGAGGGATCCAGTATGCATAATTTCAGTGCTAAGTTGTGTAGGTTGTCCATAGCAGTGCACAGGGGTCATCTTGTGGTGCTGATTGTTAGCAATGAGGTGGGATATGAGAGCATCTGTATGGGTAATGGTGAAGGATTTATAAAATGTAATGAGCGGTTTGTTTCTAGTGTGTGGGTTCAGTGTTTGGGTGTGAACAGTACCTGTTCAGTACCGCTTGCCTGAAAACAAGTTTTTTGCCTTAGCAAAGAGAAGGTGTTACTCTCTTACAGATGTCAGTGCTTATCGCACACGGAATAGGCATATGTCTTCCAAGGTAGAGTGTGAGTATGTGTTCCTTTATCAACCACAGGTGTTCAGCTTCTGTCAGCCCAAAGTGGAATCTGCTAAAGACTTG
Source organism: Eretmochelys imbricata (assembly GCF_965152235.1). Taxonomy (NCBI): domain Eukaryota; kingdom Metazoa; phylum Chordata; order Testudines; family Cheloniidae; genus Eretmochelys; species Eretmochelys imbricata. The sequence continues at coordinate 154,512,912 of NC_135574.1, forward strand.
CATAACTTTCAATTAAAGCCCTTTTTCCTTTTTTAGCTCATGAAGCGTCCATTGCTTTAGTAGTAGAGTGGCTGAGTCTTGCTAGGGTAAGACAACTCAGCAGCTTTATATGCTGAAATACTGGGCTCTCTCTCCCGAGTTGGGGAGCCCTTGCACACTGCTACTTGGCATTGGTCCAGGTTGTTAAATGAGTAGAAGCAGATTTCACTACCTATAATACAGATTTTTTTTCAGTGAAATCTTCAGGTTCTCCCAGCATTTTATTTTGATCCTGAGAATTACTAGCTTTTTAAAAAGCTACTCTCTGGGATCGTCTAATTTTTCATAAGTGTGTATGCCAACAGTGAATCCAAATGAAAGAGTAGAAGCAAGCCTGTAGAGCAGGGGTGGACAAACTTTTTGGCCTGAGGGCCACATCGGGGTTGCAAAACTATATGGAGGGCCAGGTAGGGAAGGCTGTGCCTTCCCAAACAGTCTGGTCCCCACCCCCTGACTGCCCCTCAGAACCCCTGACCCATCCAACCCCCACTGCTCCTTGTCCCCTGACCGCCACCTTCCAGGGACCCCACCCCCCCGGACTCCACCTCCATCCATCTCCTATGTCCCCTGACTGCCCTGACCCCTATCCATACCCCTCGCCCCCTGACAGGCCCCCCAGGACTCCACCCTCTATCTAACCCCCCTATTCCCCATCCCCTGACCAAGTGTCCCCTGACTATTGGGATCCCCTGCCCCTTATCCAACCCCCACCCCCATACCATGCTGCTGAGAGTGGCAGGAGCTTGCAGGTGTGCGGTCTGTATGGAGCCAGCCACGCCACCCAGAGTGCTGGCGGCGCAGTGAGCTGAGGCTGCGAGGGAGGGGGGAACAGCAGGGGAGGGGCCAGGGGCTAGCCTCCCCAGTCAGGGGCTCAAGGGCCAGGCAGGGCTGTCCCGCAGGCCAGATGTGGCCCATGGGCTGTACTTTACCCACCTCTGCTGTAGAGGGAGTGCATCTGGGCAGAGTGATAAATTTGGAAGCTGGTCGCTTATGACTCTGCCTAGCAAGTTTGAACAACAGAAGGAAAACCATTGGTTCAGGTTGTTGAATGCATTGTCAAAGAACCTTGATTTACAGGTATGGAATCTCTTCCAAATAGTTTAGGTATGATACTTAAAAGCTTCTTAAAACAGCATATAATTGAAGGTTTTTGCTAATCCCTTTAGGGGAGATAGCTACTCCAGATGACAAGATTTACTCTCCATAGAAATATTTTATAAATTGCATTGATACAGAAATATCATAATTTCTCTGTGAACTAGAATTCATAAGATGTGCAGAAATATTTCCCAAATCATGACACAGATAGCAGTTAAACTCAGGTAATAGGCAGTAACCAGTGAGGTGGTGGTAGGGGTATGTGGCTTGTGCAGACCCTGTTACTGTTGACCTTAGACTAAAAAAAAAAAACAAAAACTTAAGAGCTTGAAGTTCTGCATGTATTGTACTTGGGAACAGGGGCCCATGAGAGAATCCTGGAAGGTGATTTACTTCTGGAAGACAAATATAAGGTGTAAAGATGCTTCCCTTATAAACATAATTGCGGATTTAAAAACACATCTATTTTCTCTTTAAAAAGTAAGAAGACCCCAAATTCTGTGTACTGTTTAAAGGGTATTCTAAGAAACTTGACTAATCCAATAACTTTAAAAACAAATGCCCCTTAAGAGGGCCCCTTTAAGACTTGTAACACTTCTGGAGAGAAGCAAAAGTATTACACTATTAAAGCTGATTTGCAGATATGAAAAGCTTAGCAAAATGTCCTGAATACTTCAAAATAACAAGCAGCTCAGGGTGGCACTTAGCACATTTGAATGGTAAACCTTGCCCTCTCTTCTCCTCCCCATCCCCTCCAAACTGCTTTTCAGGTCCCCGAAGCTATGGATTGTCAGCACCTACTCATGATGTTTGAGTCTGTGTGTACTGTACTGGTAATAACACAAACCTGCTGGAACTCGGAGCCAGCTTATAGGAGTATGGTATGTGCCTTTTTTACTATATTGCGTATTTTTGCATAGTTTATTTTTAAAACCTTGCCCTCTGGGATATACAATAAAAACTTTGCAAAACCGCATGACATAGTAAACAAAAGGCACCTCAGACTTCTCCAATTAGGCAGCATGCTGAAATCTTGATTTCACACCCTTGTTCCTTTTCTGCTTAGACTTCTGTAGTCCTCTTCTCTTTGCCCCGCCCACATCTGATTATATAAACCAAATCTCCTCTGCTACAGTCTCTCCAATATGTTGCTGCTGAAATTATCTTCTGTCACTGACTCAGATGTTCCCCTCTTTGAATCCCTTCACTGGCTTTTTGACTGCACATGAAATTCAAGTGTCTCATCCTTGCTTTTAGGGTCTTCCATAGCTCTGTACTCACTTCTTCATTTTACCCTGTCTTTTTGCTTAAATTTAGCCTAGCTCTTAACCATCCCCAGTTTCCTCCTTTCACTCTTTTTTTCTTTGGGTCCTCTTCCATGCTGCTCGTTGCTTCACTCTTCTCCTCATGAGTGAAAGGGCTTTGCTGCTTCAGAGTCTTTCTTAAAGCCACTCTTTCAGGAGGCCTTCCAGTGATAACTGCTGTTCACCTTCTGCACTGCTAATTTCATATGGTCACCATGTCTATTGCCAGAATAGTTTGTCTGCCTGAATTAGATTTTCATCTCTTGAGGGAGGAAGCAAGATCTTCATGTGTAACACAAAGCACAGAAGTGGTGTTTCAATGGTGGGAATTCTGTGATTGGTGTGATACTGCTCAGCATAGCGTTGGGGCTTCCTGTGAGGGGAAGCATCAATATGGAAATGGTAAAAGATGACTTGAGAATACCTGTGGAGAGCCATGGGTTAAATTCCTAATTTGCAGAGTACCCCTTGTGCCCTCTTTATCGTATGATTCTATATGGGATTCAGATTTTTACTCAAGGAAAAAGTGCGACAGCCAGCAGGGCTTTCTCAGTGCTCTTCTTACTATTTATAATGTTCTTCCCTTTTTGATTCACCAGTGCTTGGATTTGATGAGGACAATCAGGCCCCTTAAGTTCCATGTTTTGATCTTGCTTTGGCTTAGACTGAACATGCACCTGTATAATCCTTTTAGTGCATTTAAATTTATAAAAACACTTGTCTCTATCTTGCTACCAGCAAATGGCTGCATCAGAGGACCAGGCTTGTAACTGTTGCCATGTCACAGGTTGCAGTCTGGAAACTACACTGTTGGATAAAGATGGTAAACTCTTAATGCACAAGGTATTGAAGTTTACAAGTTATCATTGTAGTGGAGCAGTTTGACAGTAGCTTTTCTAATTTGTATTAAATCCAGATAGACTATCGATCTTAACCCTTGACCACTCTATTGCTCAGAATAGGAGGAGGTGGGATAAGAAGCAATCTCAGCTTCTTGCAAAAGTGATCTTTATTTGCAGATGTTCAAATTGTATTTCAGCATTTAAAAAAATCCTTGTGCTGCTATACGCTGCTATCTTCCACAATCTTCAACCCTGCATCCACTGGACTTACAACACTCTGCTGATCCAGGTAGCACACTTAGTTTTAAAGGCAATTTGTATTTGTTGATGGTGTTTTGAGTAGCTTTGGATGCTTTGAATATCTTTTTTTCCTAGGAGTCCACATTGACTAACCTCACATGACCCTGCCTTGTACCATATCGCACAATGATTTTGCTGGATAAGATTTACGAGACAAATCCAGAAGAGATTTTAAATTGATGTAACTTGCATGTCAGTAGGTCAAAAGAGGATTGTGGAAGGATAAGTAACTGACAGGAGGATGTCAATTAAAGCTGACTAGGGCCTACTTTTACATGACTGCTTCCTTCTTGATGTGTAGCTAACAGAAATTTAAACTTGTTTGGACCCAATTTCGAAGGTGTAATTTGCACCAGTTTACATATACCTCTTTCTTTATATTAAGCCAAAGAACCAGTTTATCTTAAATAACAGAAGATAAAACTGTCTTATTAAATGCTTGGAATATTGAACAAAAATAATCAGTCTTAAAATAGATTGAAAATTAGTATTCATAATAGAAGGCTCTTACTGACATAAAGGGGTGTTCTTGAATAATACAGCTGCCACCATCTGTCAACTCTGAAATTTCAAGTGAAGTCAAAATTTAAGTGACTTTTATAGTGAAAGATTCTTCCTGCCATGTGAACTCTTTAGAACATTGGACTGAGCAAAATAGACTTTCTTTTAATGTTAAGCCTATGTAAGGGAAAGGAGTTTTATTGTGTTACAGCTCCTAGGTTCTGTTCTCAGCTTTGTGACTGATTTATGTGGTTTTGGACAAATCACTTAAATTCTGTAGATGAAACAATCCTTTGAGGGTTTTTCAAGGCCCTTTCATCCATCTTAAGCCTTGCTGTGGGGCTGTGTTAAAGTAAAGCAGCCTTGTAGGTACTCTTCTAAATCCCTGCATGTCAAGGAGAATGCTTCCATGTCTGCACTGCTTAGGCTAGTGTGGAGAGGGACAGTGGGAATCACAAACTGTGGCTGTAGTGACCCTAAGGGCTTGTACACACTACCACTTATGTCCGTATAAGTTGTGTTACTCAGGTGTGTGAATAAGGAACCCCCTGAGTGGTGTAAGTAGGGTGGATTGATTTAAATCAAATTGAGTTAAATCACTATTCAGGAAGATTTGATTTAATCATGGATTTCTACATAAAAGTGCATTCTTGTCGGTTGTTATAACCGTAATACATATTCTTCACAACTCAGAGATAGATGTAGGTTTCATTTTTAGAAGGTACACTATATATGTTTTAAGTGATTTATTTTGAAAACTTTTCAGATTGGTTTTACAGCTATATCAGAAAACAAATGATTGGTTATTTCATTTACCAAAGGTGATTGAAGCAGATATTTATGAAGTCATTGGGAGGTGAACTATTTCCAATTCAACAGGTTAATCATTAATATTTGGAGGATTTTCTTGCCATGCTGTATTAGGGAGGAGAATATCACCAGACATTTAAATTGTTTTATTTAACTAAAACAACATTATGTATTCTGGATTTTTTTCTTCAACAACAAACACATAATATTTTAACAAAACAAGCATATGAATTTTTGAATTTAGTTAAACATTCAAATTTTTTAAAATCAGGTTTGTTTTTGTTAAGTGTTAACTAAAATGATTTAATTTTTGGGTTAAAAAACGAAAAAAAAAAAAAACTGTCAACCAGGTCAACATGAGAAACTTAAAATATTGACTTCTGCAGCTAACTCAGTCGTCTTCACCTTCATTTTCCTGTTCGTTCGTAATCTGGAAAAGAAAAACACAAGCTTTCCTGCTTTTTCAGGTCCCAAATAATTTCTCAATTTGGAATGAATTAGTCCAAAGGAAGAAAATATTCTTTCTACACTGGCAGAAGAAGCTACTGCTGTTCAAAGTGAGATAATCTCTTCAGCGGTGTCTGAATCCAAGTGCTTAAGTGATTTCTACCAGTTCACTGGTGTGACTTTCTTTAAAACATCAGCAAACATATATTTCTTGAATGGTTCTTATTCCCAAACTGGGTCTCTTTTATGACCTACTGCCATTATAGGTTTTCCCTTCTAGTGAGAATGGTATCGTAGATTTCAAATCAATGAAGGCTACACTCAGACCTCAAGACTTCTGGAATATGCTGCTCAGACAGTTTCACTTTTGTTTCTACTGCCTGTGCCTCCCTTCTCACATTTATCTCTAGACTTCTCCTTGTTCAGATCTATTCTGCCCAACAATCTTCTATTCACTGACATTTTTGAAACTTTGGGCTTTTAGAGAGGTAAGGGATTGACTCTCTGTACACAAATTTGCAGAGGGACAATAGGGTTGAGGCCTGTTTTTTCTCACATCTTTATTTATTTTATTTATAAACAACATGCTCGTTAACAGCAAAAATATCTCTGGAGACACAAATGCACAGTTTGAGAACTGCAAAACTAAGCATCTCTGATGGGATCTTCTAGACTGAGCACTGAGTCCTGGGGTAGATAGAAAGATTAATCTAAATAATCTATACAGAAGCCTGTGGAACCCCATAAGATTGGGTTCCTAATCCATGAACTATTAGAATTCATTTACAAAACTTTTCTTAAACATTACATGAATATATTCTCATACTATAGAATTTATAATCCCTATTCCATGATGAGATAAATTATAGCTCAAAGATATCTTAATTAAAACCATCTTTAGATAAGTTTTTTCCTCAAACATTTTATCAAAAAAATCAGATTTAAATTTAAAAAAAAAATACAACTAAAAAAAATCATTGATTTTTATCCACTCTGCTTGTAAGTTACGCTGACCTAAGCGCTGGTATGGACAGTTATTGCCTCTCTCAGAAGTGGTTTTATTATGGGAGAGCTCTCGCCTGTTGGCGTAGAGCATCTTCACCAGACACTGTAGCATTGCTGTAGTGTTTCTAGTGGAGACTAGCCTTCATATTCTGCACAAGTGGTGTGCTGCAGCTTTGCATCCTGACTATAGCATGAAGTATGCTGTTTAAGTTAGTTTTCTCAATGAACTTTGCTTCACCAGTTACTTGTGCCTTATGCAGATGAAATAAAGTTCACCTGCCTAAGTTTACCTGTTTGTGTAATGGGTATGAGACTGACTTATTTTGCAGTTCAAAGTTCCTTGAATGAGAAGGTGGCATACAAATAAATAAGTACTACAGCATAACCTCAGAGTTACAAACATCTGAGTTACAAACTGACAAGTCAACCACACACCTCATTTGAACCACAAGTACGCAATCAGGCAGCAGAGACAGAAAAAAGAAAATACTGCGTAGTACAGTATTACGTTTAATGTGTTAAATGTAAACTATTAAAATAAAGAGTTTAAAAAAAATTAGACACGGTAAGGAAATGTTTCTGTGCTTATTTCATTTAAATTAAGATGGCTTAAAAGCAGCATTTTTCTTCTGCATAAAGTTTCAAACCTCTGTCAATGTTCAGTTCTAAACTTTTAGAACAACAACTAACGGTTTGTTCAGACTTACAAATATTTCAGAGTTACGAACAACCTCTGTTCCTGGGGTGTTTGTAATTCTGAGGTTCTACCGTAGTCAGCCCATTAAGTGCTGTTACAGTCCTAATGCACAAACCAGTTGTCTTTTAAGTGGTGTCTAGAAACCTCCTGATTTTTTCACTTTATATTACAGTGAAAATGATGCATGCTCTATCACCTTGAGCCTCCAGTTACGCGTTTCCTGGTACCCTTTTAAAAGTAAAAATACAGGAAGCTTAGTTCATCTATTTTATATATTTACAGGACTGTCACCAGATCTCCAGTCAATGGAGCAGATTCGGAGAATTATGAGACCCACAGATGTTCCTGACACAGGTAAGCCATACACAATTTATTGTATCTTTATATGTATCTTGCTGTGATGCCAAAGCAAACTTACCAGTGGCATTAGAATATCAGAACCAATTTCTATTTATGCAGTTCAGAGTCCTGAAACAGTCTAATTGTGCTTTAATTGTAATCTTCAGTACCCTATTCCTGTTCCTACCTAAGATCCCAAGGCTTTCCTGGTGCATACTGTGAATTGTGCTTTTTGTTAACTGAGTACTTGTTTTGACAGAGCACCTGGGTGTTTGTTTTGCACCCTTTGGCTGCTGCTTGGCAGAATTACGAAGTTTGTATTCCTTGTTTAAGAGACTGGACTGTAGTGAATTATCCCAAATAAATAAAACAAGGCTTTCTAGAAAATCAATAGAATATGAAAGTGAAATGAGAAACTAAACTGAAAATACAGGTTCTCTCTCCCTAACCTTGGTTAAATAGGGCCCAAACATTTACAATTATTCAAAATCTATTGAAAATAACCCACATTTCTAGAGTTCTCTTGGTTTCTCAGGCCTCTGCTTCTCATCATAGCATCAGAGTTTAAATTAATCTCGGGTTAGTAGTTATCTCCATGCTGTGCAGGCTTGTCAGTTTTTTATAACCTCTACTGCTACTTTTCTGCTGCCAGATGTTGCGCTTGTCTGTATTAATGTTGTAGCCCTAAAGTTCACTTTTCCACTATCCTATTAATATTGCATAAATACATTTTATGGGGGGAGCAAATTGATCTGTCCTTTTTACCACTACAATAGCCACTTCTGTATCATTTTTATTGAAAACTGCCCCCTTCCCCAGAACTGTAGGAGATGGAATTAGTATTTTGTTCCCTAGTATCAAAGAAGATCCTTAGCCCTGCATAGGTGGTGTCTAGTAATGTATGATCTTGCTTTGAGTAGTTGGTTTGAAGTCAATTTGCGTGTTAAGGGAGGTCTTATGAGAGGGTTATCTTTTTCTATCAGTACACCATCTCCTTTAAGTCCAAGATTTTATTATAAAGCTCCTTTTTCACAGCTGACTTCAAATGTCAGTCTGTATTAATTTTATTGTGTCGATTTAGGAGTGGGTAGTGTCCTGTCCATCACCATAAGCAAAATATATTAGGGTGCAAGTTAATACCTATGTAATTTGCATCCAGATGCAGCATGAGGCAAGTAGTGAAGAACTTTCACAACACAAGTGTAAATTACAACACTAATTCATACCTAATTACAACACTAATTCATACTTGATTCATACTGAATCAGTCTCCTTACATTGTATTCTTTAACTGGATTTTTAAAAAAACATGAAAAGAAGAAATTTAAACTTCAGTACTTGGCTTCCATCAGAAAGAGGCTTAAAAAAGGAGGGGTTTTTAACCAACGTGTCTGGTGTCATTGCTAGAGCTAATCCATCTTAAGACTGCCTGCAGAATTATTTGATTCTAGTTCACAAGGACACTTTCTTCTGAAAATCTTGTACCTGCTCTTGTTGCAAACGACCCCCAAAACTACTGTAAGTGGAAGATTAAAGAAACACTTTTTTCTTTTCAGTTTACTTGGTGCATTTGACAGCACTTGTTCAGTTTCACTGTTCTGTTGCTGGGGCTGCCCTTGCCAAGCTGTAAGACAGTGTTGACCAGCAACAGTAAAATCAAAGCTGAAACTGAGGAGGTTGAAGAAAAATTATGTGAGTAGAGAGCGAGAAAAAGGAGGGTTGGTCTTCGAAGCATCAACAGGGAAAATCTACTTAAATTCCCCCCTTGCCTCCAAAAAAAAAAAAAAAAAAAAAAAAAATTATTTCAAGATATCTCTGAAAAGTGTGGTAGATTCCTAATAACTTCTTTAAATCATGACCGGCTGTTTCTCCAATCTAGTTCAGTCACAAATTATTGGGCTTGATGCAGGAAGCATTGGGAAAGATTCTGTAGTCTGTTGGTAGGAGGTTAGACTAGATTATTATAGTCCCTTCTAGCATTAAATTTTATCTTCACAAAAGCCTATGAAATTGAATTTTAACATAAAGTTGCACACCTTTAAGTTGGCAATATTGTGGGGCTCTGGCTGTTAAGTCTTTTTTCCCTGCGGCCTACCTCTATACTCCTGTCTTCAGTAATTTTAAATAGTATTTTCACCTTCATACACTTGATGTGATAAAACTGAAGTGGCTGGTGTAGTCTGACTATGAATTGAGTGTTTGGTAATCAGAATGGTCATCGGAAAATTACCACTGTGCTTTCCTATTCCAATGTCTTCAGAATTACGTGTGTTAATTTTATTAATGAGTATACTAAGATTCAGTCTATATGCTGTTTTCATGCTGTTGGGAGATCATGTTAGCATACCATTAAACATACAGTGTGGTAGTACGATTTAGTCTTAATTGTATAGATGAAACCAAAATATGTTGTGGAGTTTTGTTATAGCACTGTAAATATCATGGGCCATGTTCATCTAACATATTCATGACACTTGTGTGGAGTCATAAAGGAAAGGTCATATGATCCCCTTCATCAGGGGACAAGTGCAGCCCAAAAAGTGAGAGCTCCAGAGTACTTTCTGTTAGCATGTTCCTATAGAAAGCTTGGTAGAGAGAACCATCAGGGAGGGCAGTGATGCCACCTTCTGCCCCCTCTCAAGGTACGTCCAAACCTAGAATTGAGGGTCTCAATCTCTTGCAGGTTCTTTAATATTTTAAAATAGAGTACTAACCAAAAAGCAAGCTTTCCTGGTAGATACAAATTGCTGAATGCAGGCAGTACATTTTAGTATTTCAGGTGGACTAGATGTTTCCATGCAGTCTCTAGCTGTACCTTGTGTTTTGGATGACCTGTCAAAATAGACAAGTAAACTTTAATGTCTGTACTTTATTTGGTGGGGATGGGACAAGTTAGGACAGAGCACAGTGACTGTGAAAAGAAATTGAAGACACCTTCATGGAAGATTATTAAACACTTACAGAAACTCTTTCAGACTCGTCCTCCTTTTTCTGGTTTGTTTGTACTGTAAAACAGTTTTGTTGTGTTTTCTTCATACAGCTGTTATCTATCTAAGGGTACATCTACACTGGAATAAAAGACCCATGGCATGGCTGCTTTGGCCTGGGTCAGCTGACTTGGGCTCGGGCTGCAGGACTAAAAATTGTTTTGGAGATGTTCGGGCTTGGTCTGGAACCTGGCTCTGGAACGCTCCCCCCTCACAGTGTCCCAGAGCTTGGGCTCCAGCCTGAGTCTGAAAATCTGTACAGCAATTTTACAGCCCTGTGATCCCAAGTCAGGCCAGCCACAGATGTTTAATTTCTGTGTAGATGTACCCTAAAAGCTCTAGTTAAAATGACAAATGTTAGACTTTCAGATTTGTCTATTTAGTTACATTTCAAGCAGGCAAGAATTGTTAAAGCCACTGTTTAGAAGTACAGAATGAAAAGCGAATGGCTTACACACAGTGTGTGTCTACACAAGAGCCGGAAGGTATAAATTACAGCTTGAGGAGACATCTGATTGATGCTAGTGCTCTAAAAAAATAGAAGTGTGTCTGTGGTAGCATGAGTGATGGGAGAGGCTAATCACCCTGCATATAGTCCTATCTGAGACCTGTATGGCTCCTCAAATAGGAATTGACATTTTCCAGCTCTAGTGTAGACAACCTCAGATTTCAAAATGGTAAATGGGTTCTATGAAAAGTAGTACACCACAAAACTAGTGTTTGGGGGCGGGGGGGAGGGGGTAAACAAATTGACTGAATCAGTATACCAAAATTTTGCCTCATAACATTTTATGGCAAAGTTGCATACCTGAAAAGGGTTTTGTCTGGGAAGAAATGAAGTAACTTTATTTTGGCAGAGTGAATAACTATTATGGGCACCAAACTGGAGTGCTGAATGCAGAACAAAAGGAAGAAGTGTGAACTGTTTTCTTTATAAATACAATGTTTTTTGGTATAAGATTAGTAGATTTATGAAGTAACATCCACACAAATAAGCTCATATGGCAAATTTTCAGCTTTAAAGTGTACAGTAGCATCACTTGCTTCAATCTAGATAAGACACTGAGCAGTAACTGATCATTTTAATACTGTCAATAGCTAGATTTATTTTACTTAAGTGTGTTTTTCTATAACAGAAGACTAGCGCATTTTCATATTTGTAATTGAGTACCTACCTAGAATACCTGATTCACTTAATCCTACTATGTAGTTTTACTGTAACTACACTTGAAGCCTGACTATAAATGGAGGAGGTTTAAGAAGTTAAACATGTAAATTGAAATTATACATCTAGAGTCAAATGCTCTTGTGGAACTCTCTGAAAAACTAATTGGGGCCTGGATGTAACCCATTTGACTGCAGCAATTTGTAACTAGGAGTACTAAAGTGGTGGTCTTGACTAGATACTATACAGCGTAATTAGATACATTTCTTGGTTTTTAGAGGTTTTGAGTCAATGATTCACAAAGATGAAATCCTTTTGACACTTCATATCAAAGAACGTACTTGCCAGCATGACTGCTGTACTACAGTATTGTGGAGAGCCATCTGAGACTCTAGTTCAGAGACTGAACATTGATCTGTGGACCCCAATCAGAGTTGGTTGCTGCTCTGCAATTATGGATGTATAGCAGTACTCAAGAACTGCTCAGATAATCACAGTAAATGTGCTAGATCTTACTATGTAGTTCATCTAAATGTTTTTCAATCATGTTCCACCCAAAAACCTCCATAAGCTTCTTACTAATCATATTCTATGATACTACAGCTTACCAGATCCCACAGGCCTTTAGCTGCAAAAGGTCACGGCCTGGCCCCAGTTCCACAATCTTGCTGGTTTGGGTGATAGCATTTGTGGATCTGTTGAGGCAAGGTTGGTTGGCTGATTTATTTATTTAAATAAATAAACTCAAATCAGCCATTTAAATCACCAAGCAGAAACCCGTGATGCAGTCTCATTGATATAACCATTAAAACATGTTTGTTTACAACTAAATAGAGCCTTTATTCTAGATTTGGTTACATCTTTTTGATGTGTAGGAGGGTACACTATAAATACATTCATTTATTTAAGCGATTATAGCATAGTGTTTTCAGATTCTTAATTGTACATTTTTAGTATGTTAGAAAGTGTTATATTTCTTTACTGTATATAGTTTTTGCTCATGATGTGTCAAGCTGCTGTTTAATTAAACACACAATAGCATACGTTAGCGTCTCTTATCAAAACATGTTTCATATCTACAACTAAATGATTTATTAAACAGATTAACTGTAGTCAGTGAATCAAGCTGATTATTTCAGCTCAAACTGGATAAATTTTTAAATATGCCTAAGTGAAACTGACTGGAACTTAAGTTCCCACTTGCCTATATCTCTCTTGAAAAAGAGTTTCCTAAGTTACTTAGGCTGACCTCCTTGTGCTGTAGTAATTAAGCTTGACCTCAAAAGTAAAAATTTTTTACCCTGAATTTCTTTATATATAAAAAAGCAGCCTTTAACTCAAAGTTTTCGATAGGGGCTCATAGATGCAGCGAACTTTTTTAATGTAAATGTGGATAGAGATCAGAATAAGTTTAGGCCTTAACATATTTTGTGTTAAATTCAGATTTCACTTTAAACAGGTTTATTTTTAGAAAAGAGACTTACTACAATCCTTTTTTCCCTCTCCCTCAAAATATTTTTTTATCCACCCTGTTTTGAGGAGAGCTTTTCATCATATTTGCATAAGTAATCACTGACTATTGATCCCCACAATTATAGGGCTTTTTTTAAAAGGGAATATTAGGACACTTTCTAAGATTACTGTCTTTCAAAGGCTTGCTGTGTGACTTGCTGTGGTCGGATCCAGACAAAGATGTGCAAGGATGGGGCGAAAATGATCGTGGGGTCTCGTTCACTTTTGGTGCTGATGTGGTCAGTAAATTTCTCAACCGTCATGATCTGGATTTGATCTGTCGAGCTCATCAGGTACAAACTCTACTTATCTTTGCTAATTTAAATCTCCACTTCTAGTCTCCCTTTGAGGTATTAGGGATTGAAAGAATTATCTTCATTTATATTTAGAATATCACTTGCAGGTACCTTAATCTGCAGAATCCATTTCCCAATCTAGCATTTACAGTTTGACCAGATGTAGTTGTCTTGGTACTTCTAGAAGCATCAAATACAGGGGTGTTCCTCAAAAACAATATCTAATTCCTGTCACCAGTATTTTGTAAATACTTATTTCAGTTTCAACAACCATGAAGTCATGCCTACTCCGCACCCCCACATTATGTAATTGCTGTGACTCTCTTGTTCAGTGGAGCATGTGAATATTTTACAAGAACAGTTTAGGTGCCTAGGCTTCAAGAATGGTGTAGACTAGTGGCTTAAAAACAGGACATGGAATCAGAGACACTGAGCAATACAGCTTAAGCCAAAATTTAAGTGACACTGATTTGGGTGGTCTACGTTTTTGGGTCTCCAACTTAACACCTACATTTTCAGAGATACTGAGCCCCTTTAAATTGTGGAAATATAAACAAATGTAATGTGTTGAAATCCGCATTCCAGAGTTGCTAACTTTATTCTGGTTCCAGTACATAGATAAATTTTCCCATGGAAGAATCTATTTGTGCGATTTGTTAAAGATTCTGAAACTGCCTAATGTAATGCTTAAGTATGCAGATGACTTTAATGTTATATTCCTTTTGAATAGAAACATTTCATTGAGCTTCGTAGACTAAGAATTAACCTCTCGAGAGTGGTTCCCATCTTGGAGTTTAGGTTTCACTACTTGTACTGGTTTTTTTAATTAACTTTTTCTACTTCTGGAAAATAAAAGGATGCAAGTTTTTACTGTATGTCTTGCACTAACAACATTTTGCACAGGCACTTTGATTGGACACTCATGGATGTGTCCCCACTGATGCAAGTCACAGATCTTTTCTCCTGCAGCAATAATTGTGACGGGCAGTAGGTGTTTTAAGATCTGTACCTTCAGATGGCACTGCTGCCAATGTATCAGTTATTCAGGCAGTCTCTTAAAAAACCTGCAGTGTAGTTATAGCTTTGTTGATCCTAGGATGTTAGACGCAAGATGGATAAGGTAATATCTTTTATTAGACTAACTTCTGTTGGTAAGAGAGAGAAGCTTTTGAGCCACACAGAGCTCTTTAGGTCTGGGAAAGATACTCCCAGCATAACAGCAAGGTGGAACAGATAGTTTAGTATAAGTAGCTGGCACATACTGGAAGGGACCATTCAAAGTAAAGTAGTCAGTTAACACATGCAGTCATAGGACAAAAAGGTGTATTAGACTGTTGTAATGATCCATAAATCCAGTGACTCTGTTCAGCCCATGATTTTTAGTGTCTAGCAGAGTAATGAATTTAAGCTCCCAGGCTTGTCATCTGAAAATGTTGAGTAGTTTTCCAGTTAGTGATCAAACCATCAGACAAAGAGGTGCCTTTGTAGTCCTCAACCATGATTGTGTTAATGAGGCTCACTGACAACTTTCTGATACCACTTATTATAAAGAACTCGAAGATCCCACTCCACAGTTTACCCAGAAACATAAGCATATCCTCAAATCCTTCCCCAAACAATTCCAAGAGAAACTACAAATTCACCCCCCATGAACCCATCCCAGGGACCTTCTACATGCTTCCCAAGATACACAAACAAGGGAACCCAGGCAGAGCCATCAGTAAACATCCCATGGCTAGATATGAAGAAATACTGGGACCCATAGAAACTACCCTCAAAACATTCCCCACACAAAGGGCCACCTTCCTCCAGGACGCTGCAATATTAAAAGCCTCCCTCAGAACACCATCCGCACCACGATGGACATCACTTCTCGGTACACAGAATCTCTCACAATGATGGTATGGCTTCCTGCCTCAAATGTTTACAAGACAATGGACGACCCTCAGATGCCCACCCCAAACACGTCACCAAACTCATCCATTTCATCCTCACCCATAACGATTTTATGTTCAACAAACTTTGTCCAAACCATGGGAACAGCCAGGGGTCCTAGGATGGCTTCCCAATATGCCAACCTCTTTATGGGCCACCTTGAAGCAGAATTTTTGGACAAATGCACCACAAAACAAATGAGATACCTGAGATACATCAATGAGATTTCCATCCTCTGGACAGATCACTTAAACTCCCTCATAGTTCCACCACAACTTCAACAACCATCACCCGTCCGTTAAACTCTATCTGGAACACTCCCACAGTAGCATCCACTTCAGCCCTACAGATCACTACACCTACCTTCATAGATCCAGTAACCACCGCAAACATACCAAGAAATCTGTTAAATACAGCGAGACATTCAGATACCACAGTATATGCTCCAAGGGAAAAGTCTAGGATATACACCTTAACACATTTAAAACCGCCTTCACCAAAGACGGACACTCCACCAGAGAAGTAGATTGCATCATGGAACAGGCAACCCAAGTACCCTGAGAATAACCTCAAGTACTGCTTCGATACAGAAATAAACCCCCTTCTGACCACACTCCCCTAGTTATCACCTAGCTCGCCACGCCCATAGAGGGTCTCATCAGACTACAACCCATACTTGAAGGGGACCCCATCCTGAAAGAAATCTTTCAGGAACCCCCACTTCTCTTCAAACCATCCCCCAAGCTCTTCATCAAAAGCAAGCTCCACACAGACCAGGACACACTAACTCAAAGCTGCACCAGACCCTGCCAGAAGAGATGCAAAATCTTGCAGATATATCTCCACTGCTGCAATGATCAACACCCCCCTCGCCCCCAACACCTCTTTCATGATCCATGGATCCTACACATGCCTATCGCAACATACGGTATATCTCATCCAGTGCACTAAATGCCCCAATAACTCTGTGGGTGAAACCAGACTATCTCTGGGCTCTCGAATAAACTGTCATAGGAAAAATAAGACAAATAATATCATATCACCTGTGGGTGAACACTTATCACAAAGGAGTCACTCTATATCTGACCTATCAGTCCTCATCCTCAAAGGAAACCTACACAACATTTTTGAAATTCAAGTGTAGTAGCTTGAATTTATTATTCTTCTATACACTAAAAACCCATGGACTGAACAGACCCTGGATTTATGGCTGCTTATAACAATCTGTAACCCACTAACCCCCTTTTTTTGTCCTATGACTGCAGAGGTGTTAATGGGTCACTCTACCTTGAATGGCTCTTTTAGAGTATGTGCTAACTACTTATGGTATCTGATGAAGTGAGCTGTAGCTCACGAAAGCTCATGCTCAAATAAACTGGTTAGTCTCTAAGGTGCCACAAGTACTCCTTTTCTTTTTACTTATGCTAAACTATCTGTTCCACCTTACATTTTGCTGTGATGCTGGGAGTACCTTTCCCAGATGTGAAGAAGAGCTCTGTGGTGTTCAAAAGTCTCTCCCCCTCCCCCCCCCCCCAACAGAACTTGGTCCAATAAAAGATATTACCTCACCTACCATATCTCCTTAACAACATCCTTCTAGGCATTATTGTTGCAAAATAACTCGACAGTTTTATGTCTGGACTATTTTTATAGATTTTAGACAAACAATGATCTTAATAAGAAAGAGTACTTGTGGCACCTTAGAGACTAACAAATTTATTTGAGCATAAACTTTCATGAGCTACAGCTCACTTCATCGGATGCATTCAGTGGAAAATACAGTGGGAAGATTTTATATACACAGAGAACATGAAACAATGGGTGTTACCATATACACTGTAACAATAGTAATGGTAATACCCATTGTTTCATGTTCTCTGTGTATATAAAATCTCCCCACTGTATTTTCCACTTAATGCATCCGATGAAGTGAGCTGTAGCTCACGAAAGCTTATGCTCAAATTTGTTAGTCTGTAAGGTGCCACAAGCACTCCTTTTCTTTTTGTGGATACAGACTAACACGGCTGCTACTCTGAAACCTGTCATTATGAAAGGTGTTAATGTAACCGTTACCCAGACAATGAGGATTAGCTGCCCATGGAAGCTCTTTTATTTTAGGCGTATATTACTTTGTCTTCCATTGCCCCATGGTATGTATGTGGTTGTGGTGGGATGCAGCATGAAGATCTGCCTGACCTGGGAACTGGTCATTCTTGCACTATAGTTTGAGCTGAATTACTGCTTTCTTTTTAGTAAAGAGAATCATCGATATCTCTGGCAGATGCTAATTCTTCTAAGTACAGTAGAATCATTTTCATGAAACCTCTCTTTAGAAAATGGGAATTGTAACATGTTACAGGAGTTTGTATGAATGGCACCGGAGTATAGTAAGAGAATATGAGATGCAGTAGTAATGTGGTACCTTTTAAAAATATTAAACGTTTGAATTATAAAACTACTTTTGTACTCAGCATAAGGTTTCCAAATATTTATCAATTGAAAGCATAGTCACCAAACTTCAAGTTTGAAAATCTTAATCAAATGTATCCGCATGTTAGCAATAGTTGTTTTTAAGCTATTTGATTTCAGATATTAAATTTTTTTCTGATTTGGCACCACAGCACAGTGTTCCGTGTAGTCACCTCTCAATCATTAAACGTTGTTCCTTTCACTGCGTACTTTTCACCACCATAAGATAAGCAATTGGTGCCTGCCTAAGAACTCGAGTTTAGGTGGTAGTATGAATCTAATTCCTACAGGGTTTATCGTCTCAGTAGATCGCTGTATTGACTTAAAATTTTTCCCCCCCTCCCGTTGACAGGTGGTTGAAGATGGATATGAATTCTTTGCGAAACGACAGTTGGTCACCCTATTTTCAGCTCCAAATTACTGTGGAGAGTTTGATAATGCTGGAGGCATGATGAGTGTTGATGAAACTTTGATGTGTTCCTTTCAGGTATACTATGCTGCTAGATTAAAGTTTAGTCAGTGTTCTTTTTTTAGTAGATAGGTTTATAGAAACTATAAATTGGCACTGAACATGCACCACTAAGGGAAAATAAGCTGCAGAAGATAGTACTACACAGCAGGCTGGCATCAAACCAACTTTGCCACAGGGAGCTCTTTAAGAGGCCTGGAATTCCTGTAAATAAACTTGCCGTATTCCATAGCTGCCATATGCTAGATTCTTGTCTGCATTCTCAGTGCACATTTAGAACTGGATTTAATCTTCCTTCTGAGTCCAATTCTGGGCAGCAGAACAAATCCTTATTCAGAGATGATGGGATCCTGTACTGTGACTCCTCTCCTCAACTAGTGTTTTCTTTGTGCTTCAGACGAGTCACATACTAGCAGATCCTGTTTTTTACCCAGCTAGAATGGACACACAAGCAGTTGGAAATTGTCAGTCTAAAGAGTAATATGTGGAGACATGAGTGGGATAAGGAAATAAACAAGGTGGTGAGGTTTATATTTTTTGCTCATCAGAAGTAACCAAACTACAGTCAAATTTGAATTGTCACATTGATTCATAATGTATGAAACGTATCTCAATTGTCATGGACTTACTAAAAATGTTTCCTTGTTTTTTCAAAGATATTGAAACCATCTGAAAAGAAAGCCAAGTACCAGTATGGTGGATTGAATTCTGGACGTCCAGTCACTCCACCTCGTACAGCTAATCCACCGAAGAAGAGGTGAAGAAAGGAACAATGTCAAAACACCATCAGATCTATCAAGGACAAAACTCCATATTACAGTATATAATAAGTGTGCACTGTAAAACCATCCAGCCATTTGACACCCTTTATGATGTCACACGTTTAACTTAAAGAGACGGGTAAAGGATCTTTACTAATTTTTTCTAGTAGAAAGATGTGCAACACTGTATTGTAACAAGTATAGCTCCAAGTTCTAATATCCAACGTAGAGTAAAATCCAGATTTCAAAAATATCTATTGAATTACATATTCACTTATCACGGTTTTTAAAGTTGACCAACATCCCAGTTAAAACTTGATGTAATAGTTAGACCAGATGAGAGCATGATGTTCTGTTTGTGTAATGTGGTCTTATAGTTGCTTGATTGCTTTTACTTTGGTTATTTTGTAGCTAGAATGATGCAAGTATGGTATCTAGTCATGTTCCCTGGCTTTTTTTTATTTTTAACGAAATACGGAAGGGGCTTTTTAGGATAGCCACTGATTTTTTTTCTTTTTTCCCCATTCTTTCTAATCTTGCTATTTAAATGTGTGCCCCATTGTAACAAAAAGGTGATAGGATGGTTGTGAATAAAAAAGGCAAACTGTCTAAACTAGTGACCCAATAAAGCGCCCTGACTGCCCACCCTGACGGTCAACATTGTTTGAGGGACAGAAAACTGTCTTGGTTTTTAACTTAAATTGCCACAGAATGGATTTGCGCACTACACTGTTTTAAATTATTGACATTACACTGTGCAGTGGCACTTCACTTAGAACTAAAACGGTATTGCCTATTAGTTGGTAACGTGATTATGTGGTACCTTGGCTTTAGGTCTTATTAGCACAAAACACCTTTGGCATGCTTAGCTTCCCAGTAACATACTATTTGCATCAAAATGCATCTTGCGTAGCTCCACAAAACATGAAGATCCTTATTTGATAAGCCTTGGAAAGCTGAAGTTTTTTTTCATAAGAGGGTGTATTTAAATGGGTGTTAACCTACTGTTCACTGATCAACTGACTAGTGATGGTCGAACTGTCTAATATTGCCATGTGAATGTTCTACATGATTGTAAGGCTTATGTCACTAAAGAGTATATCCTGGATTTTCATGATCAAAGTTCATATATTGTATAGACTTTTGCTTTGTAGTGTACTATAGTAGCAATAATTTCTGTACATGATCAAGAGTTATGCAGTATTTCTTTTCCTGTTCTCTCCTTTCTTAAAAAGGTTCATATTGACAAATGGCAAGGTGTAGGGAAGTTATAAAGTTGTTAGTAGGGTAAAAATCGTAAGACACAGATTTGATGTTAGGATGTAACACTATTGCATATGATTATAAAAGTTTTTATTGAACATGGCAAATTTGCCAAGATTCTTTGGGGGGAAAGCTTCAGATTTATACCATTCTAAATGTGCAACAGTAGATGTAAAACTCTTGACTTTAATATTGTCTTTGAAAATGTTAAATTGAGGATTCTGGCAACTTACATTCTATGAACCGGCACAGTATATAATGCAAAATGATTTCTGACACAGTGGGAAAAGTTCTTTAAAATGGATTTAAGTCTTTTTTCTAATTCCATTTTGTTTTAAATGCATATTTTAAATGTAGTTTTTCATTTAGTAAAAGTTGTCTAATTGATTTTAGAAGTCTGTCTGGTTATTAAACTTTTCAGTTGCTACTTAGCAATTTATTTTGTTAATACTTATCTTTCGGTCCTTGGGGCAGACTGGATCAGCTGCTGTTTGGACAGTGGCTTAGTCTTTTCTGAGGCGAGCGCTGATTACTTGGTTCATAATGTTATGGTATTGTAACATCAGGACAGCCATACCATGCTTTTCTGAGTTGATCAGTGATGACTGTATCAGTTCACGTTTGGAAAGGCTGAATTTCCTGTCCAGGCATTGGTCTCCAAAATTTCCTCCTCCCCCTCCCACCCCCCCCAAAAAAGGGGGGAAATCACAATATCAAGTAGTGAGATTAATACTTTCAGAATCTAAGCAAAATTAGGAAATGCTTTAGGTATTTTAGAATACCAGTGTCTAGAGTTGGATAGTATACATTGTGTGCTCACTTGCATTGCACATGTTTCCTCAAGGTGATCTTCAGAAGAGAATTCAAGTGTCTTCAGAGAGTGTCTGGCTTAGGAATTTTTAAAAATTCCTATTTCCTTTTATAATAGAAATTGAGGTAATGTTTTTCCTGGAGAACTATCATCGTTCACTGGCAATACCATACAAGTGAAATCTGACTGAGAGGAAGTGATTTTTAGACTGGGTAGGGGATGGACTTAACATCTGTAACTAAAATGCCAGAATAAATTGTCTGTTAGACCTGAATACCCTGCCCAGTCCAGGGCTGACAACTCCTCTTTCACATCTAAAACATTCAGCAAAACAAGGAAAGACCAGTATTGATACTCTCGATACTTTAAGGGCAAATACAAACCTAACTTAAAAAAAAGTGGTGAATACAGGCATTAGTTTTAAAACGAGCAATTAATATCTTAATGCATTCTATGATGATGCAATCGTGTGCTTACCAATGTTGAATACTACTTGTCAGTCTTTTTTTATCTTGACATAAATGGGGTGATGTGTAACAAATGAAATTTATCATAGATGTCCCCCCCTCTTATGCAAAAAGTAATAGTGAAAATAGAACGCTTAACCTTTTACTGCACTGAAGGGCAAAATTTACTGATGCAAAAGAGCTTTCAGATTTAGTCCATACATCAATGTCTCATAATTTCACTTGCTTAGAAATGCATTGGGTGGTTTACAGGTGTGGAGAATGAGTGGGATCCCAATTTTCTTGGAAGATCTGAAGATATTTGGTACCATAAAAGCACTGTCCTGACTCATGGTGAGATTTGAGGGAATTAAAGTTTCTGGGGCCTACATTAGGGGGCTTCTAAACATTGCTATAATGTGACATTTGAGTTAATCTACTAAGTATTGAATTTGGGGAGTTTATTATGGTTGCTCACTTTTTATATCTATATATTTTTAGATCTCAAAGCACTTTACAAAGGAATGGAAATCTCCATTTTACAGATGGGCAGATTGAAGCACAGAATTCTCAAGTTTAAAAAAAAGGGGGAGAAGTGGAAAGACTTATTTTTTTAAGTGTCACTGAAAAATAAGTCACTAAAGCAGTGTCTACACTACAGAAATTTGGCACGTTACCATGGTGGTTATAGCACACTTCTAATGTATATTTTGTCCACACAAGTGCTCATGATGCTATAATAAACTTTTACCACAGTGTGGTCTGCCATTGTCAGTCTCCACTGGTGCAATGTTGGTATGGACAGATTGCTGGTGTAACTTCCCCATAATTGGCCTATAGAATGCCATGCAGTACTTAGGTGGCCAGTCTGGTCTACTTTCTGCATTTCACTTTCCAGGCATCAAGCTGGCAGCAGCCACCAACTATACAAAAAAATATTCACTGTGGAGCAAAGCTGCATGAAGCTTGTGCTGGGAAAACTGCAGTGATTAATTTGATTCAGATCACCTGCATGTCTCCAAAAAGGTGCTTTCAAGCATTCTTCCAGTTGGCCAAAGGCAGACATGTGGACACTGGTAGCTGAAGAGAGGTGATTTAGGATCAACTGAATTCTCTGCAGTATTTTAGTGCAGTGGTGTTCAGCTAAAGGGCCAGTCATACATTAGGGGAGATACTTTTGGCCTGCTCTGCTCCATTTGTCATATTCAGGTAATACAAGAAGAAGCAGAAACCATCCCCAAATCCCCCTCAGGGGATTCCATCAATGTGAATGAGGCCTTGGCAGAATATTCAGCCCCTTTTATCTTCCTCCCCACAGTGTTTGGTGCAGGGATCATGTTGAGGGCAGGAAAGGTGAGTGGCTAATGTGTACTACCCTCTGGCTATCCACAGCTGGTATATGGATCTTGGTAACCATTTCCAGCTGGGCAGAGAATCAGCCAGTTGTAACTGGTTTTTTGCTTAGTTTTTTGTTCCTCTTGAGTGCAGGGAGGAGGGGAAGCTGCCCATTGCTAGGGGATCCCCCTGAACTCAGGCAGAGCCACTCAAGCATCTGTCCTTCTCTCCTGGGGTTCTTACAGCTTTGCAGATGATGGAGCAGCCAGAACCATCTTCTCCTCCCTCCCCAGCAAAGCAGCAGGGGAGCTGCTGATCAACTGCAGCAAGCAAGAGAGCAGCTTCTCAGTCCTCCAGGCTTTGCAGAGGAAGCAGTAAGAGGCAGTGTCCCCTCTGCCTTCTTGTGGTCACAGGGCTGATTGACACTTCAACTGAACTACTGAGTGCCATTCCAGGAGCACATTTTTCAATACATAATCATTACAAATTTTCTTAAGTTACCCTCAAGGGCTGCAAGTTTGTAAACTGCTGCTTTAATGCATTGGTTCTCAATCTGGGCCAAAGAGAATGTGCTAGTGGCTTGCAGAGCGCTGGCTTATCCTATAGTGCTAGCTTTCCTTGTTTCTAGCTGCTAAATTGCATAAAACCGCTAGAAATATTTCTTCCATATAAACAACTGACGTTGGTGGCACAAGGATATTCGCAATTGCAAATGAAGCAAGGTGGTTCACAGGTTAATTCTAAAATACGGCCTACACTAGAAAAGATTTTAGATGCTCTTTTTGTGTGTGTGTAGGCATTACTTGGGGTGTCAAGCAGTAAAGCAAGAAAATTAAGAGATGGGTCTTGTATAGTAAGTCCTGGGACAATAAACTAGTCAGATTTACAGTGGAAAATTCACCCCTTTTGCAAAGAGCTGGCCCGAGTTCTCAGGACTTGCATTTCTATCTAGCCCAAAGTGTTTTTGGATAGCATGGAGGCATTATGGATTGTATTGGTAAGGGATGAGGAGGATATAGATTCGAACAGGAGAGACAGATCTCCCAGTATCTGCAAAAGGTAGGTGAGATTCCTC
Organism: Eretmochelys imbricata; assembly: GCF_965152235.1. Taxonomy (NCBI): domain Eukaryota; kingdom Metazoa; phylum Chordata; order Testudines; family Cheloniidae; genus Eretmochelys; species Eretmochelys imbricata. The sequence goes on from NC_135574.1 coordinate 154,536,818, forward strand.
CACAGTAAAGACTACACACTCCTTCAGGGTTGGATTGTGGCCATTTCTGATTTTGTTGGTAGATTGTTATATACCACATGTCATCTCTACCATCTTTCTCCTAGTGCAACAAGATGGGTGAGTTAATATCTTTTATTGGACCGTCTTCTGTTAGTGAGAGAGAAGCTTTTGAGCTTTAGGACACCAAGTTTCAGCTCCAAGTCAGTAGTGAGTGAAAATTCTTACTATCTGATGGACACCTGATTGTCTGCATGCACTGATTTTATTGGTCTAACTCACTTTCCAGTGGACGGGTGTTTATATCACATTTATCTTCCCTGCTGGTGGTTTCATTAGGGAGGGTTAAGACTGAAGGCTGGTATACAATACAACAGGGGTTTCAAACTTCATTGCACTGTGATCCCTTCTGACAACAAAAATTACTACACTACTCTAGGAGGGGGGACTGAAGCCTGAGTCTGCCCAAGCCCCATCACCCTGGATGGGGGAACGAAAGTCAGAGCCCCGCTTCTCCAGCTGAGGAGAGGGCCCAAGGGCTTCAGCCCCACATGGGGGGGCCTGTAACCTGAGACCTTCCACCCCAGGCTGAAGTCCTTGGGCTTTGGCACTGGACAGTGGAGCTCAGGCTTCAGCTTTGGCCCTGGGCCGGAGCAAGTCTTAAGGCCAGCCCTGGCACCCCCATTAAAATGGGGTGGCAACCCACTTTGGGGTCTTGACCCACAGTTTGGAACTGCTGCACTAGAAAACTAGATTGACCCAGCTGCATTGCTCAGAGGCATGACAAATCCACATCCCTGAGTAACTTAAAAAGCTGCGACTTAAGTGTAGACCTGCCCTTAGACTAGACTGCTTTTTGCCTCCCAGTTTCCTATCCTTATTTGTCCCCAATTCTCTGAGTCTTAATTTTGCACACTTTCACTGTAGTGAGTTAATATGATAGTTCTGTGCAAGGATCCATAGTAGTCTTATTGTTTTTGGTTTGTTCTTCCAGTGACTTGTAATTTTCAGTTTGCATGGGATTGGTTGCACCACTGATAAGGAAGAGAAGGTTGCTGAGCCCCTGGAGTGATGATATATATGTGGCTCATTTTGTTTGGATTTAGTTTTTGATTTTCTAGTACTTGTTGTTTAATATGTATCATAGTAACACCTAAACACTTCAGCTAGGGTGGCCCTATTGTGCTAGGTATATAAATGATAGTCTCTGTCCCAAAGACTGTTGCGGTGTTGGAAATGTTAGTGGCTTTGGTTGAGATCCCCTCAGAAGTTGAACATTTTGTTGATTAGCCAGAGGAATCTGCCTGGTTCTGCTCTTCAGCTGTTGCTACTAGTGTATGTGGATGATTTGTTTGCAGTATTGCAGATGTGGAGAATTCTGTTGGGGTTTTAGCCCAATAGTGTGAAGTCAGTTGTTAAATTTTGACCCCAGATTTCACACACCTATATTAGAATGGGTTGGACTATTGCTGGGTTGAATAGTTCAAGCAGAAGCTTACCTACTGGGTTGTGTATATCTAGTGGCTTTATTTTATGGTGTGGAAGGTCTGTAAAGCTTTTGATTTGTAATGGTTTAATAACTGATCTGAAGCTCTGATGCATGTTTTGTGAGGACTAGGTATGTGTAATTTTAGGGTGTGTTTAGGCTCTGTCTTTGTAATATTTTGGTTTTGATTTGATTCCTTCCCCCTAGTTCCCCAGTTGACCTTTAGAGTCCATGTACTGGAGTAGGTTTACCTGGAGACCATCTTGCATGGGTGATCGTATGTCTATCATCTATTGTGACAAAGTTCCTCCTCTACCTTGGTGGGTCTTGCGCTTATTGGCAGATTTGCTCGCCTTGGAGCTTCACAGCAGCTCACAGTTTGGCCATTTTCATGAACCCACAGTCCAGGACAACTCCTCCTGTGCCCGACCAGGAGTTGGGAGGTTTGGGGGGAACCCAGGCCCGCCCTCTACGCCGGGTTCCAGCCCAGAGCTCTGTCGTATGCAGCTGTTTAGAGTGCCTCGTGGAACAGCTGTGCAACAGCTACAACTCCCTGGGCTACTTCCCCATGGCCTCCTCCCAACACCTTCTTTATCCTCTTATACTACAGGACCTTCCTCCTCGTGTCTGATAATGCTTGTACTCCTCAGACCTCCAACAGTCCGCGTTCTCACTCTCAGCTCCTAGTGCCTCTTGCTCCCAGCTCATCACATGCACACCACAAACTGAAGTGAGCTCCTTTTTAAAACCCAGGTGCCCTGATTAGCCTGCCTTAATTGATTCTAGCAGCTTCTTGATTGGCTGCAGGTGTTCTAATCAGCCTGTCTTAATGGTCTCCAGAAGGTTCCTGATTGTTCTGGGACCTACTTAGCCTGGGGCTAATATCTGCCTCCTATTACTCTCCTATAGCCATCTGGCCTGACCCTGTCACACTATGTACAGCAGGTATTTTAATCTAAGTCCTTTAGTGGTGTCCGGGCTTGAGGATTGCTTCAGTAGGGATGGTAGTTCACTGAAACACAGGTTGAACAAGATCTGGTAGAGATTGCCATCCCTGTTTTGCTCTTTCTTGAATATTCTTTCTATCCTCTTCTGCATATGATTTTTTTTTTTTTTAGATTCATAGTTTCCAAGGCCAGAAGGGATCATTATGATCATCTGGTACAACAAAGGCTATAGAACTTCCCCAAAATAGTTCCTAGAGTATAGCGTTTAGAAAAATATCAAATCTTGTTTTAAAAGTTGTTGGTAATGAAGAATCCACCACAACCCTTGGTAAATTATTCTAGCTATTAATTACTCACTATTTTATTTATTTAACAGTATGTCTTATTGCCAGTCTGAATTTGCCTAGTTTCAACTTTCAGCCATTGGATTAATATATATCTCTGCTAGATTGAAGAGCCCAGTATTAAATATTTGTTCCCCTTGTAGACACTTTGTGTAATCAAGTCACCTTTTTGTTAAACTAAAGAGACTCAAAGAGCTCAATCACTATAAAGCATGTTTTTCAGTTCTTCAGTCATTCTTGTGGCTCTTCTTTGAACCCTCTCCAATTGATCAAGATCCTTTTTGAATGGTGTACACCAGAAATGGTCATAGTATTCCAGCAGTGGTCTCATCAGTGCCAAATACAGAGGTAAAATAAGCTTTGTACTCCTACTCAAGATTCCCCTTTTTATACATCATAGGATCATGTTAGCTCTTTTGACTACAGTGCCAAACTGGGAGCTCGTGTTCAGCTGATTATCCACTGCAACCCCCTGATCTTTCTCAGAAGCATGCTTCCCAGGAGAGTCACCCATCCTGTCAGTATGACCTGCATTCTTTGTTCCTCAATGTATTGCTTTATATTTAGCTATATTAAAACACATGGTTTGCTTGCACCCAGTTTACTAAGCAATCCAGATTGCTCTAAATCGGTGACCTGTCCTCTACTATTTATCACTCTCCCAATGTATGTCATCTGCAAACTTTATCAGTGATTTTGTTTTCGTGCAGGTCATTGATAAAAATGTTAAATGGTGTAGGGGCAAGAACCGATCTCTGTGGAACCCGTCTGGAAACACACCCACTCGATGACATTTCTTGTCAGGTTAATTTTATGGAGATAAGGTGGGTAAACTAATCTCTTACTGGATCAACATCTGTTGGTGACAGAGACAAGCATTCGAGCTTCCACAGAGCTCTTCTTCAGGACCTGAAGCTTGAAGGTTTGTCTTTGTCACCAACTTCTGTCGGTCCACTAAAAGATAATACCTCACCCACCTTGTCTCGAATATCCTGGGATTAACATAGCTACAGCAACATGACATACATTATTTTATATCATTCTAATTTTGTAGTAGAAACTTATGGTACCAAGTCAAATGCCTTAGAGAAGTCTTTCACATCAACACTATTACTTTTATCAACCAAACCTGTAATCTTATAAAGAAAAAGTCATAATTCATGCAAATCAACATGGGTTTATGGAAAATAGTTAAACTAACATTACCCTCTAATTCTTTATTAATCAAGTCCTGTATCAGCTGCTCCATTAACTTGGCTGGGAGTGATGTCATGCTGACAGGCTTATAATTAGCAAAGTTTTTATCCAATGTTTGATTGGTAGATTGGTTTAATAAGGTCATATGTCTTCTGATCAGTTTTATTTAGCAGCAATTTAAGGTTCAAAAGGTTCAAAAAGGTACCTTTAAAGTCTATGAAACTGGCAAATATTTCCACGTTTTTGCTTTGTCTCCCCCCAATTGCTGCCCTTCATCTGTTTGTGTATATAGATAAATCTGTGTATTCTAGGTTTTGTGTAATCAGGGAATGATTTCATTAACAGTGGTAAAAGGGGGTAGGCAGGGTTACCCAGAATCGGGGTGACACACTTAATGTCAATATTGAGTTAGGCTTGCAACTGGACCACAGGATGAACATCCTGGGCAGAAACCAACATGGTCATCAGTCAGCTGCCCTTCCCCTCTTGGTACTATTCTACCCATTATCTGCTCACATAACTTTGGAGGTTGAGCAAAGCAATACTAGTCAGTAACTTTTTTCGGAGTTAGGGTTTTTATGTGGTTTGGTAGTACAACCGTTTTAGGCTGTCTTCACAGCCTGGGTATCTACTTTATCTCCTTACAAGAATTTGTCAAGCAGCAGCTTCTGTGCTCTTGTCCTGACATGTAGTAGTAGTTCAAAAAAGCAGGCACACAATGATTCAAGGCATCCACTGCTTGGACACATTCCAGCACCCAAAAGGCTGAAGTCTGGATAAAGCAGGAGTTCTCACCTTTTTCTCTGAGGCACCCCACCCCCAAACGTGCTATAAAAACTCCACAGCCCAGCTATGTCACAACTGTTTTTCTCCATATAAAAGCCAGGCCAGCATTAAGGGGTAGCAAGCAGGGCAATTGTCCGGGGCCCCACAAAGCTAAGTTGCTCAGGCTTCCGCTTCATCCCCAAGTGTTGGGGCTTGGGGTTCTGGGCTGCTGTCCTACACGGTGGGGTTTTGCCTTTCTGTCCTGGGCCCTAGCAAGTCTAACACAAGCCATGCTTGCCAGCCCCCTGAAACCTGCTTGCGGCCCCCCACAGGTGCTCAGATCCCTGGTTGAGAATCACTGGGATAGAGCTCTGCCTCAGAAAATCCCTTACCCCAAAATACTAAAGCAAAAGGCTACAGAGAACAAAATGGAGGGAAATGCTGATGATCTTGAAGAACCTGGTTCCTTCGGAACTCCTCCCTCCAGGCACTGACCTCAAATGAAAACACTGGTGTATTCGAAATCAAGTGAATGCTGAAATGGCAAAAACTAGTGATGATATATGACCAAGTGAAAGCAAAGGAATGACTTCAAATGTGAAGAGCCTAGGGAAGCAGTTGCATTGCATCAGGCAGCGTTCCCCTGTCAATATCTTGTACTCCCACAGAACTATTCAAGATAAGTGATAACACCAGGTCTTGGCTGTGGTTTTGGAGCTGCTGCTGCTTATCAGGTGCAGAGCTTGCCTAGCCAATTTGTGGCAGCTTCATCAGTGAAGTGTGGAGTCCTCAGACCACCATCAAATCTGGTCCGAGGATGGTTGTCAATGACGTGTGATGTCTGTCTTTGGCCACAGTAGCATGTGGGATTCTCTTCTCGGCCCCAGGAGTGAAGGCTGACTGCACGTTGACCCTGGCCTGTTCTAAGTTGGTTCAGAAGGGCCAATGAGTGGTGTGGCAAATCAAAGCTGGGTCCATCCATGGTCGGGTCAGTTACAGGAGACTGGTTTCTGACATCAGCTGCAGACCATTCTTCACACCACGACATCACAGAGAAATCTGAGCTGGACAAGTGGCCTCACAACAGGTGCCTTGACAAGCGTGCCCGTGGGTGCCAGAGAGATCAGTGTATAGTGGTAGGCTTAGGTTTGCCCTGATCGTCTCAATCATTCTGGATGTAATATCCTCACGATGGAAGTCTGGAGAAGTGATTTTGCTTAACACAGGGAGCCAAGGTACTGGTGTGGGTCGAATCATCCCAGTTATAATGCTCATGGTTGAGTGTAGTTGTGTATTAATCAAATTGACATGAGATTGATCTGGCTCTGTTCGAGCACCATATTGCTACAAAGTAACTGAGGGCTAAACCAGATTATTGGAGAGTTTGCTCCCCATGTTTGCTTAGAAGGTTGTTACATGACCTCACCTTAGCAGCAGTTTTCCTCAGGTGGTTAAGATATGAGAGAGACCTATCTAGCGTTACCCTGAGGTAGACTAGGTGGGATTTGTGTGTTCAAGCGATGACCACTGAGAAAAATATTGTTATTGGGCTGCTCTGGCCTTGTAAAGATGGAACACACTCAAAACTGTCTTCGTGGAATTTACAACTAAATGTGACCCACTATAGTATTTGGCCATCTTAAACAAGTGAGCATTTAGAGTGTCTTCAAGTTCTGGGAATGACCTTGCTTGGATGCCTAAGCAAACGTTATCTGTGTACATGAACCTGCAGGAGTGGGTAAGTGGAAGGTCATTTGTGTGCAGGTTAAAAGAATTGGTGCCAGCACAGAACCTTGGGGTAGATCATGCCAATAAGCTATGATGAATGTCAATATTGCACAGTGGTAACATAGGACCCCAATGTCCACTCTTGAAAGTCAAAGCCTGGCCACCACCCTATGTCCAATAGTCTGCTACTATGCCTAGATCACCACTGAGTAGTACCTTTCTCTGCTAATGTAATCCTAGACTGCTGTTTTTGTAGTGTGGGGAGGGGGGGCGGCGGACACGGCTGGCTTGGGGAAGGAGAGAGAGAATGGGCATATGGGTTCCTTCCGCTGCTACAGCACAGGAAATGAATCCCAATTGTTTAAAGTTCTCAGTGATCTCTGCCAGCTAGTTCTCAAGTCCCTGCAACATATGAAGAAGTGTTTGGGCACATCTCACCTAATCAGTTCCCTGCCACTGCAGGGGCCTCAAACATTGGTGGCAAGTCAGGCTCTTCTGTTCTCTGCCAGTGGCACACAACAGTTGATTCCCCATGGAGTTAAAATGTTTTAGTCTAACCCAATTTATTGGGCTGGATAACAGGGTGAAAGTTAATGGCCTGTTATATACAGGTCAGACTATATGATCTAATGGTCCCTTCCAATTTAAAACTGGAACTCAAATTGCCACATAAACCTCCACAACAAAATGGACTTTCCTGACCTGAACTGGTGCTCTACTGACCAACAGTTATCTGGGATAACTAGGTTCCATAGGGTAATTCATGGAGAGTGGAACTTTCTTTCTGGTGGTGTGGTGTTGGGGCTAGCTCACTACAGAATTAGGAAGGAGCTTTTCTGTAACTCTGAAGTTCAGCAGCTGTTGCTGCTCATCCTAGAACTTAAAAACAATTTTGTTCTTCCAAGCTGCTCATGGTTCAGACCCAAAAGTTGTGCTCCTTCATCCTCAAGTTCCACAAAGACCCAGTTTCTTTGGGGTAAGTGATATACAATCATTGCAGGAACACCTCCAACTATTGCTCTCAGTCTCTGCCTGCCTGCAAGATCAAGAACAGCTTCCCCGTATTGCTGCAGTCACCATGCAACTGCTTTTCTCAAGCTCTGGCAGAAACCTTTCTTTCTGAACATTCACCTTGACCTCCATTTTGAGAAAAGTCCTAGAGGAAATGGTGCTGGTACCCGAGGATTCATGGGAGTTTCTCTCCTTCCATAATTCTGTCAGCCTCCTCAAAAGTTTCCAGAAGTCTCTCTCTGATAGGTACCCACAGGGCAATGCAACTGCAGTACTGTAATTCAATCCATGTGTCGATGTGGGGCAAAACTTAAACACGGATATGCTGTATTGTCGATACTCAACTGTGCTAACCAATCAGTTCAACTACCAATGATTCAGTTTTTCACTATAGACACAGCCTTTTTGAAAAACAGATAGATAGCATTGTTATGCTTGCTTTGGTGCAGCAGTGAGTGCAACATCATGCTTTTAAGAAGGAAATCATATTTTTAAAGGAGATACTTAAAATATAGGGCTTTTTATAAAGAGAACACACCTTTTTAGTGGCTCATTTTGTCAATGTTCTTAAATTATCTAGATTCGGATTCCAAGAGTTTCTGAAAATCCATCACTTTGTATAATCTGTGTTACATACTTAGGCCTGGCGATATTAAATATTTTCAGGCATAACATCTATCTTTCTTGTGCTTTTCCAACCATTTGCTGATCTACTGCATCTTTCTGACCGGATCCCTCTCGTGCTTCCTCTGTATGCCTTTCCATTATAGAGAATCGTTACAAGGTACTGTTCCAGTGCCACTTTGCCCTTCTCGAATCAAAAATATTCAAAAATGTAAATGTACAGACTGAGGGAGATATTGCCTTGCACAACTAGTGGAAATTTTGGAAGTGGCCAAATTTTCCATTTGTATCTTGGATTTAATCTTTAAAACCACTCAATCCAGATTGCCCTTGGATACTTCAGTGACATTTCTGGGTCTACCTGCAAGGAAATAATTAATTAAAAAGTTCTAAGCTTATTTTTCAACTCTTAGAAGTAGCAAACTTCTCCCTAGCCACCTACTTGGATACAAGTGCTTGGTTTAAAATCATCTGGGACTCATTTATTATGGAAAAGCTTACAGACAATACAGAAATAGTTACTGCATAATTTGCCTCCTTTTTTTTAGAACAAACAAAATAACCATATTTATTCAACTTGTTTTAATAGACGCTGAATAAGGATTACATGCAATGCTAAATCCAGTGTTTGACATTTAGTAGAAACTGGTTTCCTGCTCATGCTCAATTTAAATTGAAAGGAGTGCAACAGTGCCCCCTGGTGTCTCAGACAAACACATGGTGAACAAACAAGAAAACTTGAAATTATTTGGACTATTTTTTAAATTGTATTTTACAATATGTTTAAAGGACCAGTTGCATTGTATTGTGTGCAGGGCATGTAACTTGATTAGTGTTTTTGTTACTATGGAGTAACTTGAGTGTAACAGACCTTTGACTTATAGCTGAGAATGGGAAGAAAAAAAATCCTGTAACATCTTGTTGCAGAACCATCATCCCCTACAGTGGGTAAAAGACAAAAACAGGAGTGGTCCATTTGGGATATATGTGGGAACAAGGAACTGCTACTTGTTCTGTACCCCAGCCCTCTTAAGTTGATTTTTATAGGTGAGAGCTGTAAATTTGAAGCTGCAAAATAAATGGTGCCTTAATTTACAAATATCAATATGTATGTATTAAACTTTTAAAAAGCACTGTAAATACTAGAAAGGAATTATGCCTTCTGCATGGATTAAGGTATGAGATTAGATAAATTACTTAACCTCTCTGTGCCTGAGTTTCCAAGGGTAGTTTTTTTAAGGGTAATTTTTAGCTGCCAATGTATGTGTGAGGGTGAATTAATTGTTTTGTGAAGTGCTTCAAGGTCCTTGGATGAAAGGTGCCATAAGTGCAAAGTATACTGTACATTTTAAACACTTTTCTGGGCCACACAAACTGCAGGCAGGAACCGATGCAGATTGATTCAACTCAAATATAGGCATGAAAAATGTACAAGAGTAAACTTCTGCCCGGTTGACTTAGGCTTATACTGCCAGTATTCCCCATTTCAGCCTCTTCTATGCAGGTTTATAGCTAGCAATTTGCACACTGACTGACCCATTTGCCCCCTGCCTACAGTATACATATGATCTCCAGAAGCCCACATGCCCTTTCTCACAATGTGATCACTGTCTCCGTTTCTAAGTGTGTCAATCAAGTGTACTCCAGTTCCTCTGTGTTCGGTAATTTGTCTTCCCACTTTATTTTCAGGATCTTGTGCAGGCATCTCCTGTTCAATCTCCTGATGTCTAGCATATGTAGCCCGCATTTCTGAACCATAAAGCACGGATGACTGCATGCAAGTCTCACAAATTTGCATAGTCACCTTAGTCGATCATTTGCTGTTTATTCCAGGCATGTTTCTGTAATAGGTCAAAATTCTTAGCTGCTTTTCCAGTTCTGTTAGTTAATTAAATCTGAAGGGCAATCTGATCATAGAACCCAAGTAACAAAAGCTATCAATGATGCCAAGAGATTTACCTTGCAGAGGAATGTCAAACATTGGTTATTCCACCCCTTGGTACATGATTACAATCTTCTTGAAACTAATCAGCAATCCAAAGTTCTTGAATGCTGCAGAAAATTTACCCAAGAGATTTTGCAGGGAAGATTCACTGTGGGCAATCAGAGCCATGGTATCCACAAACAGGAAATCTCTCAAAAGCTGCTCTTCCACTGTTTTTCGCTCTAACCCTTACAATGTTAAACAAGCTTCCATCTAGTCCAGTTCAAAGATAAATGCTATCATTGTTGCCCTTAAATGCATGAAAAAGCAAGAATGAAAAGCAGGTGTTAAAGCACAGGGGCTAAAACACCCGTTTCACCCCATTGTTGATATTAAAGGCATTTGATTCTACGTTCTCATGCACTATAGTTGCCCTCATACCTTGATGTAATGAACAAATGATGTTCAACAACCCAGTTTCTTCAAAATAAAAAGGCAATGTCTGTTGACCATATCGAAGGCCTTCCTCAGATCGATGAGGGCTATGTATAGTGGTATTTGTTTCTCTACACTTCACCAAAAATATCTATTAAAGTATTAATAAGACATGGGGAGAAAAGGACAAAACTCCTCCTTGTTGCCATAAGAAATGATGTCCCTGAAGGCATGCCTGACACCACCACTGCCTCTATTGGTCTGTACAGTGGAAAACAATGATGCCAAGTGTTTCTTTCCATACTCCAATAAATCTTAAGTTTTGCTATAAAACAGACAAGACTAATTTAAACCAGAGTTTTATTGCTCAATATTTCTTGTGGGATTTAATCTGTGAAGAAAAAAATTGAACTAGTGAGATTCAGCTTTATCAGGGGTTCACACTCTTGTATAGTGTGAACCACAACTCAATAGAGTGTCTTATGGACCTGCTTCCCTCTCATTTGCAATCAATATTTTTGGGGCAACTAAGGTAATTGTGTGCATGGAACAGTAACATTAGGATATTGTTTATGTATTTGCACTTTTTTTTTTAAAGTGCACAGTGTCTTTCTTCTTTTCACCTCCCTCTCCCATCTGTTATTTTTCTCCTTGAAGAGGCAGTGCTTAAAAGTCTTTGCCCTGTCTACACTACTGCTTCTGTTAGGATTGGTGGAACTTGCACCACTATAGAAAAATACACATTTTCCCAGTGTAGACACACCCCTCATGGCTAGCACTCCTGTTCCACTGGGCCACCCTACTGACAATATTGTCAACCCCAAGTGTTCAAAAGACGTGAATTGGGCACCTCAAAAAGTTATTAGATTTATTTTCAAAATCTCACTATTTTTAAGCCAATTCAGGATTATTTTATTTTCCTTCTAGGTTTGTGTTTTCAAGCTTTTCCCTGCAACCCTGAAAACTACCAACTTGAAAACAAAACAACTGCTGAGTGACTTATGTAATCACATGACACCAGGAGCTTGGGCTTTTAGGAAAAAAAAAACCACACCAAATATTGTGAAACTCACTATTAGAGTTTGAAATTGTTTTTACAGATGGGAACACACAAGCACAGAGAAGTAAGATGTCAGTAGAACCCAAGTCTCCTGACTCCCCATTGTGTAGATTCTGTTCTTCGAGTTACTGTCCCAATGGGTGCTCTAAGTAAGGTGTGTGCACTCCTGTCCGCCTTTGATCAGAGATTTTTTTCATCAGAAGCGTCTGAGAGGCCATGTCTACACCCTTTTGCTCTGGACCGAGGATATAGGGAGGGGAGACCTGCTGCTGCTCTAGTTCCTTCTCAGCTGGCTGTGGCTAGAGTTGGAGCACTGCAGCATCCATTAGCAAAGCCTGCTATCTGACCCTTTACATTTCTATTTAATGTTCTTTATTTTTACATTTGTTTATTTCTTTTCCTGGCAGTTTCATGCCATGGGGTCTCCACGCCTCATTCCTTGGTTTGCTACAGCTAGCTAGGGCATTTGCAATCTTAGCCTTTCTTCTGCTCAAAATTCCAGGCTTCAAACCCTGCCAGACCTGTCTCAGATCCTCCCCCTCCCTTAGGATCAGTGGAGCATTACTGAGAGGATCCAGGTCAATGGCGAGAGGGAAGGAGCAAAATTCATCCCCAAACCACACTGCCTCTTCTTCTTGCAGTTACATGAGCTTCATGTATGGACTGGGCTAACGGCATCCTTATTGGGAAATAGGGGATAAATTCTGCATATACCATTGGTCAGCAGCACACTCTGTGTTGGGATTAACTTGCTAGTGCAGTCATGAAAGGGTTTTTTAAAATGTTTTTAATGGGATATTGAGGTAATAGTGTTAGTTGATGGAAAAGAATCCCAGTAGCTAGTCTGAATTTTATAATGTGTTTAACATGTTATTAAGTAGGCTGAGGTCTCCCTATCAAACCCTGGACCTTGTTTAACACTGTTTAATATTAGACAGTGACTGGATTATGTTAACACCTTTGGCCTGTGTATTATATTTAAACTAATACAACAACTCACACAAGGTTTGTGTTGGGATCCCATTTTCATGTCCACCTCCCTCAAGGATCATCACAACAAATGCATCCTTACTAGGTTGGGGAGCTCACCTTAAGGACTCCCTAGTGCAGGGTAAATGGATCCCTCTAAGAATTGCTGCTCCACATCAACATTCTTGCCCTCAGGGCAGTCTGATACACATGCCTCCACTTCCTGCCCAGGATCAAGTGTCACAACTGACAACAATGCAATGTTGTACTAGATCAACTGCCAAGGAAGAGCAAGATCTCAATCTTCATACACAGAAGTGATGAAGCTCTGGAATTGGTGTCTGACCCACCAAATCAGTATCGTAGCTGCCTACCTATTGGGTCTGCAGAACACCTTAGCAGACACTCTGGACAGGCATTTTTACCAGGATCACAAGTGGGAGCTGGGCAATCCGAACTCTTGCAAGATCTGTGCCTCCCTACAGATAGAAATCTTTGACACCATCCAACATGAAATGCCAGTCTGCTGCCTCAAGGGGAGGACTCAGCTGCAACTCTCTGGGGAGATGCCTTCCTCACATCTTGGCCTTGCATTCTGTTTTATGCCTGTGTTCCAACACCACTCTTCCTCAGAGTCTTGAAGACACTGAAACAGGAGAAAGTGGTAACCTCATAGCCCCAACATAACAGACAGGTTGGGTTCCCGGACCTGATTTGTCTAGGTCAAAGGCCACCTCTTCTCTTTGGTCACAGACCTCCTGACCCAGGAGTCTGGCCATGTAACTCAGCCCATTCTCTTCTTGTTACACCTCCATGCGTGGCTTTCAGGCCTACAGCAGGATTGTTCTCTTAAGATGCAGTCTGTGCTGCTGAAGAGTAGAAAACCCACCACAAGGAAACCTACCTGCCAAAGTGGAAGCATTTCCAGCTTTGGTGTGCACAGCAGTCATCTCTATGTGAAGCTCACCTCTCTGTCATACTTGGCTACATGATAAACTTAAAAACCCTTGGGTTATCATTCAGCTCTATCAAAGTCCACCTAGCTGCCATTTCAGCCTTTTACCAACCAGTTGAAGGGTTTTCAGTTTTTGTGCATCCTACTACAAGATTCATGAAGAGACTGATCAACCTCTTCCTCACGTAGGACAGCCCACTTCACCTTGGGATCTTCATTTAGTTCTCAATGCCAAGAGAGCCCCCATCCACCTTGAACCCTTGGAGTTGTTTCCTTCTGCACTTATCCTACAAAACCATGTTCCTGGTAGCCATTATTTCAGCCAGAAGGATTCGTGAATTGGGAGCTAGTGATGGGGTTGTGGAATTGCAATCTTTTTCCTGCTACTGGCACCTCCTGTAGGTTACCAATCTCACTAGGTGAGTCTTCAGTGACTCAGCCCTCTGGCCAAGTCAGACAGTCAAGAATGGACCCTTCAAGAACAGCAAAGACCTCACCAGTCTGCCCTCACCAGGGCCTTCAGTCCCATCTCTGGGCCGTTTAACCAGCCCTTTGCTCAGGTTTGTAAAGAAGCCTTGTCCTCTTCTCTGGGCTTAGTCCACTTTGCCAGTGGAGGGAACCTGGACCTGCTCACTACTCCAGGTTCCAGCCCAGGGACCCTATAAACAGCAGCCACATACTGCTTCCATCAATTGGTTGTTGCTGTGATCCCTAGGCCTCTTCCTACCTGGTCCCTTTGCCTTAGTCCATTACCTGGGTTATAGTTCTCAAGTCCCCTCCCCCTCCCAGATCAAGGGTATGCAGTCAGTCAAGCTCCTTTAGCCAGGGAGTAGAACCCTTCCTAGTCTTTCTGTTCCCAGCCAGGACTGCCTTGTAAAAGGCCTGCAGCTTTTTAGCTGAGCCTGCTGGGCTCTGATTGGCTGTTTCTATCAGGCCTCTCTAGGCAGGCCTGGAGGACCCACCTCTGCTGCTCCCTCCTGGAGCAGGGTTTAGCAGGACTGCAGGGCCTCCAGCAGGGGACCCTGTCACAGGGCTTTTGTAGCTGATCCACTGGACATAGTATTCTGTCAAGACAAGGTGACTCTTGATCCTCATCCTCATTTTCTATCCAAAATTATGTGAAAAATAAACAATCAGGACATTCATCTACTATTATTTTTACCCCAGACCTCATACTTCAATGGAAGAAACCAATCTACATACTCTAGGTGTGAGAAGACCACTTCCTTTCGATCTCAACAGGACCAAATCCTTCACATCCTCTCCTAGGCTCTTTGTCTCCATTGTAGAGAGAATGAAGGAGCTTTTCTTTCCACGCAAAGACTGTCTAAATGGGTCTTCAGGATGCAACTTAGCCTGTTACAAAGCTTCTGAGGTGCACCTTCCACCTAAGATGACAGCTTAATCCACTTCTGTAGCCCTGCTTATAAACATCCCCATTACAGACATCTGCAAACCTGTCATCTGTACACACCTTTTCCCAACATTATGCTGTCGTTCATGCCGCCAGATCAGATGTGGCCTTTGGTGAGGCCATTCTCCAAACTATTCTAAACTCAATTTCTCAGCACCCTCCTCCGTAATTGAGATACTGCTCAGGAGTCATCTAACATAGAGCACTCACAGGGACAATAGCTCGAAAAAGGAGACTATTTATACGGACACTGGAGTTCTTGGAGATGTTTTCTCCCTATGGGTGCTCCACTAACTGCCCTTCTTTCTCCTCTGCTTCGGAGTTCTCTTCTTCAGACTGTGTTTAAGAAGGAACTGGAGCAGTGGTGGTTCCACCCTCCCTATATACTCTCGTTCTGGAGCATGAGGGTGTGTACGGCACAGACCTGTGGACACTGCTGATGAAAAAAATCTGATTGAAAGCTAAAACACATGGGCACTTCTAATATGGAGCAGCCAGAGGAACAAAACATCTTGAACTCCAGTTACTATACAAGTACCTGCTCCTTTTTTATCCTGGGCGCTCTCCTCTGTTTCTTTCTTGAGTGTAGTTGCTTGTCTTTCTCATCATTTTTCCAGTGTCTGATATCCTTCTGATTTAACTTTTATTTTTTTTACAGCCAACCTTCCTCTAAATGTTTCCTTGATCCCTCTAATAGAGTGGCTTGCCCCTTAAAGGCTAGAGATCTGGGATCAGCCAACTCTTATTTCCAAGTTGGCACACCTGAGCAGGAATCAAGTGATTCCCCTATGAGATCGACAGGAAGTTACAGAGAAGGGGTTGGAGTGTTGCACAGGGAGACTGGGAAGTGAGACTACAGGCAGAAAAGGCATGGGAGTGCCTCAATAAGAAGGTAAACAGATGGACTTTGAGTTTCATTTTAAGTTTACTTTGTGAATAAATCCAGACCCCAAGAAGCAGTGTTGTGAATAGACAAAACAGGTATGTGAAGTTTATTTGAAGAACCAAGAGGAGAAACTGAGGTGAGGGTCCACTTACAGCTCTGCTCTGAGGTCACCAGGGGGTGCTTGGGAGGATTCTACTCAATGACCATCTTTCTCTCCCTGTCTTGCTCCAACCCCCTGTCAAATTTCTGTACCTCCCCACCTTGGATCTGCTATCCCTCAGATTTCTTGTCCCCTTCATTCTCTTAGATCAGTGGTTTTCAACCTGTAGTCCGTGGACCCCTGGGGTTCAGCAGACTGTCTAAGATTTCCAAAGGGGTCCACCCCTCCATTTGAAATTTTGTAGGGGTCTGCAAATGAAAAAAGGTTGAAAACTGCTGTCCTAGATGCTCTTTACCCTTTTTTGCTTTTCCCCTGTATGCTCTCTCTCTCCATCTTTTCAGTGGGTTCCTTCTTCCAACCCCTCTCTACACAGATTTCCATTCTTAGATCTCTTTCCTTTTCCCCCACATAACAAAAGGTCTCCCTCTCTCACCCCTCCTATTAAGTCTCAGTTCCCACACATCCTTTGTGTTTTCCCCACACTGCAGTTCCCTACTTTACTTTGTTTGGACTCTCAACCTCACTCAAATCTCAATAGTGCCCTGCTCCCTTTTACATCAAATCCTCTGTCCCAGCACCTCCCCTCCCCCCCGCCCAAACCTTATTGAACAGCAGCTTCTGCCCCTTGTATCCCAGCCTCTAACTCGCCCCTTCTGTCACTGGCACTTAGTCACTTCCCTGTTCTGCCCCACTATGCTGCACCATCTCTGTCTTAGTCCTTAACACCCAGCCTCCAACCTATTCTGCCTCTAGCACCTCCTCATTCCCCCTTGCGCCCCTAACCAGTGGCACCCCAGTAACCCAGACTAGATGATCTAATGATCCCTTCTGGCTTTAAACTCTATAAACCCCCATCTTAGCCATTTTCACCTATTGCTCCTTGCAACCCCTAAGCACCAGCCACCTGTTCTCCCAAAGGTCCCTAAGTATTACACCCTCGACCTCCCATCCCCCTGCTCTGCCCCAGCCTCTCATCAGCGTATCCTCTGCTGTCACCCAACCTCCCTGCACAG
The DNA here is from genome assembly GCF_965152235.1 of Eretmochelys imbricata. Lineage (NCBI taxonomy): Eukaryota > Metazoa > Chordata > Testudines > Cheloniidae > Eretmochelys > Eretmochelys imbricata. The sequence continues at coordinate 154,553,733 of NC_135574.1, forward strand.
GATCCTCGTGGCTGGCCCATTCTCCCCTGCCCCAGCGCCCATGAGCTGCCTTGGGCTGGAGAGGCTGAGCTGGGCAGGGGCAGAGCAGCAGCTGCTGCAGGCTAGCCGCAGGAAAAGGGAGTGTCATGATGCCCCCTGTCTACTAGGAGGAGGAGCTGCAGAGAGTTGCCCAGAAGCCCCTGGGGCGGGCACTCTGGTGTGGGGGTCCCTAACTCTGTCTACAGCCAGGGCCTGGGAGACTGGCAAGGTGGGGCGGGACTTGACTGTGGCCTTTCCATCTGCAATCCTGCCTAGCAACAGGGCTCTCCCTTTTTTAATTGGGTGACACTAGCCTCTGCCCCCCCCCAGGAAAGGGCCTGAGGGGAAACCAAACCGCCTGGCGCCTCGAGATGGCATGAGGCCGAGTCCCTTGTGTTCTGATTGGCCGAGGCTGCTCCTATCCTTGCCCGGATTGGCTATACAAGGGGTGGGCTGGGCAGCCTCCAGCCAGAACATCCTCGGGCTGGTCTCTGCGGTGAGGGTAGGAGGGAGGCTGGGAGGCAGCTGGGTTCCCCACCTCCCGCTCCTGCTTGGGGTGCCCAGCCTGAGGTAACTGTTTCAGCAATCTCCGCCCTGTCCCCACTCGGAACAACACCCCCACCCCACAGTACCCCCGGAAGGGGGAGGGTCACCCCCGCCTACTGCCCCTCCAGCAGGCAAACTCAGCCCTGGAGTCAGGCAGTCTGGGGCCTCGGGCACAGCACACAGCCAGGCCCGCAGCTCACCCTGCACAGGGTCCTGGGGCTCTCGCGGGGCCCCTTTCTCCCGAGAGCAGCAGGGGCATGGGGCTCCTTTAGTGTGTATGTTGGCGAGGGCAGCTGGGCTGGGCCTGCTGCACTTTTCTCCTCCTGCTGCTGGAGTGGCTTTGGCAGGGCCCGGCAGAGCACTGGGTCTTGGTGGCTACGTCCCACTGAGCCGCACAGGGACATTCGCACCCTTCTGAGCTACTGTCTCAGGCCCTCTGTAGCCTCGGACATACGTCATCACATCAGTGAGACCTGGGCCCCAGGCTCCAACTTAATTTCATAACCACCAGGCTAGAAATTTACTTTAAAGAAAAACCACTCATATTCTGATGTAATCTCATGACTCCAGGAGCTGAGGCCCTGCCTGTGTCTTATTTTGGTTCTGCACAAACTGCTCTTCTAAGAAATCTCTGTATTTTGTGCAGGGATAAATCTGAGAGAAGAGGATTATGTTGGGGGTAAGGGAGAGATGGATAATTTCTCTTGGGTATTAACACCCTCTCTAAAGAACACTTCCCTCCCCTTGTGTTTGCTACCAAAGATTGCTCCTTTCTTTTCCTATAGATTAGCAGTCCCTTCTTCCTCCTATTGCAGTGATTAACAGACCATTTCACCTCTCCCACCCCCAATTTTTTTTTCTTCGCCAGGTTATTACACTTCTCTTTCCCTCCAACCCTCCACCCAAGAATATTCTGCTCACGTTCACTCTGGTACCTTCTTGAAGCTGAAATTGTATGCAACCTCACTTTATTGAAAAGCTTGACTTTCTTGATAATCTGTTTAAGGGGGAGTTTTCTCTGTCCAAGCTGTACTTGCAACACTTCAGAAACAAATGTTATAAAATAGTTCAGGACCTTACTGTTACTGTAACATTATGTTGTGCTTGAATTTAATAATAGTTTGTTAAAATTGCCAATAATTTAATTCCATTGGTATTATTTATGAGCACACAGTTAAGCTAAAGAACAATGTTGGGAAAAGAACAAATGGATATAAACTGGCAGTGAATAAATTTAGGTTGGAAATTAGAAGAATGTTTTTAACTGTCAGAGGAGTGAGGTTCGGGAACAATAGTCTTCCAATAGGAATTGTGGGAGCAAACGATTTAACTAGGTTTAGATGGAGCTTCATACGTTTATGACTGGGATTATATAAATGGGTTGTCTGCAGTAGCAGGAGACTGGACTCAGTGATTCAGGAGGCCCCTTCCAGTCCTATGTCACTAATTGCAAATAAGGTAAGAATGAAGATGTCTTTGATTACTATAGGCTTTAATGAAAAAATGGGAGCATGTAAGTCTGATCACACAACCTTTTTAATAAGGGATATTTCACTGGAAATTCTGAATGAGAAAAGCAGGATGAAGTCTCTTCCTCTGTGGGAGAATTTCACCTCAAGTAAGGCCCCTGTCCGCAATTCACACTGATATAAGATAGGGCCTTAGTCTTAGGTAATTATTTCCATTCCTTATCTCAGAAGATATAAAGTTATTTGAGATGATGGAATGAAAGATACTATAGAAATTCAAAGTACTAGTGTTATAGCATGGGTGCTTGGGTAGCATGGTGCTTGGGTGGCTTATAAGGTCTTGTACCATTTTGGGGACGATAATGTTCTGACGGTTTTGTTTTGTTATTTATTTATTAATACGAGGTGCTAGATGGCTCAGAAGGCTAGTAATGGGTTATGTTAGAATTTCACCCCTACATCATTAATTTGAATTGGTACAGGTAGGTAGCATCCAGCTGAAATGTTTTAGTCCATACAAGTTAAATTGCTGATCTCAGTCCAAATTCTAGTTGCAAAATGTATTGACAAATCTGTATACAACTTAATATATCTCTAGCATTCATGAGCATATATTTATATTTACACGTAAAAACTCAAGTTTCCAATTCCAATCTTTAATACACACAATACTTATCTAGTACAATCACATATTGTGCAGTTTAATACAGATGACTTACAGGGAAAATATTTATTACAAAACTTCATATAAAGTTGAGAGAATCTTTGACTATGGGCACTTTAATGCCAACTATTATTTTATTTTCACAAGATGACCACACAATCTGCGTGGTACAGAAAAGCAAAAATAGAATGTGCATTATATTGCTCACTATACCACATTGTGGCCCCAATCATGCGAATGCTTACACCCGAGTAACGTTATGCATGTGAATTGCCACACTGAGTTCAGTGGGACTACTCATATGTAAAATTGTTTACATTAGTGTTTGCAGGATTGGGACTTATGTTATTAAAATACAACTATTTTGTATTTCATCTTCCATACAAACTATACATGAAAATGCTTAGGCTAAATAATACAGTTACAGAGAGGGAGTCTGCAAAGCAACTGTGTATGAATTTTTTGTTATATCTATGGTTTCTCATGACACCAAAATGGATATAGAAAAAAGATTTATTGATGCCTTTTATTTTGCAACTATTCTATATCATCTGTATTGTTAATATTGTCTTTTTTTATTTTAACAGGAATCTTCAATTACAAAAATGAGACATAATCTGGTCTGTCAGACACCTCGCACTGTCACTGTTCATATAAAGTCGAGTGCATCTAGATCACACCAGCAAAAAAAATCGATTAGTCTAAAACGTCCTATTTTTAAAGACAGCCAGGAAAATTGTGAAAAAGATGTGCACAGTAATAAGTCTAAACGTCCAAAAGGTGCATGTCTAGTTATTCAGCGTCAGGAAATGACTGCTTTCTTTAAACTATTTGGTAGGTTAACAGTTATACGTTTTGAGTAAAATGTGTTGATTGAACGCTAAAATACTTTTTATAAGCAACTATGTTTTCTAAATATAATAACTTGAGAGTGCTTCTCATGCATACATTAACAGCCACATCTTGGTCTGAATAAAATCTAAGGCCAGAGTGAGTACTCAGACCACTAAACTGAAATGGCTGAATATTATTCCTCAGTTAACTGAAAACACTTCCATTCCTCCACCACAACTGTTATATTTCAATGTATAAATATTTACATTTTAAATAAAATATAACTACAAAAGGATTGTCAAACTGCTGAAAAATACGTTGCTTAAAGATAAAACAAAAATCATTTGACCCTTCCTACACATCTCCTTCCTTTTCCTTTTATTTCTTCCTTCATCCTGATCCCACCCTGCAGGTCAGCAAAGCTCTTTTTGCCAATATACATTTGTTTTACATTATGTTTCAAAACAGATTTGAAAGAGGCTAGATTTCCCACCACTGTAAGCAAATACATTATTATAGTTATGTATGGTGGAAAGTGGAATGAAGGTAGAAGGAAGAAAGGAGTTTGGAGAAGTTAGTATTTTTCTCTCTTCCATATAATTTTTGTTGCTTTTTCTGCTTCATCTGAAAAGTGTGAGAAATAGAGGAAAGCTGTTTTGTTGCTGACTTGAAAATGTTGAGTATAGGAGTCAATCAGAGCAGAGAATTTATAGTAGCCAATTACAGTAAATTTTCATATTTGTAGAATGGTTATTAAAAGTGGTACACTGATCGGGCAAACAATCAAACTTGTCTTGCTTACTAATGGTTGTCAGAGTGCAGAGATTCTCAAAACTGTATGGTTAATCAGAAATAATTGTAAATTATAGTGTAAATTATATACAACCCATTAAGAGTGCAGGGAATAAAATAAACAGAGAAAAACACTGTACAGTGGCTTTCAGTTGAGTTGCACTCACTAATGTTAACACAGAATTTGGTTCTTTGTGTTCTCCACTTTGCCTTTGTTATGGCTTCTCTTTTTGCTTTTGTTCAGATTTTTTTCTAAGCCTAACGTATCTCTTCTGTCAGCTGCTCTGCTCCCTACTGATCAGTCCAGCCGATATCCTTTTCTTTGGCTTGATAAAATCCCCATCTGTATCTATATCTGTAGAAACAAATGCTTCCTCCCCTCCCCCCCAATAAAAAAAATCATTTTTTCTATTGAAATATCACCGCTGTTTTTTGTTACAGATGATGATCTCATTCAAGATTTCCTATGGATGGACTGCTGCTGTAAAATTGCAGATAAGGTAAATTTGGTATTGTTTTGGTTCGTAGGCCACTTTTTGCGTCTTTTACTTTTAATCACTTGATATTGTAATATGAACATAAACCATATTCTGCTTTCTAATGTATTCACATAGCTTCTGGCAAAGTAATACAGGAAACGATTTACACTTTTCTGAGGGTGAGAAATTAATAAAATCTTATGGTGATGTCAGAAACAGATTTAAAAGATGCTACGTCCTTTTAGGAAATTTTATATAGAAAACAAAAGAATACTAATGTTCTATTTTAATATTTTGTTTTTCTAACAGTATCTTTTGGCAATGACTTTTGTTTATTTCAAGAGGGCTAGCTTCAGTATAAATGAGCACACCAGACTTAATTTCTTTGTTGCTCTGTAAGTATTCTTTAAATATTTTTTCATTTATTTAGTTCTGTGTTTATTCCATTAATGATTTTGATTTATAAATTAGGATTCTATAGGGGATAGGTTTCACATCACAACCCCTCCCCATATGAGCGGGCTAGAGAAAAATACATTAATTTCCCCAGGTTAAAAACTTCTTGAAATCTTTTCTTTGAATAGCACCCCCAGGCTTTGGAGCAGGGACTTGAAATTTGGCAGGGGGATTGCCTTTGTATTAAGGGAGTGCCTTTTGCCATCCCTGTGAAAATCTGCCCAAATATGGCCAAATTATAAGCCTTTAAAAATTAGAGTTCATACATGTTGTTCAGTAGACACATCAATGTTAGCAGCTGTAATCTCCAAAAATTCTGCTCTCATGAAGCAAGCTCAAGATTCTCACAGCTCCTAGCTGACAAGACTGCACCTGCATCTTCCCCACAGAGCAACTGAGCATGGTGCAGCATAGGGCTACAGAGCCTCAGAACAACTTTCCCTATAATGAAAAGGAGTACTTGTGGCACCTTAGAGACTAACAAATTTATTTGAGCATAAGCTTTCGTGAGCTACAGCTCACTTCATCGGATGAAGTGAGCTGTAACTCATGAAAGCTTATGTTCAAATAAATTTGTTAGTCTCTAAGGTGCCACAAGTACTCCTTTTCTTTCTGCGAATACAGATTAACATGGCTGCTACTCTGAAACCTTTCCCTATAATGGCTCCTCCTGGCTTGGGGGTAGGACTGGGTGCTGGAACTGAGAGGAAGGGAGTCTGTCTCACTCCTGTGCTCTTAGCGTGCTCTTCCCCACCACTGCGTCTTTATGACAGTGCCATTCAATCTGTTGCGACCCAGGCAGCATGGAGAAAGATGTCTGATTCAAATGCAGAGGAGACAAACCAGACCTGGGAGAGGGAAAGGAATAGATTGGGACAAGGAGTGCGTGAGACTGGGATTGGAACGGGGAGAGAAACTGTGACTGAGAGTTGAAGGTGGGCAGTGAGGACTGGCTGGGCAAGGAGATTGGGAACCGAAGAGGAGAGAGCAGGCTAGGATTGGTTGAACTAGGAGGCTGGGATGGATTGGGCAAGCGGACTGGGAACAGGAGCCTTTGGGGGAAATGTTGGGGGACTCGGAGCCAGTTGGCTGGGGAAAACGCTGAGATCAGATGAGGAACTAGGGAAAGCGGGAGACTGGGACTGGCTGGACAAGGAGACTGGGACTAGGAACTAGTTGGAGGAGTGGGAGCAGGAGGTGGAAGAGAGACAGATCTGACAAGGAGCTGGGGTGGGAAGGAGCATTAGGACTTGCTGGGCAAAGAAACTGGAAAAAGGAATCAGGGACAGGCAGAGAGGGAGACCGAGATTAGATGAGGATCCTTGGGAGGGAGACTGTAACTTGGATACAGCGGGGAGGAGGGACAGACTGGATGAGGAGCTGGAAGGGGGAGCTTGTATTGCCGGGGTTGGGGGTAAGGAGTTGGGGCTGCATGGGGAAGAGCTGGGACTGTCTGGGTAAAGAGACTAGGGTAAGAAGCCTGAGGAGTGGAGACTGGATTGGGTAGACAGGGTGAATGGCACTGCAACAAGGATCCAGTGGTGGGGAAGAGACAGACAGGGCAGAAGGGGTCAAATTTCAGGGAAATGGGCAGAACAGTCTGTATCTTCTGGAGCACACTCCCTTCCAGAGCCTGGAATGGAACCCATGATTCCTGTGTCTCTCCATGACTCTGCTGTCAGCAAATGTGTGAAACCAAGTGGCAAAAATGGCAACAGTTACTGGAGCAGGGGGACTCAATTCTGGGTCTCCCACAATAGTGCCTTATCCTCCAGGATATAGAATCATTCTCACTCTCTCTTTCTGGCCTAATGACTATTTAAATATTTATCCAAAATGGACAGCTTCAATAGGAGAAACTGCAAGCAACCCACATCAGAATATCCCCTAGGCTAGTGGCTAAGACACTCTTCTGAGAGAGGGGAAATTCCTATTTAAATCCTTTCACCTGATCAGGCAGAGGGGAGAATTGAACCCAAGTCTCACATCCAGAGTGAGTGCACTAATCCCACTGGCCCTGCAGTGAAATAGGCAGGGGAACACTTATCTTCACCTGGTTAGAGGATGTCACTGGGACTTAGGCATGAGACAGGTGTCCAGACCCCTAGAGTGAGGCAGCAGTGTGCATGTCCAGAGGCAGAAACTTAGGCACGTAGAGGACTTTTACAGTGAAAATTTACATGCTGAGTGAATTTAGGTGCTTATTGGGTTAAGCGGCTGCTGAACCAGGGGTTTTGAGGACCTCATTGGTGCCTAAATTTTCAACTTAAGCACCTAAAGTGAGGAGTTAAGTGCTTCGGTCCTTTTGTGGACCTGGACTTCTATGTCTGGACTGCTAAACATTCATGACCCTTTAGCAAGCTGTACTGATAGCTGATTGTGGTGGTTTTGTGGCTCTAGATAGGAGGTAACAATATTTGCCTATGGTCTGGAGGGGATAGGAGGGAGAAAACCAAGGAACAAGATATATAATTTTCTGAAAGAATGGAGAAATGTGGATATTAAAAAAGTGGGTTCCCCTTACAAATGGTGTTGTACCTATTGTATGTTTTTATTTATTTCGCTGCTTTCTTAATGTTTAATATTTTTTGCTGCCTGGTTTCTAAACAGATGTGGTTTAGGAAGTACAACTTTTACATGTAGACGAGGCCTGTAAGGCCTTAGTTTTGAAGTAGATCTATCGCTGACATTTTCTTTAAACTTTTAAACCTCAGACAATGTATTTGTGCCTCATATCCTAAGGAGTCAATCAAAAACTATTCATTTTAATGTGAGGATGCCCTGTTGATTTGGCAAAAGCAGTGAAACTGGATTATATTTCATGTATGTGCCCATCTAGTGGACGTTAGTACAAAGCCAATTTTTATGACTTTCACATGCGTTTGTATTATATAGATTGAAGTAAACCAGAAAATTCCTCTCATCCTGGGAGAAGTCTAAACTTTGGTAGCAAATTTCCCCAAACTAGTGGAAGTAAGGAATTATTTTAAAGGTGTATAAAGTTAAAATCATGTGATGTGATGACTCAAGGTTGGAGATCTTTAATATATATTTTTGTAGGTATCTCGCAAATACAGTTGAAGAAGATGATGAAGAGTCAAAGTATGAAATTTTTCCATGGGCTTTGGGAAAAACCTGGCGGAAGCTTTTCCCTGATTTCTTAAAGTTAAGAGACCAGCTCTGGGGTAGAATTGACTACAGGGCTATTGTAAGCAGACGTTGCTGTGAAGAGGTAGGTAGGCTTTTCATGCATTCGATTCTTGAGCTATTTATGCCAGTTGAGGATCTGGTCTGATATATATTAAATACATTTTCTTTAACAGAAATGTATTGATAAACCAGGGATTAAGGAAAACAAAGCAGTTGAAATTTAATGATTTGCCTATTCTGTTTTGAAACTGATTATTTTCCTTTGCATTTAATATGCATTCTTAGGAACTCTGGCCTGGCTTCAGAAAGGGACTTAGGCTTGCAACTATGAATATCATGGCACCTAACTTCTAGGTGCCTGTAAAAATCACAGGAATAACACCATAATCCACAAAACCTAAATTAGGTTACTAGGGTCCCTATATAATGAATAGGAAGAGAGAGATACCTTAAAATACAATCGACAAAGCTAACATGTTAGATGGGGAGCTGCCTAAGCTAGCCAATGAGAGGGGTATGCAAAATGGTGTCATGGAGATAAGTGCCTAAATCTGGGCTTCAGGGAAGCGCCTATCTCTTCCTAGCAATCCACATGTAGGAACCTGTCTCCTAGGAGTCAGGTGGCTTAGGTGCCTAAATAGTTTTTGGGGGGAATGAGTTAGGCACCTGCCTCACTCAACACAAAATGGCCAGAGGAGGAGATGGTGCTGCTCACCTTATAACTTTTATCGCAGTGGTTACATCACTCACCTGGGATGTGGGAAACCCAGGTTCAATCCCCCTCCCCCCTCCCCCGCAAGAAGGGAAGAGAGGATTTGAACAGGGCTCTCCCACATCTTTTCTCCCACTCTGGCAGAGGGAAGAATTGAACCTGAGTCTCCCACTGGGTGCTCTTACCACTGAGATAAATGTTATAAGCCAGGCACCACTACCACCTCCTCTGGTAGGTGGCCTATGAGCACACCTTCTAGATTGGGCCCCTCACATGATTTAGGGGGATGAATGTATATTTTCCCCTAGCTTGCGAATTGCTCTGGCACTTAGGTAGGAAACAAGTGCCTGGATACCTAGTGTGAGACAGCAATGTGCATGCCCAGAGACAGAAACTTAGGCACCTCGGGAACTTTTACCCTGAAAACTTAGATGCTGAATGAGTATAGGCTCCTACAGGGCTTGGTGGGAGTTTTGTGGATCGCAGCGGAGCCAAAAACTGGGACTGAAGCCATTAGGTGCCTAAGTCTGGGGTTTTGTGCATAACTACCTTTCAGGTTTCAGAGTAACAGCCGTGTTAGTCTGTATTCGCAAAAAGAAAAGGAGTACTTGTGGCACCTTAGAGACTAACCAATTTATTTGAGCATAAGCTTTCGTGAGCTACAGCTCACTTCATCGGATCCATACTGTGGAAAGTGTAGAAGATCTTTTTATATATGCTTTGTGTGTATATAAAAAGATCTTCTACACTTTCCACATACTTTCCACAGTATGCATCCAATGAAGTGAGCTGTAGCTCACGAAAACTTATGCTCAAATAAATTGGTTAGTCTCTAAGGTGCCACAAGTACTCCTTTTCTTTTTGCTAACTATCTTTGTGGATCTAGGCCTCTGTTAGGGTAAACTCCTGTTTCAAACTCCATATCCAAATTTTTAAAGATTTGCCCACATAGGCAGTCCACCTTGTACTTGGAAAGTTTTACGTTGTGCCATTGAGCATTCACTACCAAAGTTGCTGCATGAGTTTTTGCTGACCAGAGTGCTTGTGTTTTATATAAATACCCTATTTACTATTGGTCCTGAATGAAGGAATTTGCAGCAAAGAAGAAACTGATTATGGAAGTCACCTCATTCAGTTTAGAATTATTTCATTTTTCAAACTACTTGGAAAATTGTCAATTTTCATTATTCGATAAAAATCCAATACTTTGGGTGAAATCCGGGCCCAGGTGAACTCAACAGCAAAACTCCATTTGACTTCAGTGAGGCCAGGATTTTACCTTTTATTTCTAAAAATTAAAGCTGTTTTAACAACTGCTTAATTGCTTTTACATTATTTCATCCTGTTTTCCAAACCTGAGTTTAACAGAGAAAAAAAAAAGTCACCCTGAAAAATACTGTTTCTTAGTATTCTGTCTGGATTTATTCCTACTGCCAGGAAGGGCCCTGTTATGACATGGGGGATTGAACTGTAGAAAGTAGTGAAATACATTTTGTTTGGATCTGGAAAAGATGGGAGCTTATCTATTTCCACTAAATATTGTGAAACTGCACAGTTACACCCTAGCACAGCGAGAACTGATACCAGATTTAAGACTGAGGAAACAAAACAATTCCCCAAACTACCTACTTTTTCTGTTAGGAAGCTCCATATTGAAACTATGGCATCATCAATTGTTGGAAAGCATGATACAGGTCACACTGGATAAGTGGAACGGCAGAAGACTGTTAAACTGTAAAGTTAAGGGAATTTTAATTAAGTCATCCAGAGCGGTTCAGCCAGCAAAGTGCACTTCTAACTTCCCTACCACTCTAAACCAATGATGTGTATTTCTCAGACACAGATATGATGGAAGCTGAATGTGGCTTTTCCTCCCTGAATCCCTACATCAATTAGAAATTAGTGATTATTCGGTCACCAAAAATTTTTTGCACAGAGGAGCTATTTTCAAACTTGTTCTTTCCACTGTAATGTTCAGTTTCATACAGAGGTACCATCTTCCAGGATAAACGTGTACTTAGAAACAGAAATAGGTTTTTCTCAGTTTCAGTTGTATAGTATTTGCTTGTTGTTTTTTCTGACACTGGTTCCATACATAAGTAAGATTTTCTAATCTAGGTAATGGCTATTGCTCCATCACATTATATATGGCAGCGAGAACGTTCCATGCATCACAGTGGGGCTGTCAGAAATTACAGCAGAGATGAAGTGCAGCTGCCCCGCGGACCAAGCGCCACACCAGCAGATTGTTCGCTTTGTGGTAAGAAAGGAAGATTTGTAGGACTGGGATTATCATCCTCATCATCTTCGTCCACTGGGACTTTGGCGATGATGGAGCAACATGGATCTCAAGAATTGAAGGGTATTTTCCCAGTTGAAAAAATGCTAGTTGATCCTTCTCCTTGCTGTTATTCCCAAGATAGAGTTTAGTTTTGTAAGTCACTTTCATTTAGTTGGTTTAGGTATATATTTATTACCTTGGAATCTGCTTTATCTGTATAGTATAAGGGGCCTCAAACTAGGGGTTGTGACCCCTCAGGGGGTCCTGACGTTATTACATGGGGGGGGGGTCGCAAGCTGTCAGCCGCCACCCCAAACCCTGCTTTGCCTCCAGCATTTATAATGGTGTTAAATATATTTAAAAGTGTTTTTAATTTATAAGTGGGGGGTTGCACTCAGGGGCTTGCTATGTGAAAGGGGTCACCGTACAAAAGTTTGAGAACCACTGGTATAGCACATTTAATATATCAGCATTTATAAAGCACACACCTCTGCTGCAGAGTTCTGTACAAAGTGGGACTAAATTCCTCTGCTTTTCCCTTCTTCTGTATGTAAGAGATCTATCACTTAACCAACAACTTGATATAAAGTGAGAAACAAACCACTTCATATTCCACTTGCATGTCAGTTTTGGAAAGTATGAAAGTAGTGCTTGTGAAAGGAGACTAGAATCTCAATCGCTTTATTTATCTACAGAACTGGGATAGCATAGATAGCAGCAATAAAAGCTTTTATCTGCCCTGCCAAGGTTGCTTATCTCTAACCTGGAAAAACGCTGGCAGAGCAGTGTGGTGAAGCTTTTGTAGTAATAAGACCACAGAGTAGTCTTCATGCCTATTAAATCCTTGGACTCTCTATTAAGACTCAAATTTATGGGAATGGGGGCTATATAGGCATCTAGGCAGAGACTGCCAACAAATGTGCTAATTAGTGCCAAGCATGTTTTAGTTATGAACATTTATTAAATCAATTTTCTTGACGTCCAAGGATTTAGCAGTGTTGTGCAGCCAGTGAACAATCCCATTTGTAACCAGAACTCTATCCAGATTGTGTGCTATTCTTAGTAAAATAAATGAGTGTATTTTGAGTAAACCCTTGTTAGGAGACAGCTCTGAGACGTTTTACTCTCAGAAAGCGCATCTGTCTGTTTGAACAACTAATGTTTTATCTTAAGGCATCTTTTGCAAAAGTATTGAGTTCCTTCCATGGTTCTTTACATACTTGCAATAAAGAGCAGTATGTTTTGTTTCACCAAATTATTCTGAAGTCGTGTTAGACAAATTTACTATCACAATAACACTATTTTTATGATTTTTGTTGCAAATTACCCTTTCTTGTTAGTACTAATCTAAACACTCTGTGGCTGAATGAACTAAAGATGTTCTAGGTTTATTGAAATTATCCTTGTCTACTTAACTAGATGTTGAACGGTTCTCAATTCTAACTCTTCTGGGAGTTGACAAATCCTGTTAACTTTTATTCATAACTACTCACTGACTTCAGCATACTGTTGATGAATATATACTACGATGAGCAAGAAGCTGTCCACTATTAATTTCTCAAATTAATTCTGAAAATTCCTTTCTAACATTTCCTGTTTGTTAGAAGCAACAATAAGAATAAATTATGCTTATCTGAGTTAAGATTACTGTTGTGAGCAACACAAGTTCAGGGTTTAAAAAAAAACAAAACAAAACAGTGCAGCCCTCTATCATATATATATTCTGAACTTGATCACTTGTGAAATCAATTGTGGTGTGTTTTCTAACCCACCTCCCACCCCAAAATATTGGATAGCTTTTATTGTATCTGAGAAGTCTCCAACATAAAGTAGGTATTTGTTCATTTTTAAATTAAGTATTAAGACTGGATCACGCCTTAGATGGTTATCTTTTGGTAGATTCATTTTATAAAAATGTGTAAGGCCCAAATCTACCAAGATTTACACATGCGCTTAACCACTGGGCACTACTCACAGTGTGAAACATTAAATACATGCATATATCTTTGAAGGAGTGGAATTAATTTATCTAAATAAAAATTGGAGACATAATAAATTCTTTTTAATATCCATTTTTCCATTCGTGCAAATAGGATTGAAATGTTGGCATTAGGACTCCTACAGAGTTTTATACTTACTGTTTTGATATTGTCCGTAAACCGCTCCAATTCTAAGGGGCTCTTTAAACCTGGAAAATTTTTCAATTGTGTGATATTTATAACAGAAAAGGAATTAGGCAGACGAGTCCAGTAGGACATATCACAGGTTCAGCTCATTATTAAAATACTTTGCACTTACACAGAGCCTTCAATCTGAGACTATAATCACACTTGTCCCAATTTTTTTAAATTTACTACCGTTACAGATAAGAGGTAAGATTACTAAATCTGAAAGATTAGGAAAAAATTTAGTTTATTTACTTCATGCATTTGATAGCACTTTGTATATAGTCAGGTTCACGGTGTCTCTGGAACAAGTAGTCCTTTTGCTCTGCTTGTGTGGGTTTTCCACACAGCTTCAAATGAGAAACGTTTTAAAAGAAATTATTTATATACCCACAACTGACAGAAGAACTGAGGAAGGTGGTAATACTTGAAACTATTTCTAATGTATTTTAAGTGGTCCAGACCCAGTGGATGGTTTTCCTTTCAACCTCACAATACCCCATAGGGTAGAGAAATTTTAGCATATCCATTTTAAATAGGGAGAAACCCAGGCACTGATTTTTCCAAAACTACATAAGAAGTCCGTTTCAGGGGTGGGATTAAAACTAGAACTCCTGACTCTTCTGTCCTATGCTTTGTCCACAGTACCATCCCTCCACTTCTCCCTCTTACAAATAGTAGCCGTGCTTTCCGTAATGATGTTGAAAATGATCTGACCGCTATCAGCCAAACAATCCATCTTCAGCCCTGATTGACAGAGGTATAGCAAGGAAAATCTTGTCAATAACTGGTCTTTTTCTTTGTGTAAACAGTGCCTTGTAGTAAATAAGTATATATAATAGGGCCAAAATTCCATTAATTGCATTTCTATTGACTCAATGTAGAGCTGTGCAAACATTTTGCTCCGAAAAAAGGCTATCAGTATTGATTGGTACATAACAATGCAAACAGGAATTGCACATGTAGCAGAGGGCAGAATTTGGTCTATTGTATTCTTACCTTATGTAAACAAATTCCTTTCTTTTCTTTTTCTAAATTTCCGGTAGATTGCAACAGCCTATCCACCAAAGGGAGAACGAATAGCTGCATGAATCAAGACAAATCCATGGACTGGTTTACAGGAAATGAAGAGTGAAATGTTTGACCAGAGTTATTAGACATAGCTCAGAATACCAAACTCAGTGCCAGATCAATTAGAAAATGTTTCTAACAGTATTGTGTAGCTGTACCATAGTTCACTATTTCATTAGCATCCCTTCTTTAGATTGTACATTGAATATAAAAATGTACATTCACTATAAATCAAAGTAGTAATTTAAAAAAATTCACAAGTCTACAAAATTCAACAGCCATTTACAACATTTAATTTTATTCTGGCAAAGTACAGTAACTCAAATTAGCAGCTGCCATCTGGAGTAGTGTCTGGATATGCCACTTTATATTTCCTCATCTTGATGAGAAATGCTAGTTGGAGGGGAAAAATATATATATATATATTATTGCCACAGCAACCTCAGTGTGCATTTAATAGATAACTACTATTAGTTATATCATTTCATTATGTCAATGATAAAATACTAGTTTACAAAGAGCGAGTGTTTGTGAAAAATACAATACTATTTAACAAGTCTTAGATTATAAAAACGTTTCCCAAACATTTCTTACCTGTGTGACCAGCTTGCCAAGGGTAAGGTCTCGCAATGTAAGGCACTGAACCATATGGTTCGACATAATCAGAAAGTGATTCTGTTGAATTAAAATAAAAATATATTTCCTGACGGGTAAAAAATAAATAAATTTACATACATCAGATGAGAGTGTTAAGTCTAAATACTGATTTCCCTAATATCTTGCCTTTCTCTCTTTTGTTCATCTACTCCTGTCAGGCTGCTCTGCAGCCATCCATCAGTACAGACAACCTCTTTTGCTATATTCACAAATCTATAGCTAGAATGAGCTGTACTGTCTGAATTTGCCAGAGCTGCAGCTTGCAGAAATAGTATCCTGTTTTGGTTAATGTCTGCTATACACAGTCCTAAAAACACATCATAATCAAAAAGCAGCAATAGTCTGAACATGGGAGCTACCCTAAGACAATAGTTCCTGAATTCAAGTTTAAAAAATTTCACTGACTAGCATGATTGAGCTGCCAATTAGAATTTATTTTTTATGTATTTAATTTGCAACTGGATTTATTAAAAGGCCATCTCGTTTACATTTATATTTACCATTAATATAGCTGCCAATCAAAATTTAGGAAAGAGCTTCCCAAAAAATATTGATTGTAGCCAGAAAAAATTAATTTGTAGGAGAAGAGGACTTGGGTGCTAAGCCTGTTCTCCACAACGCAGACTTTCAGCTTCACTACTCCTAGTACTTTTCATAGGAAGTAGTAAAAGAGCTAGGGGTGAGTAGATCAGGAAGTGTCTGAAAAACAGAAAATGGTATTTTACAGGATTAGATTTTAGCTCTCAAAAAACCCTCATGTTTATACGATAAAAGTAACAAAGTAGTGTCTGTTTATGTTTCATGCATAGAGACCCAGATTTGCAGCTTTCAGACTACAGAAAGACGTTATACTGCAAGCCAACCACACCAACAGCAAGTCTCTGTCTGTTAAACACGGGCTAATACTTTTGCATCATGCAACAGCAATGCTTCTGGAAAGGTGTTAGAAAACCAGCAGATGCTGGTATGGACCAATGGAGCTTGCATATATCACAAGCTGATAACTTTGGCTCATAAACGTGGATGATATTTGTACTTCTGAAGTGATGTAAGGAGATTTGGAAGTGGGAGAGGATGGGTATGTGAAATGGTGACAGACTTCTCAGTTATGTCTTGTTCAAAACAGATGTGGTGAGGGAGAATCTCTCTTCAAAGGGTGGGAAATTTACATTAGTCTCCTAGTGCAATACGTATCTAATTCAGGGTAGCTCCTTACCAATATCGTCACTTTCTCCAACTACTGCTTGATCCTGAATAGGAAGTTCTTCACCTTCTTTTGGTTGAGGTTCCTCATCTACAATTTGTTGAGGTTCCACTCTTGGGGCTAACCTGCCATCCTTCCGCTTAGCAGGGAGTACCAACCAATCTTTGTGAGTCACCTCAATGATCCTTTCACATAAAAGAGAGAGATTGCAGGTCCGTATTCCTTCCAACAGATCAATAACCTGTGTGATACTTTCAGAGAAATGCAAGAGAGATAGTGTTACATTTTTCTTTGAGATCCTTTTATACAACTGTTAGTCCTGGACCTGTGCATTGCACTGTGGTCTTCACTTCTTGGTGAACTCAAAGCCATCAGCTTTAGTATAACCCAGCAACTGCATTGAAGAACATGGGCAATTATCCTGCAGACATTATTCAGGTAAAACTCCCCCTGACCCGAATGGGAATTTTGCCTAAGGTAAAGACTGCAGGACTTGTACTGAGTGCATCTCATGAAGTATTACAGGAAAAACAAATATAGAAAACTGTTAAAAAAAATAAACATTTTATATTTAAAATCTATTATGCATAAAGACATGCTTAACAAAACTACAGTTATCTGATGTCTGTATGAAACAAATTTATAAATGCCAGGTTTTAATACTTACTTGGCTAGGTATACAGCACATACACCACCCTGCTTAAGATTTGGATACACAACAGGCAAAGCAATCTGAGGGTTAAGCATATCCAAAGCTACCTATAGAAC
This sequence comes from Eretmochelys imbricata, assembly GCF_965152235.1. Taxonomy (NCBI): domain Eukaryota; kingdom Metazoa; phylum Chordata; order Testudines; family Cheloniidae; genus Eretmochelys; species Eretmochelys imbricata. Next base: position 154,570,999 of record NC_135574.1, read on the forward strand.
AACATAATTATTAACCAAACTGAATAGACATAAATCAGTTTCTCCAAGTCAACAAAAGCAGAAAACAATGAATTAGTTCATGGAAAATTAATTTTATTCCAGCCTCTGAACAGATTATGCAGGCCTAAAATCCATGTGTTTAAAAATAAATAAATAAATTAAAATCCTGAACTCTTAGACCTTTCAGTTTTACTGAATTCCAAATGAAGTGTTGATGAGATCTGGTAGTTTTTACTAAATGAACTATTCATATTTAACCAACATACAGTAGTCTTGGGTTAATGTCAAACCGTCCAGCAGTTAAGCTATATCATGCTGGCAAAATAAAAAAAACTAATGCCTGAAACAGATTGCATGTAATTGATTTTTGCATATCTGCTTTAAAAAAAGTTAATATTCAAACCATATTTTGCAATGAAATAATCATATTAAATATTAAAATTCAGATGTTTAACTCATGAGACTTCTATCTCAGCAAACTCTCTGACAACCCCTCTTCAAGAACCTATTTAAACTTCAAATAAAGAATGAGTATGTAAGAATACCTATTTTGTGGACTAAAACTGTTATATCCAAGATTCTGAGTCAGATTATATTTTTAGGTGCTGGCCATTTTGTATCTGTGCACATAAACTTGTCAACAAAATTTCATTTATTTGTTTAATCTAAAGATTTATGTTGAGCCAATAAGACTGATATAATAAAATACTGCATTAACTAGCTTCCCACTGTTTATGTTGGAACAATATGCGTTCAAACAATTCTTGTAAAACACATCAATTTAAAAGAATAAGGATATAAAAACCAAAACTGTATTTTGTTTACATACTTTGCATGAAAATATTAAAAGTTACAGCCTTAAGACAGAGGAATTAACAATACCCTTCATTACTTCAGTTTAGACTGTAGTAACATTTTATTCAGGAGCACAGGTGATATAAAAGGATTTTTTTTAAACAACACATTAAAAGTACAAATAAGTCTCCAATTTTTCTTGAACTTAATACATACAAAGCATGTGCCTAGTTCAGCAGTGGAAAAATCTATTTTCCCTCTCAACTGTACTATTGCAAATGGAGACTGACAAAGTGTGCTTTCTCCTATAAGACAGAAAGGAGTAAGTGTATAGACAGATCAGTGTTTCTTTTGAGCGTGATGCACCATCAGACCTTCAAAGACACTTGCTGACAATGGGATTTGTCCATCCTCGCTAATGGAGGCTTGGCTGTTTCTTTATGCTTAGGCTAGATGTGGGAAATCCCACAATGGAGAGGATAAGAAAATTGCTTTTTATTTAATCAGAAAAAAAATATCAGATGCCAATCTCTTTAAGGTAGGGAGTTTTCTACTAAAGACTTACTGCATCGAATGTTATAGATTTCATATCCTCAGCAGCTGTTAAAATATCTTTATTAATGAAATCCACGTTATCTGGCCACTCTTCTGCATGTCCTATTTCCCATGCATCACGCCAGCGCCTGTAATTCTTCTTAGCTACCGCATGGTGATCTTTTCTGATTTCATAACTTATAACACGTCCTCGAGGCCCAACTTAAAGCAAATGAAAAACACACTAAATTTACTATTTTTTTTTTCCTGATTCAAGTTAACAGGCTAAAAACATCAAAGTAAACAACAGCATGGGTTAGTCTAAAATGTCTCCCTTTCCTCACCCTAGCAAATTATATAAAAGTATCAACTACAATTTATTTTGGTTTAAATTTAAGAGATCCTGTGCATGTAAAAAGTGCCAAATTAATATCTTGGAGGCCGAGATTTGTCTACTCTATGAACAGGTACAGCAGAGGCTGGCAGAACCATTTGTCTCAACCCTGACCTGGAGAGAGCATCTCTAGTGAAAAGAGAGGAACTCAATATCTATAGTCCTTTCGGTCTCTGATCTCTCTGCTAAAGCTGCCAACAATGGTATGAGCTCATCTACACTGCTGCAATAAAGTTATGCACTGTATCTCTCCAGGGCAGATGCAGGCACAAACTAAAAGGTTTCTAATGCACATTAATGTAGCCCTCTTCAGACAAGAGAACATTAATGAGAACTAGGAACCTTTTAGTTTATGCCCACAGCAACTGCAGGGCATAGCCTCAGTTATGCCTAACTTTGGGGCAAGATTAAAGCAGTGGCCAAAGAGAGACTACAATGAAACCCAATGCACTAATTTTCACTTGTAACCCACATCAGAGTGCAAGTCTCCAGGAGTGAAACAGCAGCCTCACCCAGACACTCTGTCCTTCAGTTAACTCGCTCTGTAGTGGATACAGGAGTTCAGGAAAGATAAACATAGGCACTGGAAATGAAGGTGTGTCTAAGTCAGGGTTGGTTTTACATTCACAGTAACAGAAGCATGGCTCTCTTGCTGAAATTCACCTCTGTGCAGAAGGTCAACACAAGGTGTCTGTTGACCACTTAAGCCTTGTGCCAACATTGCACAACTTGGATCCCCTTTTCTCCCCACTCCTCTGCACAACTCTGACATCCCCTTTTCCATAGGAGCAGCAGCAATTGTGGGGGAAGGGGAACCTGGGGAGCCCATTTTCTATTATTGGAAGCAGAAGAGGGGAGGTGGGGAGTTCTAGGTTCCTTCCTCAAGTGAAGAATGGGGAGTAAAGGAGCTCCTTCTCCCAGCCTGGTGGAGCAGCCATAGAGAAGAATTTGGGAGGAATATGGGGATATTTGTAGGGAAGGGGGCAGGAAGGGTGGAAAGCATCGATGGTTCCACTCTCTGGCCGTTATCAGATATGTCACTGGACGGGAAGGTGCCCAACCTTCCCCCCCTTATGGTTCTATTCTGTCAGCGTGTCTGAGTTCCCAAAGAGCAAAGACCACTTTGAAGATGATCCCTTATTCATTGAAATTGTAGAAAAAAAACAAACAAACTACATGCCCCTGGTAAATTTTGAGGCCAAAGGGAGGACAGAAGGTCGTGAGGAATGCAGACAGAAGTGGGAAGAGAGTGGAGGTCCAGAATCTGTACCTTACATCTGGGTCCAGTATATAGGAAAGAGGTTCTACATTTCCCTCTTCCTCACAGGAAGCTCATGGAGTTGTGAAGTAGCCCATTCAAGAAATGTTCTCAGCTGAATGAGAACACCCCATGGTGGAGATGATACAGCCTGAAACAATAGGTGTTTATCGGTCCATTCCTCTCAAAGCTTGTTCTTATCCTGCCCTCCTTATCTGGCAACTCCTGTGGGCCTATGTCAAGCTTGCTGGTTCTCAGCTCCTCGCCCTAGCCTCAGCATTGTAAGCACCAAGCATTCCTGTTCTCAGCTCCCCAGTACAGTCTCAGCATTGTGTACCATGCCATGCACTGACTATGCCTCACCCTGATCTCAGTGAGTTTCTGTGCCACGCATACCTGTCCTCAGTGCCTGGCGCAGACTTGGTTTATCATTTCTAATGCAGGAGAATTCATCAAGCCTATCCCAGAAAATAAATGATCTGTTCTGGCTGGGACTCTTGTGCTGGCTCTGATGCCATTCGCAATGTGGCAACTAGTTCTTCCCATATGATCCTGGCCCCACCACTGCCATTTCGGCTTCATGGTCCTGCCCTGCGTGACATAGTTCGGCCAACCTAACCCCCACTGTCGATGCAGCTAGGTTGATGGAGGAATTCTTCCACGGACCTAGCTAGTGCCTCTCGAAGAGGTAGATTAACTACATCGATGGAAAAACCCCTTCTCATCAATGCAGGAAGTATCTATGCTACAGCACCATGGCTGCAGTGCAATAGCTGTACCACTGCAGTGTAGACGTGGCCTAAGCAAGCCTTAACCTTAATAGCAGAGCTACTCCTCCCCTATGATCACGACTTCAGCGATGCCGTCTACTTACCTACACACAATCAAAGAGGAGTGAGGAAAGAGTAACCCAAGAATAGCAAGAAAGAGGCTAGAAAGGCAATACAAGGATACCAATGAAGCAATGATAAAAACATGGAGTGAAATTCAGCCCCATATAAGCATCAGCACAAGGCCTGTACACCTCATGACATCAAAATGCAGCTTAAATGGCTTATAGGCTACGTGCTGGCCCTCTGCACAATGCTAAATTTCACTCTAGGTAAACAGTATATATAAATCTGAAAAGTCACAGCAAATCCTGAAAGTGGACATAGAGAGTGACTTCAAGTTTCTTTTATTAATGGAAAAGTAACACGTGTCATACTAGTATTATCTGTGTTCCTTCTCAAATAAACTCCTAAATTTGCTAAATCTAAATTACCTGCTCTTGATAGAAACAAGCTCATACCACCAGACCCAGTACCAGTTTCCACCACAGTGTCTCCTTGGTTGATATCCATCATCATCAGCATTGCATTAATATCCTAAGGGTTAAAAGAGAAGTAAAAAACCAATACTTTCTATACTGTATATTCAAACAGTAATGTGTTGGAATACTGCTTAAATGGATGGCCTGATTTTCAGTGGTGCCAAGTACTCTTAGGTTCCATTGAAATCAATAGGAGGTGTGAGTATGTGGTGTCTCTGAAAATCACTATGCAATCGCATAAGCCACCTGAAGCTCCTGCAGCTATTCAGATCAACAGAGCAAATATTAATAGGAAGAAGTAATTCACTAATACAGGAATGACAGGACTCCTTAATATATTGTAATATATACAAGAGGCAAATCATGATTGTGAAAGCTAAAATATCCCACTGTAAAACACTGACTTTTTAGTAGGAAGGAAGCTGTCTAAATTGTATTGCTGTTTCCCTAAACTGAAAATGCGTGTATATGCAAATTAACATCAGAAGACTCTCCCTTAGAGACTGCATCTCTAACAAGGTTTTCAATTAGGACTACCCTCACTTTTATATGTGAAGGGCTGCTTAACAGACATCCAAAGCATCTCCAGAGCCTGGAGACTGGAACTGTACCCTAATCAAAGTTCCCTAAACCCATGGCTCATCGGACCCTTCACCACCTTAACCCAATGGCTCGGGCACCCATCTTGTAGCTGGGTGAACCGGGGGCGGTCCTGCCTTTTTAAAACCAATAATCACCACCGGCTGCTGTTTAAACCGGTTTTTAAGTTAAAATTGTTCAGTTGTGGAAACATCCATTGCAACAACTGACAACCCGCGCAACCGTGACTTACCTTTGGATATGAAATAGTAGGTCCTCTCTTCATCAACAACACAAAATCTTCTAAGGCTGGTCTCCTTATCAGGAACTGAAACCCACTAGAAGTCCTAAACATTTGGCCCGGTAGCTTGCCTATGATATCCAGGTGGCTAATAGCTCCCCAATTGCTATTCAATTTCCCGACAGCTGTCAGGTTACGCATATGTTTAAACTCCATGTAGGTTTTTCTGCGAAACTCTGCTAAGATCAAGTCCCCGACTTGGAAAGTCCCATCTTTCGCCGCCGTGTTATGGGTGTCAACAGGCGTATTGTCTTCATCCCTCTGCGGCTGTGCTGGGGGAGCCCTACTTGCAGCCGGCCGCTGGAGCGGGTGAGAGTCGCTGTTTTCACTGCCGTCCTCCTGCCTCGATTCCCCCTGGTCTGCGCGCCGTATGTCCCGGATCTCTTCCGAGAGCAACGCCTCCGGCAGCAGTCGGCTCACTCTTTCCAGGGGAGACAGGGCCCTTTCCCAAGCTCGCCTCCTCCGGCTCCTCAGCACCTGACCCGGGTCCGCCGGCGAGGCAGCCGCCGGAGGGGAGTCCGCGACACGCGACACGGCGGCAGCGACCTGCTCTTCCGACTCGGCCCCATCTCCCTGCCGGGGCGAGCCGGAACACAGCGCTCTGACCGCCCGGGGGCGATGGGCCGAAGGCAGGGGCGGCGCACCCCCTGCCCCGGCGCGATCGCTAGCCACACACCTGCAAGGCACAAACCCTCCCCTGCCCAGCAGCGCCCGCTTCCTCCCGCCCTGCGGCACCAGCGCGGTCTTCTCCGGGCCCGCACGCGCGGGCTGCTGCGCCCGACTCTCCCTTCCCAGCACTTGCAGGCTCAGCCGCCGCCTGGCACACTGCAGCATGGCTGCGCCCTCCGCACGGCGCCGGGGGCGGGGGCGCTGCACACAAAGCTGCCGCGGCCGGGAGAGGCCCGGGCGCTGCTTGTCGGCCCAGCCTGTCCTCCTGGCTGGCCGCCCGGGGCTGGGCTCACGCGCAGGCGGACTCGCCTTTGCCTTCCCCCTGCAGGAACCACGAGAGCCAACAGAGCGACTCACGTCTGTATTAAGCCTGCGACCGTCCGGATCCACGTGTTTGCCCACATGGCCCAGGCAGCGCCGATCGGATTGGGGTCCAGCAGCTGCTGTTCTGTTCGCAGACAGCCCTGTGTTCCTTGGACCCCCTCACCCTAATAGCGTGAGCTTTTGAAAATGACCCATGAAAACCTTTAACCATGTAGGGGAAAGATTTTAAAACTGCTTTAAAATGGATACAGACTGCAAAGATGGTTCCTTCCAAGTAGGAACAAGTGGGCGACAAGGAGCGGATCACCTGAGGATTACCTGTTCTGTTCATTCCCTCTGGGGCACCTGGCATTGGCCACTGTCTGAAGACTCAGGTTTCAGAGTAGTAGCTGTGTTAGTCTGTATCCGCAAAAAGAAAAGGAGGACTTGTGGCACCTTAGAGACTAACACATTTATTTGAGCATAAGCTTTCCTGAGCTACAGCCCACTTCATTGGATGCGCATCCGATGAAGTGAGCTGTAGTTCACGAAAGCTTATGCTCAAATAAATGTGTTAGTCTCTAAGGTGCCACAAGTCCTCCTTTTCTTTTTGTCTGAAGATAGGACACTGGGCTAGATGGACCTTTGGTCTGACCCAGTATGTCAGTTCTTATGTTCTTAAGTAAACGAGATTTGGAAGGATTTGAAATACAATCCCATAAACATTCCCATCTATAAAAAGGGGGAATAACTGACTCTCAAATCTGTCCTGAAGATTACAAACATTAATCAAAATCCAGTTAAAGTATTTTGATAAAAAATTGCTATATGAATGCTAAGATTATTATTTATTTTACCCTCTTATAGTTGCTGCCACACACCCCTTCCCCCCCCAAAACAAGAAAACAAAAAACATACCTTGGAAGTAACAACTAATTTGAATGAATATAGTTAAAATCTGGCTTCTTGTTCAGCCAGACAAAAACATGAAACATAACATTTTGATTTAAACAAATTATACTGTAATTTAAGTTTATTTTAGCAAAACAGTTTGGCACAAAACATAGTTAAGGCAGATATGCTGCTGCAATTTAATATTTTTCAAAAACATACAATCAAAAGAAAATTACAATATGTTGTAAATTTGAATATAACTTTGTCTAGAAGCTTGTTTTCATTTACAATGCATAATGGTGAAGAAGGAACAACTGCAAAATCACTAGGCCGGAAGTCAGGGATTGACTACGTTTTCTGAAGATTTAAGGTTTTTGTTTATGCTGGAACATTGTATTTATTTTTCAGAATGAATTATAAGGCCCCCATCTGCAATGAGCTCAGTGTGGATGGACCGTGGGACCACAGGGAGCTCACTGCAGGACTAGAGCCTAAAAGAGGGAAGACAATGGGAATCCACTGATGGCATGTGTCTATTTCAAAAAACAATAGCTGAAAACCTAAAACTAAGAGAAACTCGTTTAACAATCCATCCTCCCTCCTCCTCCCATCCTCTAAATCCTTCCGTAAAATTAATTTCTGCTGTGTTGTTTAGAAGTCAGTTACTTCACTGAGGAAAAAAATTCAAAGCTTCATTATTTGCATCAGAATCATAAGATGTACACAGGCCCAGAGTGAATTCTTATATTGTTACTGTAAACTATTATGTACTTTCTCATCCCTTGCCATCATCCCTATGGGACACAGACCTTGAGTAAAATTTTCAAAAGCACCTATGTGACTTATGAGCCCAAGTCCTGTTTTTAAAGGCACTTTTGAAAATGTTACTGGTTGTCTTTTCTCATGTTTCTGTAAAGTGACTACCATATTTCCATTGCTGTAAATCAAACAGATAATCATGTTAATAGCTCTTGAAGATCTTCTGGCTGTGAGATATGCATGGTTTTAATGCTGAACATAAGTCATTATACATTTATACTTACAGACTATAAATATGTTTACATTCAGAACAGGTTTCTGGGCTTTTCCTGCTCCCCTCTTCTGTGGAAAACTATTTATGATAGAGACACATTAGTCATTAGCAATATTTTCATTTTTTTTCATCGTATTAATTTTCCCTAAGTTAAAGGAAGTAGACAAGAATTATTAAATGAGAGGGTATGAAAAAATTTACATTTGCAAGGAAGTACTTCTCTTATGCTTCTTCTGACTGTATGTGCCACAAGGGGAATATAGAAGATATGTAATGGGTACAGTATAGAAAGGACTATGTATATATTTAATATGCATCCTGAAAATCTGGTGATGCATCTGAAATGTACTTTTAAAAAATAATTATTTACAGTGTACTGAATTATGATAATCATAAATGAAAATTAATCAGGTTTACATTTGGAAAGCTTAACTGTACTAGCGAAGTGCTCCTAGTGTGTTTGCAGCTTGAATCAGCAGCATTGTACTTTTGCAAGCATAGTTTATTCTAGCACCACCACTATGCATTCCCCCCACCCCCTCCAAAACAACACCAGGTGAAATAAATTAGACTAGCAAAAGCATAGTTTTACAGTTATAACTGTGTCTACATTAGGAGGCTTCTGCCAGCACAGCTATGTTGGTCAGGAATCACACCTTTTCACACCCCTGTTTATATGTAGACCTGGCCTGATACAACAATTTGCAATGCACTGCCCTAATAATCAGGGGAAATAAGCTAATTATAGAAATTACAGAAGAAAAATCACTCAAATCATCTAGTCTGCCTCCCTGTAAGTAAAGGATTGATCTCTAGATTACACTTTCTAGTGCTTTTTCCATTCTTGCTTAAAATATCTTAACCACCGGGACTTCCACCACTACCCATGGGAAACTACGTTGCATTTTAATAGACCCCACTGCCCAAGACTTTTTTTCTGATATCCAGGCTGTATTTTCTATTTCCTATCACTCCCACAGGATAATGGAGCAGCTAATACAGAACTCAATTAATGCAGGAGAGTAATATAATTAATGCCAATCTACATGGGTTTATGGAAAACAGATCCTGTCAAACTAACTTGGTATCTTTTTTTGATAAGATTACAAGTTTGCTGTTGATGTAATATACTTAGACTTCTGTACCTTCCCCAGACCTGAAGCTCGAAAGCTTCGTACCTTCCACCAACATAAGTTGATCCAAAATAAAAGACTTTGTCTCTCTCAACTTCTGTAAGGCATTTGACTTAGTACTGCATGACATTTTGATTAAAAAACTAGAACAATATAAAATTAGCATGGCACACATTAAATGGATTAAAAAATGGCAGATTGGTCTCAAAATGTAATTAAAAACAGGGAAACATCATAGACAGGTGTGTTTCTAGTGAGCTCCCACAGGGACCAGTTCTTTGCCTTATGCTATTTAACATTTTTACTAATGACCTGAACGAAAACATAAAAACATCACCGAAAGTTTGGTGATGACACAAAAGTTGGGGGAGTGTTAAATAACGAAGAGGACAGGTCACTGGATTGTTTGGTAAGCTATGTGCAAGAAAACAATATGTGTTTTGATTTAACTAAATGGGAATGTATATGTCTAGGAACAAATATTTAATACTTGGCTCAAGATTGGATGTTTTTCTAAAAGCTCCGCTCTAAGAATTACTTTGGAGACTTTCTATGGCCTGTGTTACACAAGAAGTCGCACTAGATCAGGGATTGGCAACCTTTGGCATGTGGCCCACCAGGAAAAGCCCCAAGTGTGCTGCCAGGCCAGCCGGTTTGTTTACCTGCAGCATCTGCAGTTTTGGCTAATCACAGGTCCCACTGGCTGCGGTTCACCGCTCCAGGCCGATGGGGGCTGTGAGAAGCGGCGCGGGTCGAGGGATGTGCTGGCTGCCCTTCCCACAGCCCCCATTGGCCTGGGATGCCAGTGGGAGCCACGATCGGCCAAACAAACCGGCCTGGCCCGCCAGGGGCTTTCTCTGGCGGGCCGCATGCCAAAGGCTGCCGATCCCTGCACTAGATGATCACACGGATACCTTCTGGCCTTGGAATCTATGAATCCTTTGATCAGTTCCGGCAGAGAGAAAGCAGATGTTTCTGCGGTATTTACTCTTTCCCAGTATCTAACAACAAGATGAATCTTAATAAAATTAATATGCAACAATGATGTCCCAGGCATTGCTTGGTACAGTCACATTATATCCTACATTTGACAGGCCTGCAAAATTAGAAGCCTTAAAAAACCTTTTTAAAAAAAGCTTGTTATACATCTCTTGACACCCCCCCCACAAAAAAACAAAACAAAACAAAAACCCAGCACACAGAAAGTATCTCCCCAAGCTGTCATATATTCAGCCCCCAGGACACCATCTTTCACCCTTGATACTCTCATAACCCTCCCCCCACCAGCCTCAAAATACTATTTGAACACACATCACACCCCCTCTCCTGCCACACTCAGCCTCCCCCCCACCACTCCCTCTCCTGCCACGCTCACCTCCCACCCCCAGACTCCCTCTCCTCCTGCACTCAGCCCCCCCCACCCCACCGCGCGCCGTGCAGCGGAGGGGAGGAGCGGCGCAGGGGGAGCCCGTCCCCGGCCAGTGCGCCTGCGCGGGGCGGAAACACGTGGCCGCGGCGCCGCTGGCCTGGAGCAGAGGCCGGGCCCAGAGCGCCATGGCGGCGGCCGGAGCAGCGTGTGGCGGGGACGCCCCGCGGGCCCCCTGCGCCTTCTCCCCGCGCGGCCGCTGCTCCCTGGCGCTGTGCGGCCCCGACGGGCGCCTGCGGGTGTGGGACACAACGAGCAGCCGCCTGCAGCACGAGTACGTGCCCTCCGCCCACCTCAGCGCCTCCTGCACCTGCCTGGCCTGGGCCCCACCGGGGGGCCGCCAGCCCCCGAGCAAGGTACCGGGGCGGGAGGGAACGTGGGGCCGCGCCGCGCCGCGCCGGGCCGGGGGGGCCGCCGCCCGCACCGCATGGCCCGCTCGCCCAGTGCGGGGCCGGGCCTGCGTCGCCCCGGCACCATGTGGCTTCCTTGGGGAGAGCAGCCAGCAGGCCCCGAGCGCGGGGGGGGAGGAGGAGCCCCCCCTACAGCCGGGAACAGCCCCCGTGTGACGGGGACGCGGTCACAGCCCCCTCCCCCCATTTCCTGCAGGCCTCCCGCCTCCTGCCCGCAGCACCCTGCCGGGCAGCGCGACGGCAGACGGGCCCCCGGCAGCGCACGTGGGGCACCCACCCCGCTCGGGCCGAGGCTAGGGGTGGTGGGGCCGACAGGGTCCCCTTCCGGGGGACCGCTCCAGCGAGGGGGGCTAGTGCGGGCAAGCCCGTGGGGGAAGGGAAGAATTACTGATGAGCCTAGTCCTAGGCTTGCGGGTGGGGAGAGCATGGGATGGGGCAATCTTACCTCCCATCGTGTGTGCACCTAGTGGTGAGGTAGTCCTTGGGTGGCCCAAGCTGGTGTTGTGTCTCCTCTTTACACAGTGTTTACAGTCACTATGTGTATGGTGCTTTGTCTGTGCCTGTGGGTACTTTATATATGCCACAATAACACCTGTGGTGTCTTTCAGTAGCGAGCCTAGAAGCACTTTAGAGGTGTTATTGCACTAAAAGAAAAGGAGTACTTGTGGCACCTTAGAGACTAACCAATTTATTTGAGCATAAGCTTTCGGGGGCTACAGCTCACTTCATCGGAAAGCTTATGCTCAAATAAATTGGTTAGTCTCTAAGGTGCCACAAGTACTCCTTTTCTTTTTGCGAATACAGACTAACACGGCTGCTACTCTGAAACGTGTCATTATTGCACTAAGACTTCCAGCCCCTTTGTGATGTAGGTAAGCATTTTCTACTTTTACAGGTTGGGGAAACTGATGAAGGGAGTATGTGTCTTGCCCAAGGTCACCCAGTGTCCGAAGCTAGGAAAAGAACTCAGGAACAATGATTTATTGTATCTGCGGGACACTTTTGACATATACCTAGTACAGACCCATTTATCCAAAATGCTTGTGTAATCAGAAATATCTGATCCAGATAATTGGGGGTGGAGGGAAGCATTTGGGTAAGCCATTCTCACCTGTGGCTGTGACAGAATGATTTGGCTGACAGGTAGTTCTTCTGAAATAGGTTTGTATTAGCCAAGTAAATTAATTGAACTGTGTGTATGTGTAATAGCTGTAAGTATGCCTTGCTCAAAGAATGAATCATATTTGCAACATGCTGTCCTTCGTATCCGCTCTATTGGTAAGATACTCTTAAGGAAAGAGTAATGGCATTAGGAATTCATACACTATTAGTTTATGTGGAATTCAGTCTTTCCTTTTCGGATAATATCTGCCTCACCATTTTTGCTCTTTGCAAGTCGTTTGTGGAGGGAAATTTTTCCAGGATTCAGGAATGCTTTAAATAGGTATGAGTAACATTCAGTGATTTCACTCAGAGCAGTCATTCTGGAACTTGGAAATTCCAGTGTTGAATTTCAGAGCATTTGTCTATTTTTTACAGTTCATTACCAAACCAAAGGTGTGATCAGAATTCAAACAACAAGGCACTAGCTCAGTTAGGGCCTATCTATACTGAGATTTGAAGGCACCACCTCAGCCATTTTTTTTAAGGATAAAAACAGTATTTGAACCTTGTTCTTGTTCAGAAAGTACAGTTTCCCCTGGCTAGTAGTATAGACAGGGCGTAACAATATTATAGTGTGTATTTCTATAACATCTGTATAAGGATTTCAAAGTGCTTTACATACTTGTTTAATTTATTCTGAGAGTGCTCCTGAGTATTATCCCATGTTACTGCTTGGGAAATCGGAGAGATTGTGAATTGCCCAAGGACACAGGATTTCTGTGGCAGAGAGAAGTAGTTCAGATCTCCTAACTTATTGTCCTGTACTTTAATTTGCTCAATTATAACACACTTTTGAAAACCATATTTATAATTTGGTATCTGTGCTGACTGAAGAAACTGCAGGGCTCTCTCACTTAGTGTATTGTATGTTGGGACACCATTTCGTAGCACAGATTTGGTTTTGCCTGTGTGGATGGACCCAAAGTATGTTATAACCTGTAATATAGCTTTCAAACATTGTTATAACATGGTGTCCTGGCATGATACAATGTGTACATGAGCTTCTTAAGCAGCTTTCTAGCAAGATCTGTGTTTGAAAATGGTTCTTCAGAAGAGGGCTAACATGTTTTTAAAATCTAGGTGTAGACGGGGCTTTTTATCTTGTGTGAGGAACTTTGTCGAACACTGGGTCACATCTTAGTGCTAATTATCTCTTAACATGTTAAACTCTGAGCATTACTTAGATTTCAGCATGTTCTCTTGTGGAATTGGTAACTTTTCATATCTTGCAGTATTTATTCTGTGTAGCTTTGCAACTTGTTGGTTTGGCTCAGATTGAATGAGCAGGGAAATAAAAAAAAGCTTAAACCTCTGATAGGTGAACCAACTAAAGGATGCTTGTAACGTAAGTTTTTTGGGGTTTTTTTGCACTGGAAAGCTTGCTGTTTTCTGCTCATGTGTCATATGCTTTAAGAACAATCATATGCCCAACTTGATTATCATACGCATTGTAAGGAGAGTGATCACTTTAGATAAGCTATTACCAGCAGGAGAGTGGGGTGGGAGGAGGTATTTTTTCATGCTTTGTGTGTATATAAAAAGATCTTCTACATTTTCCACAGTATGCATCTGATGAAGTGAGCTGTAGCTCACGACAGCTTATGTTCAAATAAATTGGTTAGTCTCTAAGGTGCCACAAGTACTCCTTTTCCATATGCCAGTAGATGCCTCTAGGTGGTGTTTGGCCAGGTTTCACTTACACAAAGGCAGAGTATGTTCTGGACTCTTGCCACTTCAATGATGACCACACATTTTTTGGCCAGTATGGGGATGAGTTATAGAAATTGGTGGGATCTTGAACTCTAATCCTGGGAATTCCTAGCTCTGTGATAGCTGCTTGGAGCACACATCTCCCTAATCTCTATATATGTGCTTGTAGTGTGGGAGGTATTTTAGCTTTTGTTATGGTGACACTATTTTCTTAAAGTGCTGGTCAGTAGAAAGTCTCCCTGAAACAGACCCTTATAAAAATCTACTTTTTATGTGAGGATATTAGGGAAAAGCATGCCCTCTTAAAAGAAGAAAATCAAATTATTTTACCATAACTGCTTTAATTAAAATACTAATATTCCTCAGTCAAAATCATAAATTAATTCTAAATATTTCTTCAATCCCTAGCATCTGAAAAAATAGTAAGGCACTCGTACGTGGCAGGATCAAGTTCTGTGTCTTGCACGTGAAAGCCTAGATGTTGTCTGGTATTTTAAGGCCCTGATTCTGCAGTGAGCTCCGTGTTGGGTTGCAGTGAAGTTAATAAGAGATATTGCCATGTGGTGATCATTGCAGGACCAGGACCTAAGACTGGTTTGTATTTTAGTTCTATGGATTTTTTTTGGAAGGGTGTGAGCGAGGCACTTTCTAGATCAATATCTAATTCTCATGTTTGTTTAGCACCTTTTATTCCAAAGTCGCCATACCCAAATGCCCTCTTTAGCCAGGCTTTTGGGAGCATTTCAGCAAAGATATAAGGTAACTTAAAAACAAGTTCCCTTTGGAGAATCTTTGCTACTACCTGGCTTGCTCATTCTGTGACATCAGAAATGCTATGAGTTGAATGGACTTCGGTAAGACTTGCTTGTATTTGTAATGTGGTCTGGAATGGTGGGGGAGGGGGGAAGAGGTGATGGGAGGGAGGATAGATTAGTAGGTGCTTCTGTGCTGATGGCTGGTTGCTTGCTATTTCAAGGGGAAAGGGTTTTCAGCACCCATCTGTGTTTAACTGGTTTCATTTTTCCTTTGCAGTTCATCTTTAGTATGAAAGAGTATTAGTAAATGCAGATAGTGTTTAGGGTCTTCTGGTACTATCTGGGCATCCAGTGCGAACATAGGCCTGATCTTCACTGACCAAAGAACTGTGTTTAAACACAGCTTTAATGTGACTATCTCCAAACAAGTTTAGTTAGTTGGTTTAATGTTCAGACCTAGTATTGATCATGACTTTAAACCTAGATTAACATGCATTAGACCTAGTTTGAAATGTTTAGTTCCAGGTACGAACGTGCTTTGGGAGGTGTGTTATAGTTTTTGCTGCACTCATGTTTTTGATGCATTTTTTTAAAAACTCTTCCTTTGTCTCTGAAAATGAAGCCTGAAAGTATGTTCCTGACAAGCAAAGACCTCAGCTTTCTACTTAGGTTTGGCTTTATTTGAAAGCTTTTGGAATGGAGTTAGATATTTTTTAAACTGGCATAGAGTTAACTTCAGCTAAAATTATTCTATTTTTGCTTGCCAAATATCCTAAATTTAGCCCTGCATCAAAAGTTTTTAAAGTACTGTATCTTCAAGGATCCAAAGTCTGTCTGTCTGTCTCTTTTTTTTGGGTTGCATTGTTTAAAATTCAAAACTTAAATGTGTAAGCTTCCAGATGCCCTGCGGCTCTCATATCTTCGGGCTTGGGCACAAAATAATTACATGCTGCATGTCACCTATTGTAATGTAAGATACACACCTATGTAGGTGGAGCAGCAAGGCTGTCACAGAGTTGGCTGCTCTTCTTTCAAGCCCACAAGGAGTCCTTTTTGCGCTTCCTGGCAGTGCATTAGTGCAGATACCCTGTTCTGTAGAGGAAACATCATTTTGTGTCTGTGGATAGAAAGTTTTTAAAAATGAAATCTGAGATGACCGAGTGTCTACATAAGGTACAACAAATTCAGCAGAAAAATGTTTTCCTTTTGCTTGCGGTTGGGGCTGCTTTGTTCTTCTGAAGCCCTTAAAGAGGTGAGTATGAACACAGTCTGACATTAAACCCTTGTGAGCAGAAGGGTGGTGGTGGTGGCGGCGGCCTTTCCTCCTCTGTTCTTTATGGTTTGGCATCCTGAAAAACTGATTTCATTTACCTAACCTGGCCATCCCACCACACTTCTGGCCAAAGAGGACAGGCTGAAACTCTGTGTAGAGATTGTCAGTGGCTCTCAAACTGAGAGCGCAAGGGATTAAAGAATGGTCTGAGCGTGGGAGCCAGGAACTATGAGATATAATGCCTGTTTGGATACTGTGTTCCTTTGTGGCCTTGGGCAAATCACTGTGTTGTCCTAATTTTCCCCAACTGTAAAGTGGGAATAGCACTTTCCTCTCAGGAGAGTTGAAGATTTATTTAATGTTTGTAAAGTGCTTTTAAAAATGAAAAGTACTATAGAAATGCTAAATTCTGTTATGGTTTTGATCTTCCCCTTTGGGGATGAAGCATACTCCGTGTTCTACCTTTCAGCCTGGCTCTGGGAATAAAGCAAAGACTAGAAAATGACCTTGGGGTTTTCTTCATGGAGCAGCACACTATCTTTGGGTTTGTCTACACTAAGATTTGTAATCCTTTTAGTTGACGTATTAAAACATGGTCGTGTCCTGTCTACACTAGAATTTACACACATTTGTTCCCAATTGTGTTTGAACTCTAGGGTTACGGAACCCTTATTTGGGGAAGCTGACCAGACTAACTTGTTACCTTTTTTTTAACCCCGCTCCCAATCTCTTTTCAGGAGGGTCCTCAGAGGAAAAAAAGGAAATCTGAAGCTGCAGAAGCTGGTGAACAGTTTGACCTGTTGGCTATTGGTACAGCGGTTGGCAGTATTTTATTATACAGCACAGTTAAAGGAGAATTACAGAGCAAACTAGTAAGCATCACATCAATCTTTCTGCGTATTTGTAAGGTCATATCTGTTGCTCAAAGGGGTGGGCTAAGCTAATTTAACAAAGTTTTAAATTCTGCATGGTTATGTAGTTACACATATGAATGGGCATGTAGTATCCACAAGAATGTCAGAATGACTCTACTTCTAGTGTTGCTAGTATGTATAGGCTGAGGAATTACTTTTTCTAGGCTAGCGCAACATCATACGATTACATGTACATTTGTAATTCTTGAATTCCTTTTAACTCAAGAGAATAGTAAGGATTTAGACATCATGAAATTCGTCTTGGGTGTATTGCGTCTTCAACAATTAGACAATATTCTGTGTCTGAGAATTAAAAAAAAATTGCTTTGGCTAGCATGGAGATGCTACTTGTACTGGCATGTTGGCTTTTGTATAAAAGCGTGAATCACAGACTTAGCTTTCCATATAAAGTCTTATGTGAGTCCTTATATTCTCAGCATATGGTTTTCCCAAACCCATCAAGTGATAGTTCCATCCTGCTGTCATTTTTCCTTCTTCTCTTCCTTTTCATTTAGCCTTGATTTGTAACAAAAGAAAGGAATATAATGGTTGATATCAGTGTTAATATTTTGGAATAGACATACAAGACTGATTTCCTGCTCCTGATTCTAGACTATTAGTCATGTGGCATTGATGCACTGTGTGTATGTATTACATATGGGAAAGCATCTGTGTGCCTTGTTAAGTTGGGTACTGGTTTAACAACATTAACTTAAAATTGATATGGTGAATGCTGAAACTTTGCTGGTGGCACGTCTTTATTTTAGCCACAAAGTTCATGTTTTTTGATGGGTCCACAGAAATGTTCACCATTTTTCTTTTGTTAGTAACAGAATAGTGGCTTGTATTTGGGGTGTCAATATTTAAAAAAAAGATATTTAGAATTGCAAGAACATTCCTCACTCTTTCATAACTGAAAAGTTATTTTTGGTTTTGAAATATATCAAATTAAAAATTTTCTCTGCCCATATTTAAGCATAATGTCTTGCTGTGATGATACTTACTTGGTTTCGCTCACTGCTGACTTGCAGTGAAGACATTTTCCTCTTGGCTGTCTGAGCAGGCTGGTGCTGAATTAAATAGTAAAATTCAGTAAATTTACAAGAAACTCAAATTATGACTACAAGTGGATTAGCGATGCTCTTACAAAACTACTTTAATCTTTTGGAAGAAGATCCAATAACTTTTCTAGGCATGTGTTTCATCCCCTCATTCTGGTTAGAACAGTCTTAGTAAGATGCTGTTGCTGCTCCTTTGGTAGCCACTTGAGTTCTAATACGAGGTCTCAGATTAAGTATAAAACAGTGCATTTTTTCCCCACACTGATAAACTCCCATGTTTGGGACACATGATGCCAGGATTATTCAATGACTTGACTAATGAGCCCTGTGATGGGATCTCTGGGGTGCAGCCTGGGACTGTGGGACCACTGTGCCCCCTGAGCTCTCTCCAGCCTGGGCTGCCTCTCACAGTGCCTTGCTAGTGACCAGCAGCAAACACCTCCAGTTGCTGTTATCGTTCAGCACAACAGCATGTGGAGCCCCACACCCAGCTATATTGCATGAATGCTCCCAGAGCCACTCACGAATCACACAGAGAAAGGCACCAGAGCCAAATTCCCTCAGCTCCCAGCACTGCATCTTAGGAATATACCGTCTTGCACTGCTCAAGATGAGCAGTGCAAATTTATTAATCGGTTCACTACTTCATCAATGGAATGCATTTGCAAAACCTGAGCAGATTTGCCACACACTTTATACAAACTCATTGGTAAAGATAAACAGTAAAACAGATTTGACTATAAAAGATTGATTTTAAGTCATAGGCAAAAAATTAGATGTAGTTACCAAAAGAAATAAAATATAAACACACAGTCTAAATTCTCACCCCTATTAGACTGAGCAACAGCTAGCCTAAGTAGTTTTTTCTCACCCCCACTGGATATTGCAGTTCATAGTACACAGATTTCACCCTTGAAATCTGGGCAAGTCCTCTCAGTTGGAGTCTTCAGAGTAACCTTGTTGCTTGCAGCATGGTTGGGTGAAGGAGAAAGGGGCCACATGCTGGGCCTGGGTATGTTTTATACCCTGAGTCCTATGAGCCTGAGTCTCCAGGCAAGGGTCTGAGCAATTCCCCTGGTGTGGCCTCATGCAGGTGAGTCATTGCATTGTAGCTCCCTTGCTGGACAATGGTTGTTGATGGGTTGATTGACTACTGCCCGGGTGTTGACTACTTTCCTTGCTGTTGTCTCGGGGGAGCTAATATCTGGCTGATTTCCCAACTTACATTCTCTTACATATGAAGTTATGAGAATTGTGTTGTATGGTTGTCACTGAAGCAACCAGGTTTCAGTGACAACCATACAATACAATTCTCATAATTTCATATGCATTAATGATATACCTATATGGATAGAGAAATTACTTTCAACTGATCATAACCTTTCCCCTGATACATATAAAGCATGTATTGTAAGGTAAGATCACAATTATATAAAAATGAATATGGGGGTTACAGGACGCTCTCCTAAGGTATAGAATGCCACAACCCCAACCTTCTCTAAAATCTCAGAGCTGGAAACCCTTCTGCTAGTGCCTCTGGTTTTCATCCTCCTGCCTTTTCTCTTTCTTTTCTGCCCCTGATCAAAAAACTCCTTGTGTAGAGTATCAGATTTAGCTGCCTTTAAAGATTACATTGTGACAGTCCCCATTTTCTTCCTTGTTTGGTCTAGACTCTATTTAATGTTGAGTTATTCATTAGAGTGTTTAGTTATGCCCATCCAGTTGTTTTCTAGGCCTGTGAGCTTGCAGCCATTTTGATCACTTGATGGACAAGAGAGGTGGCTGATGTTTCTTGCTGAGTCCTTGGGTCGGGTCTGGTCTGGTGATGGCTCCTTCTGAAGTGCTCAATACAAGGAAATGGCACTTATTTAGCAGCTTGTTTGGACAGGCAGGCTCTGAGGTGTCCATCTGAGAGATATCTGTATGGTCAGGGAAGCAGGCAAGCAAGATGCATAGTTTATTCAGAAGGCTGTTTGGGCTGTATTTATGTTGATGTGATGAGGAGGGGGATGGTTTTCTTTATCTGTGACTTTAAAGTGCTAGCCAGCTTGAATTCTCTCACTAAACCTTTCATTACTTAAAGAATTTTAAAGGTGTAACCACTTACATTTCTAGCATCTAGATGTATGTTTGTGAGACCAGCTTAAAACTGCAGTATAGTCCCGTCTCTCTGTTTGAGTGAATAACCCTTTTCATATTTTCCATAACCTGATTTAGCTTCCCAAAAGTGGCCTGTTCTGTATGCTGATTGCACAAAAACTCGTTAGCCAAGGCCCTCTTCATTTGCCCATTAACAATTAAACCTTTGTTTCTCTTGTAGGATGGTGGTCACGACAATAGAATAAACTGTGTACGGTGGCACCAGGACAATGGTTGTTTATATAGTTGTTCAGAAGACAAACACATTGTGGAATGGAACACACAGACCTGCAAAGTGAAGTGGTGAGTGAGACTGGTCTGCAGTCAGTAGTGTCAGCATTTCTTTTACACATGCCTTTTTCCCCTCATCAAAGCATTTTGGTCAGGTCTAGTTGGAGGTGCCATATTTTGTTATGCAAGGCGTTTGGACACTGAGTTTCATGCCAGTAGGGGCTGGTAGCCAGTCTTCTGTGCTGAAGGGAAAACTGTCACTCTGCTGGGCTTCGAAGGGGGGCTGTTGTGGCTCTGTTAAGGGCATAAAGGATGCTCTATGCCAAGAAAATGATTGGGTCTGGCATTTCTACAAAATCAATTATAAAAAATATCAGACATTCTTATCACAAGTCTCAGCAAAAATATACATTTGAATTCTTCGAGTGCTTGCTCATGTCCATTCCACATTTGGTGAACACCAGTTACGGAAAAGGTAACTGTCTTTTATTCAGAACTGTTTTTAGGCTGTCTTCACAAAACCAGATTTCACAAGCATTTAATTTAGAACATGTTCTTGTATTCTAAAGTAGGTCTGTTGAAACTCTAAAATGTGCTGTGCAGTACACTGTCTTCATCTAGTATTTCACAGTCACGTAGTTATGTAAATCCGTGTCAGCCTTTTGAAATGCAGGCCAAGATTTTCAAAAATATTGAATGCCCAGCATCTCCTGCTGACTTCATTGGGTGTGCGCTCATTGCTTCTGAAAGTCAGACCACTTGTTTGGATGTTTAAATACAGATTCAGAGCATAACCTCAGGCACCCATTTGGCACCCATTTTTTTGAAGGTCTGAACTGAAAACTATTGAAGTGGTAAGACCATTGCAGAAAATTCATAGATTAAATTGCTAATATGTAACCACAACAAAACGCATACGTTCTAGTATAAAAGGGCTAAATATTTAAACATCTCTGAAATATGCCCATGACAGCAATCTTAATTGGCTCTTGTTCTATTGTATGCTGTGTGGAAAGCAGCTGGGGTAGCAATATTGTCACAGATCCATTTCCAGTAAGGTACAGTAGCTGGCAGCCTGTCAGATTGTCTGCATTATACACAACCATATGCTTGTACAGTTGCATGCCACAGTTAAGATTGTCGATGTTAGATTATGGATATCACTAACTGTGTCAGGCAACCATGCTAGTGCATAACCTGTCTGTAGTATACATAAGGAGTTGGTGCTTTTGTTCACGCTAGTGAGGGAAATGATGCTGAATGTCTGTTCTAGCTAGTGTAGACTGTATGCAACTGTGGCAGTCCATGGCAGATTTGTAAAATGGCTTACACTGCAGCTAGTGGTCACCCCAGGTAATATAGACAAGACAAGTTAACCTCATTTCTTGCAAGAACTGAAACCTTTGAAACAGAACCAGCTTTAAAAAGTAGGAAATCTTAAAAGGAGGCTTTTTCCTCTCTGATGAAACAGTAAGTATATTACACAGTTTTACAGAACATCATGGAACTTCACTATTGACATAGTGTTCAATAGTTCATTGGTTGCTCTGACTTCAGCAGTATGTATGGTAGGATTGCTACATTGGTGTGTAATCTGGTTGTGGGAGACAGACATCACAAAATGTGAAAGGTTGTGTAAGCCTTTCTTTTAAGTAATGCACAAAAATGCCCTTTTAGCCTGACTACTGCTGAAAACATTCTCAGAACTAAATTTGACGGAATTCCTCAGTCCATGGGACAACTACTTTCTATACTCCAGCATCCTCTTGGTTTAATAGCCTCATGTGTGTTTGTTTCTGTTTCCTCTTGCACTGTTGTAACTCAGCCACCACGCAATGTAAGATTGAGAGGGTGAGTTCAGGTGCATGAGAAGGCTTTTTATCTGCTGCTGAAACTTTCTGTATAAAAGCTTGACCATTGTTAAAACTCTTGTTTTTATCTGTCTTGCGTTGTCTGTCTCAAGCCTTGTCTAATTGTGAAAGTTGTACTTACTGATAAATCCCCTTGAGTGTATACTCTTAAATTGGTTTGAGTGAATTATATTAATTTAACTTAAGAATATTCCTCACCAATGTAAACTTAAATTGATACGTCAGTAGGGAATTGACTTATATTAAATCAACATCAGTCACTCTTAAATGGATTAACAAGTGTTCATCAAAGGTGATTTGCATAGATTTGACCAAACATCTCAACTGTGTGTACACAGTGCCTCGGTTTACGGCTGCTACAAAACCGATGGAGTTCACTAATTTTTCTGAGTCCATAGAAATGTCTGTTGGCTTTCAGCAGCAGAATAGTAGACTCTTGTGAGATGTCTCTACAATAGCTATTTAGGGTAAAATTTTCAAGTGCCCTAAATGATTTAGGAGCTCAAATACTGTTTTCAAAAGTGACTTGGGCACTTAGGCTGCTACCTCATTTTGAAAATAGGACTTGAACTCCTAAATCAAGAATGTGTCTTGCCCTTAAGCCCAAACAAACCTGATACTCTTTGAAACACACAGTAGTCCTGTTTGCAATAAATTATTTGCAGTAAAACCTAATATGCAAAACTCATTGAGTTTCAGGCTCATGTGATCATGAGACAGTCAAGATGATATTCTTGTGCTATGGTTGGATGCTGATGCACATCCCGCTGAAGTGAATGGAAAGGGTTCTGTTCACTTCAGTGGGCATTGGCTAAAACCCATAGATTGGGCCACATTCTTTTGTGGTGAAGCAGCTTTGCACATCAGCACCAGAAGAAAGCAGTCTGAAAATGACTGACTAGCCATGGGAGAGTCACATCAGTTTATGGGAATCCTCTAGAGCCAGCACAGTGGGATATGGGTTTGGGTAAGGTAGAATACGTGCATGAACCTGAGCAGCTTCATGAGCCTCTTACGGATGTTAGCAGTCATTAAAGATTAGAGAAGTCTTCAGACAGTTCTAACCGTACACCAGGGGGACTGACCAAGCCTTTTGCACAGCCAGAGCAGATCAGGGAATGCAAAGGTGGTTTAAATCCACATTTGCCATTCCTTCCTGAGCTGTATTGTGCAGTCCTCTGCTGCAGGTGATATTACTTGGAGGCTGTTGTGTTCTTAGATGCTGAGCCATCCACAAACACCCTGCCATTCCAGACCCCTGACAGGGATGAGTGGTTGTATGGCTGGGGAAAAATGACCTATTTAACATGACCTGGTATCCAATTACCTACATGCTTAAGACACCCTCATTTGCCCTCCTGTAGTTTCTCAGGCACCACTTCTTTCCCCCCATTCCACTATCGCTGCTGCGATTCGGTACAGAGCAGGGAGGGAGTGGTGAGCTGGCCATCTTGTGAATTCTCTCCAAGTGAAGTTCTTTTTGGAATGACTCGTTCTGCAGATGGCATTTTCTGGTTGAAGTGGTAGTTCACATTGACCAAAAGTAGCACAATAAGACATCATATGAATCACAACATCATCATCATCACATGCACTCCAGCATATCCCAGGTACTTATCTATTGGATCAACCCCGCCTATTGTTGTGTTTGTATTTCATTTTGTTCAACATCAGTATCTATCTTCTAAGGACCACATCTATTCTCCTGTTACAGCACAGGAGGTATGTGACCACTGGAACCATGCTCAGCTACAGATGAGTGGGCTCCTGCCCTATGACCTGCCATTGTTGTGCTGGGTTCGTCATTGTCCATGGCTTTCCTACCACTGCTGTTTGTGGCTGGCTGATTTGAAAATCTTATCAGGCACAAGAATGTGCAAATGATGCCGACAGCTATGCAGTCCTCACCACTGTTGGTTTGTTGTGTTTCATGGGCGTGGCCTGTGGATTTTTTTTTTTTCCCCCCCAAGCACTCTTTTACTACTTGCTTTTTTGACATGCTAAGTCTGGAATCTTTGGAAAAGTGAGTGTGACGTTTAAACTGCTATGTCACTTACGCACTTTTGAAAATTTTACCTTCGGAATCCAAAGGGCGTTCTCGCACCATGGTGTAAAGTCAGGAACTGATATCCTGACACTGTAGCGTTCGTTAAATCAGTAGTCTTTGCCCATTCATTAAGCAGAATGCCTTGCTGTGATGATACCCACTTGGTTTCGCTCACTACTGATGTGCAGTGGGGACAACTTCCTCTTGGCTGTCTGAGCAGGCTGGTGCTGATTGTAATAGTGTAAAACAAAAGCTGAAGGCAGCAATTGCTAGAGGGCCAGAGTAGTCATTTGTTTCTTTTTTTAATTTTGCAAAATCTGCTTTGAAAATTAAAACACAAACCATATCCTCTTGACTTCGAAGTGCCGTCTTTGATAAAGCTAGCACTCAGTAGGACACTCGTAACATTGCATTGTCGTTGGTGGAGCTCCACTGGTGGTGGCAAGGGTAGAAGTGCTAGTGCAGACTTGCCAGCAGCAGACTATTCTAGCGTTACGACCAGTGGAAATTGGAAGAAAAATGCTTGTGTGGACACAGCCTTAGGTCGTGACAGGATGTCTCAGATTCTGTATCTCAGTCGGTGTAGTACTGTATGGTCTTTAAAATCGCTCTGGTTCCTTTGTTTGACCACTGTTGTCATCTTGTCAGCTGGTACGGTCATTCTTTCAATATCTAGCTCACAATGTGTTTAGAGTACAGAAAATGATGTAAAGGCTTTGCCAATGTGCTGGTGTGTGTTGCGAATTATGAAACTTATCTGGAATGGGGAGTGAGTCTCTGTGAAGTGATCTTAGTAAGAGAGGGTGGGACTGATTTGGCCTCTCTCCTTTTGCTGCTATATGCCGCTCTGACAACATGGCATCGGTGCAGGTAGCTCTGTACTACATATCCCAGTGTATAGGGGTGGGAGGAGGAGGTGTTCCCATAGTGCTAGGTGCTGCACAGATTTTAAGCTGCTGCATAGCACTTATTTAGCACTGGGGAGGCTGCCATAAGTTACAGAACCACCCAGGGCTGCTTGAGCCATTTCAGTTCTGCAGCAGCCCAGAATCTGAAAGAGACAAAGGTAGCATAAAGCAACCTTTGCCCTCCTTTTCCCTGGTGTGCGCCTCGTGGGTGGTACTGCACAGAATCTAGCCAGGTGTGTTTTTGAAAGGAAATTCTCAGGGTATGTCTGCATTGCAGCCAGGACAGTGAGTGCCAGCTTCTGTAGATCTACTGGCACTAGCTGTATTCGAGCTAGCTCACTGAAATTAGAAGGGAGGATGCCGTGGTGTGGGCTTCACAAGCCTGCCTGACTCCCCTGAGTACGTATTTGCCTCTGCAGCTTGCATTGAAGCTCTCACCACTGTGTCCTCTCTTCTGTTTTTAGCAAGCTAGCTAGAGTACAGCTGGTGTGGGTATGTCAACATAAGCTGCCATTCACATCCCTCACTGCAGTATAGATGTACACTCAAATATGGTGACCTGTAAATTTTATTCTTCTGTGCCATTTCCCTGAAATAATTGTCTTTAATAGTTTAAACAGAATAGTTGACTTCTTACAAAAGATTAAAAGAGAGTTCTGAGTAGACATAATTAAAAACCATCAGTGTTGTGGTGAAAGAACTTAACAGTTGTAAGTAAAAGTAGGTGGTTATAGAAGATTTTTTGTTCTCAGGAAGTCTGTTTCAGCCCATCTCTTCTCAGATAGTTCAGTTGTTAATGCAGCAGTAAGCCTGTATGTTTCTCCTAATTCTTTCACTGGAATCCACAACTATTGTTTTTGGGAATCTGCGAAAGCACCGCCATCTAATGATTGATTAGTACTGTGCAGATAGGTCTCTGCTTGGTTTAATGCTAAATTTAAAAAATCTTGTCAGAAGAGCAAGTTGTCTTTCTCTTCCCTGGATGACTTTTTGGCTCCCCCAGAAGGGGCTGGGTTGCTCATGCTCAGTGGGAACTGATCTGTATTCGTGTATTTGTTCCTTAAAGAATTTCCTTATGGTAGCATTGATCTCAGTGGATTGCCCTGAGTCTGTTTGTCACTGAGTTCTCAGTAGCTCACTAAGCCAAAATTACCACAGGATGTTTGATTTAGATGACTTGCATGGAAGCAATATTAGCTAAAGTCTTGTTTTTGTAGCTTCATCGCTGGAACCAACACAGTACTTTGATCAGTGCAACCTGTGGATTTGGAGATGCCTTGAAAAATCACCGCTAGGGGCCGGATTGTTCATAGGTGGGGTTTATCATGTGACCTGTATTCAGTGTCTCAGTAGTTGCTCAAAGCATTTAACAATGGTTGCCTTTAACGTTTGAAAGAAACCATGTTCGCTGCAGTTATCTGCCTTTGTAGATAACTACAGAAGAAATTTACTTAATTAGAATATATAAACTGAAGGCACACCAACCACATAAAAATCACAGTTCTGTCTGAAAATCCCTTACCTGCAGTTGTTACAAGTCACACTTAATGTTACTGTGATTGAAAACTGGAAAAAATTATTTTTCTTTATCCTGTCGTATTTACTTTGTGTAGTTGATAGCTCTAAGGTACAAGAATTTTCCCTGTTTCCACTGGTTTTTTGGAGTATTTCACACAGTAACGGGGCAGAGAAACCTTTTTTTTCAAGACCTAGAAAAAGGTGATTGTCAAACTGTCAAGGGTCCTCCTAGAATGATCTAGGGACAGGTATGGCACTTGAAACTACTTTAAACTTCTTAAAATGGAGTTCAAATTTCGTCCTTTTAAACAAAGATTGTGAAACTGTATTAAAACAACCCACTTGAAATATGTTTTGAAATCTCCACTGATATGAATATTGACTCTGTGATCCCGGTGGGTATCCATTTTACTAATTCCAAGGGGAAACACTGCCCAGTAACACATGTTTCAAAATCAGAAAGATCAGACACAGAACAGCAGGAAACTTCCACACTTCTTTTGGTAAGAAATTAAAGCATTGAATGGGTATATACACTGAAATACTTTTTTGGGGGGGGAGGGGGAGGAAGCAGTGTTAGAGAAGGGGGTTAAATACCAAACCTACCCAAAAGAGCAGTGGAAAACTTCTGCTCTTCTGTCTCACCTGCTGTAGCTGCTTATTGTCTGACTGCATTTTTGCTATGTGTCACCAGTATCACAATATAGCTCTTCCTTGCTGTATAGTTTCATATCTAAATATTTTATATGGCAGGAATCTTTAAATAGTAACTTATGATTTTTAGACATATTTTATATTTATTGGTTTAAAATTTTTTTACATGGGCCAGAGCAGAATATTTAAATAGATAAGTGTCAATTTGGATGCTGTTTGCTTAGTCTTGTCCTTTTCCTCTTTGGAAGAGCATATGAAACCAAAGAACTCTGTTGAACATATCATTACCTGTGAAATATACAGGCAATGAAACCTGTTCCATTTAGACTTTTCTGTTGGATTGTCAAGGATAGTGTAGAATAAACTAGCTTGGTTTTGAAGATATTCAATCTTGTGAATATTGCATTGAAGCATTTCAGAAAAAACGGTCTTAAAATTGTAACACTGAACCAAATGTTTATGATGGGTTGCATGGGTCACTTCTTACACTGAATGAACTCCTCTTGCAATTTAGTGGCCTGTGTGAAGCGTGTTGGTCACTAACTAGTTCCTGGTGGAGACAAGTGTACATGGCAACGTTTGATGCTTTTATAACACCTTTATTCACCTTAATGTGAAAATGTTAACAAAAGTCCTTTAATGAACTAAGCCTCAATAATGGCACACAGCAGAATTACACTGTTGGGAGAGTCTGTCCAGAACAAGTTGAGCACACTTTCTGGGGTCTAATGCAGTAGGAATCATGTACTACTGTGCCCCATGCTACATCTGTTTTGGGTGTAGAGGACTTTGGGGCAGTCAGTTGATGCACATTAATAATTTTGTGTGTAAACGGCTTTGGTTGTGGGGGGAGAAACAACTAATTGCTGTGACACAACTTGTAGCTTCTTAAATCTATTGCATTTTTCTTAGCCTCTTCAGCATTGCAGCTCTGAGTTTGAGATGTATTAACTGGTGCCCCTTTCTTTTCTCACCTTCCTCTGTTCCCTTGCAAACAAAAATCTAGCAAATGGAAAGGTGACAACAGCAGTGTTAGCTGCCTGTGCATCAGCCCAGATGGAAAGATGTTACTTTCAGCTGGTCGAACTATCAAATTGTGGGACCTGGAGACCAAAGAAGTCTACAGAGTAAGTGAATTTTTTTAATACTGGATCTAAAAAAATCCTTCCCTGATTAAACTGACCTCGTGTGGCTAGTATTTCCTGATGCAGCAAGTCCCAGTTGTGTTGAGTATAAAGAAATAATTGTCAGTCCAGGGGCTACTGGAAGTTGCTGCTATGATGATACCTTCACACTGTGGTTTGACTTGCTGACAGTTGAATGAGGACACTAAATTCCTTGGCTGTGTTTTAGTGTGCTGTCAGTAGCCCCTGTGCAAGCCAATATTAACATAAGCTTCATATGGTTCCTTTACACTGGATGCATTTTTTGCGTGTTCTCCTAATTCTGACTATAGAGATGTAAAAATAGACCGAACCAGCTCCTTTCAGATGTGACAATGGACTCTGCCAGCAGCATTCAGCAGAGACCCAGTGCTATTAGACTTCAGACAGCATCTTTCCAATCTTAATGTAACCGGCTACATTATTAATCTGTTACCTAAACAGGTTGGGAGGCATAGTAGCAAACATCCTGTTTGGTACACAGACAAAAACCTGATCTAAACACATGGAACTTAATTATTCGCTGGTAATCTCCAATTAAAAATAGTAGGTGCATTGACTGACCAGAATACTCAACTGTAGGCAGAAAATGAAAACAGGAGTCTGTTTTCTTGTAAGCCCCATGAGAAGATGAACAGACGGGGAAGTAACTTTGGGCAGTAACAGCACTGCCTGTGTAACACTGCCTCATTGGGTAGTCCCGCAGGGGACTTTGTAAAATACAGAAGGTTGTTGGGGAGGATGACTTCTTTCTCTCTCAATTTTTTTCCCCAACCTGAAATTCCACCTATTAGTCTGTCTCTTTTCCTTGTGTAACCTCTTTCATTTCTCTCTTCATGAATATCATGAGGTTCAAGAAACCCTTCATGGAGATTTATAAACTCAAGGCAGCTGGATTCTAGTTCTAACTGAAAACACTGCAGAAACGTCTTGACTTATTCTGTAATACTTGGATTTGACCTGTGCAGCTTGCATAATGTTCCTCGTCTCAGCTTAAACATCAAAATTTTACTATATGACTGCTCCTCACCATCCCATCACAAGTAAAATTTCATTTCCTCTAGAATTTCACAGGCCATGCAACAGCAGTTTCATCATTAATGTTCACCACGGTACGACCTCCGAATGAAAGTCAGCCCTTTGATGGAATTACAGGACTCTATTTCTTGTCTGGAGCAGCACGTGACCGGTTACTCAGTGTATGGTATGTAGGCTTTTCTTGTGACAATCTGTTGATGCTCAGTTTGAGCATAAACTTTTCACAAAAGTATTAATTGTATTCTGTTGCTCATAGATAAACAGAGGGTTATTCTGGTTTGATGCAATGATGATTCAACTGTGGTTTCAATTCACTGACAATCAAATGAGGATGTGAATTTCCTTGGCTGTGTCTGAGCATGCTACCTGTAGACCCTACTCAGGACTATAATACATGCTATGAGCATGTTACATGACTGACTTCTTTGCTCTTAGTGTCTTTTTTAAAAAGTGTGTGTTTAAAAATTCACATTTTCTTTGCACTTGGATAGTTTTGTACAAGAATCTTGCCTAAGTGTTTGGTGTTTTTTTTTTTTTAAGTAGTTTACGGTTTGGGGCTAGAACACTTAGGAGTTTAAGAGAACTTAATATGATTGGCATGGTCAGCTTTGAATAGTTAAAACACTTTTTAATAGTTAAATTAATCCACATAGAGCTGGGTTGTAGATGGTCACTGTTTAGGGAATTTATAATATTGTGCTCTCCTTCAGTGATGATGCAGAGGGTAGCAGAGTAATTAATGTTTTTTTCTTACTACGCTAAATATGTGCTATTTGTGTCTCCAGGCAGATCAGATCAGATAGGAAAGACAAGAATGCTGTGATGTCTTTTACTGTTACAGATGAGCCAGTCTTTATTGACCTAACAGTGTCAGAAAGCAAAGAGGAGGTAAGAGAAGTAGTTTGCACTTGTACGTTTTGGTTTCAAGTTTTCAGTGCTGATTTCTTGTTAATGTTGGAAGAAAACACTTCGGTGTGTGGTAAGCAAGGATGAATGTTGAATGCGAATTAATGGGTTTGTTTGAGAACTGATGTTACAGACTAGGGAACTACACAGTAACAGCATTCAGACTTCCCTCCCTTAAATGTTTTTCAGCATTCTTGTTAATAATGTGAAAATGTTAACTGACTTATAAAATTGAAACAATTTATTATCAATCAGTCACTTGCCACATCTTGTAGCACAAAATAAGCATGTTTCTTTCCGAAATAGGGTTCAGGTATTGCCATGGTTTTCCTGAAATGAGGAGGCAAGGACAATCCCACTGAATTTTGAATGAATTACAATTGAATATGTTGTATCAGATATGCATTCCATAAGTCAGATTTTTAGCACATTACGATGTTCTGCGGGAAACTTCTACATAAAAGAATCGGGGAATTGAAACACATCTTATTCACAGATGACACATCTGAAGCAAGTTCAATAACATTTCAGTCTCTATTTAAGCCACAATGCTCTTTCCTACATCATTCACTTTCCTTCTTAAAATGCACTACGTCAAGCCAAGTTTTCTACTTTTTCACCCATTACTGTGGAGATCTCAGACAGAATATGATATATATGTATACCTGTTAATTGGCCAAAGAGGCATGTATGGCTGACTTGCTGCCTCGCATACATGTTCTTCTATAGAAACAGCCTCCATGTATATATGCTGAAAATCTTGCTTTATTAAACAGGTACCAAACCTATGCCTCTCCACTTGGGCCCAAGCCATTTTAGTAGGATTGCCCATATCTGTGGTACTTCAGTAGCTTCACTTTAAGTTCCTACCATAGTAGCATATGTTAATTTCTCATGATGTATCAATGACTGGAAGTTTGTTCTCTGATCTAATAAAAACCATATGTTGTGACTTTCAGCCGGTGAAGTTAGCAGTTGTATGCAGAGATGGACAGTTGCATTTATTTGAACACATCTTAAATGGGTAAGTTGGTATTTAAAAAATACACGGTGCTTGTTTTTCAGAAATTGTGTTCTATAAAGTTGGTACCTTGCATATGTAACTGTGGGAGACCGTTATCTAGTGGTTAGAGCAGAGGACTGTGAAAATTAGTTTCTTGCATTCTACACTTAGCTCTGCTATTGACTATCACATTAGACAAGTTGCTTAACCTCCTTGAGCCTCACTTAACCCACCTTTAAAATTATGAACTGTTGAGATTGAGTTGATTGGAGAGCTGACAGAAGGTGCTCTAGAAATGCAAAGTATTATTGTTTTTAGCTAAATCTGTTTTGATTAAATCATTTCTTTTCAGATACTGCAAAAAGCCCTTAACATCAAATTGTACTATTCAGATAGCAACGTCTGGAAAGGACAGCGATGCCACACCAAAACCAGTCCCTATTCTAGCAGCTGCATTTTGCTCCGACAAGCAGTCGTTACTGCTTGTGTATGGAAACACCTTACAACCCATCATTGAGAGAGTGGTATGTAAAGCCTACTTGATTTGGAACCTAATGTTTTGTAAGCATGTAACACAAACTCCCAACTACTCTCTGAATGGAGGAATTTTTAATTTGGACTTGCGTAGCGAGGTAAAGCCACTCTTTTCTGTGGTGTGTTCAGTGCCCTCAGTACAGCTGTCTGAAAGGAAATTTTGATCCTGCTTTCTTTTATTAAATACAATATAGCTAATGTTGGGGGTATTTCCTGCTGTTGTTCCAACAGGCATTGTTGAGCACTCCATTTCAGCAACGTGAAAACTGGTGTTTGTCATTTAAGCTTCAGTTGAAGGTCCTCCATTACCTGAACAAGTTCCCTTGAAAGGCATAGGAATCTGGTGACTTGGGGAAAAGCAAAGCAGCTGCTTTCCTGAAGTAACTGAAATTTCACTTTACAGATAATGCCTGCTGAGTTATTTCTAACCTGTTGAAGTAGCTTCATGAGTCACAGTGGTGTGTTAAAATGATGTGGACTGTTTCTTTTCTTCCCATGTTAGTCCTTGAACACCGCTGAATCTCACGTATGCTTGATAAGGGACGTTCAAAAGACCATGGCACTTCAAACAGAAATGTCTGTAACAAAGGTGAGTGGTCTATGAAACATCATCCTAGTCCCTGTTCCGGTTTTATATTTATCAATACTAAACCTTTCACTTTAGCAGGGAAGATAGGGTTCTACACTGGTTACTTCTGAGGAGAAATTCAATAACAAATAGCATTCCTTGAACAAAATGCATCTCATCGGCTTTTTACTGGTCCTAGCACACAGTGCTTAGATGGAGATAGGGTATTGCATACTAGGACTAGGACTACTACTGCCTTCATCTCTGTATTTAAGAGGAGGTATCTCCAGTTTTTGCCAGGAGGTATCTCCAGTTTTGCCTTGGGTCATGAGAAGTTGCTCTTGCAGCTCTCAGTTGGGCAAGGTTTGGGTGCTCTTGTGTTAGCATTTCTGTAAAATTAATCCTGCTTTTTTTGTAGATTCTTAAATCTGGTGTCCTGGCTTTTCTCTGCAGTGGCCTTCATATGTTCCAATTCCCCAGAGATACAGCACCTGGGAATATGAACTTGAAATCTTACACAACAATGTCTGTTGAGACCATTTTCCACCTCTGGCCCATGTGCAGGGTTCCCAGGGTATTAAAAGGGGAGGCTACCTTGAGATACTTATCAGTAAGTGGCTTTTGGTGAAGGGTGTTGTCGCTGTATAATCCCTGCCACTGCCTTTGCAACTTTGGAATCTCATCTTTCTTCAGGTTAAGAATTTCTGAATTAGTGGAAAGAACAAAAAGGCAGTTGAGGCTGCTCCCCATTTTGTACCCTGGGAACCCTGTATTATGGTATGAGTTGGCCCAGTTGATGCTCTGCTCAGAAGATTCCTGGCTTGCAGACTAAGTACACTTATCCCACAAGTGTAAATGTATAGAGGCGGCATTTTCTCAGACTACACTTACTGATAACTCTGAGTTGGCACACTTAATTTTGGTGTGTGAGTTGGCTTATTGGGTTTCGGACTACTACATCTCTGGGTTTCTGTGAGCCAGATGTGGGCTTGTGTTCTTTTGTAGTCATGAAGCCAATGATAGATGCACCAAAGTGAAAGCTGTAGGGAATCTTGGGCTTGCTGTGATGACCTTCGTCTTGGTTTCGCTTATTGCTGAATTCCATGAAGACGCATTTCTCTTGGCTGTCTGAGCATGCCTTCTGGAGAAGAGTTCCATGTGTCATGCACTTGGCACTGCCCTACAAATATCTGTAGCTAGAGTAGGTTTCAAAACCACATCTGCTGTACTGTAACAACATGAAATTGGAGTATCACATTTTGCCTACTACATCTAAACCTTACTAGAAGTGAGGTGATAAATGGAATTTGCTACAGTCATTATAGTAGTCTGTATTGGTGTACTGACAGCTAGTGCTGCTGCTTACTGGGAACCGGTCATATCTCGAAGCAAGAAGGATTAGGTCGGGTCAGTGCTGGAACGGATGATCTCTAAGTAAACAGGTTTCTGCAATAAGTGATTATTGGAGTTTTGTATGTGTCACACTTCCTTGCATCCGCACTGATCCAGCGTGATCACTGTGCTGCTGGAGGTGCTGACTTCCAATTGAGACTTACAACTTAGCTTCCTTGTGTTCATTAAAGATCCCATGGCTTTTCTTTGTGTGATAAAGGGTTGCTTATTCAAGCATCCTGGTCTGATTTAATTACTTGTATTCTGCCTCCCTAAATGAGAACCACTGCTCTAGAGTGCAAACTTACTTGATTGCACACACTCCTCCTCCTCCCCCCCTTTTGTCTGTTATAATTTATGCCCTCTCTCCTGCTGCACAAGTACATATACAATAGCTCCTCGC
Source organism: Eretmochelys imbricata (assembly GCF_965152235.1). Taxonomy (NCBI): domain Eukaryota; kingdom Metazoa; phylum Chordata; order Testudines; family Cheloniidae; genus Eretmochelys; species Eretmochelys imbricata. The sequence continues at coordinate 154,605,292 of NC_135574.1, forward strand.
TTAACGTTGTAATTATGTTCCTGAAAAACGCGACGTTAAGCGAATCCAATTTCCCCATAAGCATTAATGTAAATGGGGCGGGGTGGGGGGGTGTTAGGTTCCAGGGGAATTTTTTTCACTGGACAAAAGACGTGTGTGTGTGTGTGTGTGTGTGTGTGTAAGTGTACATACTTATATAAACCTATACTACACACACACGCAGTATAAGTTTTAAACAATTTAATACTGTACACGGCAATGATGATTGTGAAGCTTGGTTGAGGTGGTGGAGTCAGAGGGTGTGATATATCCCAGGGAATGTTTTGCTGCTAAATGATGAGCTAGCACTTGGCTGAGCCCTCAAGGGCTAACACGTTGTTGTTAATGTAGCCTGACACTCTACAAGGCAGCCCGAATGAAGGGAGGAGACATAATAGATGCATGGCAGTGGCTACAAACATTCCCTGCAGAAACTGAACATAATAATAATGAACCCACACTATCCCACTGGAACACACCACTCCCTCCACTTTCGAAAGTGCTGGGGGGGTGGTGAGTGTGTGAGAGAGAGAGAGACGCACGTTGCCCATTTAAGTACGCTGACCCCACTCTAAGTACACTGCCTTTTTAAGTAGATCAGCTGCTGCTGCCAGCAAGCTCCCTCCATCCTAGTCCTGAGTGCCGTCATGTCCCCACCCTGCTCTGTGCAGATGGGGTGCAGGAGGAGGGGGACACCCTGACATCAACACCCCTCTTCCCCCACCCCCTGCACAGCAAGCAGGAGGCTCCTGGGAGCAGCTCCAAGGTAGAGGATAGGAGCAGCACATAGCAGTGGGGGGAGGGACGCCTGAACTGCCCGACAATTAATAGCCTGCTGGGAGGGTGCCGCACAGGGAATGTAAGGGAGCTGATGGGGAGCTGCCGACCAACCCTGGTTCCAAGCCCCCACCAGCTAGCTCCAATGGGCTACTCTTCAGGCAAGCAGTGGACAAAGCAGGTAGCTGCCAAACAATGTTATAAGGGAGCATTGCGCAACTTTAAACAAGCATGTTCTCTAATAGATCAGCAATGTTACAATGTTGTCCCGGTTCACCTTGTTTCGTTAAGTGAGGACTTACTGTACCAATAAAAATAAATCAACATGCAACTCTCACTAAATATTAAAAACAGTAAATTATTGATTCAAACAGAGCCAACGAATGATCCATTGTAATAAGAGCAAAAGCAAAACTGCAGCTGTGGTTGATGCTTACAGTTAAATGTCCACACCACATCGTAGCAAACATATTAACATACAGATGGCAACGACTTTGTATAATGCTTTGCAAGCTTAACAGAAACCCATCAAAATGCACACTGCCCTCTAGAGTCAAATGCACAGCGCCATCTAGGCCCTGATGTGTCTGGAGGAATTGGTGTCGCTAGTTATGCATTGCTGTGGGTAAAATGTGTGCAGGAAGTCTTTAAAAATTTTTTCCTCTAAAGCTTATCAGCCCCCCCCCCCGCACTCCTTCCCCCCAGAATACACGCACCTCCCCAAGGGGTCCTGCCCCCCAAGTTGGAGAACCTTTGCCCTAGAGATCCACTAATTTCCCTAAACTGTTGTATTGTGCTGCTGTTAAATGGTTGCTATCTTTCAGTGGTAGATAAGGCAATCCCTTTTTGAAGGTGTTAGATTTTCTACACTTACTATATATATTTCCAGCAAAGATGCAAGTGTTTCTGTTTTAAGTGTAATTAGGAAACACTTCCTCTAGTTGAACACCCTGGAATATAAATAAATGAATCTCACTTGGTGTGTAATTAGCCCAGTTACAAATATTAACTGAGTTAGTTCAGCAAATGGTCTACTGAGATCAACCTTAAACTTCATTATAGGGCTTTCCTGTCTTAATACTAGACATGGATTCTGAGAAGAGATATTCACACGTAGCAGGGAATGGTTTTACCGTGTGTGGGTCTGAAACAATAAACCAGTGTTTTGGACTACAGAAAACAAACATGAACATGTTTCCTATTTTTGTGTATGTGGCTGTCTCTTTGTCACTAGGTAAAAACGCCCATTGTGAACAAAGAAGCCAAAGTTTTAGTGCCTGGAATTCCTGGACATAGTGCAACCATCAAATCTCAGTCCTCTGGAATGCAGAAAATGGAAAGCAAAAGAAAACCTGGAGATAAAGAGGTAATCAAAGAGCTCTTACCAAACAGTAATAAGCATGCCAGATTGGACTGTTTTCCCTTTTTGGCCAAAATAATCATCCAGAGCTAACTGTTGTACTATCACTTGGTATGAATTGGCTTCATCTGGGATGAGCTCCCCTGCAGCTGTGAATGATAGCAGTCTTGCATCCAAGTTCTAGATGTTGCCCACAAATCTACCATGTTGAAGAACTTTGTATTCTTGCCTTCTCTCTGCTAGAGCATGTTGCTGGGCTTTGAACCCCACTTCTTCTCAACACAGATGCCATATTCCCCTTCTCCAGGTCTGCTTGCTCCTTCCTTCCTGAATGTCTCTGCTATGCCATGAGAGATAAGAACTTGTCCTGCTTAAAAAATATAGCAAGATAGGACTCAACATCGAGAACTGTTGCAGAGGGTTCAGTACCCTGGTTCAGCTGGTGGCTCAAAAAACACCTCTGAGAAAACGTAACTGATAGTCCAAGCCTTATATATTTGGTTACAAGTTGGTTTAAGTGACACTGCCCATATTTATTTCTTCTGCAGGATAGTATTGAAGACCGTCTTGGTGCAATGGATATTGACACTGTGAAAATAAAAACAAAAGGTGGCCTTCCACAAACTGACAGCTTTGCAGTGCTTTTGGTTCAGGGCTTGGAAAGCAATGATCCTGATATCTTAAATGTAAGTGTTATAAGAGCACCACGTGATGCTCAAGTTATTCTGCTTAGACTTGTGAAGTGGCTTCTTGTGCATGCTAGGCTGGATGACTAGTGTTTAAATTTGCCACTTCCTCTCTCCTGCTTTTTGCATTATCCCACTGCCTTGCAGCATAGAAACAGTAGTTCCATTATGTTTATCTGTCATATACATTGCTTTAATTGATGACATTTGCTATATTTTTTTCTATTTGATCTGCTTTGCAAGATGTCTTCTGGATCATCCCCCTAACTGAACCCCTGGATTTCAAAGCTAATCGGTTTGTTGTATATAACATAGAAATGTAGGGCTGGAAGGGACTTTGGAACGTCTTTTTAGTTCATCTCACATTGAGGCAGGACCACATATGGTATACCTAGACCATCCCCAGCAGGTGTTTGTCTAAATTATACTTAAAAACCTCCAGTGATGTGTATTCCACAGCCTCTCTAGGTAACATGTTTCAGTACTTAACTTTCTAACTATAAGGATAGTTTTTCCTAATATGTAACTTAAATTTCCCTTGCTACAGATTAAGCTGATTGCTTCTTGTCCTACCTTCAGTGAACATGGAGAACAATTGATTACCATCCTCTTTGTTATCAGGTCCCCATCAGTCTTCTTTTCTCAAAAATAAACATAACCTTTCCTCACAGGTCATGTTAAAAATGGTTATCTAACTGTATAAATTCTGTAGTGTCACAGTTCACCTGTTCTGCCATTAATATTAATAATGTGTCACTTTTTCCTTTTGGGTTTGATTAGAGCACGGTTTCTGTTTAGACCCGACTTGAGATCTTCTGAGTGGATATGCTTTGGATAAATAAGTATTGGAGGGCCCACAAGTCAGTTGATGTAATAAATCTGCTGTTGGGGATGTGTAGGAATAGGAGGCTTAAATATTTAAGAGAACTTGGTGCTGCATTAGCAGTCCTGGGAGTCCTGAATCTGAAGTCCTTTATCCACAGGACAGATGGAACACCGACAGTAGCAAGGAAAAGTTCCTGCCTCCTCTAATGTGCCTCAACCTTAACATGGAGAGGCTGCATGATGGATGAAATGAAGTTGTGTCCATGACCCAATCATTTCAGTTTTTTTTTTCATGAGCACTAAAGTTACTGAAAAAACAGAACAGCTCTGTAACGTGCAAACATGCTAGCAGCTTTTTTGCATATACCTCAAAGAACTTGCTTGTCTCTTTAGGAAGTGCCTCATTAAAGATGACTCTCTGCTCATCTTCTCTCTAGCACACATGTCCTCAGACTTTACATACAAGGTTGAGATGTGAGTGTCAGAGCTACAAACCTCATCTTTTTCTGTCTCCTGTTGTTCTGTGCCCTGTAGATATGTCTTTGGTGTCCTTGATTGTATACATATGTATTTATTGATGAATGTTTCTCTGATCTCATATTTTCCCCCTCTTCACAGAAAGTGCTTCAAACAAGGAAGGACGCTTTAATAAAGAACACAATAGCTAAAATACCTGTACATGCTGTCATTCCATTGCTGCATGAGGTAGGAGAATTACTGCTGTAGAACTTCTGCTGTTGTAGAACAAGTTAACTCTGGGAAGTCCAAATATACACCTGCTTTTACTCCATAGAATCGGTGTGGAGGTTATCCAGTATTGAAGCCGTTTTTGTCTTGACTCTGACAGTTGTCTCCTGAGGCAAACATATGGAAACCATGTCATTCCCAGAGTTGGGCTTAGCCTCCTGGTTGTGTTAACGAGGTATTGACCTCATACTAGTGTGGGCACTTAGAAGAGGCCAGCTTTGACTAGTCTGACTTGTTACTGAAACGTTTAATTCAGGAGAGCTGAGTCAGGTTCTGCATTACTCTGAAACCATGCAAAATAACTGCACATTCATTGGACTTGTCTCACTGTCAGTCCTGCTAGGGATTAACTGTGGTGTTTTTTCACAATAAAAACTGGAAGATGGTTTTGTGAAGACACTGGCCTAGGACTCAGCACAACCAGGAACTGAACTCTGATCTCCTGTCCCTTCTGTGACTTCCTTTGAGACTATTGGTGACTTAATGAATATCTGCACCTCAGATCCTCATGTATAAAATGGGGATAATGATCCTACCTAAGAGGGTGGTGTGAGAATAACTCCATTCGTACTTCAGAGGCACTCAGCGATACTACAATGATGGGGACCTTATATGTACCTAGTTGGCATGCTAGCAACAGTGTTACATTGAACTTGTACTTCCAGTTGAGGGTGAAAATTTTGTTTGCAGTGCTTAAGTCCCATTGTCAGAAGTGACTTAGGAGCCCAAGTCCCATTGAGTTCCAATGATACTTGGGTTCCTAAGTACCTTGAGTCACTTTTGAAAATGGGTCTTAGAGCCTAAATCAGTTAGGATAAAAAATGTAACGCGCTTAATTCTCTGCGTGTATTCAACTAGATTTGAAAAAAAAAACACCTTGTATTTGGACTGAAACTTCTCATGTGTAGCTTTACCCAGAAGCGGATTTCTGTTTTGAACTGATAACCCATTCAATCACTCGAGTTACCTGAATGTGAAATAAGTCCATTTTATTTAAAATTAAGGCGTGTTGTCTGCTTTTTAATACAAATGACTTTGGCTTGATGAAAGAAAAGGAGTACTTGTGGCATCTTAGAGACTAACCAATTCATTTGAGCATGAGCTTTCGTGAGCTACAGCTCACTTCATCGGATGCATCACGAAAGCTCATGCTCAAATAAATTGGTTAGTCTCTAAGGTGCCACAAGTACTCCTTTTCTTTTTGCGAATACAGACTAACACGGCTGTTACTCTGAAACCTGCCATTTGGCTTGATGGTAACCCTGAATGAGGAATGCTGACTGCCTTGTTTTGAATGTTAAACTTGCACCAAGCATACATGCTGATACGTTGATTCTAAGTAGGTACGGAGATGCAGTGTTTCCAATATAGACCCCTCTTTATTTGAGTGATCACACTTTCTGATATGTGCATGTTCATTTGACAGTATTAATCGGCGAGAGGAAAAGACCTTCACTTAACAAGTATATCCTTTCCAGTACTTGAGACTTTTTACTTGGTGCTCAGCACCCTTTTCCTGCAACAGTGGCTTGTCTTATCAACGTATCACCTGTGCAGCAGGTGCTGTAATAGATACTAAATAGAGTGAGATTTTGCATGCACAGTAACAGAGGGATTCGGTTCTGGTTCTTGCTGCCATCTATGACCTGGTTTCCATGTGCACTTGTAACATATAGTTTGACTCCTGTTAGCTTCAGTACTGTTACTGTAATGAAGCTCTGCTTCCCCAAAAGCAGTCAGTGCGCTGAACAAGGACATAGTGCAACCAATATGAGCTTCAGAGTGTACATTTTATTTATCGCTGGTGATTTCTAGCAGACTTTAAATACCTGAAGATTTTTGTGCCCCGATTTCTGGGCTGATACACAGATGTAATGTCAGGATGAGAACTATCATGTATATCATACTTCTAAGTGTCCTGATCTTTCTTTCTTCAGATTACAAAGAGGTTGCAAGGCCACCCGTACAGGTAAGAGAAATGATTCACAAGCAAGTTTCACTGAATTTTAAAGGAATGGTGTTTTTTCATTTGTTTGGAGGAGGCCCACGGTAGTGGTTAAAAAAAACTATATAGCTTCATGAAAGGAAATATCTGACTTGACTGATGGAGGTTCCAGCTGTTTGCGGGTGTTTCTGTCTGAACTTATTCTGTTGAGAAATCATTGCATACATCAAAATGTAAGAGAAACGGAAAAGGACATCTGAGTATGGAAACAGTATTCCCATAACTCATTACCCTCTGGCCGTATCAGCAGTTTATAATTAAAACAACTTCAGTAGGTGCCTTTATTGCCTTAGAGAGAAATGGCTAAAACGTAGGCACTCTCATTTTTGTTAAAGAAGCAAAATATATGGTAAACGCAGTGAGATTTTTGAATGAATATAATAGAGTAGTATCTCTGAATAAACTTTATACTGAAATTTTTTTGATTGTGCATTTTTATTGCGTTAATAGAAGAGACATTTTGCCCAGTGGACGGCTTCTAAAAATCTCAGTTGAGTTGACCAAAAATGTTTGTAACCCAGTGGCCTTTTAATGTTTCAGAGACTCAGTTAAAATGCTTAAATGAATAGGTCAGCCATTAAGAAAGATGTCTTTTTTTATATATATCTGAATTATGAAGCTGCTCTTAATAGTTGGGTTAAACAAGCTGCAGTTAGAATATACTTGTTCACTGGCTTTCCCAAATAGAACTTCCATTTGTAACCTGGAGTGGGGCCGGAGAGGGGGGCAGAAGTGTGTGTGTGGGGGGGTTAAGTTATCTCAGATTTAGTTTCTGATTTCAGAATTAAAATCATATATACAGTGTGAATATTTGTATAGTTGTCATATTGGGACTTACTATGTATGGTTTACAAAGATAAATATCATAGAGGATAATCTAATCTGAATTGTATATTAACCCATAAATCGCAAAATAGTAAAACTTGTTCATATTTAGAAAAGAATTGTTATATATTTACTACATTAGTCATCTCAGCACTGTGTAGAACCTGTTCTATCAGTACTGGGACCATTTTAGGACTCCCAGGGCTATCTACCCTGTTCTTATGTTGGGAGACAAGTTTACTCCATAATTTGAAGGAAAAAAAAAAAAAAGAATGCTTTAGATCAGGGATCTCAAACTCCAATTACCAGGAGGGCCGCATGAAGACTAATACATTGGCCTGAGGGCTGCAACACTGACACTGTTCCCCTCCCCATGCTGCCCCTGGCCCTGCCTCTTTCCTGCCCCACCTCTTCTCCGACTCCTCCCCTGAGCAAGCAGCTCCCTGCTCCTCCCCCCTCCCTCTTGGAAACTGCCAAGGCTTGGTGGCGGGGGAGGGGAGCTTGAAAATACCGCAGGAAATAACTTGGGGGGGGGGGGTTGCAGGGAGCTTGGTGGGCCGCAGCAAATATGCGGACCGCGTGTTTGAGACCCCGCTGTTAGATCTTTGATCAATCTAAACTTGGCAGGGAAGATATTGGAAGCAACCACAAAGAACAAATTTAGTATAACTCAGACACTTAAATGACTATTCCAGTTCTAATGGAACTGTTTAAGTCTCCTATCTGTGTAGATGAATTGTTTTTATTTCTAGCTTGGCTTCTCTTTTCTAAAACAAAACACTGAAGCATTTTGATTTAAACCATTTTAGTGGTAAAAACACAAGGTGTTCTCTTGGCTATGCTCATCTTTGATTTATTGTGTTCTTCTCTCCTCCAGTGCCTCTCAGATGGTCCGGTGGTTAAAGTCTGTTTTCACTATACATGCATCCTACCTTTCCACAGTAAGTATCTTGCTCTACAGTTGATGCTTGTAGCTAACTAAAATTTACCTCTGTTCTTGTTTTGCTGTTGCTCTCCCATTAAGTCAACCGTCCTAACATCCTAATATGGTGCTACTACTGTCTAAATGAATCTCCCCAAAAGGATGTTTCATGTCCTGTGCAACACTTTTTTTTGCCACAACATGCTATAAATTACCTGGTAGTGGGCATTATCTAGTACAACCATTGGTACTAATTCAAACTGAAGTTGATTAGCATGCCTCTGTTAGTTATGGACCCATGCACAGAGCTGGCTGAATATATGATGATCTAGCCTTTTTGGGTGAACTTCCTAAACAGAAATTGCCCAAGTACTTTCCTACTGCAGACTGACCTGAGGTTACTGCATAAAAGTATGCTGGAAGTGGAGTATTAGCTGGGTGTCATGGATAAGCTAATGCAGGAGCATTTAGCCTCTTGGCTTCTGACTTCAAAGCCTACCATCATTCACAAGTGAAGGATGAATTTGGTCTTGACCTAGTGATAGAAACCACTAGTTTGGCACAGTTGGTTTTCTGTTCCAGAAAGGACCAGGTCTACAGTGTGGGAGTTTGTGGATTAGGATTGATGTGCATTGACATTCCCAGACTCTTGGCTGATTGTGCAGTTCAAATTCAAACTGGCCCTTCCCATTAGTACTCTTAATGCTGTAAACCACAATCAAGTGAAGAAGGAAAACTAGATCTGCATGAGCTGAAAGTGGATGAGAGTTCATGCCTTTTGCCTAGACAGGCATTGGTTTAACAGATTGCCTCTCGGACAAAATGAGAACTGAGATTTCACTATGTATGAACGATCATTACTTCAAGCAACATGAGCAAGGACCCTCTACACAGCCTAAAATGCAGTTTAGAATCTTCTTATGAAATGGAGGATGACAACAAAACAGCCTCATTCTTGTGCTTTTTCTCTCAAGTTGCCAGACCTGGTTCCCCAGTTGGGTATGCTATATCAGTTAATGGAGAGCAGAGTAAAAACATTGCAGAAGCTCTCTCGCCTCCATGGAAAACTCTATCTTATCATCACCCAGGTGAGTTCAAGCTATAAACATTGAGGTATAAGATGGAAATGTTGTTGGAAATGGTGGTTGTCTTCAAATTTGATGCGACCAAACCTGCCATCGACAGCTCAGTACAGTTGCTGGATGGTCACACTGATAATGCTGAAGGCAGCACAGTTGATTAACAAGCATATTGCTACTGACCATATTCTTCTAAACTGACTTAATATTAATTGGGGATGTGTTTTCATTGAAGGGTCAGTCACATTTTTCCTTCTGATTTATATGCTGACCCTCAATCTTTTTAGACTGGAAATAAGCAGGAGAATTTTAAACCACTTAAGGTGCATCTCTCTTGTCTTTAGTATTGTAACTTTTCTGCCCATCCTAAATACTCAGCTATTTAAAACTACAGATATGGATGGAAGAATAAAATCCAGGCCTAATGGAGATTTCACTTAAATTGTGATGAGTTTTGTAAACACTTGGTAGGTTTTAAGGTTGCATTGCATGACTGCAGTTTGTTGTGATTTGCAAATCTCTTTCAGGTTGCAGCACTAGAAAAAATTCAGGATGCAACTGATATTAATCAGACTGCAAAACTAGTGTATGAGGAAGGTAAGCAGAAGACTTCCTGGGTTACCTTAGGAACCGATCAAACCATTGTACACTTGGTGTAGCTCAGCTCGTTCACTAAGGTTACAGCTAACTTTTGCCAGCCATCCACGTTCCAATTCTGTGCCTCTCGCTGTGTGATCTGCCATGGAGGATTTGCTCAAAGTCAGTGGAGGGGAGAAGGTGGTAAGGAGTTGTCAAGTAGCATTTTGGTTGGTTGGATTTTTTCCTCTCTAGTTATGAAAACCCTGGTGGTAACTGCAAGTCCAGCATACCGCTTAACTCTAGTGCCAGCAATCCAGATTTGTTGGCCCATGTCTCTAGTGCAGAATGCACCTTTCCTGAAGATGAAGTCACTAAAAGAAACTTCCAAATCTGTCCAGAATCCAGAGGATTTAAAATATCTGTACACCTGAGGTTTGGGTCTTATGTAGACTGAAATATTATCCATAGGATGATGATTGAGGAACAGTGCTTGATTTATACTGATCAAAATAACCTAAAGTTCAGTTCTGGTAGATGTCTTAAATGTCAAAGCCAGTTAATATGTAGTGGCACATGATCTTGGATTTCATTTGAGCAAAGACTGCATCAAACCTGTTGTGTTCTCCTGATTTATGCAGCATTTTCCATTTACAGAATCCTCTGAGGATGGTTCTGAAGATGAGATGATTGCAGATAAAGATTCTGATGTAAGTAAAATTCTCTGTCCGGGACTTCTGTCCTTCACTTGACTGATTGCAGGAGTATAGGATTGTAGAAATGCTTGCACCAAATATTAAGCTGTTCCTGGTTTTTTTTTGGTTCCAGGAGAACTGGGATGAAGATGAAGAGAAAGGGGAGCAATCAGATGAAGAGAAAGGGGAGCAATCAGATGAACGAGAAATGGCTGTTGAAAAAGAAATCAATGGGGAATCTGATTTGGACCCAGAAAATGAAAGTGAAGAAGAATAACTGATGGTTTTAAACAAAAGTGAAACCCCTATTAAAAGAAGTGGGCTGCCAGAACTCTAAAATTCTGGATCACCTTGCTAAAAGTTGCTGTAGTCACATAGCCAGGCATGAGTCTGCACTCGCCATGTGCAGAGGCACTTCTGGGCACTGTGTGCATTACCGAATCCAGAATGTTTAACCATGCCAGCCTTCTCTTGCCCCATATCCCCGAGCTTATATATAACATTTCTGCCATCTCATGATCAGATTGCGCCCATCTCATGGACAAGCATATTTGTATTCAAGTGAAATAAACCTGCCACCGCCATTTGTGTGGTAAACTTGTTGCAGCTTTTCATTGAATTTGTTTAAAATATAACAGATCAAAGATAGGCTATACCTTCTCTTCTCACTTCAGTTAGCGATAGCAAGTGGGCATCCTGCTGCATTTTTTCAAAAAAAAAAAAAATGAAAATAAAAAATATTTTTGTAATATTTAAATTCACTATTGAATTTCTTCATTTTCTCCTCATAGGTTCACCCATGCCTTGGCAATGTCTGAATGCCAACCTGGTTTAAAACAGCTTTTTCTTTTTTAAACAATATTGGACTCGACTTTTATATGTATGTATAAATCTATGGCTTTTTTTGTGCTTCAGAAGGACATTAGAACTATCAGTGGTTTCTAATTTGTTTTAATTGATCCTGTATATAAGTTTAACACTGACCCGTGGAGAGGCTTCATCTTGAAGGGGAGGGGGAATGGAAAAAAATTAGGGGAGAGGGAGGGGGAATGCTTGTGAATATGTAACGCAAAGTGTATACATTTATTACTGATTTTTAACCTCTCAGTGGCAGAACAAGGATTGCTATTTGCTCAGCTAATGGAAGCTGAAGTGGTATAAACACATTTTTAAGAGCAAGATATGGTAAAGGTTTGAGCCATTCACCAGTATAATGTACAGTATATTTGTCTATAAATGGAGCTGTTGCAACTAAATACTGCCCTCTTTGTAAAGTGAATAAATATACATCTCCTTTACCAAGTACTTGTTCTGTAATGTATGTGGGGATAGAAGAGGTTGTGTGCCTGAGGGAGTTGTCTCATAAGCAGGTATCCAGGGGAAAATGATGACCGTGTTCTGGGCTTGAAGCACATCCAGTGGTAACTCAGATTCTCAGCTCCCTATGTCTTTAGCTGTGTCTGCTGGCTTCACTGACACAAACAGGCTTTCACTAAGCTTGGCTTCCAGGTGCTCAGAGGGAGAGCAAGTTGGATTCTCTCGTGTGCTGCATGGCATTGTCCGCCAAGTTCACTTCAAAATCTTATAGGTGAAGATGGAAAGCACAAGAAGCATGGCTTGGTTTTCCCAATCCTAGGTGGAGTTTGCAAGTATTGTCAATTGGAAAAGTCTCTTTGGTAGTGTAAACTAGGCGCATGTGATACCTGTGCCATGGAGAGAGGGTAAATACAGAAGCCCCGAGGCCTTGCCTCCACACACTCCATTACCAAACTAAGCGAAATTGATATGACCATTGTTAACCAATGTGTGTTCCTATGGAGAGGTCTGTGCCATTTTAAATCAATTTAAAACAGATTTTAGTGAAACCATTGCAACTTTTGAGGGTTGGTAAATCCAAACTCAGAAAATCCAGTCCCATTTCAGAGCATAATGGCACTTTTACTGTTAGCTTTTCTTCATATCTGTTGCATTGAATGAGCAGTTTGTATTTAAAGCAAAAAAGGTAGTAGCAGAATGCTTATGGAGAGACACTTCCAAGAGTAGTGCGTGCTTAATACATGACAACTGCTCACAGGTGGCTTTTAAAACTAAATGTGAAGTCTCTCCCTCCTTCCCTTTCCTACCCCCAATAATGGGACCATTTCACTATTGCTGCTGTTTGTGGTGCTGGCGGTAACTCAGGTGGTGGTGATCTGCCAACTGAGCAACTTGACTGGCTCCGTGATCAAATCTGATTTATGCTCTTTGTGTAATATGGGATTCTGAATGTATGAACCCCATCCAGGCTCTTAGGAACTGAATGTGCTGCCATAACTTACATGAAAGGTAATTTTCCTGAGATGTACTGTTGTCTCAGATTGGACCTATGACATATATCATAGGAGTTCAGTCTTAATGAGTTCATTGGCTGGGTGCCTTCACTAGCATCCCATATTTAAGCTTTGGAAAGTTGGATTGCATGTAATTGGTTTTCCTGCATTGTGATATATCTGTCTCATACTTGTGTAGCTTTGGGGACCCTCTGTGGGAGTCCTGAGTTTGATACAGGGACAGGAAAACTCTGCTTGTCTGCAGTACCTTGCTGTAATTTTTGAATGAGTGCCAAAAAAAAATTGCTTGCCCAAATAATTAAAGGGCTAATACCTTGTGATCTGCCACAGCTAGAAACAAAGGCTGTAAACCATAGAGTCTCAACCTGGCGGGGGACACAGATCCAGAGGGATGACCATCCCTTTCTAGATGGAAGGAGGGTCCTGAATAGAAAAAGGGGTCCTGGTATGGAAAAGGCTGAGAACACTGCTGTAAACAACTGTAAAAGTAAGGCCTGGTCTACACGGAAAAAGATTAACTGCTATACCTATGCCGGCAAACCCTCTAGTGTAGACATAGTTATACTGACGAGAATGTTTTGGGGTTTTTTTTGCAGTGTAGATTATACTGGTTCAGGGAACAAAATAAGCTATACTGCCAAAACACGTTTATGCCAGGACAATTATCTACACTAGAGTGCTTTACTGGTATAGCTATTTACTTAGCTATAAAAATAAACACCTGTTCCAGGCTCTAGGTGCCTTACGTAACTAAATTAAACCTCAGCAGCATTTAAATCAGTTCTACAGGGATTCCATCACCCTCCAGCTATCCACTTCAGCCTCTAGGAAGTGGTGCACCCTGAGCATTCTTCAGAGACCCGGTCAAAGAGATGCCTTTTGCAGCCTTCTCAAAGTCTCCAGATTTGGGTTATTATGGACCAACCTGTGTCCTAAAAAATCATATCCTTAACTAACATAGCTATGCTGGCAAAAAAACAAACCAAATCAAAACAAAAACAAAACACTCTCGAGTGTAGACCTGTCCTATGGTTCCAAGATTTCCTGAAACACACAGAACTAATACTTCGTGTTTTTAGAACACCCACCATTTGACAATCTCAGTGCTTTACAAACATTAATTAAGCCTCATATCCTGACAAGTTGTACTGTCCACCACAAAAAATGGAGGAAACCAAGGCGCACAAAGTGTTTTTAAGTGCCTGCCCCAGATTTGCCATGATTGAGCAAGGCACTAGAATAGAGCCTAGACTTTCCGATTCCCTGTTTCAACCACCAATAATGCTTAGCTCTTACACATTATTCATCAGTACATCTCAAAGTGCTTTCCAAAGAAGGTCAGTTCTCATTGGGGAAACTGAGGCACAGAGGTGCAGTGACTTGCCCATGGTCACCCACCATACTAGTGGCAGAGCCTTGAATAGATCCGAGGGGTGCTGAATGCCATTCCAGGGCTCTATCCACTAGGATACATTACTTTAAAAAAAAAAAAACCTATTTAATTGACTTTTATAATGCTAGAATTGAAGTTGTGGAGCGTATGGGACTAATCCGAATAGTCTGATTTTAAAAATGCAGGGGTCACCTAACTTGGATTTGGGATTACTGACTTCAGCAGGAAAAATCATAGAGCCTGCACCTGCTTTTGTTTTCAAATGTGAAAAGGTGCTCTCAGCATGACCCACCTGGCATCCAGAACAAAGAGCAGCTAGTTTTACAAAACGTAACCAGTCACTACTTGAATCTGCCTCCAAAGCCTCAGACTCCTGTTTTGCTGCTGAATTTATAAGCTGTCCCTGTTTCTGGAGGAGGAGCTATGACATTCCAGTGACGGGGTGGGGGAAATATCAGACTGAATGTATCCAGCTGACTCGGCTCTCCCCACTTGCTGTTGCTGCAGTGTCTGGACTCCTATTCCCCCCCAAGTGCTGGCACTAGTTTGTTTGGGGTGGGGGAGATCAAATGCTAATTCTAAAATAGGCCTTATCTGAATGGGGGATTTGGCTGACAGTTTGTGCAGGTGTCTGATAGAACTGCCAAGATGAGGGCTTGCTAGAGGGTCGGACCCTTCATAGCTTGTGTAAGCTGTTTATTGCACACACCAGGAGTTCCTTGCATCCCTCCACTTTCCCTCCCCTACTCCACAAGGGCCTTGTGTACCTCCTTCCCATTCCCCTCTCTTTCAGGGATGCCCTGCAATTCCCCCCAATCTCTTCCCTACCAGGGTCTCCTTGTGCTCATTCTCCCATGCCATCAGCTTTGTGTGCACCCCCTTCCTCCGTGTGATCTTTGAATGCTGTAACAGTCAGTACCAAAGATGGCCAGTAGGTGTCAAAATTGCTCTATGAAAATATCCTGGGTTAGGCGGGCACAAAGCTATGAAAGGAGCTGATGAACTTCAGGCTGGCATAACCCCGCCGCCGCTGAGGCGTGCTGTTGGGCAGTGTGGCTCTGCAATTCATGTCGGCTGTCATGGCTGTGCTTACGCTTAGTTTTGCCAGGTACGCAAATCTCAGTGCATGTCATTTCTTCCGCTGTGTGCTGCCAGGTCTTTCAAATGCTTTGTGACCTTGGAAAGCTCTGCTGGGGAATTACTACTTAAGCAGGCTGCTCACTGATTACAGTCTGCAGTTGCTGTCCTGCCGCTCTTCAAGGACTGGAAGCATTGAAGCTTCATTCTTAGCCCCCCTGTGCTCTGTGAAGTGACAGATCTGAGATGTTTTTTATAAAGCTTTTCAGTTCACCTTTACATTTCCCTGTTCAGGGCTTATTTTCATCCAACATTAAACACAAGGACCCGAAATCGTTAGCAGAATGTGCAGATAAGAGATGGGGGAGAAGAAAATGCCTGATGGGGGCATTGGGGAGGGGTTGGGGAGACCAGAAGGGGAGTGGGAAAAGTTTTGGAGAAGTGTCTGTACACATGCTTGTTAGCCCTGAAAAAACAGTGTAGCAAACCTATTATTGCTCTTGTTCTCAGTAAAATGTTTGAAAACTGAATATGAACAATGTTGAGATATGGCGTGTGCTCCAGCACCCGAGCTCTAGGCTGCGCTGGGGTGTGAGAGAATGCTGGCGTTATGCAATCTCCATCTTTTTACCTTCATTTCTTTCATTACATTTTCTCTGGGATGGCACGGTTTTGTGATGTCAGAAAACCGCTCTCCTTGTCTCTGCACAGTTCTATGTTGGTGTTGGGTTATGCATACAGACTCATCTATAGCCGATGTGTTAGTGGTTTCCCTATTCTAGGAGCAACGGGAAGGAAGGGGGCAGAGAGAGAGGCTTTCGTAATGGATGTTCTAGCTTGCCCATGTGAGCTTGGAGAAACTATGCAGAAAACCTGGATCAGTGACTCGAAAGCTGCCTAGAAGCTGGTTGACTTGGAGATTTTGTTCATTGTTGTGTGTCACAGTTAAGCATTTTGTGAATGAATGTTCAGTGGGTGTGTTGTGAATCTGCAGTTCTTCACTATGAACCAGATTGTATAATGTTGGCAAGGAAATAATTTCTTCCTACCACCCCAATCAGCCAAATAGGGCAATAACCACCTTGTTGGCAGCATGCAGGTTAATGTATATGTTCACAGCATGTTACAAATATTAAGTACTGTAGGAAAATGAATGCTGTAGAATCAGTTGAAAATTAGTTCCTCTTGCCGAGTCCTGAGTTCAGGGGTCTTGTGCATCCCCTGCAACAGTTGATGATAACCTCGCAACAGTTGATGATAACCTCAGAACAGTGTGAAGAAGGCAGCCTCCTGTTCTGTTAATGATGTAGTTGACCAGAGGCAGTGCTAGCCCATTTCTCCCCCGCCACCCCACCACCAACACAATAAAAAGCAAGTAGGGGGTCGCTTTGAGCTGCTTGGGGCCCTAAGTAATTGCTTAGTCTGCTTATGCCTAGTGCCGGCTCTCTGACCGTTATATAGATTGTAAGCTCCTGTATAGACCTTAAGCTCTCTAGGACAGGAGCTGTCTTGACTGTCTGTGTACATCCAGCATGTAGTACAGTTCTGATTTTCAGAACCACTGCCTCTGGGCACTACCATAATACAAATAATGGTATCTCTACTGTTTTACTGCAGCAGAGATACCAGACCCCTGTGCTCAGGTTTTGGCAGCTTACTTTAAAGATCAAGAGTTTTTAAGCCAGAGAGAGAAATTGGCTTCCAATTTAGGGTGGGTTAGTTCCAGAAATAATGGAAACTATGAAAAACAGCCCCTCTCTCAAACAGAGCATATAGCCACCAAAGTTTGTCCTTTTCACCTTGCCTGAGGGGTTTTAATGGCTCAGCTGCTGTCCAAAGCATAACCTTCTGAATTATTTGGAACACCTGGTCCACCTGGTCCACCCCTTGAGCAGCCTATCTGGTTGCACCCACTTTTTGCCACAACATCTAGAATTCCCGAAGCCCCCCAAAAAATCTCTCTATTTAGAATGGAGCCTGAGGCTGTATAATAAGAGGTCCATGTGCCCCCATCGCTGCATCTGCATTGACAGTGATTTAGTGCTTCTCGCTACAGTGCTAACATTTGCACGTGTACATGACTCTCATAGAAGCTGGGAGTGGAAAGGAAATCATGGTCAGACTCAAACTTTCCAGGGCTCTCGTAATCATGGAGATGGAATTAATTAGCTCACCTTAAGCAGCCTTAGTGGTGCCTTCTAAAGTTCTTAGGAATTGGAGATACATTGGTCCCTGTAGGCTTGATATATTTTCATGTGTCTGTACATGTCCTCCTTGTTTTCTCTGCACTTCCAATATGCTTGCATGTTGACACATTGGCTTCTGTGTGAACACGCACACTCAGTCTTTCCCTCTTAATACATGCGCTCATGAAAGCAGGAATTGTTTACTGGCATCAACAGAGAGCACTTTTCTCTTCATTATATTATTGACTTCCCAAAGTCTTGGCAATAAAGTTGTCTATAGTACTTCAGCATCCAGTGGCACGTTTCTGGAGGAGTATTCGTGTGTGTGTGTGTGTCACGCTCTCTCACATAGTAAACTCACGGGTTATATTCAGCTGCTGACCCATGGGGGGGCAATAAGAAATGATTTATAACCATGGCAACAGTTGCTGTAGGAAACTGGGATCAACAAGAATCTTTCATGTCCATGTCAATGAGTGTATTAAAAATCCTCCTACTCTGAGTCGAACAAGACCATTTGTGACACTTTAAAAAAAAAAAATTTATAGAGGTAAGTGAAATTGAAATCATATCAAGCAAAATGTCTAGGTGTGGGACTGATGGCACCCTAAGTCTTCCTGAAATGGAGCTACTTGTTATCAGAACCTAACCCCCCTTCCCCCCCCCCCCCAACCTTCCTACCCCAAAGTGAATGTGTCTGATGGATGATGTCAGCTAGAACTGGTGGGATTCTGCTGTTCCTTGTTTTACTCAGTTTGTGTGTTTGTGTGTTCAGTGATTGCTGTAATGCAAAATGCTTTTGATTGAACTCTTGAATACAAGCTGTATGAACTTGGTTGGTATTTGTAGTAGCTGTTTCAGTTGATGGGGTTTCCAGTGTTTGCGGTTTTAAAAGAAAAAAAGTTTTGGTGATCATCCAAACTTGTGCATATGTGAAGTTTTATAATTGTCTTACATACAAGTTTCTCAGAGCAATGTATGGTTAATGATATAATTAGAGAATCAGTTGGGAATTTTATACATTGGATGAAAGGCATCGGAAACAGACAGATCAAAAGTTTGGAAAAGAGAACTGCGAGGAGTGAGGGGAGGCCAGTTTGAAAAGAATTGATGAGACCAAATTCCTGAGGAGGCCCTAAAACAGATTTTCATCCGTATGGAGAGAGACCTTTTAAGTCAACTTGTGACTCTTATGCAAAATTCTCAATTTCAATTAAATTCTGTTTTAGGTGGTGGACAATTTTCTCTTTTTAGCTGTCAATATTTGTAACCATTTAAAGGAGGTCACTACACTGTGGTTTCCCTGTGTAAGGAGCTGAAAGCCGGAGGTGCTGCAGCTTCTGGAAGGAGTTTTCTGTGGAGATGGGGGTTCCATAGCACAGCTGATGCTCACCCCTCCCTGAGTGCTGGGGTGATGATTTTGCTTACACAGATCTGTTCATTCCGACCTGGTTGTGTCCACCTCTTGTCTGCTTGATCAAACTGTCCTTATGGATTGGAACATAGATTCTGCATTCTGATACTTCCTTCTACAGCAGTGGTTCTCAACCAGGGGTCTAGGGCCCCCTAGGGGGTCACGAGCAGGTTTCAGGGGGGCCGCTAGGATGATAGACTCAGTAGGGTCCAGGGCAGAAAGCCGAAGCTCCACCGCATGGGGCTGAAGCCTGGGGCTCTGAGCTCCACCACCCGGGGGCAAAGCTGAAGCCTGAGCAATGTAGCTTCACGGGGGCCCCAGGCAGTTGCCCTGCTTGCTACCCACTAATGCCGGGCCCGACTTTTATGTGCAGAAAGCCAGTTATTGTGACACAGGTGGGCCGTGGAGTTTTTATAGCATGTTGGGGGGAGCCTCAGAAAGAAAAAGGTTGAGAACCCCTGTTCTAGAGAACATAAAGGAAAAAGACAGGCAAGAGCTGTTCAAGTCCATCAGCTGGCTTTTCCTCCAGGTGCTATGTGCTCATGAGCAAACACTGTCAGGAGGAAGAACAGGTTTTTGTGCTAAATTCTTGTGGCTTTTCTAGTGGGATTTTGCTACAGAAATAGGAGGCCAGCCTTGATACGCGATTCATTGAAACAATAACAGATCAGGAAAACTGCACTGCTTGCACTTCTATGCAATTAAGAGCTTTGATGGTTATGGAAAGGACTAGGTGGCTCCTAGGTTTTTCCTAATGCTGGGAGATTGGCCTGCTAACAAAAGGGGCTGATTTATACCATTCTCCTGTGTAATGGCAGGGCTGATCTAACCCATTCTTCATGGATGGGTCTCTGACAGAACCATGACTACCTCCAGTGCCAGCTTATTGTTAGTTTTTATCTGAATGTGTTTGTGGGCTGATAAATTGCCATGGGCATGGGGTTAATCCCTGCTGACTGGTTCTGGCTTGAAAATTCCTCCTCTTCAGAACCCACCTCTGTTACTGGCCTGCTGGGTGACTTTGGGCAAGTCACTTCATGTTTGTGTACCTCAGTTTCCCCATCTGTATCATGGGGATAACGATACTGATCTCCAAGAGCTTCAAGATCTACTGATGTAAAGTGGTTCCGCGGTCCGACTGCAGGCTGCTGCCCAACCCTGTGTGGCGGGGTCCCACGGTTCAGCCCCACGCAGTGCATCCGGGTCCCGGCTGCCCGGCCCATGCCCAGGGCTCCGCTCCTGGCCCTGCTTTGGATGGTCATGTTGGGCATAGGGGACTGTGGGCGGTTTTGAGGAGGGGGCACAGTGGTTTTCAACCTGCAGCCCACATAACACATGGTGGGCCGCATATGCAGGTCACAATGATAAACAGGTTGAGAACCACTGCAATACAGTGTGTGTGCAAGGCTTTGCAGCAAGACTTGGATATACCATCAGCACTAGCAGTGGTGGCCCAGCAGCCCACTCCCATAGGGAACAGAAGGTCCTTGGTGCTGCTGCCTCACCTGTAGGGGGCAGGAAATGAAGATTCTGGCATGTCTTAGCAGACAGTGTCCATCTTCCCTTTCACCTTTTTGCTTCAGAGTGGAAGGGACCCCAGGAGTGGGGTGACACAGAGCTGGAAGATGGCAGTGGTAAAGTGGCTGGATAATCTATATCTTGGGGCTGAGGAGGGACAGTGGAGAAGGGGCAGAACAGGGTTCAACAGTTTGGAGTGGGCCCAGGGACCCCTGCGTAATTCTTGCCCAGCAAAAAAAAGTCTGACTGGCAGTGAGATCTGAACAAAGCCTAGCAGAGCTGTTTCCCTCCACATGCACCCAGAAGCCAAAAGGTAAGTAGTATAAAAGTCCAAATGCTGATGACCGATGATGACTTCTTCCCACCCTACAGTTTAAGGAGAAGAGACCGACATTCAGAAATTGTTCTTCAGCAGCGGGAATTGGCATCTGGTTTCCCTCTGCCACCCAAAAGTGGAATTGAACCAGTTTTTAAGTTGGAAGTTCAGTTGATGTTTTCAGCTCTCTTCCAGGGGTCTTTGTTTTCTGGTTCCACCAGGGGCTGGAAGGAAAAGTGCCAAAATAACCATCAAAGTATGTTCTGTAGATTTTGAGCCTAGCTCTGCAGTCATCAGGCTTTCAAAGATCCTTAGCTGATGTAAATTGCCATACATCCATGTCAGTTACACCAGCTGAGGATCTGCCCCCCCAGAACTTCAGGGTGCTCTGCACAGTTAAACCCCTTCCAATGTGGCTTTGGCTCCCACTCTTGTGCAACATAAATCTTTCTCCTCTGGGGGGAGGATGTTGCTATGTTCTCAGAAGCCTGGAATGTTAGAAAAACAAAAAAGGGAACATAACAAGAGTGTTCAAAAATGAAAGCAGTTTTGTGGATATTTACGTGCACTCTGGAGCCCAGGAGGAAGCTAATCAACTTCCCACAAGAGTAGGTAGGGCAGAGGTGACAAATGTATGGACTGGTAGCTGGATCCAGACCATAAGTCATATTTATGTGGTCCACAGGACATATCCAGACTGAGCAGAATCTCACTGTTTTCATTTTAAAACAAACAAAAACTCTTCCTGGCTGCAGAGAGCACTTTCCACACATGAACCAAGTTTTGCTTGAGTCTGCAGACAGCCTGAAACAGAGACTCAGGGAGTGGACTTCAGTCAGTCTTGGAGGGGATGCGGAGTGTCAGCTCTAAAGCCCAGTGATGACACAAACAGCAATGAACTAGGTAAGTGTGTTTTAGCACGGGGGTGAAGCTCTTGGGAACTGGGAGTTGCTGCAGTGAGGGCAATGCAGAGGAAAGAACAGATGTGACTGTTAAATAGGGCTGGGGGAACGAAACAGTGAAAGGAGGATGAGGAAGAAACAAACAAGGGGCAGGAAGAGCAGTGGACCTAAAAAGGGGCGTGTGTTCTCAATGAGCGAAAGTATCAGTAAAGCATGGGACAAATAACTACATCTAGTTATTACATAAAGGCAATATTTCCCCATCCCCCAATCTCTGCACAAGTCTACCACTGCCATCAGTGAGCATTCTGCTGTGCACTGGGAGGAGTGTGTATCACAGAGCTTATACCCTGGCCTACTAATTAAACATGGAATTCAGCCTGCCCTTTAAATGAGTTTGACACTCCTGCTGTAGGGTGCTCCTGTGACTTGCATGGCTAATCTTAATTCCACTGCAAGTAGCGGAGAGAGAAAACAGAGGCAGACAAAAGAATGAAATCCAACTGATCTGCATGATCAATGGCTGCTGGAAATCAGCCGTACTCCATTGAAGGCAATGGAGTCGCTGGAGGGGTGCTGATTCACAAAAGCTGAGGATCTGCCCAGAGACAGAAACAATCATGAGCGAGTGACACAGAAAAGAGGGGGAAATGGCAGATTAGGCAGTGAGCTCATTTAACTTTGAGGCTAAGGTTTTTTTTTCTCTCAAGGATTTAAGATTAGAGCCCTAATTACAGTTGATGAGAGATGCACTGATCATCAGAAATAGGGCTCATTGGCTTGGGTTCCAAGTGTTACATTATACCCGTTGAAGGATTAGATTAGAGTAGATCCACCTGTACAAATCTTCCTTCCATTAACTTCCCCAGTTAGCTTGACTCTCTGTTGCCAGATTAGCCTCTCTTAAGGATGCTCTCATTTCTCTTGGCATCACTTCCTTTGTCAGTCCTTGCTTTATTTATGGCTTCAGTGCCAGTAGCCAAGCTGCTGGCTTGGGGAGGCAGATAAATGGCACAGACTAGAAGCTAGCTTTTAGCAGCACTTTGTACTCTAAGGTGCTTTACAAAGTAATAATTTAAGAGCTAATCTATTGGGGAGGGGGAAGAGATTTGGATTCTGCTCAGTTCCAAGTGTCAGAGCCATGAAATTCAGATCTAAATCCAGATTTCCAGAGTTGGGGCTGGGGGGAGGTTAGCTCTGTGGTTTTGTTGGGAACCATTTCAGCTCAATACCTGAGAGCAGAGCTGGCTGGCAGAGTGAAAGGGAGATGTAAGCTGTATAAGACAAATTCCCTTGGATGGTGGGGAAAGCAGAGACGAGAAATAGCTTAGTTCCAACTCCACTGAATGCCTCAGAGGACGTGCTCCCCACATGTAGCCCTGTTCTTCCCTTCCTTTCAGCAGGACTGTAAATATTGCTGGAGCTGATGAGAAGTCTTAAGCAGCTGCAGCTACCTGCCCATAATTTCAAGCTCTTGTCAACAGCACCTCTTTCACTTTGGTGTAGGGACACCTGCCTGTGAGCATGATTATTTATTTACTAGGACTTCCTCATGCACCCTAGCTCATCTACACCAGCCCTAATAGGATTCTGGTGACATGCTCTGTGCAGGGCAGGCTGGTTCCCCTCAGCAGCGATTAAAGTTCTGACTCTGGACCCTCGCCTACTCTTTCTTTTTTCCTGCTACCAAGTGCATAGAGTATGGGCCATATTCTGCTCTAGTTACCCTGTGACTTCCTCCTCCCCCCATTAGAGTCCACAGAGTGAAGCTAACAATTGGCTCAGTGGCCCTGTGATGGCAGCAGCCCCCCGAAGCCTGGAGAAGCAAGCTGCCCCTCCCACTTCTTTCTTCAGAGTGTGACCGTAGGACCATTCTCCTCTTTTCAGCCCTGCCCCCGCTCTGTTGTTTTGGTTGCTCCTTCGTTTATGTCAGGTGTGAAATGTCGATTGTACATTCTTAGGTCAGGGATCTTGGGATCTGTACTGAGAGTCACCTGGTCCACTTCTGGGCAGTCTAAGGAATTATAACTGTCTAGCTAAGCATCTTGTGCTGCCACCCATCACCCTAGATGAGCATATCTCATGGCAACTAGTTTGGCAATAGCTGAAGTTCCTAGCAGATTTCCTGGAGTCTTGCTCTTCTCCCTTTGTAGATTACAGTACAGATAGCTCCCAGCAATTTCACCCATGCTGGGATTTCCGTTACTGTCCCAAGTGCAGTGCCCGCTAGTAACATTTTTTTTACCTGTCCGGCCTTTGGCGGACTCCATGCACTTGGGGTAATTCATTAGTCCTTTCCAGCCAGTGCTTAATCCTGACTCCTAGAGGTTTATTCACCCTTATGGCTTTGCACCTGGAGATTGTGTTGGTGTTAGATATGGCAGCTGCCAGTCAGTAAATCCCCAGGACGGCTCTGGTTCATTGCACGAAGTGGACACTACAATTATCCTGCCCAAGGATGGGGAAGACATCCCTGTGGTTTTGTACTTGGTAAGAAACAGAGGGGACAGTTGTCTCTCTGATTGTAAACTCCTCAGGGCAGAGGCTGTTGCTTTTTAATGGGCCAAACATATTGTGTACTCTTAGCAAACAGTGTCTTGATTGTTACTTATGTAATGAATGGGCAATCACCGATAACTTCCTGTGTGCAGTCCTAGCTCTGCCTTCTCTTTTAATTAAGAATGAAGTTGCCTCACTTTGCAGGACTCCAAGTTCACTGACCAGAAGAAGGGTGTCTTTAGCACTGAGTAGCCATGAGGGGTTCGCATGAGGGAAAGACTGCTGTGCCCATGAACCTCTGTACAAGACAAACATTTATGCTTCCTGCTGGGAGAATGTGAACTTCTTATTTCATATTTGAATCGCCATAGCGCTCAGAGGCTCCAGTCAGGAGTGGGCCTCGATTGTGCCAGACAGGAAGATCTGTTCCCTGCCCTGAAGAGTTTATAATCTAGGCACACTCCATATGGAGGGAACTTTCACTACTAGGCCCCCCCCACTAGAAACGGGGAGACATGAGGTCTCTGTCCAAGGTTTCTTCACCCTCCCGTTTAGACCTCCCTCCCCTGACATCTATGTGGAGGAGGAGCTTCCAGGAATCAGTTGGAGATGAATCCACCAACAGCCTTGACAGGAACAAGGTCCCTCTGGAATCCTTGGAGCCTGTATAGATGCCAGTTTTACAGAGCACATTCTAGTAAGAAGATCTGCATGAAGGGGCATCTTTGAACACACCAATATCCTGCCAGCACCACCACTACAACCCTCTGGAGGAACAACATCTGGGAATTGAGGAAGAGATGGCAACTTCTAATAAGTCCTCTTCCTCCCTGGGTAAGGTGGTGATGCCCTCTCCCACATCCTATGAAGAGGGTAGCTGAGTCCTTATAAATCCCTTGGAGGAAGTAGATGAAATACAGCACAGCTTGGTGGGTATCCTCCATACTTCTTCTCAAGGCAGGGTTGCCTTACTGATAAATAAAGCCCTATTGACACCAGCCAAGACAGCATAGCAAACACCAGCCATTATTCCTCCCACCTACAAAAGGGCTGACACAAAGTACTGTGTCCCTCCTAAGTTCTCTT
The DNA here is from genome assembly GCF_965152235.1 of Eretmochelys imbricata. Taxonomy (NCBI): domain Eukaryota; kingdom Metazoa; phylum Chordata; order Testudines; family Cheloniidae; genus Eretmochelys; species Eretmochelys imbricata. The sequence continues at coordinate 154,630,528 of NC_135574.1, forward strand.
CTCCCATCCCCCCACCGAATTCTCTCATGGTGGATGAAGTAAACAAGAAACACAGACAACATCGCTCCAAGTCTATGCCACATGAGAAGGCGCTCAAACGGTTGGGCTACCTTGGACACAAAAGTTACTCTTCAGCTTAGGGTAGCTGGGGCTTCCCTGGCATAGACCTTTGCACAACCCCATCTAACATGAAATACTACAAATTTTGTTTGAGGGTATTTGGCTGTGATTCACTGGGAGATGCTCTGACCACCCCTCAACCATGAATGCTGCTCTACACTGACAACGTAACTTTTCAAGATCCTGAGTAGAGTAAAATGAGAGAGTCAAAATAATCCTCATACACCAGCTTGACTGAGGAAGATATGGTTCCCAGACCTGATTTGCCTGTCCCTGAAGCCAGCTCGTCACCTGCCTCTAACTCTGGATCCTCTGACACAGGAACTGGGGAAACTGCAGCATCCCAACCTTTCCCAGCTACATCTCAAGGTCTGGCTCCTGGATGGCTCAAGTTTAGCAATGGACTGCTTATCCAAGGTACTGAACATACTGCTGAATAGTACGAAATAGTCCACAAGAAAGACTTCTTTGCAAAAATGGAAGAAATTCCACTAATGGTTGGATTTCATGGTGGGTCCGCACTTCTCTGTATGCTCTAGTATTGGACAATGTGTAACGTGCCAGCATGGACTGGAGACATTGCTATCAAAAATCTCTAATTGAAGGCACAGTGGTGTGTGTGCACACCTGGAGTGGAGCATCCATAGGGATAAAACATCTCAGAGAACTCCAGTTAGTGTACAAGTAAGTAACCTTTCCTTTCCAGATCTGAACTCGGCAGCTCAGCCCCATCTCTAAAAGTAGTTTACAGGCTAAATTTACTTCAGACTAGTTTCCTGCTTCCTGTGATGTAATGCTTCCATCATGCCCCCATTACCAGCATTAAAAGGAACACTTGGAAGATCTCACTCCCAGCAGCAAATGAATCCATGCTACAGTGGCAAGAAATATGCCATAAAGCTGGTTACCAGATCCAAAGTGAGAGGGATAGATGTAGAACAGGAGATATCTCCTTCTTTCACTTTTGTAAGTGACCATTAATGCTAGTGAAAGGTGTCAGGTTTGACAATTTTGGAGTCTGAGGTCCTCTATCCACTGAAGAGCTGCAGAACAGGGAAGGCAGTGAAAGATTCATCCATGTGTCCCTGCTCAGATGCACGATCTGTGACTGGGAGGAACAACTGCTAGGAGCAAGAGGAGAATGCAGACTCCATGGCCCATCTGAGCTTAACCTGCCTGACAACAAGAGACCCAGTGGTGCTGGTGATTTTGTGATAGGGATACTGGTTTACCAGCAGTTTGAGGCTAAAAACTCTTTTCATGCAGGCCAATGAACAGCCATCAGATGATGATGACTTTGCTAAATCCCATGACAGTAGTGAAGAAAACTGGAGAAGAAAGGCTCTGCATGCTACCATTAACCCCCTGAGCCATCCAATCCTCTGGACAAACAATATTCAATTGTAAGTCCATAGTACATATCCTTGTCATTTAATACTCCAATATTTGTGGTTCCCCTCTCACTCCTTCCCTTCCAATTAGTCCTTGAATAGTCTCTGCCTGACACCTGGTGTTTTACACTCTGGGCCCGTAGTGATTTGTTGACCATACTGAAACACCCCTGTCTAATTCCTGGTAATATACTGTTGAGCTTGTTGTAACATGCTGTGTATTACTGATTGCAGCATAGGCTGGAATGTATATCTATCCATCTCTGTATTTGGGGTGTTTATCTGATCTTGGAGTCACTGCTGTTACATGTCAGTATTGTTTATGAAGCCTGAAGGAATTAAACACCTTATTGTTTACAAGGCCATGAGTGAATGTGAAATCAGCAAGTTGACTTTTCGATAAAAATTCTTCAAAGGAATGAAGTGCTGCTAAAGTTGCACTTAATTGGTTAGGTGATGGATCTGTCCCACAAAGACCAGACATTAGGTGTGCTGAATTAGGAATATAGGACTTGCCAATCTGGATCAGACCTGAGGTCCATTTAGTCCAGTATCTCATTTCTGACAGTGGCCAGCACCAGATACTTCAGAGGAAAATGTAAGAACACTGCAGTAGGCAGATATGGGATAATCTGCTCCCATATTACATCTCATCTTGACCTCTGAGACTGGCTTAAGCCCTGAAGCATAAAGTTTAAAATCCCTTCCAAAACCTGTTAGTATTAACTATTGTAGGCAGTGTTGTTGTAGCCATGTCAGTCCCAGGATATTAGGGAGACCAAGGTGGGTGAGGTAATATCTTTTATTGGACCAACTTCTGTTAGTGAGAGAGACAAGCTTTTGACCTACACAGAACTCTTCTTTAGGTATGGGAAAGGTACACAAGGTGTCACACTTAAATACAAGATCAAATAGTTTAGCAGAAGAAGTTAGCACATATTCTAAGGAACCAAGGTGAAGTGGCCCGTTAACACCTCTGTAGTCATAGGACAAAAAGAGGGGGTTAGTGGGGTTCAGATTGTTGTACTAAGCCATAAATCCAGTGTCTTTCTGAAGACTGGTTTTTAGTGTCTAGCAGAATAATGAAATTAAGCTCCTAGTTCGTCTTTTGGAAGTATTGTGCATGTTTCCTTTGAGGATGAGGTCAGATATAGAGTGATTGTTCTGGCCACACACCCCTAGTTGTCACCTACCACCCCACTCTGATACCCCTACAGGGTATCATCAAACTAGAACCCATACTTGATGGGAACCCCAATCCTGAAAGAAGTCTTTCCTGACCCCCCTCTTCTGGCCTTCAAACAACCCCCCAACCCCTCTGAGCTCATCACCAGAAGCAAGCTCCCCACAGAACAGGACATACCAACTCAAAGCAGCACCAGACCCTGCCAGAACAACATAAGCAAAGCCTGCAGGCATATCTCCACTGCTACAATGATCAACAACCCCCCCCCAACACACCTTTCAAGATCCATGGGTCCTACACATGCCTATCACAACATGTGGTGTATCTCATCCCTTGCACCAGATACCTTAACAACAACTGTGGGTGAAACCAGGCAATCACTATGCTCTGGAATGAACTCTCACAGGAAAATGTGAAAAGTGTTCACCCTCCGGTGATAGTGTTTTTGTCTTTTTCAAAGTGATCACTATATCTGACCTATCCATCCTCATCCTCAAAGGAATAATTATTAAAGGAGTATTAACTATTATAATTTTTGAGAGTCAAACAAGGGCTTGTTTTCACCATAGAAACTGGCTAGAGGAAAATTAGTCATGTGATTAAGGCACCCCACTGGGTGTGGGTCTAGTTTTGTTGTATAGTAGCTGGAGACTGCCTTTGTTCTCTGAGTACTGTATCTTTATACTTTGAAGAACTCTGTCTGCACAGACAATGGCTCTTTTGTTCTCTGCTCTTTGCAAGGAGCCCATCACACTGTGCTATCTCTCCTGAAGATGACAGGAGTTTTGCTTGTTGGCTTTCTAAAATAATGATTTTAGATGAGAGTATATGTTTCACCCTTTGTACATGAAACACAACAGGTTGTATTTCCCAGTTATGGTTGTTCTGAATGCTGAATTTGACTGTGGTCAGTAAGAAGTCTGAAACTAGATTCTTTATTTCTGCTAACTCACACATTTTAACAGCTTTCACCACGGTCCTTTGCTCCCTTTCCTCATGGAAGGTCCCTCTACTGTTCTGAAGCACATGCTGCACCTTCTCTCTCCAGTTCTATTCCATCTGCCTCAGGTACAAAACTGAAAATAGCAGGTATTGGCCTTTTTGTGGTATTTCTCATGGAGATCAAGAAGGGCAGAGGCGTGACTTTTTTTCTAGTTAACCAAGGTATTTTCCAAACCTCTAAAAGGTTCAGGTTTGAGACTTTTTTGGTGTGTGTGGGGGGGGGGGGGCACAAGAGGAGAAGATTCTGTTCTTTTCATCCAAACCCATTTGCCCAGTCCTAGGAAAATCATGTACTTATATACATGGGGGGAAAAAAATCCCCAAGAAATTTGGTGTCCAGTTGATGCTTTGGTTCAAGTCTTTTTTTTATGCTTTTTAGAACTCCTGCTTGGAGTGTCAGATGCTTAAAGGAAACAAACCCAAATCCTGACCAGATGCTGCCCATTTGCCTTATTCTCGGTTGGGTCATCCAAAGGGCAGACTTTTAAAAAATCAACTATATAAACTTTAATTACAAAGCTTATAAAAATGAAGAAAGGGCCAGGTGTGAGAACAGAGCTAGCTGCTGGGCTCAGCTCAAGGAGAGGTAGAAGGAGATTGTATATTAAAATGTACACACATGTATTGAATGACTGGGTTCCAGGCAAAAATCTGGAAGTTTCATGAACATCTGAGAGAAGGACTCAAAGTGTGGGTTAGGTTTCTCCAAGGGTTCTATACAGGTCAAACTGCCTCTGAAGCCAAATCCCAAAGAAGAAAAAATACAAGTGATCTGATGGTGCCATCCCATTCAGAATCCATCTCGTCTCCGTGCAACTCTCGTATTGTATGAAAGCCAACCAAAGCAACAATGAATGATAACTCAGTTTAATTACACCCTCTTTTATGAACTGACTAGCATGTGAACATTTCACTACCCTTTAGGGGCTCCTCTTGGGTGCTGTGGAGTACCTGCTGGTTTGGGGAGTTGATTGGCTTATTTGTGAATAACTTATCTGACAAATGTAGCTCATTTTGCTGTCCACAAACCAATTCCAACTTTAGTGAATGGATTGATTATTCACAAATAGGCACCTGATATTTTAGATAGATGATTTTCAGCCTGTGAATTATTCTCAGGTTCACTACAACTGCCTGTTTGTTGTTCATGGTGTATGACTGGTCCCATGGATGATGTTTCTGCTTCCTAACCGACTGACTGAAACTTCTGCAACGGAAGAATAACAAACAATTAAATATCATACTTGTGGGTAGAATTTTTTGAGCAAGTAATTATCTATAGAATAAGATTCCAGTATTGTCACACTGTGTAACCCTGAAGCCTAGACTGTCTGCACAGTCAGTTTGAAGTGACAGAAACTGCTATGAGCATGATTAAGAGCTCTTTTTGTTAAGAATGTTACCAGGTTGACTTATCACTGGGATTCACAGTCTGTTACTCTCCAGTTTGTAAGTTCCCAGATATTTTGACTTTATGAATTATACCCATGTGGTGTATAATTATAGTAAGGCATATATCTGTGCCATGCAAAGGGTTCTAGGTCATAGTTACATCAGAGGTAACTCAACCAATTGCCACGCTTACTCTACAGCTAAGTTGTGTGCAACAATTACATTGGTTAAATGAGGGAGAGTAGTGGATTACTTAGCCCATTTGCCACAGTTCTTCAAAAGCACCCACACAACACAGCCAGCACAAGCAACCCCAAAACACACAGAGCCTCTCACTGGAGCGCATGCCCATCATTCACCACCTGCACAAACCAACACAACTCTTCCCGTGTGTCACAACAGAAATAGCTGGGAGCATGGCTGAGAGCTCTCTCTGTTCAGAACATCACCAGCTGGGCCCTATGGAACCAGATGGAATGTTGGCACACAAAGGTTCTGTGGCAGTTGGAATGTGACAGTTGATCAGAGGAGGTGGGAGTAACAGCTATTGGGGCGGTAAGGGGGGGAGGGACAAAGAGGTTGTGGTGCCTGCAGCCAGAGGGCAGCTCTGTCACAAACCATGGGGAACATGCTAACACAGCAACGTTGGTCAATGCAACGCAGCACACGGAAATGAGCCCCGAAACGCTACCTACCTATGTGGCTGTACTGCTTCTATCATTTCCTGGTCTCTAGCACACACCGCTTTATTGTGTTAGCGTGGTTACTGCTGCGGTGCTTTGTGACTGCGTTTGATGAAATAGTACACAGGCGCACTGGGGTGAAGGCCTGCCACAAAATAATCTGACTCCATGCCGTACCAAAATGGGCACAAGTGAAAACCCTTCCCATAGCTACTGGTATAGGGTGGCACCATTACCAATATCACTCTAAGCTTTGACCACCCACCATGCCAAGAAAGAAAGCTCCCCACACTGGCCAGAGAGAAGCTACAAGAAGAAGAACATTAAGGAAAAATAAATCCGATACAGCGCACAGATGATGGATTACTTGGCCCAACTACCACACCTGTGTAACAGCACGGGCTTTCATCCTCTATTTTGCACTAAATTCTTGAAACTTTAGGCTTTGCCAGCGTTTTCATGAACATATCAATGGTTATCCAAATACTTGCAAACAAGGAATGACAGAACACAGCCCTTCTCCAGCAATGACATCAAAGTGAGCTCGCCCTGTTTATTCACAAAATATAAACTGATCTCTCTTGGTACTGTTCAGCCAGCTCTGCTGGCTTGTTATGGTTTGGTTGCTAGTAAGTGTAAGGCCTTGTAAACTGGTTTATTGTTGTAGAGTTGCTTATGAGAGATGGGCAGTGTCAACTAGGTTTAATTAGGGTTGTTTGTGAGGCAGTGTGGGCTGGTGGCTAGAGCACTGGATTAGCAAGCAGGAGGGCCTGGGTTTTATTCTTGCGTCTGCCACTGCTTTGCTGGATGATCTTGGGCAAGTCACTCTCTTCCCTCTGCCTCAGTTTCCCCAATCCAATAAGGATACAATATTGACCTCATGTCATGTGAGAACTAGGCACATTTATTATTTGTGGTGAGATTGCTCATGTATTAAGCTGTGCACGCTTATTTTGTATTGGAGAGTTAAGTGTCAGCTAAGGGGTGTGCACACTGGTTTGTTGTTGGGTTTCATGGAACTGTGTGATTGGCATTGATGGGGGTTATTTTGAGAATTTAAACACAACCAAAGCCCCAACATAAAGAAATGAATTTTGTACAAAATATAAATGAAAAAATACAAAATAGTTATGATTTATATATAAAAGGTTGTCATTTTGAAGAACCCCAAAGAGCTTCACAAATGATCTGTGCTATATGGAAAATTGCTGCACATTCCACATAAATGTGGCCACTTTTTAGGTGGAACATGGCGGTTGTAATCATTATCCAGCAACATATCACAACTGTTCAGCACAGAAACAGAAAATGAAGGATAATACAATAGTGCTTCCAATGGAAACTGTTTTGGGTATGTAGGCCAGCAGAATGTAAAGAAACATATTTCTGTTTGACCAGATTCTGGGGCTAACATCTTTATACTTGGGGAAAGGCCATGGGCTCTTTAATGGTCACAGCAAGTTAGTACCTTAGTTCTACTTCCTCACCTAAAAGGGGACACTTTCAGCACCCCAGGCCCCTCAAAACATTCTGCTGGGCTTATTGATTAAGCGTTGACTCCCAGAAGAGTGCTGCCTACTGAATCACCAGCACTGCTTTCTGCAGTACTCTGGTTTTTCCTTGGAGGATTCCCAGCCAAGTATTGACCCAGCTTGACCTTGCTTCGTTTGTGAAGTCACAGCCCAAAGCAGAAGCGCTAGAAGCAAATTGCCAGAAGGGTGGTCAGATTTTGGGCCTGCTAATCATGTCACTTTCCCTTTGTAGTATAAACCTTCTACACCTTGTGAAACATAACGTGGAAAAAACATAATTTTTCCATATGGCAAAGGCAGCTTCTGGCTTTACTGTATTGAAACAATGAGTGGGTTGTAAATTCTTTTGGCTCAGCCTTAGGGAACTGAAACTTTCTTTCCACCCTTTTAAGCAAGTACATTGGCAGGTCGCCTGGTCTCCCCTGGTCCCGCAGATCAGTTTGCCTTCTGTTTGTCAAATGCCTAAAAAAAGGAACCAATCAGATCACATTCGCCTAATGGATTTATGAATCTCCTTAGGTGCCATCAGGTCTAATTTCTTAGCGAGCTGTGACAGTTTAACACCTGGGCAATGACTGCAGAGGGGTGATGGATGGCTAGGGGACCGCAGAAACCTGGAATCATTACTATGCTACAGTAAAAGCCATAACCAAGCCCTGTGAAAATCTTCCCCAAGTGTTAATGGAACCATGTAAATAAGGATGAAGGTAGGTTTCCCTTGTGATAGTTGCAGCAAAGTTATTTGCTTTGTGGTTCATGCATTTTGCCAGATGGCCTGGAACTGTTTGTCAAGCTGAACTTGAATAGGTTTTATTTACTACTGGGCTTTATTGAACTGTGGTTTCAACTATTTTTAAAGGGATCCTTTAAGGAGGAAGGAGCTGGAGTAAACTGTTACTTCACGCAGAGTGCACTTGAGTCACAGCAATTCACTATGTGCTATGGTGGTGCCTAAATACTGTGGGGATGGCGCATTAGAAATGCCTTAATTAAAGGTACTTATTTCCATGCTAACTTTGTAGCAGATTAGGTTTTGTGTGATCAAAGATTGGAAGGTGCGATTGCATCCCTGAACAAAGCTAGCGCTAAGCAATAGCACTGATCCTGTGTGAACTAATTTGCTATGGCTCTCTGTCATTAGGAGAGGACCATGTTGTTGGAATCTGGAACAGAAGCAGTTGCCATATGGCCAGGTTCCGCATATCAATGGATCCTTTTGTGGTTCTGCTGGCAGTGGTAAGGATAGACTGGTTCAGGAAGTAATACTGATTTCATTTCTGCTGGCTTGACTGAACCTAGGATGGACTGAAATGTACTATAAACAGGGCTACCTGTTGAATGCTGCGCAAACATGGATAGCAGACACCTACGTAAGACTTGTAGGGTAAAACCTGCTAAGAGTGTTAGGGGTTTCTTTTTAGAGATTTTTTATGTTCCAATAGGCGAAAAGAGCTTTATTTAAAATTAATTTGCCATGCCCTTCATCTCTACTGTACAGTCAAGGTCTCGGTATGTTTTAAAACTATAAGTGAGGCTGAGATTTTGTCATGGTTATTTTTAGTAAAAGTCACCGATAGGTCACGGACAATAACCAAAAATTCACCGAAGCCCCTGACCTGTCTCTGACTTTTATTAAAAATAACTATGACAAAATGGGGAAGGAGGAGGATCCAGCACCCACTGCTACTGGGGCTCCAGGGTTCCCCCCACCCATGGTGACTGAAAGCACAGGGTCCCCCCGCCTGTCTGCCGGCAGCAGCTTGGAGCTGTGAGGTCTGCCCTGGCAAGTGGGAGCTGCAGGGTCCCCCCACCCACCGCCCCTGGCAGTGGCTCAGAGCTGTGGTGATACCCCTGCTACCCGCAGTGCCAGCTGGGGCCTATGGAGGGGCTCCTGCCTCCAGCAATGGCTAGGAGTTGCAGGGGCGGCCCACTGGCTGACAGCTCCAGCCCCATTGTCCCGGGGCTGAAGTGGATTCAGTGACTTCCATGACCTTTGTGACAAAATCTTAGCCTTAACTACAAGCACTTATCACTGCCATGTTAGAGACACTTGGAAAATGGCAATTATTTTTAGTGGGGATTTTTTTCTATATCTCCTGCAAATATTTTTATTTTCTGATCTGAATCTGAAACTGAAAAATGTTTGGTTTTCAAAAACAGCTTTTCTTTACAAAATTAAATTTGCAGTGCAACTTTTCAAAAACCAAATCTTGAATTTTCTGTTGCCAAATATTGTTTGGTTTTCAATTTGTTTTTATAGAAAAAATTTAAAACTTACTCCAAAATGAAAAAGTTGATAGAAAATGTTTTCATTTTGATTGAAAGGCCCTTTGTCAAAACTTTTTTTGATGACAATAAGTTTTCTAAATTTCTAGGGCTAAATTCCTCCCTGTTGTCACTTCACTGTCAATGGAACTGCACCAGAGATTAATTTTGTTCACTGTCTTTCAGACAAAATGGTAAAGGCCAACATTATCCACCACTGATGGTAGTGGAAGCTTTGCCATTGATTTCAGTGCCCACGCAGAGCGCTGGGTCTGATCATGTCTTGGCCAATATTTCCTCCTCTGGGTCTAATATCTGAGGCTGTGCATGAGCTGTTGTGAGAGCCAGTGCTGCCATAGTTAGCTTGTTGTCATATTCTTTGGGATTCCCAGATATAAATTCTGTTCTTTGTTTGGATGAACTAGCTATTGCTCCTAGACATAAAATTGCAGACCTATACTAACCTCAGCCATATCTCACTGACTGGCCTGGATCTACTTGATTTGACTGCTGATGGACGCAGTCAAGGATGTGCTGAAAAACACTTTCAGTGCTACAGAACAGCAGCTGCCCCATTACGATCCCTGACTTGACTCAGACAAAACTGATTTTCCTGAAACTTTGCTTGATCTTGTCAAGAAGTTTGGTAACTACTAGACAAAGCTTTTAAAGTTATGTGGTTAAATCCTGGCTCTATTGAAGTCAATGGCAAAACTCCTGTTGACTTGAATGGGTCTGGGATTTCATCCATGGGGTGTTGAAAATTCACCTCTAGTTGAATTTTGAATATTTTTCTAATTCTTCTTAGCTCATCATCGCTCCCAAATAATTTGATCCATGAACTCCAATGTTTTTGTTTTGCTGGCAGGAGGTACCTCTTAGTATTTGTGGGAGATAACAATATTAAGAGTTATAAAGGGCAAAGCTTATAGAACAATCATTTACAAATATAAACTGAACTTCAGCTTCTGGCTGAGCCAGAGATTTATTGGGGATAGCTGGGTGCCGGAGCAGCAGGGTGGAGAGAAAGGAAGTATATATTATTATACTATTTTACAGATGGGGAACTGAGGCACAGAGAGCCTCAGTGACATTCCCAAGGTTACACAGAAAGTCACTGGAAGAGCTGGAAACAGAACCCAGCTTTCTTGCATCTCAGTTTAGTCCCATCATTCTAAGACCATTTGTCCTCTTGTATATGGGTGTGGGTTTTTTGTTTTTTTATTTGTTTTTGGGTTTTTTTGCCTTTTAACATTTGAGTTTAACTTGAAGTTTACAACACATTTCTACCTGATTAGATAGACTTGTTCTTTAAAGGGGGTAGATTTTATGCCTGATAATGTTGATTCATCCCAGAATAGGTGAAGTTAAAATGGACTAGATAAATTAGCCAGGGTAGACAGCAGCCCCTACCTGTTTATCCTTTGCCTTTTTTCTGGAGCAAACCTAATCTATCTAAGCCACACGAGACAGATAGTTTAATAAAACAGCACACTGTTGAATGACCAATTCCCATTGCATACTGCCTTTTCCTTGCCAGCTACTTATGATGCGATTGTTGTTAATCTACATGGCCTCTTCAAAGCATTAGTATAGCTCCAGAGTCCTACATGAGGATTTCCTGCTCTGAAGGGTAAATGCAACTGAAGAACATGGGCTCTTGCAAAACAACAACAAAACCTCACTTCCTGCAGGAGAGGTGGGATTTTAAAGCCCCAGAACTGTAATTCATGTTAATGCTCACTGGTGACTCTCACCTGGGCTTCAGTGCAGTTCTACAGAAAAATAACTGACTTCACTCTGAGCAAAAAGAAAAGGAGTACTTGTGGCACCTTAGAGACTAACCAATTTATTTGAGCATTAGCTTTCGTGAGCTACAGCTCACTTCATCGGATGCATACCGTGGAAACTGCAGCAGACTTTATATACACACAGAGATCATAAAACAATACCTCCTCCCACCCCACTGTCCTGCATATATATATATATATAAAGTCTGCTGCAGTTTCCACGGTATGCATCCGATGAAGTGAGCTGTAGCTCATGAAAGCTCATGCTCAAATAAATTGGTTAGTCTCTAAGGTGCCACAAGTACTTCTTTTCTTTTTGCGAATACAGACTAACACGGCTGTTACTCTGAAACCGTTCACTCTGAGCAAGTTCCTCTGCATTCAGCACTTGTACTGCTGGACAGCAGCTTGCCCAGCCACCTCAAAGGACAGTCTCCAATGGCCCATCTACACTACAGAGCTGCCTAGGCAGGGGAGCTGGGTACAAGGCAGTTACAATTTGTAGGGTACATTGCACTATAACAGTGTTCCATAACCAGGCTAAATAGGTCCACGCACATAGGCAGTGCCTTGGTTAGTACTGTGCTTGTAGCTATGGCACCAGCCCTGAATCTGCCTGTCAGAAGAGTATGCAATCAACCCAAGCTTGGCATTTAGGGGACTGAACATTCATACGCATCAAATGAAAACCAAAAGAACTAAATTCTGTTTTAGAAATTATTTGGAACCAAATCTTGGGAAACAGAGCCAAGCTTTGGCCTCCATAGTCCTCAGAATGAGCTGTGGCTACCAGAGGGAAGTGAGAGAGTGTGTGAGAGACTACTGTTCCTCCCTTCCGCATGAGGTGTTGGCCTACTGGATCTGTGCTGTGTATACATGCACTGGCGAGGCTCTGGACAGGGCCGGCTCTAGGCACCAGCTAAGCAAGCTGGTGCCTGGGGCAGTGCTGCTGAAGGGGCGACACTCCGGCTGTTCTTGGGGCGGCACTCCTGCAGCAGCCACGGCTGCAATTCGGCAGCAGCTCCTCTCCGATGTTCCCGTTCTCTCCAGCGGCGGCGTATTTGGCAGGGGTCTTTTTTTGTTTGGCTGCTTGGGGCAGCAAAAAATGTGGCGCTGGCCCTGGCTCTGGACATGCTCATGTTCCCCCACTTATGAAGGTCTCCTCTGCTTTTGCTCCTAGACGGCCACATGTTTCAATTGTGATCAGACCTCAGACCCTTGTATAAGATGTCCTGGGATTTGTTCTATATGTCCATTAAAATCACGCCCCCTATGATGGTTTTCAACATGAAAACCAGTTACTTTGAGACCCACTGATACTTCCCACTTATGGTAACCAGCATTCCTGTGTTCCCCAAACCAGATAAACACAAAATCTCATGTGGAATATAACTATTCTGTTATCCAGAGTGAATAAACCATGAGTAGCAGCATTTGGATCTCAATGCAGTTGACAGAGAGCTGAAGTATACAATTAGCTAATATGCAATTAACTGGATTAGCAGCCCAGGCAACCAAATGGAGTTTGCTCAAGACCATGTGATTTTCATGTATGTAAGTGGATTAGGTAGCAAAGCACTGAGCAGCTAGATAGAGTGCACTGAATCACTAAGTCTGTGATGGATGGCCACGTTCAGCGGGGCTCACATCTATCCTGGATTCACTCTCATCTCGCTGCCTCACTATTGCATCTGGTCTGTTTAGTGGTGAGTGACCTCTCCCTGGGTGTGATGGATGCTCACATGGTTGCCATTTGAAACACACACACAGCTCAAAGCTGTATTCCTACTTGACTTCCCTTCCCCTTTACACCATGGTGTCCAAAGTATGGCCTGAAGGCCTATTACAGCCCAAAGGAGCATTTTAAAATGTGTGCCATGGCTGCCCTATATGATCAGGCAAAGCTCATTAACTTCAGGAACTCAAACAAGCACCATTTTCTGTTCATCTGCTGCATGAAGAGGAGAGAAGCACAAGGAAATAGGCTTATGTGCCTTCAGTGCCAGATCTTGCAGAGTGTCTAGGGCCTGCAGCGCCCATTGGCTTCAGAGGGCATGAGGGGCACTCAGCCTTTCTCAGGATCAGACCCTTATTTTGGCAGAGAGCAAAATGGTGTAGCTTTATGAGACAAATTAAGTGCAGGCCACCAAGTTCTTTGCATTTGCTAAACCAGCCCTCAGTATCACTAGTGCTAGGCACTATTGCTTGATGTGGCCAAATTAGTCTTTTACATTGTTCACCATTCAGGATTAGAGCTGGTCAGAACCCAGAATTCCCATTCTACAGGAAATTACACAATTTTGGATCTTTTTCATTCTAAATCAGAATGAAAAATTGAAACTTCCTGCAGAATGAACTCTGAGATTTTGTTTAGGGAAAAAAATCAAAATGACATTTCATTTCAACCTTATTGAAACATTTCAACTATAATATATTATAAATTATAATAAATATTTTTATTAAACATAAAAATCCAAATTGAATATTTTGACCTTATCACAATATTTCAATATTTTTTTCATCAAAAAATTCAAATAAGCCAACACTGTCTGCAGAAGATGACAATTTTGTGAAATTGAAATTTTCCTGATGGACAATATCAGTCCGCTCCACTGAGCATACTGAATGGGATGCTCCTACAATTGTCCCAATCTTTGTAGCATAGAATAGATAGTGCAGACTCTGGGCCTTTTATCTCAGTACTCCTTTAAATAAGAGCAGTATCTATAAAATCTGTTTTACCTTAATCACAGCATGCTAGCATCTCTGCAGCTTCTCACCCTCCCAATCTGTCAGTTTGTGGACATTCTACGGAGAGGGAGTGTTGTCTAGTGGTTGGACGAAGAGGAATAGGGTGCGGGATGCCTAGGCTCTATTAAAACTAACTTGCTTTGTGACTTAAGGCAGGTCACTTACCTGCTCCATGCCTCAGTTTCCCATCCATATAATGCATACCGTGCATGATATCTCATGCAGGTATGGTGATTGTTAATTATGATGATGTTTGTGAAGTGCTTCATGATAATGTTTGTAAAGTGCTTCAGACCCACGGGAGGTGCTGGGGTTTGGGGCTTCTGCCCTGTGGGATTTAAAATATTTACCGGAGCACCACTCTGGACAGCTCTGGCTGAATTTAAGCCCCGCCTCAGGATTACTGAAAGCCACTCTTACAGATTATTGGATTATTTTGGTTTGTTCTTGAGGGTAGGGTTCAGAGAGGGAATAAATAGATGGTGGAATTCAGCTATAAACCTTCAGGGCAGGGCTGAGCTGGGGAGCAAAGCATAGGGGAGACATGGACAGTGTTGTGAGCCAGCAGCCTTTTGCTCACTCTCTCCAATCACTGCCAAATTCCCTCTCATTGCATAGAAGTGATCACTAGGATGATAATAGTGGAAATATTTTAAAAATAATATAAGGTTTCTTTAATCAGTTTTCCTTTTATTATTATTTCCATCAATATTTTTTCTCTCTTATTCTGTTTTAGCACTGGAGGCTGCTTTGGACCTCTGCTCCTACTTATTACAGAGATTGTGAGCTCTTTCCTATATGTCTGCAAAGCCCATTCACACCTACGATGCTGAATTAATAATATCATTCTGTTACTCTTGATTATATAACCGGGGGAGATGGGGAAGGGGAAGGGGTGTCTGCATAAGCTAACCTGCTCTGGATGTGTCCACTGGGCTCTAATCAATGCAGATGTTGTGCATGCTCCCATTCCTCATGGACTCAGTTGCAGCGGCATTTTGATCACCCAGGCACCTGTCCAATGCATAGCAGAAGTTGCTATGGGGAAAGCCCAAGGGTTCCCAATTCAGCAGAGCTTCTTGTGAACAAAAGATGCCTGTTAGAGTGCCAGGAGGTGGCTGCTCCAGCAGCGAATGGTTCTGCTGCCAAATGTGCCTCTTGTGTATGTGTGTAGGATGCAAACAATACGAATGCAAATGCAAACAATACAGTACAGCAATAGCTGAGCAGGTGTCAGGTTACAGCCATGGAAGCGGGTGTGGAGAAGGTGGTCTGTCTCCTTCACAACTGGAAAAGACCCCTCACACAGTGCCTCTGACCCAGAGCAGGCCTGTTTCCTAACAGCTCCCCCTTCTGCCTGTGAAAATGTAGCTCAGGGACTACCTGATGAGAACGTTCAAATGTTCAGTAAAAAGAAAAGGAGTACTTGTGGCACCTTAGAGACTAACCAATTTATTTGAGCATAAGCTTTCGTGAGCTACAGCTCACTTCATTGGATGCATCACGAAAGCTTATGCTCAAATAAATTGGTTAGTCTCCAAGGTGCCACAAGTACTCTTTTCTTTTTGCAAATACAGACTAACACGGCTGTTACTCTGAAACCTGTCAAATGTTCAGTGGAACTTGTCCACATTGCCCACCATGAGGCGGAAGCAGTGTTCATCCATCACTGGAATCTGGATCAGGGAATATAAATGTAGCTGATCTCCTTAAACAGCAGAGGGATGTTCAGTTTGATTTTTCTGTCGGGTTGGGCTGAGGTCGATGGAGGCTGTACAAGTGGTAGAGCTAGGTGGACAGATTTGAGATTACTTTTGATCTCCTAACACTATTTGTTCATCTTATTATGAACCCTTTCTGTGGCTGCAGATATCACAGGACAGACTCGTGAGTAGCTCTCATCCATTTTCCTTCCCTCGATGTGCCAAAGGGCTATGGACGCAGGACCTTCCATGTGGAACTTAAATTCAGCATCTATGGGATCTCCTTTGTTAGGGTGTATCTATATGGGGGATTTAATACAAATCTTTTTGATGCACATCAGGTATCTCACATCACACAAGTCATACCAACAGTGTGTACACACAACACCTGTTCTGTTTTCAATTCGCCTTGCGTGGAGACACAATAGCAGTTTCCTACAAACTGAGAGCGTAACATTCTCCCGGGGTATCCAATGGTCCTTGGCTTTGCTGTTGAGCAGTGTCCATCTTGGGACTGTTTTCACTGTGAATTGTGGGAAGCCAGTTGGGGTCAAATATTTTTTTTAAAATCCCATGATTCTGCTGTCTGCCCCATACTTTCTTTCTGGGTGGGTCACACCATTTTCAAGTTGCTGTTGGTCAGCATTGACCCAACGATGCTCCACAATGCTATGGTGACAAGTGTGAATACTCACAGGCATCTTGGGCTGTATTACCACATTTGAAACTGATGACTTCTGCACTGGCATTTGATTGTTGCATCAACAAACAGATGATGCAGGAGCAGGAGAATATTCTACAGCAGCAGCTCCTCTGGCAGCAGGAGGTTACTCTGAAGCGGTGGCAGCACGATGAGGCAGAAGAACAGGAGGACGCTGAGTTGTTGGAACAAGAAAACGGGTTCCTGGCTCACTAGCAGAGCATGCAGCGCCATTTCTGGGCCCAGGAAACCAGCATGGGTTGGTGAGAGAGGATCATCCTACAAAGTGGGGATGACCAGCAGTGTGAAAGAACTTCGTGTTGGGAAGGGCTACCTTTCTGGAGATCTGTGGAGAAGTGACCCCTGGAGATTCAGCAACAGCAGACCAATGTGCGTGCCCCATACCCATGGAGAAACGGGTCGCCATTGCCATCTGGAAGGTGGACAACCCAGAATGTTTCCATTCTTTAGCCAACCAATTCAGCATGGGGAGATCAACTGCTGGGGCAACTCTCATGCAGGTCTGCTATGCCTTTGATAAGGCGCTCTCTAATGCGGTATTGAAGCTGGATAATGCCCAGGAGGCTATTGATGCCTTTGTATACATGGGGTTACCAGACTGTATGGGGGCAGTTGATGGAATTCATATGCCTGTCATTTGCTCTTCCCTCCCTCAAGCCCTTCACCAGGGTGCAGAACTTATAAATAGAAAGGGTTATCTCTCCATGGTGCTCCAAGGACTGGTGGATCACTGCAGTAGGCTAACAGACATAAATGCAGGGTGGTTTGGGAGGGTCCACGATGCTATGATTGTTCAGAACTCAGTGCTATTTAAATGAATGGCGAAAGGACTGTTTGCCCCCTGGGGTCTGTACTGGGACCAGTCCTATTCAACATATTCATAAATGATCTGGAAAAAGGGGTAAACAGTGAGATGGAAAAATTTGCAGATGATACAAAGAGATAGTTAAGTCCCAAGCAGACTGCAAAGACCTACAAAAGGATCTCACAAAACTGGGTAACTGGGCAACAAAATGGCAGATGAAATTCCATGTTGATAAATGCAAAGAAATGCACATTGGAAAACATAATCCCAACTATACATATAAAATGCTGGAGTCTAAACTAGCTATTACCACTCAATAAAGAGATATTGAAGTCATTGTGGATAATTCTCTGAAAAAAAAATCCACCCAATGTGCAGTGGCAGTCAAAAAAGTGAACAGAACGTTGGGAATCATTAAGAAAGGGATAGATAATAAGACAGAAAATATCATATTGCCTCTATATAAATCTATGGTACGCCCACATCTTGAATACTGAGTGCAGATGTGGTTGCCCCATCTCAAAAAAGATATATTGGAATTGGAAAAGATTCAGAAAAGGGCAACAAAAACGATTAGGGGTGTGGAACGGCTTCTGTATGAGGAGAGATTAATAAAACTGGGACTTTTCAACTTGGAAAAGAGACAACTAAGGAGGGATATGATAAAGGTCTATAAAATCATGACTGGTGTGGAGAAAGTAAATAAGGAAGTGTTATTTACTCCTTCTCATAATGCAAGAACTAGGGCTCACCAAATTCAATTAATAGGCAGCAGATTTGAAACAAACAAAAGGAAGTATTTTTTCACACAACGCACAGTCAGTCTGTGGAACTCTTTGCCAGAGGATGTTGTGAAGGCCAAGACTATAACAAGGTTCAAAAAAGAATTAGATAAGTTCATGGAGGATAGATTCATCAATGACTATTAGCCAGGATGGGCAGGGATGGTGTCCCTAGCCTCTGTTTGTCAGAAGCTGGGAATGGGAGACGGGATGGATCACTTGATGATTACCTGTTCTGTTCATCCCCTCTGGGACATCTGACCCAGTGTGGCCACTCTTACGTTCTTATGAGCACTGTGGACGTTACTGGTGTGGAGGTTTGTCTGGTAATTCTGGGACACTCGGCTTATCCCCTGATGCCCAGGCTAATGAAGCCATACACAGGCTGCTGCTTGAACAGAAGGAAGGAACATTTTAACTATCACCTGAATAGTTGCAGAATGGTGGTTGAGTGTGCATTTGGCCTTTGGAAAGCAGGTGGCACTGTTTATGGAATAGGTTGGTGTCATAAATGTAAAGGGAAGGGTAAACCCCTTTAAAATCCCTCCTGGCCAGAGGAAAAATCCTCTCACCTGTAAAGGGTTAAGAAGCTAAAGGTAAACTCGCTGGCACCCGACCAAAATGACCAGTGAGGAGACAAGATACTTTCAAAAGCTGGGAGGAGGGAGAGAAAAAAAAGGGTCTGTCTGTTGGTATGCTGCTTTGCCGGGGATAGAACAGGAATGGAGTCTTAGAACTTTTAGTAAGTAATCTAGCTAGGTATGTGTTAGATTATGATTTCTTTAAATGGCTGAGAAAAGAATTGTGCTGAATAGAATGACTATTTCTGTCTGTGTGTCTTTTTTGTAACTTAAGGTTTTGCCTAGAGGGATTCTCTATGTTTTGAATCTAATTACCCTGTAAGGTACCTACCATCCTGATTTTACAGGGGTGATTCCTTTACTCCTATTTACTTCTATTTCTATTAAAAGTCTTCTTGTAAGAAAACTGAATACTTTTTCATTGTTCTCAGATCCAAGGGTTCGGGTCTGTGGTCACCTATGCAAATTGGTGAGGATTTTTACCAAACCTTTCCCAGGAAGTGGGGTGCAAGGGTTGGGAGGATTTTGGGGGGAAAGACGTGTCCAAACTACGTTTCCCAGTAAACCCAGTTAGTTTGGTGGTGGCAGTGGTTATTCCAAGGACAAAGGATAAAATTAATTTGTACCTTGGGGAAGTTTTAACCTAAGCTGGTAAAAGTAAGCTTAGGAGGTTTTCATGCAGGTCCCCACATCTGTACCCTAGAGTTCAGAGTGGGGGAGGAACCTTGACAGTTGGAAGCAGCAGGAAAAAAGTTCCAACTGTTATAGCAGCATGTTGTGTTTTGCATAATATTTTTGAGAGCAAGGGGAAAAGCCTTACTGGTGGGTGGGAAGCTGAGGTGCGAGGACTTGCTCAAAGGTTCAGTCATCCAGTCAGGCATTCCACAGAGAACACAAACACCCATGGGCATCCTGTCAGGACTGCCTACTGTTCGTATTTTGAGTCACATGCCTGAACAGGTTAGCCTGTGGGGGTGTATTGGTATGTAGACATTGTGAAAGCTGGGGTTATTGTGTGTGGGTGGTTGAGGTTTAACATTCTCTACATGCTTTTGTAAAAGTCTGTGCATTATTTCCACTTTATTTAACGGATTGTCTGTGTTAAATGCAATGATGACCCATAAAGGTTTTACTATGAAAGAACAATTAAAAAAAAAATTTTAATGAAACCAATAGAAAAATAATATCTTTGAATTTGGAAACACATTTAACAAACCAATCTTCTTAAGCAACCAGCTGTACATGGACCTTTAATTACTGCAACAGTGCAAACAAATCGCAAAGTGCAACGGTAAGAACATTTCAAATACAGCAATTTGGGCGGGGTGTGTGTGCATGCATAAAGTTCAAGGTGAGTATATGCCTTGCCTCTGGCTCTTCTTGTCCACGTGGGTTCTGGAGTCGAGTGCCTTGGCTCAAAATTCTCAGGGACACTGTAGGACTCTATAGAGCTGGCCTCCCAGGTGAAGGGTTCTTGGTGCCCAGAGGTTGGACCGGAGAGGTAAATGGGAGCTGCTGGGAGCCCTGTTGTGGGGATGTGGAGGTTAGGAGTTGCTGCTGATCCCAGAAGCCAGCATTGTCCAGAGGCTGAAGGACATGTCTGCATCCTAAATTACAGGACTGCAGGGCCAGCTGGCCTAGCCAGGAGGGCATTCTGGTTCAGGATAGCGTCCATAAATTGCCTTTGCATCTCTGTCTTTTTCCATGCTCTCCTTTGCCATGGTGATGCTGTCCACGGCGCCAGCCATGTTTTCTCTGGTCATTGTGTTGCTGTCCTGGGCCACTGCCACGATCTCCTGGGAGATCTTTCTCTCTCTGGTCCTCATGTCCAGCATCCACCTCTCAGCAGCTTTGTTTTCCCTCTGTGTGACTCTGCCAAGAGCTCTGCAAACATCTGGTCCCAAGTCTTCCTTTTTCTCCCCTCAGGTTGGCCAGCCTGCCAGCAGTACATAGATGCCCCGTGCTTGAAGATCTTGCTGTTGCAGGTGCTGTGGCTTGGGAAGTAGGGAATAAAATTTGCTTATTGTTTGTATCACAGACAAGTCATCATCGTTTGTTTTTTTTACTGTGTATATATGACTTTACCTCCCTTAAACTCTTTCTATTCTTGGGAGAACCTCAGAGCTGGTGAGTGGTCTGCATTTATGGAAGGTGCTGGGTACGTTTGGATTTCAGTCCACTGTATCTGCTTTCATGATGTTAAGAGTGAGGCGGGGTGTTTAGAGCTATATTCCAGGTTGGTTTTTGCAGTTATTTTTGTATGCTGGAGGTGCTACGATCACATTGGCATTGTAAAGTTGTGGGATTTGGGGGCAAGCTGGATAGTAATTCCCTCTACGTCCCCTTTAGGCTGTCCTCTTTTGGTGACATTATGCTGAGGCAGGTGTCTAGGAGGCAGAGAATGGCCTTATTCCAAAAGACAAAGGCAGATCAGCAAGATATGCTGTGCAGTTATTCACCAGGTTGTCCCTCCAGCAGTGCTGCAGGAGTGGAAGGGGCTCTCAAGCTATGCTGGCGCGCATGGGCATGTGGCTGTTCCTTATAACGTCTGAAACAAAATCAAGCTATTTCTCAGTTTTAAGTTCTGTCTCCCCTGCAGACGTGGAGAAAATGCAGAGAAAAACAGATAAGGTCCTGCAATGATTGTCAGCTATGATGCATGTCACCGGGCATTTGCACCTCAGTGAGGAGTAGTAGAGTCTGTGCCTTGACCGGGTGTGTAGTGTGTGCACTGATATCTGATGCAAACTACGAAAACTAACCAAGTTTCTTTTCCTGTAAGCGCTGTCTCAATACACTGCTGAGTTTTGCAGAAATGAATGCTTTCCTCATTTGAATCTACTACTGGAGGGGGGCAAGCACAGACTGTGCCATGCTGGCAGGCGTGATTTTGAAGCATCACAAGGTGGGGTGGGGTGGAGTTGGTGGCTCCCAGCTCACATCAGCCAATAATAATAATAATAAATAATAAAGAATAAATTGTAAAGATAGGTACTTACATACTAAAGATCCTTCCAGGGAATCTCTTTGGTCCTGACCTGGGTTTCTGGCTGTGACCTGGGCACAGCTGAGGCAGAGCAGGAATCAGGGTGTGTTGTAGCTGGGCAGGACTGGAGATGGCTTTCCAACTGGCTGTTGTCAGGGTCTTGAGTCACAAAAAAATCCTGGGCTTCAGGGAGTAGCTGTTTTCCAGCATCCTCCTGCTTCTCCCCTGATGGGTCATGCTACTCGTTCTAAGTGGTGTGGAGTGCAGGTCAGCAGGCTGCGAATAGTGTCTGAGGGGTTGTACTGTAATTGTGTAGAATCCCGTCCAGTTCATCAAAACATTGACAAGTCACATGTCTCCTTTTATTCCTTGTTTCAATATACTTTCTCCTGAGCTGTTTTCTCTTTAACTGGCACTGATCTGCATTCCAGTCTTGACCCCTCGCAGACGTCTGCTTTGCAATGTCCACAGTATGTCCCTATTCCTGTGGCTGGCCACAAGAGCTTTTTCCTGAACCAACGCTTCTCCCCAGATGGCAACGAGATCCAGGGTCTCGGCACAGCTCCAAGCAGCTATCTGAGACATGTTGTGGGGCTTCTGGGGTGCTATCATGGTTGTATAACCAGAATAGTGATACACTGGGATCCAGGAGCAAAATCTGGCTCTGCACTACCTAAGGGTCATTCTGGAAACTTGACATCAGGACGGGGGGGGACACAAGTAAACGGACAGGTTGGTAAAGGTTGACCTGCAAAGCGCTGTGGGATAGCTGTTAGAAACATGCAAAAGTGGTGGGCTGCAATTGTGCGCACATGAAAAATAGACCCAACTATTTCAATTAGAAGAAAACTTAGTCCACTTTGCAAGAGGACTCCAGAGTTAGTGTGCAGTGATGGGTTGCATGGTACATACGCAACTGTTTTAAAACTGGATTAGCTTGATTTGATCTGGTTTAAAACCTTCATGTAGACACGCCCTTAGTCTTAAGTAACACACAAGAGCTAATACAAGAAGTGCTAGTTGCTGAGCCACTAAGTAATCGTGACTGCAATATAATTAGGTTCAAGGGACAAGGCAGGTACTTAAAAGTGACAGTAAACTTTAAAAAGGAAGATTTCAATAAAATGACATTAGTCAAAAAGCCTTAATATTAAAAGAAAGGGAAGTAAAATCCTTGGAAGTGGCATGGGTGCTACTTAAACAATATTAGAGACTCAGAAGGCATTTGTGCCTGTGAACAAAAAGGGAGTCAGGAAGACAAGGAGTAAATCAATATGGCTAAATGGCAAGGTTCGAGAGGCTATTTGAGTCAATGCAAATCCTTCAAAATCTGACCCTGGTGAAACCAATAAACAGGAGCATAAATTGCAGTAGACAGTGTGTAAGAAGGAAATTAGAAGGGCTGCAGTGGAATTCAAAGAACAAATAGCTAACGGTATAAAAGCAAACAACAAGAGATTCTTTTAGTCTATCAGAAGCAGGAAGCCTGTGAAAGAATCAGTGGATCTTCTGGATCACCAGGAATTCAAGAGAGAAATTAAGGCACAAAAGGACACTGCTGAGAAGTTTAACAATCAGTCTTCACTGCTTAAAATGTTAGGGAGATTCTTACCCTGGACCCGTTCTTTTCTGCTAATGAGGATGAGGTACTATCAGAGATTGCTTCAGAACCTCATTTTCTGACACCACAAACTGGTAACTTAAATAGTAGTAAATCACCAGGCCAGATGGTACATCCGAGAGTTCTGGAGGCACTTACAAAAATATACAATATCTCAATCAAAACAGCCTCTGTTCCACAGGACTAGAGGGTAGCAGTTGTTGTACCTATATGTGACAAATGCAAGTGAGATGGGGAAAAGAGAAGTAAGTTTTTCATCTGTACCGGGTAAATTGATTAAAATGATCATTAACACCCTCCCTCCCATCCCCCCCGCCAAAAGCTCATGATATGCTAAGGTCTAACCAGCTTGGATTCTGCCAAGGTTAGCAGATGAAAGTAGGCCAAAAGACTTCTTATCACTGAGTATATGTGGGATTGGCACAAAATATTAAGAATTATTTTAATTCACCTTGTTGATTCCTTTCTTTTGAGGGAGTATACCCATGAAAAGCATTGGTCCTTTGAAGATCGGCTGTTGCTATCATTTTAATAGTATTACAGTACCACCCCTAACCAAGATCAAAGCCACGGGGTACAAAGCACTGCACATACATATAGCAAGAGACATGCCCTGCCCTGATGAGTTTATAGTCTAAATAGAACACACAGACCAAGGATGGGATAGAGGAAGTATTACTTTGCCCATTTTATAGTTGGGGAACTGAGGCACACTGTGAGATTAAATGACTTGCCCAAGGTCACACAACAAGTCTGTGGCAAAACTGGGAACTGAATTTAGGTCTTGTGAGGCTTACTGTAGTGTCTTAACCACAGAATGATCCTTCCTTTCTGTTCTATTTCAAACAATGCGAATCTTATCGGGGGACTTACTTAGCTGGGTGATGTACCTAACAAAATACGTTTTGAGGTTAGTCTGGGGGGATCATCTAATTTTCTGGCATTCTACAATATAAGATTTTTTTTTTAAATATAGCTGGATACCAAACAATAGAGAAACTGTGGGACTTGGATGGTTTAGGGTGGTGATGTGAGATGGAACTTTTTACCTCTAGATCACTGGTTCAAACAAGTTTAGCAGTGAGAGGAAGATATTATTTGGTGTCTGTTTCATGTCCTATATCAAATGAGTTGGGGGTTGTCTCTCCAAAGCATAATAGGTAAGTGTTGTAATAGATGGGTTCTCCTGTTGCTGTATGTGATCGGAGAAGGGCTGGTAGCCCCAAGGGACAAATTAACTGTGTTGGTTTCCTCTGTTCTCCTTGTGGTGTGAATTATTGCACATCACAGAAATCACTACCACTATTCACCCCCTTGCTGGCAGTCTGAGCAGAGAGGCTAGGGACTGAATGAGCTATGGAGCCTGAATTCCCCTCTGACTCTTGGTGTAGTCCCTCCTGGTCCCAGACACGGTGGGAGAAGCTTGTACTGATGTTGCATGTATTTATACCTGGTCTGTGGATAGAGGGTTTCAGTGTCCAGGGGTGGCCAATCAGGTATCTTTCAAGAGCACTAAATTCAGCTACACATAAGTGCGTGTGTGCATGCATGTGTGTGTGTAAAAACCCAGCAGAGAAGCTATTTTGAAAACATTTCAAAGCTAGACACTGATGCGTTGTGCATGAATGAAAAAATCATTATTCTTTAGCATTAGTACTTGGCAGCACAGATGTGCCTGGCATTGTACAGAAAGAATAAAGACCCCAACTCTGATTCTGCTTTATACCTTCTGTAGCTACTGACAATCCTGCAACTGGGTGTAAAGTGCCATCGCAGGGCAAATGGAGGAGTCTGATTTAGTAGCACTTTGCAGAGGTGTCAGTAACTGTCCAAGGTGCAAACCATGGGGGAATCCAGCCCACAGTGATTAGTTAGTTCTACTCTTCCACTGATTTTTACCTTGGTGAGACTCCATTCAGTGGAGACATTCCTGATTTACACAGATGTAAGTGAGAGGAGAATCAAGCTCACAAGCCTTGTTCTAAAGAATTTACAACCTAGATAAGTCACTTGCAAATTGTATTCTGTAGTAAGTGGGGGTCTAAACCTTTCCCTCTCATTCATGAATTCTGAAGACTCCACTCCTTGACTGGGTATAACACAGCCTTTGTGTGTGTGTTTTTGGGAATCAATCACAGGCAGGCCAGGACTCTGAGCACACGTGGCTATTCAGAGCGTGTCCCTGTTCCAGAGTTTGGGTGCTGTCAAGGTCACTCAGGTACTCTCCATTCCAGCACCCTGGGAGACGGCCGACAAGCCCTGCAGGCAAAGCCTTTCCCTCACACCTCCTGCTCAAGACTACTTTAGAGAAGTCGTTGCTATGCAGCCTTGTTTGTTCACGGTATGTAACACTGTTTGCCTGCTGTGTGTGTAACCTGTAAGTGAGAGCCTGTTATCCTCACACAGAAGAGGGCTGGGCTACAGAGCTGCCATCCATACCCACAACTTTCAAAATCCCAGAGTCTGGAGCTGGCGGGGAGCTGGGATTCATTGTCGGAGGCAGTTGGGGTTTGTAGCTCCCTGAGGGATCACAAATTTAACAACATGGAAACTAGGCATACAAAGTGAAAAGGCAACCCTGTTTGTGAAAGAGGTTAGTGAACTGCCCTGACTAATGCTTTGCTGCACTCGTGTGGGGGATGGGATGGACCATGCTGATGATCTGTTGCATTGTGACCTGGGGTCGGGGGGGGGGGTGGTGGTGCAGGAGCTTGCTTGGTGTGAGGGTTCTTTTCCCCGAAAGCAGCAGGTGCTCTGAAGTGAAAGAGAATTTGGGGGAAAAGTTTGGTTGATGATTTTTCCCAATAGCTTATTAATGTAACAGGAAAAAATGAAAAGGAGGACTTGTGGCACCTTAGAGACTAACCAATTTATTTGAGCATGAGCTTTCGTGAGCGAGTGTCATGGAAATTTCTGGTGGGCGAATCCTTTTGGTTTAGCTGAGAGTGGGTGAAGCTAGGACACTTTTTAGGAGAGGGAGTCCTGAGATGAGTGGAAGAAGATCAGAGCTTGGATCACTTTGCAGCAGGAACTACTGTCTGATAAGCCAGGATATTTCATGCAACCTGCTGAATGAGAACAGGCTCTTCATAGCTTGGCATAGTTGTGGCTCCTGGCAGGCGGAGTCTAGCACTATCCAGAGAGGGGTAGGGAAACGCCATTAGAAGCAGGAGAATGCCCTCTTCCATTCACAAGCTGCAGAGTCAGGTCTCTCGACTAAGAGTTTTTTCGGTGGTGTTAAGTCATTATTGTGTGTAGGCAAATAAGAGAGCTTGTGTCTCCGCTTCTGACCCAACTTGATTGGTCTTTGTGGGGCCATGGAGCATCAACTGCATTTCAGACATTTGATAGAAGCACGCTGCTGTTTTCTCAATAGAACTGAGCCAGGCTCAAGCCAAATCCTCCCCCAAATCAGACCCTGGCTGAACTTCAGAGATATTTGGATCAAGATCAGGGCTCAGTGTATTTCTGGTTAATCCCAGGAATTAAAATCCTACCTGGCCAATAGTATAACTTGCTAGGTTTCAGTAACAGTAACCTTCATACCCCAAATGAGAAGCTGGAGGGGAGTGGGGCAGGAAAGAGGAAGCATTTTGTTTTTCCTCTGAATAAATAGACGATAGAAAATCTAGGTAAGCTTGCAGCATCTCTGGTATATAGGTGCCCACTCCAAGGCACAAGCTCTGTGTAGGAACTAGCCCAGCTCACGTTCAGCCTTTGTTTGCAAATGAGTGTATAATCAAGGAAATAAGGATCTGTAGAAACCAGAGCTGGGAAAGCTTCAGCAAATAGAAGAAGGGAAGAGACTTGCTCAAAAGCAGCTTCTTTTCCATTTGAAATCCAGAGATGTCAGCCTGTCAGAGATAGCAAATGAAGAGCCACTCAACCTCTCTAAGGGATAAGATGCAGGACTCCCTCTGCTCATTATTAGAGATGTTTGCCAGTTTCTCTCTCTCCCTCCCTCCCTCTCCAGAGAGAAATCTTTGCTTCATGTTTCTTTCCTTTCCTTCTTTGATAGTGTCTATGCCCCTTTTCTGCAAACTGCAGCTCTGAGCTAGACAGTGTTGCTGGGATGATGACAGTATTACTTAGTACTTATCCAGAATCTTTCATCCAAGGATCTAAAAGCATTTTGCAAAGGTGCGTGAGTACCATTTCCATTATACAGATGGGGAAACGAGTCACAGGGATGAAGTGGCTTACCCAAATTCTACGGTCAATGTTATACAGGAGATCAGACTAGATGATCATAAAGGTCCCTTCTGGTCTTAAGATCTATGAATCTAGGAGACCATGGTGTGTCCCGTGACAGAGTGGAAATTAGAACCCACTTCTGCTGTCTCCCAGCCCTGTGCTGTTAGCACTAGACAATGTTGCTTCCTTTGCCTTATTAGTTTTGATGCTGTGCAGTTTCAAATGACAATAGTTTGAATGTCTTTTTTTCCTGCAAAGTCTGTAAGTTGAATTGTTGAAAAGTCCAGCATTTGAAGCAAGAGCGTGATCCCTAACTTCTGCCACTGGGCCTTTCCCCTGCATTAGCTCCTGATGTAAGCTGAGACAGAGTTCAGGGATGACCCTAGGAATGTACAGAGCACAAAGGGTGCAAGGTTCCGTGCTTTTGGGACTCTGACTTTCCAGGACCCCCATCCTCAGAGCGTGGGACGGAAAAGGTCTACCCTAGCCGTCAAACCTTCCCTATTCCTCACCACCACCCCCAGTGACAAGTGACCAAACTCTCCCTCCATGTTGTCAAACCTCCCCTCCTAAGTCCACCTAACAGAGGTTTCCATGGAGTCCTGGACACCAGACTTTGCAAGGTTCACATGAGTGTTTAACTTTCTCCTGGAATTTTTGGGAACCTTGATTCCTATCATCGCATGAACTGCTCGTACCCTGTGTGATCTGTGTTGCTGAATTTCAGTGGCCAGCTGGTCACTAAGGTGAAGAAAAGTTACCTTTGTGTCCTCCCCCTGCCCTCCAAACTTTTACTGAGTGCAGTTTGGCTGCTCTGGAAGTTCTGTGTCTTTATTCATTTTGTGTATCTTTTCAGAGGCCAATCAATACAACTAGCCACTAGTCAGTAAGGACTGCTTGTGTGAGCAAGGCTTGTAGGACCAGACCCTTAGACTGTAATTTCCTAAGGGAAGGAACTGTTTTCTTTTCTGATTTGTGCACCACTAAGCACAGTGTTGGGATGAACAAATCATATAATAGTAAGAAGGGCTACTGCACCTTCCTAATTACAGTAACATGAGGTCTGATAGACCTCTCGCTTACACCAGTGAGTGTAACTCTTGGCTGCTGATTTTACAATGGTGTAAGAGAGAGGAGAATCAGGCCCCATGCTTCACACCTGTTAACATATTGTTTGTAATAAGGAATCTCTGTTATGAAACTAAAATTTCACTTGGTTCTTTCTAACTGAATGAAATCTCTTCATGGGGATTTCCCATACTTGATTATTGTTTAGGAAGGTGGAGAGCGCTTTGGGAAGTCACTTGAAGTTACCTTGAATTTACATGAGTAGTCAGAGCTTGAGAAAATACATTTAGGGACTGACTGACGAGATCTCTGAGCAAATATTAGCGACTCTCTGAGAACTCATGGAGGATGGGAGAGAGAACTGAGGACTGGAAAAGGGCAAATGTAGTACCTACCTATCTATAAAAAGGGGAATAAGGACAACCCAGGGAATTGTAGACAAGTCAGCTTAACTTCGGTGCCCAGAAAGATAATGGAGCAAATAATCAAACAATCAATTTGTAAGCATCTAGAAGATAATCGGATAATAAGTAACAATAAACATGGATTTGTTAAGAACAAATCATATCAAACTAACCTAATATCTTTCTTTGACAGAGTAACAAGCCTTGTGGATGGAGGGGAACCAGTAGATGTCATGTATTTTGACTTTAGTAAGGCTTTTGATATTCTCACATGACCATCTCATAAACAAACTAGAGAAATATAACCTAGATGAAGCTACTGTAAGATGGGTGCACAACTGGCTGGAAAACCATACTCAGAGAGTAGTTATCAATGGTTCACAATCGAACTGGAAAGGCATATTGAGTGGGATGCCACAGGGATCTGTCCTGTATCCAGTTCTATTATCTTCATAAATGATTTGGATAATGGCATAAAGAGTACACTTATAAAGTTTGCGGATGATACCAAGCTGGGAGGGGTGCAAGTGCTTTGGAGGACAGGATTAAAAATCAAAATGATCTTAAACTGGAGAAATGGTCTGAATTAAATAGGATAAAATTCATTAAGGACAAATGCAAAGTACTACACTTAAAGAAGAATAAGCAATTGCATAAATAAAAATGGGAACTGACTTCCTAGGAAGGAGTATTGCAGAAAAGGATCTGGGGGTTTTAGTGGCTCACAAACTAAATATGGGTCAACAATGTACTATTGTTGCAAAAAAAAACAAAACAAAAAACAAAAAACCAAACATCATTCTGGGATATATTAGTAGGAGTGTTATAAGCAAGACACAAGAAGTAATTTTTCCACTCTACTCAGCACTAATAACGTCACAAATGTCCAGTTCTGGGCACCACACTTCATGAAAGATGTGGATAAATTGGAGAAAGTCCAGAGGAGAGCAACAAAAATGATTAAAGTTCTAGAAAACATGAACTACAAGGCAAGATTGAAAAAACTGGGTTTGTTTAGTCTGGAGAAGAGAAGACTGAGAGGGGACATGGTAACCATCTTCAAGTACATAAAAGGATGTTAATAAAGAGGAGGATGATAAATTGTTCTCTTTAGCCACTGAGGACAGGACAAAATATAATGGGCTTAACTTGCAGCAAGGGAGATTTAGGTTAGAAACTAGGAAAAACTTCCTAACTATACAGGTGGTTAAGCATGGGAATAAATTGCCGAGCGAGGTTGTGGAATCTCCATCACTGGAAGTTTTTAAGAACAGGTTAGACAAACACCTGTCAGAGATGGTCTAGATAGTACTTAGGCTTGCCTCAGTGCAGGGGACTGGACTAGATGAGCTATTGAGGTCCCTTCCACAGGGCCGTGCCTACCCATAAGCAAAGTACACAGCTGCATAGGGTACCAGGAAATTTGCGGCACCAAATTTCCTGGTGCCCTACACAGCTGTGTGCTGCTCCAGCCCCTGCTCCGCCCCAGCCCTGCCCCCACTCCACCCCTTCCCCTGAGGACTGCAGCAGGGGTCGGGCGTCCTACACTCACTGGGTGGAGCTAAGTGGAGTGACTTGGCCCCAGCCCACTCCGCGCTGCCGGCTCCCAGCTGCGCCTCAGGTGAGTGCTGGGGGGCGGTTCCCCCTATCCCCCAAGGCTGGGAGCCAGGGGAACAGAGCAGAACGGGCTGGGGCTGAGTCGCTTCACTTCCCGCCACCCTGTGAGTGCAGGGTTGGGCATCCTGCACTCACTGGGCGGCAGGAAGTGGAGCGACCCGGTCCCATCCCGCTCCGCTCCACTCCGGCGGCTCGTGCTGGGGGGCGATTTCCCCCTTGCCCCCTAAGCCTGCTCCTCCCACTCCATGGAGGCCCGGGGCCAGCCTCCTTTCCCCCACAGAGGCTTGGGGCCACACACAGCCCCCCTGCGGGGGTGCTGCATAGGGTACCAAAATGGCTAGGGACGGCCCTGCCGTTCCAATCCTACATGTCTGTGATTCTATGAGTATAACTTAAATCAGAATCTGACCCAGCATACAGAAATGGCTTAACTTTCAGGAAAGAGGCACAGAACATTGTGTGTGATTCCACCCGCCAGGGAAAAATACACATGAAAGTATATATGTTAAAGTACTTGATATTAGCACTACAACAAAATGGTTTCAGGCAAAAG
Source organism: Eretmochelys imbricata (assembly GCF_965152235.1). Classification (NCBI taxonomy): domain Eukaryota; kingdom Metazoa; phylum Chordata; order Testudines; family Cheloniidae; genus Eretmochelys; species Eretmochelys imbricata. Next base: position 154,661,675 of record NC_135574.1, read on the forward strand.
GATATGGAAAAGGACACATTCTCTTCAGATCAATGAGTGTTTTGCATGAGTAGCGGTTGATGGGGTGGCCCCAAGCAGCAGGATTCCCTAAGAGATTGGTGCTGCTGCTCTCACTCGCACCACTCTTCCATGCCAGGGGAATCCCCAGCTAGGGAGTTATGGCCAATCTTTGTCCCCTTTGCACAAGGGGAGCTGAGCAGGCTGCACAACCTGGCCATGGGGTCTTCAGGCACAGGGTGTTGGTTTGATACCAGCAAAGTGTCTGATACTGACCCTGGCCTTTCTTTCACACTGCAATCCATTCCCTTACACTTGAGTACATACCCACCGAGGCTCTCCTCCTGCACTCAACCATTGTGCGAATCCTTTAAAACCAAACGTAACCTTGTCCCCTTTTTGGCATGTAAATGACCCAACCTCCCCCCCGCCACCCAAGATTTCACACGTTCATTGTCTGTGCAGATATTTCTAGAACACCTTCCATTGTGGCTGCACTATTATTTTGTATTATTATTTAATGTTCATAGTAGAGTAGCAGCCAGAGGCCCCAGTCAGGATCGGGGTACTGTCTCTCCCACAAAGAGCTCACAATGTACAAGAAACTACAATTTAGGGGCCCAATCCAAAGCCCACTGATGTCTCTGAGAGGCTTTCCATTGATATCAATGGAGCTTGGATCAGGCCCTACGGAAAGAAAAGGTAAAACGTAATCTGTGTGCTTGTCTCTGTTGCCTCTTTGTTTCTTGCAGTCACAAAAGGTTGCAGAACAATCTGTCAGCCACCTTTGAGAAATGAATGTACTTGGCCACAGCTGTTAGTGGAGACAGTTACAGTATGTGTTATGAATACATCGTGTACAATACTCAAATAGCTCTGGTGTTCAACATCATACCTCATTAGGGCTGGCAGTCAGTACTGTTCTAACTGATGTTTGATTACCACTGAAGTAGCGGACAAGGTTTGGCTTGCAAACCAGGTTGCTCCTAACTCTTCATTTGTTGCCCTGAACAAACTCCTGCTTGCAATCACTCTTGTTTCAGGGATGAGCAAACAGTTCTGCTGAAGTGAGCACAGCCCTTGTAAGGAGTCTTTTGTGCCATGTCTTTTGATGGGGGTACTGTACTCTTCAGTCTCTTGCGCTGAAAGAATTCCTTGGGACCCCTTCTGGGCATGTAACTGGGGTACCAGAACTTCAAGAAAGCCGGTTACATTTTAAATTGCATTTTCTTTGCTTGTGCTCCTTGCTGTGCTTGTGATCTATGGATATTCTAGCAAACAAGTTTGCTAGCAGAAAAACTCCTGCAAACAGGGAATTTGATATCTGTGGAGAGCAAATTTCAAACATGTAATTTCAAGAATTTGTTCTAGAAACATTATCTTAAAGGTAGTGCTCATCCAGTCAGGGAACAGGAACGTGTCATATATTCTGTGCATCTAATCAAAGCTGCTCAGATATTGACAACTTGCAATGATCTGCTTACTAACAATGACAAAGCCCGTGGGCAGAAATGATTCTGCAGATAAACTGGAAGGGTGAATGAGTTTGAAAAAAACACAAGCTGCTTATGGATAATTAGCAAACAGAAAAAATGGTAAAACTAGCAGCTCAGCGATCTTTTTCTTTTTCTTTTCTTTTCTATATTGGGAGTTGGCCCTGATTCCAGTAATCGATGGCCAACCGCTTAAGCAACTGCACTGGTTCAACTCTGCAGTGTAGCTAGGGAATGCTTTTTGCTTATCCCTGCTTGAATCCAGAGTAAGCTTCAAATTGTGGGTTTGCTTGTGTCCCCATGGTCTTTGCCCCCATACAGATAAATCAGTGGCTGGCTGGCAGCTGTGAATTTGCCCTGATTTAGCAACAGCAACTAGGTTTGAGAACCTTTGAGTCATCTGCCCCTGTTGGTTTGTTGTCAGCCAGAGTTGTGACTGTCTACATTACAATGAGCAGCATTGCTATAGCTGCATTATTTCTGTTTAAGATGGGCTTCCCTGTCAGGGGAATGTCAGCAGCTGAGTTTTCATCAGATCCTCAGCTATCCTAATCCTACGGCCATTAACCTTTGGGGCCCAATTCAAGCCAATTCCAGTTCATAGAGAGCTTTATAGGGAGGTTAAAAGTCAAGTGTATTTTGCAACTGATCCTGTAGACTTGCAACACTGAAAAACCATCACAGAAATGGCTGGTGGGCTGAGAGAGATTTAAATAAAAATAATAACGAAAACATCTCCATTTTCATTTCCTGTCTGCTAATCATCCCAAGGAAACAAGAATCCCTGGAGGATGAACTTCTTTTAGGTAGTACATAGTTAGAAAGGAGTATAAATTCCTGTTTGTCCAAATGTTAGCAGGGCCTAGAAATGTTCAAATGCTGAATTTTCCTTATCTCTTTAGAAAAGGGATTTTTTAGCATTATTGTTTTGACATCATGCAGTGCTGTTGCTGGTTGTGGATGGAGAATGCCATGAAGTTGCTTTGTGTTCATTTTCTTCGTCCTGCTGGGATTGGTTTTATAATATCATAGACCCAAATCCTGGTCCCTGCAATGAGTCCAGTTTGAATGGATTTGAGGTGTGGGAGGTTTTTTCACATTGGACAGGTAAGGGCAGAATCCTACTCCCCGAGTCCTTTCTAAAGGCTGCAGGGCAGCAGTGGAGTCTCACCATAGCTACCGCTCTGGGTTACCCTGGCTTCTGTTGCAATTACCTAACCTCACCTTCACTCTGAAGGGAGGGGTGGATCTGTGTAATTGTGCATTGCCTGTGTAACCTTCACATTACACTAACAAAGTGGTCTGCATTTACTGAACCAGTCTTGCATACTGGTAAACTGGGGCACAGAGAGATTAAGTGACTGGCCCAAGGTTACACAACAAGGCAGTGGCAGAGTTGGATATACAAGCCAGGACCACACTCCTTTCCAGGATATTTTTCAGTCCCATTTTTAAATGCCTCAAGCTATGGGGCATCTTCTACTTCCTTTGGGAGATAATTACAGTCTAGCGGAACTTACCACTGGGACATTTCTCTCATATTCACCCTACATTTTCTTACGTTCCATTTCCGCCCACAACCCCTAGTTTATGCCCTTTGCACCACTAGAAATGATTGCTCTCATTCCTTACACACATTGCCTACACATGTTGGTCCAAAATAGCCTGAATTCTTTGATCTCATGGGCAAGCTGCAAAAGCCATGCATTTGGGTTTGTCTAGAATAGGAAAAGTGGTGGAGGTTAAGACAGAGTTAGTTAAACATGTTTGTTAACTCTGACTTAAACTCAGGCACTTTTTCTAGTGTACACAAGTGCTTCAATAGTGCACTTAGAGAGAGCTCAGTGTCTGGGTGGGAGAGGGGCAGGGCCTTTGCTCCTGTGTTTATTGGCTGGTCTGTTTACTTTCTATTGTATTGGGCTGCAGGGTGCTATTTTAATTGATTGCAAGTTTAATTGATGGTAGGGCTCCTGGACCTCATGTACAGGCATTCTTTGTGCTATGTTTTCAATTGAAAGAATACGTTAATAAATAAATTACTTTGGCTATCCCCCACACTCCTCCTTTAGTCAGAGTTCAACCAAGCTATATGCATTTAGTTCTTTTAATGAATCGGTTTCTTTGGCTCCTTGCTGCAGTCGGCTTACTATGAGCAAAGATCTTTTCTCAATGCTTTTTTTTTTTTAATATCATCTAAGGATGACATTTTCAAAAGCATTTGACATTGGCAAAATTCTGCTCCCATTGAAGTCAATGGGAGTTTTACCATCAACTTCAGTGGATAAAATTTAGGCCAATTTATCTTCATTTCACACTGCAATATATTGGCCAAAATGTCTAAAGAAGAGGCAGTAAAAAGTTCTGAGAGATGACAAAGTCTCTGTTATAAACTGGAGAGTACTGTCTGGATTACTGAAGCGATAGGGACCAAATAAGTAAGGAAACAGACTGGAGCAAGGCTAAATAAAATTGGAAAGTAAATCCTTTAAATTACACCACTCTTCCTGCTTCTACACAAACTACCCTTCACCCTGCTAGACTTTGAACACTATAATATTGGCCCCAAGGTGCATTAGCCCTTGGCAAGTGTGTGTATGTAAAGTGTGTGTATATATTGGGGTGTGTGTGTGTGTGTGTATCTATCTCTCTATCTATCTCTCTCTCTCTCTCTATATATAGAGAGAGTGTGAGTATGGTTTTGGTGAATGTGCACACAGAGGTCACCACTAAAATTCAACATGGACTGTGCAGTGGTGGTTGGCTTCACCATGCTATTTCCTACTCCGAAGTAAATACCACAAATACCAGTGGCGCAGCAAATGCTGGGTGGGACCAAGTGTGTGTTGGTCTGTTTTTCTGTCTGCTGTAGTCAGGATTGATGGATTCAGAAGAATTCAGGTTCTGGTTTGGGATCTAGCTGCAAAGTTCAGCACGAATGGGCCAAGAAGGTTGATCTAACCCCAGAGGCAGATCAGGATTGAAGCAGATTGGTGGGGGAGGGCAGGATACGGGCAGCTAGCACTGATGCTGCTCACACTATAACTAGGCTGTGGATATACAGAAGACTCCAGCCTTCAGCTGTTAATCAGGCACCTTTCACTAATGTTCAAATTCAGTTGAATTAAAGAAAAAGAAAAGAAAATCTGCCACTCTGCCCCTTCTGCCCTACCTTATATTGGGTCACAGTCATTCCTGGTGTAACTCTACAATGGAGTTACACCAAGCATAAATTTGGTCCTTTGCCATCAAGAGTTTGAAAATGTAATTTCTGCTACACAGTCTGCTGCCTGGATGCTTCAGTGGCAACCCTTTCAGAGACAGTGCCCTACCTCTGTGCCCCCTTGCCTGCACACCTTTGGAGAGAATGGCTGCTGGAGGAATTGTACTCCCACCTGTGTGCTGGCTACCCTTTGTTTAGAAGCATTAAATGTTCTGGATTACTGAAGTGATAGGGACCAGAAAAGTAAGGGAACAGCCTGGAGCAAGGCTAAATAAAATTGGCAGGTTTGCAACAGGTGGAGATTGTGGCATTTGAATTTGACATTGAGCCACTGTGTTAGTACTTTTAAGCTCTCCCTTGACTTTACCAGTTTTCTGATATGTTCTAGGCAAGAACACCCTTAGACAGGGAAATGTGAGGGAAAGACCGTTTGTCACCCATGTTAATGCTGCTGTTTTTCCATGCAGGCCTCTGGACGTTACAAGGAGAAGGTACCACCAGTTGCAGCAGGTCGAGTGAAAATCGAAACAGGAAGTAGCCTCTCAGCTGAAAGGAGCCCTTTAGCTCATACGCATGGCAACACACGATGATTTCACAGCAGGTAAAGGACTGGATTAGATGCTAGCACTCTTTGCCTTTCGCAGCTCCACAACTGGGGATTGCTGCAATCCCATCCACTCACTGGTTACCCAGAGGAAATTAACTGGAGTCTTGTGACTGTGCCGGTAATGCTGTCATGCTCTAGGACAGGCACCATGTGTGCGAGTGCTGTGTTCCAAACACTGTACAGTGAGCCAGATACCAGGGGGCGGTGACTGTGCTCGCAAGTGTGGCCGCTGTTTTGCACTCTGCAAGAGTTTATGGTCTGTCTTTGATGCGCAAAGGTAGCAGAGGCTGGCCTGGATGAGGGAGGGGAAAAACTGCCTTACCTAATTTTGAATCAGTGTGAGTATCATGGATTAGAAAGTTTAACTCAAATATTATGGGTTTATGTAGTCTTTAGGAGTCTCTGTGGAAGAAGGAACAGAGAGGAGAAAGGAGAACCAAATCCAGTGAAAATATAGAGTGGAGTTGGAGCAAAGAGGGGCAAAGGAGGACATTTGAATCAAGAAATAGGTCTGCATTTGGTAGATAGGGTACCCACATGTGTTAGATGAGTTTTGGGGACTGCTAACCTGGAACACAGGCCCCCTCTAGCTAGAAACACAGAAGTTATTAATTGGTCTTGTGCTTTTCCTTTTTTTTTTTTTTTTAATTGTTTCTCTTGGAGGAAAAAAGCCAGGATTTGAATTACAAGGAAAGAAGGAATTTTGATCTAGTTTTGTGAACCTTCCAGATGGTTTGAGTTTTGCAAAAGCTCAACCTCCTTGACGTTCAGCAACCTTAGTCAGGCAGGGAGAGGAAATATGGGGTAGATCACTAACAAGGAATTGTGTAATTTTGCAAGGCAGTCAGATACCCGAGTAATGAGCGTCAGATTAGAGAGGCTGCAGACAATGAAGTTTTTGCCTGAGCCTGGAGTGCAGGGTTTAACCCACACTATCTGATGTGTAATGTGTGAAAGGGGACAGCTGTTCTTTTTTTTCTCCTTTTCAAGCACCACACACTTGGGTCATTTGTACTGTTCTTAATTTAAAGCTAAGTACCGAGCCCCTGTTGCAGTGTATTGTGGGAGTGTCCCCAAAGTCAAACCCGGATACAGATCACTGCGAGGGGGAAGCATCGATTCAAACTTGCAGCTGTATGGAAGCAGATGGACGACAGCAGATGAAGGTAAGGATGGGGACAGAATGACTATGACCTGTGGCCTAGCCCGCATAGAAACGGAATGGGAGGCACTGTCTGAGCCTGGTGTCCAGATCTACCCTTTTGTTTTTCATTTACTGTGAGTGATGATTCCAGGAACTAGTTACAAGTCAGAGAATGCTGTTGGTAGAGTCCTGATCCCTTCCTCCTGTGGAATTTCCGCCATTAAGTAGATCTGAAGGTCACTGATTAGTAGCCGGGCTTTGACCTCTTGCTAATAGAATTCAGCTGCTTGTGACCATCTGAGGACTGTTTGTTGGTGCATGTTGCACAGTCCTGTTTCTAATGGCCAATATGGTCCATAGTCCTTTGAATAAAAACCACTGCCATTGGGATCCTTGAGGGCAGTCCCAGCAGAGAGGCCATGATGCTCCCTTCTCATTACTAGAGATGATCACTAGGATACGATGCTCCCTTCTCATTACTAGAGATGGGGCCCTCAGCTTCACTCTTCTGGTCAGTCAATGCAGCACTCTTCACAAGCACTAGGGTCATATTATTTTGATCCAAAATGAAAATAAAATTAAATTGATCTCTAAAACCAGAGAGAAATAAATGTCTCAAATTGACTAATGGATTCTTGATGAGTGAGGTTGACCTATTTGACTCTTGCCTTTAAATTGGCCTGCAGCCTCTCTTCACTCTGTACTGAAAGTCCAGATGAAGAAACAGTCATGCTTGTGGAGTGGAGATGGTGGCCCACCTTATCCCAGAGCTATTTCCTCTCTGGAGGGCTTGGACAGCCCCACCTTGAAACAGGATCTCAAAGAACTGGAGGTGAGCAGTGTGGCCATGGAAACTGCTCAGATCAAGGACAAGCTCAAGAAGAGGAGGATCTCTGATGGCTTATTTGCATCACACAGAGGTAAAGCTGGGTGCCTACCTCCTGTCCCTGATGAAACAAAACCCTTCCAAGAATAGAGGGGTTAGACTGTGACACTGACAAATACTGAGTTCAATTGCCAGCAATGTCCAGGTTTCACCCAGAGTGTTGGGAGGACATATGTGGCTTGGCTGGACACAGATCCCATTTTATAAGGGGATCTGTATGTGGATGCAGGCGTCAAAACATTCTTCAAGGACAAAAATGAGGAGACTTTCCTTTCCTGTGGAGAAAAAATGACAAATTTCATCCTTGTTTATGTTACTGATTTTTGTAATAGAGCTTAACTATCTGGAGCCACTATTTTTGCTTGGTTTATATAGTCATCTTGTCTATATTTCCTTTCCCCCCCTTCCTGTACCTGCTTTAATCTTTCTTTCACAGGGGTTTAAAAGTTTGTTTTCCTAATCCATATGAATCCAGATGTCAGTTTCCAAACAGTAAAGAGGAGCATAGAAAACCACCATGTTATCTGGGGTATTTCTGTGGAATTGGATGGATGTGACTGGCCCACTCAACTGCAGATGGCTGCAGCCTCTCTGTATTAATGTGTGTCTATGGGAACAGTTCTCACCATTTGGTTAACTACATGTTTAGAAGAAAGTTACCTGATTTGGAGTCACATCTCTGTTATCTTGGATCTAAAAGGTAGTATCCCTAGTTCTACATGTTTCTGATTTGCAGGCTTGCTTGACTCCAGTGGCCCCAAGGAGGTTGCCTTGAAGCCAGCTGTTTCCAGATCTGCCTCTCAAAGGCTGCTGATAACTTCCAAGCCCATGCCTCCCATTCAGAGCATCCCTACCTTCCCAGAGGTCAATGGCACAGATGAAAGGGAGAAGACTACCTTGGAGAATGGCATGGTCAGCTGGGGCTCTGGTGAGACCTACACTGAGCTGACTCCAACTTCCCAAGAGGTAAATGGGCATAGAATAAGAAAACTGAACCAAACCAAATATAGTTCCTTTGCAGTTTATTTAGTGCCTGGCAGAGCTCTAAGAGATTCCTCTGATGTGGGTAAAGTCTAGGATCCTATTTGAAGTGTGGTTGTACTATGAAAAGTTACTCTGTAAAGGTGGCATCATGGAGGTACTGTGGTTTTAGTGTCTGTACTGTATAGGAATTGGGTTGTATCTCTTTAAATAGTGCTTATCATGTTCTGTGTTTGAGGAGAAGCCACCAGAAACCAATCAGAGGCACCATATGTATGTAGTAATGTCTTGCATGTTTCAATATAGTTAGTAAACATGGGCATTTGTGACCCAACTGTGCTTCTGTGGTTTCTTATGGTTAATATTGTGTAAAGAGCAAAAGATGCAATCGTGTCTCAATGATTTTCATAGCAAAGCTGCTAAATTTAGAAGTATGAAGGTGTTTGCTGTAGCTGCCTGCCCTGCAAACTCAACCTGGAATCCAAAAGTCCATCATCAACTCAAATAAAGTTTCTAGAATTCAAGTAAGACCCTCAGTAGCTGCATTGCCTTCAGTGGGATTGCACAGAGGTAACTGACTGGAACTTTGCAAACAATTCTACTAAGGATACCCTAGAAGGGATGCAATCCCGCAACCTTTCCATTAACTGTGTTGACTCTGCAAGGGTGACAGGAGTTATAGCTATTAGACCTCACTACACAGGAGAAGGAAGATGATTAGGAAATGCTTTTGCAAACAAAGGAAGCCTATCAAAAGGCCAGTGCATTGGATTTCAGTTATCTAGATACTGGGCCAGATTCATGCCTAGAGTAATTCTACTGGTTTCACTGGATTTTCATCAGGAATTAATTTGGCTCATTGGCAGTGAAGAAGATAATGGGAGAACTAAGAAAGGATTAATGTTTGCTCTCCATTCCTCCACTCTCCCAGTCACAATATCGATGACCCAGAAGGGGACCCATTCCAATAGAAATGTATGTCTGTTATGGAAATAGTACAGGATGGTTTCATACACAACACATTGCACTGTCATCAAGGTAGGCTGTTGTACTGGAGTTGATAGCTGACAATGAGCCAGATATGATAAATTAGATGAAAATCGGAGCGCACCTAGGATCCGGTGATCACATTATTGTCTGGGCTGAAAGGCTGATGAGGCTCTGTAGAAAGGGCAATAACAGGAAAAAAATGGACTTTAGAGAAGTATATTTTGACAGAATGTGAAATAAGCAGTAGAAAATTGGCTGGAGTTCAGTGGTGTATGGTAGGTGGTTTAGGTACAGCCATGGGACTGTAAGCCAAACTCATCCCAGTACAATCAGAAAGTCTGAAAGAGCAACAGCTTCCCAGAAACTACACTGGCAAAGCAGGGGGATGACAGGAAGGATAGACGGAGGGTGCATAGCTTCTGCAGTGATGAGCACAATAATATACCTAGATAGATGTCAAACTCTCCTCTCTCACACTCCACTGAAGCCCCAGTCAAGAGGGGAAATGAAGGGAAAGCAGTGAGAAAGGGGCCTTCATTTTCCCCTCTCCCAGCTCGGGAGCATAGGGGTGCCATCAATTCTCCCTCCCTCAGATAGCTTCTTCCTCTTGACTGGGGCTTCAGTGGAGTGTGAGAGAGGGGAGTTTGACAGTGCTAGTCCACTATACAGAGCATGGAAGAAGGTGCACTTTCTTTTGTGATTAGAGTGGAATGCTGGCTGTTAGCCCTCCAGATACACTCCCTCTAATCCCTATCTCTGCAGAGATCTTCTGCTCTGTAGCCTAACAATGAATTCCTGCCTGTGCTAACCCATGTTACCAGCCTTCCCTTCTAAACCTCACTTGCCTCTGCATAATCACTGAGCTGGATTGAACTGCTTTTTAAAGTTAGGATGAAGGTTACTTGTTTCAGTTTGAACTTTAACCCTGTGGGCCCTGGACTCTTCCAATTCCAGACTTCCCGGCAGTACTTGCATTGCAATGATGAGAAGATGAGGAAGTCATTAGGTTCTGCTTTGATTCCACCTATTCCCAAATCAGTGAGACCACCTGACAGAGACTCTGGCAATGCTCCAATGCCTCTTTCAAGCTCTCAGCAATTGGACCAGGCTGCTCTCACTATGCAGGAGTCTGCTGAGATAAGGTAAACTTCTTCCTGGCATCTTCTTCCCTTCCATTGTAGCCTCATCCTTACAGATCTCATAGATATTTCTACTGAGTTATGTGTATACTATAGATATGAACCAAAATCACTCCAGATATACGGGAGTATGTTCTAGTGGTTACGGTTTAGGAATAGGAGCCAGGATTCTTGAGTGTATGCAGATGTGGTCACGTGCAGATACTGTACCATCTCCAAAAAGATACATTAGAATTGGAAAAGGTTCAGAAAAGGGCAACAAAAATGATTAAGGGTATAGAACAGCTTCCGTATGAGGAGCGATTAATAAAACTGGGACTTCTCAGTTTGGAAAAGAGGCGACTAAGGGAGGATATGATAGATGTCTATAAAATCATGAGTGGCATAGAGACATTAAAGAAGGAAGTGTTATTTACTCCTTCTCATAATACAAGAACAAGGGGCCACCAAATGAAATTAATAGGTAGCAGGTTTAAAACACAAGAAAGTATTTTTTCATGCAATGCACTGTCAACCTCTGGAACTCCTTGCCAGAGGGTGGTGTGAAGGCCAATACTATAACGGGGTTCAAAAGGGAGCTAGATAGATTCCTGGAGGATAGGTCCATCAATGGCTATTAGCCAGGATGGGCAGGAATGGTGTCCCTAGCCTCTGTTTGCCAGAAGCTGGGAATGGGCAACAGGGGATGGATCACTTGATGATTACCTGTTCTGTTCATTCCCTCTGGGACACCTGGCATTGTCCAATGTCAGAAGACAGGATACTGGGCTAAAGGGATCTTTGGTCTGACCCAGTGTGGCTGTTCTCATGTTCTTATGTCTATTCCTGACTGCCACTGACTCACTAGACCTGAAGAAGAGCTCTTTGTAGCTTGAAAGCTTGCCTTTTTGACCAACAGAAGTTGGTCCAATAAAACCTATTACCTCACCCACCTTGTCTCTCTACTATCCTGGGACCAGCATGGCTACAAGTATACTGCAGACTGATTCACTATGTAATTTTTGGCAAATCATTTAAGACCCGCTCTTCAGCTGGACCTGAGTCTGGCCCCTCATTGTGAGGACAGAAGTTTGTATCTGCAAATACTTGTTTCTGTGACAATTTGCTGGTGCACAAATTATCAACTGGGTATCTAGTTACCAAAGTTAGAAGCCATTTCTGTAAATGTAGGCCTTAATCCCTTCTGTGCCTTGGTCTTCCCATCACAAAATGAGACCCCAGATACCTACCAACTTCTCAGGAGGTTGTGAGGCTTAATTCACTAATATCTGTAAAATGCTTTGAGATCTTAGGTGAAAGACAACAAGTAGTATTGATATAGAAGAGTACAGCTTGCTCAGGAAGGACAGGCAGAGAAAACAGGGAGGAGGTGTTGACTTATATATTAAAAATGTATATGCTTGGACTGAGGTTGAGATGGAAATAGGAGACAGACTTGTTGAAAGTCTCTGGGTAAGGATAAAAGGGGTAAAAAACAAGGGTGATGTCATGGTAGGGGTCTACTACGGACCACCTAACCAGGAAGAAGAGGTGGATGAGACTTTTTTTAAGCAACTAACAAACTCATCCAAAGCACAGGACTTGGTGGTAAATGGGGGACTTCAACTATCAAGACATCTCTTGGGAAAATAACACAGCAGGGTTCAGATTATTCAACAAGTTCTTGGAATGTACTGGAGACAATTTTTTATTTCAGAAGGTGGAGAATGGTACTAGGGGAGAGACTGCTCTAGATTTGATTTTGACAAATAGGGAGGAACTGGTTTTGAAATTTTGAAAGTGGGAGGCAGCTTTGGGTGAAAGTGACCATGAAATGGTAGAGTTCATGATTTTAAAGAATGGTAGGAGGGAAAACAGCAAAATAAAGACAATGGATTTCAAGAAGGCAGACTTTAGCAAACTCAGAGAGTTGGTAGGTAAGATCCCATGGGAAGCAAGTCTAAGGGGAAAAACAATTGAAGACAGTTGGCAGTTTTTCAAAGAGACATTATTAAGGGCACAAGAGCAAACTATCCCACTGCGTGGGAAAGATAGGAAGTATGGCAAGAGACCACCTTGGCTTAACCAGGAGATCTTAAATGATCTGAAACTCAAAAAAGAGTCCTACAAAAAGTAGAAACTAGGTCAAATTACAAAGGATGAATATAAAAAAATAACACAAGTATGTAGGGACAAAATTAGAAAGGCAAAGACACAAAATGAAATCAAACTAGCTAGAGACATAAAGAGTCACAAGAAAACATTCTACAAATACATTGAAGCAAGAGGAAGACCAAAGACAGACTAGACCCATTATTCAGTGAGGAGGGGGGAAAACAATAACAGAAAATGTGGAAATGGCAGAGGTGCTTAATGACTTCTTTGTTCTGGTTTTTACCAAAAAGGTTAGTGGTGATTGAATGTCTAACCTAGTGAATGCCAGTGAAAATGAGGTAGGCTCAGAGGTTAAAATAGGGAAAGAACAAGTTAAAAATTACTTAGATAAGTTTAAATGTCTTCAAGTTACCAGGGCCTGATGAAATGCATCCTAGAATACTCAAGGAGCTGACTGAGGAGATATCTGAGCCATTAGCGATTATCTTTGAAAAGTCATGGACGATGGGGGAGATGGAAAAGGAAAAATATAGTGCCAATCTATAAAAGGGGAACTAAGGACAACCCAGGGAATTACAGACTAGTCAGCTTAACTTCTGTACCCGGAAAGATAATGGAGCAAATAATAATGCAATCAATTTGCAAACATCTAGAAGATAATAAGGTGAAAAGTAACAGTCAGCATGGATTTGTCAAGAACAAATTGTGTCAAACCAATCTGATAGCTTTCTTTGACAGGTTAACAAGCTTTGTGGATAGGGGGAGAAGTGGTAGATGTTGTTATATCTTGACTTTAGTAAAGCTTTTGATACTGTCTTGCATGACCTCAGTCAAATGACATCTCCTTAGTCAAATGAAAAAAAGTTCCATTCAATTACGTCATGCAGTAGGGGACAGCCAAAAAATGACAAGTTTTTAAAATGCTTATATACCAATGCTAGAAGTCTAAATAATAAGATGGATGAACTAGAGTGCCTAGTATTAACTGAGGATATTGATATAATAGGCATCACAGAAAGCTGGTGGAATGAGGATAATCAATGGGACACAATAATACCAGGGTACAAAATATATTGGAAGGACAGAACAGGTCGTGCTGGTGGGGGAGTGGCACTATATGTGAAAGAAAGCATAGAATCAAATGAAGTAAAAATCTTAAATGAACTAAATTGTACTATAGAATCTCTATGGATAGTAATTCCATGTTTGACAAATAAGAATATAGCAGTAGGGCTATATTATGGACCACCTGACCAGGATGGTGTTTGTGACTCTGAAATGCTCAGGGAGATTAGAGAGGCTATTAAAATAAAAAAACTCAATAATAATAATAATTAATAATGGGGGATTTCAATTATCCCCATATTGACTGGGTAAATATCACCTCAGGAAGGGATGCTGAGATAAAGTTTCTTGATACCTTAAATGACTGCTTCTTGGAGCAGCTGGTCCTGGAACCCACAAAAGGAGAGGCAATTCTTGATTTAGTCCTAAGTGGAGCACAGGATCAGGTCTAAGAGGTGAATATAGCTGGACCGCTTGATAAATAGTGACCATAATATAATTAAATTTAAACATCCCTGTGGCCGGGGAAAACTCCATAGCGGCCCAACACTGTAGCATTTAATTTCAGAAAGGGGAACTACACAAAAATGAGGCAATTAATGAAACAGAAATTAAAAGGTACAGTACCACAAGTAAAATCCCTGCAAGCTGTGTGGAAACTTTTTAAAGACACCATTATAGAGGCTCAACTTAAATGTATACCCCAATTTAAAAAAACATAGGAAGAGAACCAAAAAAGAGCCACTGTGGCTAAACAACAAAGTAAAAGAAGCAGTGAGAGGCAAAAAGGCATCCTTTAAAAAGTGGAAGATAAATCCTAATGAGGAAAATAGAAAAGAGCATAAACTCTGGCATATTAAGTGTAAAAATATAATTAGAAAGACCAAAAAAGAATTTGAAGAACAGCTAGCCAAAGACTCCAAAAGTAATAGCAAACATTTTTTTAAATACATCAGAAGCAGAGAGCCTGCTAAACAACCAGCGGGGCCACTGGATGATCAGGATGCTAAAGGAGCACTGAAAGATAAGGCCACTGCGGAGAAACTAAATGAATTCTTTGCATCGGTCTTCACTGTTGAGGATGTGAGGGAGATTTTCAAACCTGAGCCATTCTTTTTGGGTGACAGATCTGAGGAACTGTCCCAAATTGAGGTGTCATTAGAGGACATTTTGGAAGAAATTGATAAACTAAACAGTAATAAGTCTCCAGGACCTGATGGTATTCTCCCAAGAGTTCTGAAGGAACTCAGATGTGAAATTGCAGGACTACTAACTGTCATCTGTAACCTATCATTTAAATCAGCTTCTGTACCAAATGACTGGAGGATAGCTAATGTGACACCAATTTTTAAAAAGGGCTCCAGAGGTGACCCTGGCAACTACAGGCCAGTAAGCCTCACTTCAGTACCGGGCAAATTGGTTGAAACTATAGTAAAGAACAAAAGTGTCAGATGCATTGATGAACATAATTTGTTGGGAAATAGTCAACATGGTTTTTGTAAAGGGAAATCATGCCTCACCAATCTACTAGAATTCTTTGAGGGGTCAACAAGCATGCAGACAAGGAGATCCAGTGGATATAGTGTATTTAGATTTTCAGAAAGCCTTTGACAAGGTCCCTCACCAAAGGCTCTTAAGCAAAATAAGAAGTCATGGGATAAGAGGGAAGACTCTCTTAGACTGGTAACTGGTTAAAAGATAGGAAACAAAGGGTAGGAATAAATGGTCAGTTTTCAGAATGGAGAGAGGTGGTGTCCCCCAGGGATCTGTACTGGGCCCAGTCCTATTTAACATATTCATAAATGATCTGGAAAAAGGGGTAAACAGTGAGGTGGCAAAATTTGCAGACAATACAAAACTACTCAGGATAGTTAAGTCCCAGGCAGACTGTGAAGAGCTACAAAAGAATCTCACAAAACTGGGTGACTGGGCAACAAAATGGCAGACGAAATTTAATGTTGATAAATGCAAAGTAATGCACATTGGAAAACATAATCCTAACTATACATATACAGTGATGGGGTCTAAATTAGCTGTTACCACTCAAGAAAGAGATCTTGGAGTCATTGTGGATAGTTCTCTGAAATCATCCACTCAATGTACAGCGGCAGTCAAAAAAGTGAACAGAATGTTGGGAATCATCAAGAAAGGGATAGATAATAAGACAGAAAATATCATATTGCCTCTATATAAATCCATGGTATGCCCACACCTTGAATACTGCGTGCAGATGTGGTTGCCCCATCTCAAAAACGATATATTGGAATTGGAAAAGGTTCAGAAAAGGGCAACAAAAATGATTAGGGGTATAGAACAGCTTCCATATGAGGAGCGATTAATAAAACTGGGACTTCTCAGCTTGGAAAAGAGGCAACTAAGGAGGGATATGATAGACGTCTATAAAATCATGAGTGATATAGAGAAATTAAAGAAGGAAGTGTTATTTACTCCTTCTCATAATACAAGAACAAGGGGCCACCAAATGAAATTAATAGGTAGCAGGTTTAAAACACAAGAAAGTATTTTTTCATGCAATGCACTGTCAACCTCTGGAACTCCTTGCCAGAGGGTGGTGTGAAGGCCAATACTATAATGGGGTTCAAAAGGGAGCTAGATAGATTCCTGGAGGATAGGTCCAACAATGGCTATTAGCCAGGATGGGCAGGAATGGTGTTCCTAGCCTCTGTTTGCCAGAAGCTGGGATTGGGTGACAGGGCACAGATCACTTGATGATAACGTGTCTGTTCATTCCCTTTGGGACACCTGCCACTGGCCACTGTCAGAGGACAGGATACTGGGCTTGATGGACCTTTGGTCTGACCCAGTATGGCCGTTCTTATGACCTTCTCATAAACAAACTAGGGAAATGAAACCTAGATGGAGCTACTATAAGGTGGGTGCATAACTGATTGGAAAACGGTTCCCAGAGAGTAGATATCAGTGGCTCACAGTCATACTGGAAAGGCATAATGAGTGGGGTCCTGCAGGGATCAGTTCTGTTCAATAGCTTCATCAATAATTTAGATAATGACATAGAGAGTACGCTTATAAATTTTGCAGGCGGTACCAAGCTGGGAGGGGTTGCAAGTGCTTTGGAGGATAGGATTATACTTCAAAATGATCTGAACAACCTGGAGAAAAGGTCTCAACTAAATAGGATGAAATTCAATAAGGACAAATGCAAAGTATTCCACTTAAGAGAAACAATCCGCTGCACACATAGAAAATGGGAAATGACTGCCAAAAAGGGAGTACTGTGGAAAGGGATCTGAGGGTCATAGTGGACCACAAGCTAAATATGAGTCAACAATGTAACACTGTTGCAAAAAAAGCGAGCATCATTCTTGGTTGTATTAGCAGGAGTGTTGTAAACAAGACGCAAGAAGTAATTCTTCTACTCTACTCCATGCTGATTAGGCCTCAACTGGAGTATCGTGTCCAGTTCTGGGTGCCACATTTCAGGGAAGATGTGGACAAATTGGAGAAAGTCCAGAGAAGAGCAACAAAAATGATTAAAGGTCTATAAAACATGACCTATGAGGGATGATTGAAAAAATTGGGTTTGTTTAGTCTGGAAAAAAGAAGACATGATAAAAGTTTTCAAGTACATAAAAAATTCTTACAAGGAGGGAGAAAAAATGTTGTTCTTAACCTCTGAGGATAGAAGCAATGGGCTTAAATTGCAGCAAGGGAGATTTAGGTTGGACATTAGGAAAAACTTTTTAACTGTCAGGGTGGTTAAGCATTGGAATAAATTGCCTAGGGAGGTTGTGGAATCTCTGTCATTGGAGATTTTCAAGAGCAGGTTAAACAAACACCTGTCAAGGATGGTCTAGATCAATGGTTCCCAACCTTTCTGTGGGAATAGCATATTCCTATTCCCAGAAGAATGTGGTGGGTGCCTGACACCCCACCGCCGAGAAGCGGCAGCGACAAGACACCCTGCCGCCAAAATGCTGTAGAGAAACGGCAACGCTTCTCAGCAGCATGTCGGTGGCGACATTTCAGCGGCGTGGTGTCCTGCGGGCGCACACAACTGCCTCGGCAGGCGCCATTGTGCCTGCAGGCACTGCGTTGGGGACCCCTGGTTTAGATAATACTTAGCCCTACCATGAATGCAGGTGACTGGACTAGATGACCTCTCGAAGTCCCTTCCAATCCTGTGATTCTATGATTCTATTAAGGCACTATGGGATGATTATAAAATTAATATACATTATAAGTATTATCCCCATTTATTAGTTTAACTTCTGTGCTTGTGAAAAACTAGCTGTCAGCCTTATGTTTGATATAATAATAAATAGTGTTAAGCTACAATTGCAATTTATATACTTCACTAAGATATTGTATATACATGTCTAGTTGCATCAGAATATACTTATTAGGTTCTTACTCACAAATTTATTTGAAGATTATTTATTTATTTATTTATTTATTTAAGAGCAGACGGGCCTAATTGTTTCCTGAGGGGAAGTTACATCAGTGGAACTGAGAATCAGGTGGATTCTCTGTCACTGGCAATTTTTAAATCAAGATTGGTTGTTTTTTAAAAAGATATGCCCTGGTTCAAACAGGAATTAATTCAAGGAAGTTCTATGACCTGTGTTATACAGGAGGTCAAACTAGATGATCACAATGGTCCTTGTTTATAATCTATGAATCCATGAATCTGTGAATCACAATCTGATCTAAAACTGGAACAGACAAAGCTTGATTCTTTTCTCTCTCACACTAGTATCAATGTGGCTGCTCTAATTTGAGCTGTAGGACCAGCCTAACATCTAGTGGAACCAAGACCATGGACTATAAAGATGTCTGAAAGTCACTAATGTGCCCCTCCCTCCTGAGCTGCATTGGGGGACACACTGCTTTCAGTCGGAGCAGGATTTGCCCTTCATGTGGCTTTACTTACTGATGGACCTAATGACCATTGTAAAGCAGTTGCCAGCAGACTGAGACCTGTGGGTTACATTTCCTGCTCTGTGATGGTGATTCTGACAAGGAACCCCTCCTCCATTAAAGTGCTCTCTCTTCCTCTATATTTCCTCATAAATTCTTTTCTCCTCAATTGTTTTAAGGTCAAGGCTAGACAGCAATGCTGAGGAGAAGATCCTTAAATCTCTGGGTATGTACAGGGCATGTATTTATTTTGTCATAAAATGAACACAGTGAGTTCTCCCCCTCACCCCCCCATAGGTGAAATTATATAAATGTCTTACTGGAAAACATTCCACAATCCTTTATTATTAGAGGGAGATACTTTAGAAAACTAACCCAGAGTCCAGACACTCAGGAGGAAGCAGTGAGGTGTCCTTGCCAAATGTGAATGGATCCAATAGATGACATCACTTGTTTGATGGCACGCATTGAAAAGTTCACCCCCAACATTTCATAAATAAAATAGAAAGCATTTCCTGAGCTCCTTCATCTCATACACTTTACTAGATGTGAACTTGCCTCTCTATATGACCATTAGCAGTGCTTAATTTGTGCCTTAATGCTAAGCCCCAGCACCTTTGGCAGTTCATAACCCAGGCACCTCTGGGCTTGCTGCATCAGTTATGAAAGTAAAATATTGCTTGAGCCCTGGCACCTAATTGCGTGAGCGCTGTTACCTCTTTAATTACAAATTAAGCACTGGCTGTTAGTGCCACTGAAGGTTACAGACACATGAACCATTTCATACAAAATAAGAAATGCCCTCTAAACCTCCACTCTAAACTTGAACTGAACCCAGACTGAACCTTTTGTGAGATCTATACTAGTCTGAGCCACTTTGTTTATTTTTGCACTGGTAATTCCAAAACCCCATGACAGAGGTTGTTCTTGCAATCTTTCCAGCCCAGTTTTACTAGACCAAGAGGTTCAGATATGGATTCACACTGTGGAGTGATCATCTGAACTGAACTTTTCAACCTCCTAAAGTATAGTTCTAAAAATTTCATCTGTAAAAGAGGCATTTATTGTTTATTTTATCAAAGGCGTTTATTAAGTCACCTCTCAGTTACTTCAGATCAAATGAGATCAGTTGACTCTTAAAAATGTTTTGTTCACTTAACTACCAGCCCTGCAAACTCAACCTTGGTCGAGAGTCCTGCTGAGTTCGTTCTTTCTCATGCATCATCACTGAGAATATTCTGCGAGTTAAATTAGGGCCTCAGTTACGAGTGTGCAACCCCAGTATTTTTAGGTTGAGGCCTGAGTGACACCTTTGCTACCCCATTGCCTTCAGTGGATTTACACAGATATAACTACTGGCACTTAGTAAATAATTCTGTTGATAATGTTTGAAAAATAATAGAATCCAGCTTACCTCTCCCAGAGCTGTGTGGACTCTCCAGTGGTGCCAGGAGTAAAACATAGTAAACGCTTAATTTGGTTACTGACATACAGCTATGACTATAAATGTAACCAGGGAGCAGATTTGCTGAGATACGAAGGTGATGTTTTTACATAACTGTTTTTCAGAGAAGAACTGCCCTTTAAAGTTAATCCATCTGTTTAGTTGATAAGACTTTGGCCTGACCAGTTAGTGAAAAAAAGTCCTGATTTTAAAAGATATCTTTTTTTTTTTTAGTTTAGTTTATGGTATGATTTGATGACTTGTGAAGCAGTGCATGGAATTATTAGTTCTATGAGCCTTAGCAGCTCTGTAGGAGAGTAATTCAACATCAGGTGCCCTGTGCTATACATATCAAAGGAAACTTTGCAAAAAGAAAAGGAGTACTTGTGGCACCTTAGAGACTAACCAATTTATTAGAGCATAAGCTTTCGTGAGCTACAGCTCACTTCATCGGATGCGTACTGTGGAAAGTGTAGAAGATCTTTTTATACACACAAAGCATGAAAAAATACCTTCCCCCACCCCACTCTCCTGCTGGTTATAGCTTATCTAAAGTGATCACTCTCCTTTGTGCTGGAAATGGCCCAACGTGATTATCATACACATTGTAAGGAGAGTGATCACTTTAGATAAGCTATTACCAGCAGGAGAGTGGGGTGGGTGGAGGTATTTTTTCATGCTTTGTGTGTATAAAAAGATCTTCTACATTTTCCACAGTATGCATCCAATGAAGTGAGCTGTAGCTCACGAAAGCTTATGCTCAAATAAATTGGTTAGTCTCTAAGGTGCCACAAGTACTCCTTTTCTTTTTGCGAATACAGACTAACACGGCTGTTACTCTGAAAAGGAAACTTTCACACCCAGTCCCCTACAGTGTGTATCTGGACAGAGGTACTAATTTCAGGGGTTGAGCTGCTAGTTTTGATAATGAATCCACTTGCGGGAAATTCATTGCAGTAACCATTGTTTTATTGTTCATATTTCAACAATCCAAAACTTTTCTCTGAAAGCTTTTAATTTGCCAGTAGAGAGGAGGAATAATTGATTTTACCTAATACATGGGTGTCAGAAGGTGGAAGGGTCACATGAACACAAACTCTGTAAACTCGGGGAAGGAGGATGATTTACTCATGTCTGAATAGCTGGGAAGATATAGGAAAATGTTTCCTTTTTCACAGGGAAAATCTTAATTTTCATCCTTCTTTAGCAGTCACAGCTTCTCACCAATGGCTGTAGATTGAGCCTTTTCCCTCACTCAATAGATCTGTATTTCAAGAAATGTCATTTCTACAGCAGATGCAAAAAGCCAGAGTCCCATCAACCTGTTGGCACTGGTGTGCTGCTTGCTGCACTAATATATGGTATGTGTCTTTGGCTTATCAGAATTCAGAACTCTGGAACCCATTTTGCCTGCTCCCAAAAATGGCTTGACCAGTAGCATGAAGCCTGCTGAATATTTACTGCCATTAACAACCCTCTCCCTCAGCCAGGCCAAGGAGACAGGACCCCTATCGAGCCCTCACCTTTTAAAGGGTGATGATTGGAAGGAGAGCAATGGAAGGGTATGTATGTGTTAAGGTCATTGGAGCAGGGATGGCCTTTTTTGTTTGGTGATTGTACAGTACCTCCTACAATGGGGTCCTAGGTGCTACTGTGATACAAATAATAACTAACAATAAAAATAATGAACTTCCTCTGTCAGGGACCCTCTTCCCAATTTGATTAGGTTAAAGAGTCAGGCATTCACAGTGTATTTTCTCTGAACAAAGGAGAAGCAGAAATTATTGTCTGGGAAATAGTGATAAGGTTAAGTAGGATGAGTTCTCTGTTTCTTACGTGAATTCAGAGGTGGTGCAAGTTACCCACTGTTGAGTGTGAATTACATGTTGAGAAGGTGGAGGCAATTTCAACAATCCAAAATAATATTGGATTGTAATATCGGAAGGAACCGAGAGGGTGTGTAGGATACTGGCCTGTCTACCCAGTCCAGGAAGGAGTGGCTCCCCGGAGTCTGGGTCAGGTCATTTTCTCAGGGCTTCAGCTTTATTTCCTCCAAATAACATAAATTCAGCATCTCAGTTGTCCCTTCCCTTCTAATGCAGGGGCCTATCCATTCTCCGCAGGTTCCCACTCTACCAGCCACCTTGTCTGAGAGTCACCGTGCTCCCGGGCCTGCAACAGGAACCAACCTGCTTCCTACAGCTCTCTCCTCTCTACTCATGGGCTTCCTGCCAGAATCTCCCTGCTCCTTGCAGCTCTCCACCCTAACGCAGCTACTTGCTGGCTTTTATAATCACCTAATCTCTAGCTTATCAGTCTGAACTGAGAGGTAGCTGACTTCACCTGTTCCAGGTGATGCTAGGCCCAACAGCCCTTTGAGGGCCAGTGAGGATGTAAATTAAAACAGAGGAGCTTGCTTTTCCTGACATCTTCCTGTTAGCTGCTTGTCTTCCTGTGACCCCTAACCATCCCACCCACTTGCTTTCCATCCACTCGCAGTAACTTAAAAACATGAAAATTACACCACCTATGAATCTGGCCACGTAC
Organism: Eretmochelys imbricata; assembly: GCF_965152235.1. NCBI lineage: Eukaryota > Metazoa > Chordata > Testudines > Cheloniidae > Eretmochelys > Eretmochelys imbricata. The sequence continues at coordinate 154,684,181 of NC_135574.1, forward strand.
CTTTTCTGTTTAATTATATGTGGGGAGGGCAATTGCTTCTGAAACTATTGGGGTGTATATTGAAGTGTATCAGTGTTTGTGATGTACCACAGTGTTTCCTGCTTTCTGTATCATTTGTGTACCTTGGTGTGTTTGTGTTGTGTCCAGATCCATGTCACAATATCGAAGTCAGCTCAGGAGAAAATGCGCCAGAAGCAAAAGAAAGAGATGGAGCTTTTGCACAGCGAGAGGGAGAAGGAAAAAGAGAGAGAGAAGGAAAGGTCCCTGCAGCTCCATGAGCAACTGCAGAACATTGACCCAGGTGTTATTGCTCAGGAACGTAAGTGGCTGCTAATGGCTATAGACCTGGTTCTCCACTGCCTCACACCTTGTTTGGGCATTGACACCTGTGCAAAGTGAGTGAAAAATTCTGCTCACTCCAACTGGTAGCATGTTAAACCTACTGTTCACAGGTGTAAATGAATAGTGTGTGAGGCACTGGTGTGTCTGATCCTATGAATTAGGGTCACTATATTCCATGCTTATAACCTGAGCTGCAGGGCAAGAAGATCCCTTTAGAGCAGGGGTAGGCAAACTTTTTGGCTGGAGGGCCACATCTGGGTATGGAAATTGTATGGCGGGCCATGAATGCTCATGAAATTGGCGGTTGGGGTGCTGGAGGGGGTGAGGGCTCCAGCTGGGGGTACGGGCTCTGGGGTGGGGCCAGAAATGAGGAGTTCAGGGTGCAAGAGGGTGCTCTGGGCTTGGACCGAGGGGTTCGGAGGGTGGGAGTGGGTTCAGGGCTGGGGGTTGGGGCGTGGGAGGGGGTCAGGGGTGCAGGCTCCAGATGGCTTTTACCTCACGCAGCTCCAGGAAGCAGCAGGATGTGCCCCCTCCAGCACCTATGCGGAGCACAGCCAGGCAACTCTGCACACTGCCCCGTTCACAGGCGCCGCCCCTGCAGCTCCTATTGGCTGCAGTTCTGGGCCAATGGGAGCGGTGGGGGCAGCGCTTGGGGCGGGGGCAATGTGCGGAGCCCCCTGGCTTCCCCTACGCGTAGGAGCCAGAGGGGGGACATGCCACTGCTTCCGGGAGCCATGCAGAGCCACGGCATGCTTGGAGCAGGACAAGCCCTGGACCCCGCTCCCCAGCGGGAGCTCATGGGCCAGATTAAAATGTCTGAAGGGCCAGATGTGGCCCCTGAGCCATAGTTTGCCCACCCCTGCTTTAGAGAAATAACCATAATTTCCACAGGGATTTTCTATAGAGAAATCCCACACAATTACCCCTCCCTCTAGACATCATTGCAAATTTCCCTATTGCTGAGGAGGCTGGATGAAACTCCGGTCAGATCCTGTCAGGACTGCTGGCTCAGTCAGCTGGAGACATCACTCTAAAGATATGGGAGACTGTCTCTCTACCAAGGTGTGGCTGACTATTTTCCTGACAAAGTGCTCCCAGTCTTGCTGCCTGAGCCAGCTTAGACACGATGATCTCAGGTACTTACATACCTCATCATTGTAGTATTTGAGCGCTTCACAGTCTTTAACAGTCTGAATAAAGACTGGGAGTGGATGGGTCATTACACAAACTAAAAACTAATTTCCCCATGCTAATTTCCCCCTACTATTACTCATACCCTGTCAACTGTTTGAAATGGGCCACTCTGATTACCACTACAAAAGTTGATAATAGCCCACTTCAATTGAATTTTTTTGTTAGAATTGGTAAGGCAACCCCCATCTTTTCATGTACTATCTCTGTATCTCTCTCTCCTGTATTTTCCACTTCATGCATCTGATGAAGTGGGTTTTAGCCCATGAAAGCTTATGCCCAAAAAATTTGTTAGTCTCTAAGATGTCACAAGTACTCCTTGTTGTTTTTATTTTCACAGCACTCCTATAAGGAGTTATTAGCCCCATTTGATATATGGGAGAGACTGAGGCACAGAAAAACTAAGTGACTTGCCTATGGTCATATAAGAAGCCTGTAGCAGGGCCAGGCATTGAATCCTGATCTCCCAAGACCCAGACTAGTGTCCTAACTACTGGACTTTCTTCCTTTCTAACAATAATGACAATGATACTACAAAGCACTTCTGTAGTGCCTTTCATCCAAGACTTCAGATCATTTTACAAAGGAAGGGGGAATATTATTATTATTCTTTTGCAGATGGATAAACTGATGCATGAGGTGACTTGCCCAAAGCCACACAGTGAGTCAGTGGCAGAGTCAGGAACAGAATGTGGAGTTCCTGTCTCCACAGCCCCAAGGTCTATCCAATGCTGCCTTACAGATCAAACCTATGCCTATCATTGTAGCACAGCCTGCCATAATGAAGACAAACTAATTGTGTCCAAAAATGCTTTTAATCATGTTATGATCCGGAGGAGTTTTAATAGAATTGTTTCTAATTAAAATACGAAGAAAGATCCTGCTCACGCAGTAACACAAATCACCCCCTACACGCACTCCTGAGAAGCTTATGTTTTAGAGAAGCACTGAAGCTGTTACAAAAGTAGTTCACGTTTTTAAAAAAATGTACTAGAGCATGGCTTACTGACTCTGATTTAATTGTATCTGATAGGCTCTGATTGTGCTGCGGCACAAACTCTAAAGAGTGCAGCAGCAGAGAAAGTTGCAAGTCAGCACTGAGCACAAGGGCATTATAAAGGTTATGTTTACTTTTTATTATTACTATTTGGTGGAGTGAATTTAATGCTGGTGAGAAGTGCTAGAGTGACAGCCCCAGCGGCATAAATCCTCTATTCATCCCCAAAACAAGTGGAGGAGAAGAAATGGAAAGCCTTAACTTCCCTCAGCTCTGGTAGAAGGTACTGCTGTATTTTAGTCATTGTTCCTAGTAATGCAGTTTTCAATCATGTTGTTTCTGTGTGGGGGGACAATTAAGAACAGCGCTGTAGTACTTTTAAATAAGGGACACCCCTTCACCAATGCGCCTTCCCCCATTACCAATCCCTGGAGCCATCCAATGCATCACTCTAGAAAAATGCTGACACCCCAAGTGCTCTTTCAGTCCCCACAGGTTTTGGCCCACTTAACACCAATGGGATCATCTCCATTACACCCAATGTGAGCAACCCATGCAGAGCCAGCGTTGGCATGGCCTTAAAGAAACGGGTCAACAGGCCATCTCTGCCTAGCATCCCCATCATCAATCATGACAGCAGCTTCATGCGGCACTCATCAGGTGAGACATGCTGTGTCAGTGAGGTCACAAAGCTGTCATCACAATCTCAGGTGTTCCCCTGGGAGTGAGGACTGGATACAGTTTAAAGCACAAATGGACTGAATTCTGCTCTGTTTCACTGGTATAAATCCATAGTAACCGCAGTAAAGTCACTCCAGACTGAGTGAAACTGAAGTGGGCATTACTTATGTAGCCAGTGGGAGTTTTGCATGAAAACAAATTTAATAGGGGCCTCAGGATATGGCACCTTACCCATTTTGAATTTCTAAAGTGTAACATTGTTTTTGGTTGTAAGATGACATCATAAAAGGGAGATGAATGTATAAATCCAGAAAAGCTGTTGTTCACTTCCTCCGAAATCACTGAGCTCAACTGCAGCCAGTCAGGATGAACTCATTTGCATATGTGATCTGATTGGTTGCTCATAGGTAGCTGCTCAGAGGTCAATGACAATCACACTGCATGACTTTTCAACCAATCATTATCCAATCACTCTCAGCGGTGGCAATACTGCCTAATACCATTGCAGCCAGAGGTGGTTGGAGACACCCAGCTTTGGCGTCATGCCTCACGCACCACAAACTGCACAGTATTATTATGTCCTATAGCTTAAATATAACAGGTGATGTATGTGGGATGCTGCAGGGTGATACTGAAATTGTTTTTTCTCCCGGCAATTAATGGATAACAGACAGTGCGGGTACATAGTGACTCTGTTCTTTCTTTGTTTGATAGGAAGCTTTTATTTTATTTAGCCTACAACCATAGGACCTTGTGATTCTATTAAATCTTGCAAGCTAAGAAGGGATAGGCTGGGTTGGTACTTGGAAGGGAATCTTTTATAGAACACCTTTCTATGTAGGAGGGGATTTTTTAAAATGGTTGGCATTAAAGTTAATGGGGTTTTTACCATTGACCAGTGGGAGCAGAGTTAGGCACAGAGTGCTTTTGAAATTCTCAACTTTAGTTTTTGTACCGTATATATCCTACAAACCCTAAGGACTACATATAAACTATGAGATCCTATATTTCATATATAGATATCCCCTTCAGAATCTACATTCCACCTAACCTCGACACAACATTTGCACTTTTAGAAGTCAAAAGTTTTCTCATATACAATTTAGAAGAGAAAATTTTGGCCTAAAGATCTTTAGGCGTGAAATTTTTTTACTTCTAGCACTTCGGATGACAAATGGGCTTTGTGACAAAATACATTTATCATGTAAAATTTAAGATGACTAGTATATTCATCATCAACCACATTTGCTAACACTGAATCTTTTTACCTACAGTTCACATTTGGAAGGTTTTCTTTGAAACCATAAGGGTTAGAAATTGTTTCCTATTAAAAGAAAGCTTAGATTCTGCACAGTCTATGAACAAATATATTTGATAAGACAAATGTATTCTACCCCACAATCCCTGATGTACAGTCAATGGTATGTTAAAATATACATATATGTGAATTATCAGACTTCCATAACAAGCTGGTGTCCAGTGATAAGTTGTTGAAAAATCATTAGGATAGTATTATTAATTTATTTGTATTACTATAGCACCCAAGAGCTCTAGTGATGGACCAGAATCCCACTGTGCTAGGGGCTAAACAAAATACTGTGAAAAACCATGGGCCAGGTCCTCCATTGAAATCAATGAAGCTATGCTGATTTATACCAGTTTAGGATGTGGCTCATATTTTTTGGTCTCCTTGTCATTAAAACAGTTATGATCCTAAGCTTCTGAAACTCATTAAAAATGAGACTGCCCATTTTAATGGTAGAAAAATTCAGACCAATAGCAATTTCAGCTAAGAAGTTAGAAGAGGCAGAAGACAAAATAAGCCCCACAATGGAACCTTGGTTGCGACCTTAACTATGGACTTGTGACCAGCGCCTGCCATATTGATATCTGTGTGTTTGATTTTTCTATACAGCTAACTCCTTGCCAGCAAACACTCTGGATCCTCCAGAGGGGGAGGAGGAGTCTGAAAGTGGGGAAGCCTTGGAGATGAGACCCTTCTCTCACCCAGAGCAAGGGCTGGTTGATGCTCTCAAGTGGCTCAATAGCAATGACTGGTAGGGAAACACTCCACCGTCAACTCCCTCCTTCCCCTCAACATAAAGGTGTGAGTGGTTGCCTCCTCCAGAGCTATGCTCAGTTTCTCTTTCAGGATCAGGAGCTTGGAGGGAACCAAGTAAAGCCAATCTTCACAATGCAATTGCTTTCCAGTAGATATAAGCAAGGGAAAGTTCTCCAGCCTGGTTCTCCTGCCCAGGCTGTAATGCTGCTATGGCTAACAGCAGGTTAACTTCATTCATTAACCTTCTCCTTTGGCCCTTTGTGTAGCCACAAATAGTAATTACAAAGAAGAGATTAAAATTATAGGATAATCAGAAGATACCCCTGCCAGAAGCCTGTGTTCCCTATGTATCATATCCCTGCATTGACTCTCAGCCAAAGGAGATGGAGGCCACTTCTGCTGTCATAAAGGCAGAAGTAGGGTTGGCCCTACAATTTGCAGGGCCTCAAGCTGCTGGGAGAGGTGGGATTGAGTCATCATGAGTTGCCTTCCACTCTGGTCTCATTGCTGGAAGCATAGGGAAGAGAACTGGGACTCTTCCCCTTAGCCTTGCTACTGGTAGGAGGGTGGGAGGGTGTTCATTTCAAAAACTGCATCCTCCCCTAGCTCCGCAAGTTATAGATCTGTGAGTAGGGCCCAAGCAATCAGTTGCATTGCTTGTGATTAAGGTAAACTCTAGGATTGCAATGCATACTGAGAAGGGAATTGCTCTGCCTATAGTCTCTCTAGGGCAAGATTTTTGGGGAGAGGAGCATGGGGTGAGAGGAGTCATTTATTAGGAAGCCAGGATCATCAGAATAAGAACTTTCCTCACTGACTAACAGGGGCACAAACAATGATATTTAACTGATGATCACACTATACTGGAATTAGCCATAGAGAAGGAAGAGGGGAGGGATAGCTCAGTGGTTTGAGCATTGGCCTGCTAAACCCAGGGTTGTGAGTTCAATCCTTGAGGGGGCCATTTAGGGAGCTGAAGCAAACATTGGGGACTGCTTTGAGCAGGGGGTTGGACTAGATGACCTCCTGAGGTCCCTTCCAACTTTGATATTCTAAGAGAACATTCATGGATTCAGAAGCTATAGAACCAGATTCTGATCTCAGCTACGCCAGTGTAAATCCAGAGTGAATCCATTCAGTTCAGCGGAATTACTCCAGATTAACAATGGTGTAACTGAGGTCAAAATCTGGCACCCTGCATATGCTTGTATAAACACAGTTATTTGATTTTATTTTAAACCCCTTTACTTTAAACTTTCTCTTTCTCATCTGCTTCTCTTTCCTTCTCACCTCTAATCCTCCACTACTTTCTTCTTCTTTTCTTTAACAATTCCCCCCTATCCACACACACAAAAAATGAAGGCTTTCTCTATTAAGTTAAATCCATGTACCCCATTTCTGCTGCGGCTGTCAGAGGAGGCTGTGCTTCTTGTCATTCACCAATAGGTGGCACTGTTAATTCAGTGAGCTGAGTCCTGAAACAAACTGGCAACATTAATAGGGGTTATAGAAGAAAAATGCAAGTTATGTCTCCTGAGTCTAAAGGGAGATGGAAAATCCATAGTCTGCCATGAAAATCTCTAGTTTTCTCCAGGATTGAGTCTATCATGTGGAACTAGTAAATCAGTCATACACCTTCCTCTGGCTTAGGTCACTGGGGAATTGCACACACAGGCTTCTGAAAGCATTTTTTTATTAGTAGTTTAAAAAATTAATAGGGAGTTTCTCAAAAATCCAGCACCTTTGCTTTTAGTGTCCTACTTGTGTGGGTTCAAGGGTCTATCCCCAGGTTGCAGGTGTGTGAAAGTGTGTTTAGCACAGTGCTATGCGAGACCAATGATTTGTCTCTTCTGTGTCTGTCTGTTTTGTAATTGCTTCTCAGGTCACTGAAGGAGAAAGGACTTTTCAGCATCAAATGCCTGGCTATCTGCCATTCAGAAGTCCTCTTTTGTCGACTTCATGATGTTTCCTTGGCAGTTACCAGAGAGGTAAGAAATTTGTTTTAAATGTATGTCCACACAGTGTATAGAATAAATGTGTGTGTGTTTTATCTTTATTTATAAATTTGCAGGAAACTGGACTAGATGTCCTCTTGAGCTCCCTTCCAGTTCTATGATTTGCTCTGTGTCTCTCTCTAGCTATTTTTATATCTACGTCTTTAGATCTCTGTCAGATATCTACATCTATATATACAACATCTATCTATCTCTATCTATGCCTACAACAGAATGCAGTGTCTCTCTCTCTCTCTCTGTCGCCTCTTTGAGTTAGGTATTACCATTATGTATTGTACAAATGGGGAAACTGAGGCATGGAAAAGCTGATTTGCCAAAACCAGGCTGCATCATTGTCAGTCAGGATTATTAAACTCTGGCATTTTGGCTCCCAGGTTTATGCTCAATCCACTAGACCATGTTTCTCTCTCTCCCTCTCTCTCTCTCTCTATTTCTCAGGGGTCCCTGCTGACCTTTTCTCCCTCTTCCTTCCAGTGCCTGTTTTTAGTGCCTTGCTCCGTAGAAATGTTTCCCCTCCTGCTTAAGACACAAATATCTCCTTGCATATCTAGAGCTCTGGAGCATGTGTGTTGGACTCCATGAGCCAGCCAGCCTTGGGATTCCAGGGCAGTCATCCATGACTGCTCTGAACATCTTTACTTTTTATTTGATCAGTTAATTGAGAGATTTTATTGTGCTAGACTCTTCAATGAGTTAACAGCAGCTGCAAGTTCCAATTCAGCACTTGTTTGTGGCCTGCACAGCTGATTGTCCTATTACTAGGTATGGTTTGCCAAGCACACTAAACCTTCTTCCATCTGCAACAAACAATGAGAGTTGGTTCACTTCTGTAAACTCCAATCTCCATCTTCTGTCTGCAATATAAAGATCTAGCATGCTTGAATAATAGGGGGTTAGAGGGCTACAGAGCTTATAGGTCACTGTGTTCAGATCCGCAGGATTCAACCCCCCCCCCCCCTTGAAATTCAGGGATGTGGGAGGCAGATGTTCAGACTGTACTTTGCAGCTCAGGCTCTTCTCTGATTCTTACCTCACTGTTATCTTTAGGAAGAGGTACCTTTCTCTCTTCCTTGCAGAAGCTCATATGCAGAGATATGGGTTCATCTTTCATTTCACTCCTGTCCCAGATTTTGCTTTCACAGTTCAGAAATTGCATTTTCTGGGGCTTGCATTGAACCCTTTATAGCAGGTGTGCCCAAACTAATGGACCCTCCGAGCTGCATACAACAATCTTCAGAAGTTTGAAAGCTGAGGCATGCTACTGGGTCTTGGAGCTTCAGCCCTGCAGGAGGCGCCTGCCCAGGCTTGGGGTTTCAGCCCTGCTCCTGGTAAAGCCCCGGGCCCTGGCACGCATGCCCCGCGGGGCAGAAGCCCCAGCAGATGCCTTCCATAGGGCTGAAGTCTGAGATCCCCCCTTCCTGCTGGGCAGAAGCCAGAGGTGTGTGAGGGGGACACACAGGGGTCATGTTCCCCCCCCAAAATTTTTGGCAGGGTTTGCTGGCCTCATTTGGTCACATGGTGCCACCAGGGCCCCTCCATGCACGGCGGCTGCTGCAGCTGGAAAGCTGGGATCTGTGCCTTGGCTGGAGGCAGTAACAAACAGCTGGGACCTGCAGGGAGAACTGCTGCTTTTGCTGCTGCCTCTCCCTAAGGAGCTAAAGCCAGAGGCCCTGCCCTGCAACTCCCAACTGTTTGCCGCTGCCTCACTGTGCAGAGCTAACACCTGGGAGCTCAAGGGATGAGGCTGTTGAAGGAAAGAAGGGGTGTGTGCCTTGGGGCTGTAACTCAAGCTGTTGGGGGGGGGGGGGGGGACAAACCTTTACATTGTGTCAACCCACTCTCAGCTGGCACCAGTTGTCTTTGGCAGAAGCTTTGAGCTCCCCCTCCCCCGGCTCCCCGCCCAAGTCTAGTAGGTGGAGAATGAGGGGGGAGGGGCCTCTGAGAGCCGCACTTTAACTATAAAAGAGTCCCATGCAGCTCACAAGTCACAGTTTGGCCACCCCTGCTTTATAGAAATAACATAGGCTATTAAGATGGCTAGAACCATTGGACCATCCCCTGCCTTTGGGCAGCACCAATCTATCTTTCAAAAACAATGTTGTGAACTCTCAGCAGCTGATCCATTCCAGTCTATGGGATAAGGCTTTGTCATTGGGGCCCAATGCATAATAATGCTGAGCACCTGGATGCCCACTGACTTCAGAGGGAATTAAGGGTGCTCAGCATCTTGCGAGATCAGAACTTTATGAAGCTCATTTCTCCAAAGTGCTTTACCAATCCTAATGAATCCTCAAAACACGCCTGAGGGAAAAAGGGGTGGAGAGAGGGAGGGATTATTTTCTCCATTATGCAGATTGAGAAACCAAAGCAGAGACGTTAAGGGCTCAATACTGCCTTCTGTTGTGCTGAATGTTCCTTACTCCACAAGCAGTTTAATTGAATCAGGCCTTAAGTGATTTGCTCAAACCCACAGAAGGAGCTGGTGTCAGAGCCAGGGGTAGTTCTTTGCTTCCAGTCATATGCTTAGACCAATAGACTACATTTCACCTTTGATGTGGTATAAAAATCTGGTTTCCCCTTGGCCCCCTAGATACATGCAGGTGGATCTTCTTTCTAAGCTGACTCCTGTGTCCTACTCATAACTCTTCCTCCTCCAGGTTAGCAACCTCCGCTCAAAGGTGTCTCGCTTTGCTATTAGCACCCTTGGCGAACTCTTCAGGACCATGAAGAAGCACATGGACCAGGAGGTTGAGGAGATTGCCCGGGTCCTGCTCCACAAGACAGGGGATTCCAGCGAGTTCATTCAGAAAGCAGCTGATCGATCCCTGGGCATCATGGTGCGGAGTGTGACTCCCATGCGAGCAATGGCTGCCCTCATGGCCGGTGGAGTAAAGTATGTGACTCTTCCCTTGTCTGAGCTCTGCAATCTGACTACTTGCTTTGTGGGGAACGAGAATGGTGAAGAAGAAGGAATTCCTTCTGCTCTGTGGTATTTCACTGCCGCTACCCATTTACATCTCCAATTATCAAGTCACCACATTGTGTGATGACCTACCTTCTAGCACAGTCCATCAACATTGCCCAGATGCTGTGGTGATGGGGATGTGATAGATCAGTGCAGAGCCCTGTGATGTGCTCCCTCCACTTTCCAGGTGGTGGGACCACAGCAGTTCTGGTGTGTGGCCAAAACCAAGTCTCCTGCTTAATGACCATAGAGCACTAATCATGGGGCCACTGGGACAAACCACACATCATCAGGGCATTATTAACAAGAGAAGCAGGGACCAGACACATGTATGGCTAGAGCGTACCCACAGGAGAAACTGCATGGTTTGGCAGGGACCTGCCACACAGGGTCAATTCCTGAGAGTCTCCCATCATTGCCTTTAAAAACTTCACTTTCAGTTCAAAATGCACAGCTGAGCATCACCAAAATGCCAGCTTCAGTTCAGTGTGGCATATTTTCTTGGTCTTGAGATACAGACTTTTGTGGGAACCACTAAGCTGGCACCACTTCAAGGTGATGGTACCATACCTGGTGCTTTCAAACAGGTGCTATTCATTCCAGTAAATGAAGGTCTGGCTAAAACTGTTGGTGAGATACATGTCTGTATACCTTCTGCAGCCCTGAAAACATTAAAACACCAAATGCTCTAGGCATATCCAGGCAGAGGCTGTGTTGATGAATATACTATAGCACTGTCCCTCATTGTGGTTTTATGTCTCTGACCATTCAATGGGCTGCTGGATATGAAAAAATTAGTGAACTAAGTCTAAATGCTAGTGCACCAATATCTGTGTCAGAAAGGCATAATTGCCCCTCCTCTCCCTTTCTGGGTTCGTAATCTCAGCAGGAACCCCAAGGACCAAATGTGCCATGGAGACTTAATTCCCCTCTCATCCTTATAGGTGGTCCCTCTGTAACATAGTGGTTCTGTGTTTATAAATGGATACTGTGATCACTAATAGCAGGGTCCAAAGAGAGGATAAGAGACCTGCTACTACCAACAATTAAGGAGCTCTCTCTTGGTCAAGTGGCAGAGGCCTGTGGTTTTGGAGATGAAGGGCCATATAGACATGTACTGGTTTGATGTCTTGTCTTCAGCCATCGTAACCCCCCCGTTCGAAAGTGCGCCGCTGAACACTTATTGACTGTCATGGAACAGATTGGGGCCGAGAAACTTCTGTCAGGTACCAGAGACAACACAGAACTACTGGTCCAGACTCTGGTGAAGCTTGCTCAGGACTGCAATCAAGACACTAGGTAATGATGTTCCGTTCACCGCCAAGATGCAGTAACCTTTTGTGATCAGTAGCTGGCAAATAACAAACCATGACAATGCAAACTAAAGTAAAACAAACATAAGGAAAACAATGTAAAATAAGCATAAGGAAAGCATCCTTCCCAGCGTGTATATTGTTGGCTAAGGAAAGGTGCAGGATCCAGCTCGTATGGGTTATCAAGTAATAAAGATCCATTCAAGCATTTACCTTGCATGAGGCATCCTTTATTCGAAAGGAATGCAATAGGACTAGTCCACCAATCAGTTTCATTTGGCTCCAATATGCACGTATGACTTTCTCGGGTATCTTTTGGGTGTTATGTAAAACTGAATCCCTGGCCACTTATGGTCATTGAAAGATCCCAGAGCATTTTTGTAAGATTAGGAGTGCTAGCACCCACTATCCTGGTCAAATTCTGGTGGTATTGAATCAATGCATATTGCCTCCCTAAAGTCCCCTTGCAGTGTCTATTGGCTGTGATATTTATCACCTTCCACCCTAAACTATTGTGTGCTGTTGAACAGTTTCCATGTTCTACCACAATGGTAGCTGCTCTTTGGTCGTGAAAAACCCTCCTCTGCAATAATTTGTTAAAGCAGGTTAGACTCTTGCAAAATGAAAGCCTTTTTAAGGAACTAACTTGTTATGACCATTACACATCCTCATCAAAGGAAAATAAATTCCTTAATTATTTAGTAGATCTCCATAGAGTGAGAGGATATTTCCTCATTGCTCTGCTGCTCCATGACCTATTGTATGCAGCAGGCCATATTGTATAGTCACGACAATTTGAGGTAAATCTTATTCTTTATTATTATCTCTTCCGAGGGGATTAAAAGTCCTTACAAAGTGCCACTAGCTTGTACTGAACATGGAGAGCATAAAATTTCAGTTTCTTTTTGTAATCCCTATCTGCCTCCTGGATAGATAAATTAAATGGTGATATTTTGAGATAAAATGTTCCTTCATTAATTTCTCCCCCTCCCCATGCTAGGTTTTATGGCCGGAAGATGCTGAATGTGCTGATGCCTCATCCGAAATTCGATGGGTATTTGAAACAGTCTCTCCCATCACATAATTTGCGGGATGTTATGGCAACAATAAAGCAGAAAGTAAGTGCTTAGTAGGAGGTATATCTCCTGTTTATATGTACTGAAAGAGCCTATACATGATCATGTACAACCTCTCTCTCTCTCTCTCTCTCTCTCTCTCTCTCTCTCTCTCTCTCTCTTTCTCTGGTTCTTCTGGTTCATGGAAAGGAACTGCAGATCCTGACCCAGTTTATCAGTTGGCAGTGAGGGAGGTAAAGTAGGTGGAATTATGGACACAAATAAGAAAAGAAAGTAGAAGAAAATGGTCTCCCTCACAGTCAGAAAGAAAAAGAGGGCAGGGGTGGGAGTAGTTCTCTTGAAAGTGTCAAACCTCTTTAATAGATAGGGAAGGAGATGTCCCTGGAAGATTTCCTAGAATAAGAGAGATGTGTCGCTGTCTTAATCGGAGCACATACCTACTCCAGTCAAAAAATACTAGCTCTGCACTCATGTGCTGTGGAACGAGAAAGTGCTCCAAGAATCCCTACAGCCAGTAGAAAATCATCCTGATGAGCATGGGCTTTGTATTCATTTCTCTTCTAGAGAAGAACATGGGTTTGTCGAGGAGTTGGAAGAATGTCTCAGGTGGTATTCTCCCAGTATTCTGTAGGCCAACGGTACCTTTAGAACTACTAAGGGGGTCCAGCAGTTCCCAGAGTTTCCTGCTCTTCAGCAGGCATCAGTTTGTGACTAGTTTTGCATGTGACCAGATCTAACTGACTGTCATAGGGTTTTATACTGCTGCCCATCACTGTAGCAGCTGAATGTCTCTCAGCTTGATTAGGATGGCAATGGTGAAGTCTCCAGTGGATTTCAGGGCATCTCTGGCTCTTCTCCCTGTTTGAGCTATAAAATTCTCTACACTCCCGTCTGAAGAACACGGATCCTGGTTCTAAGCTGTGGTTTACACTGACTGTCATAAGAAATCATTTCCCATCTTCTCTCGCTTTTTATAGATGCATTTTTTATATATATATATATATAGGGGATGGAAGACAATGTATCTGAACATCCTTCTGCCAAAGGCCGCAGGGAGTCTAGGAACAGCAGCTTGACTACTTCCCAGGACAGTCTGCCTTCCAATGAAGGGTACTGAACATTTCTTTGTTACCATTTCATTATCTTTGAGGATGATGTGCATGATGGAGTTTTCAGCCTTATTCATCAATAAACTATCTCTAGTCTAGTCTGAATTTTTTGTAGCTATTTATAAGGATCAGATCCAAAGAGAACATTCCGGAGTCAGGTGGCTGCTGCTAGTCCTGTGGCAATGCCGCACCTGCTGTACTGGGGATCGGTGTTCAAGACAGGAACTTGGTCCTTTGTGCCCAGGGCTGGCAGTGGAGCCACCAGTGTCTTTTTTCTTTTGATAACCCAATGGATTTGTTCCACTGGGTTCAACAATGGTAAGAAGAAAGAGAGCATAAGCCTCACCATTGTGTTTAGAATTTTTCCCAGGTACGTGCTGGAATTAATGAGCCCGACTTATAAGGGCCTAGTCCCCAGCCCATTAAAATCAATAGGAATCTTTCCATTAACTCGGTGGACTTTGTATCAAGCCCTGAGAGAGGAATGGTCTGAGCACAGGACTGGGAGCCAGCACTGCTGGCTTCTGTTCCCAGCTTTGCTACTGATTCTCTGGGTGGCCTTGGGTAGATCACTTTAACCCCCCTTTGCTTCACTTTCCTAATTATAAACTGGAGGTAATGTTAACTAGATGTTGCTTCCTGTAACAACAATAAGCTCTGAGGCTGAGTTATTACAGCAGGCTTGCACTATAACCAAGTGAGCAGGAAGCACCCTGAGACTGTGTTTGTCATTGTTATACTGAAAACGTTGTTACCCAAAGGTGACATTTAGTTTTTCTGTCCCAACACCAGGTCCAGATCAGACACCCTAGCACCAGCACAGCCGGTGGTTCGTCGCTCATCTCTCCGTAGTGTGGAAGCGATGGAGCAACTCAAGGAGTTGAACAAACTCCTGATGGCCAAGGAGTTTCAGACACGAATGGAGGGAGTGACGCTGCTGGTGGAGCACTGCAGGAACAACCCCCAGTTTGTCTCCGCAAACATCGTCCAGGTCTCAAGAGCCTTTTCTCTTGTTCCCTTTCCCCATGTACCCTGCCCAGGCTGCCCCCAGTACAATCAATTCCAATCCAATTCACTCTCCATCCAATTAATTCAGGCAAGGATGGCACACCCTTACTCAATACAGTTAATTCAGCCCCTGCCTCCAATACAGTTAATTTAAGCCTGGCCCTATCTTTCTGCAAGGTTCCGCTGCTGCTACCCCCAAGAAGGTCTTTGCAGCTGCTGCTGCTTATGGCCCTGCTGCTTTCTGCCTTCTCCTCCCCTCCAAAGAGCAGTGAGAGGGAGCCCAGCTGTCCAGAGCTGCTCACTGTTTTCCAGGAGCCGAGTGGGGAGGTTGGAAGGAGTAGGGTGGGCTGCTACATTTTTCGTAAGAGAGGGCTGGGAGATGGGTGTGGGACCTCCTAGCCATGAAGAGCCCACCTTCAGCTTTGTGCCCTCCCTTCCTCTTCGGTGGATAATGTAGTGGCTCAGCCTGATCACTTCCTCCTCACCTCTCCTCTACCTGAAAAAAACAGTCAGCTCCTGGGCTCCCATACTGGGACCCTCTCTCTGCCTCTTGAAGGGAAGGGGCACGGGG
Organism: Eretmochelys imbricata; assembly: GCF_965152235.1. Classification (NCBI taxonomy): domain Eukaryota; kingdom Metazoa; phylum Chordata; order Testudines; family Cheloniidae; genus Eretmochelys; species Eretmochelys imbricata. Next base: position 154,699,511 of record NC_135574.1, read on the forward strand.
CTCAGAGCTGGAAGAGGAGGGTCTCCTCTCCTCTTCTGCCACCCCCACAGGGAGCTGCTGCTGCTCTCTGTCCCAGGGATCACTGCCTGAGCATGTGGTGGCAGCAGGACAGGGAGTCAGAATCTGCTCTAATGAGGAGTGCATGATGCATTACACCTGGGAGGCCAGCCTGTTAGAGAGACTGATCAGACCTTGAACCACTTCTCAGACCCCTGCACTCCACCAACCCCAGGTTTTGTGAGGGTTGGATAAAACGAGACTTGGATCAGAACCAATCCTAGTTTGGTAAAGCCAAAGCTACCCCCAATTTGCCTCACCTGTCTTCCCAAACGCTGTTGTTAACTGGTAATTGTGATTCTTCTACCCAAGTACTGAAATGACTCAAAGAAAGGCATATGTGGGGACGTTAAAGAGGTTGGCTGGCTCCCTTCAGTAAAAGGATTTCTGAACTTTATTGAGGAGAGATAAGTATTTTTATCCCTCCCAGCCAACCCCACCCCAAATCCCCTTTCCCTAACACATTGGAAAATGAGAAGCTATTAAAGAAAGTAGAACCTGATTCTGCAAACAGTACTGTGCATAGTGCTTACTATTGTGAGCAGTGCATGGAAGTCCGGGAGACTTCTCGCAGTAGTAAGTGCTGACTTGGAATGAAGTGTTGGCAGGATCTGGCCCATTTTTTCTGCTTGCTGGAAGCCTCTGTTTCTACATTCCCTGCCAGCCCCAACAGTGCTGTACATCCTGATTTTGCTTTTTTATTTTTGAACAGATTTTTGATACTTTTTCCCTGAGACTTCAGGACTCCAACAAGAAAGTGAACCAGCATGCGCTAGAGTCAGCTGCCACCATGATCCCTATCCTCAAAGAGGGCTTACACCCAGTCGTGGTCTCCATGGTGACGGTTGTCACGGATAACTTGAACTCTAAGAATTCTGGGATTTATACTGCAGCAGTGAAGGTGTTGGACACAATGATCACTAATCTAGGTAATATTTACTTCTTCCTGTTCCTACCATGGGTATCCCATTGTGTGATACCTGTACAATTGCTGTTGCTCCATCTTGGAGTCAGTAAGCCACTTCTGGGCCTCAGATCAAACATTTCAGAGTAGTCCCTTAATTACCTCACTTGGCTGATGAACTCCACTCTGGTTTGAGAGAATGCGCAGCGGCTGTAGGGCTGTCCGTTAGCCTAGCAGCTTAAGTGTCCTGACTGAATTCTTCTAAATGGCTCTATAGATGGATGCTGTTTTTCACCAAAAACATGCATCTGGCTGCATTTCAGTGATTCTTCTCTCTTCTGTTTATGTTCTTAACCATACTCACACTCACAACCATAAACCACACTCACAATCGTAACATCTGAGCTCTTTCCAGAAGTGCATGAAGTGATATGACTAACATCTATCATGTCTGCTTCTTTCCTTCTCCCCAGTGAGAAATTGTATAGGAATTTTTATTTTTATTTCATGTAATGTATTACATGTCTGCTGTGCTATGTCTATATTACCTCAGGCAAGATCAGAGAAGTATGTCTTGTGCTTGGAGTGGAAGATGGTGTGGTTTGTGGTGATTCTTAGTTTCTGCCTGACTTTGTTCCACTGTCTTGGAGCAGGCCCTGGGAAAGCTCCATCCTCTGTACTGGTGAGCTTTCCCCTTGCAGTGGACAGTTCAGCTGTACCTGAGGGTGGGAGTCCTGGAGTGGGGTCCTCCTCCCAGAATTTTATATGCTCTTTTAAGGTGTCCTAGGCCCACACCATTGAGTTAAAGATCAGGACTGAGATCTTGAGTTTGACATGTTACTGTATTTTGCAGCAAGCCAGCACAGTACACAGAGATCAGGTGATGGATGCCTGGCACAGATTGTGCCTGGTCCTGCATGTGTGTACAAGAGTGGGGTGCATCTTTTGTGCATCTGTACAGGGTCCAAGCACAAGCCCCCTCTTCAAGTGCAAAGACCAGAGGTCTCTAGTGTAATCAGCAGTGCTAGAAACCCAAAACGGGATGGGCAGGACGTGAGGCCATGACACAAGCCCCTTCCCCACCAGTTAGTTAAGCTGGCCTATTGCACGGGATGCAGAGTGCACTTTACAACTTCCGAAGTTGCTCTAGCATTCCCAGCGATATTGCACCTGCCTCACTTTCATTTCCTCCAGGTGCTCCTGCTGGGGTGGTGCACCTCCACACTGCCCCTTACAGCACTCTTAAAGCCACAACGTGCCCCGTAGCTTGGAAAGTGCTGTGAGATCCCTGTACCCGAATAAAGCCCTCACCCTATATACATGTAAATTGGTGTCGTTGTTGTTCTACATATTAACCTCTGAGTGTTGAGTTTTTGGGCCATGCATTGGGACTCATTCTCTTGCACTCTCCCTCTCACAACTGATCTCAGATGCGCAGCCAGTATGTTCATCTTAGACAAACACAAACATCCATCTCATGCTGTCTCCCACCCACCACAGTTCTCAATCTGCCATGGTCCTAATTTTGGGATGAAAACCCAAAATGAAGGAGGAACAAAAGGAAAAACAGTAATATGGAATAATGTTTTAAAATGCTGTGAGATTAACTTTTCACCCTCTCAGCTAATATTTTCTCTCATCTCGGTTTTATAAGTCAGTGTTTCCTGATATCACAACAATAAATGTGAGCATGGAGGTCTGGATATCTGTTGGGGGTGGGATATGGAGTTTTTGCCTCTAGGATACTAGTTCAAGTCAAGCCTGAATCAGTAGTGAGTGAAAGTTGTTACTGTCAGATGGCTGCCTGATTGTCTGTGTGGACTGATTTGGCCAGTCTAATCCATTTGCCAGTGGATAGGTGTTTACATCACGTTTGGCTTCACTGCTGGTAATTTCATTAGGGAGGGTTAAGACTGAGAGCTGGTGTACACTAGAAAATTAGATCGACCCAGCTTTGTCGCTCAGGGATGTGAAAAATCCACACCCCTGAGCAACGCAGTTATACTGACCTAACCCCTGGTGTAGACAGTGCTAGGTCGAAAGGAGAGTTTCTCCTACTGACATAGCTACTGCCTGTTATGGACGTGGATCTTGTCAAGTGTAGAGTAGACCTGCCTGTAGTTAAGCAGACCTGAATCCCCATGTAAACTGTGCTAGGTCAACAGAAGAATTCTTCCATTGACTTGAGCTACCCTCTCTGAAGCAGGAGGATTTACTACAATAAGAGTACCCCTCATAGACTGAATGGGCCATAGAGACTGAATTACCCTCTCAACCGTCTGGGTTAGGGTTGAGACACCTTGCCAGTGGATGGGGGTGGGTTGGGATGACGTTTGTGCTAGCACTGTTTTTGTTGTGCCTGTTCTGTCAACAGAGGCTTTCAGTCTCCAAGTTTGTCACTATGGCATATTATTACCAGCACTAAATTCTCACATGAAAATAAATAAAATATGAGATCAGAGCAGATGTGTGTGTGATAAGAGACGAGTTTGGGTCTGAAATGAGGGATGCCCCTTGTAATGAGGGTCACTAAGAGTTTTATACATTAAAAATCAAGCTGTTTTCCTTCTGCAGAGGCACAGTCTTATACCCTGTACAGGACTCATCTTCACACCTTGGTGGACTGCAGTTTGAGTGAGCTAGGTTTGCAAATCACTCAGTAGGTGATGTTCAGAGGTGCTAAGCACCCATATTTTCCATTGACTTCAACTGGAGTTATGGGTGCTCAGCTCTTCTAAAAATGAGGCCCTTAGGCACAGATCCTCAAAGGTATTTAGTCACCAGCTTCCTAGAAGAAAAAGGTCAGAGTGGCAAAGCTTGAATCTGCATCCAAATTTCCCCAACATGTTAGAATTAATTGGATCTGGACTCTTAGTTTGGTTTGTTATAAAGATGGGGTTGAGCAGTAAAACCTGGTACTGAACATCCCTAGAGTGTAGGGACAAAGGGGTGCATGGATTTGGAGGTTATTTCTGGCCCATCTTGGCTTCCCAGGCAAGTTGCTTTGATGTTGATGTGAAGGGGACCTTGACCCAGCAGAGATTCTGCTGCACTGCCTCCTAGGAAGCCCTAAATTATGGGCCTTGACTGGTTCCTTCTCCTCTCTTCAGTTCATAAATATCTTCAACTCTTCCTCTTCTTTTTTTTAACTGAAATTTATGATTTGCCAAGTTCCTTACTAGAACAAACAAGTATAAATTTAGACCTAAATGATGGCTTGTTCCAAATGTTGTTCTGTATAGGGCGAGATTACTATTGCCAATAACTACATAACCAAGGCCTGTTGTAAATTCCCTTGCCATACAGATTTATTTCAGCTATAGAAATACTGCACTGGGTGAATATGCCTGAAATATTTAGCATGTTCAAGAGGCAGGCCTTAGAATGGAATTATTAACTCTCTTTGCACCAGCGATCCAGAGCTCTTGTATAGCTATTAGGATTTGCTCACTGCTTGCCTGTTGCTGTTCCTTTGTGCATGGAAATTGTTTTTAAACCATAAGGACAAGATTGTGTCTGAGTGTAAAGCAGAGAGAATTGTGTGAGGTCAGTACCACTGTGTTCTGGGCTCTCCACAGTAGGTAGTGGACCTAGGCCCCCTCTCCACACCAGCCAGCAGAATTGAGGTGAGCATATACCTCACCCTTGTATTGCGGTATCCAGCAGCCATGATCCCTGTTGGTCTTGTGTCAAGTTTAAGCATGTTGTCTCTAGGAGCTTCTCCTCTCCCCCCCCCGCAACCCCAGGCTATGTCTTAACTGCAACACTATAACCTGTAAGCACTGGCAAGTGTCAGTACTGGAGCTGTGCAATATATATTTGTCTATGTTCATGTAGGTTTCAACTAGAGATGGGTTCAAGCTGCAAAGTTTTTAGTATTTTAGATCCGGGGTTTCGGTTCTGCCCATCATAAAGATAAGAGCTATTTGCAAAATTCAGATCCGGAACTGAATCTTATACACCCCAAAATTCAAGGATCGGGGTTTTGATTGGGATTAGGGCTGTCAAACAATTAAAAAAATGAATTGTGATTAATTTTTTTAATTTACATTTGAAAATGTATTGATTTCAACTACAATACAGAATACAAAGTGTACAATGTTCACTTTATATATATTTTTAATTACAAGTATTTGTATTGTAAAAAAACAAAAGAAATAGTATTTTTCAATTCACCTAATACAAGTACACTAGCGCAATCTCTTTATCACAAAAGTTGAACTTACAAATTTAGAATTATTTACAAAAAACCTGCATTCAAAAATAAAATAATGTAAAATTTTAGAGCCTGCAAGTCCACTCAATCCTACTTCTTGTTCAGCCAGTTGCTCAGACAAAGAAGTTTGTTTACATTTGCAGGAGATAATGCTGCCCGCTTCTTGTTTACCATGTCACCTGAAAGCGAGAACAGGCGTTCACATGGCACTGTTGTAGCCAGCGTTGCAAGATATTTACATGCCAGATGTGCTAAAGATTCATATGTCACTTCATGCTTCAACCACCATTCCAGGCTACATGCGTCCATGCTGGTGACGGGTTCTGCTCTATAACAATCCAAAGCAGTGTGGACCGACACATGTTCATTTTCATTATCTGAGTCAGATGCCACCAGCAGAAGGTTGATTTTCTTTTTTGGTGGTTCAGGTTCTGTAGTTTCTGCATCAGAGTGTTGGTCTCTTAAGACTTCTGAAAGCAAGCTCCACACCTCATCCCTTTAGATATTGGAAGGCACTTCAGAGTCTTAAACCTTGGGTCGAGTGCTGGAGCTATCTTTAGAAATCTCACATTGGTACCTTCTTTGCGTTTTGTGAAATCTGCAATGAAAGTGTTCTTAAAATGAACAACATGTACTGGACCATAATCCGAGACTGCTATAATATGAAATATATGGCAGAATGCAGGTATAACAGAGCAGGGGACATATAGTTCTCTCCCAAGCAGTTCAGTCACAAATTTAATTGAATGCATTATTTTTTAACGAGCATCATTAGCATGGAAACATGTCCTCTGGAATGGTGGCCGAAGCATGAGGGGCATACGAATGTTTAGCGTAGCTGTCACCTACATACCTTTAAGTGCCAGCTACAAAAGTGCCATGCAAATGCCTGTTCTCACTTTCAGGTGACATTGTAAACAAGAAACGAGCAGCATTATAGCCTGTAAATGTAAATAAACTTGTTTATCTTAGCAATTGGCTGAACAAGAAGTAGGACTGAATGGACTTGTAGGCTCAAAAGTTTTACATTGTTTTGTTTCTTGAGTGCATTTATGTAACAAAAAAATCTACATTTGTAGGTTGCACTTTCACGACAAAGAGATTGCACTACAGTATTTGTATGAGCTGAATTGAAAAATGTTTTTTTGATTACAAATATTTGCACTGTAAAAATGATAATCAAAAAGAAAAGGAGTACTTGTGGCACCTTAGAGACTAACCAATTTATTTGAGCATAAGCTTTCGTGAGCTACAGCTCACTTCATCGGATCCGATGAAGTGAGCTGTAGCTCACGAAAGCTTATGCTCAAATAAATTGGTTAGTCTCTAAGGTGCCACAAGTACTCCTTTTCTTTTTGCGAATACAGACTAACACGGCTGTTACTCTGAAACCAATCAAAAATAATATACACTTTGATTTCAATTACAACACAGAATACAATATATATGAAAATGTAGAAAAACATCCAAAATATTAATACATTTCAATTGGTATTCTAGTGTTTAACAGGGCAATTAAAACAGTGATTAATTGCAATTAATATTTTTAATCGCAATTAATTTTTTTTAGTTAATCGCGTGAGTTAACTGCAATTAATCGACAGCCCTAACTGGGATTGTGGTGGCAAACCCTGTAGGGTGAATCAGGCCCCTTGTCTTTAAATATTGTCATCTTCACAGTTAAAAAATCGTGCTTTACAACTTTCGTAGCCTACAGGAGGTAAGTTGTGTGCATGCCCCAATCACGCTGCTAACTCCTATATCTTGGACCCTAGATGCAGTTGGGAAACTCTGGTTGTTCACAGGCATCAAAATATGAATTTTAGACAGGATTTTCCCATCTACCACCTTTGATGATCCTGGTAGCAATGCAAAGTGCTTACAAAATTGCTCAGTTGCCTATCGTAAAATCATTGCTCTTGAGACCAAAAATCCACCTGGAAACAAACTGAATTGGCTCTGAATAATCCCCAGCACCATTTATTTACCTTTACTTTGACATCTAGCTTGGAGAGTCCCCAGTTTTTGTCTGAAGGCCATAAATGGCCCTGTACCTTTTCCTGTCTATTATCAGTGAACAGAACACAACATTCAACACCATTTAAGGACCCAGCATGATAGGTTGGGGGCTAATCAGGCCTTTATGGTGATGGGGCCTAGAAAATGGAATTTGATCTTCCCTGGCATCCATCTCTCCCCACTTTTACAACACTTTAAACCTTTCTATTCCAGAGGATTTTTTTATGTGTTTGTTTTTTAATTTGATCCCCACTTTGTCCTGTAACCAAGAGACTGTTTTTCCTTATACATGCATTCCAACAGTGCTTAGATATGGTCCAGATGAACTCAGGGCCCCGTTGTATTAGGTGCTGTGCAAACATAGCTAGAGACAGTCCCTGTCCCAAAAAGCGTACAGTATAAATAGACAAGACAGACAAACGGTGAGAGAAAGGGAGTATCATTATCTTCATTTTACAGGTGGGCAACCGAGGGCCTTTCTTCACACCAGAATGCCCTGATTTAACTAAATGGGGTTCTAAATCGATGGAGTCAAACTGGGACAATCCCTTGGTGTGGACACTTAAATCGGTTTGAGTGGCTAACATTGATTTGGGCTTATTTCACTTTGTTACAGGACATTGGACTGGGGGAGAATTTCAAAGGCACAAATGACAGGTGACTAATTCCCATAGGAGGTCAATGGGAGTTGGGAGCCTAATTCTTCTCTGTGCCTTTGAAAACCTCATTCTAGATGGACCACTGGTCTGATCTGGTGTGGAAAGTCCAGTATATACCTATGATTTTTTTAACCCCCTTGGCTGGTTTTACTTGTTAAGCTTTTACAGGGAGGCTTTTATATTTGTAAATGCGTTTTAAGTCATTTTTACTATGCTTTATATAGCGCCTTGAGCCCTTCTGCCAGGATAAATCACAGGGAAGGACTCCTCATTATACCAAAGAGTACTAATAAGCATCGTGTTAATGATATAACATCAGGTGTCCAAGGGAGATTCCTTCTAAGGAGGCTGGCACTGCTGTACTGAAAATGACATGAGAATGCAAAGGATTCATCTCATTGTGTTTACTACTGTGGCTAACACTGAGCTGCCGGTCTTGCAACCAGGAAACCAATCTAGTATTTATTGGACAGAGTCAAAGCTGAGTTACTGAAAATAGCATCACCTACTGCATTGCTTTCTCACTCCCAGCCTCCATTTAAAGGTGCCCTGTGCTGCAGACAGTTCTGAGGTAAAGCTTGTATAAATTGGTTGTTGACTCTTGCAAGCTTGCACTGTTTCAAAATATACAGCCTGTTCCAAATTTTTAATTCGGAAGAGAGCATTGCCTGTATACTGAGCACCTTACAAAATGAAGGGGTCCCAACAATAGTTTTAATGGTGAATGGAAAAGCTTTATTGAGATCAAAAGTAATAACTAATATTTTGCAATGCTAGAACACCTTTCACATCAGGATTTCAAAGCAATTGTTTCAAAGCAGCAACTGACATGTAAACGTCTCTGAGTGGAACACCGCAACTATTTAAAAGCACATATCAATACCACACAACAGTTTAGGGCTGGAAGTGAAGCATCTATTTGGAATTTTTGATGGACAAAATATAATTACCAGTGTTGGAATTTAGCCAGACCTCCAGTGCCAATTACCCCAACTGTCTGCTTGCAAAAAGTACAGTGTGATCATTAATGACCTCAGTGTTATGTCTCATACAAAAGATGGCACCTAAACAATACTGTGCCCTTAAAACTGTGTTGGGGCTTTGGCTCAGTGCTAGGGTGGCCAGACAGCAAGTGTGAAAAATCGGGACAGGGTGGGGAGTAATAGGCACCTATATAAGACAAGGCCCCAAAAAATCGGGACTGTCCCTATAAAATTGGGACATCTGATCACCCTACTCAGTGCTAGGGTGACCAGATTTCCCGATTTTATAGGGGCTGTCCCGATTTTGGGGTCTTTTTCTTAAATAAGCTCCTATTACCCCGCACCCCCGTCCCGATTTTTCACACTTGATGTCTGGTCACCCTACTCAGTGCTGATACAGAAGGAAACATGTTACCTACCGACCTATCAGCCTCACTTTCTATGGCATCTAGATATTCCATCGAGGTAGCTCATCCAAATACTACCATTCAAAAACAATTCTGCCTACCTTGGCAGAACTAACTATTGTAGGTCACTTTGTGCAATAGTTTTAAAACAACAGCCAGGATTCTACATCAATCACAAGCTGTGGATAAAGAATTAAAAACACATTTGACAACCAAATATTGGGAAATCAGTTCTTTTAACCTCCCTGCCAAGATCTGAGTTATGGGGTCTTTTTTTCTCTCTTTCTGCAATGGCTCTTGATATCACAAGCACCTAAGACAGTTGCAGATGTCGGTGGTGATCAGATAATTTGTTCTTGCAGAGACAACACAGAATCTTGTGATGAGCTCTTGGCAGGTAAGTGAAGGAGGAACTGATTTTAAATTTGCACAGATGTTCACTGAGTGTAAAAGTTACCTCTCTGCAGAAATACAACACGAGGCCTATGTGCCACTTACATCCCATTTAAACTGTGAGGGACTGATTTAGCTGTAGGGGGTTGGAGTTGTGCTAGCACTCTACACCCTGGTGAATTTCACACATGCTGATGTGGGATCAGGATCTTTTGTTCTGAATTTGAAACCATCCCACCTTAACATCAAGAGAAGATTAAATGTCCCCCATATTCTCTTAAATTTGCTGTATTTTAGAAGATGCAAATATTTTCTTTGCTTACAAGAAAGAGGAAACAAGGATCATGAATGTCTCTCTGTCCCTTTCAGATAATGCATTGCTTTTACAAGTATTTGCCAGCAGAGTGCATTTCATCAGTGGTCGAGCCATGCAGGAGATCACGGAACACCTGTCAGGTAACAAACCGCTCAGCTGAACTGGACTTTTCATGGTTCATTTGGATTAAACTCAAAAAAGACTCTTGGGAAATGACAGATGTGAGGAAATCCCTATGCATTAACAAAGCTATAGCCCGTGGAACAGCAGGGGGCACTTGGTCTGTTCCTGTGCAGTCAATTACACCTGTGTAAAGTGCTTGTAAAATGCTCCTGCTCTGATCTGGTCATGTATTACATATGCTTTGCACAGGTGTAAATGACTGTACAAGATGCAAGGCAGTGGAGCATTGGGCTTTCAGAGTCTAGTTATGAATCATTGATGGGAGGTCTCAAAATTCTCTCCTAAGAAAGAGAAACTAAAAATATTCCGGCTGCCTCCTGAATGTTTTTGAAAGGGCAGCAGTGTCAGATCACAGCTAGGCCCACAGCTGCTGCTTCCTTAGGCAAATGTCTATCCCTGACAGTCTACGAACACCCACACCCAGCTATGGAACATTTTGTAGTCACTGATATTTTGCTATTCTCGGAGTCTGTTTTGCCTTTCTCACAAAGAGCTCTGGGGGAGGAGTTCTCTTGTGGCAAACATTTTGGGCTAGATCCCACAAAAGCTGGGACTACCAGCATGAGTGCAGACTGTTCATGTGAATAATGGTTGTTGCAAGGATGTACCTTGCTGGAGGTGTGAGCAGGCAATTCCTTCCTGACCCTGCAGGCTATCAGCTTCTACCCAGAAGCATGACATTGCATTTCCATTATTTCAATGTGTGTAAGTATAGTTTTATTTCCACATCAGCTGAATCCTACAAGCTAATAATGCTGCTATTTCTTGACCTATAGTCACAGCTTATGTCCAGTGGCAGCCAAGAAATGGTAAAATTGATCTTCTCAACATACACTGAAAGCAGCCTAATTATAGCCTTGCTTTAATTAGGGCTCAATCTACTGTTAATTATTCCAGCTTCTTTTAATCCAAGGTTTAATACGGTTTGCTTGTTCATTACGACTCTCTTAAGGGCATCCATATCCATGGCAAACCTAACAGGGCCTTTAAAGGTAATTTGCATAAAGTAAATCTCTCTACACACAGAATTGAATTCTACAGCAATTTAATCTCTTTTTGCAAATAAAGCATTTAAATATAAATTGGGGCCAGTTTAGAAAGAGCAGATGTTCCCTCTGGGATTTATTGGGAACAGGCAGTTCTCTTTTCTAAACTCCATGGTGGCCACTATATTTAATAGCATCTGTGCTCTAATTATCTCTTGTTTAATGAGGGACTGTAACCCTTTGCTGATTTATTACAGTTGTTTAAGTATTATTTAAGGCTGATTTTTTTAAAAAGTGAATTTTTATGCTGGTGAAAGGTGCCAGACTTATGATGCTGGAAATATGAAATCGCTTTAACCACAGAATAGCAATGTATGCTTCCCTCACACTATCACCAGATAATGTGCCTCAATTTACCTCTATCAGACTGATGAGAATTCAGTCTCCAGGTCATATCAGTTCTTGGCCTCTCTGTGGAAACTGCCAGCAAAGATGCCAGGTAGTGTCAGGTTTTTGTTTGTTTTTAATGTTGCCATCTATCCAAATTCGGAAAGTAAATTGAAATCTCATCTCAGGAAGGGTTAAAAGAAAATTGTCTAGTGGTTAGGGCTTTATCCTTGCATTTGGAAGACCTGGGTTTAATTCCCTGTTCCACTACAACCTTTGTGTGATCTGGGGCAAGTCACTTGTGCTCTATCTGTGCCTCAGTTTCCTCTCTGTAAAATGGGTATAATAGTACTTTCCTATATCACAGGTGTGTTGTGGGGATAAACCTATTAAAGATTATCAGGCACCCAGACACTGTGATCATGGTGGCTATATTAGTACCTTAGATAGCTAAACATCTTGGAACAGTCATTCATTATGAGTCACTAAGTACAAGAAAAATCTCAAATTAGACCTTCCCATCAGAAGCACCAATAGATCATCCATCTTTCTGATCAGATTTTAGTCCCCTGTAGGCTAGAATTTTGAAGTTTAGAGCAGACATTCATTATGGGCCACTGAGCACAAGGAAACTCCAAATTAGACCTTTGTTTTTTCATCAGAGTTCACCAAAAGGTCAACAGTGTCTCTTATTGGAGTTCAACCATACAAGTGCCCTTTTGAAGTATAATCTTGAAATTTGGTACAGCTATTTTAGACAGCTGATTACTGGAAATAGAAATTTGACACTTCTATCATATGTTATCAAAGGTTCATCTGTCCAACAGTTTACAAGAATTATATTAATTACTTCTTTAGGGCTGTCATGTTAAGAATGAGGCCTCTGATTTGGAGAAATTAAGGTAATTTGAGGTCAATAGTTCTATTTAATGGATAATATCATTTCAGTTTGCTTATAGAGAATTTTACCGTTTGCATTCAGATTCCAGACAGAACTCAGAAATAGATTTGAGGAACTAAAAATAAAGATGGGCTTCCACCTTGATTGTTAAGATGCTTTATCTTCTGTCCTGCAGCGCTTGTAGCTTCTGTATACCCTCGGAAACCCCAGGCTGTGGAACGTCACACCCTGCCTGTTCTCTGGTATTTCTTGAACAACATGATCGGAAATGGGGTGTTGCCTGGTAGGAGCGGGAATGTCAGGACTGTGGTCTGCAAGCTTGCTAAAAGCCTGTACAAAGAGATGGGACGCAGCCTAGAGGATCATGCTTCCAGCCAACCACAACATGCAATAAAATCCCTCCGGGACCTTTTAGAACTCCAGTGAAGGAGGCCCAGTAGCCTTCAGGACAGTTTACAGTGTGGCACTTGATGGGGTGGATAAATGAAGTGGTGGACATTATACTGGCAATGATTTTATTCTATGTGTTTTTGGAGAAAGGAATAAGTTTATAGATCCAGATGTATATAGTATATTTTGCAGTAGAATTAAACAAATCATGTATTTTTATAAGGTTTTATTTCCTGAACTTTTGTTCCTGAGAGGTTTTACATAGATTTTTTAAAAACAAGAATTATGTATAAATGTTGTGATTTGTAATTGTGTAAAAAAAAAAATAATGTATTTATACACAGGCACATTTAGGAAGGCAGAGATGGGCCTTAGACACGGGGGGGGGGGGGGGGTGTGTGGATGAGTGGGCCCCAGAAGCAAGAGTGAGAGGCAAATACTCCAGGCTGAGAAAATAAATTGAGTGAGGAAGAGAGAACTATGCTGCCCCCAGGACACAAAGGGTATGTCTATATTGGAGCTGGGAGATTTGCACTAGTGGGGCTCAAGCTAGCATGCTAAAAATAACAGTGTGGACCTTGCAGCTCAGGCTGGAGCTTGGGATCTGAAGCCTACCTGTCCCTCTAGGCTTGAGCGTCCAAGCTGCTACCCAAGCCACAATGTCAACACTTCTATTTTTAACACACTTGTTAGAGTGTCACTAGCATGAGTTTGCCTACCTGGGCTGAGAGGCTCGCTCTTAGCCATAGTATAGACATACCAATAAGCTTGTGGAAAGGAGAGAGAAAGAGAGAGAGAGGTGGGGCTCTGGAAGCAGAAAAAGTGACCCGGGTGTATATCCAGATCTGAAAAATTGAGCACTCCTACATACATTCACACAACCTTGAAAGGCAGAGGGAAAGAAAGAAGGAGATATATGGGACCCTGAACACAGGCAGAGTGAGGCACATGGGGCCCATGAGAGCAGATAAATAGAAGGACCTTGAAAATGGGGCCTTGCCCTTTAAGTCAGAAGGCCAAAGAGCAGCACAGAAGGACCCAGCCAATGAGGTCCATGAGTCTGAGAATTTTAAATTTCTTTATTTTTTTCATACAAGTTGTCTAACATGTTGTTGCATTCTGTATTATCTTTCTGTGAATTACCCTTCATCCCCCATCACCGAGGTCTTTTATTACAGTAAAGAATGGGTGAAATGATTCAAACCTTCTGAAGTGTTTTAGATTAACTTAGAACTGCATATGAAATGTAGTGTAAATGTAATGTTCTAGAGCACCAGGAACTCAGAATCTTCTGGAACATTCTAGTGCACTCTCTGAGCCAGGAACCTAGTTCTGAAACATTACGGAGTGCCCTGGAACTGACCACCTTCAGAAATCTTCTAACAGCATCCAGGAATTTAGTATCTTCTGAGGTGTTCTACAGCGCCTTGGAACTTGGAATTTTGGAAGATTGTTCAAAAAGTCAGGTGAAAATGGCATAGGCTTAGTGTGGTGTGTAATTGTTCTTTAGAGAAGGAGCAAGGCACTGCAGAGAACACCAAATGCCAAAATGTTGAACAGAGGCTTCTGTGGGGGAGGGATACTGTTAAAGAATGACCTGAGTTAAATAAGCAAAGCCTGCATTACATTTACTCCTTCAAGCAACTTGAGCTTGTTCACTACGCAGAGCTTATTTTAAAGTTTTGGGGTTTTTTTAGGGGTAGCATCTTCTGAGATCCCCTGTTTCTCCCTCCTTCAAACTCAAAGTGCTCTCTCCTCACAGTTCCCCTCCCTTTAGGCACACCTCCCTCTAGAGCCCTTCACTGCTGAATAAATGTTCTTTGTTTTAGCTTCTTCTTCAGCTTCTCTCTAGCCCCTGTGGATATAGTGGGAAGTTTTTGTACTTAAGAGAAAAGAAGCTTTTGTGTATAGCAAAAGAACGCCTTCCCACCCCCCACCCCCCGTCAGTTTTATTTGTTCAGTTGTAGGGTTCATGGAGTCAAATTAAAAGATAATTTATGTAACCAACTCTTAATTTGCTACTGGCCTAGAGTGTTGCTTATGTGTATATTGTTTCACAGGGTTGATGGGAATAAAGTGTTTCCTGTCGGTATGTTGGTTCTGTCTGGTAGGGTTTTTGTGTCAGCTGTTTCACCATATGATGGGAACTCAGAACACAGAATGACCCAGTTTTGCCCCTGCTGACAAGGGGGCTCTGTGCCTTACAGAAGATGGAGCAGGGGTGCTCCCTGGTGAACAGTGGGCTAACTGCAGCTCCGCTTCTCCCTCCTCTTGAACAGGAGAACATGTGGAATACAACTGAAGTGGTTGCTTGGGAAACAGAAGAGACAAAATGCTTTTGGGAAAGTTGGGAATGGGATCCCCACCCAGGATACTAGGACTGGCACAAAGCTAAACGATGTGTTTCCTGTTTCCTTTCTGCATTTGTCAATTTATGCTTATTGTAATTTTATTACAGTAGCACCTAGAGGCCCCAACTAACATCAGAGGCCTATTGTGCTAGGTACAGCATGAACATGTGACATCCCTGGCTCACAATCTACATAATCAAGACCAAGGGTGGGGGAGTAAGAGGTACAAAGAGGTGAAGTGACTTGCCAGAGGTCAAACATCAGATCAGTGGCCAAACTGGAAACAGAACTGGGATCGCCTGATTCAGTGGCCAGGGGCCAATTCACTAACCCACCCTACCTTTTTTGTTAGAACATTAATCCTTGAGGAGAAGATCCTGCTGACTGCAAGTGCTTTTTCTGCTGAGTCGTTACACCAATTTACAGAACCCTCCCTGGGCTTTAGGGCCAACCTTGAGGCTCTCCCAGTCTATTTCACTGAGGTACATCACAGATGCTAATCCACTGTGGCTCCTGGAGGCTAGATGCAGACTGAATGCCCCACTTTCACCACCCTGCTAGTTCAGCAATGGAGTGATGCATTGACAGTGGCCACAGATAGCAACTTACATGCCATCCTGCTAGCCAAAGGTAAGAGCTGTTGTCATGATAAGGGAGTAAAATAGCTCTAAAAAATAGGGTGAGGAAAACTCCAGTACTCTGCCCTTTGGGTTGGGACCAAGCACAGGGAGGGGCAGGCTAATGTTCAGATGCCAGGGTGGGGATAGAGTTGTCTTGACTCTTTATTTTGTTTGTTTTCTTGTTTGGGGGAGTATTTTTACTCTGTAATAGGGATTTGAAAGACAAAGGTGAATGAATTGAAGACTGGGATCAAGGGATGCACAATATAGTAGTACATTGCTAATCCACTGCAAACCTCATCATTCCTCCCAGAAATTGCTACTCTCTCCTTAGCAAACAGCAGCTATTTAGGGCCTGATTTTCAGACAGCTTAGGGTATGCAGTCACATGTCCAGTTTGTGTGCACAGTTACAGTGAAGCTTGTGCTATGCAATTAAGGTAGTGGTGCCCAAATCCATCTAACTGCTTATGAGCCCCGTTACCTGATTTGCACATGCAACTGCAGAATCCTCAGTGCATGTGAGATTTCAACAGTAGAACCTGCCAGAGCCAAGGGGACCTTTGGGGAGCGGAGGAGAAGGCAGATAGAGAGCAAAGTGAAGAATTGATAGGGGGAGGGAAATGAGAATAATGTGTCCAGGCTGGGAAGGATGGTGGGGCAGAGACATGCACTTGAGAGGGGAGTAAATATTGAGGATGTGGTTTGGGGACTTGTGAGAACGCTGGGAAAAAGAGGAAAATTTTGAAAGTGTTGAAAGGAGAGAAATGGTAGGTGGGAAATGAGCGGAATGGAGGCTGGTGACCTCAGACAGAACATTTTCCTGGCTTATTCAATCCAAATGACGTCTAGAGTGCAGGGAGAGGAGCACAGACGGGCAAGACCTGGGAAGTGGACTTATCTTCCAACTCTGCTGCTGAAGGTGAAGTAGCACCCTGTAAACAACCCCCTGTGCTGCCTCTCTGAAATGCTGCGAGAGCTGGAGCAAATGATTCTGGGGTGCATCGGAATGGGACTGGTTGCAAGTGGCTGAACATGCAGTATCTGTGGAATGGGGTATGTATATAGAATGTACTGGATCTGACTGAAAACCAGCTGTTAGAAACTTGTCTCTCCACTTGGGGGAGAGACTGCATTGAGCGAGCTATTTTCATCCTTGTTATATAATGGCTGGAAATGAAGGTGCTGTTGTCTCTACCAAATTCCTGCCAGTTGACATTGAATTCTGATACTGCAATAAAGCCTTTGATGTCACTTGATTTAAGCAGAGGTAGGAAAATAGTGACAGATAAAATTAGAGCTGACTGGAATCTTGGAAACGTTTGCCGCATAGTTGAACGGTGCCCCTGTGTTCGGAGCCTCAGCTGAGAAGCCAGTAACTCAGTGGGTTTGGAGCATGAGCTCCCTCACCTCATCCTCCAAAGTAGTGCCCAAGGAACAGGGTTTGAGCCACAAAAGGGGGAAGTGGGTTATGGGAGGAGCCTGCATTGCCTGTGGTAATACCTTTTCTGTGGATAAATGGAGGCCTTCAGTCCCCCTGCTCCAGTCAGGCAGCACCTTTCACTTTTTAGTGAAGAAAAGAAAAACACTTCCCTGGGTTTTGCCCGTATTTGAAATAGCTGTGAATCTGCAGGCCATCTATTTTTGTTACTACCTGCCATCCCCTTCAGGAAGTGCATGCCAGCCAGTTTGTGGGGCACTTTGTGTTCAAAGCCCTGACATTCGAGTAATTGCAGCTCAGCAATGACAGCTCCATTATTATCATCTTCCCACAATTTACCTTAGCTACAGCCAAGCTGGAAACGTCTCTCTGCTAAGGAAAAAATAAAATCAGGCTTTTGACAATCTATTGACACCTCATAAAAATGAATCCCTAAGGTGTGTGATCCCAGTGTGACACTGTGGCCAAAAGAAATAACGCGATCCTGGGATGCATAAATGGAGGAATCTAAAGTAGGAGCAGAAAGATTATTTTATCTTTGTATTTGGCACTGTATTTGACCTGCACGCAGTATTAAAGGTGTGGGCATACCATGGATTTATATGGTGGCATTATGATATTTTCTGTTTTATTATCGATCCCTTTCCTAATGGTTCCTAACTTTCTGTTAGCTTTTTTTGACTGCTGCTGCACATTGAGCAGAAGTTTTCAGAGAACTATCCACGATGACTCCAACATCTTTCTTGAGTGGTAACACCTTATTTAGATCCCATTATTTTGTATGTATAGTTGGAATTATGTTTTCCAATGTGCATTACTATGCATTTATCAATGCTGAATTTTATCTGCCATTTCGTGGCCCAATCATGCAGTTTTGTGAAATCCCTTTATAACTCTTCACAGACAGCTTTGTACATAACTGTCTTAAATAATTTTGTATCTTCTGAAAACTTTGCCCCCTGACTGTTTACCCTTTTTTACCGATCATTTATGAATATATTGAACAGCACTGGTCACAGTACAGAACCTTAAGGGACCCCAATGTTTACCTCTCTCCCCTGTGAAAACTGACCATTTATTCCTACCCTTTCTTGCCTATCTTTTAAGCAGTTACTGATCCATGAGAGGACCATCCCTGTTATTCCACGACTATCTATTTTGCTTTTGAGTCTTTGGTGAGGGACGTTGTCAAAGGCGTACTGAAAGTCCAAGAATACTATAGTCACTAGAATCACCCTTGTCCACATATTTGTTTAATGCCTCAAATCATTCTAATAGATTGTCGAGGCATGATTTCCCTTTAAGTAAGCCATCCTGACTCTTCCTCAACATATCATGTTCATTTGTGTGTCTGATAATTCTGTTCTTTAGTCCACTTTTAATCAATTTGCCCAGTACTAAGTTAGGCTTACTGGCCTGTAATTGCTAGAATTGCCTCTAGAGCTTTTTTAAAAAAAATCTATCTGCCAGTCATCTGGTACAGAGGCTGAGTTGCATATCACAGTTAGTAGTAGTGCTACAGTTTCATATCTGAGCTCTTTCAGAACTCTTGGGTCCTGGGGACTTACTACTATTTAATTTATCAGTTTGTTCCAAAACCTCCTCTATTGACACACCAAATCTAGGACAGTTCCTCAGATTTGTCACCTAAAAAGAATGGCTCAGGTATGGAAATCTCCCTCTCATCCTCTGCAGTGAAGATCTATGCAAAGAATTCATTTAGCTTCTCTGCAACAGCCTTGTCTTCCTTGAGTGCTCCTTGAGTGCTCCTCAATCTTCCATTGTCCCCACTGATTGGTTGGTTGGCTTGCTGCTTCCAATGTGCTTACAAAAATTGCAGTGAGTTTGTGTCTTCTGCTAGTTGCTCTTCAAATTCTTTTTTTTGGCCCTGCCTAATTATACTTTTATGCTTGACTTTTGAAGTTTGTGCCCTTCTGATGATGCTTTAGCTGAGGATGTTTCAGTGCAAATTACTAAATTGGTCTTTCATCAATAAATAATTTGCCAAATTCATCCCTGATGTAACTCCAGTGAGGTCAATTAATCTGACCCACTATCTCTTCGACTCATTGACTCTCCATCTTAAACTCTCTATCTCTCTCTTGTTTTGCCTATGCTTCTTTATTTCTATCCTCTAGGAATTATTTTAGAGACGTTCTATAGCCTGAGTCATACAAGAGATCAGACTAGATGATCACATTGGTCCCTTCTGGCCTTCGAATCTATGAATTTATGTCTCTCTCTGCTATTATTCATTATTTAACCCTCTGACTGCATTATTTATTTGTGTCTTGGAAAAAGTGTACATGAAAGATCGTGCACTGAGTAAAACTATAAATATAGATAAAGATAGATATTTAAAATACCGGCATGTGTACTAGGTACCCAAACAAAATATTCAGATCTGAATCCCATAACGTTGGGTGTCCTTCACCCAGTTCCGGATCACAGCCTACTCCTATTTGAATCTTGTACTTTGGGACTACCTCTGATGTGTACATACACAATAATAAACATTAAACATACATCAAAAGTAAAAGAGTATATCATCTATATGTGTGATACATAAAGGGGCGGGGGGACCTCCCTTTTATGGACACCCAGCCAGCCAGTTAGCTATAAAATTCCTCTTAGTAGCTGTTCTCTATTTGCTTTACCTGTAAAGGGGTTAACAAGCCCACAGGTAAAAGGAAAGGAATGGGCACCTGACCAAAAGAGCCAATGGGAGGCTCTTTTTATAATTGGGGAAAAAAACTTCCCTTTGTCTGTCTGTTGTGGCTCTCTGGGAAAGAGGGGAACCGGGAGCAGTTACGCTATGAGAAGCTTTAAGCCAGGTATGATCATAGAGCATCAGATCATACCTAGAACTACTATTTGGAACCCCCAAATGTGTGAGTAGATCATGAACGTTTAGAAAGACGCGATTAGGCTTATTTCTGTTTATTTCTTATGGCTAGTGAACTCCTCTGTGCTAACCCCAGATGCTTTGTTTGCTTGTAACCTTTAAGCTGAACCCCCAAGAAAGCTATTTTGGGTGCTTAATTTTTGGAATTGCTCTTTTAAAATCTAGCAAAAGCCTAAGTTCCAGATGTATTTTCTTTCTTTTTGTTTTTAATAAAATTTACCTTTTTAAAGAACAGGATTGGATTTTTAATTTCCTAGGAAGTTTGTGCATGTTGTTTAATTAGCTGGTGGCAACAGCTAATTTCCTTTGTTTTCTTTCTCAGCTCTTCCCCGGAGTGGTGGGGGTGGGGGTGAAAATGCTTGAGGGTACCCCACAGGGAGGAATTCCCAAGTGCGCCTTCCTGGGCTTCAAGGGGGTTTTGCATTTGGGTGGTGGCAGCCTTTACCAAGCCAAGGTCAGCTGGGCCGTAGTGGAGGGAAGCAGCTGGGCCAGTGGCTGGGTGTGTCTCTGCTCCCATCCCCAGCCTCGTCCCTGGGCTGGGGACAGAGCCGTGGCCCAAGGCCAAGAATGGGGATGGGGGCAGGAGTGGAACCACAGCCGGACCACTGTGGGGGCCAGCAGCCAGGTGCACGGCCAGATGCAGAACAGCACCGAGGCAGGGGATGGGGCCAGGAGCCAGGGCTGCAGCTGTGAGTGGGGCCAGAGCAGAGCTGGGTGGTGCTCCCTCCTTGCTTCCCCATGGGGACTGGCCCAGACCCGTCATGCCCCCCTCAGGGGGTGCGCCTGACAGTTTGGGGACCTCTGGTCTAGTTCCTTATTTTTAAAAAATTGTATTTGGTTTCATATTAGTTTAAGCGGGGCCTTTTAAACCATTAGTTTAATTGGTAGCTATTGTTATCCGTATACCTTGGAAAAACCAGTTCATAACCCAGTGTGAACAATAACATCTTAATGCTAAAATCATGGCAGCCAGTTTCTGATGTTACAGGCAGGAGTGTGCGTGTGATGTTTTTTAATTAGGTTTTTTGAATCGCTCTGTTGAAACCTGTTGTATCTCCCATCAGTTATGGGCCTAATCCTGACAGCTGCACACAGCCCAAGCAGGGATCGTTCATAGGTGGCAGAGAAGAATGGAATCCCCCATCCCAAATCCACACCGGTACTGACATGGTCAACATCACCAAGCTGGGAATTTATCTTCACAACAGCCCTCCGAGTCTTCCAGGAAAAACGGGAGTAGACAACACCTGCCCTTAAAAAAAAAAACAAACTAATCAGGAAAAAGCCCCTTCAGGTCTTTATTTAATGCATCAGAGTAAAACAAAAATGAACATTTAAGGACTAGATTCTCAACTGGTATAAATGAGCGTAAGTCCGTTGACTTCAAGGCTTTTTTCCTCTCGCTGGGGATATGGCTTTTAGTTTTCAAAGGGGAAAGTGAAAGGCATTCATGGTGCATTGACCCCCTCCATCGATGATAGCATCATGAGTAGCGTTTGTGGAAATAGCAACATGGGTTGGGCTTTAGAGATGCAAAACTGAAAGCTGGGATGGTTTGGACCTGGGTCCTATTTTATGAGAAATGGGGAGAAAAAGAGGGCTTGGGAGGAATGGTTCCGGTGGCCAGTCTCTAGTCTTCAGGACTGTTATCTCTTGGCAGCACTTGTTTTAAGTCCTCTTAAATAGTAAGCCACAGAGCTGTAGCCCCATGCTATAGGGATGTCACCATCACCCCAGGTAGGCCGAGGAACAGTGCAGCCTGCATTAGGAGCAGCACCCCTATGCAGAAAGGGATCTAAATGGAGACCACAAAGGGATCCTGAATGTCTCCAGGATATTGTTATCTAACATTTAGTTAAAGATCAGGGAGCTGATTTTTGCTGGCCCCTTGGAGAGGTCCCTTAAAACAGGTTTTACTGTGTACTGGAGGGATACAGGGTGTCGGGGCACAACTACTCAGTCAAGGGGATTGGGAATTACAGCAACTGCCTAGATGTGCTTCCTGGCTTCCACGGTGCCTGAGATTTCCAATCTTCTTGTATGTCAAAGCCCAGTCCAACTATTTTGACCTTGTGAAGGTCAAGACAACGTGGCAGGGTTGGAAACTGAAAATCCGCTATTTCTCAGCAGAGCCAGTACAGTTCAGGCAGATGCAATCTGATCTTTTTCCACTCTCTCTTGCCAATAGTCGACAGCACAGACTTTTCATCCTTCCTCCTTGTTCAGAGACCCTCTGCTGAGGTGGTAACCTGCAGATTACTCCCTTTTGCAGAATGGTTTCTGTGAAGTGAGACTGCTGCTGGGTAGGAGACAAAGCAATGAGGATGGGTTCAGCAAACCTATTTCGAGTAGGACTCTAGGTTAGGACCTAAACCAAGAAGTCTTTAAAATTATAACCACCATCCTTAATACTGGAATTTACTTAAAATATCAGGTGATCCTGGGAGACCATTTCAGTACCATGTGCATTGCATTGTTCCCTGGAGACACAAGCCCATGCTTTTAATTGGTATTTACATGGGAGCACAGCTGTTCAGACCTGCCAAAAATATCTTGTATTTTTATATGTGGCACACAAAATGTTTGTATGAGTCATTGTACTTCAGAAGACATCCTTGCAGTGAAAACTGAGATTCCACTAATGTAGGGGAAACTGTTACAGGAGCAGATCACTTACCAGATCTCATAAGAGAAGACAATTTCCAGGAAAAATACTGAAGTTTTTCAATAAGAAGACTGTATTATCCAATTTTTTATTTGCCATATTCTTTTCTGGATTATTTTAGTTTGCCTCTACTAGATCCTCTGTAACAGGTGGCAATTTATTTGCTATGTGGATTGTTGTCCTAGCAGAAAGGTTTAATGATCAGAGTAGAGAACTTTTCTGTGCTTTTGTGTATCCCCTCTTTAAATTGGGGATAATGCTTACTTGCACCCCATCATTTTTGTGAAGTTTAGTATGTGTGTATTGTGATAGACCCCAGGCCAGTTGGGTACAGCAGAGTAGTAGAAGGCAGATATGCTGGCCACTGGATAAGCAGTTTTCTGTTCCCTGACTGACCAGAGCAGGGGCTGCTCCAGGCTAGGGTGGACACATGCCTCCAAATAGCCTGCAAGGAGTTAGTTGAAGCCATTAGGCTAATGAGAACACCTGACTCCAATTAACCTGCAAAGAGTCAGGTGAGGCTGTTAAGCTAATGTGAACACCTGACTCTAATTAAGGCCCCTCTGATACTATAAAAGGGCTCACTCCAGTCAGGCCGAGGAGAGCTACAGGAGAGGCAGTGCAGCTGAAGGGCTGAGTAATGAAGACACCCTCAAGCCACTGGAAAGGGAGCCCTAAGGTAAGGGTGAAGAAGGCATTAAGAGAGCGAAGCGGGAGAGCTGTGGGGAAGTGGTCCAGGGAAATGTAGCAACTCTGGCAGTAAAAGGTCGGCTGCCAACAGCTGCTGCCATTAGGGTCCCTGAGCCGGAACCCAGAGTAGAGGGTGGGCCCGGGTTCCCCCCAACCTGCCACTACAGAAACACCTCCTTGGAGGGGGCGACAGGCCCCTGTCAGGACAGGAGCCTAAACTGTTCTGGAATAAGACTGTAGGGACAACAGAGACTGTGGGAGTTCTCTCACCAACTCCTTGCTGGCTTATGATGAAAAAGGCTCAGTAGACTGTATCCTGGACCTAGAGAAAGAAGGGCTATGTGGAGGGTTGCCGTGAGCCTCCGAGGCTAGCATAAACTGCCTGGAAGTGCAGGACCCACAGGGACAAGGTCGGAGCTCTGCCACAGTGTGTGTGTGTGTGCGTGCGTATATACGCTGTGACAGAGCTCCGACCTTTTGTATATGTTAGAGCTATGTTAGAGCCAAAATATTATTAAAGTTTTATATTCAAAATAGTTAGGAGAGATGCATTCACCTCTTGCCTGGATTACCCATCCTTATACTAACTATATTTCCAGGCATACACCAAAAGAAAGAAACTTTCAACAGACTCTTTGGGGGTAGAGACGGAAAACCTATTTGATCATTGTGTCCAGCCCTCTGCCATAGTAGGATTTAATTCCCAGTAGAGGATAGACCAGGTATTAAAGTGATATTATGCTTGGGAGGAAGTGAGGCTGCAAGATGGAAACGGTCCAGTTAGATTAACTTCTTTGCCTCAGATTTAAAAGCTGTGCAGCTGGTAACATTTTTTAGTTGCAGGCTATACAGTAAATCTCAGCCCTGTTGTATGTAGGATCTTTTGCGTTGCTGGGGGAAAGTCAGGAAAGTTTGGTTCATAGCTTCGTAATGATTGCTTTGGGGAAGGCTAGGATCATTATTAGCTGCCCTTTGCTTCAACTGGGGCTCCAGGTCCAATAGTAGTAATTAAGAATAAAAAATGATAGAACTGATGACATCTACAGTGTCCAAAGCCGTTATTTATACAATTGATTAAAGAGCAACTCAGGCCTCATAGAAAACTTTTAGAAAGCACCTTGTCTGCAGGCAGTGTTGCCTATATTTTAGCATACAGGCCCCGTATTGACAAAGTGGTAAAATAAATATGTATATATTCTGTATTGCATCTTTCATACCACTATCACCCAAAAGCCTTGACAGTGTTAAATAATTTGGTCACAGAATTAAATGTTAGCAAAGGGAGAGGAAAAATTAAGAGGCTGAAAGGTGGGAGAAGAGATTTTGAAATGAAGAGTGTCAATACAGTGGAGAGAGACAAGAAGGTTGTTCCAGGGGGCAGAAGCTGAGAGAAAGCTCTTGCACTAACAGTGGTGAGACTGTATGGAGGGACAGAGAGTAGGTAAGTGTGAGATGAGTGCTGGAGACTGGTTTTATTCTAGTATGGAAAAGTTGCAAGGTCCTTTGTCTTCGTCCCCTACTCCTGCCACCTATTCCCCAGCGGAAGTCACAACCTCTGTTTGTGACATTATTCTTATAAGTATTCATCATAAATGGTGGTGGGCCTATGATGAGTAGCTTGGATCCTGATCCAAAATGCTCGATGCTCCAATCCAGAGTTTTGGTTTGGCTGATTATAGACTGTAGCTGAGGAGGACAGTGGGACAAGACCCTACTTGTACTAAAAGTGCTATGACAACTTCCATGTCTATGGAGAGGACACACAGGATCTTTTGGCTAGGTACAAAATGGTACTTAGGGACTTAACTGCGTCTTTAGGTGCCCAAGTCCAATATTTAGGTACCACTGATGTTCTCAAAACCATTGCTCAGCTTCCGCCTAGCCCCAGAGGTGACTAAGTGTCCGCCAGTCGGCGTGCGCAAAGTTGCCTAAGCACAGAAGCCGCCCACAGCTGAAAAGCTGCTCAGGGCCCTCACTGAAGCCGAAGCACTGGCAGTCCCAAAACAGGATTCTCAAGGCAGTGTTCCCCCACCTAGCTTACCTGTGGGGTCAGCATTTTCAGCGCATGCCTATAGGATCGGGCCGTACACAAACAATGGATGGCCAGAGTGAGTCAACTGGGTGCTTTCAGGCTCAGGTGTGTGTGTCCTAGTCCCTGTCCCAGCTTAGAACACTCACCTGGGCTGTGGGAGACCCAAGTTCATGTCTCTGCCCTAAGACTGCTTAATTGTTTATACCAACAGGAGCGCTTGAGACCCACCCCAGAATAACCCATAATCCAGTGGTCAGGACACTTACTTGAGACATGGGAGGCCCAGATTTAGGTGAGTGCTCTAATGGGGTGAATTTTTCTGTGAGACGGGGCTGCTGACCTGGCTTTGGAACCTAACTCCAGGAGAGGGTTCATGACTGAGAATCCCAACCGGAGATAGGTGCTTCCCTCTAGCCCATCACTCAGATGCTCAGATCAGTGGGAGTTAGGAGCCTAAGAACCTTTATGAATCTGGGGCCTTTCCTCTGAATTTCTCTCCTGTCTCGCTTAGACAGCTCCCTGGTCAGCATGCTGGCTTCTGTAAATCCCTTTTTTAGATGCCTAAGTCTCCCCATGCCTAATTCAGGGCTGAGATTCCACTAGGTAGCAGAATGCCTAGGGGTTAGCTGTTGCAACACTCAGTATTGCAATGTCGAAGTAGAATGGTGGATTTAGCGCTTCGTTTTTAAGGGCTTGTCTGGAAGGGGGGCACACACAGACATGGTAACGCTGGATAGAATTAAGTTTATCTGATGTGGAAAGAAAAATGGTTGAATCATCTCTAAACGGATTGTTTTTCAGGAAGTACTGGCGATTCCCTAACTGATGACACAGAATGGTTTGAGCAAGTCACTTGGGGTGGCATCCAGAGGGGACTTAGGCATTGCAATCCTGAGCGGCACAACGCCTTGCTTTTAGGCACCTAGAAAATCACAAGAATACACTGCGATCCACAAAGCCGATTTAGGCACCTAGGCTCCCATACAATGAATGGGGAGAGACAGGCACCATCGACTGCGACCCACAAAACCCAGAATGCTAGACATGGAGCTGCCTACACTGGCCAATTGGAGGTGCTGGTGAGAGGAGTGTGGGCTAAGTCCTGCCTCTCTCTTGAAGATAGGTGCCTATCTCTGCTTGGCCGTTCATGAAAGAGAACCAGCTGCCTGGAGTCAGGTGGCTTAGGTACCTAAGGTGTTTTTTGCAGAAATTAGGTAGACTTCTGCCTCGCTCCACACAAAATAGTAGAGGAGGAGAAAGCTGCTGGGTGCCCACCTTATTTTTAGTCCAGTGGTTAGGGCACTCACCTGGCACGTGGGTAACCAGAGTTCAATTCCCTCCTCTCTGCCACAGGGGGGAGAAAAGGATTTGAGCAGGCGTCTCCCACTGCTCAGGAAGGTGCTCTAACCACTGAGCTTTGGGATATTCTGATGGTGGGGGGTTCCCTCAGTCTCTCCTGTTGAAGCTAATCCACCATAGACAAATAATGAGACAGTGACTGGAGCAGGGGAGCTGGATCCTGGTTCTCTCACCACCTCCCAAGTGGATGCCCTAAGCACTGGGCTACAGAGTAAGTCTCTCTCTCCTACCTAATGACTATTTAGGTATTTATCGACATTGGAACAGTCATTGGGGAAGTGGAGGAGGGCGAGAGAAAGAGATAGTCTGTAGTCCACTGGTTAGGGCACACCCCCCACGCACATGTGGGAGATGTTGGGTCAAGTCCCCCTGCTCTGATCTAGGCGCTTAAATCTGGGATTTAGGCACCTAAGTACCTTTGTGGATCTGCGGCTTAATTGCTCTGTGCCTTAGTTTCTTCCCCTCTATAACATGGGGGATAACAACTGCGTCTCAGAATAACTGGCTCATAGGGATGACTTAATGATTATGAAATTCTTTGGACTCTCGGATGGAAGGAGCGCTAGAAATACTGTACAAGTACTGTTGTTATTACTATTTTATTTCATAGGGTATCACTAACTTGAGCAGTATTCACAAGTCTCTTTCTAAGAGCTGAGGTAGTTTTTGAAGCCAAAGGAAGCAATCAGCCCTGTCTATGGTGGTTTCAGGTTGTTGTCTGTAGATGCCAAGGGCCTTGTCATTTCACACTTTAAGATTTAAGCAGTGTCACTGGTTGTTGGCGCTGGACCAGCTCTCAGCCTGCTCAAGGTCAGCAGATGAAATGCTGCACAGAGCACTTACCTCATGGCTATGCAAACAGCAGCTCCCAGCTGGAAAGCTGATACTGTTTGACTCTTCTTGCAAGACAAGTGAAATGTGATGAGAAGCACAGGTGCAACTTTACCTTGTATTTAGCTTCACAGAGTGTACAAGAGGGCATGGCGTGTGTCTAGAGCTAATATGGCTTCTTCTGCAATGAGGAGCCGCTTCACTGAACACATTCTGGTGTTAACGCTTTGGCTGCTGCCTCCACAAGGTGGTTGTGTTTGCAGTAACTTTACATAGAATCTCAACTGAAATTAATACAATGTTGTCAGCTGGTGCCAAACTAAGCTTAAATTAGAGAGCAAAGGGGCTAATAGGCCGGAACAGTTATTAGCTATGCCAATCCTCTCCACTCGGGATCTTTTAACCTAGGGGAACATATTTTTTGTTAATGAAGGTCTCAATGTAAAATAATTGGTATATAAGGGCCTTTTCCACTTAAAAAGAAACCAATATTAACTCACTGCACTTCAAAACATTTCCTTTATTTTTATAGCACAGAGTACATGTTTAACACTCTGGGTAAGAAATCAGCAAAAACCATTTTGAATAAATATTTACACTCTTGGTATACACATATATACAGAGAGAGAGCGTATATTCACACCTATATACATATAAACTCTGGGTTACTTTACAGCAGTAAAAAAATCTTACAAAAGCTAATACAATGTTATAAAACTCTTTGGTGCCAGGAATGTTGGATTTATGTGCAAAACAATAGCCAGGTAGGCTGTCAACACTGTTACTATACTGCACGTCATGGCCACTCAGAACCTCATGCAGCAACAAGACTAAGAACATTAGAATGGCCATACTGGGTCAGATCAATGGTCCGTGTAGCCCAGTATCCTGTCTTCCAACTGTGGATGGTGCCAGAGGGAGTGATGCTTCAGCTGGAGTGAACAGACAGGGCAATTATCGAATTGTCCAGTCCCAACTTCTGGCAGTCAGTGGCTTAGGGACACCCAGAGCATAGGATTGCTTCCCTGACCATCTTGGCTGAAGAGCCATTGATGGACCTATCTTCTATGACCTTATCTAATTTTTTTAACCCAGTTATATTTTGGCCTTCACAACATCCCCTGCCAGTGAGTTCCACAGGTTGACTGTGTTGTGTGAAGGAGTACTTCCTTATGTTTGTTTAAAACCTTCTGCCTATTAATTTCATTGGGTGACCCCTGGTTCTCATCTTATGTGAAGAGATAAATAACATTTCCTTATCACTTTCTCCATATCATTCATGATTTTATAGACCTCTATCATATCCCCATTCGTCATGTCTTTTCTTAGAAGAACAGTCCCATTCTTTTTAATCTCTCCTCATATGGAAGCTGTTCCATACTCCTAATCATGTTTGCCCTTCTTTGTACTTTTTCCAATTCTAATTCATCTTTATTTGAGATGAGGTGACCAGAACTGCATGCAATATTCAAGATGTGGGCGTACCATGGATTTATATATTGGCATTACATATTTTATGTCATATTACCTATCCCTTTCCAAATGGTTCCTAACATTGTTAGCTTTTTTGACTACAGCTGCAGATGTTTTCAGAGAACTAGCCACAATGACTCCAACATCATCTTGAGCTAATTTTGACCCCATCATTTTATATGTATAGTTGGGATTATGTTTTCCAATGTGCATTATTTTGCATTTATCAACACTGAATTTTATCTGCCATTTTGTCCAGTCACCCAGTTTAGTGAGATCCTTTTGTGATTCTTTGCTTTGGACTTAACTATCTTGAGTAATTTTGTATCATCTGCAACTTTATCACCTCATTGTTCACCCTTTTTTCGAGATCATTTATGAATATGTTGAACAGCAGTGGCCCCAATACAGATCCTTGGGGACTCCGCTATTTACCTCTCTCTATTGTAAAAACTGACTGTTTATTCCTACCCTTTGTTTCCGGTCTTTTAATTAGTTACTGATCCATGAGAGGACCTTCCCTCTTACCCCTTGATGAGAACATAGACTCTTCTTCTCCAAATGCTCATTATCCCCGTACGTAAGCTAAAAGATAATCTCTTAGCTATAAGTAGTATAGGTTCTATGACACACACTTGAGCCATCAGATTCTATCCAATAGAGGGCAGTAGTATAAATACACACTAGTCAGTTCATGACAACACATTCAGGCCAGCTCCAAAATTCTGCATAAGTTGTGTGTGTTTTCATTTGCCAGGGAGTTTCCTCCCTAATGTCCAAGACAGTGCTAGGAAAGCCCCTGAGTTAACATGTCAGCACATGCATCACATCCTCAAGGGTAAGTGGTTTTCAAGACAAAAGGCCTTATTGGTCTTCCTAGCCAGTTAGCACATACACTATACTGCCTCTAGCAGGACATGCATTGCTCCTGGTGAGTGGACTAGCAAAGTGCTCTTCCAGATCATTGGATTCCTGGACATTCTCTGCCAGCAGAAATCTTTTTGCAGAGGATATATCTACCAGCAACTTTTCTCCTCCTTGCTGTGCTATTAATCTTGGGCCAGGGCAGGACATGGTCCTTGGAAAACATAAGTAAACACTTTTTGATAAACCTGCCATTTGTAGAATATCGATGACAGGAAATTTTAACATAAGGCCTTAAGTGAGAGAGGAAATGAAATTACTTAGTAATTGAATGGAATAAATGCTATTATTGAGGTCTTTTGCCTTGTCATTGGTGGAGAATGGCACGGTTTCAGTGTATTAAAAAGAAGACAGAGGAAGGATGTCTTGTGGTTAAGGCACTTGATTAGGACTCAATAGGTCAAGGTCCCATTCTCAGCTTTGCCACCGACTTCCTATGTGATCTTCTACAAGTCATTTAATCTCTCTGTGCCTCAGTTCCTCCTCTGTAAAACTGGTGGGTGAGGATAAAAATCATTTGTGTATGTGAAATGCTCAGATACCATAGTGTTGAGAGCCAGAGAAAAATCTATAAATAAGGGGTAGAATTTTACAGGGTTCTCTCCCCCTCCTCCCCCCCAGATATTACATTGTCCAAATCACAGTTGGAAAGAGGTCCAGTATTAGTTAAAAAGCTGCATACTAGTTATAAAGGGGACCCTAATCCTTTGATCAAAGATGAGTAAATACAGAATGTGTTACAAAACATGAACGAGCTTTTGTGTCAAAACCTAGAGGTCCAATAGTCTGAAAATACCCAATTGTTTTAAAAAATATACATGTTGTGAAGGATTTTGGACGAAAGCCGTGGAGTCTTGGATCCAAAAAGAGTTGCTATTTCACTTGATCTAAGAAAGGGAATTCTCATACTTAGATGTTGGCGCTGCCTACCAATATCCTCTAGCTGCTTGATGGTGCCCAATCCAGCTGCCATTTAAGTCAACAGGGGTCCTTCCAGAATCTTCAGTGGAAGTGGGATAAATTCCATCTTAATTCATGGATCAAAAGGAGAACAGACCTTCCTGTGGGAGAATAGGATATGTAAAATGTGCAGTCATGTAGGTGCTCTTGGCTGATTAGGTATTACAATGTTTCTCTAAGAAGGATTAAGGTTCTTGTTCTGGGAACTAGAAGTGATGAGATTACACAATGGTTAAACGTATGTAATAAGATCAAAACCTCTCTGCAGGAGGAATGTATCTTCTTCTATTTTAAAAAAACAACAACTTTATTTTTTATTAACTGGACTTGATTTTATTCCCTGCATGCCCATGGAACACAGAGGGTAAAGTCCTGGCTACACTTAGTCAGCGGGAGTTTTGTCATTGATTCCAATGGCGTCAGGTTTGATTTAAAACAGAAGCTTTGAATAAATGTCATGTCACCTAATGTTAATTTCTGCACCTCTGGGACCATTTTAGTTAAATAGTGCAATAAAAGATTTGGCAGCAGGACCCTGTCTTTATAAAATAGTACTAATCTGACCTGTGTCTTTCCAATATTTTATTGTTTCTGGTACTAAATTTAAGTCTTTTAGTAAAATTGTAAAACACCATGAAAGAGAGAAGTAGCTGCCAAGCACCCTGCTGATATTTAATTAGGAAGTCATGGCCAGTTTGGGTTTGCAGGTGCAATTATATTGTACTTATTCCTCTTTGATATGGTCTGAAGCCATACTTTGGAGCCTGGGACTAAGATATTTAATCACACGAGGATCCTCTGCCTTGAGCCATACCGTCCATCTTCCAAGCAGATTGTATTGTCACTCGCTGTGGAGCCCCTGGCCCACAATGTAGAGTTCAGGATGAGAAGCAGACCTGCTGGATCCCTTGAATTCAGAGAAGCATGTACTGTTCCAGGAATCACTCTCCTTTCTAGGACTCTCCTCCATGCTGCAGATAGAAAAGAGGATTAAGAAAAGAGGCTAATGAACCATGTCCTTTTTTAAAACGCTAAGGAGAGCATGTTAACCCATTAAAACGAAATGCAGCAAGGCATTCTGCAAAGACCTTCCTCCAATTCAGCTGTTTAGTACAGTACAGGTTTTCTTTCTGGTCCCTGTTTCCTGATGCCAAGTACATTGTAATCTCCTCCCACTGAAAATCTGTTGGGAGCCAAACATTGTAATATGTGACTGCATGAAAGCTACTGTGATGTGTTTGAATGTACAGATGGACAAACAGAGTCACTTACAATGAGAGAAGGGTCTGAGCTACAAAGCTGGGATCCAGATCCCCAAAAGGGAAGTTTCTATAGATATCTTATCATAGATACTTATTAGACCTCCCCCCCACCATTATTGTAGTAACTGATTGCCTCATGATCTTTAATGGTGTTTAACCTCTATGCAGCTGGAATTACTATCCTGATTTACATAGGGGGAACTGAGGCACAGGGAGGCTAAGTGATTTGCCCAAGGTCACATAGGAAGTCTGTGGTGAAGCAGGGACTTAGACCCAGGACTCCTGTGTCCTAGGCTAATGCTCTAACCACTGGATTGTCCTGCCTCTCTGTTGTGGTGGAACTAGTGCTAGATTGGTACTGGATGAATAGATTTAGCCAAGTGTATAAATAGAGGATTACGCATGAAGTTCTTATCCAGATCCAAACTTCCCCAAAGTCTGGGAGGATTCATATCCAAAGTTTTGCTTTTGGTCCTGTGTCACTGAATCAGTTCCTCTTCTTTTCTCTGAATTGAATGAAATCCAAATAGCTTTTATTTTAAGCTTCCTTCCATCTCAGCTGTTCCCATGGGGGAGGGCTTTAATCTGAGAGCAACAGTACAACCGAAATACTATTTTTTACTATACACACATGCAGACAAATCCTGCTAAGGATTAATAGGATTTGCCCGAGCAAAGTGTCATGCAAGGTATGCCTTGAAAACATGCCCACCAGGGTTGATTGTTACCCAAAGGTCAGGCTTAGAAAAGACCAAAGTAGCTCTGTACATCTACCTGTCCAAATCACATTGAATTGTCGTGGCTTGGATACTGAAACCTAAACCCACGACTCTTGGTACTTATAAAGTAACAGTAGCTGTGCAGAGCTCTAGCTGCAGCTGTAACTGGGGCTAGTGACATGTTTAAGATTTTATCTTGATACCCTGCAGAGCTTTAAATGGGAGGTTTATACACTTGGAGGGAAGGCATTCACGGTTTTCTAATGCAACACTGGGAATGCAGGAAGACTAGCAGAGTTTCATATAAGAGTGGCCTACAATTTACAGGGCCCAAAGCTATTGATGCTCAGAATGCAATGGTGTAGAGGTAAAAAAAGAAGTGAGTAAACTAATCGAAGCTAAACTCCCCATTCCCTAAATGAAAAGTGAGTACACTCCATTTACGTGTATTAACCCTCATCCTCATCTATATGACTGGCAGAATGTGATGAAAGTTACCTCTCCCTCTGGTCCTGCTGCTGAACAGGGAAACTGGGCTGTCGAGATGAATTGCTGGGCCACCACAGGATCCCATGTGGTTGTTTGTATTTGCTTCTGCCTAGGGCCAAGCCTGGCAGCCTAACTACAGCAAAAGGAAAATTACCAAAGTGCGGAGAAATGGAAGGAAAAATCCCCAAAAATGCACAGAGGTCTCAGAAATGGGGTAAATCATTGATTTTTCCAACGCTTTTGTGTGGACTACTTAATAAGAGAGAAATCTTGTGGATCCATCTCCCCGTCTCCTACCTAGTTCACCAACTAATTAGTGATAGCAACCTCTAATGATGTAAAATATCTCTTCCCAACATAATAACATTGTGATTTTAATGTCCTACGGGCTCTCCAGGACAAGAGGCATGCTCTTATTAGAAAACTGAGGCTCTCTCCTTTCGACAGTAAAAGTTCCCCCATTTCTGTCTCTCTACGATCTCAAGATTTCACATGTTAAACCTGTTGCTGGTCCAGCACTTTACTGTCTGTCTGGGAATCAGGACAATGTAATTCTGGGGAGGAAAAAAAACCACATTGCTCTGGAGGAGGGAAAGGAGGAACATTTTTGTGGCATGTTTCACTATAGAACCTGGCAATATGTAGCTGCCTTAAGGCTTTGGAATGTGAGAATACAGTATTATATATCCACTGAAATGTCTAATGGTTGAATGATTAACCCTTAGGCCCTTGTAAAATACCTGAGGTTTGATCAGTTTCCTAAATTCAGTGCAGTCAGTTTTTTTTGGTTAATAACAAGCTGGTAGGGGGTGCTGTACTGAAGAAGACAGAGTTTCTACTTGCTGAGAGGCAGGCTGGGTCAGGACTCTTGCCTACAGTGAGCCCTTGGTGGCTCCATTTCCCCCTGGAAAGTAACCCCTGTTCTGGTCTGCACTCCCAATGTGCCCTGCCTCCCTCTGCTGCCACTTCCTGTCCCTTCTCAGAGGCTGGCAGCCATCACAGGAGGTAGCTGTGCACATCAGGAGGCCATCCAGGTGTGGAGAGGAGCTGGCAGATCCCAGAATAAGTCCATGCAGAGAAGGAGGCTGGCAGCGAAAACAAGTCAGCCTGCTGGGAGAAGGCCACTGCTGGTTCTCATCAGGGAGAGGGTGGCCAGGGGTGTGGAAGGGCCCTTGTTAGGCTTGGTGAGGAGAGGAAATGGAAGGTGGAGGGAATGGAAAGGAGAGGGTTAAAAGAAATTTACCCGCAGCTGGGCCTGCAATATGAACTTCCCCAGAATTTGAGGGTGTTGAGATCCAGGGTATGGTGCAGGCAGATGCCTAGTACTGACATTTGAAGGGTGAAGTTTTTTGAATTTTTTCTTCTGTTTGGGGAATGAAATGAGAAGCTGAGGCAGCCTTGTATGGCTAATGAGCTCTGAGGAGAGTGATGAATCAGAGCATACTGTACTGTTGATGAAAATGTGAGGGCTATGAGTCAGTACCTGTGCCTCAGCATGCCGAGGCTCTGATCAGTGGAACCACTTATATTTCAGTATCCTAGAGCATGAAGTGGTGGGCAGTGATACTGGGTACTTCAGCGGTGGGTAATATTCAGTGGGCAGATTCCTAAAACATCTGGCATCTGTCTGTGTCACCATGCATGCTATTATGGCTCTGATATGTATATTATGAAATT
Organism: Eretmochelys imbricata; assembly: GCF_965152235.1. Taxonomy (NCBI): domain Eukaryota; kingdom Metazoa; phylum Chordata; order Testudines; family Cheloniidae; genus Eretmochelys; species Eretmochelys imbricata. The sequence continues at coordinate 154,734,709 of NC_135574.1, forward strand.
CAAAGCAGCGTCTATAAAGCTGGGGCTGGGCAATTTATTTTATTTATTTTAAACCTAGAAAAAACATTGCATCTTAAATCAGTCCAAGCTGTAAATAATGGGCTACCTCACCCTGGTATATATCTGTAGTAACTCAGTGGAATTACTCTGGATATACATTGATGTAAACGGAGAGCTGAACTGGGCTCAATAAATATTTCATTCTCCCAAAATGACTAAAGAAATTGATAGATAGTTCAGAGTCACAAAATATAAAATATTTCATGAAAAGGATGATTCTTTTAATGGTTTATTGCAGTGTCTTTTTATATTATCATTTGTGCTGTGGCAAACTGGAACACATAGATAATATGCAGTGCTGAAGCAGAAATTAACTAATAATTTATAATAGGCTGTTTTTAAAATTCATCTATAAAACTGCCAGCACTTTCTTCTCATGAGGTTTGACATAAAGCCTTTTTGAAAACATTCATTCCAGCTAACAGACATTGGAATAGACCATGCTGATTTCAAACTGTACATAAAAAAAAAAAGGTCCTTTAGGAGATGAAATTTGCTTAGAATGTCAGAGTAGAATGTATAATAAAACAGAGTGTAGGATGCAAAACTATTAGCATTTGTGGAAGACTTCGTCATTGTTTTATTTTGGTAATGATAACCTGTGATATCATTCACAGTACAGGAGAGAAGTTGGGAGCTGACTCTGTTTTTCTGGGATCTATCTGGATTCAGTTGCCAAGCTCATTCCTGTGCTGATGACACAGTTGCGTACACACACACAAAATGCAGAGCTGGTCTTGCAAATATTTATTCAAATGAGTAGTCCAACTGACTTCAGGAGGACTGCTTGCATGAGTAAAAACTACTTGCATGAGAGGCTCAATTCTTTTGTGTATCTTAAAGCTTAATTAGCTTAAAGGTACTAAGATGGGGAAAATTAGAACAACATTTTGCACTTACATGCCATTTAATGATTGCAAAATATTTTGCCAAGAATATATTTAGTGTCATAGGCCCTCTTGTGATTTCAGATAGAGGTTTACCCACTTTGTGGTTGAGTAAATTAAAGAGTAGGGAGGTTAAAGGCCAAATTTTTCAAAAGTTGCCATTGATTATGGGTGACTCAATTGTTGCGTGCCCATCATGTGACCTTTAGGGCCTGATGTTTTTCAGAACAGCTGAGCAATCAGAGCTCCAAGTCCTTGGTAGCCACAGGTGCCTTGTGCCTTTGAAAACCAAGCTCAAATGGTGCATCCATCTACTGAGTCTTGAAAAATTAGATGTACATAACTAGCTCAAGGCTTCAAGTAACAATTTTATAAATAGATCTTTACGATTTAAGAGGTCCCCGCCTGCAAATCACCTGTGCTTACTGCTTTGAAATATTTAAACATAGAATTCAACTGCGGAACTGGCTAGTTCAGGGATTGATAATAGGTTGCAAATTCAAATCCAACCTAAATCCTTAGTAATCTAAAGCTGGTACCCTTTGAGGGTTATTTCATATCTTTTGTGAATTGAATATGGTGATCTGCAGTACCCTTCCAAATGGCATTCATTATTACCCTGCTTGCCAGTCTCAGCAGGCAGGACAAACAGGCTTGAATGAGCTGTGGAGAGTGACCTATCTTCTCCACCCTGACAGATGGTCTATTTAGGTCTTGGTTAAAGCAATATTGGTGGGGATGGTGGATGCATTGCTATTCTGCACATAAATAGGACAGTTTTGACTGTATTGAGCGCTTATCAAAAACTGAAAAAACCAAAGCATAAAATACAACCCAAAGTGCTTGACTTAAAGTAGAATGTTTCTCACCTTGCTTGGTTAAGTAGAGGTTCGCTGCCAGCTGAGACAGGAGCTGGAAGTCGAAGGTAAACTCCTGGTCTGCGGTCAGAGAAACTTCTCTTTATGAAAGGCTGAGGGTTGGCAGCACTCATAGCCATCCTCCTCTGCTGATCCCCACACTGCCTGAGCAGCACACTGCTTTTCTGGACAAAAGCTGAAACTTCAGGCTGGCCTGCGACCTCTGTAGTGCAGTTGCTAGGTGGTGATGGGGGCTTGGCTTCAAATAAAGAAGGAGTTGCTGGGCAAAATATTGAACGTGCATTACTAGCAATCTTTGATGGAGGAAGCTGTTGCTCATCACCAGAATCCAAACTGTTTTGTCGTCCTTTGTGGGACCGCAATGGAGAGGCTGGTGGAGAAGGGGTAGTGCAGAATGGAGGTGGACTTGCCTCTCTGCGCTGAGCAGGTGGGCTTGACAACTTTCGCTGAGCTGGTGGGCTTTGTTTGCGCCCCACTGGAGGGCTAGGCAGTTTTCGTTGGTTTGGTGAAGAAGGCAGCTTCTTTTGCATTGGAGGGCTTGATACTCTGGGGTTAGCTGTGGGACTAGGTTGCCTGTGAGAAGGAGGAAAGCTTGGTTTTACGTGGTTAAAAGTCTGCACGATGTGTCTGGGATATGCAGGTGGACTTGAGAGTCGTTTCTCGGTGGGTGGAGAAGAAGGGGGTGTTCTTGTTGGGGAGATTCTTCTGACAAAAGCTAGACTTTTCTCATTTCTCCCGAGAGAATCAGGATAAATTTGATTTTGGTTTTGCACTGATGCTAAATTTGTGCCAGGCTCTTTACTTTCTGAGCAGTTTCTGTTCTGTGTTGAAACTCCACTGGGATTTTGAAGAGGTATTATTTTATGCGATTGCTTATACAGATCTGCAGCCTCTTTCATTTCATGGTCCCTTTGGGATGCTAATTTACCCTCTTGGCTGTGGATGAACATGTTGGTAGGATTTAGCTCCAATGAATATTTTCTAAATTTGGGGGAGTCCACCCCAGAGTTTCTTAGTACTTTACTGGCAGTCATGTTGGGGCTGTTGATATTTTTACTTGGTAATAAGTCAATGGAATGTAGAGAGGCTTTTATCTTTGGAGAAATGTGCATTCTCTTTGTAGCATGAAGCTCTGTTTTAGCAGGCTTTTTGGCAACCTCTGAAGAGTTCCCTGCCATTATTGTACTTTCTTCAGACTCAGAGAAGTCAAAAGAACTGTCCATTAACATTTCAGGAGGTGGTGGTGGTAGGTTCTCCAAGTCTTCATCCGTTTCTTCATTTGTGTCAGTTCTGCTTAATTCTGCAACAGGTGGAAAGACAGTTGGAAAGTTACAGTGGGATGCACTTGTGTTTGGAAGGGTTATGTCTCCTACTGGTGAAACACGAGGCTTGTGAATTAAAGGTGCCAGTACTCTCTGAAGGGGAATGGTGGGAGGAATCACTGGAAGTCCAAACTTTCTGATGCATTTTATTGGTCCTAAAGTTCTTAAATGTGTAGGTTTCACAAGGCCTTCGGAAGGACTAAAAGTTTCAATAAGTGTTTTGACAGATTTCCGAGGGGCACAGCCACCACTATTCAATTTCTCTATCCCAGGTGGCTCATTTTCTTTCCTGTACAATAAATCCTGTGTGGATACAGAGGCTTTTATAGGCTTCCGTCCCCTTCTCTCATCTGGATGACTGACAGTGTTTTGCTCGGACTTACGTAAAGGGACCTTATCCTGGTTAGGCAATATGCTGAAGTTTTTAGAGAGGGATGCCTTCAGTTTGTTGGTAGACAATCTGGGTGTAGCATGTTCAGTGTCCTGCAAGTAAGCTGCTGCTCTTGGCTTCAGGATCTCCTGCTTGCCATCTGTTTCTTTGTTCCCATTAAGCTTATAAAATGTTTCTAATCTTTTGTTGAGATCTTTTTGGGTCCTTTGAAGTTCTAAAAGGGTTGGGTCTTCTGCACGGCTCCTGAGGGATTCCTCTGACCTGGACCTTCTTTGTTTAACTGAGGTTTTCCGGCTACCACTTGCTGTACTGGGTCTTGCTGTTAGGGCTGCTTTTCCACCTTCATCTTCTGTCCACTCCTTTCGTCCACATTTAGCTGGGACAAACTTGATTTTTTCACTGATTGCATCTTTCATCTTAAGTATCATCTCTTCAGTCTCTGGATTTTCTATCCTTTTGACGGATGGCCTCCTTGTTTTATCTGTTACTGCAGGTGAAGACATTGGCCTTCTAGGCAGGGTATCCTTCCCCATTTCTGATAGACTTATATTATCACTGTCATCCTCCTCTGGTGTACTCTCTTCCTGTTCATTTGCAGAAGGAGAATCTATTGATTCACAGTCTTTGAAATTTTCACCTTCCTGGGTAGCATCAGACTGGAGGGAATTAAAAGGAGGACTTTTGGTCACATTTGAACATTGGAGCCTGGTAGAAACACTTTCTGGTGTTGCCCCCAGGGAAGAAGTTGCTTCTTTGCTGTGTACAGATGGGTAAAATATATCCTTAAAATGCCTTTCAAGTGCACAGTCATGGGATCTAGTTGTAACAGACAACAATGTGCCATTACACAGATGTTCTCCTGGTATTCTAGCGTGTTTCTGAGATGGATGATCATGTGCACAAGAATCGCAGCTTGTTTGCCTTCCAAGTTTATCAAGGGAATTGAACTCTTTGATAGATTCATTGTCTGCACCAATGCCACTGTCTTCTGAATACAGAGTCCTATCATCATCATGGGCCTGAGAGGAGACCACTGCAGAGGCTTCAAGCAATTTTATTGCCTTTAGCAGGCGTTCATCAAAGCCTTGTTTTGCTTTCAGTTTTTCTTCCAAGTTGCTGGCCGCAGACTGTAAGTAGCTCCATGTCTCCTGCAGGGCACTGGAGGTAAGGGAAGCCACTGTTCCATTTAGCAGCTGCATTTTGTTGACTGTATACTGCAGTAACTGCTGCAACAGGTCTGGCTGCTCTTTTGGATCCCCTTTTCCAGCTGGCCAGGCCAGGTTTCCTCCCACCTCTTTGAGGAGCTCTTCCCCATCATTGGCAATTTCTTCCAAGAGCTGGTTGATTTTATCAAAGTGGAACACTAGAAAGCTCACCAGCTGCTGTAAAAGCAGCTGAGTTTCGGTAGCCTGATTGGCCATACATAGGATAGCTTCATATTTGGAGAGGTTGGGATTTAGGTAGGCATAAGCATTTTGATGAGCCTTAACAAGCTGATCTGGGAAATCTACCTTTTTCTCAGGCTTGCATATAGGTGGAGTGGATTTTTCTTTGGGTTTGCAAAGATGACCCTGTTTCACTGGTTTATGGCTTTTTTGCTTCCTCCTTTTCTTTGGGGTTTGCTTTGCATTGCTTTCATTCTTGTCATCCCAAATGAAAGCTGTTGCCTCTGATTTGCAGGAGCTTTGCTTTTTGATCTGTATGTCTTCTGCTATATGTTTTTGAGACTCAATCAGTTCAGACATGGCTATTTCAGCCTCTGTGGCTGTCCTCTCAATTTTCTTCTCTTCCTCATAAATCTTGCAAAGAGAGAGATCCTCAGATGATAAATGGAAGTTAACATTTTTGATCAGCTCTGATGTTTTCTCCTCCTTTTCCAGCTGGTGATCTTTCCCCGGAGACCCTCTCTGAGGGAACTTGTCAATATCATAACAAGTGGAGCCTTTGACCAGCAATGGAATTGAGAATGCATGGTCTCCAGGATCAACAGGCAGGATACCTTTGGGTTTATTCAAAGGATTAGTTCCGGTTTTTGCAACATGGTTAGCAATCTCACTGTGGGAAGGTGTACAGCCCATCCTGTGTCTCTGTCTGGATTTATTTTCTGTTAAAGATATCCAGATGATCAGGTAAAGAATAGAAGACAATAAAACTTACTGTTTCATCCTGTACTGGAACATGTCATTTTTCTCCCAAGGTTTCATCAAGAATTCTCCCAGTTTTGTAGATAGCCTAGTTAATTACAATGAACTTTTCCTACTTCCCAGGATCCTGTCTCAAAAGAGCTACACACTGTCCCGTTGTATTTTGTTTCCTTTAAAGCGTTCTTCTATTGGAAACAAACCATGTGAAAGCTGTGTTGGGTTAGAGCTAGTGGATTAAGGGGACGTGCGTACCTTGTTTCTGTCTTGACAGATGTCATGTATAAATAAGATTTTAAGCTCATTAGGTTAATCCGGCATCAGCACACATGCTGCATTTGTAACGGAAGACTTTTTAAAAATACTGTATTGGTAGGCAAATTTGTATTGACGTACTGCAATAGATAGAGTGGAGGGAAAGAAGCTTTCTCCCCTCTCAAATGTTCTCCCCCCACCCCCCAAACCCTCTACAACTGGAACTTTGAAATCCAAAGGAAGAGACTGTTTCAGATAATTTCTAGAAGAAACACACTTTAACAGGGGAAAATGCCAATGCACAGACCTTTGCCAGGAGGAAGGGTGACTTTGACAGAATACAGAAGAGCTGGGAGGCACAAGACATAGAATCAAAAAGGTTAGAGTTGAGATGCCTATTAGGTTATCTCATCCAGAAATTCTCAACATTCTTCTACCTGCAAGCCCCAAGACATATGTTCAGAAGTATAATTTGTATGTTCTTACAGAATTGTACATGCCACAATACTCAGTATTCACAGTGATGACCCCACAAGCTAGCAGCATGGCTAACTTCAAGCATTCAAAAATTATGAGTCAGGCCCAAACAATCAGGAGGTTGGCTTAAAAATTATGAGATCTTGAAAAATTAAGAAATGTGGGGACCTTTTAATTTACCTTCCAGTGTCTGAGTGTTTAGGGATCAAATTTTCAAACTTTTCTTTGCAATCATGATGGCTAGAAACTTACTCTTTTTTTTTTTTTTTTTTAAGTGAAGCCTGAGATTCTCATAATCACATTACTTCAGGAGACAAGGACTTAAGGAAAACAAACGAGCAAAACCAAATTTCAATACTGGTCTAGAAACATGAGGCCCAATTCTGCAACCCATTTGAGAACTATTGATCAAACCATCTCCCCGGACTGTTCCCTTTTCATTTGTTGATACAATTACAAATAAAATAAAATAAAATATAAAAAACTCCTCAAACTAACAGCCAACCACCGCCACCACCATCAGACAAACACCAACAATCCATTTCTTAAAGAGAAATCAAACCAAGAAAGAAGGAATTAAAACTCCATCATAAAACAGCAGATTGTTTAATTTTTTAAAGATGGTTTCTCAAGGGTGCTCTGTAAAGCATAATTTAGAAAGAAAATTCTCCCCAACCTTATGTTAAGACTAAGGTTAATGGATTAAGATTATTTTTTTGTTTTTACCTTCCAAACACAGCTTTCCTAGAGAAGGCAGCTATCTCCCAGTGTAATAAGGAATGGAAAAGGCACTTGCCACCCACTCTAATTACTGTGTAGCATTAGGCTGCTTTATGCTGACAGAGCCAATCATCTCCCTCTAGCAGTGTGATCGCTAACCGTCTGGATGCAGCTATCTAATCTATCTGATTTCTAATAAAACTCTTCAAGTTGCCAGGTGCACGTAATGCTCTCAGACTTTAATGAATGAGTTGTATAGGATTCACTACTGTTAGGGACAAATGCTTTCAACGTTTGTATCCTTATGGACAGAGAAGACTTTAAAGAGCGTGAGCTGTGTAAACAAGCTTTGTTGCAAAAGTCTAAGCTGACCCCTAAAGGGCATAGGAGAAAGGTTCAGGGAGTTCGGAAAAATGAGGGCATGACTTATGCTAAGGTTTCACTTCAAATTAGGGGTTATGTAAGAAAACTGGAAACTGGTTGGGGGTTACCATGGTTGATGAGGCCTATGAATTAATGAATTTAGAACAATTTTATAAATTGCCACCCTTACCTAAAATCAGGGTGAGCAGACAAAGATCCTAGGCATTTAACGATAACAGGGTAATTGGCAGACTGATATGTGCATAGTCAGCCAGGGTTTGATAGAAAACTAAATAGGGATGAAATGGAATCCGAGGACAGGGATCAGGCCCATGCAGAAACCCATGACTAGAGGGAGGGAAAACACCTCTAAGAAGCTTTTTTTGATGGGGGGGGGAGAAAGCGGTGTTCCGTATGTGGCCGGTGGGGTTACTTTGCTCGGGATTGCCCTGTCCAGGCCTTGAGGCCCAATGCAGTGCTGGAAAGGCCAGCTTCCCCCACCTCAAAGAGTTACCTGTGTGATTAAACCTCTGGAGGGAGGGAGCCACCTGCCCAGTGCACCCAGGGCATATAATGTTCCTGCTGACACATTCACACCCCAAACCACTGCCCACATGCCATGCTGCACCCTCCTGGGTACTGATCCCTCAGATGGCCAATGAGAGTGGAAGGTGGTGGTCAGTGGGGAAATGTTTATTGGATGGAGGGATACTGGCACTGCTAAGACTATGGTTAAGCCCCATGTTGTAATACCCATCAAATGCTCTGTATGTGAAATCTGGGTTATAGTTCCTTGTGTAAAAGCCTTCACTTTACCTACAGCAGCACTTTCTATACAGACACAGGAAGGGTCAGAGGTGCTGGCTGTAGGTGTATTGTCAGATTTCCATATTATTTGCTATTATGGCTTTAAAAGCAGAATGGGTGAATCAATACCCCTTCGCTCCAGACCGGCAAGGGACTGTGTCAGCCAAAATGCAGATGGAGTAGCTGACAGGGAGGAGGGGGTGGGAGGCTGGGGTAGATTCCCCTGCCAGTATCCAAAAGGAAGAGTATGCGGACAAATACATGAGGAGAGAGGGGATGAGACTGCCTCCTTCTCCTGGGAAGTGCCAAGAGCTACTGACTTAAAGGGAAATTCTCTTGAATCCTGAAGCACAGGCCAGGGGTGTAAGTTCGCTGCCAGTGTCTACCCTTCCCAGAGAACTAAAGGCAGTATAGAGCATGGTGAGGACAATGTCTCCAGCCAAAAGTAGAGATGCTGAGGAAGCTGCGTTGCACTGCCAAATCTATGACACCCACCCCAAGGTGGGAAATGCCCTAGTAAAGGGTACAACTGCTGCCTGGGAGATGACTAAGGTAACCACAGCCAGGAAGGAGGGGGGACGACTTCCCACAGTCTCTGACTGCCTGATAGCCTGCAAAAATGTAAAAGACCCTAATCCGAGTCAAGCCACACACCTTGACTCTGTGTGTGTGGAGCAAAAGGCCACCACAGTGGGGTGGGTGATCAATACTCTTCTTCCCCCAGAGAAGCTGGGATTAGGCCACCCTCTATCCACCCTCTGCCTTCCAGGCAGCCTTGAAAAACCCTGGTCTGTGTGGAGAGAGAAGCAGGTTTCCACCCAGGACAGGTGACTGCTGGGAGCCAAGGGTGGGTGCCCTTGCTGAACCACAGAGGGGAAATACAGGCGCCATTGCCCTGAACTGTGACCACAACATCTATATTTAGGTGCCTAACACTTTCAGTTATAAAATCTGCTTGTAACCTTTCTTTGAGAAGCAGTAATGGCGCCATTGTTTGCAGCAGGCATTTGATATTTGGCAAGGAGAAAGCCCTGGGGCCAGAAAAGAACCTTTTCTTAATCCGGTGAAATTCCATTCAGGTTTGGCCAAGATATAAACTTTTAAAAATTACTATTTCCCTTCCGTTGCTTACTTTCATGATAATTTTAGCAGCATGCTAAAATAAGAGCTGAAGGTGGACATTCTAATCTGGGCTCACGCTGAAACCGTGACTGCTATCACAGCAACACACACTTCTTAGTAAGGTAACACCAGGAGTGCAAGTAGGGTGGTACTCTCCAGTACAGAGTACCAGCAACAGATTTTTAGCAGGTACGGAGTACTGGAAAGACTTGGGGGGAGGCTAATTGTCTCCCCCCACCCCTGGCCCAAGCTGAGGTGGAGCTGCACTCTGCTCCTTAAAGGAGCAGAACGTGCCTAGGGAGGGCATTCGTTCTTTATATGGGTTTAACAGCACAATACGTAGGCTAACAAACTTAAACAAAGGCTTTGTTTATGTTTGTTAGCATATATATTGTGCTGTTAAGTTGATCAGGAGCCCTCAAGAGGGGGAGGGGGGACAGAAGGTGTTTATACAGTGTTTTTGATTCCTGCTCCAGCCTCTGAACCATGAACATATGCTGATGGCAGCATTCCAACCAAGGGACTGAGGACTTTAAGGTAATCTGGAGCCTTCATATTTTCTTGATCCTTTGCAGATGGACTTATGAGTTGGATATGGTACAAAGACTGTTCTAGCCTCATTGATTGCTCATTTCTCCCTTGCAATGGACAAAGATCAGATGTCTGCTGACTTTCTCACAAGAGTCAGCAGCCTTTGATATCTGTGATATAAGCAGTGTAGCCCTTGCTTGAGTGGTTTTGTTCTTTCCTCACCAAATGTCAAAGCCTGTTCCCATTGAACTCAATAGCAAAACTTCATTTGATTTCAATGGGAACAGGATTTGGCCCCAAGAGATCACAGCATGTGATTTTGGTCAATTGCTTATCTGTCCAGAGACAGTTCTCAGGCACGTTCTGCCAGGCTGATTTTGATTGCCCCTCCTGTATGTTATGCTGAGGAAAATAATAAAACACTTTGGGCTGTAGTTCTATCAAGATGCACATGGCACACACAGTTCTATGTCTCTTTTCCATCAAATCCAGATGGCGCAGCATCTTTGCTTTCCTAGTGCCTGGTGGAGAGCAATACTTAGGCCTTGTCTATGCTGCCACTTTACAGCACTGAAACTTCCTCGCTCAGGTGAGGGTAGCTAGTGCCCTCATGGGGGTGGTTTTTTACAGCGCTGGGAGAGCAGTCTCCCACCACTGGTGCCGTGACTATACAGCCACGTTAAAGCACTGCCGTGCTTGTGTCCCTCCCATGAGTGCAGTACCATCAAGAAATGATTTCTGCTTGCACCACTGGGTAACACCCAGGAGCTGACAGCTTCTCCAGTAGTGGGGCAGTAGGAATTCAGCCAGGTTACCCCTCAATAAGCTCTCTCCAAACCCTTCACCTGGTTGCAGTTGCCCATCCTCCACTGGAGGAGCACCACATGGAGAAGGAACTCTAGCCACCTACCAGAGAGGGAAGAAAGAGAGTAAACTGAGCCAGGCTGCCCCGATGGCCTTCCAGAGCGTATCCCAGTACAGGGAATGAGATGCTGGGGGCCAATAGTCTTTGGCCTTCTGACAGCTAGTGCTGCAGTGCTGAAGAGAGGGGGTGTGGACAGAAATGAGAATAGAAATGTTGGCAGAAGAGAGATTATGTAACACCTTGAAGATGAAGACGAGAAGCTTAAATGTGATTTTACTCTGAAATGTGTCTATGTAAAACAACTCCTTACTCAACAGAGCAGCTCACTCATATCTGCTGACTTTGGTGACAAGTGTTCACTGGTTTTTATTTCTAAAAGTCCTGTAGAGCCAACACAGCTCTGGGAGATGGAAATAAATTCTATTCTTTCTTGCACATCATCATCAGCATTGTTCATTAAGTTCCAATCCATTCCACCTGTGCAAACCCAGTTAAAGCAATAGGATAGTAGAGGTACCATTGAGGGCATTATATGAAGAAAATGGAGTTGCACGGGTTTAACTGAAGACAGCTTGTCTGTACAGAATCTTTACTACTGGCGATGGTGCATGACAAAGAAATAATTCATCTTGACTCTCAGATCCTAGGGTGAATTTTCCAGGCTGGCAGCCTGAAACCCACCTCTATCTTTTTTACTTCTAAGCTGAGGAAATTTGATCAGGTGCCATTTAGAGACCATAAAAAAGCACCCACTCTTCTATGGAGAATGGCATTTTAACAGATCTGCTCTTCAGAGTAGAACCCAACTTTAAAAAGTTAAGAGAAGGGCATCAGAAAACTTTTAAGAAATCTTTCTCTCTCTCATCAGTAATGTTTTATGACCTTTTTAGGGAATTAATTGCAAAGGAAAGACAGTGGTATATACTGGAGCTTATGTGATTTGCTTGCAGAAACTTAAAGGCTACATCAAATACATCTTTATTAAAATAATAGGTTAACAAAATTAGTAAGCATACTCCAAATTTATTTGGTAAATCTACAGAACTGTTGCTTCTTTCCCTTTTGCTCTTCAACTTTTGTAGCAATGTAAATGTGGGGCCTGATCATAGGAGGTATCGAGCACGCATATATCCTATCGTTGTCAAGTGGAATTGCAGGACGATAACCTCCACTCAGAATCCAGCTTTGCACTTTGCTACCTAGGAGGTAGAATTGCAAGCTCTGGCAGTTAGAGAGCTGCAGTACAGCAAAGGTATCACGTTCTGTGGAAGGTGAGTTAAACATCAAAATTGAAAATAATTTACATGTATCTTTATTACCTTTGGATTGTTCATTCTGTTTTCTTTCTCAGAGCTTCTGGTTGCTAAGCCACCTCTGTGTATTTAAAACCTCCCGTCTATCATAACTAATCTACGCTTTCTGCTTGTTCCAATAGTTAAAACAGTAAATGATGATGGTGGCAGAAATGGAAGTTTCAGGTATTAATTGCATGGAATTGCAAGAAGAGATTAGCTTTACAAATAGACTCCCATGTTCATGCAAATTAAAAAATAAATAAATAAAAGGGCACATCCATATCACCTTTGGTTGTGATTGCATCAGCTCTCACAAACCTAAGCAGGTTTGGGAATCAGAATGTAAGGCGGAAGATTTCCAAGGAAAACCCAGGTTCTGTAGGAAGAGATATTGGTGATTCAACAAATAGCATTCTTCTAAGTACTAAACCAGTGTCCTAGCATGAAGTTAGGGAACACAGTTCTGGTGATGGTGCCATCTTTTGAATATGGTGTAAAAATAAGGTCCTGACTTCATGTGGCTGTGAAGGATCCCAGAGGTCTGTTTACTCTTATGTCTTCACCAAATTCCAGTATGAACAATTACCTATTGCTTCCCTAAGTTCCCCTGGAGTTTCAAATAAGTTCAATGTTGTTCTTCATTTCCTATCCTAAACTTCTATGGAGAGTGGCTGTGCTTGGTTAAAGTTACCACATTTTACCCCATATAAAGGTATGTTTCTGTAATTTAAGTTTTTCTTTCATGTAGATACTAGCATTCATGGGAGCAAGGAGTTCGGGGTAGAAATACCCAGATTCTGCACTGTGAGAAGTAAAGTAATATTTTAATTAACAAAATGCAGTGGTAAACAGAATCTCTCCTTTATATTCCCAGCCTGTTCCTTCTCCTCTCTGATGATCAATGATTCTGCACTCCATTGTTTACAACATCACAATTCACCAAGTGGTAAGCAATTATGATGCTCCAAGCATCAGTCCATAACATCACTAAATGAGCGAGGCAGGAGGAGGCAAGATTGAGAGGGCTTTTATTTGACTACACATCCTGATGATAAGCAGTGACTGGAAAAGATATCCTGAAAAGGTACATATAGCTAAATAATATTTTTAAAATTATTTAAAATCTTGCTTCTTTTTGCCTGGCTCATATAGTGATGCTATGGCCTGATGCTTGGAGCATCATAATTGTTTACCACTTGGTGAATTGTGATGTTGTAAACAATATATATATAGTGCTGGCCCAAGTTAAGCGTGGATTCTGTAAGGACTTTATCCTGCTCCTCTTTAGGTCTATGGAAAGATTCCCATTGACTTGAATGGTGCAGGATCAAGAGCTAAGAAAGTAGGTTTCTTGTTGCATATGTAATTTAGAGATGACCCAGGATTTAGACTGAGTAGGTTTACAGTGCTGGGTAAGCACCCTTATTCTCCTACTTTCTCTCTTCCAGCTGGTGTAGTGATTAGCAAACGATGTGGAGTCAGGATTCCTGCCTTCTACTCTCATCTCTGCCACTAATTCCTGAGCAATCTTGGGCAAATCACTTTACTTCCCTGTGCTTCATCTTACCCATTTAAAAGTGGTTATAATAATGTTTATGTACCTCACCAGGATGTTGAAGCTTAATTCATTTATGTGTGTAAAGTGCTTGAGATCCTTGCTTTTAAAGTATGATCTAAGTGCATTCTCTCTTCTCCCTTCCCTTTTCCTGTCTCTTTACTTCCTGCTTGCCCCTATTATCCATCCGTCCATGTCTTTTTCTGACTCTTGATATTTATTTTTTTAGGTCTTTAAATATAGAACATTGGTATCAGTTCCCGACTTGTCCACAGCTCCAAGCTGTCTAATATGTAGTTATTTAGTGGCTTGTAATTTTCCACTGGCTTTACTTCTCAGCACCAGATCACTGCCGTATACAGTAAGCTCCTTGGTGCCAAAGTACTGGGTGAACCCAGGCAGGTGCAGTTGATTAAACTGACTGAAATGTCCTCGAAGCAATTTTGGATGGTTTCCAACCAATCCATGTCTAGTGTAAACAAGAGACATAATCTGTCTGCGTGTGGAACAGGCCAACAACATTCTAGTGCAGGCTCACGCGAACGCAGTAGATGAAACAGTATCTCACGTCCTATTCAGGAGAGCATATTTACAGATGTGATTTCCAACACACAGTGATATGAAGAGTTGTCTATAAATATCTTTCCTTTTAAAAAATACACATGGGTATATTTTGCAAACGTTAATACTGTTGAAAGATACAGGCTGAAGACACTGTATACAGCATGTCCTCATGCCATGTATTCTAGGTTAGTGCATATCAGTTCTAGTTAGCAACACTAGTCTTTTAGTAGCTGCAGATTAAAAAGGATGCTAACAGTGCAGAAGTTGTGTAATGTGAACAAATGTACATTATAGGTTGATTCAAGATATCAGCAAACTAATTTAACTTGTGACTGCTTGTAAACCAGGCTTGAATTTAGGACAGCAGAGGAAGAAAGCAACTCCATTTACCTGGTCTAACATAAAGTATGGTGCTTTTTTCACTGAGTAATAAATCAAAGACTTAATTTTAATGTAGATTATGCATAACAAGAAAATCAACTGTATTTTGTAACTTCTTTCCCCCCTTCTAGCTATATCTCTAGTCTATAATTATCTGAATCATCATGGCTCACAGGACATGTTGACAAAGGAGCTGTAGCAATTTTTGTAATACTAACAGTGTTGCCTGTTAATATAAAAGGGAGTCAGGTTTAAAGAACAATTTTGGCATTGTTACTGCAAAAAGCAAGATTTAGTCCATAATAAAGAACATAAGCAGTTTGTGGTGCCAAACAATATCCCCCCGAGCCCACAAATTTAGTATTTTACATTTATACTGACTTCCACCCATGTATGTCAAGGCACTTTTACAAATATTGAGTCATGCACTTGGGAGGAAAGAAGGGTGAGATGAGAGGTATTATACCTTTCTTTACAGATGGAGAAACAAACACAAAAAGTTGTTTCTTGACCAAGATAACAGGCTTCCTAGGTATATGTCACAACCAAAAATTGTAGCCTATTTCCTGGGTCTAGTGCTGTGATGTAAGTCATTCCTCTTTGCATCAACACAACCACACTGGTGTTGGCCTTAGGACCTAACAATCTTCCTACTGATGTTTGACTTCTTAGGGCTAGGTTTTAAAAGAGCTCAGCATAAGGGGAGATGCTGGGTACTTTAAAAAAAAAATCTAATCTCAGTTGTGTGTACTGAGCACTTGAAAAACTGGCCCTTAGTTTTGCTATCAAGGAAACCTCCAAGTAAGTCTTTGTGTATACACTGGACCACAGGTGGCAATATCCACCTCTTCCTTTTTTAATATCTTTCCTTTCATACAGTGCCACCAATCTTGTCTGAGTTAACCTCTTGCTTCCTCCCCAAACCTGGAAGGGTCATAAGCCAGGTGTGACTTTGGTTTAGCAGTGTTTATATTACAAAGACAGTGCTTTCTAAAATGTGAGATCTCACAGTACAAGGCTGCATCTTATCTGTGTTTCTTAACTATGTGAATCACCAGGCTCGTCATGCCCCCCCCCCAATACAAATCTTTGACGTGCCACACTACACTCGCAGCTCTAGCACGTTTACGATTTTCTTCTAGCCTCTGTCAGCTGCCGATAAAATTCCAGCTGGGCAAATGATTTTAAAATCAGCCTGGGATGAAAAAGCTTGCCCCATGCACGGCAGCTAGTTCAGGCTTCGGAAAGGTGTCCCGTAGTTACTTGGTCTTAACATCAACTTTGTGTGTGCGTGAAAGCAGGGTCTCGTTGTGTAGAGTTTCCATGACTTCTTGTCATTCAGCGAGGAGGAGGAAGGCAGCACTTGGAAAACACATGTATGTGATGGGCATTTCAAAAACTAGAGCCAGGGCAGGGACTCCCCGCTGTGTACGCACCGCACTGCGCCAATGTCCAGCAGGCTCCAGCCAGCACAAATCCTCAACGCTGGAGTTCAGTAACGCCAGCTGCCGCTCCTGCCTCCGCAGTACCCCACTATCACTCCCCCAAGACTCAGGGGCACCCAGCTATCCCCCCAGCCCCCTACATAGCCCCCCCGCCCCGCGAGCGCCCAACTACTCCCCTCCCGCCCGCCCGTTGGAGGCGCCCAGCTCTCCCCCCGCAGCCCCACCCGTCAGAGGCACCTAGCTCTCCCCCCGCCCGCCCGCCCCCTTGGGGGTGCCCAGCTATCCCCCCACCCCCTCCACAGCCCCACCCCCCCTTGAGGACGCCCAGCTACTCCCCCCATCCCCCTCCGCAGCCCCACCCCAGGGACGGAGATGGGGCGGGGCGAGGGCACGTTGGCGGGCGGGGCTGAGCGTCGTGGCGCAGGGGGCGGGGCGAGGGCACGTTCGGGGGGGCGGAGCCTGTGGCGCCGGCGTCGGGCGGCCGGGGGCGGTGCGGGGGCGCGCCGAGCGGGCTGGAGCCGAGCGAGCCGGCCGGGGTGCTCCCCTCTCCCGGTGGCGAGGGTGCGGGCCGCTGCCTGCGCGCGGCGGGGTGAGCCCCGGGCTGCGAGTGGGAGCAGGGAGACGGGGCGGGCGGCGGGCTGGTGCGTGTGGCCGCAGAGAGCGCGTGTGTAGACGCGCTGGGGGGCGGCGGGGGTGCGTGTGGCAGGGCCTGAGGTGTGAGAGGTCGGGTCCCTGCGGGTGGTGGGGGGAGTTTACTGCTCCTCGTGGCAGCAGTTCAGTGACCAGCTGGACAAGTGTCCCCAGAGCGGGGGGTGGGGGCAGGCAGAGGTAGGTCCAGTTTCCCTGGTCGCAGTAATTCCTTGTCCGCGTAGCTCACAGCAGGTGCGGAACAGGAGGGGACAGGCGCTGGACATCCCTGGTCTCTGGCTGGGTCAAAGCGGGGCAAGGTGGATTTCCCTGACGCTGCGGTGGGCTCGCCTCCTCTGCATTCTGCTGCTGGGCTGTCTCTCCAGTTAGGTTTATTGATGAATTGCTGAGCCACGTTTTTTAAAAAATGAACACCCCACGAACACGCTCTCCTCTCTTTGTCCTCCCACCCTATGCAAGAGACTGGGCCGTGAAATGGGCTACCCTGCGTGTGTCGGGTCACAGCCCCGGAGTCCCCGTGCAGTTCGGTTTCCGTAACTTTATGGGCGTGCTGGGTAGAGCTGGGGGAAAGGTTTTGGGAAAATTGCTTATTGAATGAAAAACGACGTTTTGGTCAATGTGAAACTAATTGTTCATGAATTCCACACACACAGTTTTGGCTGTTCAAAGCAGCCAGAGGAGAAGGAAGTGGTGGTGATGCTGCTGCAGTCCCTTTCTAACATTCTGACCTTTTAGTCGAGAAGTTAGGGCACACATCTGGGATGTTGGAGACCCAGGTTCAAATATCAGTTCTGGAACAGGCCCAAAACCAATAAATTGAAAATTCTGAAAAAATTCAGATTTGGTATGACCCAAACGAAACTTTTTTTTGTTTTTGGAGCTGCCACTAAACACAAACAAACAAACAAAAACAAAAAATCAGTTATTTGTTTAGCTTTAATAGTGAGACATACAAGTATTAATATATTAAATTCCACTAAGTATCTTTCTAAGACAGGACTCACTCTGATAATGAGGTTTTATACAGTGTGTCTAGTCATATTGTTAGAGCAGCAGATTATGTGTGGGCAACCCTGCCTCCTGTGGTCTCATTTTCCTTTGGTTGCAGGCTGTAAAACAGGTTAAGAATAGCTGAACTTATTCTAATTTGATTGTAGAGTTGCCATTTATGAAGAGACACATACATGTGTGTGGGAGAGGTTGGTGGGAATTTACTAAGGCAGAAAGTGTGGTATTAGAGTGATCAGGTTTTTATTACTTGGTGGTCTGTATTTCAGCTCACTTTAGAGACCATCCAAGAAACAGTGACTTATTTCTAGGAAACAAAGCAGGCAAACTCTCTTCCTCTATAAAAAGAAAAGGAGTACTAGTGGCACCTTAGAGACTAGCCAATTTATTTGAGCATAAGCTTTCGTGAGCTACAGCTCACTTCATTGGATGGTTAGTCTCTAATGTGCCACAAGTACTCCTTTTCTTTTTGCGAATACAGATTAACACGGCTGCTACTCTGAAACCTCTCTTCCTTTATAATTAATCTCTTCTCTAGCTCTAAATGGCCAATAACTTTCGACCTAAGGAATATTGTTTCCCTTATATAATGTGGCTTGCATTTTGGGGTAAATATATTACAATGTGCTCTGTTTACGTCAGTGTATGCATTTTGAGATCTTTGCGTAGCTTCCCCCCAATTTATACAAATTTTACAAATTGCTAAAGTGAAGGGATTGGGGGAGTTTCAGGGAACATGTCATACTGTAGGTAAAGTAGTAGATTTAAAGCATCAGGCTGGATTTCATATTAAAGAGGACACTTTTTAAATTTGAGAAAGTATTATTCCTTGCTACTTTATAAACCCTTTCAGGCTGCATAGATTTCGCCTTCCCATGTTTACATTGAGTATGTAGTAATGTAACATAAGATACTACTATGACAGGTTTCAGAGTAACAGCCGTGTTAGTCTGTATTTGCAAAAAGAAAAGGAGTACTTGTGGCACCTTAGAAACTAACCAATTTATTTGAGCATAAGCTTTCGTGAGTTACAGCTCACTTCATCGGATGTTCCGATGACAATGGCTGTAACTCTCGAAAGCTCATGCTCAAATAAATTGGTTAGTCTCTAAGGTGCCACAAGTACTCCTTTTCTTTTTGAAGATACTACTATGTAATTCTTATACTTTATTGGATTTGATATGCACTTGGCTCTTGAAACATTATCATGTGTCTGACCTCTGCTACGTAGAAACTGCTGGCTGCTGTTACTTAAAATATTTGCTGTGTACAATACCCTTATCTAACTCTAGAGACCTATGTGTAGCAGCATTTAAATATTACTTGTGTGCATTTTCTTTGCCCAACTGATTTCTGTTGGATTTTTGAGAGGAGGAGGAGATGAACGGCAGTTTAAAGCAACATTGTTAAGGTTGGCAGGCCCAAAGCTTACAAAATTTTTCTGAACTTCTCAGCTACCCAAAATGAAATATGTTATTAAGATTTTTTAAAAAAAGTGAATGGTACAGAGTTTAAGTGTAGAAGTTTCTGATTATCAGGGAATAATATAAAGATTATCAAGAGGTGAGAAGTTCTGTTTAAAAGTGGATGGTGTAAGGAATACATAATCTCCAATACCCCGATTGGGGGTAAAAGGTTAACGGGTCAAAGTACAGACATTGAGATATGAGGTACTATATTGCAAGAAGGCCCAGCTTCTTGGCCTGGAAACCAGTTAACATCCAAGGTGTTGAGTTTTCACATGATGGCTTTCTGCACTGTACTTTTCCCTCTATTCTTCAGAGAGCAGGCAGGATTTTCAAGAATCTTGCTCTCTGAAGTGCTTGGATATCCTGCCTGCTCACAATAGAAGAATTCTTAGGCAAAGGGATGGTTCATTGTGTACACTTGCCATCACAAATAAAAGCACATGTAGTAAGTTTTGCCTGAAAAATCTCTAGCACCATTCTAATGTATCTCCTAACCAATTTCCCCCTTATAAATGCTTTCAGTTACCCACCTTTCCAGAGGCCCACATCCAACAGGTACTTTTGAACCTTTAGGATAAAAGATTGTCAACTACAGAAGCACTGGTGCACCAAAAATCTCACTCTTCAGTGTAAAGACAAGGTCTTCTACCTGACCCTCCTTTGATTTGCAAAGACACTGTTCTTATTCTTAACCTGCAAAGGTTAGGAAATCCATGCTTGCTTTTCAACGTTCAAAGCTCTCCTGTAGCCACCTGATGACTCCTTAATTCTTCCTATCATATGCAATGATATTTCCCATTGTCCTTTGAAAACTTTCTTCAGCCACAACTTACATTGTGACAGCAGTTCTTTCCTCATTTCCTCAACTGTCCCTCAAAGTCTTTAAACCACGATTTGAGGACTTCAGTAGCTCAGACATAGGTTAGAGGTTTGTTACCGGAGTGGGTGGGTGAGATTCTGTGTCCTGCGTTGTGCAGGAGGTCAGACTAGATGATCATAATGGTCCCTTCTGACCTTAAAGTCTACGATTCTACAGACCCCCAACTTTCTGATCCTACCAACATCTTTCACTCCAGACTTTATAGGCCATCATGATGATGTAAATATGAGATTTGCTTTTCTATCATGTTCTTGATGGTTATAAAGCAGCCTCCCTTTTAAAATGTGTTCTGACTTATTTGCCCTTATTGGCTGCTGATAAATGTCTTTAATGGTGAGTCCACTTCAGATCTAAGTTGAGAACATGGCAGCCAGCAATGAACTGTGCTTGGTGCTGAAGGAGAAAAGGTTTTTACTTGGTTTAAGGTCAACATCTTCAATCCATTTTAAAAACTTACAATTTAATATTTTAGAAGGTGGATTGGTCTGAGAACATTCTGGCAGTGTGGGCCTCTCAAACAAGGCAGTGACTTTATTTAGGGAGTCATCAAAAGGAGCCCGACTAGCCTGATGCATGTGTGGTATACATAAAACAACAATAGATAAATTAATAAATAATACATTGTCAAAAGTGACCCCCACTTGTTCCTTCTCCATTCATTCAGGAAAAAGCCTAGATAAATAGATGAATCTTAATAATAACAAATGGGCCCGGAAGCTCAACAAATTCTAGCTCTGTCAGACAAACTGAATAAGTGAATTTCTGAGTCCAGTGCCCTACAACCAGTCTTCATAGTAGAGATTGCATTAGAAGGTGCACAAACATCAGTGATGAATACATTATAAATAAGGCTATGATTTAATCACGGGTATTTTTAGCAAAAGTCATGAACAGGTCAGGGGCTAGAAACAAAAAATCCCATGACCTGTCCACGACTTATACCATAAATACCCCTGATTGAATCGTGGGGGCCCACAGCACCAGCGGCAGTGGGGGGAAGCTCCCGAGGCCCCGCTGCCACTCTGGCTGCAGCAGAGGCGGGAGCCCCGGCCACCCCAGGACTCCTGCTCTGGGATCACTGCCCTGGCCGCCCCGGGATTGCTGCTGGGAGCCACCGAGTTGCTCCTGCTACCCCTGGGACTGCTGCTCAGGTGTTTCCCGGGGCAAGCTGCACAGGCTGCTGCTTAGGTAGTCTCCGGGGCCAGTTGCCTGGGGCTGCCAGAGCAGTGGCCAATACAGCTGGCCCTGGGGCCAGCCACACTGGCCACTGAAGAAGTTACGGAGGTCACAGGAAGTCACAGAATCCATGAGTTCCTCGACCTCTGTGACAAATATGGAGCCCTTATCATAAATTCCTGCGTAAGAGGTATACACATTGACTTCCAAAAATGCATAGAATACTCACGGAGCTGACTGAGGAGATATCTGAGCCATTAGTGATTATCTTCAAAAAGCATGGAAGACGGGAGAGATTTTAGAGGACTGGAAAAGGGCAAATATACTTCCAGTCTATATAAAGGGAAATAAGGACAACCTGGGGAATTACATACTGGTGAACTTAACTTCAGTACCTGGAAAGATAATGGAACAAATAATTAAGCAATCAGTTTGCAAACACCTGTAAGATAATAAGGTGATAAGTAACAGTCAGTGTGGATTTGTCAAGAACAAATCATGTCAAACCAACCTAATAGCTTTCTTTGGGAGGGTAACAAGCCTTGTGGATGCGGGGGAAGCAGTAGATGTGGTATATCTTGACTTTAGTAAAGCTTTTGATACTGTCTTGCATGACCTCATAAACAAACTAGGGAAATACAACTTAGATGGAGCTACTATAAGGGGGTGCATAACTCGTTGGAAAACAGTTCGCAGAGAGTAGTTATCAGTGGTTCACAGTCAAGCTGGAAGGGCATACAAAGTGGGGTCCCACCGGGCTCAGTTCTGGGTCCAGTTCTGTTCAGATTTTCATCAGTGATTTAGATAATGTCAGAGAGAACACTTATAAAGTTTGCGGATGATACCAAGCTGGGAGGGGTTGCAAGTGCTTTGGAGGATAGGATTAAAAGTCAAAATGATCTGGACAAACTGGATAAATGGTTTGAAGTAAATAGGATGCAATTCAGTAAGGGCAAATGCAAACTACTCCACTTCGGAACGAACAGTCAGTTGCGCACACACACACAAAATGGGAAATGACTGCCTATGAAGGAGTGCTGGAGAAAGGGATCTAGGGGTCATAGTGGATCACAAGCTAAATATGAGTGAATAGTGTAACACTGTTGCAAAAAAAGCAAACGTCATTCTGGGATGTATTTGCAGTTTTGTAAGCAAGACATGAGAAGTTTCAGAGTAACAGCCGTGTTAGTCTGTATTCGCAAAAAGAAAAGGAGTACTTGTGGCACCTTAGAGACTAACCAATTTATCTGAGCATGAGCTTTCGTGAGCTACAGCTCACTTCATCGGATGCATACCGTGGAAACTGCAGAAGACATTATATACACACAGAGACCATGAAACAATACCTCCTCCCACCCCACTGTCCTGCTGGTAATAGCTTATCTAAAGCGATCATCAAGTTGGGCCATTTCCAGCACAAATCCAGGTTTTCTCACCCTCCGCCGCCCCCACACACACACAAACTCACTCTCCTGCTGGTAATAGCCCATCCAAAGTGACCACTCTCTTCACCTGCGGAAGTGAAGAAACAGATTGATAGAGCCAGAAGAGTTCCCAGAAGTCACCTACTACAGGACAGGCCTAACAAAATAACAGAACGCCACTAGCCGTCACCTTCAGCCCCCAACTAAAACCCCTCCAACGCATTATTAAGGATCTACAACCTATCCTGAAGGATGACCCAACACTCTCACAAATCTTGGGAGACAGGCCAGTCCTTGCCTACAGACAGCCTGTCAAGGTTCCTCCGCCACTCTGAACTCTAGGGTACAGATGTGGGGACCTGCATGAAAAGCCTCCTAAGCTTATCTTTACCAGCTTAGGTCAAAACTTCCCCAAGGTACAAAATATTCCACCCGTTGTCCTTGGACTGGCCGCTACCACCACCAAACTAATACTGGTTACTGGGGAAGAGCTGTTTGGACGCGTCCTTCCCCCCAAAATACTTCCCAAAACCTTGCACCCCACTTCCTGGACAAGGTTTGGTAAAAAGCCTCACCAATTTCACTAGGTGACTACAGACCCAGACCCTTGGATCTTAAGAACAATGAACAATCCTCCCAACACTTGCACCCCCCCTTTCCTGGGAAATGTTGGATAAAAAGCCTCACCAATTTGCATAGGTGACCACAGACCCAAACCCTTGGATCTGAGAACAATGAAAAAGCATTCAGTTTCTTACAAGAAGACTTTTAATAAATAGAAGTAAATAGAAATGAAGAAATCCCCCCTGTAAAATCAGGATGGTAGATATCTTACAGGGTAATTAGATTCAAAAACATAGAGAACCCCTCTAGGCAAAACCTTAAGTTACAAAAAAGATACACAGACAGAAATAGTTATTCTATTCAGCACAATTCTTTTCTCAGCCATTTAAAGAAATCATAATCTAACACATACCTAGCTAGATTACTTACTAAAAGTTCTAAGACTCCATTCCTGGTCTATCCCCGACAAAGACAGACTATAGACAGACACACAGACCCTTTGTTTCTCTCCCTCCTCCCAGCTTTTGAAAGTATCTTGTGTCCTCATTGGTCATTTTGGTCAGGTGCCAGCGAGGTTACCTTTAGCTTCTTAACCCTTTACAGGTGAGAGGAGCTTTCCCCTGGCCAGGAGGGATTTCAAAGGGGTTTACCCTTCCCTTTATATTTATGACACAGCCCCGCAACCTGAAGCAAATACTCACCAACAATCACATACCACGCAACAGAACCACTAACCCAGGAACCTATCCTTGCAACAAAGCCCGTTGCCAACTGTGTCCACATATCTATTCAGGGAACACCATCACAGGGCCTAATAACATCAGCCACACTATCAGAGGCTCGTTCACCTGCACATCCACCAATGTGATATATGCCATCATGTGCCAGCAATGCCCCTCTGCCATGTACATTGGTCAAACTGGACAGTCTCTACGTAAAAGAATAAATGGACACAAATCAGATGTCAAGAATTATAACATTCATAAACCAGTCGGAGAACACTTCAATCTCTCTGGTCACGCAATCACAGACATGAAGGTCGCTATCTTACAACAAAAAAACTTCAAATCCAGACTCCAGCGAGAAACTGCTGAATTGGAATTCATTTGCAAATTGGATACTATTAATTTAGGCTTAAATAGAGACTGGGAGTGGCTAAGTCATTATGCAAGGTAGCCTATTTCCCCTTGTTTTTTCCTAACCCCTCCCCCCCGACGTTCTGGTTAAACTTGGATTTAAACTTGAAGAGTGGTCAGTTTGGATGAGCTATTGCCAGCAGGAGAGTGAGCTTGTGTGTGTGTGGGGGGGGGGGTGAGAAAACCTGGATTTGTGCTGGAAATGGCCCACCTTGATTATCATGCACATTGTAGGGAGAGTGGTCACTTTGGATAAGCTATTACCAGCAGGAGAGTGAGTTTGTGTGTGTGGTTTTTGGAGGGGGGTGAAGGGGTGAGAGAACCTGGATTTGTGCAGGAAACGGCCCACCTTGATTATCATACACATTGTGAAGAGAGTGGTCACTTTGGATGGGCTATTACCAGCAGGAGAGTGAGTTTGTGTGTGTATGGGGGTGGGGGGGGGGTGAGAAAACCTGGATTTGTGCTGGAAATGGCCCAACTTGATTATCATGCACATTGTAGGGAGAGTGGTCACTTTGGATGGACTATTACCAGCAGGAGAGTGAGTTTGTGTGTGTGTGTGGGGGGGGGGGGGGGGCGGAGGGTGAGAAAACCTGGATTTGTGCTGGAAATGGCCCAACTTGATGATCACTTTAGATAACCTATTACCAGCAGGACAGTGGGGTGGGAGGAGGTTTTGTTTCATGGTCTCTGTGTGTATATAATGTCTTCTGCAGTTTCCACGGTATGCATCCGATGAAGTGAGCTGTAGCTCACGAAAGCTCATGCTCAAATAAATTGGTTAGTCTCTAAGGTGCCACAAGTACTCCTTTTCTTTTTGCGAAGACATGAGAAGTAATTCTTCCACTCTACTGTGCACTGATACAATCTCAACTGGAGTATTGTGCCCAGTTCCAGGCACCACATGTCAGAAAAGATATAGACAAATTGGAGAAAGTCCAGAGAAGAGCAACAAAAATGATTAAAGGTCTAGAAGACATGAGCTATGACGGAAGATTAAAAAAATTGGGTTTGTTTAATCTGGAGAAGAGAAGATTGAGAGGGGACATAATCAGTGATGAGCTGCCAAAATCTTAACAACTGGTTCCCTCCTCTCCCCACGAGGGGGTCGTTGCCCACTCCCGCCCCCCCGGGACTCCTGCCCCATCCAACCCCCTGCATTCCTTGACGCTCCCCCCTCCCCGGGACTCCTGTTCTATCCACCTCCCTCCCCTGTCCCCTGACTGCCCCCAGAACTGGGCAGAAGGGTCTCGTGGGCCACCGTAGTGGGTGCCCACCACGCCCCGCCTCTAAGAGCCAGAGGGACCTGCGGGGAGGCGAGGTGGGGAGCCCTGGCAGTGCTTACCTGAGGCGGCTCCCAGGAAGCATCCGGCAGGTCCCTTTTGCTCCTAGAGGCCGGGTAGCATAGCTGCGGGGGAGTGGGGGGAGCAGCCACTACCCCATTGATCACATCAAAAGTGGCGCCTTAGGCACCGGCTTGCTGGGTGCTCCGGGGCTGGAGCCCCCACGGGGAAAATTTGGTGGGTGCAGAGCACCCACCAGCAGCTCCTCGCCCCAGCTCACCTCTGCCTCTTCCCCTGAACATGCTGCCCCACTCTGCTTCTCCACCCTTCCTGGCTTCCCGCGAATTAGCTGTTCTTGTGGGAAGCTGGGGAAGGCTGAGAAGCAAGCAGTGGCTTCGCGCTCAGGCCCAGGGAGGCGGAGGCAAGCTGGGGCGGGGAGCGGTTCCCCTGCGCGCCCCCCGAGTTACCTGCTGCGGTGCAAGAGGCCCACCTCGCGCCTCTCCCCCCCCCCGCCCCAGCTCACCTCCTGTCTGCCTCCCTGGGCCTGAGCGCTAAGCCGCCGCCTGCTTCTCAGCCCTCCCAGGCTGCCTGCGCAAACAGCTGATTCGCAGGAAACCTGGGAGGGGGCGCGGAGAAGCAGAGCGGGGCAGTGCGTTCAG